>NC_069501.1:748272739-749595239 GCF_027579735.1 Bombina bombina | reverse complement strand
TTATCTGAAGAAGTAAATCCAGGAAATCATGCTGTGCACTGTGAATTTTCAGAGAGTAACAATCTACTGTACTTCACAATAGATAGTTGCATTCTTCGTTTATTCCTATGAACGAATGACGAATGTGGCATCAGTTAGTGACATTTGTCTCTTTTTGTACCTGGATTTATTTGTTTGAAAGGGCAACACACAAAGATCTGGATTTGCACAGATCTTTGTGGGTTGCACTTTCAAAAAATAAAATAAACATAAATATATATATATATATATATATATATATATATATATATATATATATATATATATATATATATATCTCAATAGTTATTGCGCCATTGGTTTACAACCCTTCCTTTTTTCTATAAATTAGCTCTATCAGGAAATAGGTCTACAGGGATCCTATCTTCCTTGATATGTTTTCCAAGGCTGCATTCTCTCATTTCACTATTCTTCTAGGAATCCACAGCACGTTTTTACACCTATCCTTTTTCCTTTTATATATATAGACGTAAAGTCACTAGAGGCAGGTGAGGCAGGGCTTCACCTCTCATATGGGCAAAAATATATATTTTTTATTGGCATTAAAAAAAATAAAAAAAAAAATATTGCAATTTTTTTTTCCAGCATATTTTTTTCCACAGCTACATGTTGTGCACAAGCAGGTCTGCTGTCCTCCATTACACAACATGCTGCACCAGTTACTGGATGAAAGTGGTTAAGATTATTGCATGGCCCATAAGTGCTTATTTGAGGCTGGCCTCTTTGGGGCTGACCCAATTCAGTGAGAGGCTTCAGTCAGGGGAACTTAGGGTTGGGGCTGGATGTTAAATCATATAAAACAAAACAAAAATGGAAAAAAAAACAACTTTAATTTATTTTGTTCCTGCCCTGTGCAGCTGCCAGCTTTGCTTCAGTAAAAAAGAGAGTTCTGTACTTCCCCTCCAAGTGCAGTGGAATGTGTCCCTGTCACTTCCTTACAGAGCAGGAAGAGATGCAGTGAGCATTGTTTTAGCCACATTTTATTGAAGTGCTGCAACCTTAGATTTTGCTGAAAGGGATTATGTTAGTGAAAATTATAATTTAATGAATGTGGTTTAGTGTTTTTTGTTTTTTTTTACTCTTTTACAGCAGTTTAAGGGGCATATTTATCAAGCTCCAGAAACAGCAATTATGAAGCAGCGGTCACAAAGATTGCTGCTCCATAACCTGTCCGCCTGCTCTGAGCGGGCGGACAGACATCGCCGGAAAGCAACCCGATCGAGTACGATCGGGTTGATTGACACCCCCTGCTGGCGGCCCATTGGCCGCGAGTCTGCAGGGGGCGGTGTTGCACCAGCAGCTCTTGTGTATTCAGCGAGGTCTGTCGGACCTGATCCGCACTGTCGGATCAGGTCCGACAGACCTTGATAAATAGAGGCCTAAGGATCATTTTTGTATTTTTTTAACTTAAACTTAACACCCACTACCTTAGCAGCTTGCCTCTGTACTGCAAACTAGTTTATAGTCTCACTCTCTTTCTGAACTTCTGTAGCTCTGCAACTGTGTTTTCTCACAACAATATCTTACTATTATGCTGTTTGTATGGATGAGTTGTCTCTCTCTCCACCTCTCTCTCTCTCTCTCTCCCCTCTGTCTCATATAGCTATAGTATTTAAACCAGTGATTCCTTAGGTGTATGTTGGACAGCAAATAATAATTTATTAATGCTCCCATTCATATGTGCTGTTCTGTTTCAGATATTTAAAATAGATTGTATACTATTAGCATTTGATAGTCACTTAAAATATTACTTAAACATTCAGTGGTGCCTCCCCCATTTCAGTGTTCCCTCTCTCCCCACTTATGTGTCTCTCTCCTCCCTCTGTCTCCCTCTCTCCCCCTTCTGTCTCACTCCCTTCTGTCTGTCTATCTCTCTCACCCCTCTGTCACTCTCTCCCCTCTGGGTTTCTCTCTCTCTGTCTCTATCTCCCCTCTGGGTCTCTCTCTGTCTTTCTCTCCCATCTGGGTGTCTCTCTCTCCCCTCTCTCTCTCTCCTCTCTCTCTCTTTCTCTCTCTCCCCTCTGTGTCTCTCTCTCTCTATTTCTCTCTCTCTCCCCTCTGTCTATCTCTCTCCCCCCCTCTGTCTCTCTTTCTCTCTCCCCTCTGTCTCTCTCTCTCTCTCCCCTCTCTCTCTCTCTCTCTCTCTCTCTCTCTCTTTTCTCTCTCTCTCTCTCTCTCTCTCTCTCTCTCTCTCTCTCTCTCTCTCTCTCTCCCTCTGGGTCTCTCTCTCTCCCCTCTGTCTCATGTAGCTATAGTATTTCATTTAAACCAGCGATTCCTTACGTGTATGTTGGACAACAAATACTAATTTATTAATGCTACCATTCATATGTGCTGTTCTGTTTCAGATATTTAAAAATGAATTATAGACTATTAGCATTTGATAGTTGCTTAAAATATTACTTAAAAATTCAGTGGTGTCTCCCCCCTTTCAGTGGTCCCTCTCCCCCCCCCCTTTTGTGTGTCTCTTTTTCTCCCTTTCTCTCTCTCTCTCTCTCTCTCTCTCTCTCTCCCTGTCTCTCCCACTCCCTCTGTCTCTATCATTATGTGTTGTTCTCCCCCTATGGCCTCTTTCTCTCTCTGTCTCTCTTCCTCCCCCTCTGACTCTCTCATCCCTTATGTGTCTCTCTAACCCTCTGTGTGTGATTGTGTCTCTCTCTCTCTCTTTCTCTCTCTCTCTCTCTCTCTCTCTCTCTCTCACCCTCTGTGTCTCTCTCTCTCTCCCCCTGTCTCTCTCTCCCTCTCCCCCCGTCTCTCTCTCCCTCTCCCCCCGAGTGCTTTTCTGTGTTTCTGTCTCACTTTTATTGATTTAAGTAATGAATTGGTGGTGCCATCTGAGGATGTGGCTTGATTTAAAGGGGTGGGGTCAAGCGCCCCACCATCTTTAAATTTCACCAGCCGCAACTGGATCAAGACATTTTTATATTTACTGAATAATGAACGAATCTATAAGCATAATTTGCAACATTAAAGTAAAAAGTATGTTCTAAAAATATATATATATATATATATATAATTTTTGTTCGATATTCATATTTTAACAATCATTTTCAAATTAAATGCAAAGATACAACATATTGCTTAAACACTGTTCATAATTAACATTTGTCACAAATAAACAAAATACGAAACTAAACAGTTTTCTTACACTGTTACATTTTGCTTCCTAAAAATAATTACCATAAATAACCAAACCAAAACATTACATGATATGTTCCCTTTGCATGTAATATCAATTAACACTAAGATCACAAGGGAACTTTCAATTTCCAATATAATATACAACCTTAAACTTTACCAAAAACAGAAAATTGAGTGGGGGGAGAAGAGGGGAGAGGAGATAAAAAAAATAAATTAAAAAAAAAAAATAAAAAATAAAAGGGGAGGGTAGGGAGAGAGACCACACTCACAATTAGGTTTCCTTTATATTCCATCTTCCCTCTTCCTTCCTCTTTCTACCACATTCCTAATGCCACCATTTCTGAATTTCTAAATGGATATATTAAATAATCTATTTCATTTTTTGGAAGAGTTTTTATAAATAACGACCATTTCTGGAAAAAATCACTAACGTCGCTATTATCCTGTTACTTTGTATTATGCTGTTCCAATATACATTCGCCTAGATTTAGAGTTCTGCGGCCAAAGGGGTTGCGTTAGCTACGCATGTATTTTTTCCCCCGCACCTTTTAAATACCGCTGGTATTTAGAGTTCACAGAAGGGCTGCGTTAGGCTCCAAAAAGGGAGCGTAGAGCATAATTTACCGCCACTGCAACTCTAAATACCATCGGTGCTTACGGACGCAGCCAGCTTCAAAAAGGTGCTCGTGCACGATTCCCCCATAGGAAACAATGGGGCAGTTTGGGCTTTAAAAAAAAAAAAAAGCAGCGTTCAGCTCCTAACGCAGACCCATTGTTTCCTATGGGAAAACACTTCCTATGTCTGCACCTAACACCCTAACATGTACCGAGAGTCTAAACACCCCTAACCTTACACTTATTAACCCCTATACTGCCGCCCCCGCTATCGCTGACCCCTGCATATTATTTTTAACCCCTAATCTGCCGCTCCGTACACCGCCGCAACCTACGTTATCCCTATGTATCTCTAATCTGCTGCCCCTAACCCCCGCTGACCCCTATATTATATTTATTAACCCCTAATCTGCCCCCCCCAACGTCGCTGCTACCTACCTACACTTATTAACCCCTAATCTGCTGACCGGACCTCACCGCTACTATAATAAATGAAATAACCCCTAAAGCTAAGTCTAACCCTAACACTAACACCCCCCTAAGTTAAATATAATTTAAATCTAACTAAATAAAATAAATCTTATTAAATAAATTATTCCTATTTAAAGCTAAATACTTACCGGTAAAATAAACCCTAATATAGCTACAATATAAATAATAATTATATTGTAGCTATTTTAGGAATAATATTTATTTTACAGGAAACTTTGTATTTATTTTAACCAGGTACAATAGCTATTAAATAGCAAGACCGCGCTATTGGGCCCTCCCTCCCTCCTGCAGGCTTGATAAATACTGCAATACATGGTACATCACTGGTCATTAAAGGGTTAAAGATCATGTTAAAAGGTGTCTATTGTCTTGTTAAGAATTAATGTTATTCAGAAATAATATCAATTTTGTTTAAGTTAACATCTAAAATAAATTAAACCACCAAAACAAGGTTTTTAGACAGCATTTTCTGCAAAGTTGCTGGCACCTTTCATTCATTGGCTAATGTTTAGAAACCGTAAAACATCTGAGAGATAAATAAATACAATTCTTGCACATGCTCAGTGGCAGATGGGGGCTCAGAGACTGTGGATAAAAAAATATTGTGCACATTTAGGCCTAGATTTGGAGTTTGGCGGTAGCCGTGAAAACCAGCGTTAGAGGCCCCTAACGCTGGCTTTAGGCTACCGCCGGTATTTGGAGTCATTCAAAAAAGGGTCTAACGCTCACTTTTCAGCCGCGACTTTTCCATACAGCAGATCCCCTTACGTCTATTGCGTATCCTATCTTTTCAATGGGATCTTTCTAACTCCGGTATTTAGAGTCGTGGCTGAAGTGAGCGTTAGAATTCTAACGACAAAACTCCAGCCGCAGAAAAAAGTCAGTAGTTAAGAGCTTTCTGGGCTAACGCCGGTTCATAAAGCTCTTAACTACTGTACTCTAAAGTACACTAACACCCATAAACTACCTATGTACCCCTAAACTGAGCCCCCCCCACATCGCCGCCACTCGATTAAATTTTTTTAACCCCTAATCTGCCGACCGCCACCTATGTTATACTTATGTACCCCTAATCTGCCCCCCACAACGTCGCCGCCAGCTACCTACAATAATTAACCGCTAATCTGCCGACCGCCACCTACGTTATACTTATGTACCCCTAATCTGCTGCCCCTAACACCGCCGACCCCTATATTATATTTATTAACCCCTAATCTGCCCCCCTCAACGTCGCCTCCACCTGCCTACACTTATTAACCCCTAATCTGCCGAGCGGACCGCACCGCTACTATAATAAAGTTATTAACCCCGAATCCGCCTCACTCCCGCCTCAATAACCCTATAATAAATAGTATTAACCCCTAATCTGCCCTCCCTAACATCGCCGACACCTAACTTCAATTATTAACCCCTAATCTGCCGACTGAATCTCGCCGCTACTGTAATAAATGTATTAACCCCTAAAGCTAAGTCTAACCCTAACACTAACACCCCCCTAAATTAAATATAATTTTAATCTAACAAAATTAATTAACACTTCTTAAATAAATTATTCCTATTTAAAGCTAAATACTTACCTGTAAAATAAATCCTAATATAGCTACAATATAAATTATAATTATATTATAGCTATTTTAGGATTAATATTTATTTTACAGGTAACTTTGTATTTATTTTAACCAGGTACAATAGCTATTAAATAGTTAAGAACTATTTAATAGCTAAAATAGTTAAAATAATTACAAATTTACCTGTAAAATAAATCCTAACCTATGTTACAATTAAACCTAACACTACACTATCAATAAATAAATTAAATAAAATACCTATAATTATCTACAATTAAACCTAACACTACACTATCAATAAATAAATTAAATACAATTCCTACAAATAAATACAATGAAATAAACTAACTAAAGTACAAAAAATAAAAAAGAACTAAGTTACAAAAAATAAAAAAATATTTACAAACATTAGAAAAATATTACAACAATTTTAAACTAATTACACCTACTCTAAGCTCCCTAATAAAATAACAAAGCCCCCCAAAATAAAAAAAATGCCCTACCCTATTCTAAATTACTAAAGTTCAAAGCTCTTTTACCTTACCAGCCCTGAACAGGGCCCTTTGCGGGGCATGCCCCAAGAAGTTCAGCTCTTTTGCCTGTAAAAAAAAACATACAATACCCCCCCAACATTACAACCCACCACCCACATACCCCTAATCTAACCCAAACCCCCCTTAAATAAACCTAACACTAAGCCCCTGAAGGTCTTCCTACCTTATCTTCACCATACCAGGTTCAACGATCGATCCAGAAGAGCTCCTCCGATGTCCTGATCCAAGCCCAAGCGGGGGGCTGAAGAGGTCCATGATCCGGCTGAAGTCTTCATCCAAGCGGGAGCTGAAGAGGTCCATGATTCAGATGAAGTCTTCTATCAACGGCATCTTCAATCTTCTTTCTTCGGGAGCCATCATCTTCCATCCGACGCGGAACATCCTCTTCTCCCGACGCCTACTCGCCGAATGACGGTTCCTTTAAATGACGTCATCCAAGATGGCGTCCCTCGAATTCCGATTGGCTGATAGGATTCTATCAGCCAATTGGAATTAAGATATGAATATTCTGATTGGCTGATGGAATCAGCCAATCAGAATCAAGTTCAATCCGATTTAAAGGAACCGTCATTCGGCGAGTAGGCTTCGGGAGAAGAGGATGTTCCGCGTCGGATGGAAGATGATGGCTCCCGAAGAAAGAAAGAAAATGGACCTCTTCAACTCCCGCTTGGATGAAGACTTCAGCCGGATCATGGACCTCTTCAGCTCCCGCTTGGATGATGACTTCAGCCGGATCATGGACCTCTTCAGCCCCCCTCTTGGGCTTGGATCAGGACATCGGAGGAGCTCTTCTGGATCGATCAGTGAACCTGGTATGGTGAAGATAAGGTAGGGAGATCTTCAGGGGCTTAGTGTTAGGTTTATTTAAGGGGGGTTTGGGTTAGATTAGGGGTATGTTGGGGGGGGGGGTATTGTATGTTTTTATTTACAGGCAAAAGAGCTGAACTTCTTGGGGCATGCCCCGCAAAGGGCCCTGTTCAGGGCTGGTAAGGTAAAAGAGCTTTGAACTTTAGTAATTTAGAATAGGGTAGGGCATTTTTTTATTTTGGGGGGCTTTGTTATTTTATTAGGGGGCTTAGAGTAGGTGTAATTAGTTTAAAATTGTTGTAATATTTTTCTAATGTTTGTAAATATTTTTTTATTTTTTGTAACTTAGTTCTTTTTTATTTTTTGTACTTTAGTTAGTTTATTTCATTGTATTTATTTGTAGGAATTGTATTTAATTTATTTATTGATAGTGTAGTGTTAGGTTTAATTGTAGATTTATTTTACAGGTAAATTTGTAATTATTTTAACTATTTTAGCTATTAAATAGTTCTTAACTATTTAATAGCTATTGTACCTGGTTAAAATAAATACAAAGTTACCTGTAAAATAAATATTAATCCTAAAATAGCTATAATATAATTATAATTTATATTGTAGCTATGTTAGGATTTATTTTACAGGTAAGTATTTAGCTTTAAATAGGAATAATTTATTTAAGAAGAGTTAATTAATTTCGTTAGATTAAAATTATATTTAACTTAGGGGGGTTTTAGTGTTAGGGTTAGACTTAGCTTTAGGGGTTAATACATTTATTACAATAGCGGTGAGCTCCAGTCGGCAGATTAGGGGTTAATAATTGAAGTTAGGTGTCGGCGATGTTAGGGAGGGCAGATTAGGGGTTAATACTATTTATTATAGGGTTAGTGAGGCGGATTAGGGGTTAATAACTTTATTATAGTAGCGGTGCGGTCCACTCGGCAGATTAGGGGTTAATAAGTGTAGGCAGGTGGAGGCGACGTTGTGGGGGGCAGATTAGGGGTTAATAAATATAATATAGGGGTCGGCGGTGTTAGGGGCAGCAGATTAGGGGTACATAGGGATAATGTAAGTAGCGGCGGTTTACGGAGCGGCAGATTAGGGGTTAAAAATAATATACAGGGGTCAGCGATAGCGGGGGCGGCAGAATAGGGGTTAATGAGTGTAAGGTTAGGGGTGTTTAGACTCGGGGTACATGTTAAAGTGTTAGGTGCAGACGTAGGAAGTGTTTCCCCATAGCAAACAATGGGGCTGCGTTAGGAGCTGAACGCGGCTTTTTTGCAGGTGTTAGTTTTGTTTTTCAGCTCAAACAGCCCCATTGTTTCTTATGGGGGAATCGTGCACGAGCATGTTTTTGAAGCTGGGCGCTTCCGTAAGCAACTCTGGTATCGAGAGTTGCAGTGGCGTTAAATATGCTGTACGCTCCTTTTTTGGAGCCTAACGCAGCCATTCTGTGGACTCTCAATACCAGAGTTATTTTATTTTATTTTAAAAAAGCCAGCGTTAGCTACGCGGGTCGTTACCAACAAAACTCTAAATCTAGCCGTTAGATAATGGAAGTAAATTGGAAAGTTATTTAAATTGTGTGTTCTATCTGAATCAAAAAAGTTTAATTTTGACAACCTATTTACAGAAATACTCATATCTTTGTTTAACCCATAAGTAGTTACACACAAATGTAACATTTATCAGAGAAAAAAATCTACTACACATTTAAAATTTAAAGGGACATGAAACCCAAAAATGTTCTTTCTTGATTTAGATAGAGAATACAATTTTTAAAAAGTTTCCAGTTTACTTCTATTATCAAATTTGCGTTGTATTCCTGTTATTCTTTGTTAAAGAGATATCTAGATAGGTAGCATGCACATGTCTGAAGCACTACATGACAGGAAATAGTGCTGCCATCTAGTGCTTTTGCAAAGTATAACATTGTTGCAAAACTACTACCATATAGTGCTGCAGACACGTGCACACTGCTGAGCTTTTCTTACTGCTTTTCAGCAAATAATAACAAGAGAACAAAGGACATTTTATAATAGAAGTAAATTGGAAAGCTGTTATATGTTCTATCTGAATCATGAAAGTAAAATTTTGGGTTTAATGTCTCTTTAAACTACGTGCTATTGCATTGCCTTTACTATGCATTTATTAATTATGATATTCTACTGTGTTTAATGGTCCTTTAATTAGGTGTAAGACAGAAATCCCAGTCAGTTAAAGTTGCACTTTGAATTTTTGTTTGCCATACGTAGCATATAGAATACACAGGACTAGAACTTTTTGAATGGCTTTGGTATGTGGAGCATACCCAATCATGAACCAAATTTAAATAAATTTGGAAACAATATTTTATTTTGCTTTTTTTTTTTCTGATAAGATATATACTTTTTTAAATTGCATACATGGCCTACGCATTTGAGATTAAAGCTCCTCAGTCATTTTGAACAATGTAATAGCTGTATCACTAGTAGAGAGGGCTGGTTAGGTAAAATCTGGTAGTCAGTTCTGCTTGAGAGAATGCTATTTTTTTTATTTTTTTTTTAGTAATGACTTCTAGTTTTTGCTCCCCATTACTTAAAGTGAGATTCTCTTGGTGTTAAGCATTTACGACATAATGCCAGAACCTCTCAACTATCCCAATTTGAGAAGGAGGGTCCCACATTCTGAGCTCTGTTCCCCAGTCTCGCTGAGACAGCCATATGTTTGAATGATTTTCCTTAACCCTGCCCACAGACCACCCAGACATGGCCACCAACCACCAGACATGCCCACAATCACAGCCACTATACACATGGGACTCCACCCCCTCTGGAGCAGCACTGCCCACAAAAGTTGTGAGGTATGCAATGTTGAACCCACTGTATATAAGGATGAGCATATGACTTCATTTTTCCTTTTACAATTTTGTGTGAACAACATATTTTGTCTTCCAAAGGCCTAGTTTCCATTGCTGTTGTAAATCATCTAAACTGGTAGCAACAAAAAGTCTATGAAAATGCACACAATATACAACAATAAATCCAAACAATTATTTGGCACTATTACCTGCTACTTTTTTATTATTAAAGGGCAGTGTAAAAACGGTCACTAAAACAGATAAATATAAACAATAAAGTGCTAATTAACAGTGTAAATTCCACAAAAAATACAAATTTAAATGGGGCGTCCTAGTTGAAAAATTGCATGCGCTAACCCATTCAAGCATGTAATTTTACTACTATCGACCCTGCTCTACTGTGTGTTTAACCCCTTTGTAGGGCAGTATAAGTGCCGACATCGATTCAATCACCAGCGCTAGTCAAACAACTTAGATGTACACTGTTGGTCCTGAGCAGGGTCGATAATTGTAAAATGAAATGCTCTAATGGATTAGAGCATGTAATCTTTCAACTATTATGGCCCTTTAACTACAATAATGTGTATCAATTGATGATGTTAGCACAACTGAAAACTAAATTACTATAACTATTTTTGATAATATTTATGTATTGCGAAAACAATTTTTTTTTCAAAACTGAATTGCAGTGCATTTAAATTTTGAGTCTTTTGCAGATCTATTTGTATAAAGGGGAAAATAAGTCGTAGTGGATACCATACCAAACGTAAACTGCTATAAGGTTTCTCTCTAGATCTGATGGCCAACATTCTGCAGCTTTAGTGGTAAAGCAGCATAATCCATATGGGATCATCATTACTTTCAAAAAACTTTTTTTGCCTGTTATATCCCCGTCTATACTAAACATTTGAATACTCAAGTATTGACTATAGAAAGACTATGTAAACATAGCCCACAAAAGATATGTGACAGTACCAAAATGTGATAGGTGTGAGACTTTTATTAGAGGACCCAAGACCTCAAAAAGAGCAACATTTTGGACCTACATGGTCCTTAATCATGCATAGTTATACTGGTGAACATACACAGTTAAATAGTTTGTCTTGTCCAATCAAATCACTGATTTTAACTCAAGTAGTTTAACCCCATTAATAGTGGACAAAATAAAATATAAAAAGTATGTACATACAACTGACATCTAGTGGTACAACAATGACATTACAGTCAAAAAATTATTTCATAAAAACAAATGCAAATAATAATCTTTATTCAAACCATTTGGATGAAATTGTTAAGAAAAGTATATAAACAAAGTAATATATTAGTTACTGATCTCTATGTTAAGATAGACATACCTTTTTAAGATATGATAGTTTTAGACCAGAGAATGGTTTCAAATCAATACACAAGAGTCAATTGCTCTGTACACAAATAATTGTGAAGGATAAAGGTAAATAAACAGCTAGACACTGTATACAATGGGCAATAAATTTGTTGACAGAGGTTACCCTGATAGTATGATTGAACAGACTTTTAATGAATTGGTTCAAAAGAGTGGACCCAGAGCATCTAGGGCAAAAAACACAAACAAAGACAAATTTGTTTTCTCTAGAGAATGCAGTAATAAGAGTAGGGCTATTTATAGGATCATTAGGAAACATTGGTGACTTTTGTCCCAGTATAACCCAGATATTAGAACATTTCAACCTATACCTATCATGCTGCAATGTAAGAAATCTTAGGGATAATTTAGTGAGAGCAGAGGTTGGCACTAATAGAATACCTTCTGTTAATTTTTTGACAACACCTAATAAAGGTTGTTACCCTTGCATTTATTGTATACAATGCATTTCAATAATTAAAGGTAAATATTTGGCACCAAATGAAAAGAGAAAACAACTTGCATTTAATGGTTTATATTCATGTCAGAAAGATTATTTGCTTAAATGCCCACGTGGCCTTTGCTACATTGTTGAGACCACAAGGGCTGTTAGAGAGGTTTAGTGAGCACAAAACATCTATTAGATCAAGGGATATGACTTTACCAGTCTCTGCCCAGTTTGTTAAAATGGGACATTCAGTCAGCCAATTAAGCTTCCAGGTTATAGACCATGTACCCCAATTGAGAAGGGGTGGGAATAGAGAGCTTAAGTTAAAACAAAAAGAAGTATGGTGGATCAAGTTTCTTAACACTCTTCATCCAAATGGTCTGAATAAAGATTATGATTTGCATTTGTTTTTATAAAATTACTTTTTGACTGTAATGTCAATGTTGTACCACTAGATGTCCCTTTTTATATATATTTTTGTCCAGTATTTCTGGGCTTAAGATAGTTGGGCGAAAATCAGTGATTTGATTGGGCAAGACAAATTATATAACTGTGTATGTTAAATACAGTAGAATTGTAAATGTTATCATTAACAAAACCATAATAAAAAGACAATGCAATTGAATGAACTTAGTCTGAATTCCAAATGAGCCGTAGATTTTTTATGACAAATTTAAAAACTTACATGCCATCTATATCATGTAACAGCCATCAGCAAATTACAGACTCTTATGTGTGTACACTATGAAATCTTATGCATGCTCAGTAGAACCTCAAAGTGTGAATATAAAAAGTGTGCATACTAGTTTGATTATGGAAGGAACATTGTTTTTTGTTTTGTTTGTTTTTTAACTGCATGCTGTAAATCATGATTGTTTCATTTTTAATTTTAATCTTTAGGATAACTTTAAGATTGCTTTGTTTACAAAATTTAGAAACTACACTAAGAAAATCACTGCATTTAGTACAAATAAGGTAAACAGGTTAATCTTAGTTGGTTTAAATTTTCCACTCATTCACATCAGAATAACACTTTTACAAACTCACACATGAATGTTCACAACTAATTTTCAAGAATATCCCCATTTTAACACATCTGCTTAGCACATAACCTCATCTCATTTATCTTTTTAGTTAAATGATTTTAACCACATAAAAAATTCAGAGTACAAGTTTTTACCAACATGATATATAAGAATAACACAATAATTTAACTATTAATGTAATGCTATATGCAAATTGATATATTGTCCAAAATATTGTGTTATTCTTTTTCACACTCTTTTGTTCTATTTTTTCTTTAAATATATTTATATTTAAACTAGGCACCACATTATTTTCCTAGCCTTCATTATAATCCACCTATTGGCCCCAAGTTATCAAGGTCTGTCGGACAGACCTCTCTGAATACGGCACAAGAGCTGCTGGTGCAACGCCGCCCCCTGCAGACTCGTGGCCAATAGGCCACCAGCAGGGGGGTGTCAATCAATCCGATCGTACTCGATCGGGTTGATTTCCAGCGATGTCTGTACGCCTGCTCAGAGCAGGCGGACAGGTTATGGAGCAGCGGTCTTTGTGACCGCTGCTTCATAATTGCTGTTACTCACCAGAAACACGGGCCATCAAGCTCCTTACGGAGCTTGTTAAATAGAGGCCATAGTATCAAGATATTGCACAGCATAATTTAGCGTCAACAAATTCCTGGCACCATCTCATTTAGAAAATGGGCTCTGAAGTTGAGCAAGATCCTCTTTTCCCCCTTTATGAAAAGCACAGGTCCTGCACAATCCTCCTCCATACTGCCTTTAAACTCAATCAATAAACAATTAATGGAACATTTAAGGAGATGAGGCTTCCTTCTTCAGATATCAAAACAGACAAGCCATACACTTTATTCCCAGTTCAAGTATATTCCAAAACTCGCCATAGTGGAAAGTGAAAACTTCAAATAAATAAAAAATAAAACAAAATGTGAAACATAAAATATTATCAGGCATCAACAAATCAATGTGGTTTAAGACCATAGAACAACACCACATAGTGGACTAGATTACAAGTGGCACACTAATGTTAGCGAGCGTGATATAAGAATATGGTGTGCGCTTTTATTTGCACATGATGTATTACAATCTGAAAGTAAACACATTTGCTTGAGCACTATAAAATTTAACTTTAAATACATTAAAATATTCTGTTACACTCATATAAACACTATATGATAAAGATTATTCATAGAAATATTCATATTTTATAAGGGTTCAAAGGTATATGGCCATGGCTTAGACTGCAAAGGGCTATATAATATATATATATATATACTGTATATATATATATATATATATATATATATATATATATATATATATATATATATATATATATATATATACTATATATGTGTGTGTGTGGTCCAGAGGCAGAACTTTTATTAATTGTATGCAGATTTTTTTTTTAGTGAAACATTTTCTTAAAGGGACGTTAAACACTTTGAGATGGTAATATAAAATGATAAATGGTATATAATAAAACAACTCTGCAATATACTTTCATTATTTATTTTGTCCTCTTTGCCTGTAATTCCATTCTGAAATTGTGAGCTTTTCAGTTCCTGTTATAAATGGAAGTGCAGAACACTGTTAAATCCAGCACAACCATTGGCTGCACACTCTAGTGACCTATTTATAACTGACCCTAATTGGCCACAGCAGAGAAGGTAACACAAGTTACAACATGGCAGCTCCCAGTGTTTTATAGACACTAAAACTTTACACTTATTTTGTCACTTTTTAAACAACTAATGAAACTTTAAAAAATACATCTACATGTTAGTCATGGACTAATCTTTTCTTTGAATGCCTCATTCTATCTAGCATGTATTTAGTGTTTAATGTCCCTTTAAGGTCATTTTGAAATTAAATTACATTTTAAATTAGGCAGTTACACTTAATTACCAGTTAAATTGCAAAATGTTTATTAACTGAAGAATAAAGACATTTTTAAAGTTTTATAACATATTGCAGCAATTGACAACTGTGTTGGAAATTAGCTGCAAAGGCATTTTGGTAGTTTTTCAAATGTTTCTTGAATAAATCTGTTTCTTTTTCTCTTGGTCTAACATCACATAATTATAAGATACAAATGTAGTAATAATACAGGTGCATGCTCACAAGAACCTCTTACATTTAGGAAAAATGCTATGGGCAGGGTTGAAAAAATCTCTAGGAGCCAGTCATCAATCAATGTGCTGCTGCTTTGCAGCGCTCCTCCATAATTGACTGGTCTCTTTAAAGAGTACTTTGTTCTGGATTAACTGTGTTAAGGAAAACGTATACAGTGCAGCCAGAGCAAAGATCTGTTTAAATAAAACAGTAATGTGAATCAGCGCTGCAAAGCGAAATCGCTAACAGTTCCTGCATGTGTCCAATTCATTCTGCAGACATGCATTTGGCTTGGGAATACTTTAGTAAACCTTAGTTAGTCAACACCATTCACTGCTGCATCCACAGATGCAAGTCAAGGCTTTACTATGCAAAGCAGAAGACATACATCAACACAGTCCAGAAGCGCAGCCAACTTCTCTGGGCTCGGTCTCATCTGAGATGGACAGTAGCACAGTGGAATTGTGTTATGTGGTCCAATGAGTCCACATTTTAAATAGTTTTTGGAAAAACAGCTGTTGTATTCTCCAGGCCAAAGAGGAAAAGGAACATCCAAGCTGTTATCAGCATCAGGTGGAGGTGTGTCAGTGCCCATGGCCTGTGTAATTTGCACATCTGTGAGGGCACCATTAATGCAAAAAGATATGTATACATTTTGGAGCAACATATGCTGCCATCCAGACGTCTTCTTTTCCAGGGACGTCCCTGCATTTTCCAGCAGGACAACGCCAAACCACATACCGCCCGGATTACAAGCACATGATTGCGTAAACAGAGAGTGTGTGGGTTCTAGCATGCCCTGTTTGCAGTCCTGACCTGTCTCTGATTGAGAATATGTGGAGCATTATGAAGAGCATATTAAGGCAACAAAGGCCCCGTACAGTTGAAGACATGCATAATGAATGCTAAACTTAACCAACTGGTGTCTTCAGTGCCCAAATGCTTAATAAGTGTTATTAAAAGAAAAGGTGATGTTACACAGTGGTACACAGTCGACTGTGTTGCAGTCATCAGATTTGAAATATTGTATATATTAAAAAATACATTTAATTCACAAAGTAAAACATTGGAAATAAAAATTAAATGTAATGATATGACGTAAAAAATAAAACAATTATGTGTTGGTAGACCAGTGACAAAATTCCAAACAACGTAATATGTAAAACTTGACACTCTTTTATTTATAAGAAAGGTTATATCATTTATAAATGGCAATGGTTTTCACAATGTGAATATAAAACACTGCCTCAAACCCCCCCTCCAAAAAAACAAAACAATCGTAGAGCAATAATGAATGTATAATGTATTAGAATGAAAATTGCTTAAAATTACCTATCACACTTGCAGGAGCTCTCTCTCTCTCTCTCTCTCTCTCTGTATATATATATATATATATATATATATATATATATATATATATATATATATATAAAAATAAACCAAAATTCATTAAAATTATGAGGGGAGATAAAAAACTGAAATTAAAATCCTCCATGTTTCAAAATTAAATCAATGTAAATATTTGCATAGGAGATTAGTACATCTAGGCAAGCGGGGTTACTTGCCTAGATGTACTAATTTCCTATGCAAATATTTATATTGATTAAATAAATAAATAAATAAATAAATAGATATATACAGTTGTATGCAAAAGTTTAGGCACCCCTGACAATTTCCATGATTTCATTTATAAATAATTGGGTGTTTGGATCAGCAATTTCATTTAGATCTATCAAATAACTGAAGGACACAGTAATATTTCAGTAGTGAAATGAGGTTTATTGGATTAACAGAAAATGTGCAATATGCATCAAAATGAAATTAGACAGTTGCATAAATTTGGGCACCCCAACAGAAATATTGCATCAATATTTAGTAGAGCCTCCTTTAGCAGAAATAACAGCCTCTAGACACTTCCTATAGCCTGTAATGAGTGTCTGGATTCTGGATGAAGGTATTTTGGACAATTCCTGCTTGCAAAACATCTCCAGTTCAGTTAGATTTGATGGTTGCCGAGCATGGACAGCCCGCTTCAAATCACCCCACAGATTTTCAATGATATTCAGGTCTGGGGACTGGGATGGCCATTCCAGAACATTGTACTTGTTCCTCTGCATAAATAAAAGAGTAGATTTTGAGCAGTTCTTTGGGTCGTTGTTTTGTTGAAATATCCAGACCCGGCGTAACTTCAACTTTGTGACTGATTCATCAACATTATTCTCAAGTATCTGCTGATATTGCATGGAATCCATTAGACCCTCAACTTTAACAAGATTCCCAGTACCGGCACTGGCCACACAGCATGATTGAACATCCACCAAATTTTACTGTGGGTCGCAAGTGTTTGTCTCTGAACGCTGTGTTCTTTTGCCGCCATGCATAACGCCCCTTGTTATGACCAAATAACTCAATCTTTGTTTCATCAGTCCACAGCACCTTCTTCCAAAATAAAGCTGGCTTGTCCAAATGTGCATTTGCATACCTCAAGTGTCTCTGTTTGTGGCGTGTGTGCAAAAAAGACTTCTTCTGCATCACTCTCTCATACAGCTTCTCCTTGTGCAAAGTGCACTGAATTGTTGATGATGCACAGTGACACCATCTGCCTCTCCAATATTTTACTTGGCCTGCCACTTCTGGCCTTAACAAGAACTGTGCCTGTGGTCTTCCATTTCCTCACTATTTTTCTGACAATGGACACTGACAGCTTAAATCTCTGTGATAGCTTTTTGTAGCCTTCCCCTAAACCATAATGTTGAACAATCTTTGTTTTCAGGTCATTTGAGAGTTGTTTTGAGGCCCCCCATGTGGCCACTTTTCAGAGGAGAGTCAAAGAGAACAACAACTTACAATTGGCCACCTTAAATACCTTTTCTCATGATTAGATGCACCTGTCTATGAAGTTCAAGGCTTAATGGGACCACCAAACCAATTGTGTGTTCAAATTAATCAGTGCTAGGTAGTTACAAGTATTCAAATCAACAAAATGGCAAGGGTGCCCAAATTTGTGCACCTGTCTAATTTAGCTTGATGCATGTTGCACATTTTCTGTTAATCCAATAAACCTCATTTCACTACTGAAATATTACTGTGTCCTTCAGTTATTTGATAGATCAAAATGAAATTGCTGACCCAAACACCCAATTGTTTATAAATGAAAATCATGGAAATTGCCAGGGGTGCCTAAACTTTTGCATATGACTGGATATAGTGTATATATATATATATATATATATATATATATATATATATATATATATATATATATCTTTTAAGTTCTAAAGTAATCACATAGGGAGGTTGTGTCTCAACATGAAGGCAGATTCTTTGTTTTAGACTCCACAAGCCATATGATAAAAATCATAAATAAGATATGCACTGGCTGTGACCCTCCATCAACATAAGTTACGTAAACAGTTTTTATCAAGTGAAATTCCATGTTTCATCAGTCAGAGGCTTTTTCAATGATTTTTAGCCTACAATATCTATGGGTCATTTATTAGAGTATCTATAATCTAATTGGTTCATTTACAATCAACAGGACTCCTAAGTAGTTAAAGTGAATGTAAACTTTTATCAATTAGTGAAAGTTTACATTGCACCGTATTTTTACACATACTTACCTTTTACTTCTTCAAAGCCAAATCGGCATCTTCCGCCTGTAGGTCCTCTGTAAATACATCACCAATGACGAAACCGGCTTCCTCAAGCACTTTGGCATAGGCTTTGTGTGTGTATCTACGTGTGAACATGCACAGGCTTCCTCCCAGACTGAAACAGAAAGCTGATTGGATAATAGTCTCTGGGAGAAAAAGGGCTTTGAGTGAGTTGTTTTTACATGACATGTAAAAGAATGGTTTTGACATTTAAGAAGTAAAAAATATAGATATCTGTAAAGTATGTCATAACATTGGGGCTTATATATGTCATGTATGTTATAAGCATGGCTTTTCTATTATGTCCCTTTAAGATGAGAAAACTTCAGAGACACCCAAGGCCAGTGGCTGCCCACCCTCCCCCCTGTTTTAGGCCATTTTTGCCATAATACTTTTTGCTCAGGGAGTAACATGTTTTTTTTTTTTTGGGGGGGGGGGGTTCATGGCATTTCTAATGTAAATGTTCACCAGGGCTTGCAAAACACTTGCACACACACACACATATAAAGACACAGACACATACACACACACGCACACATAAAGACACAGACAAATACACACACACATACACATAAAGACACAGACACATACACAGTCACAGACACATACACACACACACACATAAAGACACAGACACATACACAGTCACAGACACATACACACACAGAGTTATGCACATACACACTGTAACACACATATCAGTATCTATGTATCTATTGCTGCAATATATATTTTGAAAAACAACAGATTTCTTGATGGTATTAGAACATTTCATTATTGCAATACTGCTTACATACAAATATGTTTAACCACTCCAAGTTAAAGTGAGCTCCAGCGCTCCAATGTACTTAAGTGACTTAGCTAGTGAGCCAGTGACATATATTGCAATTTCTATTTTTTCCTCATCTCCTTGTTCAAACACCCTTTTTTATTAGAAGTTTTAATAAGTTTATTACAAAGCATGGAACAAAAAAACTACGACAAGAGGCTGCACACATCTCAAACCCCATATGAAACACAAGATTACATACCCTTACATTATACTGTGACCTATTTACTACCCCACATTATCTATAATACCTTGAAAACCTATTTGTCTTTAACACTGTGTCCACCTATCCTCACACTAAAGTACCACCCACTTACTCCTCCTGCTTCTTCTTACCCAGAGAAGCAGACATGCACTTACTGACCAGCATGCTGCATTGCTGTCCGTCCCTCCCCCATTTACTCCTCCCTCCCCTCCAGAGACGCAGACCTGCTCTAACTGACCCGTGTTCTGCTGGCTCCACCCACTTACTCCAAATGGAAAAGCCTAAAGTTTCCTAAACACAGTAACAGTGCATCTCCCATATTTATTTTAAAATAAAATTAATCAAATTACAATATATACATGAATAAAAATATATAACTACATGGTGTGTGCATTAGGGCAGATCAGAGCTGAACCGGACAGCAAGATTAATTTTGCAGAGGAAGCAGTAGCATATGGCAAGATGAGGGCTTTGAAGGAAGGAAAGCATTCAGCTGGCCATGGGGGAACCATTTTTTATCTGGTTCAGCTCTGCTCTGTACTCCCCCTTCCCCTTTTGAGTCTGTCACCTACTCACTCAGCTGCATTCACCGCAGTTTGTAATGAAATGCAAGCCTCGTTAACTTTATATTTGCCGCCATGTGTTTTACCAGCTGGGAAGCCTCTTCTCCTTCTTACTGTATGTGCCTCTCCGGTATATCCTGACAGGTCCTAGCTGTCTTGTTGTGCCGGTGCCTACCACCTGTAACACCTGCTGAAGCCTCACGCAGTGTGACTGGGCGATTATTTTTAGCACCCCTAGTGCTCACTATGCAGTCGACCACAGAGCCCATTTGACCAGTCACACACTGACAGTGACTACACGATAGTGCCGCCAGTGCCACGCTTCGCACTATCTGCCACCATGCCACAACCTCCTCAAATTGGCATCCCCTCTAATCTGCCAATTTAGGCACGGGCCTTGTCGGCCTATGCCTTAATACGCCCCTGCCCTAGGCACACCCCTGTCCAACCAACTCGTCAAGGCTGCAAGACACATTTTATAATAGAAATTTTAAGTAGGGATTTTACTGCATAATTTATATTTGCATTCTGATGTGCATTTTTAATAGAAATTTTAATGCATACAATCAATACAATCTTGTCTAAACTCTGCATACGATAATTAAAATTTTTACAACATACTTTTAATATGCTTTTTTAACTGTTGATTTTTTTTGAGCAATATACTACATTTGTCTCTTTTTGCATACAGAAATGTAGGGTATAGACCTTAGCCAGATATGCAGCTCTCATATACAGACTTATAGAATCTCATCTGTGCAAAAATCTTTAGAGAATTCAACCCTATGAGTTTAAAACCCACAAAAGGGTTAAAAACATAGCTATCCATGTGTACCAGGCACCCTGCTGTGCTTGTCCTCACAAGGGAAATGGCAGTGATTGGTGGCTACCTGTGTATACTGCTACAGAACTTGTACATGTATGATCTTGTATAGGTTTATGAGAGAGAAATGGAGAATAAATTACATAAACAAAAAATGCCAAAACCAATTTAAAAAAGCTCAGTGTAGTGTTTTTGTCTCATAGTCATTTAAAGTAATGTAGGTTTTGTACAACAAAGAAGACTAATATATTTGTATGCCCAATTAGTGAGGAAGTCCCATACATCAGTGGATAATTAGTTTTTGGAAGAGTTTTGCACAAGTTATATAGCAATTACTTTAAAATGAGAATGGAGAGAGACAACAATTTTATAAGCTATAACTATATTTTGGCTTTCATAAGTAATGAAAAATATTCCATCACCATTATATTAAATGTGATTTTGAGGGAAGGGAATAGTTTTCTTCAGTCAGGGGTAATATTGTGTGAAAGAATAAGAAAAACAAATCTGTAGGTAATATGATGGCTTTTCAATATTCAACAAAATAAAAACACTTGGAGGCCTACTTATCAAGCCGTCAACTTACTTGCATTCAATGGCACCAATACGCTCTCCTGACATTGCCTAACATCACGACCGTGGACCTGAATACGCTCTCCATATTTATAAAGAAAGCTGTCAAAAAGCCATGCACCAAGATCGGGGTGATGAGCAGCGGACTATTGTTAACTGACAGTCATCGATCTCGCTGCTATTCGGCTTTTTCCCAGCTTCATATATATACTGTCACTAAACACTGCCACTATACTAAACTGTTTAACCCCTATCCCGCCGCTCCCTGACCCCGCCGCAACTTTAATAAAGGTATTAACTACTATCCCGCCGCTCCCGGAGCCCACCGCAACTCTAATAAATGTATTAACCCCTATCCCGCCGCTCCCAGACCCCGCCGCAACTAACTAAATGTATTAAACCCTATCCCGCCACTCCCGGAGCCCATCGCCGTCTACATTATGTTATTACCCCTAATCCCCCCCCCCCTACACCGCCGCCACCTACATTATGTTATTAACCCCTAATCTTCTGCCCCCTACACCGCCGCCACCTACATTATTTTATTAACCCCTAGCCCTCCGCTCCCAGAGCACACTGCAGCTAAATAAAGTTATTAACCCCTAACCCCCTGGCCTCCCACATCAGTACCACTTACTAAACATATTAACCCCTAAACCACCAGCCCCCCACATTGCCATAAACTAAATTAAGCTATTAACCCTTAAACCTAACAACCCGCTAACTGTACATTAAATATTAACTCATTCCTATCTCATAATAAATTTAAACTTACCTTTAGATTTAAATTAAACTATATTAAACTAATAATTAACCTACCCTAACTGTTATACTAAAATTACATTAAACTATATTAAACTAATAATTAACCTACCCTAACTGTTACACTAAAATTACATTAAACTACAAAATAAATTAACTATATTATGGAACGGTGTAAAAGCCGGAACGGAACGGAACAGCCGGGACAGGCCTTTTATGAAGGAAATTGATTTAAATATAATGGGATGTGTTAGAGACTCTTGAGAACAATTTTAGGAACTAGAATATTTGTGATATAATAATTAATTAACCCTTTAACTACCAAAATAGTACCTGGAACCAAAAATAACAACCCGGAACAGCACCTTCCCAGAAAACCAGATACACCAAATTCACAAGTCACCCATGACTAAATGTAATAAGTGTAATCAGCCACAAACCATCCACAAAAACCACGTTCCAATACCCGTTAAAGCCTGTAAAACTCTTTTTCATGAAAAGTGACGGAACAGTACCTTCCCAGCAAACCAGATACATCAAATTCACCAGTCACGCATTGCTAAATGTAGTGAGTGTAATCAGCCACAAAGCATCCACAGAAACCTCTTTATGATATCTGTTCCGGCCAGTAATACACTTTTTCATTAAAAGTGATGGAACAGCACCTTCCCAACAACATATACAGACCAAATTCACCAGGCACATATAACTAGATAAAATAAGTGTAATCAACCACAAACCATCCACAGAAACCACGTTCCAATATCTATTTTGGCCTTTAAAATGCTTTTTCATGAAAAGTGACGGAACAGCACCTTCTCAACAACATATACAGACCAAATCAACCACAAACCATCCACAGAAACCATGTTTCAATACCTGTTCTGGCCTGCAATACGCTTTTTCATGAGAAGTGACGGAACGGCATCTTCCCAGCAACATATACAGACCAGATTCACCAGCCACACATAACTAGATTAAATAAGTGTAATCAACCACAAACCATCCACAGAAACCACGTTCCAATACCGGTTCCGGCCTGTAATACACTTTTTCATGAAAAGTGATGGAACGGCACCTTACCAGCAAACTAGATACATAAAATTCACCAGTCACACATTGCTAAATGTAATGAGTGTAATCAGCCACAAAGCATCCACAGAAACCGCTTAATGATATCTGTTTTTTCAATAAAAGTGATGGAACGGCACCTTCCCAACAACATATACAGACCAAATTCACCAGACACACATAACTACATAAAATAAGTGTAATCAACCATAAACCATCCACAGAAACCACGTTCCAATAAAGGTTCCGACTTTTAAAACGCTTTTTCATGAAAAGTGACGGAACGGCACCTTCTCAACAACATATACAGACCAAATTAACCATCCACATATAACTAAATGTGATAAGTGCAATCAATGACAAACCATCCACAGAAACCATGTTTCAATACCCGTTCCGGCCTGTAAAATGATTTTTCATGAAAAGTGACAGAACGGCACCTTCCCAGAAAACCAGATACATTAAATTCACCAGTCACACATAACTAGATGTGATAAGTGTAATTGACCACAAACCATCTACAGAAACCACGTTCCAATACCTGTTCCGGCCTGTAACACACTTTTTCATGAAAAGTGATGGAACGGCACCTTCCCAGCAACATATACAGTTTAAATTCACCAGCCACACATAACTAGATGTGATAAGTGTAATCAACTACAAATGATCGACAGAGACCACGTTCCAATACCCGTTCCAGCCTGTAAAACGATTTTTAATGAAAAGTGACGGAACGGCACCTTCCCAGCAAACCAGATACATCAAATTCACCAGTCACACATAACTATATGTGATAAGTGTAATCAACCACAAACCATCCACAGAAACCACGTTCCAAAACCCGTTACAGCCTGTAACACACTATTTCATGAAAAGTGATGGAACAGCACCTTCCCAGCAACATATACAGACCAAAATTACCAGCCCCACTTAACTAGATGTGATAAGATTAATCAACCACAAACCATCCACAGAAATCACGTTCCTAAACCCATTACGGCCTGTAACACACTTTTTCATGAAAAGTGATGGAACAGCACCTTCCCAGCAACATGTAAAGACTAAATTCAACAACAAAACATAACTAGATGTGATAAATGTAATCAACCACAAACAATCGACAGAAACCACATTCCAATACCTGTTCTGGCCGGTAATACGCTTTTACATGAAAAGTTACGGAACGGCACCTTATCAACAACATATACAGACCAAATTCACCAGCCACATATAACTAAATGTGATAAGTGTAATCAACCACAAACCATCCACAGAAACCATGTTTCAATACTTGTTCAGGTCTGTAATACGCTTTTTCATGAGAAGTGACGGAATGGCACCTTCCCAGCAAGATACATCACATTCACCAGTCACACATGACTAGATAAAATAAGAGTAATCAACCACAAACCATCCACAGAAACCACGTTCCAATACCCGTTCCGACCTGTAAAACGCTTTTTCATGAAAATTGAAGGAACGGCACCTTATTAGCAAACCAAATACATAACATTCACCAGTGCAATGAGCCACAAACCATCCACAGAAACCACATTATTATATCTGTTCCAGCCTGTAATACGCTTTTCATGAAAATTGATGTAACAGCACCTTCCCAGCAACATATACAGACCAAATTCACCAGCCACACATAGCTAGATGTGATAAGTGTAATCAACCACAAACCATCCACAGAAACCATGATCCAATACCTGTTCCGGCCTGTAATACACTTTTCCATGTAAAGTGTTTGAACAGCACCTTCCCAGCAACATATAAAGACCAAATTCACCAGCCACACATAACTAGATGCGATAAGTGTAATCAACCATAAACCATCCACAGAAGCCACGATCCAATAACCGTTTACAGGCCAGAACGGGTATTGGTACGTAGTTTCTGTGGATGGTTTGTGGTTGATTACACTTATCACATCTAGTTATGTGTGGCTGGTGAATTTGGTCTGTATATGTTGCTGGGAAGGTGCCGTTCCGTCACTTTTTTTTATAAAAAAGCGTATTAAAGGCCGGAACAGATATCATAATGTGGTTTCTGTGGATGGTTTGTGGCTGATTATACTTATTAAATGTACTAATGTGTCACTGGTGAATTTGGTGTATCTGGTTTGCTGGGAAGGTGCCGTTCCGTCACTTTTCATGAAAAAGCATTTTACAGGCCGGAATGGGTATTGGAACATGGTTTCTGTGAATGGTTTGTGATTGATTACACTTATCACATCTAATTATGTGTGGCTGGTGAATTTGGTCTGTATATGTTGCTGTGAAGGTGCCGTTCTGTCACTTTTTATAAAAAAGCATATTAAAGGCCGGACCAGATATCATAATGTGGTTTCTGTGGATGGTTTGTGGCTGATTACACTTATTACATTTATTCATGTGTGACTGGTGAATTTGATGTATCTGGTTTGCTTGTAAGGTGCCGTTCCGTCACTTTTCATGAAAAAGCATTTTACAGGCCGGAACGGGTATTGGAACGTGGTTTCTGTGGATGGTTTGTGATTGATTACACTTATCACATCTAGTTATGTGTGGCTGGTGAATTTGGTCTGTATATGTTGCTGTGAAGGTGCCGTTCCGTCACTTTTTATAAAAAAGCATATTAAAGGCCGGAACAGATATCATAATGTGGTTTCTGTGGATGGTTTGTGGCTGATTACACTTATTACATTTATTTATGTGTGACTGGTGAATTTGGTGTATCTGGTTTGCTGGGAAGGTGCCGTTCCGTCACTTTTCATGAAAAAGCGTTTTACAGGCCGGAACGGGTATTGGAACGTTGTTTCTGTGGATGGTTTGTGTTTGATTACACTTATCATATCTAGTTATGAGTGGCTGGTGAATTTGGTCTGTATATGTTGCTGGGAAGGTGCCGTTCCGTCACTTTTTATAAAAACGCATATTAAAGGCCGGAACAGATATCATAATGTGGTTTCTGTGGATGATTTGTGGCTGATTACACTTATAAAATTTACTCATATGTGACTGGTGAATTTGGTGTATCTGGTTTGCTGGGAAGGTGCCGTTCCGTCACTTTTCATGAAAAAGCGTTTTACAGGCCAGAACGGGTATTGGAACGTGGTTTCTGTGGATAGTTTGTGGTTGATTACACTTATCACATCTAGTTATGTGTGGCTGGTGAATTTGGTCTGTATATGTTGCTTGGAAGGCGCCGTTCCATCACTTTTTTTTATAAAAAAGCATATTAAAGGCCGGAACAGATATCATAATGTGGTTTCTGTGGATGGTTTGTGGATGATTACACTTATTACATTTATTCATGTGTGATTGGTGAATTTGGTGTATCTGGTTTGCTGGGAAGGTACCGTTCCGTCACTTTTCATGAAAAATCGTTTTACAGGCCGGAACGGGTATTGGGACGTGGTTTCTGTGGATGGTTTGTGGTTGATTACACTTATCACATCTAGTTATGTGTGGCTGGTGAATTTGGTCTGTATATGTTAATGGGAAGGTGCCGTTCCGACACTTTTCATGAAAAAGCATATTTCAGGCATTGGAACGTGGTTTCTGTGGATGGTTTGTGGCTGATTACACTTATTATATTTACATTACAGATTGGTTAGCAAGAGAAACTAACCGCAAAAAGATACTTAATAAGCACTCAAAAGACCCCCAATTGTATGGAGTTGGACAAAGAATCACATTGCTTAAATACATACTTATTATATTTAGTCATGGGTGACTTGTGAATATGGTGTATCTGGTTTTCTGGGAAGGTGCTGTTCCGGGCTGTTATGTTTAGTTCCAGACACTATTTTGGTAGTTAAAGGGTTAATTAATTATTATATCACAAAGATTCTTTTGCCTAAAATTGTTCTCAATAGTCTCTAACATATCCCATTATATTTTGAATCAATTTCCTTCATAAAAGACCTGTTCCGGCATGTTCCGTTCCGGCTTTTACACCGTCCCTATATTATATATTTAAAAACCTAACCCTTCTCAAGTTATTTAAATCTACAATTACAAATTACAAAGTTACAAAAAACTAACAAGTAAGTTACAAAAATAACAAACACTAAGTTAGAAAAAAATAAATAAACACTAAGTTACACAAAATAAAACATAAATTATCAAATATTTAAACAAATTACACCTAATCTAAGAGCCCTATCAAAATAAAAAAGCCCACACAAAATAAAAAAAAAACCCTAGCCTACAATAAAACTACCAATAGCCCTTAAAAGGGCCTTTTGCGGGGCATTGCCCAAAAGAAATCAGCTCTTTTACCTGTAAATAAAAAATACAAGCAACCCCTCAACAGTAAAACCCACCACCCACACAACCAAACCCCCAAATAAAAACCTATTCTAAAAAACCTAAGGTCCCCATTGCCCTGAAAAGAGCATTTGTATGGGCATTGCCCTTAAAAGGGCATTTAGCTCTTTTTCAAAAGCCCAACCCCTAATCTAAAATTAAAACCCATCCAATAAACCCTTAAAAAAGCCTAACACTATCCCCCGAAGATCCACTTACAGTTTCTGAAGATCTAGGTTTTTTAGATTAGGTTTTTATTTGGGGGGTTGATTGTGTGGGTGATGGGTTTTACTGTTGGGGGGTTGTTTGTATTTTTTATTTATAGGTAAAAGAGCTGATTTTTGGGGGGCAATGCCCAGCAAAAGGCCCTTTTAAGGGCTATTGGTAGTTTATTGTAGGCTAGGATTTTTTTTTTATTTTGGGTGGGCTTTTTTATTTTGATAGGGCTCTTAGATTAGGTGTAATTAGTTTAAAAATTTGATCATTTATTTTTTATTTTGTGTAACTTAGTGGTTTTTTTTTTTTTTGTAATTCAGTTAATTGTATTTAAATTATTTGAGTAGGGTTAGGTTTTTAAATATAAAATATATTTAATTTAATTTGTAGTTTAATGTAATTTTAGTATAATAGTAAGGGTAGGTTCATTATTAGTTTAATATAGTTTAATGTCATTTTAGCTTAATAGTTAGGGTAGATTAATTATTAGTTTTATATAGTTTAAAGGGACAGTCTAGTATAAATTAAACTTTAATTATTCAGATAGGACTTTTAATTTTAATCAACTTTCCAATTTACTTTTATCATCAAATTTGCTTTTTTCTCTTGGTATTCTTAGTTTAAACTAAACATAGGTAGGCTCATATGCTAATTTCTAAGCCTTTGAGGGCTGCCTCTTATCACATGCTATTTAAATCTCTTTTTAACACAAAGAGACAGAAAGTACACGTGGGCCATATAGATAACACTGTGTTCAGGCACAGGGGGTTATTTAAGATTTAGCATAAAACAATGCTAAATTTAAGACAATAGATAATAAACAGTCACAGTCATGTGATCAGGGGGCTGGAAGAAGGTTCCTAGATACAAGGTAATCACAGAGTTAAAAAGTATATTAATATAACTGTGTTGGTTATGCAAAACTGGGGGATGGGTAATAAAGGGATTATCTATCTTTTAAAACAATAACAATTATATGGTAGACTGTCCCTTTAATGTAATTTTAGTAGAATAGGGTAAGTTAATTATTAGTTTAATATTGTTTAATTTAAATCTAAAGGTAAGTTTAAATTTATTATAAGATAGGGATGAGGTAATATTTAATGTATAGTTAGCAGGTTGTTAGGTTTAGGGGTTAATAGGTTAATTTAGTTTATGGTGATGTGGGGGGCTGCCGGTTTAGGGGTTAATAGGCTTAGTAAGTGGTACTGATGTGGGAGGCCAGGGGTTTAGGGGTTAATAACTTTATTTAGTTGCGGTGGGCTCCGGGAGCGGCTGCATAGGGTTTAATACTTTTATGTAGGTGGCGGCGGTGTAGGGGGCGGCAGATTAGGGGTTAATAACATAATGTTGGTGGCGGTGCTGTAGGGGGGCGGAAGATTAGGGGTTAATAACATAATGTAGGTGGCGGCGGTGTAGGGGCGGCAGATTAGGGGTTAATAATATAATTTAGGTGGTGGCGGTGTCAGGGCGGCAGATTAGGGGTTAATAAGTATAATGTAGGTGGCGGCAGTGTGGGGGGCGGCAGATTAGGGGTGTTTAGACTCTGGGGTTATGTTAGGGTGTTAGGTGTAAACGTAACTTTTATTCTCCCATAGGAATCAATGGGATATCGGGCAGCAGCGAACATAAGCTTTCACTGCTTTCAGACTCCCATTGATTCCTATGGCATCCGCCGCATCCATGGCGACGGATTGAAAACTAGGTACGCTGGGCTGGAATAGTGGCGAGCGTACCTGGTAGAAAGTTGATAACTAGCAAAAGTAGTCAGATAGTGACGAATTTGCATTCGGAACATCTGTAGTGACATAAACATCGATCTGTGTCGGACTGAAACCGGCGGATCGTATGTTACGTCACAAATTTCAACTTTTGCCGGTCTGTAGGCTTTGATATATAAGGGGAATCAGGCTCTCCACAATTACGCTGCGTAATTCCAGCGTATTTGGGGTTGACGGCTTGATAAATAGGCCTCTTGAACTTAAGCTATATCAACTCTTAATAAGTCTCCCAATGTCTCAAAAATATAAAAGTAGCTAAAAAAAAAGTGTGCTATACAAAGGAGCTAAAATATATAGGGCTAGATTACAAGTGGAGCACTAATTTATCGCACGTCCACAAACAGCAAAATTGAGATCAACTTGTAATACCAGCGCACATTAGCGAGTGCCGGTATTAATCAGTGAAGTGCTAATATTGCTTTTGCAAAAGCAATATTTAGCACTCCACTTGTAATCTGGCCCATAATATATTTATTAGAAACAGACGGAACAAAATATCAGTATATAGCTGGACTGGGACCTATGGAAGCTAAGCAGTGTTACCAATCCTCATGTATACCTATAATATCCTTAAATACACATTCAAAGTGCAGCCTTGAGCATATGTAAAAGGTATGTATTAAATGTAGGAAAGTTCACCGCACTTACTAATGGCTGAGCATAGTGTATAGCAAGCCAAAGTTAAATAAATCGTAATGTTCAGGTTAACAATCCCTTCCGGTAGTCATTTATATAGCAATTATAGCAATTATAGTGTCAAGGCTGAGCGTAGTGTGTAACAAGCCAAAGGTAGATAAATCATGAAATTCAGGTTAACAATCCCATCCAGTAGTCCTTCATATGGTAATAGTAATGCCAGAAGAGTCCCGGGTAATATGTTAAGACCTGTAAAGAGCCATAGGTACAAATTAGACATGTGCACGGCTAAAAAATTCTGTTCGTTTTCGGTTCGGATCGATTCAGACTTTTCGAATTTCGTTTCGGATCGAATCGGATTCGGCAAAATTTGAATAAATTTGTTTCGGATTTATTCGGATCCGAATAAATTCGTTTCGGATTTATTCGGATTCGGCTGAATTCGGTTCTATTCGGTTCCGAAATTCGGTATGTTTTTAGTACACTAACACCCATTTAGTACACTAAGTCACTAACACCCATAAACTACCTATGAACCACTAAACCGAGGCCCCCCCACATCGCAAACCCTATAATAACATTATTTAACCCCTAATCTGCCGATCGGATATCGCCGTAACCTACATTATAGCTATTAACCCCTACTCTGCTGTCCCTAACACCGCCGACCCCTACATTATAGTTATTAACCCCTAATCTGCCCCCCCCAACGTCGCCACAATCTAACTACAAGTATTAACCCCTAATCTGCCGACCCGATATCGCTGCCTACATTATAGCTATTAACCCCTAATCTGGTGTCCCTAACTTATAGTTATTAACCCCTAATCTGCCCCCCCAACGTCGCCGCAATCTAACTACAAGTATTAACCCCTAATCTGCAGACCCGATATCGCCGCCGCCTACATTATAGCTATTAACCCCTAATCTGCTGTCCCTAACACCGCCGACCCCTACATTATAGTTATTAACCCCTAATCTGCCCCCCCCCAACGTCGCCGCAATCTAACTACAAGTATTAACCCCTAATCTGCCGACCCGATATCGCCGCCGCCTACATTATAGCTATTAACCCCTAATCTGCTGTCCCTAACACCGCCGACCCCTACATTATAGTTATTAACCCCTAATCTTCCTCCCCCCGTCGCCACAATCTAACTACAAGTATTAACCCCTAATCTGCCGACCGCAAATCGCCGCCACTATAATAAATGTATTAACCCCTAAACCACTCCCGCCTCGCAAACACTATAATACATTTTATTAACCCCTAATCTGCCCTCCCTAACATCGCCGCCACCTACCTACAATTATTAACCCCTAATCTCCCGCCCCCAACGTCGCCGCTACTATAATAAGGTTATTAACCCCTAAACCTAAGTCTAACACTAACACCCCCTAACAAATATAATTTAAATAAAACGAAATAAGTTTACTATAGTTAAATAAATGAATCCTATTTAAAACTAAAGACTTACCTGTAAAATAAACCCTAATATAGCTACAATATAACTAATAGTTACATTGTAGCTATTTTAGGATTTATTTTTATTTTACAGGCAACTTTGTATTTATTTTAACTAGGTACAATAGCTATTAAATAGTTAATAACTATTTAATAACTACCTAGCTAAAATAAATACAAATTTACCTGTAAAATAAATCCTAACCTAAGTTACAATTACACCTAACACTACACTATCATTAAATTAACTAAATAAATGAATCATATTTAAAACAAAATACTTACCTGTAAAATAAACCCTAATATAGCTGCAATATAACTAATAGTTACATTGTAGCTATTTTAGCATTTATATTTATTTTACAGGCAACTTTGTATTTATTTTAACTAGGTACAATAGCTATTAAATAGTTATTGACTATTTAATAGCTACCTAGTTAAAATAATTACAAAATTACCTGTAAAATAAATCCTAACCTAAGTTACAATTAAACCTAACACTACACTATCATTAAATAAATTAACTACAAGTACCTACAATTAAATAAACTAAAGTACAAAACCCCCCACTAAATTACAAAAAAAAACACTAAATTACAAAAAATAAAAAAATATTACAAGAATTTTAAACTAATTACACCTAATCTAAGCCCCCTAATAAAATAACAAAGCCCCCCCCCCCAAAAAAAAAGCCCTAACCTATACTAAATTACAAAAGTTAACAGCTCTATTACCTTACCAGCCCTGAACAGGGCCCTTTGCGGGGCATGCCCCAAAGAAAACAGCTCTTTTGCCTGTAAAAAAAAAACACAACCCCCCCCCCCCACATTACAACCCACCACCCACATACCCCTACTCTAACCCAAACCCCCCTTAAATAAACCTAACACTACCCCCCTGAAGATCTCCCTACCTTGAGTCGTGTTCACCCAGCCGGGCCGAAGTCTTCATCCGATGGGGCAGAAGAGGACATCTAGACCGGCAGAAGTCTTCATCCAAGCGGGGCAAGAAGAGGTCTTCCATCCATCAGAAAAGTACAAAAAAACAAACAAACACTAAATTAGCAAAAATAATAAAATATTACAATAATTTTAAACTAATTACACCTAATCTAAGCTCCCTACTAGCTATTAATATAGCTACAATATAACTAATAGTTACATTGTAGCTATTTTAGGATTTATATTTATTTTACAGGCAACTTTGTATTTATTTTAACTAGGTACAATAGCTATTAAATAGTTAATAACTATTTAATAACTACCTAGCTAAAATAAATACAAATTTACCTGTAAAATAAACCCTAACCTAAGTTACAATTACACCTAACACTACACTGTCATTAAATTAACTAAATAAATTAATCCTATATAAAACTAAATACTTACCTGTAAAATAAACCCTAATATAGCTACAATATAACTAATAGTTACATTGTAGCTATTTTAGCATTTATATTTATTTTACAGGCAACTTTGTATTTATTTTAACTAGGTACAATAGCTATTAAATAGATATTTACTGTTTAATAGCTACCTAGTTAAAATAATTACAAAATTACCTGTAAAATAAATCCTAACCTAAGTTACTATTAAACCTAACACTACACTATCATTAAATAAATTAACTACAAGTACCTACAATTAAATACAATGAAATAAACTAAACTAAAGTACAAAAAAAACAAACACTAAATTACAAAAAATAAAAAAAATTACAAGAATTTTAAACTAATTACACCTAATCTAAGCCCCCTAATAAAATAACAAAGCCCCCCAAAATAAAAAAATGCCCTACCCTATACTAAATTACAAAAGTAATCAGCTCTATTACCTTACCAGCCCTTAAAAGGGCCTTTTGCGGGGCATGCCCCAAAGAAAACAGCTCTTTTGCCTGTAAAAAAAAACACAATACCCCCCCCCCACATTACAACCCACCACCCACATACCCCTAATCTAACCCAAACCCCCCTTAAATAAACCTAACACTACCCCCCTGAAGATCTCCCTACCGTGTCTTCACCCAGCGGGCCGAAGTCTTCATCCGATGGGACAGAAGAGGACATCCAGACCGGCAGAAGTCTTCATCCAAGCGGGGCAAGAAGAGGTCTTCCATCCATCAGAAGTCTTGATCCAGGCAGCATCTTCTCTGTTCATCCATCCGGAGCGGAGCGGCAGCATCCTGAAGACATCCCACGCAGAGCATCCTCTTCTTTCTTGATCCGACGACTAAGTGACTGTACCTTTAAGTGACGTCATCCAAGATGGCGTCCCTTGAATTCCGATTGGCTGATAGGATTCTATCAGCCAATCGGAATTAAGGTAGGAAAAATCTGATTGGCTGATTCAATCAGCCAATCAGATTCAAGTTCAATCCGATTGGCTGATCCAATCAGCCAATCAGATTGAGCTCGCATTCTATTGGCTGATCGGAACAGCCAATAGAATGCGAGGTCAATCTGATTGGCTGATTCCATCAGCCAATCGGATTGAACTTGAATCTGATTGGCTGATTGAATCAGCCAATCAGATTTTTCCTACCTTAATTCCGATTGGCTGATAGAATCCTATCAGCCAATCGGAATTCAAGGGACGCCATCTTGGATGACGTCACTTAAAGGTACAGTCACTTAGTCGTCGGATCAAGAAAGAAGAGGATGCTCTGCGTGGGATGTCTTCAGGATGCTGCCGCTCCGCTCCGGATGGATGAACAGAGAAGATGCTGCCTGGATCAAGACTTGTGATGGATGGAAGACCTCTTCTTGCCCCGCTTGGATGAAGACTTCTGCCGGTCTGGATGTCCTCTTCTGCCCGATCGGATGAAGACTTCGGCCCGCTGGGTGAAGACACGGTAGAGAGATCTTCAGGGGGGTAGTGTTAGGTTTATTTAAGGGGGGTTTGGGTTAGAGTAGGGGTATGTGGGTGGTGGGTTGTAATGGGGGGGGGGGGTATTGTGTTTTTTTTACAGGCAAAAGAGCTGTTTTCTTTGGGGCATGCCCCCGCAAAAGGCCCTTTTAAGGGCTGGTAAGGTAATAGAGCTGATTACTTTTGTAATTTAGTATAGGGTAGGGCATTTTTTTATTTTGGGGGGCTTTGTTATTTTATTAGGGGGCTTAGATTAGGTGTAATTAGTCTAAAATTCTTGTATTTTTTTATTTTTTGTAATTTAGTGTTTGTTTTTTTGTACTTTAGTTTAGTTTATTTAATTGTATTTAATTGTAGGTACTTGTAGTTAATTTATTTAATGATAGTGTAGTGTTAGGTTTAATAGTAACTTAGATTAGGATTTATTTTACAGGTAATTTTGTAATTATTTTAACTAGGTAGCTATTAAACAGTAAATATCTATTTAATAGCTATTGTACCTAGTTAAAATAAATACAAAGTTGCCTGTAAAATAAATATAAATGCTAAAATAGCTACAATGTAACTATTAGTTATATTGTAGCTATATTAGGGTTTATTTTACAGGTAAGTATTTAGTTTTATATAGGATTAATTTATTTAGTTAATTTAATGACAGTGTAGTGTTAGGTGTAATTGTAACTTAGGTTAGGGTTTATTTTACAGGTAAATTTGTATTTATTTTAGCTAGGTAGTTATTAAATAGTTATTAACTATTTAATAGCTATTGTACCTAGTTAAAATAAATACAAAGTTGCCTGTAAAATAAATATAAATCCTAAAATAGCTACAATGTAACTATTAGTTATATTGTAGCTATATTAATAGCTAGTAGGGGGCTTAGATTAGGTGTAATTAGTTTAAAATTATTGTAATATTTTATTATTTTTGCTAATTTAGTGTTTGTTTGTTTTTTTGTACTTTTCTGATGGATGGAAGACCTCTTCTTGCCCCGCTTGGATGAAGACTTCTGCCGGTCTGGATGTCCTCTTCTGCCCCATCGGATGAAGACTTCGGCCCGGCTGGGTGAACACGACTCAAGGTAGGGAGATCTTCAGGGGGGTAGTGTTAGGTTTATTTAAGGGGGGTTTGGGTTAGAGTAGGGGTATGTGGGTGGTGGGTTGTAATGTGGGGGGGGGATTGTGTTTTTTTTTTACAGGCAAAAGAGCTGTTTTCTTTGGGGCATGCCCCGCAAAGGGCCCTGTTCAGGGCTGGTAAGGTAATAGAGCTGTTAACTTTTGTAATTTAGTATAGGTTAGGGCATTTTTTTATTTTGGGGGGCTTTGTTATTTTATTAGGGGGCTTAGATTAGGTGTAATTAGTTTAAAATTATTGTAATATTTTTTTATTTTTTGTAATTTAGTGGGGGGGGTTTTTGTACTTTAGTTTAGTTTTTTTAATTGTATTTAATTGTAGGTACTTGTAGTTAATTTATTTAATGATAGTGTAGTGTTAGGTTTAATTCTAACAGGTTAGGATTTATTGTACAGGTAATTTTGTAATTATTTTAACTAGGAAGCTATTAAATAGTCAATATATATTTAATAGCTATTGAACCTAGTTAAAATGAATACAAAGTTGCCTGTACAATAAATATAAATGCTAAAATAGCTACAATGTAACTATTAGTTATATTGCAGCTATATTAGGGTTTATTTTACAGGTAAGTCTTTAGTTTTATATAGGATTCATTTATTTAGTTAATTTAATGATAGTGTAGTGTTAGGTGTAATTGTAACTTAGGTTATGATTTATTTTACAGGTAAATTTGTATTTATTTTAGCTAGGTAGTTATTAAATAGTTATTAACTATTTAATAACTATTGTACCTAGTTAAAATAAATACAAAGTTGCCTGTAAAATACATATAAATCCTAAAATAGCTACAATGTAACTATTAGTTATATTGAAGCTATATTAATAGCTAGTAGGGGGCTTAGATTAGGTGTAATTAGTTTAAAATTATTGTAATATTTTATTATTTTTGATAATTTAGTGTTTGTTTGTATTTTGGTACTTGTATGATGGATGGAAGACCTCTTCTTGCCCCGCTTGGATGAAGACTTCTGCCGGTCTGGATGTCCTCTTCTGCCCCATCGGATGAAGACTTCGGCCCGGCTGGGTGAACACGACTCAAGGTAGGGAGATCTTCAGGGGGGTAGTGTTAGGTTTATTTAAGGGGGGTTTGGGTTAGAGTAGGGGTATGTGGGTGGTGGGTTGTAATGTGGGGGGGGGGGGATTGTGTTTTTTTTTTACAGGCAAAAGAGCTGTTTTCTTTGGGGCATGCCCCGCAAAGGGCCCTGTTCAGGGCTGGTAAGGTAATAGAGCTGTTAACTTTTGTAATTTAGTATAGGGTAGGGCATTTTTTTTTATTTTGGGGGGCTTTGTTATTTTATTAGGGGGCTTAGATTAGGTGTAATTAGTTTAAAATTCTTGTAATATTTTTTTATTTTTTGTAATTTAGTGGTTTTTTATTTTTTGTAATTTAGTGGGGGGTTTTTGTACTTTAGTTTATTTAATTGTAGATAATTGTAGGTACTTGTAGTTAATTTATTTAATGATAGTGTAGTGTTAGGTTTAATTGTAACTTAGGTTAGGATTTATTTTACAGGTAATTTTGTAATTATTTTAACTAGGTAGCTATTAATTAGTCAATAACTATTTAATAGCTATTGTACCTAGTTAAAATAAATACAAAGTTGCCTGTAAAATAAATATAAATGCTAAAATAGCTACAATGTAACTATTAGTTATATTGCAGCTATATTAGGGTTTATTTTACAGGTAAGTATTTAGTTTTAAATATGATTCATTTATTTAATTAATTAAATGATAGTGTAGTGTTAGGTGTAATTGTAACTTAGGTTAGGATTTATTTTACAGGTAAATTTGTATTTATTTTAGCTAGGTAGTTATTAAATAGTTATTAACTATTTAATAACTATTGTACCTAGTTAAAATAAATACAAAGTTACCTGTAAAATAAAAATAAATCCTAAAATAGCTACAATGTAACTATTAGTTATATTGTAGCTATATTAGGGTTTATTTTACAGGTAAGTCTTTAGTTTTAAATAGGATTCATTTATTTAACTATAGTAAACTTATTTCGTTTTATTTAAATTATATTTAAGTTAGGGGGGTGTTAGTGTTAGGGTTAGACTTAGGTTTAGGAGTTAATAACCTTATTATAGTAGCGGCGACGTTGGGGGCGGGAGATTAGGGGTTAATAATTGTAGGTAGGTGGCGGCGATGTTAGGGAGGGCAGATTAGGGGTTAATAAAATGTATTATAGTGTTTGCGAGGCGGGAGTGCGGCGGTTTAGGGGTTAATACATTTATTATAGTTGCGGCGATTTGCGGTCGGCAGATTAGGGGTTAATACTTGTAGTTAGATTGCGGCGACGTTGGGGGGGGCAGATTAGGGGTTAATAACTATAATGTAGGGGTCGGCGGTGTTAGGGACACCAGATTAGGGGTTAATAGCTATAATATAGGCGGCGGCGATATCGGGTCGGCAGATTAGGGGTTAATACTTGTAGTTAGATTGCGGCGACGTTGGGGGGGGCAGATTAGGGGTTAATAACTATAATGTAGGGTTCGGCGGAGTTAGGGACAGCAGATTAGGGGTTAATAGCTATAATGTAGGCGGCGGCAATATCGGGTCGGCAGATTAGGGGTTAATAAAATAATGCAGGTGTCAGCGATAGCGGGGGCGGCAGATTAGGGGTTAATAACTATAATGTAGGGGTCGGCGGTGTTAGGGACAGCAGATTAGAGGTTAATAGTTAGAATGTAGGTGGCGGCGATATTCGGTCGGCAAATTAGGGGTTAATAAAATAATGCAGGTGTCAGCGATAGCGGGGGCGGCAGATTAGGGGTTAATAAGTGTTAGATTAGGGGTGTTTAGAGACTCGGGGTACATGTTAGGTTGTTAGGTGCAGACTTAGTGTTTCCCCATAGGAAACAATGGGGCTGCGGTGTTAGTTTTTTTTCAGCCGAAACTCCCATTGTTTCCTATGGGGAAATGCCGAATTTTACCGAGCTAATTCGGATTTATTCGGAGATACGGCAGCTATTTCGGATTCATTCGGTAGATTCGGAAGTATTTTAATTCGGAAATCCGAATCGATCCGAATCTCCGAATTTACCGAATTTCCGAATTAATCCAAAACGAACCGCACATGTCTAGTACAAATCTTATGTCCGCTATATCCGGTCAACTGTCAGCAAGCTGTATAATGTAAATGCTGTTGTAGGTCTCTGTGCATAGGTACTGACCAAATACACATGTGAGTAATACAGTAAATATTGTTAGATGGTTACATACTGCACCGGCAAACATTCGCTTCCGTAGTTAGATGTCCGCTTACATTTATATACTGCGGTTATCCGGGTAAACTGTTTGCCTCCTCTGCAGCTTCTACAGTGTGAAGCTCCATTAATACCTTGTGCAGCCCAGGAGATGGTAGCCTGTTCGGATCCGATGCAGCTGGCAGATAGTGCATGCCTCAGCTCCTTGATACACCTCGTCACTGCGATCTGCGTAAGGGCTCCATAGATCCCGCCTCCGGATTCTCCATCTGAAATATGCGGCTCTCCCTTGATGCAGCTCAATAAACTGAACAACGGAGATATACAAAAGTGGGGTGGAGTCCATGTACTCCACTCTATAAATACAAAAAACAGTCCCTCTCCGTTGTCAATAAATGAGCTCAAATAAACAGGTGAATAAATCCAAGTTGTCCCAATGAGATAAAAACAAAAAGTTTATTGAAAATATTTCAAAAGGATGGCAGACTCTAAAATAGTTACTGGGTAAGCAGGATAGAACAAAATAAAAGTCTAACCGGTTTTGGTCAAAGGGACCGTAATCCTAGACATAAAAACACAGGACAGGTGTAGCCTATTTGAAGCTACAACACTACTGTGATTGGACATTTTGTTGAATGCTGCTTACCCCAGCCTTTTTAACCCCCGATGTACAGATACTGGTCACATAAATGCATGACATAAAGAGTAACAGCATATAACACAGCTAGCAACAGTTAAATATAATTCAATTGTGAGTATCTTGTATAGACTAGCTATTGATAAGTATGAATAGAAATAGAATACAATGTGTTAGAAAGATAATACTGGATACATGGCAAAATAATGCTGATATATATGCATGCGGTCCCAGAGAATATAGTGCATATGTTAATAAGATGGTATGTCTAATTAGCCAGTACATATAAACTTATTATGCAATGTATAGAACATGCACATTACTTAGACCTAACATATAGACGCATGAGTATCTATTACCACAGTCTAGCAATATACATTTATCCACGCATGGATAAGTATTATAATTACTAATGGAAGAATTAGGAAAAGAAAAAAAAACTCACACAATACAAAAATCTTCAACTATTGCCCTAAATCTAGCTCTACTCTAGCCTGACTGTATACCGCTTAGTGTTAGTAAAAATAACTAGCCATTTTTAGAATAAAAATTAACTGTATTACTATCAACCTTTTGTAGATACATTTGGATATACCCGATATAGGATGCCAAGCCGAAATGTTAGAACAAATTTGGAGGCTTGAGCTCATGGTTCAAATGAGTGGGGCAGGAGCTCAGAGGCCCAAGCATAGCTAAAGGAGCTAGAAATAAGTGGAATGACACTAAACCTAAGGAAGAGATAAAACATATCCCCTACTGCATAATATAGAAAAATAGAAAAATAGATAACTGACTCTAGGCTTACCTCTAAGTAACCAAATGCGGCTATTAGAGCCCCCAAGTAAGGAAAAGGTAATATCTGGGAAAAGTATATCTTCCATCAGACACAATTCCAGTGCATCATGTAATGATGATAAAACATGATGGTGAACTGAGATCCTTTAGGTGGCAGGCTATTGAGAAAATTGTGAGTCCCCCACGTGGAGGAAACAAATTCCAGATCTTGTCACGTCAAGAGATCTATTGGATCCATAAGCTCGGTAGCCTGCTACCTAGAGGATTTAACTCAGAATTTGATATCATAAATTATTGGCACAGGTAGAGCCACATTTCCTTTTGGGATCTAACTGAGATTCATTTAATTGAATAATTCTGTATTTGATACCATCAATTGCTGGTATAGGTTAAGTTCTATTACTCTCTGAGACTATACTGTGATTCATTTCAACCATATTTTATCATCATTACATGATGCACTGGAATTGTGTCTGATGGAAGATATGCTTTCCTCAGATATTACCTTTTCCTTACTTGGGGACTCTAATAGCCGCGTTTGGTTACTTAGAGGTAAGCCTAGAATCAGTTATCTATTTTTCTATATTATGCAGTAGGGGATATGTTTTATATCTTCCTTAGGTTTAGTGTCATTCCACTTATTTCTAGCTCCTTTAGCTATGCTTGGGCCTCTGAGCTCCTGCCCCACTCATTTGAACCATGAGCTCAAGCCTCCCAATTTGTTCTAACATTTCGGCTTGGCATCCTATATCGGGTATATCCACATGTATCTACAAAAAGGTTGATAGTAGTACTATTAATTTTTATTCTAAAAATGGCTAGTTATTTTTACTAACACTAAGCGGTATACAGTCAGGCTAGAGTAGAGCTAGATTTAGGGCAATAGTTGCAGATTTTTGTATTGTGTGAGTTTTTTTTTTTTTTTTCCTAATTCTTCAATTAGTAATTATAATACTTATCCATGCGTGGATATATGTATATTGCTAGACTGTGGTAATAGATACTCATACGTCTATATGTTAGGTCTAAGTAATGTGCATGTTCTATACCTTGCATAATAAGTTTATATGTACTGGCTAATTAGACATACCATCTTACTAACATATGCACTATATTCTTTGGGACCGCATGCATATATATCAGCATTATTTTGCCATGTATCCAGTATTATCTTTCTAACACATTGTATTCTATTTCTATTCATACTTATCAATAGCTAGTCTATACATGATACTCGCAATCGAATTATATTTAACTGTTGCTAGCTGTGTTATATGCTGTTACTCTTTATGTCATGCATTTATGTGACCAGTATCTGTACATCAGGGGTTAAAAAGGCTGGGGTAAGCAGCATTCAACAAAATGTCCAATCACAGTAGTGTTGTAGCTTCAAATAGGCTACACCTGTCCTGTGTTTTTATGTCTAGGATTACAGTCCCTTTGACCGAAACCGGTCAGACTTTTATTTTGTGCTATCCTGCTTACCCAGTAACTATTTTAGAGTCTGCCATCCTTTTTAAATATTTTCAATAAACTTTTTGTTTTTATCTCATTGGGACAACTTGGATTTATTCACCTGTTTATTTGAGCTCATTTATTGACAACGGAGAGGGACTGTTTTTTGTACATAATGTATTTAGTAGTAAAACATTATATCAATTATATCAATCAGAATGCTATGCACATATATTTCACATAAAAAAACACTGGTGGTACTGAAAATAAATAAATTAAATAAAAAACCTCAAATATACCTCACAAACTTTGTATAAATTCACGATCCTAATGTGAATACTTGTAAATAAAAAGTCTTTAAAAAGTAGTTATTCTTACAGAGCAATCAATATTGATAACAACTTTGATTTATACAATCACATTGGTTTTCAATTTGATTTACCGCAGTTTGTCTGTTCTCAGGACTTAGTAATACCCACTTGGAATATACTTTTGGTTAATGTTGGATATCTAATTTGCATATCTTACCCAGATTTCTCTTGTGCATTGGTAACAGTGTATATTGAGTTTTTCTCGGTAAAAGCAAGCGGGGCTACTTGCCTAGATGTGCAAAAAAAAATTATATATATATATATATATATATATATATATATATATATATATATATATATATACATACAGTGGGGCAAAAAAGTATTTAGTCAGCCACCAATTCTGCAAGTTCTCCCACTTAAAAAGATGAGAGAGGCCTGTAATTTTCATCATAGGTATACCTCAACTATGAGAGACAAAATGTGGAAACAAATCCAGACAATCACATTGTCTGATTTGGAAAGAATTTATTTGCATATTATGGTTGAAAATAAGTATTGGTCACCTACAAACAAGCAAGATTTCTGGCTCTCACAGACCTGTATTTTCTTCTTTAAGAGGCAACTCTGTCCCCCACTCATTACCTGTATTAATGGCAGCTGTTTGAACTTGTTATCAGTATAAAAGACACCTGTCCACAACCTAAAAACAGTCACACTCCAAACTCCACTATGGTGAAGACCAAAGAGCTGTCGAAGGACACCAGAAACAAAATTGTAGACCTGCACCAGGCTGGGAAGACTGAATCTGCAATAGGCAAGCAGCTTGGTGTGACGAAATAAACTGTGGGAGCAATAATTAGAAAATGGAAGACATACAAGCCACTGATAATCTCCCTCGATCTGGGGCTCCATGCAAGATCTCACCCCGTGGGGTCAAAATGATCACAAGAACGGTGAGCAAATATCCCAGAACCACACGTGGGGACCTAGTGAATAACCTGCAGAGAGCTGGGACCAATGTAACAAAGGGTACCATCAGTAACACACTATGCTGCCAGGGACTCAGATCCTGCAGTGCCAGACGTGTTCCCCTGCTTAAGCCAGTACATGTCCGGGCCCATCTGAAGTATGCTAGGGAGCATTTTGATGATCCAGAAGTGGATTGGGAGAATGTCATATGGTCAGATGAAATGAAAGTAGAACTGTTTGGTAAAAACACAACTCGTCGTGTTTGGAGGAGAGAGAATGCTGAGTTGCAACCAAAGAACACCATACCTACTGTGAAGCATGGGGGTGGCAACATCATGCTTTGGGGCTGTTTCTCTGCAAAGGGAACAGGATGACTGATCCGTGTACATGAAAGAATGAATGTATCGTGAGATTTTGAGTGCAAACCTCCTTCCATCAGCAAGGGCATTGAAGATGAAACGTGGCTGGGTCTTTCAGCATGAAAATGATCCCAAACACACCGCCCGGGCAATGAAGGAGTGGCTTCGTAAGAAGCATTTCAAGGTCCTGGAGTGGCCTAGCCATTCTCCAGATCTCAACCCCATAGAAAACCTTTGGAGGGAGTTGAAAGTCTGTGTTGCCCAGCGACAGCCCCAAAACATCACTGCTCTAGAGGAGATCTGCATGCAGGAATGGGCCAACATACCAGCAACAGTGTGCGACAACCTTGTGAAGACTTACAGAAAACGTTTGACCTCTGTCATTGCCAACAAAGGATATATAACAAAGTATTGAGATGAACTTTTGATATTGACCAAATACTTATTTTCCACCATAATTTGCAAATAAATTCTTTCCAAATCAGACAATCTGATTGTCTGGATTTGTTTCCACATTTTGTCTCTCATAGTTGAGGTATACCTATGATGAAAATTACAGGCCTCTCTCATCGTCTTAAGTAGGAGAACTTGCACAATTGGTGGCTGACTAAATACTTTTTTGCCCCACTGTATGTATGTATGTATATATATATATATATATATATATATATATATATATATATATATATACATATACATACACATAAAAATACATAGAACATTTTCTCATGTGAAGAACATTGTAACGTAAAATATATTTACACTACATACACAGTTAAACAAATTATTAAATATTAATTGTGAATAAAAAATATTCTTCATGTTTTTAGGTATATAACTGCGAAGGGTTCATTTATATATATATATATATATATATATATATATATTTTTTTTTTTCTATACATATCTGATACTGTTCATGTAAACTACATTTCTATACCTATATATCTATAGGAAAAGACATACAGGTATAGGTATATATAGAAACATTATCCTGTAAGTGAAGAACATGGAATGTCAACTAGGTACACTAAAAAACAAATACAAATGTACATATATATAAAGACACACACACACACTTACACACACACATATATATATATATATATATATATATATATATATATACAGTCACCCCTGCATTTCTGTTAGATAATACACTACTTTGCATTACAAATGTTTAGGCATTCTAATGTCTATTTCTTGTGTTTGTATTGTTGTGACACAAAAAAGTGGAGAAAAAACCCCAAATCTAACACATTGCACGCATAACTCTAAAAATGGAGGGAACAAAATTATTGGCACCTTCTTAAAATTTTAAGAAATAATTGCATTCCAAGTTTGTGATGCTCCTGTAATTTGTAATTAAACTCACCTGTATCAATTAACAGGTGCAGACAATATAGAAATCACACAGACAACCAGTTAAAATGGTGAAAAATTTACTCAACATTTCTGTTGTGTGTCTCTGTGTGCCACACTGAGCATGGAGATAAAAAAGAGCAGCAAATACTTATCTGAGGATTTAAGAACAAAAATTGTGGAAAAGCATGGATAATCTCAAAGTTGCAAGTCCATCTCCAGAGATCTTATTGTTCCTGTGTCCACTGTGCACAACATTGTCACGAAGTTTACAGCCCATAGCACTGTAGCTAATCTCCCTGGACGTGGACTAAAGAGAAAATATTATCAAATATTGCAACAAAGGATTGCTTGAATGGTGGATTAAGAACCTCGATCAACCTCCAGACAAATTCAACCTGACCTTCAGGCACAGGATAAAAATGTGTCAGCTCGCACTATATGTTGCCATCTGAATGAAAAGGGATGCTATGGTAGAAGACCCAGGAGGACCCCACTGCTGATACAGAAACATAAAAAACCAGTTAGGAGTTTGCCAAAACTTACCTGAGGAAGCCAAAATCCTTTTGGGAGAATGTGCTGTGGACAGATTAAACAAAATTACAGCTTTTTGGTAAAGCCTATCATTCTACTGTTTTCAGAAAAAGAAATGAGGTTTTTAAAGAAAATAATACAGTCCCTACAGTCAAACATGGTGGAGGATCACCAATGTTTTGGGGTTGCTTTGCTGCTTCAGGCACTGGATGTCTTGACTGTGTGCATGGCATTATGAAATCTGAAGACTATCAAAGAATTCTGTGGTGCAATGTAGGGCCCAGTGTCAGAAAGTACATGTCAAAAAGCACTGGAGAGTACTGAACTGGCCAGCAATGAGTCCAGATCTCAATCCCTTAAAGCACCTGTGGAGAGATCTCAAAACAGCAGTTGGGAAAAGGAACCCTTCTAATCTGAGAGACATGGAGCAGTTGGCAAAAGAAGAGTGGTCCAAAACTCCAGTAGAAAGGACTCCAGTAGAGAGGTGTAAGAAACTCATTGATGGTTACAGGGCGATTTCAGTTATTATTTTTCTAAGCAGTGTGCTACAAAATATTAAATTGAGGGGGACAATAATTTTGTCAAGTCCATTTTCGGAGTTTTGTGTGGATTGTGTCCGATTTGGATTTTTTTTTCTCCACTTTTTTGTGTCATACCAATAAAGATGCAAGAAATAAACATGAGAATACCTAAACATTTGTAATTGCAACAATTTTCTGGGCAAAGTGGTGCATTATCTGACAGAAATGCAGGGGTGCACTGAGATAAGAGGAGATCTGTAGTGGCTTAGAGGCAGGCAGAAATTTAGAGGTTTAAAAGTTAAAAGTTATAAAGTATAATAATATAACAATGTTGGTTGTGCAAAGCTGGGGAATAGTAAAGGTGTTATCTAGACTGTCCCTTTAAGAAAGTACAAAAAAAATCAAAAACATATTCAAATAAAAGTATTACACTCCTATATACACTTTTTAATAAAAATATAATTATAATAAAAAGTGATATGGGTTAAAAAGTGATATGGGAAGGTGGAGTTTGACTGGAAAGGGATCCAATCTGTGTGTGTGTGTGTGTATATATATATAAAGTAAAAAAATGAATAAAATAAATGTGTATGCGTGCACATGTCTAGAAATGGCAATATAGGTGCATATACATTTGTATTTATGTGTAAATATGTATTTGCACACATACATGGATATATAAACATTATATCAATTACACACACATACATGCATATATAAACATTATATCAATCACACACACATACATGGATATATAAACATTATATCAATTACACACACATACATGCATATATAAACATTATATCAACCATACACACATACATGCATATATAAACATTATATCAATCACACACACATACATGCATATATAAATATTATATCATTCACACACACATACATGCATATATAAATATTATATCATTCACACACACATACATGCATATATAAACATTATATAAATCACACACACATACATGCATATATAAACATTATATAAATCACACACACATACATGCATATATAAACATTATATCAATCACACACACATACATGCATATATAAACATTATATCATTCACACACACATACATGCATATATAAACATTATATCAACCACACACACACACCACACACACATGCATATATAAATATTATATCAACCATACACACATACATGCATATATAAACATTATATCAATCACACACACATACATGCATATATAAACATTATATCAATCACACATACATGCATATATAAATATTATATCATTCACACACACATACATGCATATATAAACATTATATAAATCACACACACATACATGCATATATAAACATTATATCAATCACACACACATACATGCATATATAAACATTATATCAATCACACACACATACATGCATATATAAACATTATATAAATCACACACACATACATGCATATATAAACATTATATCAATCACACACACATACATGCATATATAAACATTATATCAATCACACACACATACATGCATATATAAACATTATATAAATCACACACACATACATGCATATATAAACATTATATAAATCACACACACATACATGCATATATAAACATTATATCAATCACACACACATACATGCATATATAAATATTATATCATTCACACACACATACATGCATATATAAACATTATATAAATCACACACACATACATGCATATATAAACATTATATCAATCACACACACATACATGCATATATAAACATTATATCAATCACACACACATACATGCATATATAAACATTATATAAATCACACACACATACATGCATATATAAACATTATAAAAAATCACACACACATGCATGCATACATAAACATTATATCAATCACACACACATACATGCATATATAAACATTATATCACTCACACACACACATACATGCATATATAAACCTTATATCAATCACACACACATACATGCATATATAAACATTATATAAATCACACAAACATACATGCATATATAAACATTATATAAATCACACACACATACATGCATATATAAACATTATATCAATCACACACACATACATGCATATATAAACATTATATCAATCACACACACATACATGCATATATAAACATTATATCAATCACACACACACACACATACATGCATATATAAACATTATATAAATCACACACACATACATGCATATATAAACATTATATCAATCACACACACATACATGCATACATAAACATTATATCAATCACACACACATACATGCATATATAAACATTATATAAATCACACACACATACATGCATATATAAACATTATATCAATCACACACACATACATGCATATATAAACATTATATAAATCACACACACATACCTGCATATATAAACATTATATCACTCACACACACATACATGCATATATAAATATTATATAAATCACACACACATACATGCATAAATAAACATTATATCAATCACACGCACATACATGCATATATAAACATTATATCAATCACACACACATACATGCATATATAAACATTATATCAATCACACACACATACATGCATATATAAACATTATATCAATCACACACACATACATGCATATATAAACATTATATCAATCACACACACATACATACATATATAAACATTATAAAATACACACACATACATGCATATATAAACATTATATCAATCACACACACATACATGCATATATAAACATTATATCAATCACACACATACATGCATATATAAACATTATATCAATCACACACACATACATGCATATATAAACATTATATCAATCACACACACATACATGCATATATAAACATTATATCAATCACACACACATACATGCATATATAAACATTATATCAATCACACATACATGCATATATAAACATTATATCAATCACACACACATACATGCATATATAAACATTATATAAATCACACACACATACATGCATATATAAACATTATATCAATCACACATACATACATGCATATATAAACATTATATCAATCATACACACATACATGCATATATAAACATTATATCAATCACACACACATACATGCATATATAAACATTATATCAATCACACACACATACATGCATATATAAACATTATATCAATCATACACACATACATGCATATATAAACATTATATCAATCACACACACATACATACATATATAAACATTATATAAATCACACAAACATACATGCATATATAAACATTATATCAATCACACACACATACATACATGCATATATAAACATTATATCAATCACACACACATACATGCATATATAAACATTATATCAATCACACACACATACATGCATATATAAATATTATATAAATCACACACACATACATGCATATATAAACATTATATCAATCACACACACATACATGCATATATAAACATTATATCAATCACACACACATACATGCATATATAAATATTATATAAATCACACACACATACATGCATATATAAACATTATATCAATCACACATACATACATGCATATATAAACATTATATCAATCACACACACATACATACATATATAAACATTATATAAATCACACAAACATACATGCATATATAAACATTATATCAATCACACACACATACATACATGCATATATAAACATTATATCAATCACACACACATACATGCATATATAAACATTATATTAATCACACACACATACATACATGCATATATAAACATTATATCAATCACACACACATACATACATATATAAACATTATATAAATCACACACACATACATGCATATATAAACATTATATCAATCACACACACATACATGCATTCATATATAAACATTATATCAATCACACACACATACATGCATATATAAACATTATATAAATCACACACACATACATGCATATATAAACATTATATAAATCACACACACATACATGCATATATAAACATTATATCAATCACACACACACATACATGCATATATAAACATTATATCAATCACACTCACATACATGCATATATAAACATTATATCAATCACACACACATACATGCATATATAAACATTATATCAATCACACACACATACATGCATATATAAACATTATATCACTCACACACACACATACATGCATATATAAACATTATATCAATCACACACACATACATACATATATAAACATTATATCAATCACACACACATACATGCATATATAAACATTATATAAATCACACACACATACATGCATATATAAACATTATATCAATCACACACACATACATGCATATATAAACATTATATCAATCACACACACATACATGCATATATAAATATTATATAAATCACACACACATACATGCATATATAAACATTATATCAATCACACATACATACATGCATATATAAACATTATATCAATCACACACACATACATGCATATATAAACATTATATTAATCACACACACATACATGCATATATAAATATTATATAAATCACACACACATACATGCATATATAAACATTATATCAATCACACATACATACATGCATATATAAACATTATATCAATCACACACACATACATACATACATATATAAACATTATATCAATCACACACACATACATGCATATATAAACATTATATCAATCACACACACATACATGCATATATAAACATTATATCAATCACACACACATACATGCATATATAAACATTATATCAATCACACACACATACATGCATATATAAACATTATATCAATCACACACATACATGCATATATAAACATTATTTCAATCACACATACATACATGCATATATAAACATTATATCAATCACACACACATACATACATATATACACTTATGAGTCTCCTTTCCAATCAACTACTTTAAAACATGCACTACAATTGTTATTCAATTTCATATATCTATACCTACCGGCTAATTCAGCCGCACTAATTTTTTTTTTAACTTGAGCGCAGTAAGCATTTAAAAAAGTAAACATTTTTTTTTTTTTTTTAAATTGGTGTGCAGCTTTTAATCTGTGCCATTATGTATAAATGATCTGCAATTAACTCAGAATAATGTGCATCCTATTAGATTGTATACAAATATAATAATAATAATAATAATAATAATAATATTGATAAATATAACTGAAAAATGCTGCCTGTTTTAGCTCTATTTACTATGATGGAATGGTTAAATGAGCTTTTCCATTTCACACAAAAGAAACATTTTGCAGTGACCTCTATTGTATTAAATCCTCTGCGGTCCCTTTTCCTTACAGTAATTGCAACAGTTCAGAGCAAATTGCTTTTTGTGTACTAAACAAAATACAGAGGAGTATTATTTATATAGAAATTTTTCTTTTAACTAATCGTGTATTATTCATCTGCCGACTAGTAAATGAAAAGTAGCTAAATACACTATTTTGAGACTTTTGAGATAAAAAAGAGAAAGTATGGTAGATATGTTAATATGTTTGCTTGTATGTTGCATTATTAATAGAGAATAGTTGTTAAAATACACTGACTAAATGAAATGTAAAGGAGATAAAGAAGCAAATGAGTTGTTGGGATTTTAAGGATACTGGAAACCCAGAGGCAGAACTTTTTTTCACTTTCTGAGATGAGAATTTTTTAGTGAAATATTTTCTGCAGATCATATTTGAAATTAAATGAAATTTTAAATTAGGCAGTTACACTAAAGCACCAACTCAGCTAAAATGTTTTGCTCTATTTGAGAATAAAGCAATTTTAAAGTTATAATTGCAGAAGTTGAAAATTGCATTGCAAATAAGTTGCATAGAGAAATAAAGACATTTGTTACATTTTTAAAATGTCTCTTGAATAAATGTGTTTCCTTTGCTCTTGGTCTAACATCACATAATTATACGGTACAAAAGGTAGTAATTAAAAAGGTGCATTGCTCAAAATAATGTTGTACATTCAGGAGTCAAAGCTTTGCAGGCCAGGAAAGGCTAGGGGGTGGGTTGAAAAAATCCCTGAGAGACAGTCATTAATCAGTGATCTGCTGCTCTGCAGTGCTGCTCCATATATGACTGTACTCTTTTATTAGCGCTTCCTCTGGCTGCACCGTGTTAAGGAAAACTTAAGTGCACTCATAGCACAGCGTTGTTTAAAGATACTGAAAATAGTATGTCCCCTTTCAAATGAGGGCTACTAAAAGGGTACATGGCCTAGGAAATAAAACTTACAAGGAAATACTTTGTGACCTAAATACTTACAACGAAGAGAGGTGATACAGCTGAATAACCTCACCAGCAACACTACCCCCTTAAATTGTAGTTGGCTAGCCCCAGCTGTTCCAGGCCACTGGGTAATCTCCTGGTATCCTGGTAGGCCAAATCCAGTCATGTAAATAATAGTAGGGGTCCAGCAAGTAGAAGGTTAAGTTGTTGGAGATTTGGCAGTAAGTGGGTTAACTGAAGTGGAGGGTCTGGTGGTTAGGGGTTAAGTGTGGTGAAGGATCCAGAAGTTAGGGGGTTAAGTGCATTGTTGTCCGACAAGGTTTAAGTTTGATTGGTTTCTGGCAGTTTGGGGGTTAAGTTTAGTGGGAGGGTACGGCAGTTAGAGTGCTTAAATCAGGGGTGCCCATGCCCAATAGGTAAGGCACTACTGGTAAATCACGGCCGATGCAATCAAAATTATGTGGTCAAGTTACGCGATCACAACACTTGGGTGTGAGTAGAGTATGGTTGCTAGGGATACCACTTTACTTACAGCAGTGTGTGAAGGAGCAGGTCATTAAACAGTCTGATGGTCGGACACGAAAATTGCTACAAGATTGGATCTTGCGGGACATCAATTTCAACCAATCAATGTAGATGATTTTTTAACAACATTACAATTGGTCTATCAAAAGAATGGTTGGGTGAGTACTCTCCCAATGGATTTGGCGGAATAGTATAGTTAGGAGGGTAAGCATCAATAAAGGAACAAGTCTGATTGACGTCTGGCAAATGAACGTGTTGACCCAGTAAGAAATGGTCTGCATGGTGCGCTATTGAAAGTCTCACTGGGTCATATCAGGCCAAGTCTGCGGCTCAAAGTAAAGGGGGTCAGTGGCAGTAATTTGAATGCTGTGTTTTGTAACATGGCGCAAGTAGTTGCTCCTGTTAACCCGAATTAAAGTCAGTGATAGTTTTGTTGTCAGGATAAACCTGTTGTATCTTTAAGCTTTTGCACACCCATGTGTTGCTAAATCATGCAACCTTAAAGGAATATGAAACACACATTTTTTTTTTTAATTGACTCATTTTATCAATTTTTCTTCATTCTCTTGGTATCTTTATTTGAAAAAGCAGGAATGTAAGCTTAGGAGACAGACCATTTTTAGTGGGTATATCTTGTTGAGCTGGTCATTTGAAAAGTTGATCCCAACACAAAAAAGTGTGGGCACCCCTGGCTTAAATAACAATGTTGGAAATAACACTGAGGCCTATTTATCAAAGGTGCAGGTCAGGTCAGGTCCGAAAGACCTTGCTGAATGTGGAGAGCAATACGCTCTCTGCATTCAGCATTGCACCAGCAGCTCTTGTGAACTGCTGGTGCAACGCCGCCGCCCCCTGCAGACTTGTGACCAAAGAGGGTGTCAATCAACCCGATCGTACTCAATTGGGTTGAATTGTGGAGATCTCAGTCCGCCTCATCAGAGCAGGCAGGCAGGGTTATGGAGTAGCGGTCTTTAGACTGCTGCTTCATAACTTGTGTCTCTGGCGAGTCTGAAGACTCACCAGAAACACAGGCCCACAAGCTCCCTATGGAGCTTGTTAAATGGGCCTCAATGTATTAACAAATGTAGTAATGAAAATTACATTTGTTTATTCATATTCTTAAAGTGCTGAAAAATATCTCCATAGTTTATATATACACACACCTAAAGATGATTCTATATGCAATGCTGTTAAATTATTCAACTCATTCTAATTACTAGAACATAAATTTCAATTTTATTGGCACAAACATCATTTATACACCTGACATTGGTAAATATTATACACTCAAAAATAAATATTTTTAAAATAAACAGAAACTTTTTCATGCAAAAGATTGCTAGGCTTTTAAGAAAAGTGCAATATAGTTTAATATAACTGTGAAAAATAACTAATCTTACACAATACTTAAAGGGACAGTCTAGGCCAAAATAGACGTTCATGATTCAGATAGAGCATGTAATGTTAAACAATTTTCCAATTTACTTTTATCACCAATTTTGCTTTGTTCTCTTGGTATTCTTAGTTGAAAGCTTAACCTAGGAGGTTCATATGCTAATTTCTTAGACCTTGAAGGCCACGTCTTTTCAAAATGCATTTTAACAGTTTTTCACCACTAGAGGGTGTTAGTTCACGTGTTTCATATAGATAACACTGTGCTCGCGCACGTGAAGTTATCTGGGAGCAGGCACTGATTGGCTAAACTGCAAGTCTGTCAAAAGAACTGAAATAAAGGGACAGTTTGCAGAGGCTTAGATACAAGATAGTCACAGAGGTTAAAACTATATTAATATAACTGTGTTGGTTATGCAAAACTGGGGAATGGGTAATAAAGGGATTATCTATCTTTTAAAACAATAAAAATTCTGGTGTAGACTGTCCCTTTAATAGGCCAAAATCAAAAATTAATAGTGTACATTAATCTTTATTTGAAAAATTATCTAGAAAAAAATATATTTTAAATGTATTACACATAATTGTTCAGATTCTGTTTAAATCTCAAAAATGTTTTGAATAATGTCATTGGGATATGTATTTATTAGTGAAGATTTACTCTGAAGGTTTTAGAAAGTTCATCATTTTAAAGGGACAGTCTACACCAGAATTTTTTATTGTTTTAAAAGATAGATAATCCCTTTATTACCCATTCCCCAGTTTTGCATAACCAACACAGTTATATTAATATACTTTTAACCTCTGTGATTATCTTGTATCTAAGCCTCTGCAAACTGCCACTTTATTTCAGTTCTTTTGACAGACTTGCAGTTTAGACAATCAGTGCCTGCTCCCAGATAACTTCACGTGCACAAGCACAGTGTTATCTATATGAAACACGTGAACTAACACCCTCTAGTGGTGAAAAACTGTTAAAATGCATTCTGAAAAGAGGTGGCCTTCAAGGTCTAAGAAATTAGCATATTAACCTCCTAGGTTAAGCTTTCAACTAAGAATACCAAGAGAACAAAGCAAAATTGGTTATAAAAGTAAATTGGAATATTGTTTAAAATTACATGCGCTATCTAAATCATGAATGTTTATTTTGGCCTAGACTGTCCCTTTGAATTATGGGGACGGGCAAATTAATTTTAAAAATTCTATAGTGCTAATTTGACAAAATAATAGTGACATTTTTTATTCAGCAAACAATGTGTATAAGATAATGATAATTATTTTTTTATTTTATTTTTTTATTCCTGTATTCCATGCAATACATGGGATGTGGCAAATACATTGTTAATACTGGGTACTAAAAAACAAAGAAAACTGGCATATGTTTTTCATCACAATTATCTTCCACCTTTAATAATGATTATAATATGGATAAAAATTAATTGCACATATTTAAGGTGACACAATGTTTAAAAATTGTCTGAATAAAGAAAGCAATAAACTTGCTAGATATATTATTTGAATACCTTATTGCGTACTTTGTATCATTGAGAGAACTGTGCTTATTTTTTGTTTCAGTTGACTTGCAATAAAATGCAGGTAACAATTTCTGTTCAAAATCAATAATTGTGTTGGGCAAGTGAGCCTGGGGGCTATGTGTTGAACTCAAATGCTTCCTATGTAGACCTCATATTTATAACAGGAAATTACACCACATTTTAATCCTCAGAAAGAAAAATAGAAAAAAAAAAGTTTATCACTCTATCAAATATGTAGAAAATTAACTTTGGAATTTGGTAAAATGCACCAAGTTCTGTCTGAGTTGATTTGGTCCAGTAATAATTAGGCCTGTAATTCTGTTTCCTAAGCCATTTTTGTGAGTTCCAGTACCCAGTATGTCATTTTCACTGTCTTCTATATTACTCAAGAAAATACCCACACTTCCTTTCCAATCCCATTTTTCAGAATTTTCTAGTCTTTTCCACACACACTTTTCCTTGGGTTTAATAAATGGATTAAATGTGCAATGTGGTCTTTGACCTTAAAACTTGGGGTTTCATATGCAGTTGCTTGAATAGTACGGATTCTCCATCATGACCATTAATGACACAGATTAGGTTACTAAAAACAAACATGCAAACATACTTTTTTATCAGAGACAGACATACAGACAGACCGATAGATAGATGGAAGGAGCATTTTTGTTTTTTAATGCTTGGTTTCTCTTACCAGCCACAGATATATAAATATAAATGTTATTAAATCTGTTATGGTTTGATCAGTTATATAACAGTCATAGTGACAACTTCAAAGAAAAAAGTTGTCTCTGAATTTCACACTTAGTTATGATTGTAAAAATGGCAGCACACAGGGGAAGATTAGACTTAAACAGTAGGAGCGTAGCTGCTTAAAGAAAGGCATGTCCATGCTGCGAGTCACAGAGAATACACAAACTAAATATCCAGTCATATTACAAAATCATCTATAAATATTTGTATGGTGTAATTTTTTCGCAATCAAACTGTGTGTGATCTGGAGTGTGCATAAAACACTGTTTACTAATACTACAGCAGGGCCCCCACGGACAGGAATTTTAATTTTTGAAAGGAGTATTCACATTCTAAACATAAATGTTAGGTTTCTTTGCATTTTTAATCCTTGTTTAATGTTTTGAAATGGTGCTCTCTTTCTTTCTCTCTCTTGTCATCTAATTTAATATATATGTGTTTCCTATTTTTAACCCATTATAATTTTCTCAGTTAAATTATACATAAATTAGATTTGTCTTTGTGCTCTAGTAACTGAATTCACACATTCCTTGGTTTGAGAATAATGTTACCAAATCATTAATATTTATATTTGATTCTTTGAAGTATAATTCAAACATAGTTTTTAGGTAGTCCAATGTGCTATGAATATTAATATCTTGGATGCTGGTATTAATTTTGGGCGGCATAGGGCTGGATTTGGGGTTCATTTGGGTTGGCTCTTATGACTTGTAAGGAATTACGATAAGGTCAGGTGCTGTTAACCCCATTCATCCTCTCCACTGTCACAGATTGGCAAGGATTCCTGTCTGTGACAAACTGCTGGCAGAGACAGCTTGGCTGTGACAACTGGATGGCAGTGGTGGGTTTAGTTAACCTATTTGTGACAAACTTCTGGCACTTGATGACTTTAGTCAAACTCTGTATGTTAAACAGTGTTTTTTACCACTTGATTATCTAGAACACAAAGGAACCAAGAGTCAAAACACTTCAAAAAGACACAGCAATAACTTAAATCTTGCTTGTAAAAAAATATACAATCTGGGGATTGCTTATTCTCTTCTGCAAAGTATATATGTGCAGCAGTTATTTAACAAGAAGAAATCTGTCAGCTAGAACAATAAGTATCTGAACTTCGGGTGGGTTAAAGGGACAAATTAAAAAAGCAGCTATTTTTGGATTCGCCTAAGGGCATAAAGCTATAATGCTCCTAGTCTAAAAATGAGTGCCACTGCTGATTATGCTATGGGATTGGACAGTACAAAGGTTTAGAAATTATATAGAGAGTTTATGAACAGAAATTCTTAAAACAATAATTCATAAACAATAAAATAAAACGTTTAGTTGAAATTAATATGTGATTCATCATCCTGAATTCATAGAAATGAGAAGAGCAGAAATCTCATATACTTTTGTCAATTGTATTACATTCAAAGCGATAGTATTAAATTTAAAAAGTATCAATTAGTGGTAACTAATATAAAAGTATGTATCTGACAGCTAGCTGTCTTAGAGTTATATTGATTTACTGGTCAGTTTCCACAGTTTCCACAGATTTGCCCGGGACTTATTTAAAAAGTGTTAACAGATCATAGATGGCAACAGCTTATGTCGATGTTTGTCCGTGTATTGGCGATTACCGGTAAAAGCTTCCTAACTGTACAAAATCTCTCCAGTCGATTCTTCTGTTTGCAAGTCCTGTTAGGCATGTCTTTGAGACTGGAACAACCCATATTTTCCCCTCTCTGGTCCTGTGAGTATGGCGGGTGTTGTAAAGCGTCACATGTTGCGACCTCTGACCTGTGGGATGTATTTTATTTATCCGGTACAACTTCTATGCTAACAGTCTCCAGACTACCTGAGTGTAAAGGCAGTTTTTCCTTCCTTGAAGATTTCCAAAAGAGCAAGTGCTACTTGTTTCGGCTCTATGCTACAGCTTTTTTCAAGCAATCTAATGGCTTTAATTTATATGCTTCCTTTTAAACCTTTCAAATTGTTTTCATTGGTTAAGGATGCACGTTGCCATTTTTCTTATTAGTCCATTATATGATGGCTCAACCACACTTCTGATAGTTAATACATTTTCATTAAAACATTCTTTTAGAATAGATTTTAGAATAGTTTGTTGAGCTCTCATATATCTTGCCACATTTTCTCTTTATATTCTATAATATAAAGGCCCACCTAAGCTCAGTGCTACAAATTTAAGCAAGAATAAAACAAAAAGTGAGAAAAAACAAAAAGGATTAAGTGTACATAACCTAAAATTATATTATAAAAGCGCTGGCTGCCTACTGAGACAAAAAACTTTATTTGCTTGTAAAATGTACAAATGCATTTGTTGAACATATCTAAGATTGTGTAACACTAATCATAATGCAGTTGAAATAAGAGACTCAAACATTTTAATGGCAATTTTCAAGTAAAAAAGTGAGTCATATGTCAGAAAAAACAGTAATTTAAAGCACTTACAAAAGGTTATATTTTTCTAAGTAAATAACATTTGCTATACAATTATCAGAAGTTACAATTTAAGAACACTTGTAAACAGATGAATATACAGAACGTTTAGAAAACTGACATGTTTTTGGTCTATTTGAGCAAACAGAGGGGCCGATTTAACAAGGGCCAAATGGCCCCTGTTGCCCTGTTTCCGCGCGAGCCTTCAGGCTTGCCAGAAATGGCAGTTAAGAAGCAGCGGTCTTAAGACCGACAGCAATCAACATGATCAGATACGATCAGGTTGATTGATACCCCCTGCTAGTGGACGACTGGCCGCGAATCGGCAGGGGGCAGCATTGCACAAGCAGTTCACCAGCATTCAGAGATGTTGGGCGCCATCATGTCCGCCCACCAGCTACAGCGAATCATGTACGCCCGCCATTTGGTAACAATCTGCCCCTAAGTATTCTCTTGAAATGGCTTTGAAATTCTCAAAATACAAGTATAGTATCACTATATCAGGTTTTGTAAATGTTGTTAAAAATTTAGTAGCCTGCACAAAAAAATAAAAACAAAATATGAGCCACATAGTTGTGTAAATCCCACATAGTTGTGTAAATCCATTTTAATTTTTTATGTATTAGTTTGCTTCTCTTGACGTGCTGGTAACTTTAGATTGGAGGATTGTATTTCTTTGAAATTTGGCATTTTGCGTATCAATAATTGCATAATAAAAAAAAAGACAATGCAAAATCACTTAGGCCCTGATGAGCAATACATCTCTGTCTGGATATATATTCCAAAAAAGTGGGCTGGACCTCTCTGTTCCAACGAGTAGTAATGTTACTCCAATAGGAAATAATAGGGATCACAGCTTCATCAAAAGTCTGCCTATATCGTCAGTTAGCTGCGATTATAGCAGCAGGCTGTATTCAAAGTGTGTTTACACAACTTAGACTGTGCATTGGAGAAAATAAACATTTTTTTTTAGTAACACTTCAAATAATACATATGTAAATTAAATTTTCACTGTACATTCACTAGATTTCTCACAATGGAAATTATCACCACTGAAAATCTGGCGACGACTAATATGTCTAAAAATGTGCATCCAAGATGGAAGACAGTGCTTTCAATATTAGAAACTCAAACCAATGTTTCACCATTAAAATACAAGTTAATCCCATGAAACTCCCATGAAACTCTCATGGAATGCCTATATATATATATATATATATATATATATATATATATATATATATATATATATATATATATATATATATTCCTTATGTCTGCAATCTCTATTGGTAATAATGACAAAAATAAGTACTATTAAACCTATTGGAGCTGTGGGATTGTTGGTATATTATACAATCAAAACACCAAACAATAATAAAGGGTACAGCCAAAAGAGGGGGAAAAAAAGGAAGTTATGAATGTGAATAATCAATCAATCAATCAAAAGTGTTATGGATAAATAGTGCACAAGTCCAACAAGTTCTATAACTATTAATACTCCTCGGCCAAGGCTGCTCCTTGGTCCGGATCTCAGTGAACCTTAATGGCAAAGAAATATAAAACACAAAGGAAACAAGGGCACCAAAATGGCCTAGCACAGTCTGTATAAAAGCGGTATGAAATAGCGTAAAGAATACTCACAAAAAGAGAGCACCTCCAGGTGCTCTAATACCAAGCTTGAACTTTCCATCCGTGCAAATGAATGATCACTGTTAGATACTGCCCAGCTTACAGTATCACCCACTGATCAGGGTTGCCGGTTGAATATGAAATATTGGCCCTAAGGAAACAGACTAACACCCTAGTAAGCCAACTACATGAAAAATTAGGTCATAATAAGCAAACCATAGACACCAAACATCATATCCTCCAGTTAAACTTGCTGAAATCTTCTGTGTTGCACATTGCCCTCTGGACCTACCGAGACATATTTGGACTCATTGGGTCCCTGCTTTTGTCAGCATCTAAAACATGGATACTGAAGATGTTTTCTTACTAAGATATTGTAGTTAGGGAGTTTTTGCTTCCAGCAGGGAGCTAGCTATAAAGTAATGGTTGATAGACTGTAGTCGCTTCTTTCACCTCAAGTCTTCCCCATACTGACGCAGTAAAATTTAGACAGTTGTCAAATAAGGAGACACTTAGATCAAAGTATCAACTTTGATGTAGCTATATTACAGTTACCTAGCCGTTTCAAAGTTAAAACATTTGGCTGCCTCTGTGGTCCCAAATTTTCCGTGTTAAAGGGACAGTTAACTCCAAAATTGTTATTGTTTAAAAAGATAGATAATTCCTTTATTACTAATTCCCCAGTTTTGCACAGCCAACATGGTTATATTAGTATACGTTTAACCTATGTGATAACCTTGTATCTAAGCCTCTTTGACAGCCCCCTGATCACATTGCTATTTATTTATTATCTATTGACTTGCATTTTAGCCAATTAGTGCAGTGTCATCCATAACCCATGGACGTGAGCACAATGTTATCTACAGTTTACAACAGAAGTGAGTACACCCCTGGGCAGTATCACTTAAATATTAAATTATTCAAAATTGTATCACAGCCGAAATGCGTTACTCTTTTGCTCTTTGCTTCCGTAGCCTTACTGAACCGAGAGCCGCAACTTTGTTCTGAGTTTGCTTTGTTATCCCTCCACAAAGGTATAGGACTGCTCAGGAGTTGCCGCCCGGATCAACATCACATATAGGAAATCACCATTGGCATCCGGTGTAAGTATTAGTAAACACCTTGCCAAATTGAACTTTGTATTGTTTGTAAAAGGAGCTTTCTTGTCCTTTCTTCTCGCCTCTATTCTGCAGCCTTATCAATTCTGCAGCTTGGGAAAAAGGAAAAAAGACTAATTGCTAACTCAGCTTATGCTTGCTAAAAAACGCTTCTCCTCTTTTTTCACTAAAAACGGCTTGCTCTGTATGCTCTAACTAATAATCCTCTACCTGAGCCATCATTGCCTTCATTCTACCACTAAAATACTTTTAAAAAAAGCCTCATCTGTTCTTTGCCTTTAATAATTTAATCTTTTTAGGATTATTGTGTCTGTTAGTTTCATTAATTATCTGTATAGTATGCAAATTTTAATGTATGTATTATGTTTTGATTTAATGATTTATTTATGATTTTAATTTGCTGAATTTAAGGTTTCATTGCATTAAATATATCTTCAGCTATATAGGTATAGTTGCACTCATTGAGAATTATATATTAATTAGTATACTACACACATTAAGCTGTCTTTTTGGCTGCATCTATTGCAGTCAGTGTGATTACTCTTGTTAATACACTTCTGAAATTACCAGATTTGCTCTCCACTTATAAAGACTATTCGTGCTGTGCGCTTGTTTTTTTTATAGATTTTCTCTTTGCTTTGCCATTTTTTCAGTGTAAGGGTTACACTGCATCTATTTTCAAGCAGCACAACTACTCATTTGAATAACATAAGAGTATATAATAACAATTATTTTCCTTTGCATCTTGTGTGTATATATATATATATATATATATATACTCTTAGGTATTGCATATTATATAAGGACTTGTTGTTTTTGTAGATGAATGTACCGCATATCTAATAAGACAAATCATCACATATTGTTTTAGGACATATCAGTCCTTTCATAAATATCTCTTTCTATCTGCTGTATTTTAACGCTGGTGTCTTTTCTCTTGTTCCATTCACTGTATATATATATATATATATATATATATATATATATATATATCTTTAACTACTTTTATGGTTATGGGGTGAGTGTCTATTTTACATATATAAAGCATGTAATGCATATTCCCATATAAAACGATAATTTGGTTTTAGTTTTTGATAATACTACTGCTTATCCAACAATTGGAATTTTTTGTGAGTGACAGAGAGGCTTAGCACTTAAATAGTTTTCTCATTTGTTAGTTTGGTTGGTCTGAGGAAGGGAATTAGTTTCCTGAAAGTTACTGTAACAGAAAATGTTTAACCAACCAACTGCAATAATTAGTTTCTGCTGTAGAGAGTTATAGGAAGGTAAACTTTGATGAATGAAAGCCCGGTTTTTAAAAATACTATTAAAAACAGGGGCACTTTCATTCATCAAAATTTAGAAAGCATTCGTTTTGATTAAAAACGTACCTTTGCTTTTTTCACAGCCAGAGCAGCTTCCCCCACCTGGAGATCCTCTCTTCACACGTTATCAATGACTAATCCAGCTTCCTCCAATCAGGCAATGACTCCCCGGGGGAAAGAGAGGATCTCCGTGTGGGGGATGCTGCTCTGGCTGTTAAAAAAACAAAGGTACGTTTTTAATCAAAACGGCTACTTTCTAAACTTTTATGAATGAAAGTGCCCCTGTTTTTAATAGTATTTTTAAAAAACAGCTTTCATTCATCAAAGTTTACCTTCACTTTAAAGGGACACTGAACCCATTTTTTTCATGATTCAGATAGAGCATGACATTTTAAGCAACTTTCTAATTTACTCCTATTATCAATTTTTCTTTGTTCTCTTGCTATCTTTATTTTAAAAGTAGGAATGTAAATCTTAGCAGCCAGCCCAGCACCATGGATAGTGCTTGCTTATTGGAGGCTTACATTTACCCACCAATAAGAAAGCATAACTCAGGTTCTCAACCAAAAATGGGCTGGCTCCTATGCATCACATTTCTGCTTTTTAAATAAAGATAGCAAGTGAATGAATAAAAATTGATAATAGGAGTAAATTAGAAAGTTGCTTACAATTGCAGGCTCTATATGAATCATGAAAGAAAGAAAAAAAATGTTGGTTAGTGTCCCTTTAACCAACCCTTTAAACTTTACATAGTCAAGCCACTCCAGGCAAATCAGTGACTATAGTTCAGTGGGTTCAAGGCTTAAGAAAACAATGTTTAATTTGTACTCGACCCAAAAATATTGCCCAAAACTCCCTTTTAATGGCACCCACAATAAACTATTTCTGCTGCCACCATTAAGGATTATTTAATTTTAAATCATAAGGAAAATCCAGACCAAAAGATTAAAAGAAACAATAATAATTTTGCAAAAATGAACTAAAAACATAATACTGTTGTATTTGTCATTTCCTTAAAAGATACATATATATATATATATATATATATATATATATATATATATATATATATATATATATAACACAATTACACAAATCAAACTGTTTAAAAAAATCCGAAAAATATCAAAACCTAATACTGTACCGGCATAGTCACAGCCCAAGGGAAATGGAGGAAAGGTGGTCACACCTACGCTATAGTAGCCTCCCATGTACAATGACAGAATTATTTAGCCATATTTAACATTTACATTTTTGGTTGAGGGCAGGTTTCTGGTCAGTCCTCTTTCAGTGAAAGGGTAAGGAATGTACAACACAAAATAATATAACTTTAATATACTATAAAAATGTATATAAGTTGCACTACTTTAGTCCAGTGTGTGCCTTCTTTTGGGAGAAAAAAACAATTTTTTTACAGTATGTATCCATTCTTCTACAGAACCTTAATTTGTGGGATTGGAAATCAACATCAGTTACTTGGGCCATAAAATAGTGAATACGTATTTTTCCAATAAATTAAACCATTTTAAAATCACCAAGAAAGAGCGGAGTTGTTTTTAACACCCTAAAAACTTGCATTTACAGAAAAAAAAGTCCTGTCTGTAATGAATAGCAGTCTTATCTTTTGACAGGGTATTATTCTGATTCTGTATAGGAACAGGGGAAGTAATAGTGTCACAGCATGAATGTTCTTGGTTCCTGTGACTGGAGATGTACCTTTTCATCCATGGTCTAATTGTCCATGATAGTTTAATATTTCAAGAGAAGAAATAAATACAAACTCTATTACACGCATCAATCAAGAGCTATGTGTGACATGCATGAGCTATTTTACAATCTGTATATATACAGTACATTTATTGGTCTCACCAATAGTATCTTGACAGTGCCAAGATAATGAGATGCCATACTTTTCCTTTACTAGTAGGAAACATTGATTTTATTCTACCTCTATCACATATAAATGTAAATATTTCTTCTTATTATTTTACTGCAAGAACTTATTTAATAAGTCTGTCAAGAGAACAAATAGTTCTTCAAAATGCTACATGTTGTGTAGTTGGCAATAATATAACAACATGGTTATCTTGTCTCTTTAATGAGGGGTTTATCATTACTTTCTGTATTTATGTCATTCTGTTAACATAAATTTCCATAATTATTTCATAATAGTTTTAAAATATTTGATGCCTTAAATTTTTCTCTTTAGGGAATAGTTTATCTGCATTCTATTGTTTTACTTTTCCAAATTGCAGTTCTTGAAACAGTAACATCAATATGTTTTTTGATGTTTTAAACATGTTAATAATAAAGTCGCTCAAAATTATATGACTGTTACTTGCACATTTCATGAACTGATATTATGTATGTGATAAAACCTGCTTTTAAACAAATAAGGCTGTACTGGATTTGTTAGCTACAATATTTTACATGAAAGCAAAATATACATGGTCATTGTCAAAGTAGAGGTCTATAATCCCAGATAAAATAAGAATGTTTAAAAGGTTGAACTTGTTGGACCTGAGTCCAAGCTTGGTTATTATAGTTTGCTGTATTTAGACCCAATCCAAAAATAAGAAACACAGATTTTCCTCATACCATAAACTTAAACTCATTCAAATAACACTGCTTCGAATTAACTTAAATGCTGTAGAAAAGGAACCCAGAAAAAAACCACACCAAGTAGTTGAGTAGTAAATGATTGAACAGCATAAGTTTGCTAGACTGAAAATGGGGAAGCTAGTGTCATTCCTCACCACAATCCACTCTATTTTCACCCAATCGGCTCTGTTAACTGCCTGTGTCAGGGGATGTTTATTCAGAGATTGCTGCCATTTTGATGAGAGGTGCACCCAGTCCAGGCTGAGTGGAAGTAGATGGTAAACCTTCCCCTTTATAAAATCAGATCTGGAATGTTAGTGATATTTTAGATGGAGATTAAATCATCAGTTGTAATAAAATTGCACTTTAACTTTTTAACATAGATATAAAATTCAAATACCCTGAGCTCCACCCCCACTTTTTTTTTTTTTTTTTTTTTTTTTTTTTATTGAGGTTCTTTGCAAAACATATAATTAATAACAGTAAGAACATACATATAAAAGAAAATAAATTGTTACAGGGTAGGCTGTTAAAACAAAGCTGAGAAATGCACAGGATACTTAATGACAACCTACACTGTCAGTACAGGCAGTAAATGCTGCTTAAACTGTAAGCCCACCAAAAGATTTGAGTGGCCACTCTTGGACCACACTCTTGCATTAACCCTGTTATAAGGTAGGTGAACATTAATATGTCAGGGCCACTCATGATCCCCGGATGAGGAACCTCTGGTTTTCTTACTTTTTGATACTTTAATATGCTTAACACTTGCTTTTTACGTTTTAATACTATAGTTAGAATGAACATTTTAACAAGGTAGTAGGACTTTGAGAGAATGTAAATAGAACTCTGCCTGACATATATTTGGAAAATAATAATAATATACTAAACCAAAGGTGGAGCTGCTTAAAAACTAGGAGATTATAGCTACATATATCATAAAAATTGAAAGAATAAGAGGGAGTTAAAGGTAAGGTTGCCACATAAGAAAGATCCTTATTATCAAATCACATATGAGTTGCATACTAATCAGCCAAAGTCTGAACAGTGATAGATCATGCCCGAAACTTATTCCAAGGTAAATATCCACCTACATTGGGATGTTATATATGATTAGCAAAAACTAAAAAAAAATAAAAAAAAATAGATATCTCGCCACCCCGGCCGCAGGCAACAAGACACCACCTTAACATGGTTCGCTAAAACATTATATGAGTAGGGGGAAATCAAAAGCTATAATATATTTTAGGGCATAACTAGACAGGAGGCCAAATGCGCTTTCTAGAGAGAAGCAATAAAGGAGTATATAAGTAAAATAACTCTTAAGAAGTGGGTCTAGCACTGTAAATATTATTAAGTAATAAATAGGTCAAAAGTAATGCGGAAGGCCTGTAAGTAGTGGATAAAAGGGACCAAAAGTAATAATATGGACATTACAAATAAACAGATTACTCAGGTAAACTGGTTCCCACTATGTTACTGAGCTTGGCGTCCCCATACAGGCAGGAGACATAGTTATAGAATCACAGGGTTTTCATTAAATAAATCATGGGCAATTTAAGGAACCTGCAACTATTAGACAAATAGTCCCCAGTGATGATATGCATGTTTCAAGTGTACACATTGTTCAAATGAGACTTCAATATCAATATACATAGGATATAGAATACAATAACTCTAAGGCTCAACGCCGAAATAATAGGCTCCTACTGTGTTACTGAACTTGACATCTCTGTAAATACAATGAGAGTGATCATAGCTTCTCTAAGCAAGGAAATGTGTAAAAAAAGTAGCCCTAAAAGCTATAACTGTGGAGATATATGATATAGTAATGCTGTAATAGGACATCATATCATATAGAGCAGAGAATTCTATATGTAAATAAATGAAAGATGGGAGCCATTAAGCAGTACACAGGATGTTACTAAAAACAATTAATGTGCCATAGACGTTGAAGCTTTTAAAGGGCTCATCTTAGGATCCCTAGGTGGTCTTAACTTGAAATTCTGGTATACATATTAGTACAACTAGGAAGACTTGACCACTCTAACTCAGTTGCCACCTTCATATTAAAATCTTATCTATGATACTAACTGTACCGGTCGCAGGACATAGCCTCCTCAACTAAGGGATGTTTCGTTCTATAAGTCTGGTAATTTTCTCCAGCGACCGCAATCATGTTCACAATAATAAACAGAAAAAAAACTCTAAAGAATAGAGTAACGTCAGTGTTCAAGTCCAGGTGTAACAATGATATGCGGGTGCAGATAAAAAAACATCATCAATACTCTTACTATAGTAGTCACATACACTCACTGCGGCTAATAAGACACTTTAACAGCCGTGCATATATAGATATCTTCTTTGGATCCATTTTTGCGAGGATCGTTAGTGTCACTCCAGAGAAAACTATTTGCGGCCCCACCTAGCTGTGATAAGTCTGCCCTACTGCTTTAACATGGAGCCGGCAAGAATAAGTGGAGGTTGCAAGCAGAGGAGTCCAGAGTGAAACGACTCAGTCACGGAGAGAGGACTGCAGCAAGCCTCCTGGGTCCCAGTCCAGGCGCATCAAGGGGAAATGCGACCGGACTACCAGGAGGTAATATGAGCCTAACAGTTGTGCTACTCGTGGTAGCGTGGGGCCATTGAGCTGGGTGCAGACTTCTGCCAGAATCTCCAATGCGGTAATTGTACTCCCAGCTCTCCTCAATTGCATGCGGTTTTCCAGGTCCCAGATGGTAACTCGTAGCCATATCGCTCTTTTTTCTTTAGGAGAGTATGCAATCGGGGATCCTTTGGGTAAATATATCTCAGCTGCTAGGTTCAGTGAAATGGTTTGCAGGCTATCTGCTTCATCGCTGTGAGATTTCCATGACCCGGCAACAGAACTCACAGCATCGCTAATGTAGCCGTTAGCTGTTTTCTTATTTTTCAGTGTAGGCAGCATGATGCTGGAGTCCGATGATCTCTTACTGTTAATCTGTGTGCAGAGGGAGCGCTGAGGTCTCACCATGTTATCGCTCCATCCTTCCATTAGGACAGGCGCAACATGGGAGACTGCCTGCGGCAAATGAATGTTATTGGGCTTGAATGTTGAATTCAGAATATTCTCAAAGGCGGCATGGTGGTTTGCTAGGATATGTTCCAGCTCCCTTAAAATATCCCTAGCGTGCTCCATAGTCTATTATGTAGATCTGTAGTCAGGCAGATTAAGTAGAGTGGATTGTCACTAACGCACACAAGTGCCTCTTAATGACAGGGCCGAGGGCGTCCCGCCGGGGGGTATAGTAAAGGGCCGAGATCTTATAACGGCTCCAGGCGCTGATGCCAGCAGCAATTCCGTTAACTAGAGGTATGAAAAGTTGTGGCTTCAAAAGTACAGAGCAATGCTGGTAGTTAGTTACATAGATCGATCTGTAGAAAGGTACATTTTGAAGATTAATGAAGAAAAGCTGTAGCAGCACACAGCAGTGCGACTGAACATGGCCGCTGCCCGGAAGTTCTCCCCCCCCACCCCCACTTTAAAAGTATGTTTTTCTTTGAGCTAACGGTTTGAATTGCTGTCCAATCAGCGTTCTCCCCATATGGCTCCTTTTGATGCAGCTAGAGCGGTGATTGAAGAACAATTCAAAGCTTTAACTTACAGAAAAATTGACATCTGAAGTGGGCTGTGGAGGGTGGGGCATTTGAATTTCATTTCTACATGAAAAAGCAAATTATAGCGCAACTTCATTAAAACTAATTAAAGAAACTCCATCTAAAATATCACTAACATTCCGGATCTGATTTTAAAAAGGGGAGAGTTATCACTTTCACATAAATTGGCCAAAAGCTGTAACTAAATTCTTAATTCTATGGCCAGCATTTATCAACTTCCTGACAGACAGTGTCCACTCTGTCTGCCCATGATTGCAGAATGCGGGCAGCATGAAGCAATATGAAGCAATATGAAGCAATATGCTGCCTGTATTTAACATTGCACAAGTGTTTGCTTGTGCACTGCGCCCCCTGCTCACACTAGCTCAATGGCACGCGAGTAGGGGGTTGTCAATCAGCCCGTGGTGAACATAACTGGGGTGATTTAATCCGCCAGCTAATTATTGCCATACTGACCACAGCTTCATAACTTTCAAGCCTGCAGAGATCAGCCCCCAAAGTTGCATACGCAGCTTGATTAATGGGGGCCTATGTGTTTACTATTTTATGCTTTTTGAATGGGAGTGCCAGCTAATTTCTTTTGCATTTTTTATGTATAGATATGGTTTAACTTTAGTAGATTTACACCCAATTTGCTCTGACGTTAGCTACCAGTGCTAGGGGATGTGCACCCATGTATTCTGTTAGTGCTTTCTATGGGATGGGATGTGCAACCAGACTAGTCATTATTACCTTGAATTTTTTATACCTGTATATTCAGTGTGGCCTATGTCTCAAGTCTTAATGACAGCTATAACTATTCTATTCCTGTGAAAAGTTAAAAGCATTTTTAACTTGGTTTGTACAAGTTTCAGTGAAATACATTTACATTTTCCATAGGAATTAAAGCATTTTAGTAACAGAATTGCTTCCAGTGTATGCAAATGCACTTTACATTAGTTGTTTTTAATTATCAAGCACCATGAAATTACTTTTCTTCTCACCCACTCAGTCTCTTTAGCTAGTCTCAGTTCAGAGATGGGTGAGCAGTAAGCGTGATATACTTGCTAGAACTTTTATTAACCCTTTTGCTACCGGGAATTTAAGAGAAAACCTTTCCCAAAATACAGGAGATTTTTTTTCATTTTTGCTATCACTCGATTTAAACAGAAATATAGCATTTTATTACCTATCAAAACTATATATTTTTTAAAGACATTTAAAGTTATTGATCTCAACTCATTTTGCTTTATTTCTTGCAACTATTTTGCTGTCAAATGCAATCATTTTGAATTTTTTCCCAAACTTTGGGTTTCCCACTGAAATTATTTACATAAAACAACTGGTTTTAAAAGCTTCTCTGGTATATTTTTTGTTCAGAAATAGCAGACATGCATGGTTTTGCCATTGCTTTTTGTTAATTAGAAGGCCGCTAATTACAGCTATGCACCACACTTATGAAATCCCCGGCAGTGAAGGGGTTAATTAGTTAGCTGGTAAGGGTAATAGTATTGTAATGAAGGGATTACTTTCCCACCTGACACCTCCCACTTCCCTAATCACGCCTAAAAGCTCTCCCCCTTATTTTAGGTACGTAGTGATGTCGCGAATAGTTCGCCGGCGAATAGTTCCCAGCGAACATAGCATGTTCGTGTTCGCCGCGGACCGCAAACATATGCCATGTTCGATTCGCCCCCTATTCCTCATCATTGAGTAAACTTTGACCCTATACCTCACAGTCAGAAGACACATTCCAGGCAATAAGCAGCAGACCCTCCCTCCCAGACCCTCCCACCTCCTGGACAGCATCCATTTTAGATTAATTCGGAAGCTGCATTCTTAGTGAGAGGAGGGACAGTGTAGCTGCTGCTGATTTAATAGGGAAATCGATAGCTAGGCTAGTGTATTCAGTGTCCACTACAGTCCTGAAGGACTCATCTGATCTCTGCTGTAAGGACAGCACCCCAAAAAGCCCTTTTTAGGGCTAGAACATCAGTCTGCTTTTTTTTTTTTTTCCTGTGTAAGCTAATTGGACTTGCCTGCCTGCCCACTTGCCCAGTGCTACCACTCATATCTGGTGTAACAGTAGTGTACATTAAAAAAACAAACACGTTTTTGACTGTGAAATAATAGCAGACAGCTGCCAGTACCCAAGATGGCCACCAATAAGGCAGATGGGGAGGGTTAGAGAGCTGTTTTGGGGGGGGGGGGGGTCAGGGAGGTTGGGGGCTAAGGGGGGATGCTACACCACAGCATATGTAAATATGCTAAAAAAAATAAAAAAATAAAAATAAAAACCTTTTATTTTAGTACTGGCAGACTTTCTACCAGTACTTAAGATGGGACAATTGTGGGGTTGGGGAGGGATCAGGGGGTCTGATGTGTCAGGTGGGAGGCTGATCTCTACACTAAAGCTAAAATTAACCCTGCAAGCTCCCTACAAACTACCTAATTAACCCCTTCGCTGCTAGCCATAATACACGTATGATGCGCAGCAGCATTTAGCGGCCTTCTAATTACCAGAAAGTAACGCCAAAGTCATATATGTCTGCTATTTCTGAACAAAGAGGATCCCAGAGAAGCATTTACAACCATTTGTGCCATAATTGCACAAGCTATTTGTAAATAATTTCAGTAAGAAACCTAAAATTGAGAAAAAATTTAATTTTTTTTTTTTAATTTGATCGCATTTGGAGGTGAAATGGTGGCATGAAATATACCAAAATGGGCCTAGATCAATACTTTGGGTTGTCTACTACACTACACTTAAGCTAAAATTAACTCTACAAGCTCCCTACATGCTCCCTAAGTAACCCCTTCACTGCTGGGCATAAAACACATGTGGTGCGCAGTGGCATTTAGCAGCCTTCTAATTACCAAAAAGCAACACCAAAGCCATATAAGTCTGCTATTTCTGAACAAAGGGGATCCCAGAGAAGCATTTACAACCATTTATGCCATAATTGCATAAGTTGTTTGTAAATAATTTCTGTGAGAAACCTAAAGTTTGTGAAAAAGTTAACATTTTTTTTTTAATTTGATCGCATTTGGCGGTGAAATGGTGGCATTAAATATACCAAAATGGGCCTAGATCAATACTATGGGTTGTCTACTACACTTAAGCTAAAATTAACTCTACAAGCTGCCTACATGCTCCCTAATTAACCCCTTCACTGCTGGGCATAAAACACGTGTGGTGCGCAGTGGCATTTAGCAGCCTTCTAATTACCAAAAAGCAACGCCAAAGCCATATGTCTGCTATTTCTGAACAAAGGGGATCCCAGAGAAGCATTTACAACCATTTATGCCATAATTGCATAAGTTGTTTGTAAATAATTTCTGTGAGAAACCTAAAGTTTGTGAAAAAGTGAACAATTTTTTTTTATTTGATCGCATTTGGCGCTGAAATGGTGGCATTAAATATACCAAAATGGGCCTAGATCAATACTTTGGGTTGTCTACTACACTACACTTAAGCTAAAATTAACTCTACAAGCTGCCTACATGCTCCCTAATTAACCCCTTCCCTGCTGGGCATAAAACACGTGTGGTGCGCAGTGGCATTTAGCAGCCTTCTAATTACCAAAAAGCAACGCTAAAGCCATATAAGTCTGCTATAATGGCATGTCTGGCACACAGTGTTGGGGCAAGGGTCCATCTGACCACTGATATCTGGTCTGCAAAGCATGGTCAGGGCAGGTATATCACCTACACTGCACACTGTGAAGCGGGCGTAACCCTTACACTACCTGATTGATACAACATCATACCTGATGTTTTAAAGCACGTTATTCCAAACAATTTAGGAATGTTAGGTGATTTATGCCCTTTATGGATTAAAACCAGACTCTGCATCAACTATGTAATTTTCCATGGGAGTTTTGCCATGGATCCCCCTCCGGCATGCCACAGTGCAGGTGTTAGTCCCCTTGAAACAACTTTTCCATCACTATTGTGGCCAGAAAGAGTCCCTGTGGGTTTTAAAATTCGCCTGCCTATTGAAGTCTATGGCGGTTCACCCGGTTCGCTGGTTCGCAAACTTTTGTGGAAGTTCGCGTTCGCCGTTCGCGAACCCAAATTTTTAGGTTCGCGACATCACTAGGTACAGGCTTTTTTTGATTGGTGTATGTTTTTTCCTGCAGTGTATGGTTCCCTCATCAACCCTCCCACCTCCCAAACAGCTCTCTAACTCTCCCCCTCCCCACTAATGACAGCCATTTTAGGTACTGGCAGCTGTCTGCCAGTAACCAGTATTTATTTACTTTTTTATTTTTATTTATTTATTAATATCTTTTCTCTGCCAGCGATCGTTATGTAGCCCCATTCATGATGTCCCCTTTCTCTGTAGTGTAGTAACTTACCCCTCCCTAAACCTGTTTTCTGCAGCATAGGGTCCCAACCCTTCCACTCCCCTATCACCGACACCAAAAGATGATCGTTAGACAGTGAAACAGACAGTGTCACTGTCTGTAATAATCTGGCAATCTGGCTTCATATGGTAAAGGAGCACTGATCATGCTCTGTTACCAAATGAAGGCAGATGCTGGAGGTCCACCAAAAGCATATCTCGGTTGGACTACTTGGACTTCCAGCATTATCAACCTAGATATACGTTATGAAGTACAATGGACAAAGTACTGCATGACATAGATCTACATCAATTTTGGCAAAGGGGTTAAAATTATTAATATTGTAATACTATATATTATAGATGATGTAGCTAATAGATGATTGATATATATATATATATATATATATATATATATTCACATATATACATACATTCACCGCCCACTTTATTAGGTACACCTTGCTAGTACCGGGTTGGACCCCCTTTTGCCTTCAGCACTGCCTTAATTCTTAATGGCATAGATTCAACAAGGTGTTGAAAACATTCCTCAGACATTTTGGTCAATATTGACAAGATAATTTCATGCAGTTGCTGCAGATTTGTCGACTGCACATCCATAATGCAAATCTCCCGTTTCACCACATCCCAAAGGTGCTCTATTGGATTGAAATCTGGTGACTTTGGAGGCCATTGGAGTACAGTGAACTCATCGTCATGTTCAAGAAACCAGTTTGAGATAACGAGCTTTGTGACAAGGTGCATTATCCTGCTGGAAGTAGTCATCAGAAGATGGGTACACTGTAGTCATAAAGGGATGGACATGGCCAGCAACAATACTCAGGTAGACTGTGTCATTTAAACGAGGCTCAATTGGTACTAAGAGGCCCAAAGTGTGAAAATAAAATATCCCCCACACCATTACACCACCACCACCAGCTTGAACCGTTGATACAAGGCAAGATGGATCCATGCTTTCATGTTGTTTATGCCAAATTCTGACCCTACCATCTGAATGTTGCAGCTGAAATCGAGACTTATCAGACCAGGCAATGTTTTTCTTATCTTCTATTGTCTAATTTGGTGAGACTGTGCGAATTGTAGCCTAACTTTCCTGTTCATAGCTGACAGGATTGGAACCTGGTGTGGTCTTCTGCTTCTGTAGCCCATCTGCTTCAAGGTTTGATGTGTTGTGCATTCAGAGATGGTATTCTGCATACATTGGTTATAATGAGTGGTTATTTGAGTTACCATTGCCTTTCTATCATCTCGAACCAATCTGCCCATTCTCCTCTGACATCAATTTCATCCACACAACTGCCTCTTACTGGACATTTTCTTTTTTCGGACCATTCTCTGTAAACCCTAGAGATGGTTGTGCGTGAAAATCCCAGTAGATCAGCAGTTTTTTAAATACTCAGACCAGCCTCTCTGGAACCAACAACCATGCCACATTCAGAGTCAAGAAAATCCCCTTTCTTCCCCATTCTGATGCTCGGTTTGAACTTCAGCAAGTTGTCTTCACCACGTCTAGATCTCTAAATGCATTGAGTTTGCTGATTAGCAATTTGTGTTACTAAGCAATTGAACATACATACCTAATAAAGTGGCCGGTGAGTGTATATGGTAGTTATATTCAATGAAAGCATTTGATCTTTCCAGTGTTGTGAAAATTAAGTCCATACTACAGTTAATGCCAAATACGTCTTACTTCTGCATATTATTACATGGAAATTTTATTTAAGTAAATGAGAATGTACAAATGCAAATCAACTACCTGATGCTGTGTTGTGCTGGAACATAAAGAAAAACACTACATGCATTAAATATAGACTTACTATTGGGAAGCTAAATAAATGAAAATTGACCTGACGGCGTTTGGCGTTGATTTAAGAAAATGTAGGTAATGCTGTATGGAAAGTATTGTATGATAACTACAGATGTTTATAGTAATATGAATAATGAAAACACAACTGTTGTCTAAGAATACAAGGACACACCTATAATGCAACATAAATATAAGACAAACATTTAGAAACTGTAACATTTGATACATTACTTGCCCAGCTGGAATACTTTTAGAGCAGAATTTCAACATGCACTCAGAGGTGCTTTATCATTGCATAGATCACTGAATATTTATATCGAGGTTATTAAAATTTCACTTTATATAACCTTTTTCATTCAATTCTCATTTTTTATATTCATGCCGATGAACAAGTTAAGTAAAGATAGAGTGAAAAATAACTAGCAAAATTGTGATTTTTTTTTATATATATCAGTAGGACATTAGTAATATGAGTTATAAAAATATCATATTATATAACAGTACATCATTGAGATTAATCATATTCACCCTATAAGATTCTATACCAATGCATTTTAATGATAAAAACTTACTGCATATACTATGAGTTTATGTAGAAAATTAGTAGGATTTGAACGTATATCCATGAAAATTAGAAAAAAAACACCAATATTGAGGGGTGAAAACCCATTTTGTAAAAGTATGGCAATTCCTGCCCCTATTCAAACTAACTTAGTAGGAAAAAAACATAAATACATCCAATCAATCATATTTTAATACACATCCAGTTCTCCCATTTAATTGTGTACCTGCAATATTGTGATCCCTAAGAGAAACAATGTCACAGGAGTCCTGGCACAAAGCAAGATGTGGTTGCAGCCAGATGATTTTTATTACAATGACAGTGAAGCACTCTTAGGCATTGATCACCATCTATTGTTTTGTTAGCAGCTGCAGATTAGTCTGTTTCAATGTCAAAATAATTAACCATTTTTATTGTTTTTCGGCAAATGATCGACCCTATGCTTAACATGTGCAGTCTTGCTTGGCAGATCACACTCCAAATTATTGACCTTTAAAAATAGCATATTTTGAATTCCACAGTTAAATGGCATTAGTAAACCCTAGACAATACTTTCCGGCATATTACCGAGTACAAATGTAACACTTGTTTTGTGCATTGGCAAACACATTGACATTAACCACTGCCATATTGGATGACATGCCGGAGGCACAGCTTTTTTCACTTTCTGTAATGAGATTTCTTTTAGTGAAATTTTTTTGGAGCTTGTGCCTCCCCCAACCTTATTACTCAAGTGGGATACTCCAGCAACCTGGAAGTGCCAGGCTGCAGTAAAGAGCTTATGGAAGCTGGATGGAGAGGTAAGTATTCAAACCCCACAATCTTAGCTCCCATAAACCATAGACCCAGTATTTGCTCAAAGGAGCCCTTACGTGCACATTGTTTTATATAAAAGACCTTAAGGTATATGAGGATATCTCCTTTTTGTTTTGACTATAGCGTTTAAAAAAAATGACGAGGAGGCTCAGGGTACCCCTTTGTGCACATTAAAGTTATATAACTATACTCAAAGGTCTTTATTTATTTAATACAATAGCATTTGTGTAGGTTTCTCACTGAAAAATAGGGCTTCAATATGAGCAATATCTACAAACTCTTAGTACAGTGGTGGAAATGGCTCAGTAGTTAAGGGGTTAAAGATACATACATATATATCTCTATGGTTTTATCACAAATCAACATTTATCTCATCCAGTCTGTAATATTGGTCAATTTTCGATCAATCCTTTTGAAAAACATAAATTATGCTTACCTGATCATTTTATTTCCTTCTGTATGAGGAGAGTCTACGGCATCATTCCTTACTTTGGGAAATACTAAACCTGGCAACCAGGAAGAGGCAAAGACACCCCAGCCAAAGGCTTAAATACTCCCCTCCACTTCCCTCATATCCCAGTCATTCTGCCAAGGGAACAAGGAACAGTAGGAGAATTATCAGGGTATAAATGGTGCCAGAAGAGAAAACCTAATTTTGGTCTGCCCATCGGAGTATACAGGTGGGGGCCGTGGACTCTCCTCATACAGAAGGAACTGAAATTATCAGGTAAGCATAATTTTTGTTTTCCTTCTTAATATGATGAGAGTCCACAGCATCATTCCTTACTATTGGGAAAACTATACCCAAGCTCTAGAGGACACTGAATGATAACGGGAGGAGTAAACAAGAGGCGGACCCTAATTTGAGGACACCACAGCCTGCAAAACCTTTCTCCAAAAAGCTGCTTTGGCCGAAGCAAAAACATAAAACTTGTAAAATTTAGAAAAGGTATGTAAGGAGGACCAGGTAGTCGCCTTACAAATCTGATCCATAGAAGCCTCATTCTTAAAGGCCCAAGAGGAAGCCACCACTCTAGTGGAATGAGCCATAATCCTCTGAGGAGGTTTAAGCCCCACTGACTCAAAAGCAAAGCGTATAACACTCCTTGACCAAAAAGATAAGGAAGTCGAAGAAGCCTTCAGACCCTTACGCTTCCCAGAGCAGATAACAAACAAGGAAGAAGTTTGTCTAAAATCCTTAGTAGCTTAAAGATAAAACTTCAAAGCTCAGACCACATCCAGATTATGAAGTAAACGTTTCTTCGAAGAAGGATTAAGACACAAGGAAGGAACCACAATCTACTGATTGATGTTGCAATCAGACACAATCTTAGGAAGAAAACCCAAGCAGGTACGTAGGACAGCCTTATCATTGTGGAACACCAGTTAAGGAGGCTCACATTGCAAGGCAGCTATTTCAGAAACTCTGCATGCCGACACAATAGCCAATAGAAAAAGAACCTTCCAGGACAACAATTTGATGTCAACCAAATGCAGAGGCTCAAACGGAGCCCGTTGCAAAACCTTAAGAACAAGATTCAAACTCAAAGGTGGAGCATTAGATCTAAACACAGGTCTGATCCTAATCAGAGCCTTAATGAAAGATTGCAAGTCAGGGAGTTCTTCGAGCCTCTTGTGCAGCAAAACAGATAGGGCCGAAATCTGTCCCCTCAGGGAACTGGCATTAAGGCCCTTCTCCAGACCCTCCTGGAGAAATGAAAGTATTCTGGCAGCCTTAACCTTATGCCAGGCTAAACCACGTTCTTCACACCAGAATAAGTAACCGCTCCACACCTTATGATAGATGTGACGAGTAACAGGCTTACAAGCCTGAATGAGAGTATCAATAACCTTCTCAGAGAAACCTCTCTTGGTTAAGACTAAGCATTCAATCTCTATGCAGTCAGCCTCAGAGAATCTAGATTTTGATTAACAAAAGGACCCTGTTTCAGCAGATCCCTGTGACAAGGTAACTTCCACGGAGGAGATGAGAACATCCCCACCAGGTCCGCCAACCACATCCTTCACGGCCATGATGGAGCAATCAGTATCACTGATGTCACAAGGAAGAAGTGGTAACGGCAGGAAAAACATAAACTATGCTTACCTGATAATTTTCTTTTCTTCAGATGGAAAGAGTAAACAGCTGCATTCATTACTTTTGGGAAAATAAGAACCTGGCCACCAGGAGGAGGCAAATTCACCCCAGCCAAAGGCTTAAATACTCCTCCCACTTCCCTCATCCCCCAGTCATTTTACAGAGGAACAAGGAGCAGTAGGAGAAACATCAGGGTGAAAAGGTGCCAGAAGAATAAAAACAAAGACGCCCCACATAAAAAAGATGGGTGGGGAGGTGTGGACTCTTTCCATCGGAAACCAGGGAATCAGAAAGCCCCCAGCTCAAACAACAAGCAGAAAGATGGCACAGCCATTACAACAGTGCTCGAATGCCAACCCGAACACCACAAGGAGACCACAAATGCAAATGTGAAAGCGAAAACAAGCTACAACCTCCAGGGGGAACAAGTCACCCTGTAAGGAGGGATAAACATAATCTGGGTTACCCGCATGTGTAGCAGTCAGGAGCAGTAGGGAACTTGCCTCTCGAAGGACAGAACCCCCAGAGGTGGATGGCACAGCAGATCCCTGATTCCCTGAGCCCAAGGAACCGGGCGCTCTAATACAGCATATCGAACATAACTGATTGACTTGTGTCAACAAGGCCAATTCATATTCTTCACAAGTTGAAAAATCTGAATCTGAAATTTGAACAGACTCAGCATCAGAATCCTCCATAACTAGATAGATAATTAAATAATATAGACTAAAGAAAAAACTTAAACGGCACCGGACACCCACAATGGCTGGGGCACTCACCACCTTCTAGAACCAGACACTAGCAGACTCTAATTTTTCAGTCGCCACACGGTCAGGAATGCGGAAATGGAAGTCCAGAACGTAAACACATCAAGTCACTAGGTGAACTGTACAGTCCAAAAAGCGTGCCCAACCATAAGGCTGCGTCACTACCAAAGGTCTTTATGTTCTAGCCAAGAGCCTAGTTAACACTACACATAAGCAGATTGAATCACATGATTAAAAAAAACCCTTTTCAATAATCCCCCTCGGGAGATATTAACCCTCGATTCCAAGATACTAAAGGAGCCTCACTGAGGCCCTATAAATATACTTAATAAGTCCCGCAAGATAGATCCTTACGGGAAACCAAAAGTTACAGTACATTCTGATGAAGTAAAATAAAACGATCTTACTGTAATGGAACAGGAACACGGCCCTTCAAGTGTGACGAATAGTAGCAGCTCCTCCACCATGGACTTGAGAGAAGAAAGCAGGCAGCGAAGCGAAGTTCGACAACACTGATTGCTAGTGGAGCTGTTAATATGAGTCGGTATGGTTTCGCAGAAAGACTCTTCCTGCATCTCCGGACCCTAACTTTCATCCAGGCCCTCACTAAGAGACTGATAGGATTACTTAAAGCTCCCGTCCCATGTCGAAGAGTACTACCCTCCATAAGAGACAAAACAAACTTCTGACACTTCTCTGCCAACCTCCTTGGACGAAAGGCAAAAAATGACTGGGGGATGAGGGAAGTGGGAGGAATATTTAAGTCTTTGGCTGGGGTGTCTTTGCCTCCTCCTGGTGGCCAGGTTCTTATTTTCACAAAAGTAATGAATGCAGCTGTGGACTCTTTCCATTTAGGAAGAAAATGTAAATCAGATTGAACCTTCAAGGCACTGCTAATGCATCTATTAGCTCCACTTGAGGATCCCTAGACCGTGACCCATATCTGGGTAGCTTGGATATGAGCCAGGACACCATGAGATCTATCTCCGGCGTCCCCAATTTGTTTCAAATCTCCGCAAACACCTTGGGATGGAGAGACCATCCAGAATCCACCTGCCCACTCCAGAATCCGAGATACTTCCCTCATTGCTAGGGAGCTTCTCGTTCCCCCCCTGATGGTTGATGTAAGTCACTGAGGTTATGTTGTCTGATTGGAATCTGAGCATTGAAGATTGTCCGAAGTTCCTTCAGAGCATTGCAGATTGCCCAAAGTTCCAGAATGTTGATCGGGAGGGAGGATTCCTCTTGAGTCCACAGGCCCTGTGCCTTCTTGGCACCCCAAACAGCTCCCAATCCTGATAGACTTGTGTCTGTAGTCACAATCTCCCAGGATGGTCTCAAGAAGGATGTCCCTTGGGACAGGTGATCTGGACAGAGTCACCAGGAGAGAGATTCTCTCGACCGGTTGTCCAGAGAAATCTGTTGAGACAGATCCGAATGATCGCAGTTCCACTGTCTCAGCATGCACAGCTGTAGTGGTCTGAAATGGAAACTGGCAAAATGAATGATGTCCATGCTGGACACCATGAGACCAATCACCTCCATACACCAAGTCACAGAGGGCCTTAAGGAGGTCTGGAGGGCAAGACAAGTGGGAGTTAGCTTGTAATGTCTCTGGTCTGTAAGGAATATCCTCATGGATATGGACTCTATTATAGTACCCAGGAATTCCACCTTGGTACCGGGAATAAGAGGACTCTTTTCTAAGTTTATCTTCCATCCGTGAGATAGAAGAAGAAACAGAAGAGATTTCGAAATGTCTTCTGCCAGACGACAAGATGGTGCTTGAACCAGAATATCGTCCATGTATGGAGCTACTGTTCTGTATTCCTCAACCCTGACAACTATAAGGATGTGAAACTGCCATTTGAATTGTGAGACACCTCTGTCTCGAATAGACATTTGCATTTGTCTCCTTCGTGTGAAAACAAAAGCTGAAAATGGCGCATGCCAGCTGCACTCAGCTATTTTTGGAGCCAGATTTCTTCTTGTGAAAGTTCAACACAATAAAAGCTTTATTTGCACAGATCTTAGTGTGTTGCACTTTCATAAAAGGAAAAACTGCTCCAAAAAAAAAAAAACAGAATGCTGCTGGTAGCCGCAATCTTTGGCATTTGTTTCCTCACAGAGACAAATGCACATGTCTAGTCTCAAATGAAGAGTCTAATTAGAAGTATGGGCAGGTAAATGGAAAATTATATTTAATACGGGAAAATACAAGGTTCTACATTATGGAAGTAAAAATAAGCAGGCAATCTATTATTTAAATGGTACAAGACTTATCCAAACAGAGGAGGAAAGGGATTTGGGAATAGTAATAGATAACAAGCTAAAGATGGGTGCACAATGCAGATTCTAAGGCTAATAAGATACTAGCATGTATTACAAGAGGCATTGATTCAAGGGAGGAAAACATAATTCTGTCACTATATAAATCCCTGTTAAGACCTCACCTTGAGTATGGAGTGCAGTTCTGGGGACCGATGCAAAAAGGATATTGCAGAACTAGAAAAAGTTCAGAGAAGGGCCACACAGTTAATAAGGTGAATGCAGAATTTAAGTTATGAGGATAGGCTAGCCAAACTGGGTCTGTTTTCTCTAGAAATAAGGCGCTTGAGAGGTGCCATGATTACTTTATATAAATATATTCAAGGCCCATATACAGAGATGGCAGAAGCTCTGTTTTTTCCATGAAAATTGTTTGTGACGAGAGGTCACAATTTAAGGTTGGAGGAAAGGAGATTTAATCTCCTGCAACGTAAATGTTTTTTTCACTGTAAGAGCAATAAAATTGTGGAACTCATTATCAAAGGATGTAGTGAATGTCAATACCCTAGATACATTTAAAAATTGTTTGGATACATTTCTGGCTAGAAACAAAATTCATGGGTATGATTGATTGTATTAAATAAGGGGAATGGAGAATTTAAGTTATGAGGAGAGGCTAGCCAAACTGGGTCTGTTTTCTTTAGAAAAAAGGCGCTTAAGTAGTGACATGATTACTTTATATAAATATATTCAAGGCCCATACAAAGAGATGGCAGATGCTCTGTTTATTCCAAGAAAATTGTTTGTGACAAGAGGTCACAATTTAAGGTTGGAGGAAAGGAGATTTAATCTCCTGCAACGGAAATGTTTTTTCACTGTAAGAGCAATAAAATTGTGGAACTCATTACCAAAGGAGGTAGTGAATGCTAATACCCTAGATACATTTAAATATTGTTTGGATACATTTCTGTCTAGAAACAAAATTAATGGATATAATTGCTTTTATTAAATGGGTCATCTTTTAGTGGGGTTATTTAAGTTTAACTGGAGCTTTTTGTAAGTATTTTAAATTTGTTTAGGTTGAACTCGATGGACTTCAGTCTTTTTTCAACCTCATCTACCATGTTACTATGTTAAATGGGTCACCTTTTAGTGGGATTAATTTAAGCTCAACTGGAGCTTTTTGTAAGTGTATTAGTATTGTATAGGTTGAACTTGATGGACTTCGGTCTTTTTTCAACCACATCTACTATGTAATGATATATTTCTGTTTTGACAGAGTTAAAGGGACAGTCTACTCCAGAATTGATATTGTTTAAAAAGATAGATAATCCCTTTATTACCAATTCCCTAGTTTTGCAAACCCAACACGGTTATATTAATACACTTTATACTTTCTGTGATTACCTTGTATCTAAACCTATGCAGACTTCCCCCTTATTTCAGTTCTTTTGACAGACTTAAATTTTAGCCAATTAGTGCTGACTAATAAATATATAATGTTATCTATATGGCACACATGAACTAGCTCTGTCTACCTGTGACAAACTGTCAAAGTGCACAGAGACAAGAAGCAGCCTTCATGGGCTAATAAATTGGCTTTCAATAAAGAATACCAAGAGAACAAAGCACAATTGATGATAAAAATAAATTGGAAAGTTGCTTAAATTATATGCCCTATGAATCATGACAGTTTCATTTTGACTAAACTGTCATCTTAATAGTCTATATTTGCTAACACCTCAAAAAGTACCAATGTTGTGAGGTATTTGAGATTGTTATGACAAACGCATGATAGGTGGATGGACACATGGCCATTCATTTGAAGAAAAAAAAGGAGGATTACCTTTTTCAAATAATAGAAAACTCATACTTCTATCTATTGAAGGGTGGTTTCTACCTCAAACCACCAACATTTTGTCTACTTGCATATATTTATAAGTGGTGATAACTCTTTTCATAGTAATCATCCTACAGCCACCTGGGTATGTAACTATTACTTTGAACTTTACTTTCCTGTGGCAATCACCTGCTTTTAAGTGTGTTTTTAAACACATAATTTGAAAGAGGCAACCTCTCCTTTCATATGAGGAGTGTTTTGTGTGTGTGATGTATGATGTGTTTAGAAGCAAATAACTATTTTCTGAGTGTTTATTCTCTCTATTTATAAGCTTCTATATTTCTCTGCTTCAGTTCTTGGTACACATCAACATAACAATTTTAGGATTTCACTGCTGGAGGTCATGGAAAATGTGTGCATCCACCAGTTTGAAAAACCTACTAGTTCTTACAGCAGAAATATATTTAAACCCTCTCCTGTTGGGATGTCATGAGGATTGGAGCTGCAAAACATTACTTTAATAGCTAGAAAACTATTCCCACTGATATGGCAGTAACTTGTTAGGATATTATTCTCAAGCTATTTCAGCAACCATCTACTTCATTTTTTCTAATTATGATTTGATATGGGTGTAACAATTTTATAATGCTGCCATATAGTGCATGCTCTAGAGCCACCCTAGGTATGCTCTTCAACAGTGGATGACAAGAGAACAAATGTAATACCTGAAGTAAATAGATTTTTTTTTTTTATCTGCATGATCTGTCTGAATCATGAAGTCAATTCTGTCTTTCAAGTCCTTATAATTATTATTATTATTATTTTTGCTTGAAATGCATTTAAAGGTCAAAAGTACATTTCAAATGTGAATAAAACTATTTTATTTTTTCAAAATATAAGAGTTGAAAAAAAAAACTTATTTTAAAGGGACACTCAATTTAAAAAAAATAAACATTCATGATTCAGATAGAACATGATATTTTAAACTACTTTCCAATTTATGACGAAACAAAAAAGATAAAATGTGGTGCTTCACAAATCATCAAATGCTAAGAACAAAAGTGCTAGCAGTCCCAAAGAATAATATGAACCATAGTTATAAAAGCATAGGATTGAATATATTTGTGTATCCAATCAAAGAAGGACCAAGGCTGCACAGTGTTCTAATTGCTTTATAATTATTACCAAAAAATTACACAGAATTCCACACAGAGTCCAGGACGTCTATGCTCCACCCAGATCCCAACAACACACAATACACAAAATAAAATATAAAAGTATAGAGAGGCTAAACTAATCAACCCCTGAAACAAGATACCGTAGAATGCTCATCCTGTACTAATTGCTAAAGCCAATACAGGCCAGATAATATGAGCCAGAGAGCACACAATGCAACAATATCTAAAGTAACCGGTTACTGCTGAGTTACTGCACAAACAGGGGCCCCAGAGTTAGAATATGATGATGTGTAAGTTCTTTTTGTTATCCCAAGTTACCAGGCACTTAGTGCATGATGCACGCTCTGGTTTCGATAACAGTCAAACTCCTAGTAGCAGTTCAAATGCAACAAATGCACAGGTTTTTAATTTGCCCGGCACACAAGTGTTGAAAACACGCAATGGCAAAAAACATCAAAGTCCACAATGAAATGTGTAAATGTCGCTGCTTATTTTTCATCTGTAAAGTAACTGGGGAAAAAGTTCTCAGTGTAATCCTACTCAGCACAGATTTGTATACAATGTGTCGGGTAGCTGAAACAAATCAGTAAGTAACAAATGTGTCGGATACTTGATCTCTTTACGATGTATTATTGTAGTGATAAGCAAGACTTATTCCTCTCCTAACCTCACCTCTTATCCATCTGCGCTTGTTCACCACTTAGAAGTGCCGCAGCTCCATTGAATATACCAAGATCCACGGAGTTCATTGTGGAGGGTGGGTTAGCGTCTTCACTTGCTTTATCGTTAGAGAGATCCTTAGATTGTTTCAGCGGTTGGTTTAAATTGCCCGCTCGTGGCTGTTACGTCACGAGTGTCTGTTCATGACGCGTTTCGCCCCTGCCACTGAAGGTTAAAGACCGGGGCTTCATCAGATGGCATAAGTTTGAAATTTGTCAGCAAAAATTCTAATACTCATTTGAAGTTCAGACCAATTGCTATTGCATTGTCTTATTATCATGCATTTGTTGATTATGCAAATCTACTGTATTTACTGTTCCTTTAGATTAATTACAGGTTTTATGATTATTATTAATGGGCATGCAAACTGCTAAGCACACAACAGTAGGCTACCTGTGCACACATTCCCATGCTGCAAGGTTCTGAGTTCTGCCACTGAAAGATTTAGTTTCTATGTCCCTTTAATTGTCTTTGCTGTGTCTCTTTATACCAATAAAGTAGATTAAAGGAATTTCCTCTTTCACTCATTTAATGACAAAAGAGTCGCACTGTTATTTTAAATGAAGGCTGAAGATTGAAAATTGGTAACCGTTACCAAGACCTCTTGACATCATATTCTTGAAAAGAATGATTAATTAAGTGCAGTTCTAGAGAAGACATTGCAGGAATATCTCCTTTTCTTATTTCACTCTCTCCATTTCATGTGTCATCTTGCTTTTATGTCAGATTGCAAATGCAATGAAACACTTTGTTAACAAGAATGTGTGCAGTAGTTATCACTTATTATTTCAATATTAGTGTTTTAAAAATGGAAATTTGATATATTTATTTTTAAAAACTAAACACAAACTAAATCAATCTTAGACTGTCAATTGGTAGTTTAATTACTTTTGATGGTAGATAAGAGATTATTACACAAAGCCTAGCAGAGGATTCAAAGAAGAACTAGTTTCAGTGTATCCAATATTGTTGTGAGTTGTTTTTTGGGAACTGTGTTACATAATATTTCTCATCGCACTTTATATTCATTATTATAATAATGATACAAAAACATGGCATATACGGTACATTAAAGGCACTAGCATTCACCCAGATGTTTACAAATGTTGGAATCGTACTTTCAAATCATTGTGGATTCCAGGCATTGCTGTATAATAGCAACTTAAGGCATGCATTAAAGGGACAGTGTACTGTGATTTCTCCTTCAATGGGTTCCCAATGATCCATTTTATTAGCTGGAGTGTAGTAAATTGTTTACAGATAGTTAATTTGCCTTTATTTTGTTATTTGCTTTTGTCTGTTGTATCCCCACCTATACTGAAAATTTCAATACTTAAAGGGACATGAAATACAAAATATGTATTTTATGATTCAGATAGAGCATGTGATTTTAAACAACTTTCTGATTTACTTCTATTATCAAATTGTCATCATACTCTTGCTATCTTTTGTTGAAAAGCATGGATGTATGCTTAGGAGCCAAACCACTATATGGCAGCAATTTTGCAAGAATGTTATCCATTTACAAGAGCCCTAGCGGCCAGCAATATTTCCTGACATGTAGTGCTCCAGATGCCTACCTAGGTATCTCTTCAACACAGAATATCATGGGAACTAAGCAAATTTGATAATAGAAGTAAGTTGGAAGCTTTTTTAATGGTATGTTCTGTCTGAATCACACAAGAAAATGGTTGGGTTTCAATTCCCTTTAAATACCGACATGTGCCTTCCATATAAATAATATGGATCACTGCATGAAAAAAAATCTGCCCACATCGAAAGTGAGAGGGGGAATGTATTCAAAGCATGTTCACACAGCATAGAATATGTGCACACATCTATTATTTGAACTGTTACAACACAGAAACTATTTTTATTTTTAGTATAAACTAAGTTTCATTGTACATTCACTACTAAATGGCTGGGGAGACCAGTATGGATGAAAAGGTGCATTTAAGATGGAGGATAGTACTTTTAAAATCACAAACTCTTTGCAATGTTTCCCCATTAAAAAAAAAAAAGTTACTCCCATGGAATGGCCGTGAAAATCTCATAGAATGCCTATACATTTTCTATGTATATAATCAATTTTAATATAGATCAAAACAAAAAAACACCTTAATAATAAACCTATAGAAGCTAGGGGGAAGTGTGTATATTGTACACGTGTATGCGGTTTATCACATGTATGTAGTATACTGATAAATATGTATTTCAAGATTTTTTAGTTATTTAAGTAAACATTTTACTAACTGTTGGCATTTTCTTTTTAGGAAGAATATTTTGTGCACGAGATATTAAAGGACCACTAAACAGCGGGGGGTCGATCCGATATAAATCGTCGCCTGCAAAAGCCGGCGACGCCAATATTTACGCTGATTTGGTATCCTATATACGGCGTAACCTAGAAGTTACGCGCGTATATTTCTGCCGTCGCCCGTAGTTTTTTGGGCCATAGGCAGGTATACCAAACCAGCGCAGTTTGGTATCCAATATGCAGAGTAAGGACTTACGTGGCGAAAATGGAGAAAACTTACTCCATTTTCACCTCGCCACAAAAAGCAGCCGTAAGAAGCCTTACGCTGACTATTGGAGCCCCGTAACTCCCTAAACTAACTAGAAAATAAACCTAACACCTAACGCATGCGCAATGTCTATCTCCCTGTCAACCGCGATCTGCTAAATAAAACCTAACACCTAACGCATGCACAATGTCTATCTACCTGTCAACCGCGATCCCCCCCCCCCGAAATCCCTAATAAAGTTATTAACCCCTAAACCGCCGCTCCCGGACCCCGCCGCCATCTACATAAACTAACCCCCTACTGTGAGCCCCTAAAACCGCCGCCATCTACCTTATCTATCCCCTAATCTGACCCCTTACACCGCCGCCACCTATATAAAAATTATTAACCCCTAATCTAATCCCCCTATACCGCCGCCAGCTATATTAATATTATTAACCCCTAATGTAAGCCCCTTACACCGCCGCCATCTCTATTAAAATGATTAACCCCTAATTTAATCTACCTACCCCGCCGCCAGCTATATTATCTATATTAACCCTAAGTATATTATAGTTAATATAGGTATTACATTATATATATTAACTATATTAACCCTAATTATATTAGGGTTAATATAGTTACTATAGTATTTATATTAACTATATTAACTCTATCTAACCCTAACTAAATTTATATTAAATCAATCTAATTCATTTATAAACTAAAATATTCCTATTTAAATCTAAATACTTACCTATAAAATAAACCCTAAGATAGCTACAATATAATTAATAATTACATTGTAGCTATGTTAGGGTTTATATTTATTTTACAGGTAAATTGTTAATTATTTTAGCTAGGTATAATAGATATTAAATAGTTATTAACTATTTAATATCTACCTAGTTAAAATAATTACCCAATTACCTGTAAAATAAATCCTAACCTAAGTTATAAATACACCTACACTATCAATAAATTTAATAAACTACAAACATCTATCTAAAAATACAATTAAATTAACTAAACTAAATTACAAAAAAAACAAACACTAAATTACAAAAAATAAAAAAAAGATTACAAGATTTTTAAGCTAATTACACCTATTCTAAGCCCCCTAATAAAATAATAAACCCCCAAAATAAAAAAAATTCCCTGCCCTATTCTAAATTAAACAAATTTCAAAGCTCTTTACCTTACCAGCCCTTAAAAGGGCCTTTTGTGGGGCATGCCCCAAAGAATTCAGCTCTTTTGCATACAACAAATACAATCCCCCCCCCCATTACAACCCACCACCCACATACCCCTATTCTAAAACCCCCCAAACCCCCCTTAAAAAAGCCTAACACTACCCCCCTGAAGATCTCCCTACCTTGTCTTCACCACACCGGGCCGAACTCCTGATCCGATCCGGGCGATGTCTTCCTCCAAGCGGCAAAGAAGAATTCTTCCTCCGGCGATGTCTTCCTCCAAGCGGCAAAGAAGAATTCTTCCTCCGGCGACGTCTTCCTCCAAGCGGCAGCAAAGTCTTCATTCTTCCGGCGGCATCTTCAATCTTCTTTCTTCGCTCTGCCGCCGCGGAGCATCCATCCCGGCCGACTGCTGTACTACGAATGAGGTACCTTTAAATGACGTCATCCAAGATGGCGTCCGCCGAATTCCGATTGGCTGATAGGATTCTATCAGCCAATCGGAATTAAGTTAGAAAAATCTGATTGGCTGATTGAATCAGCCAATCAGATTCAAGTTCAATCCGATTGGCTGATCCAATCAGCCAATCAGATTGAGCTCGCATTCTATTGGCTGTTCCGATCAGCCAATAGAATGCGAGCTCAATCTGATTGGCTGTTCGGATCAGCCAATCGGATTGAACTTGAATCTGATTGGCTGATTCAATCAGCCAATCAGATTTTTCTAACTTAATTCCGATTGGCTGATAGAATCCTATCAGCCAATCGGAATTCGGCGGACGCCATCTTGGATGACGTCATTTAAAGGTACCTCATTCGTAGTACAGCAGTCGGCCGGGATGGATGCTCCGCGGCGGCGGAGCGAAGAAAGAAGATTGAAGATGCCGCCGGAAGAATGAAGACTTTGCTGCCGCTTGGAGGAAGACGTCGCCGGAGGAATAATTCTTCTTTGCCGCTTGGAGGAAGACATCGCCGGAGGAAGAATTCTTCTTTGCCGCTTGGAGGAAGACATCGCCCGGATCGGATCAGGAGTTCGGCCCGGTGTGGTGAAGACAAGGTAGGGAGATCTTCAGGGGGGTAGTGTTAGGCTTTTTTAAGGGGGGTTTGGGTGGTTTTAGAATAGGGGTATGTGGGTGGTGGGTTGTAATGGGGGGGGGATTGTATTTGTTGTATGCAAAAGAGCTGAATTCTTTGGGGCATGCCCTACAAAAGGCCCTTTTAAGGGCTGGTAAGGTAAAGAGCTTTGAAATTTGTTTAATTTAGAATAGGACAGGGAATTTTTTTTATTTTGGGGGTTTATTATTTTATTAGGGGGCTTAGAATAGGTGTAATTAGCTTAAAAATCTTGTAATCTTTTTTTTATTTTTTGTAATTTAGTGTTTGTTTTTTTTGTAATTTAGTTTAGTTAATTTAATTGTATTTTTAGATAGATGTTTGTAGTTTATTAAATTTATTGATAGTGTAGGTGTATTTATAACTTAGGTTAGGATTTATTTTACAGGTAATTGGGTAATTATTTTAACTAGGTAGATATTAAATAGTTAATAACTATTTAATATCTATTATACCTAGTTAAAATAATTAACAATTTACCTGTAAAATAAATATAAACCCTAACATAGCTACAATGTAATTATTAATTATATTGTAGCTATCTTAGGGTTTATTTTATAGGTAAGTATTTAGATTTAAATAGGAATATTTTAGTTTATAAAAGAATTAGATTAATTTAATATAAATTTAGTTAGGGTTAGATAGAGTTAATATAGTTAATATAAATACTATAGTAACTATATTAACTATATTAACCCTAATATAATTAGGGTTAATATAGTTAATATATATAATGTAATACCTATATTAACTATAATATACTTAGGGTTAATATAGATAATATAGCTGGCGGCGGGGTAGGTAGATTAAATTAGGGGTTAATCATTTTAATAGAGATGGCGGCTGTGTAAGGGGCTTACATTAGGGGTTAATAATTTTAATATAGATGGCGGCGGTGTTAGGGGCTCACTTTAGGGGGTTATAGATATAATATAGCTGGCGGCGGGGTACGGGAGCGGCGGTTTAGGGGTTAATAACTTTATTAGGTTGCGGCGGGGTACGGGAGCGGCGGTTTAGGGGTTAATAGCTTTTTTATTGTTAGGCTAGTGAGGGGGGATAGCGGATAGAGGGTTAGACAGTGCGGGCTATGTTAGGGAGGCGTGTTAGACAGTGCGGGCTATGTTAGGGAGGCGTGTTAGACAGTGCGGGCTATGTTAGGGAGGCGTGTTAGACAGTGCGGGCTATGTTAGGGAGGCGTGTTAGACAGTGCGGGCTATGTTAGGGAGGCGTGTTAGACAGTGCGGGCTATGTTAGGGAGGCGTGTTAGACAGTGCGGGTGTTTTAGACTTTAGTCAGGTTTTATAGGCGCCGGCAGTTTCTAACGTGGCGCAAGTCACTGGCGACGCCAGAAATTTGTACTTGCGCAGATTTCTGGACATCGCTGGTTTGTCAGACTTACGGCACGTTAGCATCTGACGGCGACCTATATGGGATAGCTCGAGTTGCGAGCTGAAACTGCGGGCGACGCTGGTTCCCTCGCTTGCGCCGCAAACTGCGATCTATATCGGATCGCGCCCTAGAATAGCATAATCAATAATTGCATAATAAATAAATAATAAGCACTTAGTTTGAAATTTTTTGATTAGTGGATTTGTTTCTGACAAATTCTCCTTCCCACTGCATCATGTGACAGCCATCAGCCAATCAAAAATGCACATACATATAGTCTGTATCTTGTACAGGCACTGTGGGAGTTGGTGCGTCAGTAAGTGTGTGAATAAAAAGATTGTGCATATTTAGATAATAGATGTGAATTGGAATGTCATGATACACCCATGAGGTGTAGTGGATGCCTGGCATCTAGCAGAGGTAGTGCGATATCCCAGCATTGCCAGGGTTAACCTAAATAGTTTTTCTTTGTGTGCAATATTCTCTGTTTCTAGCCTTTTTTTTTGTAATCAAAAGAACCCCTTGCTGTGCATGGAGCTCAAAGTTTGCTTTTGGTGGCTCTAAGATAAATAATTTGGCCTATAGAAATTTCAACTCTAGATTAAAGTAAGGTGTCGTAAATGGGTCATGTGATCCAGGAGGGCTGGTTTTGCCACACAAAGGAAATGTTTAGGGTTGGGATGGGGGCGATATGGGCAAAAAATTAAATCACAATTTAAAAAAAAAAAAATTGCGATTTTCTTATAAATGACTATAACACCCTAATTTTTTAATAAAAAAAATATTTAGAACTACAGAATCTTAATGTACATGTTCCCCAATGTCCAATATACTATGGTAGCATAAAAATACAAACCACATATGTGTGTGTATGTATATATATATATATATATATATATACACACACAAATACAATTATATATATATACACACACAAATACAATTTTATATATATATATATATATATATATATATATATATATATATATATTTAAATAACCTAAATAAAAATGTATCTAGATAAATAATAGTAATAATACTACCACACCCCAGTCTGTGGTCTCTTCTAGCCTGAAGTAGGGCGGCTAAACCTTATAGGCAAACATCCTAGCTGGTGGGTAAACTCACTACCAGATGTGTACAAGACCGGCCCCAACACCTAATACAAGTCGCACTCCCTTGCTTCCCCTCTGGCCGCACTCACTACCAGATGTGTACAAGACCGGCCCCAACACCTAATACAAGTCGCACTCCCTTGCTTCCCCTCTGGCCGCTTCCAAGCTTTTGATCAGCGTCTTGATTGATCTTCCATATATCCATGTTCCTATCTGCAGCGCTCGGGTCATCCGCCATCTTTTCTCCTCCTGCTCTCTACAGCCAAGCTGTGCAGGAGAAAGAAGACAAACGGTTAGTCAGGCGATACCAGCTGAAACCGGCTTCTCTTCTCTTTCTCAGTCACTGCTGCATGTGTTGCAATCCAAAGCCTGTTCACATGGGGCGAGTGATGTCAGCACTTTCATACAATGTGTGCATACCTGCTTGTTCACACAAATACGGCATACGGCATAATACAATTCCCTATTTACAGGTTAGACATATCTCCTGTACGTCATAGGGGGCGCAGCGGTTAATCACGGTTTAAAACCGCAACCGCGAAAAAACGTGCAGTCCTAGTTTAGGGTTAGAGTTTGATGCAGAACTTTCTGGGTTTTAACAGGCCTATTGTAAGCTAAAAGTGACATTATACACTAGATTTTTCTGCATAAATGTTTTGTAGATGATCCATTTATATAGCCTATACAGTTTTTTATTTATTTAAATGTATAGTTTTGCTTATTTTTAAATAACATTGTGCTGATTTTCAGTTTTCTAACCAAGCCCCATAGTTTTAGAAAAATACTGATGTATACCTACTCCAGCTTGCTCCTGTTTGTGTAAAGAGTCTTTTCATATGCAGAGGAAGGGGGAAAGGGGGGTGTCTGCTTTTTTTTTGCTATAGAACCACTCGTAGTGGGTGTTCCAGCTAACCTTTCAACAGTGCTAAACTGGGAGCTTCTAAGTAAGTTTCTAAATGAGTTTTATACTGGATTTTTAGATCAGTATCTGTGCATATTATTCTTTATAGTACTGTCTATTACATGCAGTTAAAGGAAAAATTGGTGTATACTGTCCCTTTAACAGGGATATTTGCATAGGTTTAGGTTCTCTGTGTTTTAAGTCCTATTTTATTTTCAAAAATTGTATTTTGCATCTATTTTGTTTTTTTTTATGTCTTGGCACAATATTTTTGTCATTAAAATATGAATGATCTTATTCTGTCTTTGGGCTTTACTATCTGAAATCACAAACTCCTAGAGACAAGGTTTTAATCACATTACCAAGGTTATTGGTAAATTTGCAGCATTTGCTTTTCTGCGTATTGCTGGAGTGTAATTGGGGTTCCCCAAGACACACTTATCCAAAGTTATTCGGGGGTGGCAGAATAGTTAAAGGGACAGTCAAGTCCCAAAAAAACTTTCATGTTTCAAATAGGGCATGTAATTTTACACAACTTTCCAATTTACTTTTATCACCAATTTTGCTTTGTTCTCTTGGTATTCTTAGTTGAAAGCTAAACCTAGGAGGTTCATATGCTAATTTCTTAGACCTTGAAGGCCGCCTCTAATCTAAATGTATTTTGATAGTTTTTCACCACTAGAGGGAATTACTTCACGTGTTTCATATATATAACATTGAGCTCATGCACGTGAATTTACCATGGAGACAGCTCTGATTGGCTAAAAATCAAGTCTGTCAAAAGAACTGAAATAAGGGGGCAGTCTGCTGAGGCTTAGATACAAGGTAATTACAGAGGTAAAACGTGTATGATTATAACTGTGTTGGTTATGCAAAACTGGGGAATTGGTAATTAAGGGATTATCTATCTTTTAAAACAACAAAAAATCTGGTATTGTCTGTCCCTTTAATCTGGGGTGGTGCAGGCAGAATTTGGGGATTCATTTGGTGTCCCTTTATGCCTTTGTTAATCTGGGGGATGCAGGCAGTATTTGGGGATTAATTTGGTGTTCCTTTAGGCCTTTGTAGAAGTATAGGTTGCCAGAGACTGAGTGCTATTAATCCCTTCATGCCCACACTCTCATCACAGTCACAGCTGGGCAGATAGATGTAGCCATGACATGGAAGTTGTTTAAAATTGTGTGCTGATTTAAGAAAGTTCAATTTTGAGGTTGATCAGGGAGGTGGGAGGGTAAGGAGGGATCTCTACTCTAAAGAAATTAAAAAATAAATAAATAGATTTTAAAAAAAATGCTCTAAACTGCACACTAGCAGACTGCCAGTCAGACATCCCAACTCTCCCGGAAATCCTAGGAGTCTCCCGCATTGAAATAGTGGCTCCCTGACATCCGCAAATGAAACACAAGATCCCGAAAAAGAGCAGTGCCAGAGAAAATCAAATTTGTGCCTGCACTTTTAATTTCTACCTGAAGGTGTCACTGTTCTGTTATAGCTCAATATAAATAGTTACTGCGTTCATCTCTGGACTTTTTCCCCCTTCCTGATCTCTAGTGTGGTGCAAGACAGCAGCAGAACTGATACAGGCGAGATGTGCAGACTCTTATACTGTATATTGTGCCAGACTCCCATGTTGTATATTGTGCCAGACTCCCATACTGTATATTGTGCCAGACTCCCATACTTTATAGCTATAAAATGGTTATATACATATATATACATGCAAGGTTCATCTTGTCTTTAGATGGGTGTTTTTTCCCCCACATACTCTTTGTGATAACATTTTCAACTATTTCATAATCAGAACACTGATAAATTCTGAATTGGGACAGGGGGGAACGGTAGGGGGGGCATGGTTGAGGGGGGGGGCACCTCCATGAAATGAGTTCTTTCAGGTTGGGATGTCTGGCGAGTAATTAATATCTCTCTGCTAGTACCTAAGATGGTGGTGACCAATGAGGGGGGGCGTCAGTTATCCCTACACTACAGCAAAACCTTGCAAGCTGATTAACCCCTTGCTCCTGGGAATTTCAGATGTAAGGTGCGCAACTGAGAGCACTCTCTATAAATACTATATATATATATATATATATATATATATAGATAGATAGATAGATAGATAGATAGATATATATAGATAGATAGATAGATAGATAGATAGATAGATAGATAGATAGATAGATACAGGGAGTGCAGAATTATTAGGCAAGTTGTATTTTTGAGGATTAATTTTATTATTGAACAACAACCATGTTCTCAATGAACCCAAAAAACTCATTAATATCAAAGCTGAATATTTTTGGAAGTAGTTTTTAGTTTGTTTTTAGTTATAGCTATTTTAGGGGGATATCTGTGTGTGCAGGTGACTATTACTGTGCATAATTATTAGGCAACTTAACAAAAAACAAATATATACCCATTTCAATTATTTATTTTTACCAGTGAAACCAATATAACATCTCAACATTCACAAATATACATTTCTGACATTCAAAAACAAAACAAAAACAAATCAGTGACCAATATAGCCACCTTTCTTTGCAAGGACATTCAAAAGCCTGCCATCCATGGATTCTGTCAGTGTTTTGATCTGTTCACCATCAACATTGCGTGCAGCAGCAACCACAGCCTCCCAGACACTGTTCAGAGAGGTGTACTGTTTTCCCTCCTTGTAAATCTCACATTTGATGATGGACCACAGGTTCTCAATGGGGTTCAGATCAGGTGAACAAGGAGGCCATGTCATTAGATTTTCTTCTTTTATACCCTTTCTTGCCAGCCACGCTGTGGAGTACTTGGACGCGTGTGATGGAGCATTGTCCTGCATGAAAATCATGTTTTTCTTGAAGGATGCAGACTTCTTCCTGTACCACTGCTTGAAGAAGGTGTCTTCCAGAAACTGGCAGTAGGACTGGGAGTTGAGCTTGACTCCATCCTCAACCCGAAAAGGCCCCACAAGCTCATCTTTGATGATACCAGCCCAAACCAGTACTCCACCTCCACCTTGCTGGCGTCTGAGTCGGACTGGAGCTCTCTGAACTTTACCAATCCAGCCACGGGCCCATCCATCTGGCCCATCAAGACTCACTCTCATTTCATCAGTCCATAAAACCTTAGAAAAATCAGTCTTGAGATATTTCTTGGCCCAGTCTTGACGTTTCAGCTTGTGTGTCTTGTTCAGTGGTGGTCGTCTTTCAGCCTTTCTTACCTTGGCCATGTCTCTGAGTATTGCACACCTTGTGCTTTTGGGCACTCCAGTGATGTTGCAGCTCTGAAATATGGCCAAACTGGTGGCAAGTGGCATCTTGGCAGCTGCACGCTTGACTTTTCTCAGTTCATGTGCAGTTATTTTGCGCCTTGGTTTTTCCACACGCTTCTTGCGACCCTGTTGACTATTTTGAATGAAATGCTTGATTGTTCGATGATCACGCTTCAGAAGCTTTGCAATTTTAAGAGTGCTGCATCCCTCTACAAGATATCTCACTATTTTTTACTTTTCTGAGCCTGTCAAGTCCTTCTTTTGACCCATTTTGCCAAAGGAAAGGAAGTTGCCTAATAATTATGCACACCTGATATAGGGTGTTGATGTCATTAGACCACACCCCTTCTCATTACAGAGATGCACATCACCTAATATGCTTAATTGGTAGTAGGCTTTCGAGCCTATACAGCTTGGAGTAAGACAACATGCATAAAGAGGATGATGTGGTCAAAATACTCATTTGCCTAATAATTCTGCACACAGTGTATATATATAGATATATATATATATATATATATATATATATATATATATATATATATATGCATACATACACACACACACATTTAAAATGTTTCTTTGGTCAAAATTAATTTAGGTTAAGTTGTTTCAACTCCCCATGCTCACTATACATTTCTTTATTACATTTCATTGTCTAATTTAGATCCATGTTTTTATAAGAGTTTATCAAAATCTCTTTCCTTATAGCACAGAGCCATTTACTCTAAATAGTATTCTTTGTCTCCCACAAGACACCGTTTTGTTACAAGACATATGTGTAAACAGTATTTTGAAGCATAGGTTTATATATTTAAAGGGACATAATACTCATATGCTAAATCACTTGAAACTGATGCAGTGTAAAAAGCTGACAGGAAAATATCACCCGAGCATCTCTATGTAAAAAAGGAAGATATTTTTCCTCACAATCTCCTCAGCTCAGCAGAGTAAGTTCTGTGTAAAAAGTTATACTCAGCTGCTCCCAGCTGCAGGTTAAAATAAAAAAAAAATATGAAGAAACGAACAGCAGCCAATCAGCATCAGCAGTGCTGAGGTCATGAACTCTTACTGCGATCTCATGAGATTTGACTTAACTCTCATGAGATTTCATAGTAAGCTTCCTGATTGGTGAAATAATATGAGAGTTCACGAGGCTCATCCTTTCAGCTGTACCAGGACAGACACACTAAAATGCTGCTTAGAAATCCTTTACAATGGGATGAGGCTACTGAGGAACTTTTGAGGTAAAATATCTTTCTTTTTTAATTATAGGAACATTCAAGCTTATAATATATTATGTGATGAAGTCTCTTACAACTATAAAATGTATCCATAATCATTTAAAGGGACACTGAACCCAAATTTTATATATATATATATATATATATATATATATATATATATATATATATATATATACGGCTATATATATATATATATATAGCCGTAGTGTGCAATGATAAATGCAAGTTGTTGCTGCCCACCAGATGTGATGCCGGGTGGGCAGGTGCGAAGATGTATGCAGGGTTGTAAGTCAATCACAACTAACTCAATTGCACCACTCTATAGTGTTATATATAAAGCATATATTATTTTATCTAATTGTTAATTTTACTAAATGGGCATATATCTTCTATAGGTAAAAGATATATATTTTATACAATTATTATTACTAAATTTGACTGAATTAAATCTAAAACATAGGTGATGTCATATGTCATGTAATATATAGTACTATGGATGATGTGTAGGTGATGTCACATATGACACTGGGATCAGCATCTCTAAAACACTAAAAGCTAAGTGATGATCTCAGAGCATACTTAAAGGGACACTGTACCCAATTTTTTTCTTTCGTGATTCAGATAGAGCATGAAATTTTAAGCAACTTTCTAATTTACTCCAATTATCAAATTTTCTTTATTCTCTTGGTATCTTTATTTGAAATGCAAGAATGTAAGTTTAGACGCCGGCCCATTTTTGGTGAACAACCTGGGTTGTCCTTGCTGATTGGTGGATAAATTCATCCACCAATAAAAAACTGCTGTCCAGAGTGCTGAACCAAGAAAAAAGCTTAGATGCCTTCTTTTTCAAATAAAGATAGCAAGAGAATGAAGAAAAAATGATAATAGGAGTAAATTAGAAAGCTGCTTAAAATTGCATGCTCTATCTAAATCACGAAGAAAAAATGTGGGTTCAGTGTCCCTTTAACTACTGATTGTTAGCTATATCACCATATTGTACACTAGCTTCATTAACAGAAATCTTTTAAAATAGGAGTCTAGCTATTAAAATAGTATTCCTTCGTAAATACATCTTGCAATGCAAACTGTGCTAAAGTGATGGTAAAAGACAAAAGCAGGTAAACCAGCGAGTCATACAAAGTGCCTTTTTGTAGAAAACAGCATTTTATTCAACATGGGTAGAAAATTTAAAAGTAGCAGTCAAAGTAGTTGTGTCTAACGCGTTTTGGCCCCAGGGTTTTACTCATTGGCATATTCCTAATCTAATCCACATAACATTTAAATAGCATGTAAAATGATCTCATTGGCTGCTGTGGATAATTAACATAATTAGCTATACAGACTTAAAGGGACAGGCCGTCCCTGGGCAATATATGTGCACAAATGGCCATATAATATCATATATGTATCCTTATGTGACTTAGATATGACTAATGGTTTCAACAGCGGAGTTAATAGGGTTAATATTTAGAAAAAGAGAGCAAGTACAGGCAAACGCTGCTGTAGATCCCTATATCATATTAAATTAACTAATGAGTGATTTTAACAGCAAAATTAAATGGATTTATCATGAAAAAAGAACAAGTGCAGGTATACATTAACTCAATATGCCTATGTTGTGTTGAATTAATATAAAATATTGGTACAGTACATATAAACCCATCTCAAAGTATAAAAGCACATATGCATACAGGGAGTGCAGAATTATTAGGCAAGTTGTATTTTTGAGGATTAATTTTATTATTGAACAACAACCATGTTCTCAATGAACCCAAAAAACTCATTAATATCAAAGCTGAATAGTTTTGGAAGTAGTTTTTAGTTTGTTTTTAGTTATAGCTATTTTAGGGGGGTATCTGTGTGTGCAGGTGACTATTACTGTGCATAATTATTAGGCAACTTAACAAAAAACAAATATATACCCATTTCAATTATTTATTTTTACCAGTGAAACCAATATAACATCTCAACATTCACAAATATACATTTCTGACATTCAAAAACAAATCAGTGACCAATATAGCCACCTTTCTTTGCAAGGACACTCAAAAGCCTGCCATCCATGGATTCTGTCAGTGTTTTGATCTGTTCACCATCAACATTGCGTGCAGCAGCAACCACAGCCTTCCAGACACTGTTCAGAGAGGTGTACTGTTTTTCCTCCTTGTAAATCTCACATTTGATGATGGACCACAGGTTCTCAATGGGGTTCAGATCAGGTGAACAAGGAGGCCATGTCATTAGATTTTCTTCTTTTATACCCTTTCTTGCCAGCCACGCTGTGGAGTACTTGGGCGCGTGTGATGGAGCATTGTCCTGCATGAAAATCATGTTTTTCTTGAAGGATGCAGACTTCTTCCTGTACCACTGCTTGAAGAAGGTGTCTTCCAGAAACTGGCAGTAGGACTGGGAGTTGAGCTTGACTCCATCCTCAACCCGAAAAAGCCCCACAAGCTCATCTTTGATGATACCAGCCCAAACCAGTACTCCACCTCCACCTTGCTGGCGTCTGAGTTGGACTGGAGCTCTCTGCCCTTTACCAATCCAGCCACGGGCCCATCCATCTGGCCAATCAAGACTCACTCTCATTTCATCAGTCCATAAAACCTTAGAAAAATCAGTCTTGAGATATTTCTTGGCCCAGTCTTGACGTTTCAGCTTGTGTGTCTTGTTCAGTGGTGGTCGTCTTTCAGCCTTTCTTACCTTGGCCATGTCTCTGAGTATTGCACACCTTGTGCTTTTGGGCACCCCAGTGATGTTGCAGCTCTGAAATATGGCCAAACTGGTGGCAAGTGGCATCTTGGCAGCTGCACGCTTGACTTTTCTCAGTTCATGGGCAGTTATTTTGCGCCTTGGTTTTTCCACACGCTTCTTGCGACCCTGTTGACTATTTTGAATGAAACGCTTGATTGTTCGATGATCACGCTTCAGAAGCTTTGCAATTTTAAGAGTGCTGCATCCCTCTGCAAGATATCTCACTATTTTTTACTTTTCTGAGCCTGTCAAGTCCTTCTTTTGACCCATTTTGCCAAAGGAAAGGAAGTTGCCTAATAATTATGCACACCTGATATAGGGTGTTGATGTCATTAGACCACACCCCTTCTCATTACAGAGATGCACATCACCTAATATGCTTAATTGGTAGTAGGCTTTCGAGCCTATACAGCTTGGAGTAAGACAACATGCATAAAGAGGATGATGTGGTCAAAATACTCATTTGCCTAATAATTCTGCACACAGTGTATAGTGCTGGCAGATTAATCAATGCTAAATAAGGATCTAAAAGCTACACAATTTGGGAGGATTTCAGATTACACAAAGAGTGCTAGTCTATGATCCTAACACTAGAAGTTATTCCATGGCTTCTGCAAAAACTAAAAGGACATCCACAATTTATTTTTGTTGCCAAAAGTTTATTATATCGCCATCAATGTTGAGGCCCTTTGGTCTCCTAGTTTGTAGCAGGAAGATTCAGAAGGCCTCTCTGTATAATAATCTGTTGACTCTGTCTCCATCCCTTGGTTTAGGGCATACTGTTTCTATAACCTGCCAACTGAATGTGGAGACATCCTGATTATGGCAATGGATAAAATGCCAGGTCCGAACATTCCCTACCATTATTGATATCATTTAAATGCTCCCTAATACAGGACCTCACCTCCCTGGCGGAGCAACCAGTATACTGAACCTCACAATGTGTGCACTCTATTAAATATACCACAAATGTGGTGCAACAGTTAGTATAACAGTCAAGCTGAAAAACCTTGTGTGTGCGTCTGGACTGAAATTGAGACTCAACCTTTGTATATGTACAAGCAATACGCTTTCCATAATGGCATTTTAAAGTGTCCTTTTACTCTGAGCCAACTACTGACCCCTATCTTTTATTTTTTGAGTATTCTCAGTGCCACTACGTTTCCAATGGTGCAACCTCTCCTCGACACAAAGTTGCACCCACTGGAAACATAATCCTTAAGGCCATCCTCAGCCGTAACTATTGGCAGATGTTTAGTTATAATACTACAGATATCTTTAAATTGAGGACTAAATGTGGTCGCAAAAATTGGTTTGCATGCATCAAATTTTAAGTTACGGCGAGGGCTCTGATTACCTATGAGTATAGCCCTATCCATGTGAGAAACCTCTAACAATGCTCTATTAAGCATTTTTAGCTTGTAACCTCTTTGTAATAGTGATTGTTTCAGCTTCTCACTCTCCCACAGAAAATCAGACATTTCAGTACAATTATGCTTTATTCGTATAAAGTGGCCTTTTGCAACCCCAAAGCCTGTATGCCTGGGGTGGTAACTAATGGCATGTAAAATTTAATTTGATGTTATCGGTTTCTGTAGAGTGTACTGCTAACTTTTGTAGTGTCAGGATTACCATTTAAGAGTATATCAAGATTAGGGATCCTTGACTTCTCATATTGGTGGGTAAATTGTAACCCAACATGATTAGAATTTAAATAATGTACAAATTGAGATGCCTCCTCTTCAGTTCCAGTCCAAATGAAGAGAAGGTCATCAATATAATATTTGTACAGTTGTATATACTTTCTGAACTGGTTCCCCTCTCAAAAGACGTTGGACCGCTCCCACCAACACATGTAAATGTTGGCATACGCTGGAGCAAACTTTGCACCCATAGCGGTCCCACGCCTCTGGAGAAAGAACTCCCCCTCAAATTGGAAGTAATTATGCTGTAAGAGAAAGTCAAGGGTCCTGCAAATGAAATTTCTGAGACCAGGATGATAATTACTGTGTTTGGCCAAATGATTATCCACTCCAATGACCCCCAACTGATGGAGAATGGCCAAATACAGCCCCACAACATTAAATGTGAGCCATGAACAATTAGCATTCCATACCAAATTATCTAAGTTGTATAATAGATGCTTGGTATCCTGTAAGTAGGATGGAAGCTGGTACACTACGGGCTGTAACAGGGATTCCTCTAAACTAGACAGGCGTTCAAATAGGGAACCAATCCCTGAGATGATTGGTCTTCCTCTCACCTCCTCCAAGGACTTATGGACATTTGGGAGGTGATGGAAGATTGGAGTAACTGGGTTGGACACTAGAAGATTGTTATATGTATCTAAATCAAAGTTACCTTCATGATAACCATCATCCAACATATCCAAAGGTTGTCCCTTAAAATTCTCAACTGGGTTCCTTGAAAGTCTAGTATATACTTTCCTGTCACTTAACTGTCTTACAGCTCTTAGGATATAGGTTTCCCTATTAAGCCCCCTTATCTGCCTGTTTGATGACTATGTCATCATGTGCCTTCAAAGTAGTTAGTGCATGCCTCAATATGGGTTTCAGATTCAATTTCACCAAGTCCTCTTCCACCCTGTGATGGAATTCCTCCAAAAAGGGACCCCTATCCCTCACAGGGTAAAAGATGGACCTGGGCTTGAACTGACCATGATTGCTCTTGAGAAAAGAGGGTTGAATGTTGTGACTTTCCCTTAATTCATGCAAGGACAAGTAGTCACAGCCTTCAGAGAAATTAAAAATATCATAAATACACGGTGTAAAGTGAGATGACTGGTCATTAAAAATTTTAACATGATCCTGGTCTACTTCTTGTGTTGCTCCCTCTTTCCAAAAGTATTTTTAAAGGTAAGATATCTAACTAACCTGTTCACATCTATGATAGTTTCAAGAAGGTAAAATTTTCTAGTGGGGACAAAACCTAGTCCTAGGCTCAAAACTTCAATTTCTGGGGGTGTCAATTTCTTATCTGATAAATGTATGATCTTTATATATGATATTTGTTGCGATATCCCCTCGCTCTGACGCCTCTTGGGGAATGCCCTCTTCTTCTGTGTTTCCTCCTCCTTCTCTTACGTATGTGGCCTGACAAAAATCCTGCTCTTTTACTGAGCTTGCGTTAGAAAGAGACCCCGGTCTGGCAAATCCATTATCTTCCATATTATCATTCAGAAACTCAATTTCACGTGCTTCTGATAAGATAAGTCATCAGACTTGCCAGAGCGACTCTGTTGTCTAGTTATAACTGGTTCTGTTCTAATTGTACCCCTACCCCTAGAAGGAGTATTATTAATATTATGTATTATACTTTTGGGTTTGACTATAGGCTCCTCATCCCCACTAGAATCACTCCTAGCTGAGTACACATCTGTTTGTTCATTAGTACTTTCTGCATTTGAGAAAGTAACCTGTTTTGTCTGCTTAGTAAGTCTGTTGCCAGACCTAAACCTGTTTCTTTGCTGCCTATAACCTCTTGAGCTGACTCTGTTATGCCAAGTGTATAACTTGTTATTTATATAATCCTCAATATATCTATTGAACTTCCTAAACTTTAAATTATCTAGCTCTGTTCTAAATTTAGAAACAGTTTAGCTGAGTAATTTATCTAACTCATTATACTTAGGATGTTCTGTAAAGGTATTGCATTGTGCCTGTATATGTGCCAAATCTGATATTATATTAAACAATTGAGTTTGTTTAAACTTAATAAAAAGCATCATGAGTCTCTTAGAGCAGTAACTGAGTATGGTATTCCAGGCTGATATGAAATCCAGATCTTCTACTTGGAATGTGGGAAATTTGTTAAGCCTTAGACCCTAAGGTATTAAATCAAGTTGTAGGTATTTCTCTAAGGTAAACCTAACTAATTAGATGCCATATATTTAATATGTGCTATTTTAAAAGGTATATGTGTACCTTTTCTGTTTTTAATCCACCTGTTAAAGGTTTAAAGGGACAGTCAACACCAGAATTTTTGTTGTCTAAAAAGAAAGAAAATCCCTTTATTACCCATTCCCCAGTTTTGCCTAGCCAACACAGTTATAATAATACACGTTTTACCTCTGTAATTACCTTGTATCTAAGCTTCTGCTGACTGCCCCCTTATTTCAGTTCTTTTTACAGACTTGCATTTTAGCCAACCAGTGCTCACTCCTAGGTCACTTTACGTGCATGAGATTAATGTTATCTATAAGAAACACAAGAACTAATGCCCTCTAGTTGTCAAAATGCATTCAGATTAGAGGAAGTCTTTAAGGTCTAGGAAATTAGCATATGAACCTCCTAGGTTTAGCTTTCAACTAAGAATACCAAGAGAACAAAGCAAAATTGGTGATACAAGTAAATTGGGAAGTTGTTTAAATTACATTCCCTGTTTAAATCTTAGAAGTTATTTTTTTACTTGACTGTCCCTTTAAATTAGTGCATTTAGTAATGCTTCTATTGCAATGTTATGCCGGCCCACTTGAATGAACTCTTTTTTTTTTATGACAATTCTAGTGAACATCCAATTAATGATTGGAACAGCCAATAGGATTTAATCAGCTCTAATCTTATTGGCTGATTGGAACCTTTCAGCCAATAGGAATGCAAGGGACGCCATCTTGGATGACATCACTTGCATTCAAGTTCCAGTTTACGGTGGTGACCGTATTGAAGAGGAGCTCTGCGCCAGATGTCTTCAGGATGGACCCGCTCCGCGCCAGATGGATGAAGATAGAAGAAGCCGCATGGATGAAGACTTTGCCTGATGGATTAAGACAGAAGAGGCCGCCCGTATGAAGACTTTTTGCCAGCTGGATGGATCCTTTAAGCGGAACTTCAAAAACTGTAAGTGGATCGCCAGGGGTTAGTGTTAGGTTTATTTAAGGGTTTTTTGGGTGGGTTTTATTTTTAGAGTATGGTCTGGGCAGGTAAAAGAGCTAAATGCCCTTTTAAGGGCAATGCCCATACAAATGCCCTTTTCAGGGCAATGGGGAGCTTAGGTTTTTTAGATAGGCTTTTTATTTGGGTGGGGTTTGGGTGGGTGGTGGGTTTTACTGTTGGGGGGTGTTTGTATATTTTTGTACAGGTAAAATAACTTATTTCTTTGGGGAAATGCCCCGCAAAAGGCCCTTTTAAGGGCCATTGGCAGTTTATTGTAGGCTAGGGTTTTTTTTGTTTTTTTTTGGGAGGGCTTTTTTATTTTGATAGGGCTATTAGATTAGGTGTAATTTGTTTTTATTTTTGATACTGTGTTTTTTTTTGTAACTTAGTGTTTGTTTGTTTTTGTAATTTAGCCTTTATGTTTTTTTGTAACAGTAATTTGTAATAGTAGATAATAAAAATAATAATTAGTAGATAATAATAATAATAATTAGTAGATAATAATTTGAATAGGGTTAGGGTTTTTTAATATGTAATATAGTTAATTTAATTGCTAGTTTAATGCAATTTTAGTTAGGGTAGGTTAATTAATATTTTAATATAGTTTATTTTAATTCTAATTTTAATGTAAAGTTAGCAGGTTGTTAGGTTTAGGGGTTAATAGCTAAATTTAGTTTATAGCGATGTGAGGGGCTGGCGGTTTAGGGGTTAATAGGTTAAGTTAATAGTATTGATGTGGGAGGCCAGAGGTTTAGGGGTTAATACGTTTAATTAGTGGCGGCGGGGTCCGGGAGCAGCGGGATAGGGGTTAAAAAGTTTATTTAGTTGCGGCAGATCTGGCAGCGGCGGGATAGGGTTTAAACATTTTAGTATAGTGGCGGCGTTTAGTGACAGGATATAAATAAAGTTGGGAAAAAGCCGAATAGCAGCGAGATCGATGACTGTTAGTTAACAACAGTCCGATGCTCATCTCCCCGTACTTGATGCGTGGCTTTTTGCCGGCTTTTTTTTATAAATATGGAGAGCATATTCAGGTACACGGCCGCAATGTTAGGTGATGTTAGGTGAGCGTTTTGGTGCCGGCGAATGCAGCATAGTTGAGGCTTTGATAAATATCCCCCAGAGTCATGTGCCTGCATTTGCAGGAGGGATGGTAAAAGTAACCATCTGAAAAGTGATGAGATGATGAAAGGGGATTATGTAATTAACAGGGATGAATAATATCGGACCAGTGGAGTATACAAACCTATATATGTGTGCAGATTTATATCCTTGAAACTGCAGTTTGTAAGGAAAAACGTGTGTCAGAATTATTAAGGACTGTGAATAATATGAAGGTACTATAAAGCGAAAAATCAGAGGGTATAGCTTTGATTCTTTCAAGACATTTTGGTGAAAATGTGTTTAAATACCAGTGCTGCTTTGTGAGATATCATTGTACTATATGACAGTGTTTTTAAAATTTTAATAAATCTTTCATTTACATCATACCAGATGTTTTTGCAGATTGTGTGCCAAAATCATAACATTCTTGATATGCAATAGAGCTAATTTAAAGGGATAGGAAAGTCAAAATTAAACTTGCATGATTCAGATAGAGTATGTCATTTTAAGACACTTTTAAATTCACTTCTATTTTCAAATGTGCTTAGTTCTATTAGTATCCCTTGTTAAAAAATGAATACGCACATATCATACACTAGTGGGAGCTGCTGCTAATTGGTGCCTGCCCACATTTGTCTCTTGTGATTGGCTAAATAGATATTTTCAGCTTCCTGTAAGTAGTGCAATGCTGTCCCTTCAGCAAGTGATAACAAGAGAATGAAGAAAATGTGATAATAGAAATAAATTGGAAAGTTGTTTAAAATTGTATGTTCTATCTAAATCATAAAATAAAGTTTTGGGGTTTACTATCCCTTTAATGAACATATAATTAATCCCTTTAAGGAACACTCTTCTCTTCTTTGAAGAGAAAGGACTATACTAGGTAATTCTCTTATCTTTGAGGTGTGGGCTGATTGAAAGCAGAGTACTTAACTACATATCCTTATTTTTTTGAATGATAAACAATTATTTTTTATTACATTATACCACATTATTAGTATTACTACTACTACTACTACTAATATTAATTGTTTAAAAGGGACAGGAAACCTCAGAATTTTCTTTCATGATTAGGATAGAACATACAATTTTAAACAACTTTCAAATTTACTTGTATTAACAAATTAGCTTCATTTTCTTGTTAACCTTTGCTAAAGGAAAAGTACTGCACTCCTGGCAGCTACTGTAGCTGAACGCATCTATTTAGCCAATCACTAGCTCCCACTAGTATAGTATCATTAATTCTGAATCAGGCAAGTTTATTTTTTGACTTTCCTATCCCTTTAATTGGCATTTTCACACTGTTACATTTGCTTATTACTAAACAATATTGTGCAATTACATTAGAAATTGACAAATTGTGAGAGCTTGGTGACAGAATTTAATTTTTGACTCCTAATTTTTTCTGACCCCTAAAATGGTGTAGGTAACTCTTCAATGGCCGATTCCTATGGATAGCTAATATATGTGGCTGAACAATAATGTAGCCACTGAAAAGTTTGATAAATTGATCAATTATTATCAACTTGATTTATTTTATTGTTTTTATTTTTTTATGTTTAGCATTTTGGATTAACAAAACAGTTTAAATGGTACAGGTTGACCTGGTATTGTGGCTAGCAAAATGAGCTTTACTTCAAATAACAAGAACTAAAGCTATCTTGATCATTATGCATTGTTTTAGCATTGGTTATTTATATATTTGTCTTGTGGAAATATTGGCCTACCTTTATATAACATTTACAGTATGCACCTTACTTTCAAAAATGATTGGTTCCTTGCTATTGTGTAAGAACATTCATTTATTTTTCCAGGTGCCCTTATTCCTTTGTTATATATAAGTTTGTGTGTGTATCTGTTATTTTTGTATTTATTTATTTTTTGGTCCCTTTATATAAGAATATAGTTCTGCTGACCATTTTTCGTGCACTTATAAATTTGCTAATTATCCAAATAGCATCCTGGTGAGATGACAGCACTGCTGAACTGAGCTTTACAGGTTCAAGTCCCCTTCAAATAGACTGAAATGCTATACACTCCAAAAAGTGATTCACAGCTAATTGTAACCAAAGTCTATGTTGCATTAACAGTATACTTATCTATGCTTTGCCATCAACAAATACAAAATGATTAAAGGACTTATCCACTGTTGTGATAGCCCAGGCAACGGAGTTCCTAGAATCTATTTATATACCTCATTCATGTATACAGAGCCAAATTACAGGAAATCTCTACCTAATACATGCCCCTTTTTGACAACACAGCACTTTAAGCACTTTTATATATCTGCTTTAGTCTAGAGCATTTTTTTGGAATTTAAAGTATTTTGAGTCGCTACTGATAGAAATGCATTTAAAAATTAATCCTTAAAGGGATAGGAAACCCAAAATTATTATTTCATGATTCAGAGAGAAAATTAAATTTTAAACAACTTTCTAATTTATTTTAATTTTTAATTTTTCCTTGAGCTCTTGGTATCTTTTGTTAAATTTTTTCCATTTTTTAAATTTTAAAAAATTATTAAAGTCGGAATAATCCGAATCATAATCAGACTATAAAATATTTTCACCTCCTGGTTCATCAGAAAATTCTTTATCAGATGAAAAATTATTTTTAGAGAGAGTTTGAAAAAAATCAGAAGCTTGTCTTTTAAGACTGGGTCTTTTAGGATTAATATCAGATAAAATTCCCTCTGAAGTGTGACTCTCAACACACTCAGAAGTTCTGGGGCTGGATGACTGCCACGTAACAGTTTGGGTGCTTAGTGGTAATAAGCTATGAGGTTTGTCTGACAAAAGCAGACTGTCAGCATCTTTATGTGAATGAGAATCAAGAGATAAATGCTTAGTTTTATGTTTATGTTTTTATGTGCCTGAGGATTATCAGACTGAAAATTTGCAAAAAAAAATTATTCCTTTTATTATCCATCTTTTTCATAAAAGTCTGCATAGAGACCATAATGTTTTGTACAGAATGGTCAGGATTTGAAGGGTTAATTTCTTCATGAGACATAAGAGTCACAGGGGAAAAAAGGGGAAATTTGAAAAGATATAAAACAAAATTATTTAAAAAATTAATTAAAATAATAATCCAAGCAGCAACACAAGAAGATATATAACTATGAATGTCTGAAAGAAAAAGGGGAAATAGTGACACCAAAGGCCAAATGTACTTTGAAATAAACGAAATGGTCATTATGAGCATGCTGATTGGTTGATATCTCCTGCTGTTTCCATGGACCTCTCCTCATTGGTTCTTTTGTTTTCTGTGATGTTTCCCCTGTTATCTGTATACTATATTTAACTTGATGTACTTTTAAAAGCTGTCAGAGCAGTAAATTGAAAGTTATGCAAAATATGAGTCTCTGGTCTTGTAATAAAATTATAAATGTTTTTAAAATGGAATGCTCTGTATGAATCAAATTTTAAAAATAAAATTAAAAAATCATATCTATTTAAGTTCAGTTAAAGGGACAAGAAAGTCAAAATTAAACTTTCATGTTTCAGACAGAGCATGCAATATTAAAAGTCTTTTCAATTTACTTTTACAACTTAAAGGGGGGTTAACCAAACCTGCAACAGTCATCAGTTTATCACAGAAAGGGTTAACCGACCCTTCCCAATTTAGTTTTTCACAGTCTACCCACTCGAGGCAAGCCTTATACTTAGTTCAGTGGATGCAAGGGTTAACAAACACCCTCTCATCTGTACTAGACCCAGAAAATGCCCATATTTCCCTTTATTGCCACCGACACTAAATTATCTCTGCTGCCACCCCCTCAGGATTATTATATGGGAAAACCCAGACTAATAGATTAAAAATCCCAAACCACAATTTGGCAAAAAAAAAAAAACAATCTAAACCCCCCACCCCTACAATATTATATTATATATTGATAATTTATTTGGTAACATGGTACAGATATTAATCAAAGGCAAAACATAATAAATAAATATTTATTATGAACAAAAAATGTCACTGCATTTATTTTTAAAAAAATGAACACACAAACACAGTTGCACACAAAGCAACAATATTTAAAATAAAAAATAAGAAAATATAAGAGAACCTATAATTTTAAAGGCACAGTATCTGTCCCAAGGGAATTGGCATAAAAAATGCTGTACTAGCTCCCCATGTAAAAGACAATCAGCTAGATTATGAGTTGTACGTTATGAGTGAAAAAGCATTGTTATGGCTCATTTCACTACCGCTGCTATTACGAGTCTTGTAGGTACAGCTGTACCACACACCTTTTTGGCCGTCACGCAACGTAACTACCACACCTTTCAAAAAGTCCTTTTTCAATGGGACTTCCACAGCGCCGGTATTATGAGTTCGCCTGCCCAGACCCGCTCCGTGCCGGAAGGATGAAGATAGAAGATGCCGTCTGGATGAAGACTTCTGCCCACCTGGAGGACGACTTTTTGCCGCTTGGATGAAGACTTCTCCCAGCTTCGTTGAGGACTTCTTGCCACTTGGATGAAGACTTCTCCTAGCTGGATGAGGATGGATGTCCGGTCTTCCAAAACTGTAAGTGCATCTTCGGGGGTTAGTGTTAGGTTTTATTAAGGGTTTATTGGGTGGGTTTTATTTTTAGCTTAAGGTTTGGGCAATGTAAAGAGCTGAAAGCCCTTTTAAGGGCAATGCCCATCCAAATGCCCTTTTCAGGTAGGTTTTTATTTGGGGGGGTTGGTTGTGTGGGTGGTGTTTTTTTTTTTTGTTTTTTTTTCAATAATAGTTTTTATTTTGTAAAGAATAAGTATTACATGAATGCAATTAGTATTGTTACAGTGGTGTTGACAGTTTTACAAAAGAAAAAGCAAAGTGGGAAATACAAAACAATACAAAATACACTGTGCTGTCTAAAGCATAAATCTGTTCATATATCATGTGAGATAGGTTATTGCTCACTGTCTTAGGTTCAAAAGCCTAGTGTTACCCATTATGACCTTATACTAAGGGGTACCAGCCTTTCTGAGTCTCTTAGGCCCTGCATGTGTGTTGGGGTCATGGAACCAGCTAGGGCTCCTGCTGGGGTGTACTACTTGTAACGACAGTATTAGTTCCAGAACCAAACCTCTCCCTCAAGTATTCCTCCCATTGTACTTTAATTTGTAGGTATCTATCTAGCTTACGCTGTTTAAGGTAATGAAATTCCTCTAGTGAGATGGAGTAGTTACATTCTTGTATCCATTGTGCAATCGTTGGGACATTCGGGCTTTTCCAGTTCCTTGCAATTAATAACTTAATACTATTACTAGCAATGTTAAATAGTTTGTTCTGCTCCACCGTGAGTTTTTTAGGGGTGATATGGAATAGCCAAAGAGTTGGGTCCATGGGTAAGTTTCTACCTAATAACCTTGAAGTCTCCCTCGTGATTTCTTCCCATACTGGGGTTATTTTAGAGCATTGCCACCAAACATGTGCCATGTGGCCTATGTCGGTTTGACATCTCCAGCATACGTCAGAGGACTTACTAAAAAGTTTCTTACAGCGCGCCGGGGTGAAATACCACCTATGCAAAAGCTTCATATTTAATTCGAAAAGTTTACTAGATGTGGACGATTTCCTAATTGCCGTAAAAATCTTAGACGCGTCTACATGAGAGAGCTGCACGCCTAGTTCTTCTCCCCACTTGTCTATGAAATGTGGTGTATAGCCTGGTGTTCTCTGTTTTAGTAATGAGTATATAATGGACAGGGTATGTCTCGTAGGGACCGTCTTATGGCATAAGGATTCGTAAGCTGTCAGAGGTCTCAGCATATTCCCCTTGTGTGGATGTCCTGATAAGTAATTATAGCATTGTAGGTGAAAAAAAACAGTTCCTGAAGCAAATAAAGCCTTTCTCTATTAGAGTGGCCCTATCATATAGCTGATTTTCGTTCCCCAGATGGCACATCATCAATACCCTATCCTGTTGTGTGTCACCTTTTACCATGATTAAATGTCCTGGTGGGAATTCCCTATTAGCAATAAAGGAAGTAAGTGGGGAGAATTTAGAGGAAATGTTGGGGAACTCTGCTATGGTTCTCTCCCAGGTCAACATGGTCTCCTGGACCGTATGAGTAAGAAAATTCTGCTTTGGTCCTGGGACTACTGGTGTCCAACATTGTGTACCTAGGTGCAAGCTACCTGCTATGTCATGTTCAAGACGTACCCACAGTTTGGTTTTAAAATTAGTGAACCAATCCACTATCCTCTGTAAATGTGTGGCCCTCCAGTAATCTACCAAATCTGGAACTCCCAGTCCCCCATTATCAACCGTCTGACACATGTCCTTTCTATTTATCCTTGCGTGACGCTTATTCCATATAAATTCAAAAACATTTATTTGTAGGGATGTAAGGTATGTCCGGGGGAGGGCTATGGGTAGCGTTTGTAATATGTACAACATTTTTGGGAATATGCTCATTTTAAACGCGCTAATCCTACCTGTCCACGTCAATGGTTTTCTCCGCCAGGAGGAGAGAGTGGCTATAACGAGTGTTTGTAGAGGTATAAAATTGGCTTCGAAAATTTCCTGGACCGTAGGGGTCAGGTATATCCCTAAGTATTTTAGTTTACGGTTTTGCCACCTAAATGGGCATATCTGTCGTATGGGTGGTAAATCATCTGTTGGTATATTAATGTTTATTATCTCAGATTTGGTCGGATTTACTAGAAAATTGGAGATTTTCCCGAAGTCGTCAAGTTGATGTAGTAAGTTTGGAATGGAAGTGGTCGGTTTTGTCAGAAAGAAAAGCACGTCATCAGCGTAGAGTAGAAGTTTATGGTGATGATCTTTTACTTGTACACCTGTAATGTCAGTTATGGACCTGATTTTAAGGGCTAATATCTCAATCACACAGGCAAATAAGAGCGGGGATAAGGGGCAACCCTGCCTAGTCCCATTAGCTATCCCAAAGGTGGCCGAGAGAGTGCCTTTGACACGGACTTTAGCCATTGGGGCTGAGTACATAGCAAACACTCTATTTACAAAGGGCTCACCCAGGCCCATCCTCAGCAAAACCACACGAAGGAAACCCCAACTGACCCGGTCGAATGCCTTCTCAGCATCTGTGGATACTATAACTGTGGGGATAGAGTGGTTATTCACATAATCGATTAGGTCTATTGCCCTCACGGTGTTGTCTTTTGCCTCTCTTGTAGGGATAAAGCCCACCTGATCTGCATGTATTAAATCTGGGAGAAAGGCGTTCAACCGGGTAGCCAACAGTTTAGCATATATTTTAATGTCAGTATTCAACAAAGATATCGGCCTATAGTTTTCGACCCTCGAATGGTCCTTACCTTCTTTGGGGATCAATGAGATGTGTGCCATCAAAGAGCTACTAAGGAAGGGGCTGGTGTGGGAGATAGAGTTAAACAATGACAACAGTTGCAGTGCTAATATATTGCTATATTTTTTATAGTAATAATTGGTGAAGCCGTCGGGGCCTGGGGCTTTTCCCAGTGGTAAATCTTTCAAGACTAAGAGGAGTTCTTCTATTTTAAAGGGGGAATTGAGGGCTTCTTCCTGGGCCTGTATGATAGTGGGTATGGGTAAATCCCGAAGGAAGGATTCTATTAGAGCTGCTTGAGTTGAGTCTGTTTGGGAGGCCTGTGGGAGGTTATATAGGGATTCATAGTATATGCGGAATGCTTCAGATATATCGGTGGTGGAGTGTGTCCTGTCTGCACCTGGTCTATCAATGGATAATATATAGGACCTATTTGTTTGTCTTTTCAGTTTGCGTGCTAGTAGTCTGCTGCATCTATTGTCGCTAGCATAATGATTTTGCTGCAGTTTGAGTGCAAGTTGTTTACAGTCTCTATCTAACAGTGTGTTGACTTTCTCTCTGAGTGTTTGAAGTTCTTTTTTCAGATTTTCGTCTGATGGTGATAGTTTAAGTTTCTCCTCCACCATTGTGATGGCAGACAATGTGTTCTGGAGTGTTGTACGTTTTTGTTTATTGTGGTGGGACTGCATACTAATAAGATCCCCCCTAATTGTTCTCTTGTGTGCCTCCCAAATAATTCTAAAGTCTGCTATAGAGGATATATTAAGATCAAAATATTCCTGCAGTCGGGACTCTACTTTATCCATATAGAGTGGGTGGTCTAGCAAATCATTATTCAGTTTCCATACAAACATGGAGTGGGGGGCAGACGGCCATTCAATTGCGCAGCTCACCATAGAGTGATCAGTCCAGCCCGTAGGGGATATCACTGATCTAGATGCCAGTGATAGACAAGAAACATCTAGGAATATGTAATCAATGCGGGAGAAGCGGGAGTGGGGAAAAGAAAAAAATGTGTACTGTCGGTCAGTCATGTGATGTATCCTCCAGACATCATGTATCGCTAAATCCCTGATGTGCTGTTTGACTTTGTATAGGACCCTGTTAGGGGTGGAAGACAGGCCTGTTGAGGTATCTAGATCAGTATTGAGTGACACATTGAAATCCCCTCCCATTATCAATAAGCCCTTGTTGTTCTCTAGTAGGGTGTCAGACAAACGTTTAAAGAAGTGGTCCTGTCGGACATTGGGGGCGTATACACACGCCAATGTGACAATTGTGTTGTAAAGTTTGCCGACCAATATTAAGTACCTACCCTCACGATCTCTTATTAAATGGAACAAAGTAAAGGGGATGCCTTTTCTGATCAAAATTCCCACCCTGTTAGTTTTAGTATGATTAGATGCGTAGAATGAATCTCCAAATTTGTATTTAAAGGTCTTGGGTTCTTTCTTATGCATGAAATGGGTCTCCTGTAATAAGATTATATCTCCTCTATTGTCCTTAAGGTCCCTGAGGGCTATGCTTCTCTTATTTGGGGAGTTAAGGCCTTTGGCGTTGATTGTTATTATATTCAACACATTATTATTAGGAGTCATAAGGTGTCAGTGTAGGGATAAGAAAATCGGCTTGCACAGGATTCAGAATAATTCACATTTACACATAACATCACATCTAGTGTCCTATATGAGATATAGTGTGGTGACAGGTGGGCATCCATGGGTGTAAAAGCGAACCAGTGAGCACAGTGCATTACATGAAAATAAACAACATTAAGAATAACATATTTAAAAAAACAATAACTATAAATATTAACATGAACATTATAGGAGGAGAATGGGGATAGTCTCCTCATTAAACTTACAACAGTAAGAAAATAAGGGTCGGCCTGTTACTCGGACCTAGATAATTGTAAAGATATTAAGTGGCCACCTTTAAAGTTGAATTAAATTGTGCCCCCATGGCTAAACTCGTTTATGAACAACATATATTATGTGAACCATGTAACTCAACAGGGAGAAACAAAAAAGTCTATTTATCCAGAAAATTGTATAAGCACTCATGTGCCTTCCGTAGTCTCTATGGACCGTCCACATTTCAATGAGTGCCCTTAGGCAGAGCTTATTCTCCTCAATGGAGACAAAGTGTAAGCATCCCATATCCTATTAAATAGAAAGAGAAATATATAACAATGTTAACAGTAAGAGTTTGGAGCAATCTCACCCAACCAAGGGAGCTGGAAGCAGGATAAGTCTCTCGCCTTTTACGTCATGTTTTTGGGCTATTCTTCTTTTTCTTGTGTTCCACCCTGTGCCATTGTGTCTCAGACAATTGATGCAGCTTTGAGGCGAAAACCTCAGGTGGGCTCTCTGAGGGGTGTGGCGGCTGTATGGACAGACCCAGTCCTTTTGAGAAGGAGTCTAGGTCCTGTGGCCCTTTGTATGTATGAGTATGCCCTTCATTGACCACAACTAAGCTGAAGGGGAATCCCCAACGGTATTTAATGTTCTTCTCTTGTAGCACAGTGGTGATAAATCGAACATCTCTCCTGCATTGTAAAGTACTTGAGCAGAGGTCAGGGTAGATTTGAAGTGAGTGATCCAAGTATGAAATCTTTCTCGCTTGTCTCGCTTTGGACCAGATTTCTTCTCTGTCGGTGAACCTTAAAAATTTGAAAATCACATCTCTGGGGGGAGCACCTGTGGGTGGGGGGGGTCGTAAGGCACGATGAACTCTTTCCAGCTCCATGTCTGGGGTTTCTGTCATCCCCAGAAGTTGTTGAAATAAGTTCTGTAGGTATTCTCTGAGTTCAGAGCTCTTTATTGATTCCGGGATACCCCGCACCCTTAGATTGGACCTCCTACTTCGATTTTCTAGGTCCTCGATTTTATCTTGTAATGTCTCTAACTGTGAGGCTTGAACATTTGCGTGGGTTTCAAGGGCTCCTATCATTTCACTGATCGTATTTTGTGTGTCCTCTACTTCCTCCACCCTATCTCCCAAGTTGTTAATGTCCTTTCTCATGGACATCAATTCTGTGGTTATCAGGGACTTTAAGGACGTAAAATCCTCTTTTGATGGCAGATTGGCTATGTCCTGTTTTAATTGGGTTATATACGCAGCAGTTGCCTGCGTCTCTACTGTGTTACTTAACTCCATGTGGGTTTCAGTTGGTGCTGTTTGAGAAGCAGGGCTATTAATTGTGTCCGGTAGCTGGAAAAAGGTGCTCACTGAGATAGGTGCTGCAGCTTGGCTTTTATTGAGCTTTTCTCCTTTAGTTAAGCGTCTGGCTGCCATATTTTGTTAAAGGGTTAGTAATGACATCCAGCTGTGTCACAGGCCGTTTTGCATAAGCAGGGTGATGTAGAAAAAATAGAATGAGCGTGTGGGATAATCTGTTAATGATGCCAACATATGTTCCAGCTCCTACTCATGTTATTCAACTGTCAAGCTTCAGCGTTTTGTGTATACTGTGGCCTACGTAAAGCATATCCTCTTGACAACCATAAGATAAGATCTAGCTGAGCCCCTGCAACCCCCTTCTGTGCGCGGGCATTTGGTTTTATGTAGATTGCTGTCGTTGCACCTTATATGTGTTGCGACCCCGGGAGGGTTAATAATTAATGTCGGAGGCTTGTGGTCAGATCATGGAGCCCTTTAGTTTTATGCCCACCATGTATAGCTTACCCCAGTTCATGGGCTGAGTCCGGTCGGTGACCGCTTAGTGTGAACGCGTGGTCTGTACACGGGCTGATCCAAGATGGCGACGGTCTTTCCAGCGCGGGATAAAATGAGTTAGCAAAGTCTCTTAGCAGGTTCAAAGTGTCAACATTCTTGTCCGGAGGGTATTCCCACACTATCATGCTCTCATAGGGCACTTTTGGAGCAGCTGAGTGGCGTATAGAAGTCTCTAGGTCCTTTCTCCAACACGGAGCTTAATCACCCTGCGGCCATTTGCCTGCACGGCCGAGCTCCGCCCCGTGTGGGTGGTGGTTTTTACTGTTGGGGGTTGTTTGTATTTTTATTTGCCAGGTAAAAGAGCTGTTATCTTTGGGGCAATGCCCCGCAAAAGGCCCTTTTAAGGGCTATTGGCAGTTTAGTTTAGGCTAGGGGTTTTATTATTTTGGGGGTGGGCTTTTTTATTTTGATAGGGCTATTAGATTAGGTGTAATTAGTTTAAATATTTGATAATTTCTTTTTTATTTTGTGTAACTTAGTGGGGGGGTTTTTTGTAATTCAGTTAATTGTATTTAATTAATGTAATTTATTTAATTTTAGTGTAATGTTAGGTTTAACTGTAAGACAGGTTAGGTTTTATTTAATAACTATTTACTAACTAATCAACCTAGTTAAAATAAATACAAACTTACCTGTGAAATAAAAATAAAATATAAGCTAGCTACAATGTTACTATTATATTGTAGCTAGCTTAGGTTTTATTTTACAGGTAAGTATTTAGTTTTAAATAGGAATAATTTAGTATTAATTGTAATATTTATTTGCAATTATTTTAATTTGGTTAAAGTTAGTGGGTGTTAGGGTTAGGGTTACGTTAGGGTTAGGGTTAGACTTAGGGTTAGGTTTAGGGGTTAATAACTTTAGTATATTGGCGGCGACATTGGGGGCAGCAGATTTAGGGTTAATAAAGGTAGTTAGGTGGCGGCGATTTTGAGGACAGCAGATTAGGGGTTAATAACAGTAATGTAGGTTGCGGCGATGTTAGGGACAGCAGATTAGGGGTTAATAAGTGTAGTTAGGTAGCAACGAGATTGGGGCAGCAGATTATATATATACTGTATACACACACACACACACACATATATATATATATATATATGCGCCCGCATTTACATATTCACTAGCAACAACAGAAACTATTCTGCATACTAGAATTTTGACTGCTTCAATATTTCAATATCTAGCTTTATTTGCCAACAGCTACAGAATATGGATTTCAACAATCTGCACATATAAAAGTCATTCAGTTTCTTTGAAATTATCATTCATGCAAAGTGAATATTTTTCCTCTCCATAAATGTATCATAAATAAAAAGTTGAATCAAAATGGGAAAAACAAAACAGGTATTATGGTAACAATGTCATTTTACCAGAATATACAATATAATTTTCTTAAACTGACCTTGAATTTATTTTCTTATCTTTTCAGGCCACAAATCAATAAGATATACAAGGTCAAGGAGTGTAGAATCCAAATATAAAAATCTCATTAAATATTAAAGACACTTTTCATCCTCATCTGAATAAAAATCACTGCACTTATGGTATAAACCACTTTAAATGTTCAATAGAAGCCAGCATCTTAGGCCACACTTTCCAAAAACAAATTACAACTTTTTATTGGTTGTAACAACGGTTAATATTGCTCTCTGTTGCATTTCTGTACATGTTTATAGTATTTTCAATTTCCTCTTATCAATTAATAACGCTCAGAAAAGAGTACGTAAGGTTTTATATGAAAAATAAATAATATAAATGTTTTTACAAGAATGATATGTCCATTCATTATATTAATAGAAACGCCTTATACAGTTTGCAGTGTTCAGTGTCTGATGGGAGGTCATTGTACAATTAGTATAAAAAAGGTAAAGAATGTGAAGGAACTTGAAAAGGAAAAGGACAGTCAGAAAGGAAAAAGGTCTGTTGTAAAGGGACAGAAAACACCTTGAGATTGTAACATAAAAGGTTTTGTTATGTGTAGTAAAACAACTTTTCAATATAATTGTATTATTTATTTTGCCCCCTTTGAATGTAATTTAGCTATGAGAAATTTGATTTTTTTTTAATGAGTCTTTAGCATGTTATGCTACAAAACATTACTGCTATAAAGTGCTAAAGACAAAAGCACCCTCCAGAGCTCCTATGATCCCTAGACTTACTTTACAACAAAGGATACCAAAAGAATATAAAGAAAAATTTGATAAAGTAAATTGGAAAGTTGTTTAAAATTGCGAACTGAGATGGAAGAGGATAGACAGACAGGTTTACTTGTTGGAGACAATGGGGCTGATGTATCAATGTCTGTCTGACATGATACGCTGCAGCTGAATGCTGACAGCGTATTTAACATTGCACAAGAAATTCTGGTGAACTGCTTGTGCAATACCTCCCCCTGCAGATTTGTGGCCAATCGGCCGCTAGCAGGGGGTGTCAATCAACCAGATCGTATACGATCGGGCGGATTGATGTCCCCAGCCTCAGAGCAGGTGGACCAGTTAAGGATCAGTGGTCTTAAGACTTCATAACTGCCGTTTCTGGCAAGCCTAAAGGCTCACGCGGAAACAGGGGCATCAAGGGCCATTCAGCCCTTGATAAATCAGCCCCAATGTGTGAGAGATTTGACAATGTATAGATAAAGTGTACTGGAGCTTTTGATAGGAATAGTATGAGGTGTTGCTTTCTAAACTAAAAGTAATCAGCATCAACAAGAACTGAACTCCAAACTTATCTGATGTAGTGCCTGGCAAATTAAATACATCAAGAATACTTAACAGCCAAAGAAAAATGTAAATACCAAGATATGATTTGATTTACAGATATACATAATAGAAGCCAACCACTGAGTCAAACCCAGGATTTTAGGAGTCATTTCTTCCTGTCTCCTGGAATTTGTCAAGTCCTGATTTAATATCTGCTGTTAGTATTTAGTTACGGTTAAATGCTAAACAAATTGTAAAAAAGCAGTATACATATTTCATTCCTAAGTAAAAAAAAAAACACTGTGAAGTTCATGTTTAATTGAATGAAGCAATATGTCAGATTACAGTGATAGCAAAAGCTAAGATTCTAGACTGCAAGATACTATTTCTGTCTTCAAAACATCTTGCCTAATTTACTATTTATATTACATTTACTTATTTCAATATTATTTTTACATTTTCTAATAGGCTTATATCAAAATTAGTAGTCCATCTCATTTTAATATAAAGCTTAAAGGGACAGTCTACTTGATTTTTTTTTTTATTGTTTAAAAAGATAGATAACACCTTTACTACCCATTCCTCAGCTTTGCAAAATCAACATTGTTATATTAATATACTTTATAACCTCTAAATATCTGTCTGTCTCTAAGTCCCAGCAGGCATTTTATTAGCTTATTAAAGCCAGTGAAGTGAACAAACATAGTCAGGAGCACCGGATGCAATGGTATTCAACGTTTATTGAAAAAAAAAACATGGAGAAAAAAGGCTACCATACAGTGAGTAACCTGGAAAGTTGGAGCATAGGTTCCCATAGATTATCTAAGTGAGCACGGATGCAGTTGATACAGCAAGGATTGACTGATCCCGGGAAGCCATTGACACCCCACTAAACACAGAAGCCTATTTGGACACGCCCCCTTACGTCGTTGCGTCAAGATTTCCCACTGACGGAGTGAAGTGTTGCTGAAAGAGGGGATGCACTGCTCCGTTTGAGGTCTGTGTAATGCGGTGTGGGCTTTGAGCCCAGGAGAAGGAGACAGCTCCCCTGTGACCGGCACGAAGACTTCATCCTAGAATCGTAGGTGAGATTTTGTTTTCCACCCACCACACAGACTTGGTATTATGTCGGATACGGACATTTGGATTGCACACAGGGGGTGTGGCGGCAGACTGAGTTTCAAATGATGTTTCACTGAGGTAGTATAATCCACATAGAACATTAACTCACAAAGTGCATAGAGGTTGTCAGTACTACAGAAAGGTTTTTTAGCAACAGCAGGTGCTGCAAGACATTTCTATGGTACATTTTAAAGCCAGACAATGCTAGTTTGTGTGCGTCACATAGATAATATTGTGCTCACTTCCATGGAGTTATGCAGGATCCAGCAGTAATTGGCTGAAATGCAAGTTTGTAAAAAGCACTTAGATAAGGTTGCAGTCTGCAGAGGCATAGATACAAGGTAATCACAGAGGTAAAAAAAATATATTAAAATAACAGTGTTGGGTCATGCAAAACTGGGGAATGGGTAATAAAGGGAGCATCTATCTTTTTTAAACAATAAAACATTTTAAGTACACTGTCCCTTTAAAGTGCACTGCTTTGCAAAAGAACTGCATATAACAAATTAGATATTTTCAATGTTTATCAAGGGCACTTTTTTAAATAACTATCAACACATTTTCAGGACCATTTTGCATTTACAGAATTCCATAGCTAGAGGGACTTGATAAACCCGCAGGAAACACTTTTGGACTTGGGCCAGATTACAAGTGGTGCACTATTTAAAGGGACAGTCTAGGCCAAATAAAACTTTCATGATTCAGATAGAGCATGTCATTTTAAACAATTTTCCAATTTACTTTTATCACCAATTTTGCTTTGTTCTCTTGGTATTCTTAGTTGAAAGCTTAACCTAGGAGGTTCATATGCTAATTTCTTAGACCTTGAAGCCCACCTCTTTCAGATTGCATTTTAACAGTTTTTCACCACTAGAGGGTGTTAGTTCAAATATTTCATATAGATAACACTGTGATCGTGCACGTGAAGTTATCTGGGAGCAGGCACTGATTGGCTAGACTGAAAGTCTGTCAAAAGAACTGAAAAAGGGGCAGTTTGCAGAGGCTTAGATACAAGATAATCACAGAGGTTAAAAGTATATTATTATAACTGTGTTGGTTATCCAAAACTGGGAAATGGGTAATAAAGGCATTATCTATCTTTTAAAATAATAAAAATTCTGGTGTAGACTGTCCCTTTAATGCTTCCGCTCAAGCGTTAACTGTGCTAGAAGTAAGTGTTTTGCGTGTGTCAGGTTGCGCTTGTATTATGAGTTGAAAGTAAATTGGCTGGCATAATAAATGCAGCACCTTACCCCCTGCCCCTACCTAGGCATATTTGGGTTCATTTAAAAACTGCACCTAAAATATGTCTATATACATAATGAAGATATTTTCTGGGAAAGGTTATGGGCATAATTCATATTACTAAAATATTGTAGTTAGGGAGTATTACACCTAACTCTGACCCCAGCTCTGTTAGATCACAAAAATGGACTATTGTTACATTCAGAGACAGGGTGACCTTGGGCAATATTTTGAATTCATGTGAAGTTGTATTAACCCCTTAAAAGTTTGAAGGAAATAATCCTGCAGTTTGCATGGCACCATAGATTCTAAATCCACATGAAGTTGTATTAACCCTTTACAAGCTAATAAAAAAAGAAATAGAAAAAAAACATGCCTTTGTATGACAAAAACAATGAAGAAACTTCGTAGATATGTTCTAAACAATACACGCTTAGGTGAACATTTTCACACATGCATGTATTGCCACTCTTTCATTGGCTAGAATAGCATTTTTAATACTGTGAAAATTAGTTTGCATATAGATTATTTAAATAAATATTGTTGTATTGTGTAAACATGTTTTGAAAATATGTGATTCTCATTCATTGGCAAGGTGCATGGAATGCTCAAAGGTAGCAAGCAATATAGTTTCCTAGGAAGGTACATTGTTGGTTGTCTGTAAAGTGAGGGTAAGCTCACTTTTTTAGAACATTTCATCTAACAAGAGCTTTGTGAGACTAACGAGACAGAAAATAACATTTCTCAGCACACAAAGCTATCTTTTAAACATTGGGCCCTTATACACAAACAAGGAAATCCTTGATTTTAGTATTGCCTCACCCATGATACTACATTCAAGCCAAAAATATTGCAGCACCAACTCAGCCAAGAGCTTTTAAAATATTTCATTAAAGGGACACTGAACCCAATTTTTTTCTTTCATGATTCAGATAGAGCATGCAATTTTAAGCAACTTTTTAATTGCTATCTTTATTTGAAAAAGAAGGCATCTAAGCTATTTTTTGGTTCAGTACTCTGGACAGCACTTTTTATTGGTGGATGAATTTATCCACCAATCAGCAAGAACAACCCAGGTTGTTCACCAAAAATGGGCTGGCATCTAAACTTACATTCTTGTATTTCAAATAAAGATACCAAGTGAATGAAGAACATTTGATAATATGAGTAAATTAGAAAGTGACTTAAAATGTCATGCTCTATCTGAATCACAAAAGAAAAAATTTGGGTTCAGGGTCCCTTTAAGAGAGTGGATGGAGTTGTGACCAGAGGGATAGCAATGCAGTGGTCAATGGGTGAGTCATTGTGTGGGTGAGGCTGAGCAAACTCTTGGCAGAAATGGGCAGACCATGGGCAGCTCCTGGCTTAACTTTAGAAACTGGGGTATTTACCCTGAAAGAAAAGCTGTGAGAAGAACAGTGTTGATGAGATCACAAAACATGATACCCCACAATATGCAGGAGAGTTGGGAGCTCTTTGCATGTAGAAGAGCAGCATTTGCATATGTTTTTTTTTTTTTTTTTTTGCCTGGAAAATGTCAAAGATAATTAAATTTCAATTGAATCTAATATTACAGTATTGGTTTTCTACTTAATTCTTATCCTTGCAGCCTGAAAAGAACATCTTCCTCTGCTTTATTAGTGAGAGATGAACACCCTTCTACAAGTGTGACAAAAAAAATGTTGGTTCATCCAGGACAGGAACATGTGTTTAAAAAAAAAAATTAAAATGCATTTTTTTAGATGAAAAAGAAAAAAAAAGTAGACTACAATGTCATTTTGAGAGGTTATTTGCATAAACATATGCCACAGGCCTTCCCTAAAATATCTCTGCTAACTTTTAATGGCCATATAAACAAATGATGCTTTCTTATCAATTTAATGGGGCCTATCTATCAAGCTCCGAACGGAATAGGCCCCAATATCTAAAAATTTCAATCAAATGTTGTCCTAGCTTCAGAGTAAAAATACCATTTATTTAGATTTTCAGATAATAATTAATTTAAAGTTATAATGATCTACTACTCATCAGCTACATAAAATTCTTCTAATTTAAACACCCACATTAATAAATTCTGAGAGGATTTTTTTAATTTTGTAGTTCATGTGTTCAGTCAGTCTACAGCAGAATTTTTATTGTTTAAAAAGATAGATACAATTCCTTTATTACCCATTCCCTAGTATTGCATAACCAACACAGTTATATAAACACACTTTTTTACCTCTGTGATTACCTCTTATCTAAGCTTCTGCAAACTGCCCCCGTATTTCAGTTCTTTTCACAGACATCCATTTTAGCCAATCAGAGCTGGCTCACTGGAACTCCACGTGCGTGAGCACAGTGTTATCTATATGACACACATGAACTAACACCCTCTAGTGGTGAAAAACTGTCAAAATGCCCTGAGAGAAGAGGTGGCCTTAGAAATTAGCATATGAACCTCCTAGATTTAGCTTTCAACTAAGAATACCAAGAGAACAAAGCAAAATTGGTGATAAAAGTAAATTGGAAAATTGAATCATGAAAGTTTATTTTGGACTAGATTGTCCCTTTAAGTTTTAGAAACACTCGAAAAAGTGTATTTAACACATTTGTTTATTTATGCATCAGAAATTATTCACAGCTTTACAAAAGATCTGGATGCAAAATAAATGTTTTAAAAGCATTTACAAAATATCATTTTGTTAGTAAAATATTTACTGTTTTGAAGACTGAAGTGTCATAATACACTCATGAGCTTTAGTTGATACCTGGAATAGTCCCCCAGCATAGGTGGTATGGTGTCTCAGCATTGCCAGGGTTAACCTGAATTGTCTTTCCTTTCTAGGTAACATTCTGTCTGTTTGTAGCCTTCATTGATCAAAGAACCACACCCCTCACTCCTTGCTGTGCATGGAGCAAAAAAACTTGCTCTTGATGCTCTGAGATAAGGAATACAGGAATCCCCCCTTTGAAAGAGGTTATAAAATAAGTCATGTGACCAAAGGAGTTGGTTTTTTCTAGACAAAGGGAAAGTTCCAGAGATATAGTTGAATGCCGCCTAGATATATCAGAACTTCACTGGGATTTTATTTGAGCTACATCTGAGAAAGAAGTTCCCACAGGACTACTGGAAGCTTTGTGATATGTGTGTGTAAGTGTAGGTCTGTGTTTTGTTTTGTTAATTCCCATTTTATTTTCAAGAACTGTATTTTGCATCTATTCTGTTTTTTGTATGCTTTTTTGTTCTATGTAATTTGGCAATGTGTAACATTTATTTGTCTTTTGTCATTAAAATATTAATAATCTAATTCTGTTTTAGGGGTGGATTTAACAAGCAGCGGATGCTTGTCTCGCAACTAAGGCTGGAGCTATTGTGAAGTTTTGGCGGCCATTATTGTAACTGGAAAAACTGACAGTTTAGTTATTGAGTTCTCTGTTCCCTCAGTAGTGGAGTGACGTGCTACTACGCTATTGGCTGTGTTCCTTTTCTCAGGACCGAAAGCCGTGACATCACTGGAGACTAGCCCCTCTGCGGTCTTGCTGCTCTGCCGGAGTGTTTGAGTCAGCCGAGCGTCTCTGAAGCCTCGGTCTGCGCATCATTGCACTGGATGTGCACCTTCGTTTGTGAGTACCTTCTTGTCGTTGCTACATGCCACTGCACTGTGTTTTGAGATACTGCACCATAAGGCGCCTCTTCTTTTTTGTCTTATAGGACATAGTTTCATCTGATCCACATTTTTCAAGAGAGCAGTCTGCCGATTGCATTTTGTCTTGTTGCTACAGGACTTTTTGAGGACATTTTGACTTTTATATTCACTTATGTCACATTGCTCACATGAGTATCTGGTAAATTATATGTATTGTCATTTTTGTTGTTTAATCGATTTGTATTTCGCCTCTTTGGGGGCTATCACTGGCGCACCTCACAAACAATACAAAATATTCTGCTTTATATTGTGGTTTCCTATCTTTTAGGTGGCGGGCTGAAATCATCCCAATCCCATACGATCGGGATGATTGCCACCTCCTTCTAGTGACCGATTGGCTGCGAATGTGCAGGGGTCAGCATTGCACAAGCATTGTACAAGAAATGCTTGTGCAATGTTAAATGCCATCAGCGGATTATGTCTGCCTGACACTTGTTAAATCTACCCCTTAGTATCTAAATTCACAAGGTTTTAATCATGTTACCAATCTGTTACTTGAGTGGGTTACTTGTAAATTTTCAGCATTTGTCCTTCTGAGCATTACTAGAGTGTAATTGGGGTTCCCCAAGATAACCATGAGGCCTACTTATCAAGCCGTCAACTTACTTGCATTCGACGGCACTGATACGCTCGCCTGACATCGCCTGAATACGTTCTCCATATTTAACAAAAAAGCTGTCAAAAAGCCGCGCACCAAGTAACTAACAGTCATCAATCTTGCTGCTCTTCGGCTTTTTCCCAAGCTTTATTTGTATACTGTCACTAAGCACCCACACTATGCTAAACTGATTAACCCCTATCCCGCCGCTCCCCGACCCCGCCGCACCTAAATAAAGTTATTAGCCCCTAAACCGCGACTCCCGGACACCGCTGCCACTCTAATAAAGTTATTAACCCCTATTCCTCTACTCCCGGAGCCCACCGCCACCTACATTATGTTAATACACCTACATTATACTTATTAACCCCTAATCTGCCACCCCCTATACTGCCGCAACTTACATTATGTTATTAACCCCTGATCTCCTGCCCCCTACACTGTCGCCACTCTAATAAAGTTATTAACCCCTACTCCTCCACTCCCAGGGGCCCACCGCAACTAAATAAAGTTATTAACCCCTATTCCTTCACTCCCGGAGCCCACTGCAACTAAATAAAGCTATTAACCCCTAAACCACCAGCCCCCCACATCGCCATAAACTAAATTAAACTATTAATTCCTAAACCTCACAAACCCGCTAACTTTACATTAAATTTTAACTCATCCCTATCTTATAATAAATTTAAACTTACCTTTAGATTTAAATTAAACTATATTAAACTATTAATTAATCTACCCTAACTGTTATACTAAAATTATATTAAACTATATTAAACTAATTAATTTAATCTACCCTAACTATTATATTAAAATTGCAATAAACTATATTAAATTAATAATTAACCTACCCTAACGTTTAAACTAAAATTACTATAAACTACAAATTAAATTAACTATATTATATATTTAAACACCTAACCCTACTCAAATAATTTAAATCTACACTAAAAAATTACAAAGTTACAAAAAACTAACAACTAAGTTAAAAAAAATAACAAACACTAAGTTACACAAAAAAATAAACACTAAGTTACAAAAAGTAAAAAAAAAGGGGGTGGCAGATTAGGGGGTTAATAAATATAATAATAAACACTAAGTTACAAAAAGTAAAAAAGAAATGATCAAAGATTTAAACTAATTACAACTAATCTAAAGGCCCTATGAAAATAAAAAAGCCCCCCAAAAATAAAAAAAACCCTAACCTACAATAAACTACAAATAGCCCTTAAAAGGGCCTTTTGCGGGGCATTGCCCCAAAGTAATCCGCTCTTTTACCTGTAAATAAAAAATACAAACAACCCCCAACAGTAAAACCCACCACCCACAAAACCAACCCCCCAATTAAAATCCTAATCTAAAAAAACCTAAGCTCCCCATTGCCCTGAAAAGGGCATTTGGATGGGCATTGCCTTTAAAAGGGCATTTAGCTCTATTGCAGCCCAAACCCTAATCTAAAACTAAAACTCACCCAATAAAACCTTAAAAAATCCTAACACTAACCCTAGAAGATTCACTTACAGTTTTGAAAATCCGACATCCATCCTCCAAGAAGCCGGCAGAAGACTTCATCCAAGCAATCAGCCAATAGGATTGAGCTGGCATTCTATTGGCTAACTAGAACAGCCAATAGAATGCAAGCTCAATCCTATTGGCTGATTGGATCAGCCAATAGGATTGAAGTTCAATCCTATTGGCTGATGGCAACAGCCAATAGGATTTTTTCAATCTTAATTCCGATTGGCTGATTCTATCAGCCAATTGGAATCTAAGGGACACCATCTTGGATGATGTCATTTAAAGGAACCTTCATTCCGAAGAAGCTGTCGTCAGAAGAGGATGCTCTGTGTCGGACGTCGTGAAGATGGAGCCGCTCCGCGCCGGATGGATGAAGATAGAAGATGCCGTCTGGGTGAAGACTTCTGCGGTCTTGGATGAAGACTTCGGCCGGCTTCTTGGAGGATGGATGTCGGATCTTCAAAACTGTAAGTGAATCTTCTGGGGCTAGTGTTAGGATTTTCTAAGGTTTTATTGGGTGGGTTTTAGTTTTAGATTAGGGTTTGGGCTGCAATAGAGCTAAATGCCCTTTTAAGGGCAATGCCCATCCAAATGCCCTTTTCAGGGCAATGGGGAGCTAAGGTTTTTTTAGATTAGGTTTTTATTTGGGGGGTTGGTTGTGTGGGTGGTGGGTTTTACTTTTGGGGGTTGTTTGTATTTTTTATTTACAGGTAAAAGAGCTGATTACTTTGGAGCAATGCCCCGCAAAAGGCCTTTTTAAGGGCTATTTGTAGTTTATTGTAGGTTAGGGTTTTTTTTATTTTGGGGGGGCTTTTTTATTTTTATAGGGCCCTTAGATTAGGTGTAATTAGTTTAAATCTTTGATAATTTATTTTTTGTAACTTAGTGTTTGTTATTTTTTGTAACTTAGTTGTTAGTTTTTTGTAACTGTAATTTTTTAGTGTAGATATAAATTATTTGAGTAGGGTTAGGTGTTTAAATATATAATATAGTTAATTTAATTTGTAGTTTATTGTAATTTTAGTTTAAAAGTTAGTGTAGGTTAATTATTAATTTAATATAGTGTATTGTAATTTTAGTATAATAGTTAGGGTAGATTAAATTAATTAGTTTAATATAGTTTAATAAAATTTTAGTATAACAGTTAGGGTAGATTAATTAATAGTTTAATATAGTTTAATTTAAATCTAAAGGTAAGTTTAAATTTATTATAAGATAGGGATGAGTTAATATTTAATGTAAGGTTAGCGGGTTGTTAGGTTTAGGGGTTAATAGTTTAATTTAGTTTATGGCGATGTGGGGGGCTGGCGGTTTAGGGGTTAATAGGTTTAGTAAGTGCTAGTGATGTGGGAGGCCAGGGGTTTAGGGGTTAATAACTTTATTTAGTTGTGGTGGGCTCCGGGAGTGGCGGGGTAGGGGTTAATAACTTTATGTAGGTGGCGGCGGTGGCGGGAGTGGCAGATTACGGGTTAATAACTTATTTAGGTGGTGGCAGTGTCGGGACGGCAGATTAGGGGTTAATAAGTATAATGTAGGTGGCGGCGGTGTATCGGCAGAAGATTAGGGGTTAATAAATATAATGTAGGTGGTGGCAGTGTAGGGGCGGCAGATTAGGGGTGTTTAGACTCTGGGAACATATTAGGGTGTTAGGTGTAAACTTTACTTTTATTATACCATAGAAATCAATGGGATATCGGACAGCAGCGAACATAAGCTTTCGCTGCTTTCAGACTCCCATTGATTCCTATGGCATCCGCTGCCTCCAGGGCGGCGGATTGAAAAATCAGGTACGCTGGGCCAGAATAGTGTCGAGCGTACCTGGTAGATTTTTGATAACTAGCAAAAGTTGGTCAGATAGTGCCGAATTTGCATTCGGAACATTTGTACTGACGTAACCATTGATCTGTGTTGGACTGAGACCGGCAGATCATATGTTACGTCACAAAATTCTACTTTTGCCGGTCTGTAGCCGTTGATAAATAAGGTGAATCAAGCTCTCCACAATTACGCTGCGGAATTCCAGCATATTTGCGGTTGACGGCTTGATAAATAGGGGCCCATATCTAAAGTCTTGGGTGTTGGCAGAGTTAATCTGGGGCGGTGCAGGCACGATTTGAGGGTTAATTTGGTGTCATTTTATGCCCTTGTAGAGGTATAGGTATAAGGTAACCAGAGGCTGAATGCTATTAACCCCTTCATGCCCACACACTCCCTATAGTCAAGGCTGGGCAGATAGGTCTAGCAGTCACACCAAGGCCAAAAAAAATCCTTTGAAGGTTATTTATTTTACTTATTTTACCGTGGCTAATTAGAGACATATATAACTGAGCTCCTGTTCATATCAACCAATCACTGTTCAGCATATAGGAAAGTCAGGGTTTATGCACTCCAGCCTGGGGGGTGAAAATACTACAGTATTCAGAATTAAACTACAGGGAAAACATACTGTCTAAATAACAGAAGTGTAATGCTCGTGGGATACTCCTCTATCAGACCAAACTCGGCCTGTAGTCTTGTTATCCCGGAATCGAGCCGGAATGATAGGGAATATTCCAGAGCAGAGTAGGTTTGCAAGATGAGATAAATGGCACTCACCACAGGCAAGACAGTCCTTGGCAGAAACAGGCAGGAAACCACTAGAGTGGTCAGGCAGTCAAGGTTTGGCAACAGTAAGGCAGTCCAGGGGTAAACCACTAGGATGGTCAGGCAGGCAGGGTTTGGCAATAGTAAGGCAGTCCAGGGGTAAACCACTAGGATGGTCAGGCAGGCAGGGTTTGGCAACAGTAAGGCAATCCAGGGAAGATAGGGGTTAACAGGTAGAGTGGTCAGACAGGCAGAGTTCAGCAACAATATCAATCCAGCAGTTAAAGGTTAAAGAGGCAGAGTGGTCAGACAATCAGAGTTCAGCAGTAGTATCAATCCAGCAGTTAAGGATTAAAGAGGTAGAGTGGTCAGACAAGCAGAGTTCAGCAGCAGTATCAATCCAGCAATTAACGGTTAAAGAGGCAGAGTGGTCAGACAAGCAGGGGTCAGCAACAAAATAACAATCCAGCATATGAATCAATAACACCCAGGAGAACAGTAAGTCAGTGTTTTTCAACCAGTGTGCCGTGGCACACTAGTGTGCCGTGAGAGATCCCCAGGTGTGCTGCGGCAGACTGACAACAGTGCGTGGGTGTCCCTCTTTCAAATTTTGAAATATTGGGAGGTATGTGACAGGCTCATCAGGCATCATTTACAACCATGACATTGACATTCATTCACAGACAATCATTATGATTGTTTGTGAATGAATGTCAATATGTCATGTAGTTTGTAGGAGGCATGGCATGACAGAACAGTACAGTGTGTATATATATATATAAATATATATATATATATATATATATATATATATATATATATATATATATATATATATACTGCATATATATATCCTGTATTAGGCTACAATGTGTGATTTTGTAAAATTTTGGGATGGTGGTGTGCCACAGGATTTTTTAATGTAAAAAACTGTGCCACGGCAAAAAAAAGGTTGCAAATTACTGCAGTAAGTAACACCTATACTTGGGGAGTAATAGGTAGCAAGTGAGTTACTTACATAGGCGCAGGGTTCGTGCCACAGGAGATCCGATAAGCTTCAGAACAGGAAAAGCGTGCAGTGATGATGTCACCGCCGCACACAGAGAGGAGCCGACTCCCCCCTAGGCAACAATCATAACAGCAGGCGCCGCGTCCCTAGCAATGGCTAGAGCGGTGCGGCGCGACAAGAAGTGCTTAATGTATAAATAAACTTTTTACAGGGAAATGAATTCTGAATGTAATATTTCTTTATTCTATAGCTGTATATAACACTGAAAGGCATTGTATTGCTCATTCAGGTGAATAAACAGATACATTTTTTAAAGTATTTTTTAAGTTGTCTTTTTGTGTGGAATATGGGTATATCTGTTTTTTTACAGCACAGTATGATGATAAGATTGTGGGGCATATTTATCAAGCTCCGTATGGAGCTTAAGGGCCCCTTGTTTCCGGCGAGCCTTCACAGATGTTATCAAGAAGTTATGAAGCAGCGGTCTAAAGACCGTTGCTCCATAACTTGTCCGCCTGCTCTAAATACGATCAGGTTGATTGACACCCCCTGTTAGCGGCTGATTGGCTGCAAATCTGCAGGGGGCGGCATTGCACCAGCAGTTCACAAGAACTGCTGGTGCAATGATAAATGCCGACAGCGTATGCTGTCGGAATTTATCAATGGGCAGCGATGTGCAGCGGGCATGATACGCTACTTCGTATTATGTCCGCTTGCAGATTGTTAAATATGCCCCTATATCTCATTAGCTTGCTAAGATACTTACTTGTGGTATCAACCCTATATAATGTAAATTCCTATCAAAACTAACATCTGCCTCAAAATATCCATAAAACCAATAAATCAAAATATTTTAAATTTAATATCAAATTAAACACATAACATTCCTTATTGTGAATAAAACCTTCTCCATTTGTTTATTATATAATTCACATCACCAGACACACAGACAGAGAATGTGCACTGAAATGCATAGCACAATTAATATCCATGGTGTCATAAAGCTGGTTTCGAATTCATTTCTATGAGCCATACCAAACAAGGAAAAGAACTTAATGTAACACACACGAAAGGCTTTAATTAAAATATTTGGAATTGTATTCAACAGAAAAAAAAAACGGACAATTCTTATTTCCACCAAAGATACAAAAATCTGTTTAGCAACCGCAGTGCTAACTCCTACTTTCATGCCAGAGATGCACAAGTATTACATATCAGATATATGCATAAAGACAGGGAAATTCCTAAACTGAAGTACTTTTTGTGACGTACAGGGTTAACCAGTTTGGCACAGAAAAGGTTAACTGACCCTTTAAACCTTAATTAGTTTGTCAGTCTAGCCACTCCAGGCAAGCCTGTGACTTAGTTCAGTGGCTGCAAGGGTTAGCAAACACTCTCTAGTCTGTACTAGATCTACAAGAATACCCAAATTACCCTTTTATGCTGCCCTCGATAAACTATCTCTGCTGCCGTCACTTTAAGATTATTATAATGAAAAACCTAAGGAAAAATCCAGACTACAGATAAAGAATCCCAAAACTAAAAAAAAAACAACAAAAAAAACAACAAACAAACAATATAATAAAACAGTACTGTTATTACAGGCAATATATATACATATATAATATATATTTGTCTTGGGGTATAGTTGTTCTCAAAGTGTTGGATTATTCCCTGACGCATTTGTTGGCAGATTGGCGAGCCTCGACCCATCCTTGCTCTTTAAGGACTAGGTCTTTTTTGGAGGCTATTTATATACTACTAGTCCTAAAGCCTGTGCACACGGGAAATTTTTTGCAGTACAGCGGTCACACCCCTTGCTCTCTCTCTCACCCCTCTCTTTTACTCTCTCTCCCCCCTCTCTTTTGCTCTCTCTCCCCCTTTCTTTTGCTCTCTTTCTCCCCCCTCTCTTTTGCTCTCTCTCTCTCTCCCCCCTCTCTTCTGCTCTCTGTCTCTCCCCCCTCTCTTTTGCTCTCTCTCTCTCCCCCCTCTCTTTTGCTCTCTCTCTCTCCCCTCTCTTTTGCTCTTTCTCTCCCCTCTCTTTTGCTCTCTTTCCCCCCTCTCTTTTACTCTCTCTCCCCCTCTCTTTTGCTCTCTCTCCCCCTTTCTTTTGCTCTCTTTCTCCCCCCTCTCTTTTGCTCTCTCTCTCTCCCTCCTCTCTTTTGCTCTCTGTCTCTCCCCCTCTCTTTTGCTCTCTCTCTCTCCCCTCTCTTTTGCTCTTTCTCTCCCCTCTCTCTTTTGCTCTCTCTCCCCCTCTCTCTTTTGCTCTCTCTCCCCCCTCTCTTTTGCTCTTTCTCCCCTTCTCTTTTGCTCTTTCTCCCCCTCTCTTTTGCTCTCTCTCCCCCTCTCTTTTGCTCTCTCCCCCTCTCTTTTTCTCTCTCTCTACCCCTCTCTTTTGCTCTCTCTCTCCTCCCTCTCTTTTGCTCTCTCTCTCTCTCCCACCTCTCTTTTGCTCTCTCTGTCTCCCCCGCCCTCTCATTTACTCTCTTTCTCCCTGTCTCTTTTGCTCTCTCGTCCCCTCTCTTTTGCTCTCTCTCTCCCTCTATTTTGATCTCTCTCTCTCAACACAACTCTCTCTTGCTCTCCCCCCTCTCTCTCCCCTGTCTCTTTTGCTCTCTATCTTTCCCCCCTGTCTTTTGCTCTCGCTCTTACCCCCTCTCTTTTGCTCTCTCTCTCCCCCTCTATTTTGCTCTCTCTCCTCCCCTCTCTCTCCCTCAATCTCTTTTGCTCTCTCTCCCCCCTCTCTTTTGCTCTTTCTCTCCTCCCTCTCTTTTGCTCTTTCTCTCCTCCCTCTCTTTTGCTCTCTCTCTCCCCCCTCTCTTTTGCTCTCTCGCTCCCCCCTCTCTTTTGCTCTCTCTCTCCCCCTCTCTTTTGCTCTCTCTCCCCCTCTCTTTTGCTCTCTCTCTCTACCTCTCTTTTGCTTTCTCTCTCCTTCTCTTTTGCTCTCTCCCCCCCCTTTATTTTGCTCTCTCTTTCTCTCTCTGTCTCCTCTCTTTTGCTCTCTCTCCCCCCTCTCTTTTGCTCTCTCTCTCCCCCTCTCTTTTGCTCTCTTTCCTCTCTCTCTCCCCTCTCCCCCCTCTCTTTTGCTCTCTCCCCCCTTTCTTTTGCTCTCTCTCCCCCATCTCTTTTGCTCTTTTCCCCCCTCTTTTGCTCTCTTTCTCCCTCTCTTTTGCTTTCTCTCTCCCTCTCTTTTGCTCCCTCCCCCCTATTTTGCTCTCTCTCCCCCCTCTCTTTTGCTCTCTCTCCTCCCTCTGTTTTGCTCTCTCCCTCTCTTTTGCTCTCTCTCTCCCTCTCTTTTGATCTCTCTCTCCCTCTCTTTTGCTCTCTCCCCCATCTCTTTTGCTCTCTCCCCCCTTTATTTTGCTCTCTCTGCCCTCTCTTTTGCTCTCCCCCTCTTTTGCGCGTTCTCTCTCATGCCCACTCCCATTCAGCCACGCTCCCCACCACGCCCCCTCCTGCCCCCAACACACCCGATCCACGCCACGCCAGCTCCCATCCGGCCCGGCCCCGCCACGTCCCTCCCATTCGGTCCTGCCCACTCCGCCCACCGTTCTCGCGGCTGACAGCAGATGAGTTTGGGAAACACTTTTGCTCTCTTTCTCTCCCCTCTCTTTTGCTCTCTCTCTCTCCCTCCTCTCTTTTGCTCTCTGTCTCTCCTCCCTCTCTTTTGCTCTCTCTCTCTCCCCTCTCTTTTGCTCTTTCTCTCCCCTCTCTCTTTTGCTCTCTCTCCCCCTCTCTCTTTTGCTCTCTCTCCCCCCTCTCTTTTGCTCCTTCTCCCCTTCTCTTTTGCTCTTTCTCCCCCCTCTCTTTTGCTCTCTCTCCCCCTCTCTTTTGCTCTCTCCCCCTCTCTTTTTTCTCTCTCTCTACCCCTCTCTTTTGCTCTCTCTCTCCCCCCTCTCTTTTCCTCTCTCTCTCTCTCCCACCTCTCTTTTGCTCTCTCTGTCTCCCCCGCCCTCTCATTTACTCTCTTTCTCCCCCTCTCTTTTGCTCTCTCGCCCCCTCTCTTTTGCTCTCTCTCTCCCCCTCTATTTTGATCTCTCTCTCTCAACACCCCTATCTCTTGCTCTCCCCCCTCTCTCTCCCCTGTCTCTTTTGCTCTCTCTCCCCCTCTTTTTTGCTCTCTCTCTTTCCCCCCTGTCTTTTGCTCTCGCTCTTACCCCCTCTCTTTTGCTCTCTCTCTCCCCCTCTATTTTGCTCTCTCTCCTCCCCTCTCTCTCCCTCAATCTCTTTTGCTCTCTCTCCCCCCTCTCTTTTGCTCTTTCTCTCCTCCCTCTCTTTTGCTCTCTCTCTCTCCCCCCTCTCTTTTGCTCTCTCGCTCCCCCCTCTCTTTTGCTCTCTCTCTCCCCCTCTCTTTTGCTCTCTCTCCCCCTCTCTTTTGCTCTCTCTCTCCCTCTCTTTTGCTTTCTCTCTCCATCTCTTTTGCTCTCTCCCCCCCTTTATTTTGCTCTCTCTTTCTCTCTCTGTCCCCTCTCTTTTGCTCTCTCTCCCCCTCTCTTTTGCTCTCTCTCTCCCCCTCTCTTTTGCTCTCTTTCCTCTCTCTCTCCCCTCTCCCCCCTCTCTTTTGCTCTCTCCCCCCTCTTTTTTGCTCTATCTCTCCTCCCTCTCTTTTGCTCTCTCCCCCCTCTCTTTTGCTTTCTCTCTCCCTCTCTTTTGCTCCCTCCCCCCTATTTTGCTCTCTCTCCCCCCTCTCTTTTGCTCTCTCTCCTCCCTCTGTTTTGCTCTCTCTCTCTCCCTCCCTCTCTTTTGCTCTCTCTCTCCCTCTCTTTTGCTCTCTCCCCATCTCTTTTGCTCTCTCCCCCTTTCTTTTGCCCTCTCTGCCCTCTGTTTTGCTCTCCCCCTCTTTTGCGCGTTCTCTCTCATGCCCACTCCCATCCAGCCACGCTCCCCACCACGCCCCCTCCTGCCCCCACCACACCCGCTCCACGCCACGCCAGCTCCCATCCGGCCCGGCCCCGCCCCTCTGATTCGGTCCCGCCCACTCCGTCCACCGTTCTCGCGGCTGACAGCAGATGAGTTTGGGAAACACTGGAAGGTCAGGTATGTTTGTCCTCATGCAGTCTCTACTGCGCATGACAGCTTCGGACAAACATACCTGGCCTTTTATATTATAAGATGATTACACGATTGCCTCACCTGTTAAACATCATCTTCTTATTTCAACTTGTCACATCACTATTAGTCCTAAATTTCCCTTGTCCCTTGGAATGTGTTGCAGTCATCAGATTTGAAATGAGTGTATATTTTCAAAAATACATTAAATTCACAAAGTAAAATATCAAATAATGTGTTATTTATGTGTTTTCAATAATACAGCGTGAATTGAATTTTCAAATGACTCTTTTTATTTGTTTTTTGTTTTTTGCATTTTACATACCATCCCCACTTTTTCGGAATGCGGTTGTGTATATAAGATTTTGGTTGACACTGTTATCTGAAGACCAGTGAGTGCTTATTCCTATATATTTTCTACATTTCTTCAAGAGCACCCTGGCAAAAAAAAAAAATTAACAAAAATGAGTAAGAACAGAACCTAATACTGTACTAACTTAGATCTCTGTGCCAAGGGTGTTGGCAAGGAAAGACAGTCACACAGTTCCACGCAGCCTCCCATGTAGAATGGATGAAATCACAGTTAAATACATTTTTTTCTAGAGGTCAGGTTTTTGACCAGGCTCCTTCAAGCATGGGCAAGGAAGGCTATAAAAAGCTCTGCAGCCTGTCATGCAAAAGCATTATTTTTCATATTTTTTTCTACTAGTTACTAAGAGGTTAAAGTAGAAAACTTGAGACTACAGAGGTAACCAGATGTCTTTACTTTAAAGCAGCTAGAAAAACATATCTCTGATCAGCGTGAATACCTGGTTCCATATTTCACACCTATGCTTTACTGCCTAGAAACAAAGAGGGGGGAGACCCGAGGTGTGAGGAGGGTCTCCAGCCTCAGAACAATCACCACACAGCCAGCCCCCTGATGGAAGCCAACATTCCAAGCTACTAATATCAATTATGCCAATAACTCATCCCCAAAAAAACCTCTTCAGTATACATGAAGACATATTTTGGGTGCCTACAAAAGCAGGCATCCAATGAGCCTAAACATGCATAGGTAGGTCAGGGGGCAAGGTGCTACATGGAAGATTACAGCCAATTTTATTAGTTGGGTGTCTACGGATTGCTAATCTAGTCATGAAAAATAATATGACCTAATTTTTCATGTAGTGGGCACACTTTTTCCCTAGGGACAATAATTCAAATTCAACAGACATCCAAGATCAGTGTGAGATGCTGTAAGCTGGGCAGTGTCTAACTACCCACTGGGGTTGGTCACATGACCTGGACTGAGTATAAAGTAGTGATTGGTTGTAACACAAGGATAATTCCACTTAGCAGCAGGAAGGAACACCAGAAGGATTAGAGAGTTCCTTCAGTCACAATTTTACTTTGAAAGTTGTGTGTTTAATAATTTTTATCTTATAATAATTGTTTGTAATTGTGTCTCTATTGTTTGATTCTTTTTTTTATTTATTTTTTATTTTGTAATGCCATGTATTTATTTTTTAACTTTGTATGCACTGTGGACACATTTTTCAGATTAAAATAAAAATGTAATCAGATCTGTCTTTGTGTTCTATAAACAAAATTCACAGATTCTGTGAGCTTGGGAGTAACATTACCAAAGTATTATTTGCATATATTTGTTTTTCCTTAGGTGTTAACACAACCGTAATTTAGGGGTAGCCCAAAAATCCCTGAGTAATAATTTTTTTGGTCGTGGCAGTGAATATTCATGTTTGGGGAAATGTAGGTAGGATTTTGGGGATTAATGTGGGTTGGCTCTTATACCCTGGTAAGAATTTGAGATAAGGCAGCTTGAGACCCTGTGAGGTTAAACCCTTAAGGCCAACACTCCCCCTGTTGTCACAGCTTGGCAGGTAGCTCTGTCCGTGGCAAGCTGGAAGCAGAGGTAGATATTTATGAACATTGATTTTTAGGGTGGTTTAGGTAGGTCTTGAGGGTTAAAATAGGTGGCCTGTAGGCCCTGGTAGTGAATTGAAAAACTGTTGCTGGAGATTATGTGTTGTTAACTCGTTCAGGCCTGCACCCTCCCCACTGTCCCAGTTGGATAAGTAGTCCTGTGTGTGACGAATTGGAGGAAGAGTGTGTTGGTGTTTAACCCTGACTGGAGTAAATAGACTGTTAAGTTTAGTTAACCATATGTTGTACACTAGTGATACTGGTAATAGTGAATAGGGGTTTGGGAGTAATTAAAGGGATAGGAAAGTCTAAATTAAAGAAAAAAGTAAAGTCATAATTAGACATTCATGATTTAGACAGAGCATAGAATGTCGAACAACTTTCCAATTTACTTCTATTATTTAATAGCTGCAGATTGGTGGCTGCATATATATACTGATTGTCATTGGCTCACCCATGTGTTCAGTTAGAAACCAGTAGTGCTTTGCTTCTCCTTCAATGAATGGTATAAAGAGAATGAAACAAATTTGATAATAAAAGTAAACTGGAAAGTTGTTTAATATTTTATGTTCTACCTAAATCATTAAAGATTTTTTTTTTGGTTTCATGTCCCTTTAAATTCAGATAGAGCGTGTCATTTTAAGATACTTTTAAAATCACTTCTATTTTCAAGTGTGCCTTGTTCTCTTGGTATCCATCGTTGAAAATGAAAATACAAATATCATACACTAGTGGGAGCTAGCTGGTGATTGGTGCCTGCATACATTTGTCTCTTATGATTGGCTAACTAGATGTGTTCAGCTAGCTGCCAGTGGTGCAATGTTGTTCATTCAGAAACGGATAACAAGAGAATTAAGCATATTTCATAATAAAAGTCAATTTTATAAATGATAAAAAAAATAAGTTCTATCTGAATCATGAATGACATTTTTGGGGTTTCCTGTCCCTTTAACCCCTTGTTACCCTTGTTTCCTTACAGCCTCAAGGGCAGAGGTGGTGTTGGTATAGTGGTGACACCCCTGTCCATGACATAGCCCTTGCTGAAGATTAATGTATCATTTTAAGTTATGTAAATACCATACAAATATCCTTATAAGCAATCCAATTGTGTCATCATGAGGATTATTTTGATACCAAACATGACAGTTATATTTAGTGACCCTTTAACATAAGATAAAAACATGTCTTAAATTTACCTTGTGCTTTTACCTCCAATTGACCTCAGTCTCTGTCTTGATACCGGACATTGTTTTCTGTCACCCTGTGCTGATTGAAAGTAATAAAGTTTCCACAAGTAAAATTATTTATGACAGGGTGTCTGTTTTTAAACCCTTTGTTTCAGCACAAGTGATAACATCGGAACAAAGTTCCGAAGCAAACGCTAGCAGTAAAAAAGAAATCACGCAATTTCAAAATCGAGATCACATCATAGGGGACTGCCTATGCTGCTAGGTACGCCCCCAGGCCCATTCTTGACTTCGTCAAGGGGGGAAGCTGTAGGACACCATATAAGGTAAGATGTGCCATGCAGTCCTAATGGCGTTAAAGCCCAACACTGTTAGGACTGCATGGTGACGATCTAACATTGTGAACGTGTTAAGGATAACTGCAGCGAACTACTCATATAGAAAACAAATATGATTAACACATAGAGAAATTAAACCGTTACAACAATGAGGTCTTCATTATATCTTTATAAAGGGAAATCTGAAAAACTGCTGCCAACACTGAGATACCACAGCAAAGTGTATTATAGCATTTCATTTCAATGAAATACACCTTCCTTTGTAGACTGAACCATTTTTTCCCCCAAGCTTTTAGAGGCTTGTCCTTCTCCACAAATGCAGCTGTGGGAGCTGTCGCTATTAGCCACTGAGCAGTATCAGTTTTAATGTAAAAATATGAATTCATACTTAAAGTGAAGGTAAAGTTTTGCGTTTTTGTAAGCTTTATTCTATTAAACATCTACTATATAGTAAGATCGCAAAGTTTTTTTTAACTATTTGTATATATAAAATAGTATAATAAACTGTTTGTAATTACGTTCTGGGCCGGTCTTAGCTCCTCCCTCCATGTATTTCCGGCTTTTTCACTCTATTACGTACAGAGCGGTCCCATCCGCTCTATACGTACTTCCAAAGCGCGTTCCCGATTGATGGACAACTTGCGAATGCGCACACTGGGCCGTACACACATATTTACTTTTTGTCAAAACAGAAGAAATTGCAGCGCTCGAGTGAAATGTATCAAAACAGGTTGCAGCCGCAGATACTGTTTCAATTTGTTTTAAATAGACTGCGTTCTCAAGATTTCGTTTTACCTGTTTGAATTGCGCATGCGCTAATCTGGAGCGAGCTCGGCTTGGAAGGGGGAGAAAGTAAAGCCGACGCATGCGCAGAACGTCAAGCAATGTTATGACGTCAAATGACGGCCGCCTATCGGCCAGACTTACTATTGGCTAAGTGAAAAACGTGACCGGACTGCCAAAAAACAAACAAACAAAAAACGGCTGTTAGTCTAACGCTTAGAATTGGAGATAAAAAAGCTGATAAGTCGGTAAATATATAAAAATAAAAAAACTCATGACTTTAACTACCCTTAATTTTATATGTATTTACATTTGAATCAATCGAACCTTGCTAACTTTACCTTCACTTTAACTGATTTGTGCATGCATCATTGTAATCAAACATGTTCTATATCCCTTTAAACTTAAACAACAATGCAAAATGCAGTCATTATTTAATTTGCCTTTTTCTTTTGTTAATTTGTCTGTGCATATTTTTTTTTTTTTTAATTCCCCCAGAGAGGCTGGACTGCAGCCGGAACACTCACTGTTCTTCAGGTCTAAACCAATTTTTTATTTTTAACAATAACAATTAAAGGTTTATCTACTGGACCAATTCAAGACTAACTATTGCAATGCTATTTTGGGAATGTATTGAAGGCTCTGAAAGTGGCTGAATAGAGTTTTAAAGGGACAGTTTACACCAATTTTCATATAACTGCATGTAATAGACACTACTATAAAGAAGAATATGCATAGATACTGATCTAAAAATCCAGTCTAAAACCTTTTAAAAACTTACTTAGAAGCTCCCAGTTTAGCACTGTTGATGAGGTTAGGATTGAACACCCAGTGAAAGGGGCTGGAAAAGCAGAAACAGGGAGACACCCCCTCTCTCCACTTCCCTGCATATGAAAAGACGGATTATACAGGAGCCGCAGGAATCTGTAGACATCATTATACATCTTAAATTTTGGGGCTTGTTTAGAAGTCTGAAAATTAGCTGATTGTTGAAGAGACTAATATAAATTAGCTCTAAATAGGGGCCCTATAATAAGTGTATTAGTTATAAAATCAGCACAATGTTATAAAAAAATAAGCAAAACTATACATTTTTACAAAAACACACCCTGATGGGCTATATAAATGCATCATCTACAAAACATTTATGCAAAGAAAAATTTAGTGTAAAGTGTCCCTTTAAGCAACATCCCTGAACTTATGGAGCTGGGTGCTTTTAGAAGGCTACTGGGTAATTTAATGTGTGGGTAACTTCCATGTGTTATATTTATTGGATTCTTCTAAGAACCCCGCTAAATAATACAAAGCAAATGTTTCGATCACTACTGGCATTTATTTACATCCATGATGTGCTTAGCCACAGCAAAGGACACTACACAAACATATCCAAAAGGGTTTTTAAGGGCTGCCCTGGATTTCCAACCTAAAGTAATAAATACAATTTTACTAAAATGTTTTTAACAGTTAATTTTTGTATGTCGACCTCTTGCAATGCAGTGCTTAAAGGGATAGTCTACTTGAAAATTTGTATTGTTTAAAAAGAAAGATAATCCCTTTATTACCAATTTCCTTAGTTTTGCATAACCAATACTGTGATATTAATACACTTATTACCTCTGTGATTACCTTACATCTAAGCCTCTGCAGACTGTCCCCTTATCTTAGTACTTTTGACAGACATGCCTTTTAGCCAATCAGGACAGACTCCTAAATAACTCCACGGGAGTGAGCACAATGTTATCTGTATGACACACATGAACTAGCACTTTCTACATGTGAAAATGGACTGAGATAAGAAGAGGTTTTCAACGGTTTAGAAATCAGTTTGAGCCTACCTTGGTTTAGCATTCAAAAAAGATTAACAAGAGATGGGGGATTTTTGGCCCCAAGTAGAAAGACACATGAACAAAGTCCTAAACATGAATTTCAAGCTTACCCCGCAAGCTATTCTTCTTAATCATATCCCAAAACTTACGTGTCTCTATCGTAAGAAACTTTTGCTTATAATGTTAACCTGTGCAAAAAGATTAATACCTAGACATTGGAAAACACAAGAGATACCCACTATAGCTCAATGGAGATCAGAAATTGATCATGTTCTCAAACTAGAAAATATATACTATTGTTATCAGGGAAAACCAGATATGTATTTGAATATCCAACTTATTTGGGAACAAAACAACTAAAAATGTTCTATGAACCCCTAGTGAACCATTTGCTATATAAGGTATTTAAGCAAGGATACTAGCCTTTTCCTCCTTTCCCTTAACCCTATTAACCATCCTCTTCTTCTTCTTCTTTTACCTGTTCTTGGGATTAGATCCCAACTCAGTTACTCTAATATTCAAATGGTTATTGTTTATAATTTTGAAAATATCTACGGAAATTGGGACTCTGTCTATAAATGTCAACATTGTATTCGAGATATTCTTGTTATTAACATATGTTGTGACGATATTGTGAATGCGGTCTATTGTCAAGAACCCAATTTTCAATAAAAATTATTTGAACAAAAAAAAAAAAAAAAAGATTAACAAGAGAATAAAAAAATTGATTATAAAAGTACATTGGAAAGTTGTTGAAAATTGCATGCCTTATCTGAATCATAAAGGTTTAATGTTTTACTAGACTGTCCCTTTAACTGATAACATTATATATAAGCCGCATTTCAGTTTTATAATAATCATCATTATTATTATCTATTGTGTATTGCTGGCTACATGAGTAGGAGTGTGCAATGAAAATACTATAGATATATAAAACATATTAAACAAAACAAACCAAAAAAATCAGTATATGAGAAAATCTCTGTTCTAAAGAGCTCATAATCTGCTGTCCCTTAAAAGGAAGAAAAAAAATATCATGAAGCTAATATTAAGAGCCACAGAGTGTCCCTGCTTGTATGCATTGATATGAGAAATTAAATAATAACATTCTATTAAATTACCTCATTTTTTTCAGTGCACCTATATAAGGAGATCTGAACCACACATGTATTAAATGAATTAAACAGCATGCAGGTATACTGACATCTATTCTATCTTTAAAAATATAGGCTAATTTAGTAATGGTTTATGTCAGGCAGTCTCAGTGTAGCCATTGGGCAAAACAGGTAAAACTTCTGGTGGGCCAGATCGGTAAACTGTAGGCCCTTAACCTTTTCTTGATAACCCATCATTGTGACTGCATTTGATGAAAGTACTATCTGGGTTTATATTTGGCCATGGTCTGACTGTAGTTTAAGTTATTCTGATCATTGATACATTATATACCATTCTTCTAATGTCCTTATGCCAGAGAATTAGGTATTGAGTAGATTAGGGATGGACAACTGGCAGACCTTGTTCCAAGTCCTCTGCACTAGTTTTTGAGATCCCTGGGAAAAAGTAAAATTAAGAATGTTTGCAATAGTTTGTGGACTCAAGAAAAGCAGGACTAGAAAACTTATGTTTTAGGAAATTTTGATGGCGGACAAAAAAGGTGGCCACAACTAAAAAGTGCCACTGCCATCTGGAGGTGAGAAAAGTAGATAGAAGATACCCTGCAACCTTACTTAAATCAGGGCCAGGCCATGTGCAGCTGGACATTTTAAGGAAATATATTATTATTTGTGTGTTGCCATCAATTTATATGCGGCCCTTAAGTGTTCTTAAAATATCAGCCCTTAAAGATTCTAAAATACTGATCTCCTGCCCCCATATGTTAGGAAGTTGGCCTTCACTGAAATAGATCATAGACACAGGTGAAATATGCTCATAAGCAAACTCTATGCTATTATTGTTCTTAGATATTTGTTCCTGTTTAAGCCATATTAACTACTTCAGTTATAAAATCTATTTTTAATGTGATAATTCTCACAAATCTACAAACTTTATCTAGCAAGATGTATTTCTTAAAGTAATCAGTTTTTGATACCATATAAGCAAATTATCATGACTTTTTCTGCAGCTTTCAGAGGTTGGCTAGCTGGATGGCTACGTCAATTTTCTTTTCATCAAAGAAATGTAAAATTCTTCTAAGTTTAAAAAAAAAAAAACGACGTTTATATATAGAACATTTTCTGCTCAAGTACAAACCAAATACAATAAAGTCAGTTTGTGCATGCAAAATTCTGGAAATCTTTGCAGCACATCTTAACCACTGGAAATATTTACAGCTATGGCTTAAATTAGTGGGTGGCAAATGTTTTTAAATGCAGGAGCCACCAAGGCTACTTAGCATTTTATTTATGGAGGTATACAGAAGAATCCAAAATGTTACAACCCAGAATTTAAAGTTTAGAAGCTATGTCTCTGCATTTTTCAAGCCCTAAGCTATGTCACATGCCAATAAATTAAATGAATAGCACTAACACCAATCTTAAACCTGCAATGCACGCAAATGCATAAACTTTTCTCAAAACAAATTTTGATACTATAAACTTACAAAATGTAAATACATGTTTTTTTGTAGCCCTGACAAATCACTAACCATGTACTTACTACCTTATTAGAATTTAGACATTTTACAATATTTGCTCTTTTTTAAGAGATTATTTTAATGATAAATTATCATTACAAATTAATGACAGAAAGATCTTTCTATTAAATATAATTTTTGAATATTTGGAATTACATTTTTGGATGTTTAGCAGCATATTTAACCTTTATTTTGTAAGGATTTTTTCAAATTCTTTTCAAAAATATTTTTGAAGGTACAACCATGACAGTAGTGCACGGGAAATAAATTACAACTTCACATCCTTGCTTAAAGAAACATTGAGGGCTAGATCACAAGTTTCACGCTAACTGTTGCACATAAGCAAGATGTGGTTTATTGCAGATCTTTGGGCTTATCCTCAATTGAATTTAACATACATCTGGTTAGCGCAACTTCAGAGCTGTTTTGTGAGACAAAAAATTTGCACAAAACACATCAAAATTATTATATATATAATTATTGTCTGGGTAAACTTTGTTAAAGGAGCAGCAATGCGCTACTGGGACTGAGCTGAAAACATGGGGAGAGGCAGTGACAAAAGCCATATATGTATAAATAACTAAAAGTCACAAACAAAAATAGTAATACAAATAAATGTGATATAAAAGGATATCGGGTGGGCGATCCTCAATTCCTCAAGAGAAAACAAATACAAATAGTGTTATATGGTTTAAACAGACTTAAAATATAATGTAATTGTGTCAAATGACTACTCACATACACCTGAGCTTTCATCAGCTCAGGTGTAGTTGTAGTCCTGAGAACAAAGCTGTCAGGATCAGCTATTGCTGTCCGTGTGCTTCTTTAAATTCTCAAATAGAAGAGAGAAGAGATAGAAATAGTGTGATGTTGTATAACACAAACTCCGAAATCAAAGATGTTTGAAATGTACTCACACTATTGGGGAGCTATGTGTAAGCTCCACTTAGAATGCAGACCTGATCTTAGGCTGTCAGGTAAAGCCTCGAAAAAACGATACAAGAAACCGCTTTCAAAGAATCATTTAAGAAAAAACTTTAAAATATATCAATTTTAAAAATACAAACTGGATAAGGTAGTCATTCAGGGCCTCAGTAAAAAATGTTACACTATACAAATTTCACTTAGTCTGTGACCAGGATGGCAACAGATTGTAACAATGTACCTGTCTGATAGCCAAAACACTTCCAAGAAACAGACCGCCCTTCACTATGATGTAACCAGCTATATGATGTCTCAACATACGTTTCGCCATGCCCCCGTGGATTTTTCAAGAGCTCTTGGGCAACGCCGCCCCCTGCCCATGCATACCCAATCACGCGCAGGCAGGAGCTGTCAATCTCTGTGGTTGTACAAGTCCGGGGAGACTGAAATTCTCCACCTATGGTGGAGAAGAGGTTAGGGAAGCAGCGGTCTGATGACCACTACTTCATAAATACGGACTGCAAGTTCTTTTGTGAGAACCTGCAGTCATGGGGGGGGGGGGGCGAAGGCTGGTGAAGCCTTTGATAAATCGACCCCTTCAAATATATTTACAAACATTTTTACAAAACACAATTTCATTTATTTGTGTATTTATTAAATTTTGCAAAAATACACCCTATAAAAAGATAGCACAGGTTTTGTCCTGGCTATGCAAGCACAGATATTGTCAACTCAGCAGACGTTGTACAGAAAATTTGTGATAATGAGAATGCATTTTGCAAACGGAAGCATGCTGAAAATTCTTCTAACTAAATATGAAATCCACTACTGAGCATTTCAAATTCAGTTCTTTGTCCTTTAATACCATAGCTGCACTACTTTGTATTATATACAGAAGGCATTTGTGGTTGCCTATTAGAGTACAGTAAACAGTTTAACACTGAAGTTTAGAAGTTACACAGAAAGTACTTTGTGGACCAAGAGAAAGCCACAGATGTTAGACATAAAGGGCTTGTTCAAGCATAATTATTCATTTACTCAAGAAATAGCCTGTGAACCCTGAATCTGTGTAATGACCTAGAAATACTTATTATAAGTATAATAAACTAAGATTATTGAACAACCATTTGTTACAGTAAACATACAAAGATATTTCATGTGGACAAAGAAAATATAGAGGGTGAACAACACATCTGTTTCTTATTTCTAACTTGTGTGAAAAAGGTCTAAAGTTCCACATTGTTCACCAAGTCTTTTGTATAGTAATACAAAAAGCAGACAGCTGACATGCATCGAGCCATTTGAGAAAGCATCAGCCACCTCATATAATGTTCTTAAGCTTTCTCATGGTCTCTCAAAATATTCACATTTAGCCTTAAGCAAACAATTACTCAAAATAACCATGCAAAAAGTGCAGTAACTTACAAATGCTAATACTGATTTTAAGCCCTTACGAATCTGCACTATATTGAAAATTTGCCTTGAAACCATGGATATGATAACACAAAGTCATTGAACAGTGGTAATAGCTTATGGTTGCTAAGGAGATGCTTTTTAAGCAGACATTCCTCCATAAATTTCCATCTTCAGTTTAAAGGAAACCACTAGAACTTACTTTGTTGCTGAGTAAGAAAAATTTGATCAGTTTGGTAAGAGAGACAATTGGTATAAAATTGCTAGAGTTTTTCAGATGAACATTAAATAAATATATTAAAGTAAAAGCTAACAATAATCTGAAACAGAAAATGGACTTGATTATATGTACCCCACAAACGTTTACTGTAAACAGAATTGTGTGTGGTTTGCTAAACATACATTTATAGTACTCAAACATAATTATGGCTGGAAGCTTTTATAAGAATCTAGAGGAATATTAACATAGACGTTAAATAATCTGTGCTTGTGTAATTATGAGCTGCAAAACTGATCTGCATTTTCTGGCAGTTAAGCAAATTAGGTCCAGGATTCATATTAAGAATTATTCTCCCACATAATTTATAAACATTAATGAACTACTGATGGTGAGTGGTGGAAAATATTTAAAAAGACAACTAAAAAAAAATGAACTAAAAGGAGAGAACAATAAAACATGGAATGCACCAAAAGAGTATGGAAATGTAAGCTGGATTCTGTTATTTATTTCAAAAATAAAATGTTAGATGTAATGTCTATGTATAATATAAATTATGCATAACTGTATATGAGAATAAACAGATCTTCAGAGGACATTCCAGCTGGCATGATATTGATATACTAAAATTATATTGGATAATGAATCTTTACTGCAGTTAAAGAAAAACAATAAACATAAAATAATCTCCTACTTCATGATATTCCCATAGAAAATATTGGTGTATCTATATATTTGCTTTTCACTGCAACAATAAATAAGTGTAGGAAATTGCACCCAAACATAGCAGCCAAATTAGACTAGCACAAGGGTGACAGCTTCCAAGCAATTTCAATGTTTAGCTATCAATCATTCATTGTATGAGAAACTGATTATTTTTATCAACAAAACCACTGCAGTCTAGGAATCCCACTGATGATAGCACAATACTGTGAGAGAATGTGTAAGTCTTCAATATAACGCTCCATCTAATAAAGACTGGTACTATATTTCTACCAATGTTATATTCAGACAACCTGTAGGACATATACATTTGCACATTTACCATAAAAATGAGCATGGATTTTGCCTTTAATAATATAAAATAAAATAAAAACAAGAAGATGATTATATAAATCATTACCATATACAAAGTAACACCAAATAAAAAACAAGCCATTTTTCTGTAAAGTGGGTAATTATAAAAAATATTCATATAATAAAATAACTACAGAATACATAAGACTGTTGTTACAAGTAAACATTGTGGGTTGATGACAATCGTGTTTTCATTGTTTTAATAGTTATCTAATGCAGTATTGTGTTTAGCAAAGAAAACAAAAATAATGACAGCTGTCTTTTAAAAAAATATGTAAATGCAGGTAATATATGTAATGAGTATATTCAGATAGGCTGATACTAGAGAGAGGGTGAAAGTGTGTGAAAAGTGCAGCGAGTGAGATAGCGAGGCTAGGCTAGAGATAGCAGGTTGTTTCTATAAAGCTGAGGTGTTTGTAGGCAGAGGTAGCATGTTTCTCTCACCGCTCTGTAGGGTAGACTTGCAGATCCAGTGGTTGCCAGTTTTCTCGCAGGACTCCCATAATGAAAGATAGTATTGGTTGTCCGCCGTCACCCAGGCTGGGCTCAGAACGGCTCCAATATCCAGACAAAGGGCCAGAAAGATGCAGACAAGTCCCACCAGCTTCAGTGGGGTCAGGACTGAGGAGCGCACCTCCTCCATCCCACTAGCAGATGAAGCCATGATACACTCCCAGCTCAGCAACCAGACAACACAGAAATACAGAGAGGATTGAAAGGTAGTGGGTTAACTGGTGTGTCAATAGAGAGAGGGGCTATAAAAGTGGAGGATATGGATATAATCAAAGAGGTAGTGAAGTGGGCAGGTGGGTTATTAAATTCCTTTTACAAATGTTGCTGATATCTGCTTATTGTAGCGAAATCTCCTCTTATTGCAGCTGCCACTTGATTTCTGTGGATGGAATGTAGCTTGTGGCTCTCTGCTCCAGGACAGAAGAGAACTGTTATCCAGTGACCTCCGTCTTTGCATAACTCCCTCCCTCCTTCTTCTCTCCTTATTCCTCTCTTGCCTTTTCCTAGCAGCTCTTTCTCTCTCTCGGCTGCAAGGGGGCACCGGCCAGGCTGCTGACGTCACTCCCCAGCTACAAGGAAGGCTAATAGAGGAGGGACAGGCAGGGGAGCACAGGAAGAAAGCAATGTAAGAACACGGAGGAAAAACGCTCACATCTCAGTAGGAGCCAGGACTCATATAAACAGCTATCATAACATGTCTCATTTTAATCTTGGACAGATACCGTTTATTGCCAATTCTTCCTGCAAGATGGCTTTTTAGTTCTTTATCGTGTCAGCTCTAGTGAAAGGAATCGTACTTTTTATTATTTTTGTTATGAATTTGTAATATTTTATTTCTTTGAGACTAAAGTTTATATAACCGCAATGGCTTTTTTCTTTATGATTGTTAACACAAAAAAAAAAAGAAAAATTAAATAATGTTTTGCTAAAATTATGGTTGTCTGGTTTTTACCTTAAATGACCAGTGTCACCTCAAATTTTCGCACTGAAATTGTACTCTGAAATGTTAAGTGAACATTAGCACAGAGCTATTTTATTAAGTCTGCAAATCGAACACCCAGGCTATTTAGAAGTAAGCATTGAACAAAAGCTGTTTCTATATTGTTTTTAAAGATTCAGCAAAACCAGATGGTTTTATTACTACAGTGTTGTCAATACAGGGACATCATGGACATATCTAGTACAACCCCTGAAGGACCAAGGTTAATGTGCAAGAGATTTTTCAAATGTATGGTACAGTTTTATTAAAGGGCGATTATATTATTTAATTATCAAAAAATGACATGCTCTAATTTGGTAGAAGATTTCATTTTAAAACTTGTGCATGCCGGGGTTTGGAGCACTATATTGCAAAAGTTTTGCATAAACCCCTTTAACAATGTTATATATTTACAAGAACACTAGATGGCAGCAGCGTTTTCTGTCATGTAGTGCTCCAAACACAAAAACAATATCTAGTTATGTCCTTCAACAAAGTATAGCATGAAAAGGCAAATTTGATTATTGAAGTACATTGGATATTTGTATGCTCTATCTGAATTACAAAAGAAACATGTAGGGTTTCATGTCCCTTCAACCTTTTCAATGCTGTTAAACACATAGTTGTAGTGCAAATGTGTTTAAACACAGTTAAAGTACATCTTGGGAGCCGTGACAGAGCACTGCTGGTCCAGAGCTGAAACTATGTCTGATGCAATCAGGTCACACAACACAACTCAGATGTAGACATTTCTCAATGGTACCAGCAGTTCCCTGCAGCTTCAGAGCAGTACTTTAACTATATGTTTAATCCATTTTCAGTTTTACCTATGTTAGCTTTAAAATAATGACATGTCTTAACAAATTAGTGTATGTTTTTTTTGTCAAAAATTTTATATGTCGTTTTCCAGGAGAGAAAAAAAACTGTTTATTGGTTTAATTCATTCATACACCACTTTCAACACTTATAACAAGGCAATTATTTTAATATTTATTCTCATAAAAAGTCAGTAAACAGAAACTCTATATATAGCAGCATAGTAGGTACAGATTTACAGTAAATAACAAGCGCACATTGAACTTTATCATTTTTAAAATCTACCTTATTTGCTCAGACCTATTTTCTTTATTCTTCAGATTACCCATTGAACTTTATCATTTTTGTATTATGCAATAGTGATCCAGAAATGTTCTTGTGAGGTTATTAATTCCTGTGTCAGTTAATAAGTATGTAAGCTTCAATTTTGTTCCAGGTTCAGCAGCAACAATGCACTTCCAGGAGTTAGCTGGTGTTTGATGGATAATCACATATGCCTCTTGTCATTTGCTCACCAGATGTGTTCAGTTAGCTCCCACTGGTGCATTGCTATTCTGGAGCTGACTTTGGCTATGCGTTTAACCCCTATGTAGTTATATGCAAGCAACTGAAATATTAAAACGCTCTAACACATTGCAACATTGTTTTGCCATTCTATGTCCCTTTAAGTAAAAGCTGTTAAAATCTAAAATAAAACAAATACTACAGTATAAGTTAAAGGGACATAAACCCAACCTTTTTATTTTATGATTCAGAAAGAGCGTACCATTTTAAACAACATTCCAATTTACTTCTATAATCAAATTGTCTTTGTTTTCTTGTTATTCTTTGTTGAAAAGTAAATTCAGGAGTGTGCACGTGTCTGCAGTACTATATGACAGCAGATTTTCAACAATGTTATTCATTATCAAGAGCTCTAGATGGCAGCACTATTTCCTGTCATGTAGTGCTTCAGGTATGTGCACGCTACCTACCTGGGTATCTCTTCAACAAAGAATAACACAAGAATAAAGTGCATTTGAAAATAGAAGTAAATTGGACATTTTTTTTTTTAATTTGTATTCTCTATCTGCATAATGAAAGAAAAAATGTGGATTTCATGTCGCTTCAAGAGCTTCCTGTTAATGCCCACTGACTGATAAGGATAGTTCACACAGCTCTATTGGTTGAGAAAGTCTGTCAAGAAAATGTTGCTTTGTTTAAGACAGGGAAACTTCATTTAAAAAAAATAAAATTAGAATTCTTGAATGGTCTCTTTTAGAGAAAATACATAAAAAAAATAGCTAAAAAGTCCATTTAATACTTTAAGAAAATTTAATTTGGATTTATGGAGAAATCATCTGCTTTTCCAATTTATTTCTCACTGTTTAAAACATGTTTGAAGCTTTGGTTTCAGGATAACAGCAAGTTATTATCACTGAAGGCAATATTGGAGCTTTCTAGTTTAGATAGTCTAAAGATTTATATTCCCCACTTAACCACACAATCTCTGGAAGCAGGATGAATAGTTAGAACTTTGGAAATTTATGAAGGAATTCATTTGAAGTATTTGTCTCAGATTGTTAATAAAAAGTTCTAAATGGATTTAGTTAAATGTTTGCTGCGATAAAGCTGTTTAACAACTAACAGACCTGAATTCTATAGTTCTAAAGGAAGTATAACAAATATTCTTTCCCTAATATATAATATATATATATATTTTAATTGCTCAATTAGCAAATTGTGTACAATGTCAAGAGAGTTGCCATTTAATCAATTTTATGTTGGGAAAAATTCTTAGTTTGGGTAAATGATCTTGAAGACTGGTTGATATTTTTACCTAGTCTATTATGTTTAGTAAAATAAAGCACAGCCCAAATAGAACAGGGAAACATAAACTATACGTGACATCAAACTGATTATGTTGTTGAAAAAAGAAAACATGCGTATGTCACATAGATATCTGCCTTTCCACCAAAGAACACACTTTTGAGACCTTCCCAGTCCAAAACCTTGTCATACACCATATCCCTTTAAAACAATTAAAACTATGTTAACACCATATTTTTTGAAAAAGCATTGTTGAAATTTTTTTTATTTTTGTTTATCCATATAGATATATAACTACAGTTCTATTTCAATTATTTCTTCATACAACTTTGGCTTAGCACACTTTGCATAGCGCACCTTACAGTTAGCGCTAAAGTGAAAGCCAGAACATGGTTTAGTAGTGCACCCCATAGAAGTCTTAGCGAGGCCTCTCTCTCTCGCCTGTTAAAAAAGATGAAGGTAGTGTAAGTTAGAATCAAGAACATTGTTTTCTTGTATTTCCTACAGATCTTGTTTGCTGTACAAGATATCATGTATATTTATCCCACCAATAACAGATGAACTATACAATAGTGCCAAGTATAGGTTTAATGGGTCTAGATAATATATTGATATATAAATCTAAAATGGCATCAGTGGCCATTCATAGTATATTTTCTATCTATCTGCCTGTCAATCAATCTAATGTCTATATAAGGTGTTTTAAAGGGACAGTAATTACAAGACATTTCTGTTGTGTTGCTGCAGAACATATAAGTCAAGTCTTAACATTTTGTCAAACAAATTAACATCCTTTCTACGGCAGTTATTTTTCATTAACCAAACTCCACCCACTATTTGATGTATTTGAGGAAGCCAAATCATTGTTACCGCCTGTAAAAAGCTACTATGATTTATTGACTGCGGAATAGTGAGCTGTGAGCTATTTAATTATAAATGCAGCAGCTATTAAAATATTTCTGATACAAGTTTTTTTTTCTTAAATAGCTGCCCCATTTAAAAAAAAAAAAAAAAAACTTAATTAAGAACCAACACAAAGTTATTAGCGACTGTTCAGGCTGACAACCATCTACAATTACAATCCAGTAATTTTAAAGTGACAGGAAGATCAATTATACTAATAGAGTAGGTTTTGGGCTAACTAGTACCATACAAACTTATAAAACAATCTGTATCTGAAAATAGCCTACTAGATGCTGCCACTTTGACTAAATAAGCAAATTATTTGCTGATTATTTTTTTGTTTGTTGCTGAAATAACTTTAAGTATACAGACTTATCTATAATGCCTTCACATTTTCTGCAACTTTGCATGAATATTTTATTAGACAACAAAATTGTTGAAACCACTTTTTTTATTTTACAGTGATGGCAACCTTTAAATGCTGCAATGTATTTATGCATTGCACGTCACTGAGGCTGCTAAAATAATTAATAATAAAGGAACATAATGTGTAAAATGAATTATTGCAGTTGAACAAAGTTTTTCTACTTTAGTATATGCAGCATAGTACATTTTTGCCATTAGGAATGATCTCAAAAAGGCACAAACATATTCTGAATTTAGTTTCAGTGTCCGTGGGCTTTACTGGTTATGAAAAACCTACAGATGCATGTGTAATAGCTGTTGGCTTCATTGTCATTGCATTTGTTACAGTTGGACTGCTATAGCAAAGGGCATATGTGTATATAGACGGATTGGTGCCCTGTCCTTTAGTGGGTGATAAGTGAGTTAAATACAGAGGGAAATAACAAAGGACTTTCAACATTTTTACTATAGTAGAAATATATTTTTGGATGAAAAAAGGTTAATGCTGTTTATTTTCATATTAAACTAACAGAGTGCACAACTAGGCAGTGGAATAGAAATACACTGGTTGATCAAAGAATCCATAGGTTTTTTTTTGTGGACAATCATTTCTTGTTGACAATACAGAAACACATAGAAACACACAGAAGCACTTGTTAAATAAAAAAGAAAAAATATTGTAATGAATTTTAAAATGTCCCCTGTAACAAAGACAAAGAAGCAAAGGGAAAAAAAAAGAATTTAAAGGGACAGTTAAAAAAAATTCAGCAGAGTATAAATTGTATGAGAAATTGATTCTTTAGGTTTAATTTTGGATATGAAATATCTGGCATTGCTCTTTGACACCACAACCCATCATAAGGGTTGAGCTTGCAGGGATGTGTGTGTGTGCATTTAAAATAAAAATACAATTTTCCTGTATGTGAAGAACATTGGAATGGGAAATATGTACAGTAAATACACAGCGAAACACATTACTAAATATTAATATTGAATAAAAATAAATATTCATGTATTCAGGTGTTTGACTGTCAAGGTGTGTGTGTAAATAAATATATATATATATATATATATATATATATATATATATATATATATATATATATATATAGCAATATCCGTTCAACCCCTCAAGGTAGAAAAACGCTTCACTCTCCGGTCTTATTCAAAAATCCTTTATTAGGTATCCAGCATCAAATGACAAAGTTCCCAAACGTTTCGATACCAATTGGTATCTTTTTCAATGGGTAATCAGAACATATCTATCCCAAAAGAAGGTTCCTAATACTAACCACAAACCACTCACCTATATACACCTGTAAAGCATCCCTGTCACTTCCGGTGTATCAGAAGCCGCCCCACCACGCGCATGCGTCCAGGAGTTAGCCAACAGCATGGCTAATTAGCATATTCAATCACGTAATGACGTTTGCGTTCCAACCACGCATAGTTACTCCTGCTAATGCGCATGTCCGGGTGGCTGAAGTTCCAATGACACCGGACTAACTATTACAAGTATAACTACTCTAAAGTGTAAAAAAACTATCTATACCAAATTAAAATCTATAAAAATAATATGACTACCTGAGTTCTCAAAACAGACTTTGTTCCTTATATTTATAGCATCTTAAGTAAGATACTTTGCATCTTTATATACAGTTTGCTAAGCTAATCACTGCCCCTTAATTATCCTATCCACAATCTCCAAAATGTCTATTTCCTAGATAAAGTATGTTATACTATAATTATCAATAAAACATATAGCTTCTATGCCAATTGGAGTGCAGTAAGAAACTTAGTTATGGCTACCGCAATACACTGAACACCATACTTTCAGAGACTTTATGGACCCATATATTCTGGACCAGTCCATCTTCCTAGGTGTTGATGACCTAGACTGATAAATCATGGACATTTCACTTAAAGGAAGACACCAAAGTCCATCTGTACATTCAGACCCTTGGGAGCCACTGTGTCTAAACGATAAATCCAGGAGGTCTCAACTTGGAGTAGTTTCGTGTTCCTATCTCCGCCCCTTCGTAAGGGGGGCACATGATCAATCAGCATAGTCCTTAAACTAGCCGCTGTGTGCCCAGCTTGAAGAAAATGTCTGGCGACCGGTTGATCAGATGTTTTCTTGTCTATCGCTTGTCTAATCGCATGGCGATGATTGGCCATTCTATCACGAAATGTAGTAGAGGTCTTCCCCACATAGACCAGCGAACATGGACACATTAGTATGTATACAACATACGTACTCATACATGACAATCTGTGCAAAATCTTGTATTTTCTCCCAGTGTGTGGGTGGTGAAAGAACATCCCTGTTAACATACTATTGCACGTAGTGCAATCCCCACATCTATAGCAGCCAACTTTTTTCCTGTTATCCAGCCAAGTACTTTTTTCATAGCACTTCACAGGGTCATTATGGACAAGTAAATCCTTCAAATTGGGTGCTCTCTTATAAGCCATCCGTGGGGCTGATGTGTGCAGGAATGGTAGTGATTTGTCAGTATTAATAATGTCCCAGTTCTTCTTGACAGACTCAGACAATATCTTGGACACGGGGTTGAACGTGGTAACAAAGTTAATGATATCGCTATTGTTTTCCACCTTATCAGTAGGATCATGTGGTTGTAGCAAAGATACTTGATCATCCCCGGCCAGGTTGGTTTGCACCTGTGTTATCAAATTTCTTGCATATCCTCGTTGCTCCAATTTCATAATCATTTCATCCTCCTGTATTTTTCTAGTCTCTCTTAATGTGTTATTGCGGGCCACCCGCGTGAGTTGAGAGGATACCACAAAGTATCTCTGAAAGTATGGTGTTCAGTGTATTGCGGTGTATTGCGGTAGCCATAACTAAGTTTCTTACTGCACTCCAATTGGCATAGAAGCTATATGTTTTATTGATAATTATAGTATAACATACTTTATCTAGGAAATAGACATTTTGGAGATTGTGGATAGGATAATTAAGGGGCAGTGATTAGCTTAGCAAACTGTATATAAAGATGCAAAGTATCTTACTTAAGATGCTATAAATATAAGGAACAAAGTCTGTTTTGAGAACTCAGGTAGTCATATTATTTTTATAGATTTTAATTTGGTATAGATAGTTTTTTTACACTTTAGAGTAGTTATACTTGTAATAGTTAGTCCGGTGTCATTGGAACTTCAGCCACCCGGACATGCGCATTAGCAGGAGTAACTATGCGTGGTTGGAACGCAAACGTCATTACGTGATTGAATATGCTAATTAGCCATGCTGTTGGCTAACTCCTGGACGCATGCGCGTGGTGGGGCGGCTTCTGATACACCGGAAGTGACAGGGATGCTTTACAGGTGTATATAGGTGAGTGGTTTGTGGTTAGTATTAGGAACCTTCTTTTGGGATAGATATGTTCTGATTACCCATTGAAAAAGATACCAATTGGTATCGAAACGTTTGGGAACTTTGTCATTTGATGCTGGATACCTAATAAAGGATTTTTGAATAAGACCGGAGAGTGAAGCGTTTTTCTACCTTGAGGGGTTGAACGGATATTGCTATATGTTTTCAACGCAGCACCCCGGCGGATGTCTTATGTCACAGTGAGTGCACCTGTTTGGATATTTGTATATATATATATATACGTTGATTGGAGCAGCCGTGTTAGTCCATAGATTTAAATATCAAAATAACAAGAGTATTGCATTGAGCAATGATACTTTTTTATTGGACTAGCTATACATTTATAAGATAACAAACTTTCGGAAGAGTGTCTTCCTTTTTCAAGTCTGAAGCAATACTGACCAATTTGATGGAATTTACAGATTATATCTTAAAACACAGGCTAAAAAGACAAAGTGTTACAGAGGTCTGAATGCAGGGGGAGGAGGGGGTGTCGTAAAAATCATGATGGGGGTTTAGGAGACATGCAGATAGTGTCAGTAAAAGATAACAGGCAGGGGAAATATATGGTTATACACAAAGCATATACTGACATAAAGTTATATATCAACATAGAATCACTATGAATAAAGATGGGACATTAGGTATACAGGGGAATATAAGATAGTCAAAAAAGGAGAAAGGAAAGAAAGAACAAAAGGGGAATAATAATGACAAAAGTGTGGACATTGTCAAATATAACCCTGCTGTAGAAGGAATACGAAAAATCATAAAAGACTTACAGCCACTACTCTTAGAGGATCCCACACTCAATCTTTCCAAAACCCCTATCCTGGCACTCAGACAACCACCCAACCTAAAACAGAAACTGGTCCACAGAAAGCTACCCCTTGATAAAAAGAACACTCAGAATGGAACCAAGCGCTGCAACAAAGCTCTCTGCAAACTATGTCAACACATTTGTGAAAGCAGCACTGCTAATCACAAGAGTAAATCCTGTAACATTAAAGGGGCATATTCATGTACAGTATATCTGCAAATGTGGTATACATGATACATTGCACTGCATGTGAAGTGGGATGTTATATTGGAGAAAACAAGCCAAAAACTGCACCTTCGGATGAACTTACACAGACACTCAATCAAAAACCACTGTGAAACAAAATACTGTACCCCTGTTGGTCACCATTTCACCCAACCTGACCACTCCATCCAAAACCTCAAAATCAATATTCTCAGAGGCAACTTCAAAAACACTATGGAAAGAAAAACCTTTGAAATGAAAATGATAATGCATTCCAACTTGCTAAATTCTGGACTAAATGTGGACTCTGGTTTCTTAACCCATTATCAAATTGCATTGTATATTCCACACTTTCTATGCATAGGTACCCAGGTAAGCCTATGTCCACACTTTTGTCATTATTATTTTTCCCCTTTTTTTTCTTTCTTTCTTTTCTCCTTTTTTGATTTTCTTATATTCCACTGTATACCTAATTTCCCATCTTTATTCATATTGATTCTATGTTGATATATAACTTTATGTCAGTATATGCTTTGTGTATAACCATATATTTCCCCTGCCTGTTATCATTTACTGACACTATCTGCCTGTCTCCTAAACCGCCATCAGGATTTTTACGACACCCCTCCTCCCCCTGCATTCAGACCTCTGTAACACTTTGTTTTTTAAGCCTGTGTTTTAAAACATAATCTGTAAATTCCATCAAATTGGTCAGTATTGCTTCAGACTTGAAAAAGAAAGACACTTCCGAAAGCTTGTCATCTTATAAATGTATAGTTGGTCCAATAAAAAGTATCATTGCTCAATGCAATACTCTTGTTATTTTGATATATATATATATATATATATATATATATATATATATATATATATATATATATATATATATATATATATATATAAAATACATAAAGATGTCTAAGTATGTGTATGTATCTATACAACATGACCCTTTGTAGTCAAACACCTTGTCATTTACCATATAACTTTACATAGTAACATAGTTCAACCTACACAAATCTTAAATATATACAAAAAGCTCCAGTTAAGCTTAAATAATCCCACTAAAAGGTGACCCATTTAATACTAGCAATCATATCCATGAATTTTGTTTCTAGACAGAAATGTATCCAAATAATTTTTAAATGTATCTAGGGTATTGGCACTCACTACCTTCTTTGGTAATGAGTTCCACAATTTTATTGCTCTTACAGTGAAAAAAAATTTCCGTTGCAGGAGATTAAATCTCCTTTCCTCCAACCTTAAATTGTGACCTCTGGTCACAAACAATTTTCTTGGAATAAACAGAGCTTCTGCCATCTCTGTATATGGGCCTTGAATATATTTATATACAGTAATCATGTCATCTCTTAAGTGCCTTTTTTCTAAAGAAAACAGACCCAGTTTGGCTAGCCTCTCCTCATAGGTTAAATTCTCCAATCCCCTTATTAGCTTTGTGGCCCTTCTCTGAACTATTTCTAGTTCTGCAATATCTTTTTTTGTGATCGGTCCCCAGAACTGCACTCCATACTCAAGGTGAGTTCTTACTAGGGCTTTATATAGTGACAGAATTATGCTTTCCTCCCTTGAGTCAATGCCTATTTTAATACATGCTAGTATCTTATTAGCCTTTGAAGCTGCTGCCTTTCATTGTGCACCCATCTTTGGCTTGTTATCTATTACTACCCCCAAATCCCTTTCCTCCTGTGTTTGGCTAAGTCTTGTACCATTTAAATAATACGTTGCCTGCTTATTTTTACTTCCGAAATGTAGAACCTTGCATTTTCCCATATTAAATCTAATTTTCCATTTACCTGCCCATATTTCTAATTTTTGCAGGTCCCTTTGTAACGAAAGTTCATCCTGCTCTGACCTAATGACCTTACTTAACTTAGTATCATCTGCAAAAATAGAGAGGTCGCTATTTAATCCTAGCTCCAAGTCATTTATAAAAATATTAAAAAGAATAGGGCCCAGCACTGATCCCTGGGGTACTCCACTGATTACCTTTTTCCAATCCGAGTATGATCCTTTTACTACTACTCGTTGCTCCCTATCTTTTATCCAGTTATTTATCCATAAACTAACATTTTCAGCTATTCCCAGTCCCGTAATTTTGTGCATTAATCTCTCATGTGGCACTGTATCAAACGACTTTGCAAAATCTAAGTATATCACATCAACTGATTCCCCTTTATCTATATTTTTACTTACTTCCTCATAGAATCTAATTAGATTAGTTTGACATGATCTATTTCTCCTAAAACCATGCTGATTAGAACTCATAATCTTGTTTACACGAATATGCTCATCAATATAATCCTTTATAATCCCTTCAAATATCTTCCCCACTATTTATGTCAGACTAACTGGTATATAGCTTCCTGGATCATCCCTACTTCCCTTTTTGAAGAGTGGCACCACATCAGCTTTACGCCAATCCATGGGTACTATGCCTGAGGATAATGAGTCTTGAAAAATTAAGAGTAGAGGTTTGTCTATAACAGTGCTAAGTTCCCTTAACACCCTTGGGTGTATTCCATCTGGGCCTGGAGTTTTATTTACCTTAATATTATCCAATTTGTTTCTGATATCCTCTATACATAACCCAATTAATGGTATGGGCTGGCATGTTCTATTTTGTTCCAAAGTATCATCCAATGGTTCCTCTCTTGTGAATACTGAAGAAAAAAACTGGTTTAGTATCTCATCATTCTCCATGTCACTATTAATCATGTTACCTTCCCCGCTTTTTAATGTACCTATATTGTCTTTCTTAGATTTTTTGCTATTTATGTACTTAAAAAACCTTTTAGGGTTAGATTTAGAATCCTTTGCAATTAATTTTTCATTTTCAATGTTGGCTCATTTGATTGCTTTTTTTGCATGCTTTGTTACATTCCTTATAAATATGGAATTTTGAGTCTGTACTATTTTCTTTGAATAATTTGAATGCTCTACGTTTTTTCCTAATTTCTCTTAACACATTTATATTCAGCCACATTGGCTTGGATTTTTTATTTTTATAACCATATGGTATTTGTTAATATGTATATTTATTTAACAAAGTTTTAAATGTTATCCATTTATCCTCTGTATTTTTATTAGAGAATACTTTGTCCCAATTTATGTTATTTAATGATTTCCTTAAATCTTTGAATTTTGCTTTCTTAAAATTAAAAGTCTTGGTTAAACCTTTAAGACACTGCTTATGAAAATAAATTTCAAATGTGACCATGTTATGATCACTGTTACCCAAATGTTCTTTGACTTCTATGTTTGATATTATATCTGTATTATTTGATAGCACTAAATCTAATATAGCGTTACTCCTAGTTGGCTCCTCTATTAATTGTGACAAGAAGTTATCCCTGAGAACATTTATAAATCTATCCCCCTTAGCTGAATTACTAGTTTCATTATCCCAGTTTATATCAGGGTAGTTAAAATCTCCCATAATTACAGCACTGTTATTAGCAGCCTTACCTATTTGTATTAGTAGTTGCGTTTCATCCAGGTCACTAATGTTGGGGGGCTTGTTGTAGCATGTTCCTAGTAATATTTTTTTAGGATTTTTCCCCCCACTCTTTATTTCCACCCACAGGGTCTCTACATTGTTGCCTGTATCAGAAATATCTTCCCTTATTGTAGGTTTAAGGTTAGGTTTAATATACATGCAGATTCCTCCACCCGTTTTATTATTTCTGTCCCTCCTAAATAAAGTATACCCCTCTAAGTTAACTGCCAAGTCATGTAAATCATCCCACCAAGTTTCAGTTATACTGATAACATCATAGTCCTCTTCTGCAACTAAGAGTGTCAGCTCCCCCATTTTACCTGTCAAGCTTCTTGCATTTGTTGTCATACATTTAATTTTCATGTGCTTTCTGCTGATACTTGGTGTGCTTTCCTCCATACTTTCTAATGTGACATTTCTTAAGTCATCTCTTCCTTGAGAGATATCAAAGGACTGACAGATTCACAGACTGATCTCTCTATTCTATTGTGTTCTAACTGACCCCCCCCTCTTTGCCTAGTTTAAAAGATTCTCTAAACTTGCTACCATCCTTTCCCCCAACACACCTGCACCCATGTCATTCAGATGCAATCCATCCTTACTGTACAAATTGTACCCAAGTGAAAAGTCAGCCCAGTGCTCTACAAAGTCAAACCCCTCATTTTTACACTATGTTTTTAACCATGAATTAACAGACCTTAGCTCATTCTGCCTTACTGAATTAGCACACTGCACTGGTAATATCTCAGAAAATATTACTTTTGAGGTCCTTGCTTTACGCTTGCTACCTAACTCTCTGAAGTCATTTTTTAGGACTCTACATCTCCCGCTGATTCCTTCATTAGTACCAATATGTACCATGACTGCAGGATCAGACCCACATCCCTCTAACAATCTTTCAATACACTCCATAATATGCCTAACACGAGCCGCTGGAAGACAGCAAACTGTTCTATTTAAAGGGTCTGGATAACAAATTACCCTATCAACCTTCCTAATAATAGAGTCTCCTACCACCAACATCTGTCTTAGGCCCTGACTTGTATGCCCCTCTTCCATTACTGAAGGACTGTAAACTATAGTATGCCCCTCTACCATGTCTGAAGGACTGCCCACCATAGTATGCTGCTCTTCCACAACTAAAGGAACCCTTTTAACTTTGTGGGGGGGGGGTTATATTTACGTGGATATTTTTTTGCCAGATAGTGTATATATGTGTGCAACTGTAATTTTAAATGTACTTATATTGTGTTTGGTGCAATTTTTTTTTAACTCACTACCCCGATGAGCTTTAATTGAGATTGTGTTCTTGTTTTCTTTCAACTTGTAACATAAGCATAGTAACATAGTAGATGAGGTTGAAAAAAGACCGAAGTCCATCGAGTTCAATCTATACAAATCTAAAATACTTACAAAAAGCTCCAGTTAAACTTAAATAATCCTATTAAAAGGTGATCCATTTAATACTAGCAATCACATCTATGAATTTTGTTTATAGACAGAAATGTATCCAAACTATTTTTAAATGTATCTAGAGTATTGGCATTCACTACCTCCTTTGGTAATGAGTTCCACAATTTTATTGCTCTTACAGTGAAAAAACATTTCCGTTGCAGGAGATTAAATCTCCTTTCCTCCAACCTTAAATTGTGACCTCTTGTCACAAACAATTTTCTTGGAATAAACAGAGCTTCTGCCATCTCTGTATATGGGCCTTGAATATATTTATATAAAGTAATCATGTCACCTCTCAAGCGCCTTTTTCTAAAGAAAACAGACCAAGTTTGGCTAGCCTCTCCTCATAGCTTAATGGGACAGTCTAGGCCAAAATAAACTTTTATGATTCAGATAGAGCATGTCATTTTAAACAATTTTCCAATTTACTTTTACCACCAATTTTGCTTTGTTCTCTTGGTATTCTTAGTTGAAAGCTTAACCTGGGAGGTTCATATGCTAATTTCTTAGACCTTGAATGCCACCTCTTTTCAGAATGCATTTTAACAGTATGTCACCACTAGAGGGTGTTAGTTCACATATTTCATATAGATAACAATGTGCTCGTGCACGTGAAGTAATCTGGGAGCAGGCACTGATTGGCTAAACTGCAAGTCTGTCAAAAGAACTGAAAGTTTGCAGAGGCTTAGATACAAGATAATCACAGAGGTTAAAAGTATATTAATATAACTGTTGGTTATGCAAAACTGGGGAATGGGTAATAAAGGTATTAACTATCTTTTAAAACAATAAAAATTCTGGTGTAGACTGTCCCTTTACATTCTCAAATCCTCTTATTAGCTTTGTGGCCCTTCTCTAAACTTTTTCTAGTTCTGCAATATCTTTTTTTGAGATCGGTCCCCAGAACTACACTCCATATCCAAGGTGAGGTCTTACCTTTATAAAGTGACAGAATTATGCTTTCCTCCCTTGAATCAATGCCTCTTTTAATACATGCTAGTATCTTATTAGTCTTTGAAGCCGCTGCCCTGCATTGTGCACCCATCTTTAGCTTGTTATCTATTACTACCCCCAAATCCCTTTCCTCCTGTGTTTGACTGTCTTGTCCCATTTAAATAATATGTTGCCTGCTTATTTTTATTTCCAAAATGTAGAACCTTGCATTTTCACGTATTAAATCTCATTTTCCATTTACCTGTCCATACTTCTAATTTTTGCAGGTCCCTTTGTAACTGTCAGTATATTTATGAAAATCTTAGTAGTGCTATCCAAATAATATATCAGCTTATGGCAGGGTTATAACCAATACAAATAATAATTTGCCTTAAAAATAGAAACCCTTAATCAACATGCACCTACTAGACCATACAATTAATATAAATATCTGAATTCTTTTATTTAGTTAATATCCATAAACATATTGAAATATATTTGCAATAAAAGGAAATGAAATAATATTATATGCGCTTGAAAACTATTTAAATATGCTATGCAAAGTTCATACACGCTTATCTTTAAAACCAACCTTATTTACAAATCTTTTAACATCCAAGCAATACAATTTTAAACTGTGCTCTTAAGTAATAGGATAATATATATATATGTGACTACCAATTTAACATACAATGTACACTTCTGAATTATTATTATATATTTGCATAGATGAAACAATTTAGTAGCAAAAATTTGTTTAACCATACACAGGCTGAATACTAGTAAAAATGCAGACTGTTCTTTAAATCTATTAAATACAAGTTGACTATGCTCTCACCAGTTCCCTTTTTGTTTCAAGTTTTTTTAAAATTAGAACAATATATACTTCACCAATTTTGAACCAATTCACAGCGGTCTTTAGGTCATCTCATTCGAAGGAAGGTTTTTGCATAAATCAGGGTTAAGTTTTGAGCTCCTTGCTTAGTGAAATTTTCCCAGGTATATCGCAGCAAAAATCAAATCACTAGTTTCAGCAAGTTGCAGACAACTGTCCTCTGTGCATTCACTACTCCCATTATATATAATCATTGATAACCTGTTTCGTTCACGCCCTTTCAGTTACTTTAGATTCCAGACTTTTTGTCTCTTACTCACAACATGGGGTCCCCTCCACCGAAGTGCAAATGCTGAAACTCTCACCTGAGCTAAATTCTTAGGTATATGGGGAGGGGTAAATAGATTTTATCTCACATTCCCAAACAATCACACAGATGGTTTCTGAAACTGTGTTAATTTTCAGTTCCTTGCTAAATTATACAATTGCATAATTTAGCATATTGAGTGTGTGAGATCTCCCTGAAACAATCCTTTGTTCTACAAACAGTGTGCACATCCACAGACTTACCAAATAAAGACAAATATACTTCTATATATTATTTAATAATATTTCAAATACCTTGACATAACGAAAGTTCATCCTGCTCTGACCTAATGACCTTACTTAACTTAGTATAATCTGCAAAAATAGAGATGTTGCTATTTAATCCTTGCTCCAAGTCATTTTTAAAAATATTAAAAAGTACAGGGCCCAGTACTGATCCCTGGGGGACTCCACTGATTACCTTTGTCCAATTTGAGTATGATCCATTTACTACTACTCGTTGCTCCCTATCTTTTATCCAGTTATTTATCCATGAGCTAACATTTTCCACTATTCCCAGTCCCTTAATTGTGTGCATTAATCTCTCATGTGGCACTGTATCAAATGCCTTTGCAAAATCTAAGTATATCACATCAACTGATTTCCCTTTATCTATATTTTTACTTACTTCCTCAAATAATCTAATTAGATTAGTTTGATATGATCTATTTCTCATAAAACCATGCTGATTAGAACTCACAATCTTGTTTACACGAATGTGCTCATCAATATAATCCCTTCAAATATCTTCCCCACTATTGATGTTAGACTAACTGTTCTATAGCTCCCTGGATCATCCCTACTTCCCTTTTTGAAGAGTGGCACCACATCAGCTTTACGCCAATCCTTGGGTACCATGCCTGAGGATAATGAGTCTTGAAAAATTAAGAGTAGAGGTTTGTCTATAACGGTGCTAAGTTCCCTTAACACCCTTGGGTGTATTCCATCTGGACCTGGAGTTTTATTTATCTTTTATTTATTTTTTTCAAATAATTTTTATTGAGGTTAAATATGTAAAATAACAGACATATTGTGTTGCAAAAGTCATATAGATATACAGAGAAAGAACATATCAATCGTGATACTACAAAATAGACAAATCTGTTACGTCACAGTTGAGCAAAATAGAAAACAGACAAATGATTTCACAGGTGTCAAAAGTATACCAAAGCAAAGAACATTCACATCAGATTATCACAATAAACAAACATATCTGTTTCATCACAGTAATGCGAAATATGTTAAAGAAAAACCTCACATTTCCAACTTATTCTTTGATTCTGAAAGCAATAAAATATCTCATATAGACTATCTTTAGTCCAAGTATAGAGATAATAGCTTTTGGATAGTAGCTTTCATGACATATGTTGAATATAGTATAGAAATATCTCATTTAGGCCATATATAATCTAATAATAGAAATAATAACTTTTGGATCATGTCATTTAAAAACTATAAGTATGATTAGGAACTTAACTGAAACACCTATGCATGAATAAAAGTATAACAATAAAGACAGGTAATTTCAAGAAAAACAGCAAAATAAGGCTGTGGTCACTTTTTAAGTGTAGGAGTACTATGGAAGGGGACAAGCAAAGACTAATTGGGCAATAGAGCATGAAGCTTTTAACATCAGGAGATATAGGGGACTAATATTGGTTTATTATGGCGTACTTAAATATATATTTGCAGCAACACCCTCAGGTGTAAGAGGAGTCTGTGTTTAATCTATCACATCCTAATAGGGATATAAAAGCCAACTACGTGGAGTGATAACGTTAGTTATAACTTAAGGGCACTCATTAATTTAATTGCTACAAAAAATTGGAGTTATGTTAAGAGGGGAAATAATGAATAGGTGAACAATGTGGTCAAAATGAGAGTAGCCCAGAAAAAGGTTGTGAAGCTGGTACTACCACAATAATAGTAAAATATATTGTGGCCTGTGCTAGTACAGAATAGAGGTTGAAGGCATCAGCACAAAAGTACTAGGGGATAAACATTATATGTCTCCATTTCTCACATTTAGGTCCTGGCATTTGGGTATAGGCTCCATATCCATGAACAGATGAAACATATTGATAATTAGATATCAATAGTAGTTAGGAATCACATATAAAAATCAATTGGCCAAACACTGATATGCTAAAGGCAAATACAGCAAAAGGATAGAAATTACTATACACTCTCTGGTATGCTTCAATACTAAGATATTAGTATAAGGACATGATGAAAATATAATAACTGCAAAGAGAGAGAATATATAATATTACATTCGCATTTCTCGAAATGTTATAAACTAAATAAAAATAACTGTCACGGCTGAACTATTATGAACTTCAAAATGTTCCTGTCTCAATAGTGCTCTAGGCTCTAAACCTTTAAGAGACAGCATATCAAAATCATACCTAAAACATAATAAAACTTTATATGAATATTAAGCATATGAACTATATGGAGATTAGCGGCTTTCGCACAGTGTGATGAGCAGCAGCCGTCCTGTAGACATTTTAATATGAGAGATACAGCAAGTCCAAAGTTTAGTCACTGAGCTGTGTAAGAATGCTTTGCAAACCAGTATATTCGTATGTACAAGTATGCTCAGATTAACATGTATTATTCTCTGAAGCTCATGCTAGCGTGCCGATGATATAACACTCTCACAAACAACTACAAACATATACTGCTGCTTTACTCACTGACAATCAATCTTGAGGAGCTTCAAATATAGCAACCGGCCATGTTAATTTATATAACTCTAGATAGAAGACCTGGTCGGCTGGGCAGCTAAGTTCACTAAGTGGCCGCCTCAAAATGTGTGAAAGTTACCCCACTCCAGTTTTGTGGATGGCTTGCCTCAGGCCGTGGAGCTGACACAAACTATTTAGCTGTCGTCCCTGATAACCAATCTCGGATCTCTCATACTCCACACCGGGTTCCAACTGCCGGGGTTCGCACGGCCAAATGACATGTACAGCTGAAGTGGATAAGGGACCCATCGGTGAACAGCAGACTCCAGCTGTAGTACATTCCCCACGGGATATACATCTATGGACCTCTCCGATATCCACTTGCCCCCATTCATCTGCCTCAAGAATGATACATTTGAAGCATGAGTCCATAGCATTGGAAACAGGTCATCATGATGCTCCATTATATACTGAGTAGATGTGGTTGCTTTGCGCAAGTCTAAGCGCGGTCTCTTACCCATCAGTTCAGGGTAAACAGTTAGACATCGTGGTGCTGCTGCGTTAGGAAGAGTTAGAGATTTAAATGCGACAGTTTTAGCCTCCGGCAGTGCTTCCGCAGCTTGTCGGTCTTGGGGCTGCCGCATAGACCGCTCACAGACATTCTCACAGTCAAGTAAAGCAAGTGACCGTCTCAAATAACTGACAAACAGTTGAGTAAAATGTGTGATCAGGTTGGAAACGGATTGTTCCCAGTTCACCACAATTTCCATTTTGTGCTGCAATCTCGTTGCTGTTCTTCTGACGATAGCTCTGTAACTTTAGTTATGTTTTAGCTTTCAATGAAGTCCCTGTTCCGGGAAAGACATGAAGTGGCCATCAATGTCAAATAGTATAACGTTCCCTAATTTGTCATACTTCAGTACAAATGACTGGATGTGCTGAATATTCAGGATACTGGGGGGGTAGATGTAACTCCAAGCCGTGATCAGGCCTCCACTGTGCGCCACATCTATTTCAGGCTGCTGGGCTGAAAACTGATATAGAAATAATGTAGATCCACTCCATAGGTGTTCGCTCACACCAAATCCTCAAAAGAAAATATTAGATTGGTAATAAAAGGTGAAGTAAACAGTGGTTTTATCTTCTCCTCAGGCAGCCAAAATCATAAAGCAGCCATCTTGGGCGATGGTCGGACACGCCCCCGAGTTTTATTTATCTTAATATAATCCAATTTGTTCCTGATATCCTCTAAACATAACCCAGTTAATGGTAAGGGCTAGCATGTTCTATTTTGTTCCAAAGTATCATCCAATTGTTCCTCTCTTGTGTATACAGAAGAAAAAAACTGGTTTAGTACCTCTGCCTTCTCCCTGTCACTGTTAATCATGCTACCCTCCGCGCATTTTAATGTACCTATATTGTCTTTCTTAGATTTTTTGCTATTTATGTACTTAAATAATTTTTTTGAGTTAGACTTAGAATCCGTTGCAATTAATTTTTCATTTTCAATTTTGGCTAATTTGATTGCTTTTTTGCATGCTTTGTTACATTCCTTATAAATATGGAATGTTGAGTCTGTACTATTTTCTTTGAATAATTTAAATGCCCTACGTTTTTTCCTAATTTCTCTTAACACATTTTTATTCAGCCACATTGGCTTGGATTTGTTATTTTTATTTTTATAACCGTTGACATGTACAGTATATTTATTTAACAAAGTTTTAAATGTTATCCATTTATCCTCTGTATTTTTATTAGAGAGTAATGTGTCTCAATTTATGTTATTTAATGGTTAAAGACTTTTACCCCCCCCCCACCAAAAAAAAACAGCAATGTCACTTGCACACAAAATTTAAAGTGCGACTTGTAATCTAGAACTTTATCTCATTATGCAGTCATGCATTTTATGTGTTATTCAGCAGACAGGAGATCCACCATCGATCTACCAATATTTTACTGCAGATATCAGGTGCTTTTCCTGTGTGTCGACCCCTGTTGTAGTAAAATATGACAATGGCCAAGCGACGGATAGATGTGTGTGTATGTATTTATATGGAAACTAAAGTGTACATGTTGGTTATATATATTCCTTTGGTTTTTAATATTTTTAAATATTATATACACAATTCATTATGTAAAACAGGAAAAGTTAAACAAGTGAGGAGACATTAAAAGGATATGTAAAACATAGTAAAAAAAAAAAAAAAAGATGTACAGAGAGGTATATTAAGCTTATTAGGTGCCAGATTAAATAATGTATCAAATAAATCATACTGGGAGAACCTATAGCTAAACTTAATAAAATAACAGGCTATCAAGAAAGATTTATCAATCAGCGCTTAGTTATTGACATTTCTTGCAAATCTTGAAATCAATACTTTTTCTAGAACAAAACAAACACACTTGTTCATGAGTTTATTATTTTTAATAAGATTAAGAGCAGTTAATTTCAGGTGAATTGTTTAAATGAATGTTATCACCAGGGAACATTTTATAACAGTGTTTTTTGGTGTTGTACTTAGGTGTGATGATAACTAATTTGTAAATGACATTAGTGCTAAAATGTAAACAAATGTATGCATTGTTAGTATGGCTGAATATAGCTTTTTGTTTATTATTTGAATTTTGTTATTGTCTGTGAACTTTTATGAAAAACTGACCTATTGAATATAGAGAACTCAGCTAGAGAATATTGATATTAAAGGGAGAGTAGACGCTTTGTAATTACAAAACAGTTATGTTGTGTTGCTATAGAATAATTTATCTGCCAAGTCTAAATGTTTTTGTTTTTTTTAAACAAAGTAACTGTGTTTCGGGTGCATTTAAAGAATTAAAAAATTCAAGAGCTAAATTACATCAAAAGTGGGTGACATAAAGTATATTGTAAAGGTGTTTCATTATGCATATCTAAACATTTCATATAATAATCGACTGTTCCTTTAAACCCAATCTTTATCAATCCTGTTTCCTTTAGGCTGACTGTGGTTGATTAGAGTTTGCTAGAATACATAGTAAGGCATATGACAAGACGGATAATGCAGTTAGATGGGGTGGATGCCAAGTCAGTGCAACTAGAAACTAGTCAGTTACCAAGCTTGCTTTCATGGCAGATCCTGTGCCAGAAAATCACTCAGTGAAATGTATTTCTTCATGAAAGGAAGGAGCTGAGTCTCAGCTGATGTTCTGCTGAACTTCGCACATTGCAAATGTTCACTTGTAAATATCACATTAATTATAGTGATCCTCATAAATGTATTTTATTACTGTACCTAAATGGTCATTTTATTGTCAACAGAGTGGATGTTGCGCTTTACACTCCACTCATATAAATAGAAATATTATGTTTGAAGCATTGAGGTTGCCCCATATGAAATGTCCATAATTTTATCTGGCACTTAGTAAACAATTGCTTAGTGATATATTGCAAAAACCGGCTTATCTTGGCCTATGTTCTTTAAAGATTTCTGTTTTTAAATCTTGCAAATAAAGTGTGGCTTCAAAATCAAGAAGTGCAAACACAAAAAGGAGAGAGTCAGAAAAAACATGTCAAAAGACACTGTATATAGCAAGTGTGAAACATTTAAATATTAAAACAATCAAAATATAACATGTGCCCTGTGCTCATTATATAACTGTAAAGCATTATGCACTATAGCAACACAAAGGGAGTTCTCACATATACGATAATGCAGTAAGTGGTGAAGATTCCATCAGAAGGAAACAATACTCTTTTTACACTGGTTATCAGCTAATGTGACAATTGTGAAAATTGAAAGGCACATGACTTATTTTAGTTTTGAATAGTATAATTTTTTGCAATATACTTCAAAAGCTATTACTGTTTCAAGAACTGCTGAAACAGTTATATCTTTACTAGAAACATTTTTGCTATGCCAGGTGTATTTAAAAAAGGCTTCTATTCAAAAGTGAATGTTGTCATCTGCATTTCAGTTTTAATTAACAAGTCCCTTTAAAGTAATTCCTAGGGGAGTTTATTCCTTTTAAAGGGCACATTACACTAAACATATAACCCTGTAACATGTTTAATTAAAGGACTATTAAGTAAATTAGGTTTGTGATCACATATACAGCGCAGGTTTCGGCGCAAGCGTGGGAACCTGCGCCGCCCGTAATTTCACTTTGCACATTTGGGTATTACATATACGGCGCCGGCAGTTTATAAAGTGCCATAAGTCGGATAAACTAGCGATGTCCAGAAATGAGCGTAACTACAAATTTCTGGAGTCGCTAGTGACTTACGGCACTTTAGAAACTGCCGGCGCCTAAGAAAAGTAAAGAAAATAACAAATCTCCCGTAAAAGTCTAACCTGCCTCCCAAAAATTAGCCCGACACTTAAAACCCCTATATCCGCAATCCCCCCATCTCATTACTAATATTAAATGTATTAACGCCAAGACTGACAACCCTCACAACGCAATATACCTAATTAAACTATTAACCCCTATATCCGCCATCAAACCCACACCGCAAGTAATAACTAAATTATTAACCCCTAAACCGCCATAGCCCACAACGCAATTAACCTATTCAAGTATTAACCCCTAAACCGCCATAGTCCACATAGCCTATTAAATGTATTAACCCCTAATCTGCCGCCGCCAACGCTGCAACTATAATAAAGTTATTAACCCCTAAACCTAAGTCTAACCCTAACCCTAACACCCCCCTAACTTAAATATTATTTAAATAAATCTAATTAAAATTACTATTATTAACTAAATTATTCCTATTTAAAACTAAATACTTACCTGTAAAATAAACCCTAAGATAGCTACAATATAATTAATTATTACATTATAGCTATTTTTGGATTTATTTTTATTTTACAGGCAACTTTGTATTTATTTTAACTAGGTAGAATAGTTATTAAATAGTTATAAACTATTTAATAACTACCTAGTTAAAATAAGTACAAATTTACCTGTAAAATAAATCCTAACCTAAATTACAATTAAACCTAACACTACACTATAATTAAATTAATTACATAAACTAACTACAATTAAATTAAATAAACTAAAGTACAAAAAACAACAAACACTAAATTACAGAAAATAAAAAATTTATTGCAATTTTTTTAAGCTAATTACACCTACTCTCTATCTATCTATCTATCTATTGGGTTCTTGTAAAGCGCGGCTATTCACTCATAATAAAATAAAAAAGCCCCCCAAAATAATAAAATTCCCTATCTTATACTAAATTACAAATAGCCCTTAAAAGGGCCTTTTGCGGGGCATTGCCCCAAAGTAATCAGCTCTTTTACCTGTAAAATAAAAGACAATACCCACCCCCCAACATTACAACCCACCACCCACACACCCAACCCTATTCTAAAACCGACCCAATCCCCCCTTAATAAAACCTAACACTACCCCCTTGAAGATCACCCTACCTTGAGCTGTCTTCAGCCAGCAGGGCAGAAGTGGACATCCAGAGGGTTAGAAGTCTTCATCCGATCCGGCCAGAAGAGGTCCTCCAAGCGGCAGAAGTCTTCATCCAGACGGCATCTTCTATCTTCTTCCATCCGGAGCGGAGCGGGTCCATCTTGAAGACATCCAACGCGGAGCATCCTCTTCCTTCTTGATCCGATGACTGAATGAAAGTTCCTTTAAGTGACGTCATCCAAGATGGTGTCCCTTCAATTCTGATTGGCTGATAGAATCCTATCAGCCAATCTGAATTAAGGTAGGAAAAATCCTATTGGCTGATGCAATCAGCCAATAGGATTGAGCTCACATTCTATTGGCTGTTCCAATCAGCCAATAAAATGCAAGCTCAATCCTATTGGCTGATTGGATCAGCCAATAGGATTGAACTTCAATCCTATTGGCTGATTGCATCAGTCAATACGATTTTTTCTACCTTAATTCCGATTGGCTGATAGGATTCTATCAGCCAATCGGAATTGAAGGGACACCATCTTGGATGACATCACTTAAAGGAACCTTCATTCAGTTGTCGGATCAAGAAGGAAGAGGATGCTCCACATCAGATGTCTTCAAGATGGACCCACTCCGCTCTGGATGGAAGAAGATAGAAGATGCTGCCTGGATGAAGACGCTTGGAGGACCTCTTCTGGCCAGATCAGATGAAGACTTCTGCCCCTCTGGATGTCCACTTCTGCCTGGCTGGGTGAAGATGGCTCAAGGTAGGGTGATCTTCAAGGGGGTAGTGTTAGGTTTTATTAAGGGGGGATTGGGTGGGTTTTAGAATAGGGTTGGGTGTGTGGGTGGTGGGTTGTAATGTTGGGGGGGTATTGTCTTTTATTTTACAGGTAAAAGAGCTGATTACTTTGGGACAATTCCCTGCAAAAGGCCCTTTTAAGGGCTATTTGTAATTTAGTATAGGGTAGGGCTTTTTTTATTTTGGGGGACTTTTTATTTTATTAGGGGGATTAGAGTAGGTGTAATTAGCTTAAAAAAATTGTAATTCATTTTTTATTTTCTGTAATTTAGTGTTTTTTGTTTTTTGTACTTTAGTTTATTTAATTTAATTGCAGTTAGTTTATGTAATTAATTTAATTATAGTGTAGTGTTAGGTTTAATTGTAATTTAGGTTAGGATTTATTTTACAGGTAAATTTGTACTTATTTTAACTAGGTAGTTATTAAATACTATTTAATAACTATTCTACCTAGTTAAAATAAATACAAAGTTGCCTGTAAAATAAAAATAAATCCTAAAATATCTATAATGTAATAATTAATTATATTGTTGCTATCTTAGGGTTTATTTTGGTAAGTATTTAGTTTTAAATAGGAATTATTTAGTTAATAATAGTAATTTTATTTAGATTTATTTAAATAATATTTAAGTTAGGGGGGTGTTAGGGCTAGGGTTAGACTTAGGTTTAGGGGTTAATAACTTTATTATAGTGGTGGCGGCGGCAGATTAGGGGTTAAAGGGACAGTCTAGTCCAAAAAAAACTTTCATGATTCAGATAGGGCATGTCATTTTAAACAATTTTCCAATTGACTTTTATCACAAATTTTTCTTTGTTCTCTTGGTATTCTTAGTTGAAAGCTTAACCTATGAGGTTCATATGCTAATTTCTTAGACCTTGAAGGCCGCCTCTTAAGAATGCATTTTAACAGGTTTTTCACCACTAGAGGGTGTTAGTTCATGTTTTTCATATAGATAACACTGTGCTCATGCACGTGAAGTTACCTGGGAGCCATCACTGATTGGCAAAACTGCAAGTCTGTCAAAAGAACAAATAAAAGGGCAGTCTGCAGAGGCTTAGATACAAGATAATCACAGAGGTAAAAAATATATAAATATAACTGTGTTGGTTATGCAAAACTAGGGAATGGGTAAACAAGGGATTATCTATCTTTTAAAACAATAACAATTCTGGTGTAGACTGTCCCTTTAATACATTTAATAGGCTATGTGGGCTATGGCGGTTTAGGGGTTAATAATTTAGTTATTACTTGTGTTGTGGGCTATGGCGGTTTAGGGGTTAATAGAGTTTATTAGTTATTGTGGTGGGGGATTGTGGTTGACAGGTAGATAGACATTGCGCATGCATTAGGTTTTAGTTTATTTTTGCAGGCATTTTTGGGAGTTACGGTGCTCCCATACTCAGCGCAAGGCCTGCTACGGCTGCCTTTTATGGCGAGGTAAAAATGGAGTAAGATTTCTCCATTTTCGCCACGTAAGGCCTTGCGCTGGATATTGGATACCGATTTACGACGCGGTCCCATGTTAGCCTATGGGAGTAAAAATTGCGAGCGACAGGTGAAATATATGTGCCGCATTTATATGCGGCGCTGTATATAGGATACCAAAATCGCTTAAAAAATGGTGTGGCCGGCTTTTGCGGGCGACGCTGCATATATAATGGAGGCCTAGAAACGCACAATCAACAAATACATAATAAAAAGACAATAAAATAGCATTTAGTCTAAATTTAAAATGAGCAGTAGATTTTTTTTCTTATGATTTTCAAAGTGACTTCCATTTTCCCTGCCCCTGTATCATGTGAAAGCCATCAGCCAATCACAAATTGCATTTACGTATATAGTGTGCACTCATGCAGATGCTCAGTAGAAGCGGGTGCTTCAGAAGGTGTGCATATAAAAAGATTATGCTCAATTTAATAATGAAAGTAAATTGAAAAGTCTCTTAAAAATACATACCTCCTGCTGAATTATGCAAGTTTATTTGAACTTTATTGTCCCTTTAAGGAAAATAAAATAACATTGCAATATATGTATATTCAGTATATTTATAAAAGACCAAGGGGTCAATTTATTAAGGTGCGGGCGGACATGATACGCTGTATCGTATCATGTCCTCTGCACATCGATAAATGCCGTCAGCATACGGCATTTATCATTGCACCAGCAGTTCTGGTGAACTGCTGGTGTAATGCCACCCCCTGCAGATTTGCGGCCAATTGGCCGCTAGCAGGGTGTGTCAATCAACCCGATCGTATCCTCAGAGGTGGCAGACGAATTAAGGAGCAGCGGTCTTAGGACCGCTGCTTCTTAACTTCTGCTTCAGGAGGACCTGGAGCGGAGTGGGTCGGAAGCAGCATCTGCTGCTTCATAAATCAACCCCCAAGTCCTCTTCTACAATATACTTTGATATCAGCATTTCTGTAAAACTAACTTGTTTGACAGAATATGTAGTATTTCTGAAACAAAAATACACAATTTCCACTAATATTTATATATACAGTATATATTAGTACAATTTTTAATATTTTGGCATGCTTACCATTTGCATTAATAGCTGTAATTCTGGAATTGATTCTACTAGTTTGTGCAGAATTTTACAATGCATATTATTTCAGCACTCTAGTATCCCAGGGGTGTTTAGAAATATCATAGTGTGCTAGGAAATTAATCCTCTTCCACACAAACGTTAAGCAAAAAAAGCGATGGCATATCTCTGCAGAATAGATTGGCAATTTTTTGGGGGTCAAAGTATAGTTGATCTTGTTCACATGTTCAATTGCAAAAAAAAAATGCAAATTTTTATTCTTCAGTAAACATGGCTTTTATTTAGTCTTTCACTGGGAAATGTATATGTACTTTGGCCTATGTGAAATATTTTGATTTTTTTTTTTTTTGGAGGGGGGGGGTTCAGAAAAGAAGTGCTTTAGAGAACTCTCCCAGAGTACACTGCACTTTGCAAATTAGTCTTTTGACTGTTCTTTTGGTTACTGAGGTAGGTTATGTTCTGGTTCAGCTGGGCTTGAATTGTGGCTGCAGATACTGTTAGATTTTCTATAAGATAAAGCCTAAAATGACAGCCTGTATTAAAGGGATAGGAAAGTCAAAATTAAACTTGCATAATTCAGATAGAACATGTAATTTTAAGCAACCTTTAAATTCACTTCTATTTTCAAATATGTTTTGTTCTCTTGGTATATTATACATACAAGTGAAAAAGAGAGAAGACTACACCAAATCAGTGGAGTCCTAAAGTCTAGGTATCAAGCATATATGTACATGATAAAATACACAGCAACTATAAAATGCAGTGCAAAAATGTCTATTTAATAATACAAGAAAGCCATTAAAAAGGTGAGACTATATGGGGTACCCCAACACTATATATGGCTAGAATGTAAGGCTGATTGTATGCAGATAGGCTGTGGTGCACCACATAAGTTCAAATAAGGCCTTAGAATCAGCAGTTCAAAGTGGTTAAATGCCAAGCAAGGATTAAAGTGCCAAAGCTGGAGTAAATACGCGTAATAATGCATAAAATCAGTCTTGCCGTGTTATCCACATTCCAGCAGTTAATAGCCAAGCAGAGCGTAGTAATGCAAAGGTTAATATTGCTGTAGCAACCACAGTCATCCTGTTATATAAGTACACGTAGTCACACTCCCTTTGTCCACTCACCTAAGGCAAAAGAGAAAAAGTCATCACATACAGAACCAAATAAAATTATTCAGGCAAATTAAGAGGTCAACCACTGCTAGAGAGAACTCCAGCGCCTCCGGTCACGATAGTACCTGACTTCTTAGTGCAGTTGTAGTCCGTGAGCAAGGGTTCCTGAGTGTGTAAATAGAAAAGCCACAGAGGGACAAAGGAATGAAGGGGATCCCCAAACATAGACTCCTGGAGATACACCAATGCGTCCTCATGCGCGTTTCGCTCCACCTCCGCTGTTGCTTGGAGCTTCTTTCGTGTTGTGACGATGCTCTCTTGATATCCCTTGTTGAAAAAGAATACACATATATCCTATACTAGTGGGAGCTAGCTGCTGTTTGGTGCCTGCACACATTTGTCTATTGGGATTGGCTGACTAGATGTGTTGAACTAGCTGCCAATGTTAGTTCAGCAAAGGATAACAACAGACTGAAGAAAAGTTGATTATATAAGAAAATTGGAAAGTTGATTAAACTTGTATGTTTTATCCAAATCACATAAGAAAATTGTGGGATTCCCTGTCCCTTTAAACATTTTAAAGCTTTACTTCCATGTTCTCATATATACAATCTAATGAAAAAAGAAGTTTAGTTGAATCTGCATATATGTACTAAGCAGCGTATGCTGCTTTTGAGCCCTTGCAAGGCAGCCTCACACATGTGAGCCTGCTTACCACAATATTAGAAGCAGAGGTAAACAGACCACTTTTGCTTAAACTCTCTGCCACCTCAGAATGAACCCACTCACTTAGAGTGGTTGCCGCCTCCTTCTCTCGCACGATTTGTCGAGAGAGAGAGAAGGAACCCGGGATTACACACACAAGCGAGTGTGTAATGATACATCCAGGCCTGTATGTCAATGCAAAGCCATGTGGAACCTTGTCTGCACGGCTGTTAGTACATGGGGCCAATAATATTCTTAAAAATATATTTAACTGAAGATGTTATGTCAGTCACTCAAAATAAATAACAATTTTGGTTTTAGGCAAATCTTATTTTTTTACATTCAGCACTACACTGGTGTTTTATTGGCATTATTTTTTGCTACTGAGTTAAGAAATGTATGAGAATAAGCTAAGAACTGAAATAAATTGGCATATATCAGGCTTTGGCAATATGATTTTCACAGATCTTAAGAGAAACAAATGATATAAGGATAAAGCAAAAATTAACATTTAGGTTTTTGTATATAATCTTTGTATACAAGTTTTTTAGTTTAAATAATTCAAATTAGTTTCTTTGTTTAAATATTTTATAAAAAAAGTTTTTTCAGTATATTTAAATGCTTAAAGGGACAGTCTAATCAAAATTAAACTTATTCATTTATTATTCAGATAGGACTTGTAATTGTAATCAACTTTCCAATTTACTTTTATCATCAAATTTGCTTTGTTCTCTTGGTATTCTTAGTTGAAACTAACCCTAGATAGTCTAATATGCTACTTTCTAAGCCCTTGAAGGCTGCCTCTTATCACATGCTTTTGAAATTGCTTTTCACAACAAGAAACTGTTAGTTCATGTGGGCAAAAGAGATAACCCTGTGTTCAGGCATGGGGAGTTATTTAAGAGTTAGCACAACACAATACTAAATGCACGTTAATAGATAATAAATAGTCACAGTCATGTGATCAGGGGGCTGTCAGAAGATGCTTAGATGCAAGGTGATCACAAAGGTAAAAAGTATATTAATATAACTGTGTTGGTTTTGCAAAACTGGGGGATGGGTAATAAAGGGATTATCTATCTTTTAAAACAATAAAAATTCTATTGTAGACTGTCCCTTTAAATTCTTTATATTGTAGATAGTTATCCGAAAACTTGCTTAATGACATATGGTTATTATCTTTTTGTTTTCTTCATTTATTGCTTCCTCTTTGCTATTTACTTACTGCTGTTTAATAAATGTGCTGTTATTTATAATTCATGACTGACTAAATGTAATGCGATTTATAACAAGACGAAAAATAAGTAAAACAAATGCACTATATTTTCATTAAATTTAGTTGTATATTCAATAGCAAAAAAAATCTATTGCTGAAGCAACATTACGTTCTAGCTCAAAGGCAGAAAAGCCAACAAATGCCAGCTCAGTTAATGGAAGTTTCCAAATTATTTTTGCCTCAAAACAATTTTATTCAACACTGTCAAGTTAATGTTGATAAATGCAGATATCTTACAGAAATTGGTGCAGCCTTTTTTTTACTTTTTCTTACATTCAGCATCTACTTTACCTAATGAATATCAATGCAAGTTATATCATGATGCCGCAGGATAATTACTAATATATTCTGACATAAGAGCCAATAAATAGAAATAAAAGTATTTTAGTTGAATCTGTTGCATATATGTACTAAGCAGCGTATGCTGCTTTTGAGCCCTTGCAAGGCAGTCTCACACGTCAGCCTGCTTCCCACTATGTAAGAAGCAGAGGTAAACAGACCACTTTTCCTTAAAGGGGCATTAAACCCCAACATTTTCTTTTATGTTTCAGATTGAGAATGCAATTTTAAACAAGATTCCAATTTACTACTATTATCTAATTTGCTTCATATTTTAGATATCCTTTGTTGAAGAAATAGCAATCACACGATGCAACCATGTTCAGCCACCAATTAGAAGCTACTGAGCTTATATAGAAATGCTTTTCATCAAAAGCTATCAAGAGAAAGAAACAAATTAGATAATAGAAGTAAATTAGAAAGGTGTTTAAAATTGCATTATCTTTCTAAATCATGAAAGAAAAAGTTTGGGTTTCATGTCCCTTTAAACTCTCTGCCACCTCAGAGTGAACCCACTCACTTAGAGCTCGATGATTCAAAGCTCTCTGGGCTGGCGAGATTATTAATGAATTCTCGCCAGTCCTTCTATTTCCCTGGGGGAATGATCTAAATCCATTTTTTACCCTGAAAACAGGGTGTCTCGCTAAGGGGCGTATACTGCATTTTCATATGAAATGTGCACAACAAAATTCGTATTTTAAACATTATACAAAACAAACATTTGAACCATGCACACAAAAATAAGCAGGGAAAATTGTATTGTTAAGGTGCATCAAAAATCGTAACAAAATTCTTCACCAAAAATCGTATGTTAACAAAAAAGTAAAATTAGTATGTAATTTACACAGGAATTAATCAAATTAAATATGCACAGCGTAAATCGTAATTGTAGTACACTGGATGTGCAAAAATCACACAGAAATTTGAATTTATAAATACAAAATGCACAGCGTAATTGTTGTTTTTTCGTAAAATGGGCTGAACATGGGCATTCCATGAGCGTATATGACAATATCTCACTAATCCCAGCGTAATTCTATAAAGATGTTCGCACTGCAGATATCACAGTTTTTTCTCGCCATCTAAAAGGTGGCGAGCTTTTCTCAAAACAATACGAACACTTATAACCCCAATAGAAAAACAAGTGCATACTAAAATATAGGCGAATGTAAGATGCTATAAGCAGAAAGCAGCGTAATGTGAGTTATATTGGCTGCAGGATTTTAATTTTAAAGTGCTTCCCCTGCTCCCTGATAACTTTGCACTAAGGAGTGAAGTTTCCCTAACCAGCGAGCTCCAATACTTTTAATAGGAGCCATCTCGCAACTCGCAGGGACTGCCCCTTTTTAACGATCATTGCACCGGGGCAGCCCTGCGAGTGTCAGCGAGAAAAAGAAGGTTTGAGCTGGCGAAGATTATATCATCGAGCTCTTAGAGTGGTTGCCACCCTCTTCTCTTGCACAATTTGTTGAGCGAGAGAAGGGGCCGGCATTACACACTCAAGCGAGTGTGTAATTACATCATTAACATTAACTTGACAGTTTTGAATAAAATTGTTTTGAGGCAAAAATTATTTGGAAACTTCCATTAACTGAACTGGCATTTGTTGGCTTTTTTGCCTTTGAGTTAGAACATAATGTTTCTTCAGCAATAGATTTTTTTGTTATTGAATATACAACTACATTTAATGAAAATATAGTGCATTTGTTTTACTTATTTTTCGTCTTGTTTTTAATGGCATTACATTTAGTCAGTCATGAATAATAAATAGAAGCACAATTATTAAACAGTAGTAAGTAAATAGCAAAGAGGAAGCAATAAATGAAGAAAAAAGAAAAGGTAATAACCATTTGGCATTAGGCAAGTTTTGGGATAACCATCTACAATATAAAGAATTTAAACATTTAAAGGGACACTGTACCCAAAAAAAATATTTTGTGATTCAGATTGAGCATGAAATTTTAAGCAAATTTCGAATTTACTCCTATTATCAAATTTTCTTCATTCTCTTGGTATCTTTATTTGAAATGCAAGAATGTAAGTTTAGATGCCGGCCCATTTTTGGTGAACAACCTGGGTTGTCCTTGCTGATTGGTGGATAAATTCATCCACCAATAAAAAAGTGCTGTCCAGAGTACTGAAACAAAAAAAAAGCTTAGATGCCTTCTTTTTCAAATAATGATAGCAAGAGAACGAAGAAAAAATGATAATAGGAGTAAATTAGAAAGTTGCTTAAAATTGCATGCTCTTTCTAAAATTACAAAAGAAAAAATTTGGGTTCAGTGTCCCTTTAAATATACTGAAAAAAGGTTTTAATAGAATATTTAAACTAAGAAACTAATATGAATTATTTAAACTAAGAAACTTGTACACAAAGATTATATACTATAAATAATAATAAATACAATGTCCTTGTATCCTTTGTTTCCCTTAAAGGGACAGTCTAGTCCAAAATAAATTTTCATGATTCAGGTAGAGAATGTTATCTTAAACAATTTTCAAATGTTACTTTTATCACCAATTTTGCTTTGTTCTCTTGGTATTCTTAGTTAAAAGACTAAACCTAGGAGGTTCATATGCTAATTTCTAAGCCCTTGAAGATGGCCTCTTCTCTCAGGGCATTTTGACAGTTTCTCCCCACTAGAGGGTGTTAGTTCATGTGTGTCATATAGATAACACTGTGCTCACGCACGTGGAGTTCAGGTGACCCAGCTCTGATTGGCTAAAATTGATGTCTGTCAAAAGAACTGAAATAAGGGGGCAGTTTGCAGAGGATTAGATGCAAGGTAATCACAGTGGTAAAAAGTGTATTTATATAACTGTGTTGGTTGTGCAAAACTAGGGAATGGGTAATAAAGGGATTATCTATCTTTTTAAACAATACAAATTCTGGTGTAGACTGTCCCTTTACGATCTATGACAATCCTATTGCTAAAGCCTGATATATGCCAATTTATTTCAGTTCTTAGTTCATTTTTATACATTTCTTAACTCAGTAGCAAAATATATAAGAGATATCTAGAAAAACTGCTACATAACCTAATTTATTAGGTTGTCTGACTTATTCATTGAAACAGCTTTGAAAGTGATAAAAAAAGAACACCCAAGCTTACATATATATTTCCATACGTTTTCTGACATTTGAGAATAGGAGCTATTCCACTTACCAGCACCACTCATTCAGTCACTGTGTTTTATACTTTGCGGTTGATCACTTTATGGTTTCACATATTTCATCCAAACCTGTGCCTGAAAATGGCTTTCAATGACCTGAAAGCTTGTTTTTTTTCTGCCTTCTTATTTAGCTATTAAGGTTAACACATTAACACGACCTTGCTTTATTCTTTATTAGAGAAAATACTGAATTTTTATCACATTTAATATTTCTGTAAAGTCATTTTATCTGATTGTGACATAAGAAAATATTTACAGATTTCAGCAATTGACCTTGTTAGCCCTGCAAATATCAAAGAAAAATTTAATTTACCAGCAAAATGTAAACCTATATCTTTACGGATGGTTTGTCACACCATGTACAATCATGAGAAATGGCGTTAGAAGAGAGACAGGTGAATAAAATAAAATAAGGGAACTAATGAGAGAAAGGTAACGGGTAAAAAGGTGCCTGTTTTGCTGCTGAATCAAATTAGGAACCAAATATAGATGACTCCCTCTATCTTTTGCAACATACTGGACTAAACTTCTTGTTTCATGAGTGCATGTTGCAAGGTATTTATTTCATTTTCAGGTTAGATAAAATTTAGGCAACATACATTTTTTACACTGTCTGGAAGCACTGTAAATGTGGATCACTTGAATGAAGATGTAGATAATAAAACATATAGTTGAGATTGTTGATTTCCTTTTGTATTGGTTCCAGATCTTTTAGAGTGGTGGTCACAATCACATGTGTGTCTTTTAGGTAATAGGGGTCCTTTTCTGCTAAAGGCTTCCCTTACATTTACTGGAAAGTGTGTGAGTAAGTGCACTGAATGCTAGGGGTGTCCCTGCAGTATGGGGTTAATGCATTATAATTGTAAGTGGTATAAGGTTAATAGAGGTAGCTTTTGGCGGATTTAGCGTTAATAGCAGTGGGAAATTTGGATAGAGTTGAACAGGGTTGGGATTACTGCATTGAGAAAATTTACGATGAGTGTTAATGTGTTATGTAAATGGGGGGATATAGTTTAATTAGGGGATAATAATGCAATTATGGTTATGTGAGTGAATGGTCTGGGGAATCAGATGATTTCCAAATATAAAGGAATAAGACTGGTACCTATGTAAATAGCAAACTCAAGTTCCTTGCCATTGTGTTAAAGGGTCATAAAACCCCAGATTTGTATTTCTTAATTCAGATAGAAATTCAAAAAGTCGCCAAGGATGAAATATATAAAAATTAACTTTCATTTGAAGAATCCATAAAAACAGGAAACAATAGATCCCAGGGGGGGAAACAGATGATGCGAGAGGGGTAAGCAACAGGAAAACGAAAAAAATGCGGCAGCAACAAGCAGAGTAAGAGGTAATTAAAATTCAAATACTTTATTTCTCATATCTTAAAAAAGCCAATTGGCAAAGAATACAAAGGGTAGCAGGTGATAACCCTCCTTACATGTTTCGTGCCTATGCTCGGCACTTAATCATAGGAGTGAGATATGTTAGTACAACCCCTGCTATTTAAAGGGGAAGTACCCAATGATGGAAAAGCTTTAGAAACACCTGTATCAAAGTAGTGTTAAAACTGCTTACCCTCACCTAGCACTTACCAAAAACACAGAAAGGTATATTGTGTTTGAAAAAATGTATGTACATGTATGTAAATACTGAATTACTTAATAAGATATATAGTTATACATGATATGTAAATACACATAAGACAACAACTTCAGTGCTATGTTATAACCTTGTAACCTTATGTCATTGTAGATACTAATTATAAATCACCTCCTATAGGCTAAACTGTATTTATTATTTTGTGATAAATACCTATAATAAATATAAAGGGAATTATATCGAGAAATAGGGGACTATATTCATATGTTCCTATTTATGGACCTAAATGTATCCCATTATTCATTCATACTTATACAAACCAAGTATAGAATATATAATATTTAAAATTTAAATTGAACTGAATGAGAACCTAAGATCCAATATTTGTTAAAGGTAGATTACTATATGCAATATTATTGAGAGACTTTGTTAAAATTTCTGCATAGTAAATTAAATTGACCCTTAAAAAATAGACCAAAAAAATATATATATAAATAACTATTCCACATAGTAGGACATGTCCCATTCTCTATTTAGACCCTGTGGTACTATCGTTTTAAGTTTGTAAATCCAAAATAATTCACGTTTGAGCAACAATTTTTGTTTGTTGCCCCCTCTAGTGGGTGACTGAATTTTATCAATAACTTTAACAGTAATGTGTGCTATGTGAGTCATATGTGTTTGATTAAAATGAACCGCTACCGCCGAGTCTTTATTGTAGTTTTTAGTGTCCCTAATATGTTCTCTGATACGTGATCTGAGCTCTCTGGTCGTTTGACCAATATATTGTAGGGAACAAAGGGAACATTCTATTAAATAAATTACAAACTCAGTCCTACAATTTGCATAGAACTCCATATTATATCTTTCATGTGTTGCTGAACTGGTGAAAGTATCACTTTTTTCAATAACTTCACACGTAATGCATGGTTTAGTGCCACATTTGTATGTGCCTTTTTTCCTTATCCAATTACTCCCCCGTTTATTTGTTATTGTATTTACCATACTAGGTACCAGCCTGGTGCCCAGAGTCGGTGGTTTCTTGGACACAAATTTACAAGTATGAAAAATGTTACCCAAAGATTCATCTTCTTTTAATATATGTAAATGTTTCTTGAGAATAGCTGTGATTTCATTGAATTGTTTCGAATACTCTGTGGTAAAGACAATTTTGTCTCTACTAAAATCTTGATCTGATCTCTTTTTGGTTGCAATAACCTCTCTTTGAGTCTTATATTTTATCTTTTCGTGAGATTCATTAAGAATCTTATTCGAATATCCCCTTTGTTTTAATCTGTTTGTAAGATCAGTACATTGTAAATTGAATTTCTCAGTACAATTAGTGTTTCTTCTCATTCTAATATATTGGGCTTTGGGGATTGATCTAATTAAATGTGGGGGATGGCATGATTTGGCATGGAGTATGGTATTTCCTGCCGTTGGTTTGCGATATGTGTCAGTCATTATTACACCTTTTTCTGGATCACCTGTGAGCTCTAGATCTAAGAAACATATTTTATATTGTTGTAATTCACCTGTGAATCTCAAATTTAAATCATTGGTATTAACATACTCTAAAAAGGTGCTCAACTCAAGTTTATCCTCCACTATAAATATAAGATCATCTATGAAACGCATATACTTGATAATATGCTTTGCAAATGGATTGGAAAGAGTGTAAAGGTATAAATCCTCCCACCACGCTACATACAGGTTGGCAAACGAGGGGGCAAATTTTGCCCCCATCGCTGTGCCACAAACCTGCACATAGTATTCATTATTAAACATAAAAAAATTATGTTTTAATAAAAATTCAATGATTTCACAGAAAAAAAGTTTGAATTCTAAAGAATAACGTGTGGCTGTATCCAAGAAATATCTGATGGCTTTTAATCCTAACATGTGGGGTATACTTGAGTAAAGGGAGGTGGCATCAATGGCCACCCATCTGAACTCCTTGTTCCATTCTACATATTCCAAACAATTCAACAGATGTGTTGAATCACGTAAATAGCTATTAAGGCTTTTAACCAAAGGCTGGAGTATGGAGTCGACCCATTCAGACAATGGCTCAAACATAGAGCCAATGCCTGAAATGATAGGTCTTCCTGGGGGAGAGGTCATATTTTTATGTGTTTTAGGCACATGATGGAATATAGGCACTAATGGATGATCCGGTATCATATTTTTGACCTGTTCCTCAGTGAAGACATTGATGGCTATTCCTTGTTCTATTATTGAATAAAGTTTAGACTTAAATATCTGTGTTGGATTCCTATCCAGCTTTCTGTATGTTTTGGTATCAGACAATTGTCTGTAGGCCTCATTGCAGTAGTATTCTTTATCAAGAACCACTACATTACCACCCTTGTCAGATGTTCTTATCACAATACTATCATTTTGTTTTAGTTTGTGTAATGCATTAAATTCTGCTTTTGTGAGATTAGGTTTCCCAGTGGTGCCCTTTGTTTTTATCTCTGTCTCTAAATCTAACAAATCCTTCTGGACTCTCCTCTGATACATATTAATATATGGACCCCTGAAGTTTGTGGGATAGAACTCTGACCTCCCTCTTCTGGGTGACTGTATATCACTGTCCTCTGGACCATATTCACATTCTAAAGATTTTAATTCATTAAGTGTTATACAGTCACCAAATTTGAGGGTTGCTGAGCCCATCTCACCTACAACACTGCTATGGTCAACCATTAAATCTGAATTATCATTTGCACATTCTCCTAATGCTGATTCTTCCTTCTGCAAATTAAAAAAGCATTTTAATGTCCATTTCCTGACAAATTTATTAATGTCAATGATAGTTTTGAAAGCTGAAAAAGTATTCGTAGGGGCAAAGCCCATTCCCTTGCTCAGTAGTGATTTTTCTTCCTCTGTAAGTTCCTGTTTAGACAGGTTCAATACCGATAGTCCTTCTTGTGTGATTTTCTTTGGGATTTTCTTGATTCTTCTGCCTGCCCTCCTTGTGCGCCTCCTAAAGGGACAGCCGATGTATCTTTATCTTTATCTTTAGGACATACAGCTGTATCTTCTTCCTCATCCGTGTCACTGTCACTCAGAACCTGTAATGACAAGAGGGGGCAGGAAGGAGGAAGTATAGACTTAGAAGAAGAAGAAAAAGAAATAGTAGAATGAGAAGGTGGTGGAGAGGGGGGAGAGAGAGATCTTGGCCCCACAGGCCCTGAAGAAATGCTTCCATCAGATATATATGATTCCTGATCTGAAGTATCAGTTGAAGAAAAGGCCACTTTTCGTTTAGATTTATGCTTCAAGATTGGTTTAGGATTAACTGTTGCAATGTTTTCTGTAGATGATACTTGGTTCTTTTTGCCCCCTTGTGGGCGAAAGGACCTTCTTCTTGGTCTGTTCTGAAATCTTGACCAGTTATACACCTTGTTATTCAAATAGTCCTCCATATCTCTGTTAAATTTATTGCCTTTTCTCAGCACCAATTCTCCATCTGATAATTCAGATTTAATGGTTGACCATAGCAGTGTTGTAGGTGAGATGGGCTCAGCAACCCTCAAATTTGGTGACTGTATAACACTTAATGAATTAAAATCTTTAGAATGTGAATATGGTCCAGAGGACAGTGATATACAGTCACCCAGAAGGGGGAGGTCAGAGTTCTATCCCACAAACTTCAGGGGTCCATATATTAATATGTATCAGAGGAGAGTCCAGAAGGATTTGTTAGATTTAGAGACAGAGATAAAAACAAAGGGCACCACTGGGAAACCTAATCTCACAAAAGCAGAATTTAATGCATTACACAAACTAAAACAAAATGATAGTATTGTGATAAGAACATCTGACAAGGTTGGTAATGTAGTGGTTCTTGATAAAGAATACTACTGCAATGAGGCCTACAGACAATTGTCTGATACCAAAACATACAGAAAGCTGGATAGGAATCCAACACAGATATTTAAGTCTAAACTTTATTCAATAATAGAACAAGGAATAGCCATCAATGTCTTCACTGAGGAACAGGTCAAAAATATGATACCGGATCATCCATTAGTGCCTATATTCCATCATGTGCCTAAAACACATAAAAATATGACCTCTCCCCCAGGAAGACCTATCATTTCAGGCATTGGCTCTATGTTTGAGCCATTGTCTGAATGGGTCGACTCCATACTCCAGCCTTTGGTTAAAAGCCTTAATAGCTATTTACGTGATTCAACACATCTGTTGAATTGTTTGGAATATGTAGAATGGAACAAGGAGTTCAGATGGGTGGCCATTGATGCCACCTCCCTTTACTCAAGTATACCCCACATGTTAGGATTAAAAGCCATCAGATATTTCTTGGATACAGCCACACGTTATTCTTTAGAATTCAAACTTTTTTTCTGTGAAATCATTGAATTTTTATTAAAACATAATTTTTTTATGTTTAATAATGAATACTATGTGCAGGTTTGTGGCACAGCGATGGGGGCAAAATTTGCCCCCTCGTTTGCCAACCTGTATGTAGCGTGGTGGGAGGATTTATACCTTTACACTCTTTCCAATCCATTTGCAAAGCATATTATCAAGTATATGCGTTTCATAGATGATCTTATATTTATAGTGGAGGATAAACTTGAGTTGAGCACCTTTTTAGAGTATGTTAATACCAATGATTTAAATTTGAGATTCACAGGTGAATTACAACAATATAAAATATGTTTCTTAGATCTAGAGCTCACAGGTGATCCAGAAAAAGGTGTAATAATGACTGACACATATCGCAAACCAACGGCAGGAAATACCATACTCCATGCCAAATCATGCCATCCCCCACATTTAATTAGATCAATCCCCAAAGCCCAATATATTAGAATGAGAAGAAACACTAATTGTACTGAGAAATTCAATTTACAATGTACTGATCTTACAAACAGATTAAAACAAAGGGGATATTCGAATAAGATTCTTAATGAATCTCACGAAAAGATAAAATATAAGACTCAAAGAGAGGTTATTGCAACCAAAAAGAGATCAGATCAAGATTTTAGTAGAGACAAAATTGTCTTTACCACAGAGTATTCGAAACAATTCAATGAAATCACAGCTATTCTCAAGAAACATTTACATATATTAAAAGAAGATGAATCTTTGGGTAACATTTTTCATACTTGTAAATTTGTGTCCAAGAAACCACCGACTCTGAGCACCAGGCTGGTACCTAGTATGGTAAATACAATAACAAATAAACGGGGGAGTAATTGGATAAGGAAAAAAGGCACATACAAATGTGGCACTAAACCATGCATTACGTGTGAAGTTATTGAAAAAAGTGATACTTTCACCAGTTCAGCAACACATGAAAGATATAATATGGAGTTCTATGCAAATTGTAGGACTGAGTTTGTAGTTTATTTAATAGAATGTTCCCTTTGTTCCCTACAATATATTGGTCAAACGACCAGAGAGCTCAGATCACGTATCAGAGAACATATTAGGGACACTAAAAACTACAATAAAGACTCGGCGGTAGCGGTTCATTTTAATCAAACACATATGACTCACATAGCACACATTACTGTTAAAGTTATTGATAAAATTCAGTCACCCACTAGAGGGGGCAACAAACAAAAATTGTTGCTCAAACGTGAATTATTTTGGATTTACAAACTTAAAACGATAGTACCACAGGGTCTAAATAGAGAATGGGACATGTCCTACTATGTGGAATAGTTATTTATATATATATTTTTTTGGTCTATTTTTTAAGGGTCAATTTAATTTACTATGCAGAAATTTTAACAAAGTCTCTCAATAATATTGCATATAGTAATCTACCTTTAACAAATATTGGATCTTAGGTTCTCATTCAGTTCAATTTAAATTTTAAATATTATATATTCTATACTTGGTTTGTATAAGTATGAATGAATAATGGGATACATTTAGGTCCATAAATAGGAACATATGAATATAGTCCCCTATTTCTCGATATAATTCCCTTTATATTTATTATAGGTATTTATCACAAAATAATAAATACAGTTTAGCCTATAGGAGGTGATTTATAATTAGTATCTACAATGACATAAGGTTACAAGGTTATAACATAGCACTGAAGTTGTTGTCTTATGTGTATTTACATATCATGTATAACTATATATCTTATTAAGTAATTCAGTATTTACATACATGTACATACATTTTTTCAAACACAATATACCTTTCTGTGTTTTTGGTAAGTGCTAGGTGAGGGTAAGCAGTTTTAACACTACTTTGATACAGGTGTTTCTAAAGCTTTTCCATCATTGGGTACTTCCCCTTTAAATAGCAGGGGTTGTACTAACATATCTCACTCCTATGATTAAGTGCCGAGCATAGGCACGAAACATGTAAGAAGGGTTATCACCTGCTACCCTTTGTATTCTTTGCCATTTGGCTTTTTTAAGATATGAGAAATAAAGTATTTGAATTTTAATTACCTCTTACTCTGCTTGTTGCTGCCGCATTTTTTTCGTTTTTCTGGGATTGCAAGCAGCGGAACCGGCTGCAAACAGCGGCGTGCACCCCCAGTGCTCCACTACTATTCTTCCCACACACTTCCGGTTAATCGAGAAACCGGCTAAAGGGCCTGCAGCGGTTCAGCGTTCGTGGAAGTTCCTGAGGAGTATTCTGGTAACCAGCTCGGTCTGACACCAATCGATGGATTTGGAGTAAGTGAAACTTTGATTATACTACTGCTTTGTCGACATTGTTGGGATTACTGTTTTAAAGATATACGATCTTTTTGGTTATCCTTATGTGCCTTTAGCGTGCAGCAGGAGCGGTGGCTCATATCTGGCAGCACAACAAATAGGCTTTTTAGTATATGGACTGACCTACTTAAGGAGATCGCTACTAACATATAAACAGCATATCAAAAGAAAGCAGTTTTGTTTTTCTCACTTACAAGTGGGTTTACTAGTGGAGCACTTTCAATAGGGGCACAGCAGAGTCAATACAGGGTACTGCAGCAGAGTTTTTGGTTTTAGCCTGCACACAGCACTATCCATTAACATGGAAAATGAGGGTGAAAGCTCTCATAAATCTTTTTTCAATGTACAACACCGCCAAAGTTTTTTTGACACCATTTTCAATGTTGCTGAACACTCTGGAGGGGGACAGAGTGACATAAAGAGCCAATTTATTAAACTAGAGAGACTTTTATTAACAGATTTAAGATTAATGTGGGATGTGGTCTCTTTTGATCACTATATTAAAGCCATAAGAATACCAAGGGGCTTGAGAATCAATAAATACCCCTCTTTTGATCTAGAAGACCCAGACCTACAGACAGAATGGAATGAGGCATTAACCACATGTTCTCTCACACTTATGGACATCGTTATCAGAAGTAAAACCAAAAAGAGAGATAATCTTAAATCTAAAATTGATAATATCACAGTAGATCTGAAGACCCTGAAATCAGATACTAAATATGGAGAATTTAAAAGCAATTTAAAAGCAAAAATACAAAAAACAGATGGAGAATTGGCGCTGAGAAAAGGCAATAAATTTAACAGAGATATGGAGGACTATTTGAATAACAAGGTGTATAACTGGTCAAGATTTCAGAACAGACCAAGAAGAAGGTCCTTTCGCCCACAAGGGGGCAAAAAGAACCAAGTATCATCTACAGAAAACATTGCAACAGTTAATCCTAAACCAATCTTGAAGCATAAATCTAAACAAAAAGTGGCCTTTTCTTCAACTGATACTTCAGATCAGGAATCATATATATCTGATGGAAGCATTTCTTCAGGGCCTGTGGGGCCAAGATCTCTCTCTCCCCCCTCTCCACCACCTTCTCATTCTACTATTTCTTTTTCTTCTTCTTCTAAGTCTATACTTCCTCCTTCCTGCCCCCTCTTGTCATTACAGGTTCTGAGTGACAGTGACACGGATGAGGAAGAAGAGACAGCTGTATGTCCTAAAGATAAAGATAAAGATACATCGGCTGTCCCTTTAGGAGGCGCACAAGGAGGGCAGGCAGAAGAATCAAGAAAATCCCAAAGAAAATCACACAAGAAGGACTATCGGTATTGAACCTGTCTAAACAGGAACTTACAGAGGAAGAAAAATCACTACTGAGCAAGGGAATGGGCTTTGCCCCTACGAATACTTTTTCAGCTTTCAAAACTATCATTGACATTAATAAATTTGTCAGGAAATTGACATTAAAACGCTTTTTTAATTTGCAGAAGGAAGAATCAGCATTAGGAGAATGTGCAAATGATAATTCAGATTTAATGGTTGACCATAGCAGTGTTGTAGGTGAGATGGGCTCAGCAACCCTCAAATTTGGTGACTGTATAACACTTAATGAATTAAAATCTTTAGAATGTGAATATGGTCCAGAGGACAGTGAAATACAGTCACCCAGAAGGGGGAGGTCAGAGTTCTATCCCACAAACTTCAGGGGTCCATATATTAATATGTATCAGAGGAGAGTCCAGAAGGATTTGTTAGATTTAGAGACAGAGATAAAAACAAAGGGCACCACTGGGAAACCTAATCTCACAAAAGCAGAATTTAATGCATTACACAAACTAAAACAAAATGATAGTATTGTGATAAGAACATCTGACAAGGGTGGTAATGTAGTGGTTCTTGATAAAGAATACTACTGCAATGAGGCCTACAGACAATTGTCTGATACCAAAACATACAGAAAGCTGGATAGGAATCCAACACAGATATTTAAGTCTAAACTTTATTCAATAATAGAACAAGGAATAGCCATCAATGTCTTCACTGAGGAACAGGTCAAAAATATGATACCGGATCATCCATTAGTGCCTATATTCCATCATGTGCCTAAAACACATAAAAATATGACCTCTCCCCCAGGAAGACCTATCATTTCAGGCATTGGCTCTATGTTTGAGCCATTGTCTGAATGGGTCGACTCCATACTCCAGCCTTTGGTTAAAAGCCTTAATAGCTATTTACGTGATTCAACACATCTGTTGAATTGTTTGGAATATGTAGAATGGAACAAGGAGTTCAGATGGGTGGCCATTGATGCCACCTCCCTTTACTCAAGTATACCCCACATGTTAGGATTAAAAGCCATCAGATATTTCTTGGATACAGCCACACGTTATTCTTTAGAATTCAAACTTTTTTTCTGTGAAATCATTGAATTTTTATTAAAACATAATTTTTTTATGTTTAATAATGAATACTATGTGCAGGTTTGTGGCACAGCGATGGGGGCAAAATTTGCCCCCTCGTTTGCCAACCTGTATGTAGCGTGGTGGGAGGATTTATACCTTTACACTCTTTCCAATCCATTTGCAAAGCATATTATCAAGTATATGCGTTTCATAGATGATCTTATATTTATAGTGGAGGATAAACTTGAGTTGAGCACCTTTTTAGAGTATGTTAATACCAATGATTTAAATTTGAGATTCACAGGTGAATTACAACAATATAAAATATGTTTCTTAGATCTAGAGCTCACAGGTGATCCAGAAAAAGGTGTAATAATGACTGACACATATCGCAAACCAACGGCAGGAAATACCATACTCCATGCCAAATCATGCCATCCCCCACATTTAATTAGATCAATCCCCAAAGCCCAATATATTAGAATGAGAAGAAACACTAATTGTACTGAGAAATTCAATTTACAATGTACTGATCTTACAAACAGATTAAAACAAAGGGGATATTCGAATAAGATTCTTAATGAATCTCACGAAAAGATAAAATATAAGACTCAAAGAGAGGTTATTGCAACCAAAAAGAGATCAGATCAAGATTTTAGTAGAGACAAAATTGTCTTTACCACAGAGTATTCGAAACAATTCAATGAAATCACAGCTATTCTCAAGAAACATTTACATATATTAAAAGAAGATGAATCTTTGGGTAACATTTTTCATACTTGTAAATTTGTGTCCAAGAAACCACCGACTCTGGGCACCAGGCTGGTACCTAGTATGGTAAATACAATAACAAATAAACGGGGGAGTAATTGGATAAGGAAAAAAGGCACATACAAATGTGGCACTAAACCATGCATTACGTGTGAAGTTATTGAAAAAAGTGATACTTTCACCAGTTCAGCAACACATGAAAGATATAATATGGAGTTCTATGCAAATTGTAGGACTGAGTTTGTAGTTTATTTAATAGAATGTTCCCTTTGTTCCCTACAATATATTGGTCAAACGACCAGAGAGCTCAGATCACGTATCAGAGAACATATTAGGGACACTAAAAACTACAATAAAGACTCGGCGGTAGCGGTTCATTTTAATCAAACACATATGACTCACATAGCACACATTACTGTTAAAGTTATTGATAAAATTCAGTCACCCACTAGAGGGGGCAACAAACAAAAATTGTTGCTCAAACGTGAATTATTTTGGATTTACAAACTTAAAACGATAGTACCACAGGGTCTAAATAGAGAATGGGACATGTCCTACTATGTGGAATAGTTATTTATATATATATTTTTTTGGTCTATTTTTTAAGGGTCAATTTAATTTACTATGCAGAAATTTTAACAAAGTCTCTCAATAATATTGCATATAGTAATCTACCTTTAACAAATATTGGATCTTAGGTTCTCATTCAGTTCAATTTAAATTTTAAATATTATATATTCTATACTTGGTTTGTATAAGTATGAATGAATAATGGGATACATTTAGGTCCATAAATAGGAACATATGAATATAGTCCCCTATTTCTCGATATAATCCCTTTATATTTATTATAGGTATTTATCACAAAATAATAAATACAGTTTAGCCTATAGGAGGTGATTTATAATTAGTATCTACAATGACATAAGGTTACAAGGTTATAACATAGCACTGAAGTTGTTGTCTTATGTGTATTTACATATCATGTATAACTATATATCTTATTAAGTAATTCAGTATTTACATACATGTACATACATTTTTTCAAACACAATATACCTTTCTGTGTTTTTGGTAAGTGCTAGGTGAGGGTAAGCAGTTTTAACACTACTTTGATACAGGTGTTTCTAAAGCTTTTCCATCATTGGGTACTTCCCCTTTAAATAGCAGGGGTTGTACTAACATATCTCACTCCTATGATTAAGTGCCGAGCATAGGCACGAAACATGTAAGGAGGGTTATCACCTGCTACCCTTTGTATTCTTTGCCAATTGGCTTTTTTAAGATATGAGAAATAAAGTATTTGAATTTTAATTACCTCTTACTCTGCTTGTTCCTGCCGCATTTTTTTCGTTTTTCTGGGATTGCAAGCAGCGGAACCGGCTGCAAACAGCGGCGTGCACCCCCAGTGCTCCACTACTATTCTTCCCACACACTTCCGGTTAATCGAGAAACCGGCTAAAGGGCCTGCAGCGGTTCAGCGTTCGTGGAAGTTCCTGAGGGGTAAGCAACAGGCTTACGCGTTTCGGCCAAGAAGGGCCGTAGTCATAGCCTAATAGTTACAAATCTGAACTCCCATTTTAAAAGGATTAAGATAATCTGATTGGCTAATACAGATACACCCCTCTCTTTGTTTAAAGAAACATACATTTTATAACAATATAGTAATCAAATGGCAACAATATTGGTAACATGGTTATAATTGAATTACTTAAACTTTTAAATATTTGATAGAATAGATACAATAGATAACCATTGTAAAAACCGATAAAAGGAGCTACAGGATAATGCATAGTACCGTGAATAAATGAATATACAACTATATAAACATTGTATATATAAATGATATGAGGACATGCATGGATACAGTTGATATATTTACAAATGTATAGATATATAAAAACAGAGGTGGAAATGAATATAAGAACATGGAGATTATTCCCAGTAGTTAATCAGATCGTAGTCTGAGTTAAGACCACTGGGGTATTGGGTATTGAGTTTAAAAACCCAAAACATCTCACGTTTGTTAAGTAGCTTAAGTCTGTTTGTGCCAGATTTTTGTAAGGAAACTTTCTCAATTACACACCACTTGAACGTACTCAGATCGCTATTGTGTTTAGAAACAAAATGTTGTACAATACGTGATGTGGATTTACCTATGTGAATGGTAGAGAAATGTTCCCTTATTCTAGAGGACACGTCCCTAGTGGTGAGACCAATGTATTGCAGATGGCAAGCTTCACAGGTTATTAAATAGATTACAAATGTGCTGGTACAGTTATGACAACCATATATCTGGTAGGTCTCTCCAGTGACCATCAAATTGAATGTATTAGTAATCTGTGCATGGTCACATGGTTTGCACTTTCTGTGCCCACAACGAAACATACCATGATGTAGTAACCAGGAACTCGTATGCCTAGGGCTGACACTTGTAAGTTTAGTTGGTGATACAATGTTGCCAATAGTCTTACATTTACAATAAGAGCATCTGAGGCCCTGTTTAACAGTGTTTTGCAGTTTGTCATCAGCAGAGAGTAATGAAAAATGTTTTTTAACAAGTTTGCAGATCTCATCATACTGAGCGCTATATTCAGTTACAAAGGTGACACCCTTGTGACAATTTCTTTTGTTAGATGAATTTTCTCTCAACAGTAAATTCCTATTGAGTCTATCAACTTCATTTCTAGCCCTATTGATAACCTTAGGTGAATAGCCCCTGTCCAAAAGTCTAGTGCTAAGATCATTTGCTTCTTGTACATATTCATGATGCTTAGAACAATTTTGCCTCAATCTGACGAACTGGCCTTTCGCCACCGCATGGGAAACATGTGGAGGATCACAGCTAGAGGCCTCAAGGAGAGTATTACCTGAAATTGGCTTGCGGTAAACCCTTGAGTGTATAGATCCATTCGGATCAGCAGTCAATTTAATATCCAAAAAAATTGATCTCTTTCTCATTAAACTCAAAGGTGAATCGCAGACCAATCTGGTTAATGTTAAGAAAAGCCACAAATGCCTGGGCCTGTTCAAAGGGGCCATCCCAGACGATCAAAAGATCATCTATATAGCGTTGGTAAATCAGTATGTGAGACCTATATGGATTATTATCTCCAAAGATGTGGGACCGCTCCCACCAACCCAAAAACAGGTTGGCATAGGAGGGGGCAAATTTAGCCCCCATAGCGGTCCCACATCTCTGGAGATAAAACACATCTTCAAACGAAAAGAAATTATGGGTAAGTAAAAATGTAGTAACCCTAATGACATACTTCTGAAATGAATCACTGTACTCTGTATGGTATTTCAAGAAAAATTCAATGGCTTTAAGACCAGCCTCATGGGGAATGGACGTATACAGCGCCACAACATCCACGGTAAGCCAATTAGATGTCTGTGTCCAGGTAATCTTATTAAGTATATTCAAGACATGCTTGGTATCTCTGGTATAACTAGGCAAAGAGACAACCAGAGGTTGTAAAATACAATCCAACCAGCATGAAAGATTTTCCAAGATGGAATTGATACCACTAACTATGGGACGACCAACCACATTAGTAAGACCTTTATGCACCTTTGGCAGATGATGGAACAGAGGGACACGAGGTGACTCAATGATAAGAAATTTAGCAGTATCAGAGTCAAGAAATCCCAATTCTATTCCATCATCTACCAATGAACGAAGTTCAGCTGACAAGGGAGGATCGGTTGTAGTCATGAATAGGGCCAATTATGTCAAGGAGGCCCATCGTCAGCTTTTGAACAGTAATGACTACACCGTCCTCCCTTGTGATCCCACCTTTCGTTTTCAAGGTGAACTTCGTTCATTGGTAGATGATGGAATAGAATTGGGATTTCTTGACTCTGATACTGCTAAATTTCTTATCATTGAGTCACCTCGTGTCCCTCTGTTCCATCATCTGCCAAAGGTGCATAAAGGTCTTACTAATGTGGTTGGTCATCCCATAGTTAGTGGTATCAATTCCATCTTGGAAAATCTTTCATGCTGGTTGGATTGTATTTTACAACCTCTGGTTGTCTCTTTGCCTAGTTATACCAGAGATACCAAGCATGTCTTGAATATACTTAATAAGATTACCTGGACACAGACATCTAATTGGCTTACCGTGGATGTTGTGGCGCTGTATACGTCCATTCCCCATGAGGCTGGTCTTAAAGCCATTGAATTTTTCTTGAAATACCATACAGAGTACAGTGATTCATTTCAGAAGTATGTCATTAGGGTTACTACATTTTTACTTACCCATAATTTCTTTTCGTTTGAAGATGTGTTTTATCTCCAGAGATGTGGGACCTCTATGGGGGCTAAATTTGCCCCCTCCTATGCCAACCTGTTTTTGGGTTGGTGGGAGCGGTCCCACATCTTTGGAGATAATAATCCATATAGGTCTCACATACTGATTTACCAACGCTATATAGATGATCTTTTGATCGTCTGGGATGGCCCCTTTGAATAGGCCCAGGCATTTGTGGCTTTTCTTAACATTAACCAGATTGGTCTGCGATTCACCTTTGAGTTTAATGAGAAAGAGATCCATTTTTTTGGATATTAAATTGACTGCTGATCCGAATGGATCTATACACTCAAGGGTTTACCGCAAGCCAATTTCAGGTAATACTCTCCTTGAGGCCTCTAGCTGTGATCCTCCACAAGTTTCCCATGCGGTGGCGAAAGGCCAGTTCGTCAGATTGAGGCAAAATTGTTCTAAGCATCATGAATATGTACAAGAAGCAAATGATCTTAGCACTAGACTTTTGGACAGGGGCTATTCACCTAAGGTTATCAATAGGGCTAGAAATGAAGTTGATAGACTCGATAGGAATTTACTGTTGAGAGAAAATTCATCTAACAAAAGAAATTGTCACAAGGGTGTCACCTTTGTAACTGAATATAGCGCTCAGTATGATGAGATCTGCAAACTTGTTAAAAAACATTTTTCATTACTCTCTGCTGATGACAAACTGCAAAACACTGTTAAACAGGGCCTCAGATGCTCTTATTGTAAATGTAAGACTATTGGCAACATTGTATCACCAACTAAACTTACAAGTGTCAGCCCTAGGCATACGAGTTCCTGGTTACTACATCATGGTATGTTTCGTTGTGGGCACAGAAAGTGCAAACCATGTGACCATGCACAGATTACTAATACATTCAATTCGATGGTCACTGGAGAGACCTACCAGATATATGGTTGTCATAACTGTACCAGCACATTTGTAATCTATTTAATAACCTGTGAAGCTTGCCATCTGCAATACATTGGTCTCACCACTATGGACGTGTCCTCTAGAATAAGGGAACATTTCTCTACCATTCACATAGGTAAATCCACATCACGTATTGTACAACATTTTGTTTCTAAACACAATAGCGATCTGAGTACGTTCAAGTGGTGTGTAATTGAGAAAGTTTCCTTACAAAAATCTGGCACAAACAGACTTAAGCTACTTAACAAACGTGAGATGTTTTGGGTTTTTAAACTCAATACCCAATACCCCAGTGGTCTTAACTCAGACTACGATCTGATTAACTACTGGGAATAATCTCCATGTTCTTATATTCATTTCCACCTCTGTTTTTATATATCTATACATTTGTAAATATATCAACTGTATCCATGCATGTCCTCATATCATTTATATATACAATGTTTATATAGTTGTATATTCATTTATTCACGGTACTATGCATTATCCTGTAGCTCCTTTTATCGGTTTTTACAATGGTTATCTATTGTATCTATTCTATCAAATATTTAAAAGTTTAAGTAATTCAATTATAACCATGTTACCAATATTGTTGCCATTTGATTACTATATTGTTATAAAATGTATGTTTCTTTAAACAAAGAGAGGGGTGTATCTGTATTAGCCAATCAGATTATCTTAATCCTTTTAAAATGGGAGTTCAGATTTGTAACTATTAGGCTATGACTACGGCCCTTCTTGGCCGAAACGCGTAAGCCTGTTGCTTACCCCTCTCTCATCATCTGTTTCCTCCCCTGGGATCTATTGTTTCCTGTTTTTATGGATTCTTTAAATAAAAGTTAATTTTTATATATTTCATCCTTGGCGACTTTTTGAATTTCTGCCTGCTTACCCACCACTGTCTAAGGATTCCTCTACGGGGCTGCATTGGATTGCGGACCTACTCCTCCTCCCTCACGGATGACGTACCTCTGCTGTGTATGGTAGCGTAACAAGCCCTTGACCGTAACAAGCCCTTGACCGTTTGATAGCGGTGTATGCAGGTGTGATCGTTTGGGCGTCCTCTGTTCTTTTGGATGTGAACCGGTTTAACAGAGTTTCAGGTGCTTACGGGGTAAGAGGTGACAGTTAAATCCTCCCCTGTTTGTTGCGACGCCGCTCGACTCACCTTTACCTTACTTTGCTTGCTTGCTGGCTTGTTTATATGAGGATGGCGTTTCAGTCTCTGGGAGTTGTGTGTGAGTAAGTACTGCTTAGACTTTGTAATTCAGGCTCCTGGTAGCCTGTTTTCACGCTTTCCGCTACTTTGCTTTTGCTACTTAATTCTTTTGATACTGTTAATTCAGATAGGACATACAATTTTAAACAACTTTTCAATTTACTTATTTAATCAAAATGTCTTCATTTTCTTGTTATCTGAAAAGCAGGCAGGTAAGATCAGGAGTGTGCATGTGTCTGCAGCACTATATGGCAGCAGTTTTGCAACAATGGTTTACATTAGCAAGAGCACTAGATGGCAGCACTATTTTCTGTCATGTAGTGCTCCAGACATGTGCATGCTACCTATCTAGACATCTCTTCAACAAAGAATAACATGAGAAGGATGCAAATTTGATAGTAGAAGTAAATTGAAAACATTTTTAATTCTATTCTATTCCCTGATTTATTGGTATTTATCTGATTAATGAAAGAACAAATTTGGATTTCATGTCCCTTAAAGCATAAAAGACCACTATCATGCACTTTCTCTACAAATAACAGGTGTATTACAATACTGTCAAAATCTGTTGCATATATATATATATATATATATATATATATATATATATATAGATATAGATATATATAGATATATATACACACACACACACACACACACACAGTAAATGCAATACATAGAGATCAGCACTCTCTGGGCTTGATGTAAGATGAAACAATCCTTTAATTACCAGTGACGTTTCGGGGTGAACACCCACTGGTATGTAACGTCACTGGTATGTAACATCACTGGTATGTAATTAAAGGATTGTTTCATCTTATGTCAAGCCCAGAGAGTGCTGATCTCTACGTATTCTATTGATAATTTTTCAGCACCCTGGCACATGAACTGTTATGTTTGTGAGAGTGCACCTATTCAGGACCTATATAATATATAAATATATATATATATATATATAATTATTTTGGTTCCATTTTTATCACTTGATTTTTATATAGCTCTGAGTAAGTAACTTAGTTTAAAATTTAAATTTCCTGCCGCAACCATCTACGCAATATTTCCAAAATTCGCCCTTTTCTGAGCGCTGACACCACAAAGCAAATAATCCACTCCCTTGTTATCTCCCGACTTGACTACTGCAATAACCTGCTCGCTGGCCTTCCTCTTTCCTGCCTCTCTCCCCTTCAATCCATCCTAAATGCCTCTGCCAGGCTGATCCACCTTTCCCGTCGATCTGCATCTGCTGCACCTCTCTGCGAGTCCCTACATTGGCTCCCCATTCACAGCAGAATTAAATGCAAAATTCTCACCCTTACATACAAAGCTCTCACTAACGCCGCTCCCCTCTACCTACCCTCTCTAATACACAAGTATACTCCAGCCCGCCCACTAAGATCCAACAATGACCTGCTCTTGCATCTGCAACTATCAGCTCCTCTCATGCTAGACTGCAGGACTTCTGTCATGCAGCACCTACCCTCTGGAACACTCTCCCTCATCCTGTCAGGCTTTGCCCTAATCTGTCTTCCTTTAAATGTTCCCTGAAGATTTTTCTGTTCAGAGAAGCCTACCACCCAACTCAATAATACATTAATTTCACTTATTTCCCTCATCTAACTCTATATTAACATCTTTCCCAATCTTGCAGTCCTCACCTCCTGTTTCTCAACCTCCTACCCTTCTAGATTGTAAATTCCCACGGGAATAGGGCCCTCAATTCCTCCTGTATGTGTTTGTAAATTTTGTCCTGTCTCTTACAAGTCTTGTATTGTTTTATTTAAATGAATTGTATCCATGGACAGCGCTGCGGAATATGTTGGCGCTTCATAAATAAAGTATAATAATAATAATAATAAATGCCACAAGTATTCTTGCTCCTTCGTTGCTATTACACATTACACCATTTTTTTTTTTTTTGCAAAACATATCAACAAATATATTTTCAAAGTTATGGTAGAAAGTGACTCAAATTACTACATGGATGTCACTGAAAATAATTTACAGATCCAGAGTTATCGGAGGCAGTTGTCACAAGCAAACATAAAGAATCACAAATCAGTTTTAAGAAATATTTTATGTACTGGAATACATCAAAAGCTTGACTAGGTATTCATCTCATTTTTACACTGCTGTGATTTTTATTGGCAGTTATTGGTTGCAACATTTCTTACTGTCTTTTCAAATAGTCATTTAAACATTTTGACATGAATAGGGAGCATGACATTTTCATGTTACTTTTCCAGTGCTTTTGAACTACAAAATGTTTGTTCGAAGCCTTAGTACTAGAGGACATTGACACTTATATAATGACTTTGGAAGTTCAGGAGTATAACTGCTACAGATCCATAAATATATATATACATTTTAAAGGATTATTTGTAAAAAAGCAAAACTGGAATTTCAAATTAAATTACAGATAACAATAATAGTCCTCATGAGATATCAGACCTATTACATGTTTATAGGGTTATTAAAGGGACATTCAACACTGCCCACAACAATAATCTATGTTTGTAAACTAAGTATAAAGAGCAAGCTTCAACGTTCCCCCTTTCTCTTACTTACTGCCTTCACTGTTCAATCTTCATCGATAACTTCAAAATTTGTCTCCTAATATGGCTGCTTAACTCCCCCCACTGTGACGTATAGCTCGTCTTCTTCAAACTAGCCGGCAGTTATATCCTATTTCTCCTACTTCAATCCCAGAGCGTTCACGGGCGTTAGCGCATGCGCGATACAATAGGAACATTTAAAGCGGAACCATAATAACCCAAGTTGTTTCCGTTCCGATTATCTTACTTATAGTACTCCATTACGTAATATAAGCGGAACGGAAACAACTTGGATTATTTTGGTTCCGCTTTTAGTGTTCCTAGTATATTGCGCATGCGCTAACGGCCGTGAACGCGCTTGGATTTCAGTCCGGGGAATGGGCTCTCATTGGCTGCTAGTTTGAGAAAGAAGGCGAAGACGTCACGGTGGGGGGAGTTAGGAAGACATGTTAGGACACCAATTTGGAAGATAACAATGACGATTCAACAGTGAAGGCGGTAAGTAAGAGAAAGGGGGCACCTTGGAGCTTGATCTTTTTATTTAGTTTTGAAACATAGATTAATGTTGTGGGCAGTGTTGAATGTCCCTTTAATCTTTGAAAAATAAGACCTGATACCAGTCTGTTTAATTAGATGCTTACAGTAATTACTCAACTCACTCACTCACACATGTTACAACGGAACATGAAACATGTTGATAGTGTAATATAGAAAGCATGTATATGTAATAAAATAAATATATTAATAAACTTTTCATTTTTATTTTGCCTCCTTTTTCTGTAATTGGGTTTTTAAATTCCTGTGAAAATTGGAAATACATACTCCAGACTTCACAAGCTTAACTCTACTACATTCTATACATTGGTTGTGTAAATTATTGTAGTAGGTCTTTTATATCAGTCCCCAATTTGTTTCAACAGAGAAGGTAAGATACGAGGCTTTTTAAAAGTTTGCTGCAAAACAATGCAAATTTTATTAACAAATTTACAGTTTAAATGCTTTAAAAACATTTATCTTGCATGCAGACCTTTTTAAAGTTGTATTAATTTGCTGATATATACATTAATTTTCCTATAACTCTTTACTTCCTGGAAACAAGGAAATCAATAGCATAGTTTATTGTCTCATTCTTTATTAAATTCTTTATTAAAGGGGCAGTCTAGTCAAAATTAAACATTCATTATTCAGATAGGACATGTAATTTTAATCAACTTTTCAATTTACTTTTATCATCAAATTTGCTTTTTTCTCTTGGTATTCTTAGTTGAAACTAAAACTAGGTAGGCTCATATGTTAATTTCTAAGCCCTTGAGGGATTCCTCTTATCACATGCTTTTTAAATTGATTTTCACAACAAGAGACTTGATAGTTCATGTGGGCCATATAGATAACACTGTGTTCAGGCACAAAAAGTTATTTAAGATTTAGCACAACACAATGCTAAATGCAAGTCAATAGATAATAAATAGTCACCGTTATGTGATCAGGGGGCTCTCAGAAGGTTCTTAGATACAAGGTAATTACAAAGGTAAAATTATATTAATATAACTGTTAGTTATGAAAAACTGGGGAATGGGTAATAAAGGGATTATGCATTTTTAAAACAATAAAAATTCTATTGTAGACTGTCCCTTTAAAGGGACATTATACACTCATTTTTTCTTTGCATAAATGTTTTGTAGATTATCTATTTATATAGCCCATAAAGTTGTTTTTTTTTTTAAATAAATGTATAGTTTTGCTAATTTTTAAATAACATTTCTCTGATTTTCAGACTCCTAACCAAGCCCCAAAGTTTTATGTGAATACCGTCAGCTACCTTCTCCAGCTTGCTCCTGTTTGTGTAAAGGGTCTTTTCATATGCAAAAGAAGGGGGAGGGGGGGAGTGTCTTATTTCACACTTGCAGTGGGCTTTCCAACTGCCTTTTCAACAGAGCCAAACTGACAGCTTCTAAGTAAGTTTTAAACCGTTTTATACTGGATTTTTATATCAGTATCTGTGCATCTTATTCTTTATAGTAGTGTCTATTACATGCAGTTATATGAAAATGAGTGTATACTGTCCCTTTAAGTCCTTGTCTTTAAGTTATATTAGGGTTACATATAGCTCTAGCAGGGCCAGTGCCAGTTTTTTTTGGTTACAGCTATAGATAAATATTTTATCTATAATGATAGAGAAAAGAAAATTCTGTTATCACATCAAATTCTTTACTGTTTATCAGTTTTTTTACAACTAGAATATCTATAATGGTTCATTTCTGCATGGCATAACATATTAAAGTGGCTCTGCACAACATAGCAAATCAATGGTGGCTCTGCATAATGAACCAAACACTAGTGACAATACATAAAACACACAAACCTGGAGGCAGGATGACCTCTTTTCTTTCTCACAATTATACCTAGACTGATACTAGCAGTCTAACAGAAAAGTTTATCTAGCAGAGAACCTGTGCACCTGCAGTTGCCACTTGGCAAAATATAAGACGGCAAAAAAAAAAAAAAAAAATCACCCTAAATGAGTTTGAGGTGATTTAGCTCGTTCACCCAGCCAGGATAAGAAGCAGAGAATGCTTCTTAAAATTGTGGTTGCAGACTTGCTCTTGTAATCTGGAAATGCAAGTTCTCAGAAGCTGTGAATGCATCTTGATAACGTTTCCTATAAGTATACATTTTTCAAGCCCTAAAAGCCCTAGATTACATTAATTTACAGTGGAACAATAGCAAGTTTTTTGGCCTGGGGACCTGTACAACTAAATATTATTTTGTCAAAAACATAAAACAGAAAAATAAAATCAAATACACAAAATGAAGCAATACTTGCCACAAAGGCGGCTCACACAAAAAATAGAAGGTTAGCAAAAATGAGTACATTTCAATTTTAAATGTGGGTTATCATATCATTAACACTCAATGGGGCATATTTATCAAGCTTGGAGCTTAATGCCCTGTGTTTCTGGCGAGCCTGCAGACTCACCAGAAACAGCAGTTATGAAGCAGCAGTCACAAAGACTGCTGCTCCATAACCTGTCCGCCTGCTCTGAGCAGGCGGACAGACATCGCTGGAAACCAACCCGATCGAGTACGATCGGGTTGATTGACACCCCCCTGCTGGTGGCCTATTTGCCGCAAGTCTGCAGGGGGCGGCGTTGCACCAGCAACTCTTGTGAGCAGCTGGTGCAATGCTGAATACGGTAGTATTGCTCGCCGTATTCAGCGAGGTCTGTCGGACCTGATCTGCACTGTCTGATCAGGTCCGACAGACCTTGATAAATAGAGGCCAATATATCTTACATTAAGAAAAAAAGAAAAAAAAAAGGGGAAACCCTCCACACCTCTAATCGCTAATCATCTCCCTCTCCTCTCTTCCATAACCTGCAAACTATTTGCATGAAATTATTACATACTACCTAAATAACTTCATCTAGAAAAAGTTCACCTCTAAGGGCTGCATTTTGTATCCATTCTGAGTTTTTAAAAGGGTATATCAACCTTTGTTGAATCTCTCGAGGTTTTGAGAATATATAATTACCCCATTTTCTAAAGAATATATCTTGTTCACGTTCAGAAGTTATCGATGTTTCAAACTGTTCCAATATTAATTTGGTATTCAAAATATTAAGAAACTCAGAGAAATTGGGACTTTTTTTTATTTCCAGGAAGAGAATATAATATTTCTTGCACATAATACTGTAAAATTAATAAAGTTTGTGTTTTCTTCCCTATTCATATGCTCTCTAAGAAAGATAATTTCCTCCTTACAAAGTTTAATCACTTGTTCTAGTATTTTAGATAACCATTATGAGACCTTTCCCCAGAAGTTACTCACCTTTGGACATTCCCATATACAGTGTAACAGATTTGCCATAGGCATTCTACATCGGGTACATTCATACGATTGAGCCCTATTCCACCTCCCTAAATCTTCTGGGTTTATGTAAACTCTATTAATTAACTTAATGTGTGACTCACGCCATGTAAACTGAGGTGTTGCCAGCCAAGCCCTGGCAAAGCTTTTTGTAATTATTGTTTCATCTATTGAGGGTATATCTAAAATCCATTTTTCTTTTAGATATTTCAGATGATATTCTCCTTCTTTAAAGAGTAGCATATTGTACTATCCTGATATTGCAGTTTTTCCCTTTTGAAAAATATTTATTCCCGCATACACTCTCTCCCAAATTTTAGAAAAAGTTTTAAGATCAAATGTATTGAGAAAATGTCAACTGGAAATATCCAAAAAGGTCTCTGTTAGGTAGATTATATTTTTCCTTAAGGTAACCAAACGTTTGTATAATTTTTCTATCTGTATCTATACATTGAGAAACATATTCTAGCCCTCTAATTTTCCATATTTTAAAGAATTCCGAATCATGACATGGGAGAAAAACTGGGTTATTATGGATCGGTAGAAATTTAGAACAATGGAAGTCTACACCTAGAGATGTATACAGCTTTTGCCATGCTATAATGGGATTTTTAAATGTATACATTTTTTTTAAGTATATGGGGCCATTCTTTAATATTCATATGTACTAACGCCTTTAATGAATTAGGCCTAAAGAGGTCAAATTCTATATTTGTTAGTGCTAAGCCAGTCTGGGACAATTTTCAACAAAGTTATATTTCTTGATTGAGGGAAAGTTAAATCCAGCATGTACTTTATATTGATTAAGTCTCTTTAGTGAAAATGTAGGTTTGGACTTACCCCATAGGAATAGTTTAAAGGCAGTATTTAATGGCTTTATGTCAAGCTTTCTTAAGAAAAGTGGGACATTTGGCATTACATACAATAGTTTAGGCAGGGCTACCATTTTAATTAAATTGATTTTACCAGCTAATGAGAGTGGAAAAGAAGACCACTTTTGCATATCAGCCTAAATTTTCCTAATGACTCCAGAAAAATGTCCACTATACCATTCTTCCGGACATCTAGCTAAATTAATTCCTATATATTTTAAGTTATTCACTTCTTCATATGGCATTGGGGAGTATGAATATGTGTTCCTGTTTAACCATAACAGCTCAGATTTTTGAGAATTTACTGCATATCCAGAAAAGGACCCGAAGGCTCCTAACACTGCCATGAATTTAGGTAAATTCTCCTGTATTAGAGAGAAATATAAGTAAGTCGTCTGCATATAATGAAATTTGAATATCCCTGCAGCTCCTACTTTTATGCCCTTAATACTACTGCGAAGCACAATCGCTAAAGGTTCAATGCTTAAATTAAACAACAAGGGTGAAAAGGGGGAGGCCCTCTCGAGTACCTCTTTATTTAAAATTATAAATCTCCCTTCTACATCTAGCTCCGAATGAATGATTTTATATTTCAAATTTTTATGTATCAATATTGCTACACCTGTTTTTCTAGTGTTTCCTGCTCTTGCTATAACTTCGCCTACCCAATCTGTTCTAAGTTTATTTGCTTCATTTTCGTGTATATATGTTTCTTGCAGGAAGGCAATATTACCTTTAAATTTTTTAAGGTGCTTTAAAAGTAGTCTGTGCATAGCCCATTAAAGGGACACTGAACCCAAATTTGTTCATTTGTAATTCAGATTGAGCATGCAATTTTAAGCAACTTTCTAATTTACTCCTATTATCAAATTTTCTTCGTTCTCTTGCTATCATTATTTGAAAAAGAAGGCATCTAAGCTTTTTTTGGTTTCAGTACTCTGGACAGCACTTTTTTATTGGTGGATGAATTTATCCACCAATCAGCAAGGACAACCCAGGTTGTTCACCAAAAATGGGCCGGCATCTAAACTTACATTCTTGCATTTCAAATAAAGATACCAAGAGAATGAAGAAAATTTGATAATAGGAGTAAATTCGCAATTTGTTTAAAATTTCATGCTCAATCTGAATCACGAAATTAAATTTTTGGGTACAGTGTCCCTTTAACTATCAGTGCCGACCTCGGTTTACTATATAAAGCTTGAATAAATGCCAAAAAGGGACCTACAAAACCAAATTGTGCCAAAACTTCAAATAAGTGATCCCAGCTAATGGAGTCAAAGGCATTTTTGGCATCTAACACAATAATTACCTTTTCTTCTTTATCAATTTCCCCCTTTTCCTTCTGTACATTATAATAATCCACTGTTAGCAATAATTTTCTCAGTTTAGAGAAAGAAGATCTACCCTTCAGAAAACCTGTTTGATAATTATGAATTAATTTCAGTATAATATTCTGTAATCTGGCTTCTAAAATACTAGATAATAATTTATAGTTCATATTTAAAGGGACAGTATACTATAAAATTGTTTTTCCCTTGTGTGTTTCCAATTACTTTTTTTTTACCAGCTGCAGAGTATAAAATGTATGAGCTTTGTTTTTTAAGGTTTATTTGTGTATATGAATGAGCTGATTTTGTGTTTTAAAGCCACAACCTTATAAAATGAGTTGAGCTTGTAGGTATAATCAGATCTCATTACTTTATCACATTGTGTAAATATAACTGCTTCTTTATCTTATATCTGTCCATAAACCAATCATCAATGCTTGGAGAGAACAATGAAAAATTACCATTCTATTACCTTATCTCTTCTATAACCCACTGGGAGTGTAATTTCCTCTGCTGGCTGTGTTAACACAGCTTGGCCTCGAGGCCAAAAACTTTCAGGATGGGTAGGGATACCACAGGCTAAATAAACTAATTCAAATGCCAATATAAGGTTAATGGAAATACTTGGAAACAATTGAATACAATCCAGCAGGAAAAGTGGATCATTGGGAGCAAATTAAAGGTGAGAAATGTTTTGAGTAAACTGTCCCTTTAACAATGAGATTGGTCAATAGGAATCTAATTTTTCTGGGTTCTTACCTTTTTTTAGGCACAAGGGCAAATAAGGAACTACTAAAATTACTGGAAATTGTATGTCCCTGAGAAAAATATGCATTAAAAGCTTAGTGGATCAACTATTTGCTCAGAAAGAATTTTATAATACTCAGCAGGCAATGTATCTGGTCCTGCAACTTTATTAAGACTTCTTTCTTTTATAGTCTTTATAATCTCCTCTTTAGTAATAGGTTAATTCATTAACTTTAGAGCCTCTTCTTCCAAACAGGGGACATTGCATATATTCCAGAATTAATTTTTATTGGTTACATTAACTTCCTTAGACAAAAAAATCTGCTTATAATATTCCAAAAATTCTACACTGATTTCGGTAGACTGGGTTGGCCTTTTTTCTTTACTTTGTATCACTGATATATGATTTGTACCCCTATTTTCTTTGACTAAATTAGAGAGATTTCTTCCTATTTTGCCTCCATATTTATATAACCTGGCGTTAGTTCTTAAATCCTCACAAGCTGCCTTTTGCTGTAGGAAGATTTCTCTTTCTTTTTTTGCTTGCACATACTTTCGCCAATTTGTAGCTGAGGCTTCCCACACATATGAGTTATATGCATTTGTAAGCTGATTGGTTAACTGTATATTCTGCATCTGATTATTTTTCCAAAGTTTATATAGATATGCCTTTATTTCTCCTCTAAGCACCGCCTTGGAGGCCTCCCAATATGTCTCAGGGCTTTTTACAGAATTTACATTATGGAGTTCAACGTTTCTACCAGCCAATTTTAAAACTTCACATTTGTATAAAGGTACTTAGGGAAAGGATATGAAGCAATAGTTTTCCGGGAGGCGTCCATTGTAATTGTCAGGGAGATTGGGGCATGATCTGAAATAAGGATAGCTGCAATATCTGCTTCTACCATGCCAGTTAGCTTTTCATTAATTAATATATAATCTATTCGGGAGAGGGTCTTAAATGTTTTGGATTTACAGGTAAATCCTTTAATATCAGTGATTTTTATGCACCATGTATCTTTTAAATTTAGTGAATTCCTAAATCTTCTAAATAATGCAACTTCATATCTTTTTGGTGGTGTCCCCTTTCCTTTATAATGCAATCTATCTAACCGATACTGTGCTATAAGTTTAAAATCACCTGCTACAATCAATTTACTGTCTATAAATTGTGACAGTTTCTTTTTCATTTTGTCCCAGAATTCTTTTATTTGATTATTGGGGCCTTAAACATTATATAGTGCATACTTTTGCTCCATTATATTTAACTGTAAAATTATAAATCTCCCTTCTACATCTATCTTCGAATGAATGATTTCATATTTCAAATTTTTATGTATCAATATTGCTACACCTCTTTTTCTAGTGATTCTTGCTGTTGCTATAACTTCACCTACCCAATCTGTTCTAAGTTTATTTGCTTCATTTTGCTGTATATATGTTTCTTGCAGGAAGGCAATATTACATTTAAGTTTTTTAAGATGCTTCAAAAATCATTTTTCTTTTAATAGGTGAGATAATGTCTCTTATATTCCATGATATTAAATTTATGTTAATTGTATCCATCCCCAAAGACATCTACTTTACTCATGGCATGTGCAAATATGAGAGGGGGAGAAGTAGTGAGAAAAAAAACAAACAATAAAACAACCATTAAAATTAAACCATTCACTTGGTATACGTTCCATTGAGCCGTATTGTTCTTTAGTGCTCGTTATTATCTTTACCAACTATCTTCTAAGAATCTGTTGGCTTCCTGTTGTGTATTTAATATATGCCATGTATTATCCTTAAGTACCTTAACCCTAGCAGGATACATTATGAATGCCTTGTATCCTTTCTTAATTATTCGAGTACACAAGGGAGCCATTTCCTTTCTGCTATTGGTTGTTTCCACTGAATAGTCCTGAAATAACATTAGACTAGATTCCCCTATCATGATAGTTTTCTTTTTACAATAATAATTTAATAGGTCAACCTTGTCTTTAGATCTTTAAATTCAGATGTCTCTGGTACTCCTATAATTCTAAGGTTATTCCTTGTAGAACGATCCTCAAGATCGTCTTTCCTATCCTGGAATTTTTTTTTAATAAGGATCTGTAAAAACTTGTATCTTGCTCTGTTGTATTCAGTCTATCCTATATATCTGATATATATGCAATTCAGCTGCTTCAATCCTATTATTAAATGAATGTATTTCATTGGTAAGCATTATAACATCTTGTCTAAGCTGATCAAATTGCGGACTCATCACCTCATATATAGCCTTAACTAGAGATTGTATATCTGTATCCATTTTTCTTCAATGATACTATCTTGAGATATGGCGCTAGTTTTGCTTTTTTTTATCTTGCTTGGGGGGCATCACTGGAGATTTGATTTTGACTGAATGCACAAATTTCTCTATATGTAAAGAATGAAAAAAAGAAAAAAGGAAAATTAGAAAAAGAATAAAAAAAGAAAAAAAAAGTTAAAACAAACAAACAAACAAAGAAAAAACAGGCAAACAGTGATTAGATTAACTAAATGTCAGCCCCAAGGGGGAATAGAGTCACTCTTACTATGCCCACTCTGGGCGTTCCAACCTGTGCTCCTATTAGAAAAAAGATTAGGTGATTACCAAAAGGTAGTCAGGTATTGTAGTGTAGTGTACTGTAGTGTAGATTGTTTAAACCAAAAATTGTGTATAAGAGGGGAAATTAAAACAGTTCTTGTCTCCCTGCTTTGATTTACAGCCACCTATCTTAGATACTATGTGCACCCTTCTGTTGCATATACAAGGTTCTGAGATTAGTACCAAATTAATAGCTATCATACAACCAGTATGTACAAAAACCCTTCGTATTAACTGATCTTGCTACCTATGTCAAATTCAGTATTTTCATTGACTATTTAATCCTTAACATATGCCAATTGAGGCATACTTAAGTGGACACATCAATAATAGCATTTCTATACATAACTGAGTATCAAATATATTGTCAGCACAAATTCAGCCTATTTAGATAGGCAGTCCATATAACCTATAAAGACAATTAGGCTTATCTAAGTTGTTCATCTCTTTGTATACTTAATATAACATTATAATACAACAATACACTTTCTGTAATAGCTTAGCTACTTTAATTAATACACATCATGCAACCAGTTTATATATAACCCCTTTATATGTACTGATCTTATTGCCTATATCAGATTCAGTATTTTTTTTAAAAATTTTTTTTAAATATTCGATTCTAGACATATACTAATTAAGGCATGCCTAAGTAGACACATCAACAATAATGCTTATATTCATGACTGAGTATCGGATATATGATCAATACAGATCCCAGCCTATTTAGGTAGGTAGCCCTTATCACCTCTGAAGGCAATTAAGCTTATCTTATAAATGTAAATCTTGTATGTAAATAAGTATATACATAAGTATATACTGTACATATAACTCTTATAAATGATATGAATAATATAGAGAGATTTTACTGTCCCACTCAGGGAGTTGATCCCCTTTTCCTATATATAGAGGGAAAAAACGGATGGTAAATCATCTTTGAGATATCTCCTGGACTATTAAAGTCTGTACGAGTATTTATTATAGCTTTTAGCTTCACTTAGATCAGTTCCCAATTTTATACAAGGGTATCTTCTAGAAGTATAATAGTCAGAGGTTTTCTTCACTAGGTACACACCAGCCCAGAACTAGATGATTCATATCTTTACATACTTAATGTACAGTTATCATACAACAATGCACTGTTTGTAATGGCTTAGGTACACCACCCACCATCAGGGTTTCCCAGACTCTGCTAATTCTGTTTATAATACCGTCCTGGTCACTTTAACAATAACCTTTAGGAACTGATAATGGTGATCCCACTGCCTGGTTTTCTTCACTGGTAGCTCTGTGAGGGACTTATCCTCTATTTATATATCCTTTCAGCCAGAAGCTGTAGCTGAAATTAACAATATGTCCATTTGCTTCCCAGTAAATTCTATAATCTGTATCTAGCAAACCAACAGGCAGCTCTTCACCCTCCCAACAAAGTGTACCAGACTTAGTTTTTCTCAATGTGCGTAGGGTTAACGATTTCTATATTAAACACATACCAAGCTTGCGTCTATGGACAATAGACAAAAAGGTCTGTACAGGGGGTTACCGGTCCAAGCATCGATACACCATACTTGTGAGACATCTGTGCTGTCCTGTTCCACAGCTATTCTCAGGCGAAGCCCCCGCCAAGAGACTGTGACGTCGTTGGTGACCAGAGGTGTGTGCATGCAGTAAAGAGTGATCTCCTTCTTCCAGAATTATCACTGGCCCCTTTTTGCTTGTACCCCCGGAATCGCTGGTTCTACGCTGCTGCAATTCACTAAGTCAGCATTCATGGCCGCACACCTCCTACGTGCATCAGATCAGCTGATGCCGTAACCGGATGTCCCCCTCGCACTGGGATTACTGTACTACTTACCCCCTTTGCTGCACAAGGTGCTGATGCCATTGGAGCCTATTGAAGTGTGCTTTAGTGAGTGCAATTTGAACATGAGCTAGCGTTCGCATTGCTGTTAACTTGTAATATCAGCACACATTAGTGTGCGCTTGTATTTCTTGAAAGCGATATTTAGTGCTCCACTATAGCCCTTAATTGTTTATGCAGTGAAGTGTACAAGTCTTCAGACAGACTGTTGAATTTGGGTACAAAAAATAATATTTTTTTCTAATACTGAGGGCTCTATTTATGAGCTTTAGAGCACTTTGGTGCAGGCTCACATGAGTGAACCTTCATCCGAGTGTTAAGGGGCAGTGGTCATCAGACCATTAGACCACTACTTCTTAACCTATATGCCAGCTCTGAGTTGGCAAATTGCATGCACCCCGGATAAGGCAGACCGGGGTAACCAAACCCCTACATGTGCAATTTTAAATACAGGCAATACTGTCTTCTGCCCGCGATGCTGGGCTGACAGTTTAGAGGGAGCAAACCTTGTCCATCTGGCCATGGCCAAATCGCGCCTCAAAACAATGTAATTTAAATGATCTAAGAATGGTGCACATAAAAAAAAATCTAAAGGCAGAGCCGTACTTATTCTGCATTTAGGCCTAATGATCAAAAATTTGATCACGCAAAATCTTTGGAATATTTTTAGACCTTTTATTGTAATATAGGAGTGTCTCCTTCACATACAGAACCCTGCATAGTGAGATAAACATCTCTCTATGTAAAATATACATTTCTAAAATTCTTTGAGGGTCCATGCTGTAGTGACGAGACATCTTAGATCATCTCATCTAAGCAGATGGCTTTAGATCATTGGGCCTTAAAGGGACAGTGTACACTAATGTTCATATAACTACATGTAATAGACACTAATATAAAGAAAACTATCCATAGATACTGATCTAAAAATCCAGTATAAAACCTTTAAAAAAACTTACGTAGATTATCGCCACTGTTGATGAGGTTAGGCTGGGACACCCAGTAAAAGGGTCTTGTAAAGCAGGAAAAGAAGACAGTCCCCCCTCCCCTGCATATGAAAATAATAATTACACGAACAAAAGAAACAGAAATCTGTAGACTTCAGTCTACATCTGAAACTTTGGGGCTTGGTTAGGAGTCAGCACAATTTTATTAAAGTTGAGCAAAACAATACATTGTTACAAAAACACTCCCAGATGGGCTATATAAATGGAATATTAACAACAAAAATGAAGTTTCCAGCGCCTGGGATAGAAATAATATACCTGCTACACTATAAAGAAGATCCCCTATTAGATCTGGTGGAAGAGGTACAATTTGGAATATATAGGAGCGCCAAATGAATGCTAAGGTATATCACAGGACTAATACTAATAATAATCAAATATGTTACAAACGGACCAGCTAAAGGAAAATTCTTTGCAATAGGTAAGTTTAAAAGAATCAATTTATTAAAATCCAGACATATCTACCAGTTAAGGCTATATAAATGGATCATCTACAAAAAAATTATGCAAAATAAAATCTAGTGTACAATGTCCTTTTAAGGGCTATTATGAGATAAATTATTTAGATCGGAAGGAGTAAAGTGCTTAAAGCATATCATGAGAATTGTAAAAGACTTCCATGTCCCTCACACTTTCTGAAACTTTCAGTTTTATTCTACATAAAGCAAATACAAAGTGTAATGTAATTTGTAAAAGATACACAGAAATATACAAAGTATGATCCTAATTTGGTTAAAGTAACACAGACACTTACAAAGCATAATCAGAATTTGTAAGATCACTACTAAATGCATTAAAATAAAAAACAAATTATAATAAACATTAATAAAACTTAAAGAACCCCATCTAAAGTCTAATATAAAATACAAAGCACAAAGTGTAAGTGTAACAAAGCTTGTATTTTATAGTGTTTTAGCTTATGTTTTTATGTTAGTGTAATAAGTGTTTTGCATATTTTGAAACAATCTTTTAGTTTACAATAAAAAACAATCACCTAGATTATGAGTTTTGAGTTAGCCTTAAAAAGCAGCGTTGAGAGGTCCCAGCGCTGCTTTTTAACACCCGCTAGTATTATGAGTCTGGCAGGTACAGGTGTACCGCTCACTTTTTTCCGCGACTTTAGCATACCGCAAATCCACTTATGTCAATTGTGTATCCCATCTTTTCAATGGGATTTGCCTAACGCTGGTATTACAAGTCTTGGAAAAAGTGAGCGGTAGACCCTCTCCTGTCAAGACTCCTACCGCATTTAAAAGTCAGTAGTTAAAGGGACAGTCTACCATAGAATTGTTATTGTTTTAAAAGATAGATAATCCCTTTATTACCCATTCCCCAGTTTTGCATAACCAACACAGTTATATTAATATACTTTTTACCTTTGTGATTACCTTGCATCTAAGCATCTTCTGACAGCCCCCTGATCACATGACTGTGACTGTTTATTATCTATTGTCTTAAATTTAGCATTGTTTTGTGCTAGATCTTAAATAACACCCTGTGCCTGAACACAGTGTTATCTATATGGCCCACGTGTACTTTCTGTCTCTTTGTGTTTAAAAGAGATTTAAAAAGCATGTGATAAGAGGCAGCCCTCAAAGGCTTAGAAATTAGCATATGAGCCTACCTATGTTTAGTTTAAACTAAGAATACCAAGAGAAAAAAGCAAATTTGATGTTAAAAGTAAATTGGAAAGTTGATTACAATTAAAAGTCCTATCTGAATAATGAAACATAAAACTCTTAACTAAAGTGCTAAAAAGTACACTAACCCCTAATCTGCCGCCCCCAATGTCGCCGCAACTAAATTAAATGTATTACCCCCTAAACCTAAGTCTAACCATAACCCAAACCCCCCCAACCTTAATATAATTTAAAATAATCTAAATAAAATTAATACAATTAACTAAATTATTCCTATTTAAAACTAAATACATACCGATACAATAAACCCTAAGCTAGCTACAATATAACTAATAGTATTTTACCTGCAATTTTGTATTTATTTTAACTAGGTAGAATAGTTATTAAATAGTTATTAACTATTTAATAACTTCCTAGTTAAAATAAATACAAATATACCTGTAAAATAAATCCTAACCTAAGTTACAATTACACCTAACACTACACTATCATTAAATAAATTACCTAAATTAACTACAATTAATTACAATTAAATTAAATAAACTAAATTACAAAAAAAACCAAACACTAAATTACAGAAAAAAATAAAATAATTACAATTTTTTTAAAACTAATTACACCTAATCTAATCCACCTAATAAAATAAAAAGCCCCCGAAAATAATTATAATCCCTACCCTATACTACATTTCAAATAGCCCTTAAAAGGGCTTTTTGCGGGGCATTGCCCCAAAGTAATCAGCTCTTTTACCTGTAAAAAAAAAGACAATACCCCCACCATTACAACCCACCACCCACACACCCAACCCTACTCTAAAACCCACCCAATCCCCCCTTAATAAAACCTAACACTACCCCTTGAAGATCACCCTACCTTGAGATGTCTTCACCCAACCGGGCAGAAGTGGTCCTCCAGACGGTCCGAAGTCTTCATCCTATCTGGGCAGAAGAGGACCTCCAGACGGGCAGAAGTTTTCATCCAGGCGGCATCTTCTATCTTCATCCATCCGGAGCGGAGCGGGTCCGTCTTCAAGATATCCGATGCGGAGCATCCTCTTCATCCGACAGCCGATTACTAAATGATGGTACCTTTAAGTGACGTCATCCAAGATGGCATCCCTTCAATTCCGATTGGCTGATAGAATTCTATCAGCCAATCGGAATTAAGATAGAAAAAATCCTATTGGCTGATCCAATCATGAGATTTGAAAATATTTACAGTATACACCAGACCTGGGCAGAAATTCCAGCTACACCCATGGAACACCCCTTGTTCAGCCCAATAGCAAAGCTGGAGAAACTAATTTTACATTAAGTACAATAATACACTTTGAATTTTTAATTATAAATATGAATTTCACAGCATTTTTTGCATATTCAGTTTAGTTATATAACAATTTCTTCTGTTTCTTTCCTTCACAATTTCAATATTTTTTTTTATTTTTTCATAAAATACAATTTTTACAGAGCAATTTCATTACGATTTTTAATGCAATTAATCAATACAAATTTTATTTTATGCAATTTTTAAATTAATGTATGTATAACTTTCATGTACTTAAAAACAGGGAACACCTCTTTTGCAAGACATATTCACCTAGATTACGAGTTTTGCGTTAGGAGGGGTGCAGTGCTAAGGAGCAGTTTAAGCTCACTGCTCACTTACAGACAGCGCTGGTATTACGGGTTTTTAGAAACCCGCCGTTAATCGCAAAAAAGTGAGCGAAGAGCAAAATTTAGCTCCACATCTCACCTCAATAACAGCGCTGCTTACGTTAGCGGTGAGCTGGCTAAAGTGCTCGTGCACGATTTCCCCATAGGAATCAATGGGGGAGAGCTGGATGGAAAAAAACCTAACACCTGCAAAAAAGCAGTGTAAAATTCCTAACACAGCCCCATTGATTCCTATGGGGCAATACTTTTTATGTCTACACCTAACACCCTAACATGAACCCCGAGTCTAAACACCCCTAATATTACACTTATTAACCCCTAATCTGCCGCCCCCGACATCGCCGACACCTACATTATTCTTATTAACCCCTAATCTGCCGCTCCGGACACCGCCGCCACCTACATTATACTTATGAACCCCTAATCTGCTGCCCCCAACATCGCTGAACCCTACATTATATTTATTAACCCCTAATCTGCCACCCCAATTTGGCCACAACCTACTTACATTTATTAACCCCTAATCTGACACCCACAACGTCGCCACCACTATAATAAAGTTATTAACCCCTAAACCTAAGTATAACCCTAACCCTAACCCCCCTAACTTAAATATAATTACAATAAATCTAAATAAAATTACTACAATTACCTAAATAATTCCTATTTAAAACTAAATACTTACCTATAAAATAAACCCTAAGATAGCTACAATATAACTAATAGTTACATTGTAGCTATCTTAGGGTTTATTTTTATTTTACAGACAAGTTTGTATTTATTTTTATTTTATTTTATTTTTAAGATTTTTATTCATTTTCAAATTTTTTTTAAAAGTAACAATGAGGGACACGCAGGTCCCAAACACATACATCGGAAGCAAACGTAAATATACAGTAATGAAACGGACTAAAGGTCCCAAGTTAGATAAATAAATAATAATAAGAAAAAACAGCAAAAAAAATCATAAGACAGGATGGTCTCCACCAGTGTAGAGATGGCAGTTCGCACCAAAATGAGCACAAGTGAGAGACCATGAAGTAACCAATACAACACATCACATGTCATGAAACCAGAACATGATCCTGAGGGAGAGGAGGGGGGGGGAGGGGGAGAGGGGAAACATGAAAGAGGAGAGGGATAGAGGAGGTGAGATGTAGGCTGTTTAAGGAGTAACAGGCAATAGGCTTTGGGTCGTGACAGGTGGGCACCAGGAAGTGTCATATTTATCTTTCCAGTCAGCCCATGCCAATTCAAATAAGTCTAGTTTGTTTGAGTCAAAATATATGGTCTTTTCCATGTTGTAAAAGAAGGCCATAGTTTTCACTATCTCGTTCCACGAAGGGGGAGAGTCTTTTTTCCAGAACCTAGCTAAATTAGTTTTAATAGAGGCTAGTAAGTAGATACTTAAAATGCTTTGGGGCTTGGGTAATTCATGTAGGCCTAGGTGTAACAGTGCAGTGGCCGGACCAGGCGGAACTCTAATTCCAAAATCAGTGAGGGCGCGAAGCCCTTGAGCCCATAGGAGATGAATTTTAGGGCATTCCCACCAAATGTGGAGCATAGTGCCCTGAAAACCACAATTCCTCCAGCACAGGGGTGAAACTCCTGGGTACATCTTTGACAGCCGAGAGGGGACCAGGTACCAATGGGAGACCACATTGTAGTAGGTCTCAAACATTGTGATACAATGAAGGGTTTTCTTTGTCAAAAGAATAGCCCTTTGCCAAGAGTCTACCGAGATTTGATTGTGCAACAAGGTGTCCCAAATCAGCAAATGAGGGGCGATTTCGGGTGGAACAGAACCATTGAGAAATCCATAATGGATCGATAAGGGCCTGACAAGTCTGCAACCCGTCTTCCAAATTGACTCCCACGGGGTGGGCTGTCAAGAGGTGGTGGGGAGGAAGCCCCAACTTCTCAAGAAACTTTTAATCCTGATGATCTCAAAAGAAAGGACCGAAGGGATATCTGTGGGGGTGCCCAAGAGAGCCAGGTCTATGAAACCGTCAGGCTGTGAAGCAGACCAGAAGTCCGAGACCTGCCTAATCCCCAGTCTGGCCCATATATTCGGGTGGGTATCTGCCAGCCCAGTAAGGAGACCAGCCGTCAAAGTGATAGGGGAGGGATGGGGAGCGATTAGCTGGCGGTGCTGGATCCTATCCCATACCTGAAGGCATTCTGTAATAACCAGGTTATTGATACCTAGACTTCTACGGCTATGCGGAGGAGTCCAAATTACATCCTTAAGCAGGATATTGTGGGGCAGGGAGGCCTGTTCAATCTCACGCCATTTGTCACAAGACTGAAGTACTCCCCATTGGGAGATATGGGTAAGCATGGCATCCTCGTAATATTTTACCACAGAGGGAGATGCTAGGCCTCCTAAATGAATAGGGAATTTCAGGGGTTTTTGGGCTATTCGGGGAGTCTTCCCCCACCAAATAAACTTTGATATCTCACTCTGGAGCTGCAGTAAAAATTGCATGGGGACTCTAATGGGGAGGCACCTGAACAGGTAGGTGAGCTTAGGAAGAAAAGACATTTTAATAGAGGCAATACGCCCCATCCATGAAATGGACTTATGGTCCCAAGTATTTTTTAAAGACCTCAGTTCTGACAACAGGGGGACATAATTATCTTTAATCATTTGTGAAGCACTTTTGGATATCTTAACACCCAAATGAGTAACCTGCTCATGCAACCATTTAAAATTAAAGCGTTCCTTTAAACTGTGAATGCAATTGTGAGAGTAGCCCCACCAGTATATCTGTTTTTTGAGCGTTCAATTTATAGAATGAGAGGTCACCAAAGGTCTTCAAGACATCCAATAGTCAAGGAATGGCTCTACCCGGATCCGCAGTGAAAATTGTAATGTCGTCCACGAATAATGCTATTTTTTGCAAAGTGCCTGATAGCACTATCCCCGGAATGGATGCGTCGTCACGAATATGGGCAGCCAGGGGCTCGACCGCCAGGGCAAATAAACAGCGGAGACAAGGGGCACCCCTGCCTGGTGCCTTTAGAGATGCTAAAAGGGTCTGACTGAAAACCGAGGCCCCGAACAAAAGCCGACGGGGCAGAGTATAGCGCCTGAATAGCTCTGCAGGTTGATTGGGGAAAATTAAAAGCTCTTAGGGTTTCCCACAAGTAAGACCAGTGGACTCGATCAAAAGCCTTCTCGGCATCCAAAGAGATAACCGAGAAAGGCCTTTGCATTCTAGTAGACTCACAAACAATATTAACAAGACGCCCTGTATTGTCAGGCCCCTCACGCTTATGAATGAACCCTACTTGGTCAGAGCCTATAAGGCACGGAAGAAGCTTTCCGATATGGTTAGCAAGAATTTTAGAGTAGATTTTCACGTCCACGTTGATCAAAGAGATTGGCCTATAGCTTGCGCAGGAGGAAGCGTCTTTTTCGGGTTTAGGTAGGGTAATTATGGCTGCTTTTAAGAATTCCTCTCTCATGGAGCCCTCTTTAATTGCTAAAGCAAAAAACCTCTGCAAGTAGGGGGAAAGTTCATTAGAAAACACCTTATAAAACTGGGCAGAGAAACCATCAGGTCCCGGGGCCTTAAAGGGTTTGAGGTTTTTTATCATTTGTTTAATTTCTACCAGAGATAGAGGGGCTGTAAGTGAGTCTTGTTGCTCAGTTGTAAGTGTGGGAAGATTAGCTGAAGATAAAAAAATTCTTATATCTTGACTAGAAGTAGGTGTTGGAGTCTCGAAGTTTTTAATACTGTATAATTTGGAATAGAAGTCAGCAAAACACTCACCAATTTGAGAGGGTTTCTTGTGTGGTTTACCATTGTAGTTAATCTGGGAAATGCGGGAATTGCTATATTTATGCCTGAGTCTATTTGCAAGCATAGTATCGGGTCTATTGCCTTTGAAATAGTATAATTGTTTTAATTTGCTGAGATTATTTTGTGTACAACGTAACTCTAAGTGGTTAATGTGCACCTTAACTGTAGCAATTTGAGCAGCCAAGTCTAAGCTGATGGAAGAGTGAATAAGGGATTCCAGGGATCTGAGTTTCGTGTGTGCCTGTGCAAGAGTAAAGCCTGCTAACTTTCTCAGATGACCCTGTTTACGAATGATAAGGCCCCTGACTGTTGCCTTAATCGCACCCCAGAGAATGTCATCTGAGGTCTGGCCGTTGTCGTTACGACACAGCAATTCAACCAGGTCCCGTCTGAGTTCTTCCCTGAATGGGATATCAGCCAATATGTGTCTAGGAAGGCACCAATTGGATTTAAATGGTAATTTGTCCGAGGGGAATAAGTCTGCCATTACTAGATCATGGTCTGACCAGGAACTGAGTGAGATGCTGAATCGGGAGACTGAATCCAAGGATCCTGCCTGGCAGAAAATATAGTCCAGTCGCGAATAAGTTTTGTGGGGGTGAGAGTAGTGGGTATAGTCCCTGTCATTAGAATGTAGACTTCTCCAGATGTCAAAGTAGCCATATTGTGTCATTATTGTCCTGAATTGGGCTGAGGTATGTGTCTCTTGGGAATGTTTACTGCTTGTGTTTAGCTGCGTGTGGTCAAGTTTTGGTTCCCATGTCATGTTAAAGTCACCCGCAATCAAAACCCTCCCTTGCTTAAACTTATCAAGTGTCTGAAGAATAGTGCGGAGACACGTGGGCTGCCGGGAATTAGGGAGATAAATAGAGACCAATGTATGAAGAACATGGTCCAGTCTGCAAACCAGAATTGTATATCTGGCTTGGGGGTCAGTAAGTACGTGAATTTGCTCATAAGCGATCCTGTTATGGAGTAAAATGGCCATGCCTCTAGCCTTCTTGGAAAAGGGGGAGTGTTCTAGTACTTTGTAGGAATGAGAGTGAAAATATTGAGGGGTGCCTGACTGCCAATGGGTCTCCTGCAGGAAAACTATATCTGGGTTGTGGAATTTCAGTTCACGGGACAAAAGACTCCTTTTAAAAGGGGAATTAAGACCCCTTACATTGTGTGTAAGCACTTTTAGACAGTGCGCCATCTCACAAGTCAGGCCTGGGGAAGGGAAGCAGGATGGGAAATGTAGAAAAGAAGTTAGGGAAAGGGATTAGGACAGGAGATTAGCTCTTAGGTGTTGTATTAGAAAATGAGGTGAAAGTAGTTCACCTAAGTGGAACCCTGGTGTGGGCTAGAGAGTGAAGGTAGTATCACGCCTACTCAATTAGAGGCAAATAACCTGTGCTGGGTTAGCCTCATAAAATATTAGAAAACAAGTATAAACTGTGACAGTGCAAATATGAACTTAAGTTAATATAACAAAAGATAATAACATTAACAATAGTCCAAGCGGGGACCACAAAGGGTCCAACACATGGTGAGTACCTCTTCAGCTGTGAGGCCGCCCTTTGGGGGCGGACCCTACATTAAGGCATGATGACTGATAAATGTAACTGACCAAAGGTGCCTCACTTTCAGGAAGAGGAGTCTTGAGGACCCTGAGAGTCCTGTGTCTGCTGCGTTTTTTGTCTCTTGGAGCGCTGGTCCTTAGTGGACCATTCAGGGGCCATGGCTCTCAATTTTGCCCTGCTAGGAATGGGTTCCATCGTGTCACCTTTGGTGAGACCCCACTGTGCCAGCAATGCAGTGCCCTGAGCCAGTGAGGAGATTATATGGGTTTGATTATCCCTTGTGATCAGCAGCTTGGACGGGTAACCCCATCTATACCATATACCAGCTTTTCTGAGGGCCAGTGTGACTGGCTGGTATTGCCTTCTGAATTGCAAGGTGTGGGCCGACAAATCAGGAAGAAGTTGAATGGCTTGGAATTTTTCTGGCATTTGAGGCTTGCGAAAGGCGGCCTGCATCAACTTATCTTTGAAGAGGAAGCTGTGAAAACAGACTATAATGTCTCTTGGTTTTTCTTGTGAAACAGACCTTGGGCGCAGTGCTCTATGCCCTCTTTCCATAGTAGTGGTTAGACCTTCCATGGGACCCAACAGACTGTCAAAGAGCTCCAGGAGAAAACATTGCAGGTCTGTTGATGTAATATCTTCCGGTATACCCCGAAATCTGATGTTATTTCTTCGGGCCCGGTCTTCGACATCCGCCAGCTTAAACTCTAGCGGACTCAGTTGATCTGACAGAGATTCAGAGTAAGCCAATAGGTTTGATTGGTCTGTGGTGATATCATCTTGCCGCCTTTCCAAGGGTTCCACCCGTTCTCCAATTTCCGAAATATATTTTTTAAGCTCAGCGTGGCTTTTTTGAAATTCTTTCGTGATAAAGCGGGTCTGGCTAGCAAGCATCTTTTTAAGAGTGTCCTCAGTAATTAAGTGCTGAGACCTGGGGTTTAACATAGCTTCATGCTGAGAGCCTTCACCTAGAGATTCTGACCCACTCAGGCCATCATTGGAGTCATCTTCCGGCTCCTTACGTGGTAAGGAGAAGTGATCTAGAAGCGTTTTCTTCACTGATCCGGGTGTTTTGTGTTTCGCCAGCCCGTATGAGGCATTTTGAAATAGTGGCAAAGAGAAATTCAATGGGGCAAGTGCTGACACAGGGCAGGTCAAGATATAGAGGCACCAATATTTGGACTCACAGGTGGTTACAAAAATGAAAACATGAGTAAAAAATCACATTAAACAGCACATGAAGAGGGGCCCAGAGGGCCTCCCCTACCCCTCCATGGCGGCCACCTTGCTAGAGATTAAATGTCCTCAAGCACAGTTTATAAAAGGGAGAGCCGCCACCAAGGAGCAGGGGCCAGCGAGACCCCCCCAGACACAGGTCAAAGACAAACTCACTCCAAACCTCAGATTAAGAACCAAGATTGACCTTGAGGTAAGTCCCCTTCTGGCCCAGGAGTGGAGGATACAACCTTGCGGAAGGGGAAAGGGGAGGAGGAAGTGACCAGCCCAGACGAGCTGGGCCGGAAAGGGGGGGGCAGGCGGGGGTCACCCACTTGAGATATTCAGTCCCTGCCTAGACAAGGTAGGATGGTAAACCACCTGCAATAACAAAGCAAAACCCCCTCAGTAGGTGAAATATTCTGCTGGATGCTACACTTAGAGGCCCACAATTACAATAGATCAATTAAATGAGCTGAGTATACAGTAAAAACCAATTCAATAGTAGCCTAAGCGAACCTCAGTAGTTATGACCTTAGGGCATACAGACCTCTGAGGAGAAACCTAGGTTAGTTTGTTCAGACAGGTGTAAAGTGGGGAGAGTGTAGTAGGTCTAGTTTGGACAAATAGTGTTATTAAGAAGCGTGCTGGGCTGGTGACATGCAAGCTCTATAAGATAGCACCTGTAAGAGAAAATGCAGATTGAAGCTGGGTGTGGGAGTGAGCCGTGGGAAAGCTTGGGGCTGTTTAGCAATAAGAAGAATGTGTGGTTCAATATTAATTAAAAAGGAGCTTAGGTCAGATTGGTGGTGTAAGTGTTTAGTGAGGGATGTATATACGGTCTAATCTGGACAGGTAGAACTAGTTAGTTTTAAGCAGGACTAATATTGTGTAGTCAACAGAGGATGGTACCTGTAAAAGAGAATATGGGTTAAAACAACAACACTACACTCTGAAAACAAAGTTCAGAGACACCTGAGCTGGCGCAGCAGCCTTGTCATAGGGTTATGTATCCTAGAGGTCCATATTGGGCTAACCTGTTAGAGAAAAGTCACCCCCAACAAGACCTTGCAGACTTTATGGGCCAGTAGCAATAGTAGGATGGGCCTTGACACACAGTTCTGTTCATGTAGCATGCTGAAGGGTTTGAGACAGTTCTGTTTATGTAGCAGACTGTAAGGTTTAAGGCCAGTAAAGAGCAAAGCAGGGGACACCGTTTATTTGATAGAGAGGCAGGATTCCAACAAGAACAGCAAAGTTCTAGGACAGTGGTCTTGGGCCTGCCAGAGGGAACCCCAGCAGGCAGGGTAATAAAAAGCCTCACTGGCACTTGGAATAAGGCATTGGGCCTAGGGGATTAGGCCTCACTTGGAAAGTGTCTAACTTTTGGAGAGACAAATCTCCCCCAAGGTGGGATGGAGCCCACAAAAAATCAGGGCCAAGAGAGCAAGGGGCTATTGTGACAACTCTGAGTAAGGGTTAAAATGACTCCTGTACCACTTAGCTTGCAATATACTTGTAGCCTGAAAGGCCCTAAAGGCCGTGTGACTGCTGCGTGAGGGATCACAGGGCTATGTGCCTGATATGGGGCATGTGGGGCCCAGGGAGCAAGGTTCGTAGCTAACAGAGGGTTATGTCTCCCTCCCCTCCCAGTTGACTTACACCACGCCTCTGTTAAATAGGAGGCAGATTCACCCAATCACTCCGCGATAGATCTCCACTTCCAGGCTATCCAGACTGAGGGTCAGGAGCCGACGGCTGTTTGTTGCTGAGGTGCGCAACAGTTGGTGGCGGAGGACAGGGCCTAAGATGGCGGCCGTTCGCTCCAATTCTGGGATGTGCGCTCAGCTATTTTTCCCCTTCAGCGAGACCTGACTGGCGGCCTAAGTCCCCGGGGGGTAAGTCCGGGTGCGGGAGGGTCTCTTGTCGCTGCGGCAGCAGGTGGGTCCGGTCTGCTCATGGGAACGGTCAGTGGCCTCCCAAGTCCCGATGCGTGGGGGGCAGCAGCCCGGCTGTACAATTAAGCGGATCTGTTGTAAGTTCCCCAGAGCAGGAATCTGAAGTTTTAGCCTCAATATAGACTCCGGAGTGGAGCCCCGACCCTCCGGAGTCGTTCTCAGCAGGAGCGCTTCTTACGGGCTAGATCTTTCTTCATGAAGGTAGCTGGCTAAGGTTCACTTCCTCCGACTGATTACTGCTGAGACAGTCTTAGCAGCAAACTCCTGGATGAAAGCCTTAACAATACGGTCCCAATTTAGGAAATTTTCTGGGAAATTTTAGTTTTTTATAAGGTTATTAACCTCTTTATCAAGCGGAGCTCAAGTGCTGTGCGGCCGCTCAGTACAACGTCTAGCCCCGCCCCGCGTTTGTATTTATTTTAACTAGGTAGAATAGTTATTATATAGTTATTAACTATTTAAGAACTACCTAGTTAAAATAAAGACAAATGTACCTGTAAAATAAAACCTAACCTAAGTTACACTAACACCTAACATTACACTATAATTAACTAAATTAACTAAATTAAATAAAATTAATTACAATTAAATAAAATTATCTAAAGTACGAAAAAAAAAAAAAAAATTTAAACTAATTTGTAAGAGATTGTAGGAACTGTTTAAATATGTCTATGACAACAGTATTCCTATGAGATTGGTAAGGGTTTTGTTGTTGGCTAAGTATTCCAGTAATGGATTTCACAAGAACACCTAGTACTTTTATATATGCCAAGTGATTATAGTTGAGCAATGAAATATTTGATTATATCACACAAACTATATAGTGGCAAAAGTAGCAATTGGATACATAGGATAGACTTATACAGTCAGTGAATGAATACTGTGGTAACTTGATACTTATATCGATAAATCACAGAGTATGGAATTAAGGTAGATAAAGTTAATCAGACCTGTGAATAATGTCCCAGAGCAGGTCAGTTCCCCTTGCTTCGTATTGCTGATGATACTCTGTCTAGACCCGGGAGAGGAATCAAACAGGAGCGTGGCGAGCGGTTTAGAGCTGACAGGCAGGGAGAGAAGCACAGGTCTGCGTCTGATGACGTCAGAGGTATCGGTTGCCACTCTCACACAGGCTGGATAGGGAGAAGTGAAGCTGAACCTGCAACAAATCCGGAAAATGTTGAATCTACTTACACAGGTTAGTAAGCAGCTTTAGGACTCTTAGCAAATGAGTAGTTCGGCTGGTTCCAAGAGAACTGAGCTTAATCTCAGTAGCGGTATGAGTACACACAGAAAAGGTATAGAACTCAATAAAGCAGCACTGATTCTTAGTAGGTGGTGCCTTAAATAGGCAAAAGCTTAAAGGGACAGAGAGGTAACGTTTAACCCTTACAGAGCCCCCCCTACAAAGAACCACAGCGTGGGTCAAGGTCTGGGACGATCCGGGTTCCGCCGGTGGAAAAGGGATACAAGGCGAGGAGCGGAGACATTGGAAGCAGGTTCCCAAGAATCTTCCTCATGTCCAAAGCCTTTCCAATGAATGAGGTAAAATAGAACTCCCCCGCGGATACGTGAGTCCAGGATGCTATGTACAACAAATTCCTGATCCGAGGAAGGTATCGGAACTGGTTCGGAATCATGAGGAGTAGGGGTAGACACAGAGCAAGGTTTAACTAAGGACACATGAAAAGTTGGATGAACCTTGAAACTGGAAGGGAGCTGTAGAGTGACAGTTGATGGATTAGTGATCCGAATGATGGGGTACGGACCAATGAACAACTTCCCCATCTTCTTGCTTGGGTATGAGAGTCTAAGATTCCGAGTTGAGAGCCAAACCTTTTGACCCACCACATACGTGGGACTAGTCCTATGACGGAGGTTGTAGTATTTGCTTTGGTATGCTTGAGCATGTAGTATATTGTCACGGATAGTAGGGAACAGAACAGAGATATCATTGACCAAGTCGTTCACCACAGGACAAGGTGTCTCAGCCTTCGGTAGAAGAGTAAAACGAGGGTGTAATCCATAGTTAATGAAAAACGGAGAGAAACTAGTAGAGGCATTCCTGTTGTTATTATACGCGAACTCGGCTAGAGGGAGGAAAGATGCCCATGACTCCTGTTGATTTGCACAGTAACATCGCAAGTATTGCTCCAGCCACTGGTTCACTCTCTCAGTCTGTCCGTTAGTCTGCGGATGATAGGCGGTGGTGAGCTTCTGTTCCATGTGGAGGGCTTTACACAAAGATCTCCAAAATTTGGAGGTGAACTGAGTTCCACGATCACTGATAACTGTTAGAGGGATTCCATGCAACCGAACTACATTTTGTATGAATAGGTCACAAGAAATTTTGGACGTAGGTAATGATGATATGGGGATGAAATGTGACATTTTTGAGAACAAGTCTGTAACCACCATAATGGTGGTATAATTATTGGATGTCGGTAGATCAACAATAAAATCCATAGATACAGTCTCCCATGGAACATGGGGTACTGGTAAAGGTTGTAGAAGACCAACTGGTAGTTGTCTGGAGGGTTTAGAGGTGGCACAGATGACACATTGATCCAAGTAATCTCTGAGATCAGTCCGTAAGGATGGCCACCAATAGAATCTAGTGAGCAGATCCATAGATTTATCCCTACCCATATTCCCTGCTAAAGGAGATTTGTGTACAGAATTCAGTACCTCCTTTCGGAGGTTTAGCGGGATATACAGCTTGTGGTCCTTGCGTAACACTCCATTAGAGTCAGGTAACAAGTCCTGAAAAGGAACAGAGGTATCAGTGTCAAGGGCTCTTTTAAAAAGGGGTTCAAGACCCGTCATGATTCCTACTATACATTCCTTAGGTATGATGGTAGTGGGCATAGGGGATTGCAGAGGTTTGGTGGCTTGTCTGGAGAGGGCGTCTGCCTTGCCATTCCTGGTACCTGGTCTATAGGTGATGATATATTGAAAGCGAGAAAAATAGAGACTCCATCTCACTTGCCTGGAGGACAAGGTACGGTTAGATTGTAAGTACTGCAAGTTTTTATGGTCTGTATAAATAACAGTAGGTTGGGTAGCTCCTTCCAAGAGGTGTCTCCAATGGTCAAATGAACATTTGATAGCGAGCAATTCTTTTTCTCCTACTGGGTAATTCAATTCGGAAGGTTGTAGGAGTCTAGAGAAGAATGCCACCGGATGTAAAGGATCCTTAAAGGATTTCCTCTGGTACAAGATTGCCCCAATGGCAAAATCTGAAGCGTCCACCTCTAGTATGAATTGCTTCTGTAGATCCAGATACTGAAGGATGGGGGCTGAAGTAAATTGGGACTTGAGATTGTCAAAAACTGACTGAGTTTGATGGTTCCAGGCAAACTGTTGATTCAATTTAGTGAGTTCAGTCAGTGGTTTCGTGAGGGCTGCAAAGCCAGGTATAAACTTTCTATAATAATTAGAAAAACCTAGAAAGCGCTGTACATCTTTCTTTGTTTGGGGAACAGGCCAATCTAAAATCGCCTGAACCTTGTCGTTTTGCATTTTAATGCCTTTTGGGGAGATTTCATAGCCGAGGAAGGTTATGTTTTGAGACTCGAATATACATTTTTCGAGTTTAGCATATAGACTATGTGTCCTAAGTCTAGAAAGAACTTCCCTAACATGTAGTCTATGCTGATCTAGGTCTTGTGAATAAATTAGAATGTCGTCCAAATAGACAACAACGTACACATCCAGGATGTCTCTGAAGAGATCATTGATAAGACATTGGAATGTAGCTGGAGCGTTACATAAACCGAAAGGCATCACTGTGTATTCGAAAAGACCGTATCTAGTTCGGAACGCAGTGAGCCATTCGTCTCCAGCCCTCATTCGTATCAGATTATAGGCGCCACGAAGATCCAACTTGGTGAAAACCGTGGCACCCCTCAATCTTTCTATCAATTCCGGGATTAACGGGAGAGGGTACCTGTTTTTACGTGTACGCTTATTTAATTCTCGGTAATCGATAATAGGTCTCAAAGTACCGTCTTTGTTAGTAACAAAGAATATCCCAGCCCCGGCAGGGGAGGTACTGGGTCTGATAAACCCCTTTCTAAGGTTGTCATCAATATAGTTCTTTAAATGTTCCAACTCTGGTTTAGAGAGTGGATAAATGTGGCCGTAAGGGATGGAGACCCCTGGTAATAGGTCAATCGGGCAGTCATAAGCCCTGTGGGGAGGGAGGACCTCAGCATCCTTTTTGTCAAACACATCAGAATACTCTGCGTACTGAGTGGGCAGAATATTAGCAGAAGTATTACATAAAATAGATATGTCAGTGTTTGAAAAGGAAGTATTTGGGTTAGGAAAGGTAAGGCTGAGGTTATCCCAATCTATAGTAGGTTTGTACATACACAACCATTCCATACCTAGTATGATGTCAAAAATAGGGGATGTAATAACATCAAATATACAAGGATTAGTTACTGAGTTATTAACAGTTACCTGTATAGGGCCAGTTTGATGTAATACAGGCCCAGAAGCAAGTAAAGACCCATCAATAACCTTCACGGAGACTGGATTGCTTTTACACACAAAAGGTATTTTATTGGATTTGACAAAACCTAGATGGATGAAATTCCTACATGAGCCTGTATCTATGAGTGCTTCAGTGGATGTCTGGAAGTGGTCCCACTGTAAAAGAATTGGGACAGTGATGTAAGCATTTTTAATCGTCTTTATAACATAAGAGGTATTTGTTGTTAACAACCTACCCTTCTTAGTTTTAGCTAGTATAGGGCAGTCCTTTACTTCATGGGATGGGGAAGCACAGTACATGCATAGGCAATGCATTTTCCTTCTGGCTTTTTCCTGTGTGGTGAGTGGCCCCTTCATAAACCCAATATCCATGGGTTGGGGACTATCTTTAACCTGGTAAGATGGAGTTGGGAGGTAGCCTTTGGAGCTTGTAGCCTTTTCATTCCTTCGTTCTCTGAGGCGTCTATCAATATTGATTGTGAGAGGGAGAAATTCCTCCAAGGAGTCAGGGATACCGATCCGAGATAATTCATCTTTTATTTCTTCGCTTAACCCCAAACGAAATTGTGTCTTGAGGGACACCTCGTTCCATCCCGAATCACGTGCTGAAATTTTGAAGAGGGTGATATAATTTTCCACTGGATTTTTTCTTTGTTTCAGTGCCCTTAGGGTATTTTCGGCAGAGACCTGTTTGAAGGGGTCATCATAAAGTGCCGCCATCTGGGTGAAAAAACTTGAAAGAGATCCTAAAACAGGGTCTTGGCTCTCATAAAATGAGTCAGCCCAAGCCCTGGGCTCTCCCCTTAGATAAGAGATGACCGTTAAGACTCTGACCCTTTCTGTGGGGTATGTACGTGGTTTTAGGTCAAATAATAATAAACAGGAATTCCTGAATTCTCTGAACCGAGCTCTGTCTCCAGAGAATTTCTCAGGAGGGGAGGCCAAGGGCTCAGGTGTTTGTTCTGGGGGAGTCGGCTTAGGGGCCAGTACCTCCCTTAGACAGGCTTTCAGGGCCTGGTTCTCAATTTGTAGCTCATGGAAAGAGCCTGACAAAGCATCCAGCCTGTCAGACAATACTTGAACTCTTTCACCAATTGGATCCTGTTCCATGGTGAAAATGTATAATGAATATAACCTGTTTGCAAGCTTCAGCCAAAACAAACCCTTACTGAATCTCTAATGAGGCTGCTTTATTATGTAAGAGATTGTAGGAACTGTTTAAATATGTCTATGACAACAGTATTCCTATGAGATTGGTAAGGGTTTTGTTGTTGGCTAAGTATTCCAGTAATGGATTTCACAAGAACACCTAGTACTTTTATATATGCCAAGTGATTATAGTTGAGCAATGAAATATTTGATTATATCACACAACTATACAGTGGCAAAAGTAGCAATTGGATACATAGGATAGACTTATACAGTCAGTGAATGAATACTGTGGTAACTTGATACTTATATCGATAAATCACAGAGTATGGAATTAAGGTAGATAAAGTTAATCAGACCTGTGAATAATGTCCCAGAGCAGGTCAGTTCCCCTTGCTTCGTATTGCTGATGATACTCTGTCTAGACCCGGGAGAGGAATCAAACAGGAGCGTGGCGAGCAGTTTAGAGCTGACAGGCAGGGAGAGAAGCACAGGTCTGCGTCTGATGACGTCAGAGGTATCGGTTGCCGCTCTCACACAGGCTGGATAGGGAGAAGTGAAGCTGAACCTGCAACAAATCCGGAAAATGTTGAATCTACTTACACAGGTTAGTAAGCAGCTTTAGGACTCTTAGCAAATGAGTAGTTCGGCTGGTTCCAAGAGAACTGAGCTTAATCTCAGTAGCGGTATGAGTACACACAGAAAAGGTATAGAACTCAATAAAGCAGCACTGATTCTTAGTAGGTGGTGCCTTAAATAGGCAAAAGCTTAAAGGGACAGAGAGGTAACGTTTAACCCTTACATAATTACACCTACTCTAATCCCCCTAACAAAATAAAAAAGCCCTACCCTACACTAAATTACAAATAGCCCTTAAAAGGGCCTTTTGCGGGGCATTGCCCCAAAGTAATCAGCTCTTTTACCTGTAAAACAAAAGTACAAATACCCCCACAACATTAAAACCCACCACCCACACAACCAACCCTACTCTAAAACCAACCCAATCCCCCCTTAATAAAACCTAACACTAACCCCTTGAAGATCACCCTACCGTGAGACGTCTTCACCCAACCGGGCAGAAGTGGTCCTCCAGATGGGCAGAAGAGGTCCTCCAGATGGGCAGAAGTCTTCATCCAGATGGCATCTTTTATCTTCATCCATCCAGCGCGGAGCGGATCCATCTTCAAGACATCCAACGTGGAGCATCCTCTTCATCGGGAGTCTTCTTACTAAATGACGGTACCTTTAAGTGATGTCATCCAAGATGGCATCCCTTCAATTCCGATTGGCTGATAGAATTCTATCAGCCAATCGGAATTAAAGGGACGCCATTTTGGATGACGTCACTTAAAGGTACCGTCATTTAGTAAGAAGACTATGGATGAAAAGGATGCTCCGCGTCGGATGTCTTGAAGATGGACCCGCTCCGCGTCGGATGGATGAAGATAGAAGATGCTGTCTTGATGAAGACTTCTGCCCGTCTGGAGGACTTCTTCTGCCCGGCTTGGATGAAGACTTCTGCCTGTTTGGAGGACCACTTCTGCCCAGTTGGGTGAAGACGTCTCACGGTAGGGTGATCTTCAAGGGGTTAGTGTTAGGTTTTTTTAAGGGGGTATTGGGTGGGTTTTAGAGTTGGGTTGGTTGTGTGGGTGGTGGGTTTTAATCTTGGGGGGCATTTGTACTTTTGTTTTACAGGTAAAAGAGCTGATTACTTTGGGGCAATGCCCCGCAAAAGGCCCTTTTAAGGGCTATTTGTAATTTAGTGTAGGGTAGGGCTTTTTTTTTTTTTGTTAGGGGGATTAGAGTAGGTGTAATTATTTTAAAAATCTTGTAATTATTATATTATTTTCCGTAATTTAGTGGGGTTTTTTTTCCGTACTTTAGATCATTTTATTTAATTGTAATTAAATGTATTTCATTTATTTAATTTATTTAATTATAGTGTAGTGTTAGGTGTAATTGTAACTTAGGTTAGGTTTTATTTTACAGGTAAATTTGTCTTTATTTTAACTAGGTAGTTATTAAATAGTTAATAACTATTTAATAACAATTCTACCTAGTTAAAATAAATACAAACTTGCCTGTAAAATAAAAATAAACCCTTAGGCCTAGATTTAGAGTTCGGCGGTAGCCGTCAAAACCAGCGTTAGAGGCTCCTAACGCTGGTTTTGGGCGCCCGCTGGTATTTGGAGTCAGTCAGGAAAGGGTCTAACGCTCACTTTTCAGCCGCGACTTTTCCATACCGCAGATCCCCCTACGCCATTTGCGTAGCCTATCTTTTCAATGGGATCTTTCTAACGCTGGTATTTAGAGTCGTTTCTGCAGTGAGCGTTAGAGCTCTAACGACAAGATTCCAGCCGCCTGAAAATAGCAGGAGTTAAGAGCTTTCTGGCTAACGCCGGTTTCTAAAGCTCTTAACTACTGTACCCTAAAGTACACTAACACCCATAAACTACCTATGTACCCCTAAACCGAGGTCCCCCCACATCGCCGCCACTCGATTAAAATTTTTAACCCCTAATCTGCCGACCGCCACCTACGTTATACTTATGTACCCCTAATCTGCTGCCCCTAACACCGCCGACCCCTGTATTATATCTATTAACCCCTAACTTGCCCCCCACAACGTCGCCGCAAGCTACTTAAAATAATTAACCCCTAATCTTCCGACCGCAAATCGCCGCCACCTACGTTATCCCTATGTACCCCTAATCTGCTACCCCTAACATCGCCGACCCCTATGTTATATTTATTAACCCCTAATCTGCCCCCCACAACGTCGCCGACACCTACCTACACTTATTAACCCCTAATCTGCCGAGCGGACCTGAGCGCTACTATAATAAAGTTATTAACCCCTAATCCGCCTCACTAACCCTATCATAAATAGTATTAACCCCTAATCTGCCCTCCCTAACATCGCCGACACCTAACTTCAATTATTAACCCCTAATCTTCCGACCGGAGCTCACCGCTATTCTAATAAATGTATTAACCCCTAAAGCTAAGTCTAACCCTAACACTAACACCCCCCTAACTTAAATATAATTTTTATCTAACGAAATAAATTAACTCTTATTAAATAAATAATTCCTATTTAAAGCTAAATACTTACCTGTAAAATACATCCTAATATAGCTACAATATAAATTATAATTATATTATAGCTATTTTAGGATTAATATTTATTTTACAGGCAACTTTGTAATTATTTTAACCAGGTACAATAGCTATTAAATAGTTAAGAACTATTTAATAGTTACCTAGTTAAAATAATTACAAATTTACCTGTAAAATAAATCCTAACCTAAGATATAATTAAACCTAACACTACCCTATCAATAAAATAATTAAATAAACTACCTACAATTACCTACAATTAACCTAACACTACACTATCAATAAATTAATTAAACACAATTGCTACAAATAAATAAAATTAAATAAACTATCTAAAGTACAAAAAATAAAAAAGAACTAAGTTACAGAAAATAATAAAATATTTACAAACATAAGAAAAATATTACAACAATTTTAAACTAATTACACCTACTCTAAGCCCCCTAATAAAATAACAAAGCCCCCCAAAATAAAAAATTCCCTACCCTATTCTAAAATACAAATATTACAAGCTCTTTTACCTTACCAGCCCTGAACAGGGCCCTTTGCGGGGCATGCCCCAAGAATTTCAGCTCTTTTGCCTGTAAAAAAAAACATACTATACCCCCCCCCAACATTACAACCCACCACCCACATACCCCTAATCTAACCCAAACCCCCCTTAAATAAACCTAACACTACCCCCCTGATGATCTTCCTACCTTGTCTTCACCATGCCAGGTTCACCGATCCGTCCTGGCTCCAAGATCTTCATCCACCCCAAGCGGGGGCTAGACATCCACTGAAGAAGTCCAGAAGAGGGTCCAAAGTCTTCCTCCTATCCGGCAAGAAGAGGACATCCGGACCGGCAAACATCTTCTCCAAGCGGCATCTTCTATCTTCTTCCATCCGATGACGACCGGCTCCATCTTGAAGACGTCCAGCGCGGATCCATCCTCTTCTTCCGACGACTAGACGACGAATGACGGTTCCTTTAAGGGACGTCATCCAAGATGGCGTCCCTCGAATTCCGATTGGCTGATAGGATTCTATCAGCCAATCGGAATTAAGGTAGGAATTTTCTGATTGGCTGATGGAATCAGCCAATCAGAATATAGTTCAATCCGATTGGCTGATCCAATCAGCCAATCAGATTGAGCTCGCATTCTATTGGCTGATCGGAACAGCCAATAGAATGCGAGCTCAATCTGATTGGCTGATTGGATCAGCCAATCGGATTGAACTATATTCTGATTGGCTGATTCCATCAGCCAATCAGAAAATTCCTACCTTAATTCCGATTGGCTGATAGAATCCTATCAGCCAATCGGAATTCGAGGGACGCCATCTTGGATGACGTCCCTTAAAGGAACCGTCATTCGTCGTCTAGTCGTCGGAAGAAGAGGATGGATCCGCGCTGGACGTCTTCAAGATGGAGCCGGTCGTCATCGGATGGAAGAAGATAGAAGATGCCGCTTGGAGAAGATGTTTGCCGGTCCGGATGTCCTCTTCTTGCCGGATAGGAGGAAGACTTTGGACCCTCTTCTGGACTTCTTCAGTGGATGTCTAGCCCCCGCTTGGGGTGGATGAAGATCTTGGAGCCAGGACGGATCGGTGAACCTGGCATGGTGAAGACAAGGTAGGAAGATCATCAGGGGGGTAGTGTTAGGTTTATTTAAGGGGGGTTTGGGTTAGATTAGGGGTATGTGGGTGGTGGGTTGTAATGTTGGGGGGGGGTATAGTATGTTTTTTTTTACAGGCAAAAGAGCTGAAATTCTTGGGGCATGCCCCGCAAAGGGCCCTGTTCAGGGCTGGTAAGGTAAAAGAGCTTGTAATATTTGTATTTTAGAATAGGGTAGGGAATTTTTTATTTTGGGGGGCTTTGTTATTTTATTAGGGGGCTTAGAGTAGGTGTAATTAGTTTAAAATTGTTGTAATATTTTTCTTATGTTTGTAAATATTTTATTATTTTCTGTAACTTAGTTCTTTTTTATTTTTTGTACTTTAGATAGTTTATTTAATTTTATTTATTTGTAGCAATTGTGTTTAATTAATTTATTGATAGTGTAGTGTTAGGTTAATTGTAGGTAATTGTAGGTAGTTTATTTAATTATTTTATTGATAGGGTAGTGTTAGGTTTAATTATATCTTAGGTTAGGATTTATTTTACAGGTAAATTTGTAATTATTTTAACTAGGTAACTATTAAATAGTTCTTAACTATTTAATAGCTATTGTACCTGGTTAAAATAATTACAAAGTTGCCTGTAAAATAAATATTAATCCTAAAATAGCTATAATATAATTATAATTTATATTGTAGCTATATTAGGATGTATTTTACAGGTAAGTATTTAGCTTTAAATAGGAATTATTTATTTAATAAGAGTTAATTTATTTCGTTAGATAAAAATTATATTTAAGTTAGGGGGGTGTTAGTGTTAGGGTTAGACTTAGCTTTAGGGGTTAATACATTTATTAGAATAGCGGTGAGCTCCGGTCGGAAGATTAGGGGTTAATAATTGAAGTTAGGTGTCGGCGATGTTAGGGAGGGCAGATTAGGGGTTAATACTATTTATGATAGGGTTAGTGAGGCGGATTAGGGGTTAATAACTTTATTATAGTAGCGCTCAGGTCCGCTCGGCAGATTAGGGGTTAATAAGTGTAGGTAGGTGTCGGCGACGTTGTGGGGGGCAGATTAGGGGTTAATAAATATAACATAGGGGTCGGCGATGTTAGGGGTAGCAGATTAGGGGTACATAGGGATAACGTAGGTGGCGGCGATTTGCGGTCGGAAGATTAGGGGTTAATTATTTTAAGTAGCTTGCGGCGACGTTGTGGGGGGCAAGTTAGGGGTTAATAGATATAATACAGGGGTCGGCGGTGTTAGGGGCAGCAGATTAGGGGTACATAGGGATAACGTAGGTGGCGGCGGTTTACGGAGCGGCAGATTAGGGGTTAAAAGTGTAATGCAGGGGTCAGCGATAGCGGGGGCGGCAGATTAGGGGTTAATAAGTGTAAGGTTAGGGGTGTTTAGACTCGGGGTACATGTTAGGGTGTTAGGTGCAGACGTAGGAAGTGTTTCCCCATAGGAAACAATGGGGCTGCGTTAGGAGCTGAACGCTGCTTTTTTGCAGGTGTTAGGTTTTTTTTCAGCTCAAACAGTCCCATTGTTTCCTATGGGAGAATCGTGCACGAGCACGTTTTTGATGCCGGCCGCGTCCGTAAGCAACTCTGGTATCGAGAGTTGCATTTGCGGTAAAAATGCTCTACGCTCCTTTTTTGGAGCCTAACGCAGCATTTGTTTGAACTCTCGATACCAGAGTTAAATTTATGGTGCGGCCAGAAAAAAACCTGCGGAGCGTTAACAGCCCTTTTACCGCCGAACTCTAAATCTAGGCCTAAGATAGCTACAATGTAACTATTAGTTATATTGTAGCTAGCTTAGGGTTTATTTTACAGGTAAGTATTTAGTTTTAAATAGGAATTATTTAGGTAATTGTAGTAATTTTATTTAGATTTATTGTAATTATATTTAAGTTAGGGGGTGTTAGGGTTAGACTTAGGTTTAGGGGTTAATACATTTAATATAGTGGTGGCGACTTTGTGGGTGGCAGATTAAGGGTTAATAAATGTAGGTAGGTGGCGGCGATGTTAGGGACAGCAGATTAGGGGTTAATAATATTTAACTAGCGTTTGAGATGCGGGAGTGCAGTGGTTTAGGGGTTAATATATTTATTATAGTGGCGGTTTGGCAGATTAGGGGTTCAAATATTTATTTTAGTGTTTGCGATGTGGGAGGGCCTCGGTTTAAGGGGTTAATAGGTAGTTTATGGGTGTTAGTGTACTTTTTAGCACTTTAGTTAAGAGTTTTATGCTACGGCGTTGTAGTGTAAATCTCTTAACTACTGATTTTAAAATGCGGTATCAGGATTGACAGGAGAGGGTCTACCGCTCACTTTTGGTCAGACTCGTAATACCGTCTCTATGCAAGTCCCATTGAAAATATAGGATACGCAATTGACGTAAGTGTATTTGCGGTATTTCAGAGTCTGGCCAAAAAAGTGAGCAGTGAGCCTGTCATTTCAAGACTTGTAATACCAGCGGGCGTTAAAAAGCAGCGTTGTGACCGGCCAAATCTGCTTTTTAAGCCTAACTCACAACTCGTAAACTAGCCGATTGTTTTTAAGGTAAAAACTGCCTTTATAAAATTAGGACAGGGGCTTCATAGTACTAGCAAATTTTCTTGTCGAAGCTCATAAGTCCGACTGTCCAGCGAGCTTTACAGATTTAGGCCCCATGTGAGAACACGTACATTTTATATTAGTTGTCTCTAAATATATGCTTATTTAAAAGTAAAGAATTTCACTTTGAGCTTGCAGATCTGTCATTCACAGTGCTTGATAGACACATTCCTCTTACTCATATCTATAACATACAGCCAAGGCATAATTAAGAACCCTGAGTAATCATAGCATTGGTAAAGCTGTATTAAAGACAAAAAAGACAAGCTAGAGGAAGCCAGTGCCTTGTTTTTATGATTTGCCATTAGAATATACATATGAATTATTGTTAGGAGTACTTTTGAACTGTTCTGAGTTAGCACATTCAAGAAATAGTATCTGCATATTAATGCACGTTAACTGGAGCAATAACAAAACATTTGTACATTGTACTTCTAGGTTTGCATTGCAGTGACCTTTTAATTTAATAAAAGATAAAGTATTTGTTTAATTTTACTCTTTAAATCTTTTTGTAAAACTATTTTTGTTAAATAACATCATATATATTTAAAGACATATGTTTTCTCAATATATTATTTATTTAATATATATTTTAGGGATATATTCAAATATTGCCATTTAATTGCATTAAAAAAGAAGAACTGCTTGTGCAATGATAAATGCAGAGAGCGTATGCTGTCGGTATTTATCGATGTGCGGTGGACATGATCCGCAATATCGGATCATGTCTGCTTGCACAATGATAATTCGGCCCCATAGAAGGAAATGTGTGGGTGGAGTTAGAGCTTTACAATTCAGAAACTAAAAAGAAAGGGTTAATGGCGAGGCACTGCAGTATAAATTTGCAGGTAGAGTAATTAAAGTACATATTATTATATTTTTTCCAGTGTGATAAGGATACTGAAATAACTCCTCTTGCTCCCTAAAGAACCTTCTAAATATTTTACCTGTTTGTTAGTATTCTCCATTTGCTAATAAACCCCTACACAAATTTACATCATACGTTCAAATGCACTTATCCTCTTACTCCCTGCAGCACCCATTATTATGGTTTGGAAGCTTTTAAGATAAATATCCTGTTTTTTTTTACAATGGCTCTTATTCAAAATCAAGCGAACATACTGATTTGCACTAAAGTTTGCGTCAAAATCAGTAGGCAATATTTAAAATCAAGCAGTCTGGCTGATATATGCAGCTCTTTTGCCAATGCTAAAATGTTGCATGAAAATATAAACAGCTGCAATATTTTATGTTTCAGGCAGTGATATTGTTTTGGAATGGTATTCAAAAAGCAAGCGACAATGCAAACCCACTTGAATACTTACTGCAAATCTGCTTGCTGGGGAGCACCACTGTAAGCAATGGAGAAAATAGAGCCTGACAGCAGTGCAGAAATAAAGAACTGGTATTATTATTATTTATTATTATTCTTTATTTATAAAGCACCAACAGATTCCGCAGCGCTACCCATGGGTACAAGGATAACAGTACAATGAAGAAACAATACGATAAAAGACAAAATTTTACAGACAAATACAGGGGGAATTGAGGGCCCTATTCCCATGGGAACTTAAAATCTAGAGGGGTAGGAGGATGGGAAACATGAGGTGGGGACTGCAAAGCTGAGAATGATATTAGTGAGGAGATAGTGGGTAACTGTTAGTTAAGTGAAGTTAGTTTGTTAATAAGTCGGGTGATAAGCTTCCCTGAAAAGAAAGGTCTTTAGGGAACGTTTAAAGGAGGAGAGGTTAGGGGCAAGTCTGACAGCTCGAGGAAGTACTTTCCAGAGGGTTGGTGCCGCACGAGAGAAGTCCTGTAGTCTAGCATGAGAGGAGGTGATGGTAGAGGATGCAAGAAGCAGGTCATTGTTGGATCTTAGGGGGCGGGCAGGAGTATATTTGTTGATGAGTGAGGACAGGTAGGGTGGGGCAGCATTGGTGAGGGCTTTGTAGGTCAGGGTGAGAATTTTGAATTTAACTCTGTTGCTGATGGGGAGCCAGTGAAGGGACTCACAGAGAGGAACAGCAGAAACAGAGCATCGAGAGAGGTGGATTAGCCTGGCAGATGCATTTAGAATGTATTGGAGGGGAGAGAGGCGAATATATAGAAAAATTAGAGACTGGAGTAGAGTTAGAGGGGGGAATTAGAAGTAGTTCGGTCTTGGACATGTTTGTTTTTAGGTGGTGAGAGGCCATCCAGGAGGAAATGCCAGATAAGCAGTCGCTGATGTGAGAATTGACAGAAGGGGATGCAGGGGTGGAAAGATAGATCTGGGTATCATCAGCATAGAGGTGATAGCTGAAGCCATAGCTGTTGATAAGTTTACCCAGTGAAGAAGTGTAAATAGAGAAGAGTAGAGGACCCAGGACAGAGCCTTGAAGTACTCCAACAGACAGAGGCAATAGAGAGGAGGAGTCACCAGCAAAAGAGACGGAGAAGGATCTGTTAGAGAGATAAGAGTGAATCCAGGAGAGGGCAGTGTCACAGAGCCCAAGAGAGCTGAGAGTCCGTAGGAGAAGGGGATGGTCAACAGTGTCAAAGGCAGCAGAGAGGTCAAGTGTTTTTAGCGGAAAGGAGATGGTATATTCATAATGCATAATTTATTTTTTTTTGGTCCTGTTAGAGATGTCATCCTTTTTATTTCTAGTCATACAAAAAAAATGCATAAACTAAAAAAACAATGGCCCAGATTACGAGTTTTGCGTTAGAGGCTATGCGGTGCTAACAAGCAGTTTTGTCTCACAGCTCACTTACATTCAGCGCTGGTATTATGAGTTCTCAGAAACCCATAGTTAAAAGACAAGAAGTGAGCGTTGAGCAAAATTTTGCTCATTACCGCACTCCAATACCAGCGCTGCTTAAGTCAGCGGTGAGCTGGTTGTTCGAGCTCGTGCACGATTTCCCCATAGGAATCAACAGGGAGAGCCTGAGAAAAAGTCTAACAACTGCAAAAAAGCAGCGTAAAACTCCTTAACGCAGCCCCATTGATTCTTATGGGGAGACAAAAGTTATGTCTACACCTAACACCCTAACATGAACCCCGAGTCTAAACACCCCTAATCTTACACTTATTAACCCTAATCTGCCGCCCCCGACATCGCCAACACCTAAATTATAATTATTAACCCCTAATCTTCTGCTCCAGACACCGCTGCCACCTACATTATATGTATTAACCCCCTAATCTTCTGCCCCCAACATCGCCGACACCTACATACTATTTATTAACCCCTAATCTACCACCCCAAATGTCGCTGCAAACTACCTACATTTATTAACCCCTAATCTGCCACCCCCAACATCGCCGCCACTATATTAAAGTTATTAACCCCTGTCCGGTTTCCGATGGGAAGAGCTGATCCGGAGCAGAACACGCCGAGTGTCGGCGTGGTGTAGAAAGACAGCTTTTTGAAACAGCTTCGCCTCCCTGGCTTTTTCTCCCATTGTTGATGTGGTTTATACATCCTTGGGAGCTGGGCAGTTTCCATTTGTGCCCTGGCAGGAAACCCATGAGAGCGGTAAGCTCCGTCGCAAGAGCTGCAAGTAGCTTCTCTACATGGAAAAGTATACCCTGCTGGGTTCAATTCTTTGACTGATTAAGGGACGCTGTCCCCTAACTATAGCATACCAGTACCCTGGCTGTACCATGAAGGCAAAGATCGACGCACTATAGGTGCATGAACAACACCTTTTTACACTATAAGGACCCTGCATATCCTAAATCCCTCGCTGCCCTGCCGGACGGAACGAACGCATCTTAAGTCTGCCACCTCACCACCTGCAGTGGTCTCGTTGTGGAACAGATCCATTCCCTAGGACCCGATGCTTCTTCAGTCTGGATACCAGGTTAAAGCAGGTGACTGAACTTACCAGAGGGATGATCCTGGGCGGAGTGCTGAGCGGGGCACAGTGTCTGCGGCTTGAGCGCTGTGCAGTCTGGTTAGAGCTGCTAAGGTTGCTACTACACCATCCCAACAGGTGCTACGACGACTCCAAGGGCAACAGCTGAGACAGTTTTTTTTCGTAGGAACCGCAACAGGGGCTATTGCTGTAGGCATCATATGCCGGGTAGAGCTGGACTTCCGCTGCTGTGTTCGTCGCAAGCTTGGAAAGTGCAAGTATACTTGGCCCTCCAGAAGGGCTTTTTGCTATGACTGTTTGCACATCTTTTCTCCCTAAAGTAAAGAGAACTCTGACCATATTACTGTTTCTGGTCTGCTGCCGCATGGCACCAGTGTGGGTTGAAGTAACTGTTATAACTTGTGTACATTTTAAAACACTGAGTGTCAATATTGATGTGGACGGTTCCAAAAGTCTGCTTGTCTCCTATATCTAGGTTTTTTGAGGCTGTAAATATGTTATTTTAAAGAGTTAAAAAAGATATGCAGGCCTAACCTTATGTAAAGATCTGTTGCCTAGTTATCTAAAGTCCTGTTTATTAGGGCCTGAGATCTCTTATTGCAGTCTATGCTATGGAAAATCTTTCTCTTTAATGTATCATAGGCATTCTATCTTACTGTAAATCTGCTATTAGTATTAGAAGTCTATCAGATATTTTTATATCTTGCAATTATACAAGTATTCTATCTATTGTGCCTGGTTTGCTACTCTAGGAATTCTGGCTATAAGATTTTCTAGGTATTGACAAAACTAAATAGAGAGACATCTAACATGTTATAAAATTTGGTTCTTGCTCTAGAATATATTATATCTAAAAATTTTTAGGTCTTCTGTTACATTATTAATAGTTGATGTATGTTTGTGCTAGATATTTGCAATTCCTGGTCTAAAAACCTACAAACATAAAGCCCGCCTTTTTCCCCTTACACTATTTCACGGTATATGCACTGAGTCTCTACCTTCTAAAACTGATATCCAGCCTCTGGTAAATCAGTTGTCAGAAATTTTTCTACCTCAATTTGAGTTGCTACAGTCTCAGATGGCTAATCTTACAGCTGAGGTAAGACAATTTTCAAATAGGCTCAATGAGGTTGAAAATAGAGTTTCTGAAACAGAGGATGCTATAAATATTCAAGCAATTCAATTGTCAGATCATAATAAATATATAAAAAATCTACAAGATCGCATAACAGATCTTGAGGACCGTTCTCGTCGCAATAATTTAAAAATTGTAGGTCTGCCAGAGTCCAGTGAATTTGCTGACCTCTTACATTTTTCTTCTATATCTCTCCCGCAAATATTAGGGGTGCAACAGCAGAATACTCCTCTGTTGATTGAAAGAGCACACAGAGTAGGTCCTCAGAGGAAATTGCTGAATGGGACAATTAAGTATAGAGCAGTCATGATCAAATTCCAAAATTATCAAGATAAAATGACACTTCTAAGATCCTATCGTAAAATTGGCTTGGTGCAGATAGGGGAAGCCAAAATCCTGATTTTTCAGGATTACTCTAGTGAAACTTCTCAAAGAAGGAAAATTATGGCACCCTTCTGCACCAAGCTAATTAATGCAGGACATAAAGCCAGGCTAATTTACCCAGCCAAAATAATAATAGAAGATAAGGACACTACACATACTCTGTTAACTGAACAAGAAGCTAGACAATTCTGCACTGATTTGAAAATTAGCTTATAAGATGAGGGAACAAATTAAAGCTGTAAATATATCTCTGGATTCCTTGAGATGCTGCTATTTGCTATATAAAGTTTAGTTTTTAGAATTTTCCCTTTTTTTTTTTTTTTTTCTTTCCCTCTCCCCCCCTTGTCTCCCTCTTCACATCTGATATAAGCATGAAGAGTAGGAGAAATGCTTAAGTGTGTCTCGTGGAATATAGGTGGAATAAATTCCCCTATTAAAAGGAAGCTGATCCTTAAGCAACTAGTCAAACATAAACCGGATCTTGCTTTCTTACAAGAAACACATCTTAAGGCCACAAAAGTAAATACACTTAAATCAAAATGGGTGGGCCATGTGATTGCTTCCTCATGTAATAGGAAGAAGAGAGGGGTAGCCATTCTGTTCAATAAAGATTTATCCTACAAAATTTTGAAACATATTTCTGATAAAGAGGACAGATGGCTTCTGGCTGAGATTGAGATAGGGAACACTAAATACAGTTTTTGTAACATATACGCGCCAAACCAGGTAGATATATTATTCTGGAATCAACTTATTATGTCTCTATCTCAGTACATTGGACAAAATCTGATTCTTGTAGGAGACTTCAATCTTATTCCAACCTCATCTATAGATAGACGTACTCCAAATAATTCTCAATTTTCTAATGCTAAGGCCAAAATATTCCGTCAAATTTGTAATAACCTAAAGGTCCACGATATTTGGAGTATTAAACATCCGGACTCTCAATTATTTTCTTGTGAGTCCAAGTCCTATAGAGCGCTATCCAGAATAGACTTCTTTTTAATCTCTAGTGTTATGCTAGCGATGGACATTGATGCCCATATTGCTGACATAGTGATTTCAGATAACGCCGTCATTTCTTTGAGTATAGCGATTAAGAATACTACTACTAACTTTGTAAACAATTTCTTTTTTCCCATCTATCTATTTCAGGACAAAAAGTTTGCTGATTGACAAGGCCAGAAATGGCGAGAGTACCAATTTTTCAATAGAGAGTACCTAGACAAAGTAGAAATTTACTGGGAATCTGCTAAGGCTTACCTTAAAGGTGAAATTAAGGCCTATATGGTAAAAAGGAAAAAACAATTTAATGCTCGTGAAATACAGTTGGCTAATCAACTTAGCAACTCTTATAAAAGCTATATCGATAATACCTCTAAATCTCTTTGGGATAAATATCAGAAGGCTAAACAGGAATATGATCTCTTCTTCAAAGAGAAAACGTTAAGGGAAGATATCAAAATTAATGCTAAGTACAGTGGACAATTCGGCAGATCAGCCAAATTTTTGGCTAGATTAAATAAGGCCAGGAAAAAGAACAATATAATTGAAGCCATTAGGGTTGGCCAAGATAGATATTCAGATCCATTAGAGATTAAAGAGATTTTTTATAAGTATTTCCAGAACATATATGCAGCGAATGAGATTAATTTTGAAAATAAAGATGTTTTCTGGAATATAGTTGAAACTCCTAAAATCTATATAGCCTTTCTATAAATCTTAAATAGCCCTATCACTTTGGAAGAAGTAGATGAGGCAATAGATCATGCCAAGTTAAATAAAGCTCACGGTCCTGATCAGCTCCCATCAGAATTTTATAAGACTATTCGAAGTGATCTACTCCCTATCCTGGTTAAATTATTTAATGAATATTTCATAGCAGGGAAATCTATGTCGGAATATTTCTCGGCGTCGGCGGTTACTTTAATACTAAAGAAAGGTAAAGATCCTCTCGTCCCATCTTCTTACAGGCCTATATCACTTCTAAATGTAGACTATAAATTACTTCTATAATGGCAAAATGACTTAAATCTGGAATAGAACAAATTATACATGAGGACCAATTTGGCTTTATGCTGGGAGATCCTCTATCAGAAATATGCGCCGTGTTACTTCTGTATTAGAATACTTCTGGTATAATCTGAAAGACAATGACCAAGTTCCAGAACAAGACTACGCGTTGTTAATTGCCGACGCCGAGAAGGTTTTTGACTCAGTCACATGGGATCATTTATATACTGCCCTTGATAGATTTGGATTCAAGGGGAACTTTCTCTCATTAATAAGGTCCATCTACAATTCACCTACTTCATATGTTTTAGTTAATGGTGCTCCAACTCCCAGGTTTCATATTCATAAAGGAACGAGACAGGGTTGTCCCCTGTCTCCCCTTTTATTTAACATTGCTATAGAACCCCTTGCAATCCTATTGAGAGATACTATATCAGGTATAGAAATTGGAGACCAATGAATGGTCTTATCACTTTATGCTGATGACTTGCTATTATTTTTAAGGAATACTAAAATTAGCATCCCTCTTGTTTTAAATACGTTCAAACAATTCAGTTCTTTTTCGGGATATAAATTAAACTTAAGCAAGTCTGAAATTCTTTTGATACATCAGAACAAAGATAGTTGTAGGGAACACCCTTTGCAGAAAGCATTAAATACCTAGGAATCAATTTACATAGAAATCCTAATTTTTGGTACAATAATAATTTTTCTGCCCTCTTTACAAATGCTTCTGAGAAATTGTTCCCTGTCTCTCTCTCGGCCAGAGTCATGTTAATCAAGTCTATACTCTTTCCACAATTAGTATACCTCCTTCAAAATCTTCCTGTTTTCATTTCTAATAAAGATTTAAGGCTTTTCAATAAGAATTGCTCATCTTTTGTTTGGAACAGGAAAAGGCATTATTTATCTAGAACTAAACTATATCAACTCTCAGAATATGGAGGATTTGCGCTCCCTGATATAAAATGTTATAATATAGCTATTTTGGCCCGTTTTGCTTGTGACTGGATTACAGATACTAATTATTTCACGAATCCTCTAATTGAAAAACAGATGATTGCCCCTCTCTCTCTTAAAGCCATTATTCACTGTCCAATTATACAATTACCAAAATATATTAAAAAGTTATTGGTAATTGGTAACGTGGTCTCAGCTTGGCAGAAATTATGTGCTGTGTTAGATATAGATTACCGTATATCCTCATATCTCCCTATTAGTGGTAACAATCTCCTCCCTCCAGGTCTGACATCAGGAATTTTTACAAGGTGGGAGGAAAAAGGGTTAATCTACATCTCTCAAGTCCTCGACAATGAATGCATAGTTAGAACATTTGAATCTATCCTTCAAGAATATAATTTATCAAATCAAAACTTCTATGCATACTTGCAACTTAGACAATTTATAAATGGAATACAAAATATTAGACAAGATTATAGAAAATTTGGTAAGCTTGAAGACTATATTATCTTACATAAGAATGGCATCCATACTATTTCGCTAATTTACAACATGCTAATGTCGAAACAAGGACAATTGGGGTTGGAAACTTTAGCTGGTTCTTGGAGATTTTACTTTCAAGAAATAACAGCAGAAAAAATTAATCTTAGTATAAAACGGAGGCCAGAATTCCCACCTCTTGGAAAGAATCACATATTAAATTAATTAATAACTCATATATTACACCGAGAATATTAGCTAAGTGGGTAGGTAATAAATCAGCTAATTGTTTTAAGTGTAAAAAAATGGAGGCTGATCTCCCCCACTGTTTTTGGTCTTGCCCTAAAATTAGGCAGTTCTGGCTTAAAGTGTCTTATTGGGCCTCTAAAGTCTTACATGAAAATGTATCACTAGATATGTATCAGTTTTTTTTTCTAACTAATGAGACTAATATTACATCTCACAAATCTATTGATACTTTGATTTTGTTAGGGCGTAATTTAATTCTTATGTATTGGAAGAAGAGGATCGCCCCTCCGTTTGGCTTATTTAAACAAGCTGTGTTCTCGCAAATAATATTTGAACAATTAAATACTAATTCTCTCTTAGAGAATCAGATAAAAAGCTTCTTTGATAAATGTCTCACTCTAATTCTAGAGCAACCTAATAACTTGCAATATGCATTAACCAAATGCTTCCATAAATCAGACTCTTTTGGAACTCTGATTTTGAATAATCTATTTCCCCATTCTTGGTATTAATGTTATATCTCCATTTTGGTAAGATAGAGATGTGAAATCGGAGGCAACGGACCCCTTTCTTCTTGCCCCCTCCCTCTCCTTTTTTTTTTCCTCTTTTTTATTATTTTATTTTAGGTAAATAGGGAAAATAGCACAACTGTACAATAACAAAGAGTAAGATACTGGGAAGGCATATGGTAGTAATTTCTTCAATATATGATTTTGCGGATTTCCTGAATTTAAGAATGACTTAATTATTGGTTGTTTTCTACTCTGTTGATATATTGTATTTTATTGATAATCATCCTTTTTTCCTTTCTGTTAAACAAAAAATCTACTTATGCGACAAATTTGTATTTGTTGAACTGTACTCTGTGCTTGGAGATAAATAAATGATAAAAAAAAAAAAAAAAAAAGTTATTAACCCCTAAACCTAAGTCTAACCCTAACACCCTCTAACTTAAATATAATTACAATAAATCTAAATAAATATTACTATCATTAACTAAATAATTCCTATTTAAAACTAAATACTTACCTATAAAATAGACCCTAAGCTAGCTACAATATAACTAATAGTTACATTGTAGCTAGCTTAGGGTTTATTTTTATTTTACAGGCAAGTTTGTATTTATTTTAACTAGGTAGAATAGTTATTAAATAATTATTAACTATTTAATAACTACATAGCTAAAATAAATACAAAAGTACCTGTAAAATAAAACCTAACCTAAGTTACACTAACACCTAACACTACACTATAATTAAATAAATTAACTAAATTAAATACAATTACCTAAATTAAATTAAATTAGCTAAAGTAAAAAAAAAATAAACACTAAATTACAGAAAATAATAAACAAATTAAAGATATTTAAACTAATTACACCTAATCTAATAGCCCTATTAAAATAAAAAAGCCCCCCCAAAATAAAAAAAAAAAACCCTAGCCTAAACTTAAAAGGGCCTTTTGTGGGGCATTGCTGCAAAGTAATCAGCTCTTTTACCTGTAAAAAAAATACAAACAAGCCCCCAACAGTAAAACCCACCACCCATACAACCAACCCCCCAAATAAAATACTATCTAAAAAAACCTAAGCTCCCCATTGCCCTGAAAAGGGCATTTGGATGGGCATTGCCCTTAAAAGGGCAGTTAGCTCTTTTGCAGGCTACTATATGAACTATATGAGAAGTAGTTAGGATAAGCATTTACTCTTCTATAATCCTCACTTATTTTAATATCCTCACATTTTCTACCTCCTTACATTGTCTCTACTCTATAGACTTTAATACTGTACCACCACATATATTACATTAAATTGAGTAGATAATAAAGATAATGTCTAGTATAATTGGCTATGACCCTTGTGGTTTATTTAGGGATAGCTACTTATGCATATCTACATAGGTACCCTCATTACACATACAGGATTGAGATTTGACACATATGTGGAATGTTCATCTGTATTATGTAAGATTCATATTAACTGATTCAGAGATAATTTTTCTATAGGAATATTTTTAGTAGAGCTCATGTTGGTGTGTCTCTTGATTATATTTGCATTTCTCATATGAGCATACACATGCATAAGCTTGTTTGATTGCCGAATATTTTGTCATACAGGATTTATGCTTATTTGTACTAAAAATTAACTTTAAATAGTTTGATAGAAAATATTTGGCTGTCCTTTGATTTATATTAGTGTTCATTTTCCCTTTGAGATCATGTGTTACTATAGGGGGTAAATGTCCCTTTAAGTATTGGATAGATTTTGAGCTAGCATAAATTGTTTGTTTTTACCAATCAGATTTGTCTCTTGATTTTAAATGTGAGAGCACATTTATGAAATGTATGTATGCATAGTTTAGTTCTTAGTTAAGAACCCCAGTAATTCACCTTTTGTTTAGTGTACCTTTGGGTTAGCGCTTGAATGATAGAGTTTTCTGTTCTCCATATTAGTCTATTATGTGAGGGATTTAGCACAACCTACTATCGAATCTCCAACTTTTAGTAGGGATGGGCGAATGTGTTTATATTTGAATTCGAATGTTAGAACGAATGTTATTGTAGAAATTCGATTTACATAATAGAATGTTGATAAGAACGAATATTCTTAAAAATTCTATTATCGAATGTTATTTACAGTTTTCGAAATGTCACATTCAAATTCGAATATTACATTTATAGAACACAATTGTAGACTAGAAATACTATTTTGAATTTGAATGTCACAAGCAAATTCGAATGTCACATTCAAATTCGAATATTACACTAAAAAAACACAGTATTAGACTAGAAATACTATTTTGAATATGAATGTCACATTCAAATTCGAATATTACACTTATATAACACAGTATTAGACTAGAAATACTATTTCGAATACGAATGTCACATTCAAATTCGAATGTGACATTCAAATTTGAATATTACATTTATAAAACACAGTATTAGACTAGAAATACTATTTTGAATTTGAATGTTACATTCAAATTTGATTGTAGCATACAAATTCGAATATTACATTAATTAAACACAGTTATAAACTAGAAATACTATATTGAATTCGAATGTGACATTCAAATTTGAATGTCACATTCAAATTCGAATATTACATTTAAAAAACACAGTAATAGACTAGAAATACTATTTTGAATTTGAATGTGACATTCAAATTCAAATGTAGCATTAAAATTCGAATATTACATTTATTAAACACAGTTGTAGACTAGAAATACTATTTTGAATTTGAATCTTACATTCTAATTCGAATATTACATTTCAAAATTGAATGAATACATAGCTAAACATTCTATTATTCAAACAAATATTTTCTAATTTTATTGAAAAATTTGAAAATGAAAATTCAAAAATAGAATGTTTGAATGTTATATAAACATTTGAAATTCGATTAGAACGAAAGAATGTATCAAAATTCGTTTTAAATTTTGAATTTTATAAACTTTCAACTATCCCTAACTGTTAGTGCACCCTAGGCTTTAACTGAAGTGCTAACAATTTACTCTCAACTTGTAATATAAGAGTAAAAATCGGAGCATAATGGATTACGCTCTAACATTAACTTATTTACCCTGTAATCCAGGCCAATATGTGTTTTTTATTATTATTTAGATTAATATTCACATTTCTTATATCATGGGAGAGCTATTTAAAGGTGTTTAGAAGAATAGAAAATAAAAAAAATAAAAAAAATAAACATAAATACATTAGTCAGCTACATCTGTGAGAACAGGTAATATGCAGTGAAAGACAAATCAATACCGTAATGGATTCCGGTAACAACACTAAATGCTTACAGAAGTAAAACTCCAGCAGATTTAAATTGTACCAGATGAAAATGTTTCTTTGGTTTATGTAGCTTTTGCTTCTAAAATATACATGATATGTCAATTTAAGGACACATAAAATAGACTGCTGCATTAAAGGAAGCTTTTATTCATTTTGAAATGACTTTCAAAAGTACAATGAAATGTTCTCAAATAGTGACCTATCCTAAAATAGAAGTGCCATATATGATGCTAGAGGTTGTGTGTAAAAACAGTATATGAATCTGAAGGCAAAGCACTTTTTTTTTCTGCTGTCCAAGTGAAATATAGAAGCAGTATTTTATATTTGGCCTTGATTATAAGGCATGATGTTTATTGACTTTTTAAAATAATTAATAACATAGCTTAAAGGAACATTAAGTAATATTTTTCATTTATGATATCTGCATTGCAAGAGAACTGCATATAAATGCATTTTAAACCATAATTCTGTTAGCAAAAGTTGCATTGTATTGCAGTCCAGGTTAATACATTTTAAAAAGTCACTTGAGCTCTACTTATCTCCTTTGTGCTTGTCACATATGGATATATATAAATTAAATTATGCCGATATCAAGCAATGATTGTATTAAAGGGACACTGAATTTTTTCCTTTGTAATTCAGAAAGAGCATGCAATTTTAAGCAACTTTCTAATTTACTCCTATTATCAATTTTTCTTCGTTCTCTTGCTATCATTATTTGAAAAAGAAGGCATCTAAGCTTTTTTTTGGTTTCAGTACTCTGGACAGCACTTTTTTTATTGGTGGATGAATTTATCCACCAATCAGCAAGGACAACCCAGGTTGTTCACCAAAATTGGGCCGGCATCTAAACTTACATTCTTGCATTTCAAATAAAGATACCAAAGGAATGAAGAAAATTTGATAATAGGAGTAAATTAGAAAGTTGCTTAAAATTTCATGCTCAATCTGAATCACAAAAGAAAAATTTTGGGTACAGTGTCCCTTTAAGTAGGATGATCAAGGTTATCTAGCTACAGTGGAAAAACTACAGTTTTTGTTTTTCAAATACAGAAAAAGCAGTCAAAATAAATAAGAAAAGTGTTCATACTGTTTTCTATGAGACAGTATCATTTAAACATATATAACCCAAAATTAAAAGACAAAAAATGTCACTGAGTTCAATATTCAAACGTAAAAAGGAGGCCAAACTGAAAATGTTTAATGAAGAATAAAGTGAAATGCCACAGACAGGGGTGGTTCTAGACATTAAAGAATAGGGTTGCTTCAAAAGCTGACATAAAATTGTATACCATAAGAATCAACAATTTATATTATTTATTGTTGCTATTTTTCTTCTTATTATTATTATAGTTAAGGGATGATGGAAATGTACCAGATTTTAGAGAGAGGTTGAATAGTTGTGTGAGTATGGGGGTAAGAGCAGGGGAAAGAGAAAGTAGCAGTTTTGAGTGAATAGGATCAGCGGGACAGGTAGTAAGATGGGAAGATGAAAGGAGAGCAGAAACTTTCTGTAACAGGAGTGAAAGTGAGTTTTGGGGTAGTCTGAGATTGAAAGTTTCTGAGATTGAAAGTTTGCAGTGATTTGTGAGGAGTGGATATTGTTATGCAGAGAGGTTATTTCATGTCGGATTGAGTCAATATTGGTTTTGAAAGTAATAGAAAAGTCACGCGCTGTAAGAAAAGTGGTAATAGGAGGAAAGGGAGGGTACAAAAAGGTATTTAAAGAAAAAATGCTTAGGATTGTGTGATATATGTGAAATGATAATTGCAAAGTATTTTTTGTTTGTTTGGAGAGGTTGAGGGCGGATGAGAAGGAGCGCAGCATAAACTTTTAATGCAAGAAGTCTGCACAGGAGTGAGATTTCCTCCAGTGTCGTTCTGCAGTGTGGGTGTATTTTTGCAAGTAGCATGTCAGAGGTGTGTTCCAAGGTTGGGGGTGTTTCTGTCGGGTGTGAGCTATGGAAGGAGGAGCTATTTTGTCAAGGGCAGAGGTCTGAATGGAATTATACAGAGAGATTCTTGAGGACAGGGAAGGGAGGAGACTGCAGGGAGGAGGGGGTTTAGGGTGTGAAAGTGTAGTTCTGTGTTTATGGTGTCTACATTTCAATGGACTCTATTTGAAGGGTTAGGTGATGGGTGTGCAGTCAGTGTAGTGATACTGCATTTTAAGAAGTGAGGGTGAGAGAGTGGGAATGGGTAGTTAGTAAATTGGGAAACAGAGCAATACTGGCTGAAGATTAGGAATGGTCATCTTTGTTGGTGAGGGAATTAGTCCACTGTCAGAGGTCAAATGATGATGAAATGAGCACCAGAAACTCTCAAACTCCAGGAGTGCTAGGGTTATTAATTGGGGCATTAAAGGGACACTCAATCAAAATTAAACTGTCAGTATTCAGATAGAACATGCCATTTTAAACAACTTTCCAATTTACTTCCATTAACAAAATATGCAGTATTTTTATATTTAAACTTTTTGAGTCACCTGGTCCTACTGATCATGTGCAAGAATAAGTGTGTATACATTTGTGAATGGCTGATGGCTGTCAGATTGTACGTGTATGCATTTGTGATTGGCTGATGGCTGTCACATGGTACAGGGGGAGTGGAAAAATATATAACTTTTAAAATTGTCAGAAAAAAAATCTACTACTCATTTGAAGTTCAGACTAAGTGCTATTGCATTGTCTTGTTATCTTGCATTTGTTGATTATGCAAATCTACTGTGTTGACTGGTCCTTTAAAGTCCCCAAGAATGAGGGAAGGTGAGTCACAGGAGAGGAAATAAGGTAGCCATGAGGCAAAGTAGTCAAGGAAAAGGGTGGGTGACCCAGGGGGGTGATAAATAACTAGATAATTAGAGGGGGAAGAAAGAAAAATGTCCCGAAAGAAGAAGGAAGGAACCTTCCTCTCTTCCCGTCTCTATCTTAACTCCACCATTATTAACCATCTTCTGCATAGACCCTGTATACGATTTTCAAAAGCACAACAAAATCATTTTACAAGAGTAATCTAATTTAAAAAAAAATCTTATACACTCATCTATTACTGTCAAAATAATATTAATGTGTGAATAACCCTCATTGATAATCAACATTCCACACATTGAGGATGACTATCCTCTGGAGATTAAGTCTCATACTAATATTCTGAGTGTGAGTAAAAAAATAAATATTTAAAAAAAAAAAAAAAAATAATAAAAAAACAACCCTATCCAGCTCCTCCTGGTTCACTGGATCCCCAACAACAACTTTACATTGGAGCTTCTGCTCTGAGAAAATTCCAACATTCTCTTCTGATCTTACATTTATATCTATTAATAACTGTGTCCTGTCTACACTTCTCTATAACCAGATATCCACAATGGGGGAATAAATCAAAAAGCACCAGATCCGCAAAACTATTATAACTTAGAAACGAAAATACATTACATTTTTGGATAGATAACGAATAGGATTTAATTATGGGTAACCATTGCAATAGGAACTTTTAAAATATTTTATCTGACACAGATTGTAGATGAAAAGATTCATATACTACTTTTAATTGTATTTCCTTAAATACCATATATAAAGCTGGTGCAAAGCTTGCCTTCCAATTTTTAACTATTAAATGCCTAACTATCAGTATAATAGTGTTCAGAGCATTAATATATATATATATATATACAACATCTATGATTCTGTAAGTATAGAAAAACTATGGTTTCAGGGGCAAAGTGACGGAAACATTGTATAATTTCATGAACCAGTGAGTTAATACACTTTTGGGTAGGACCAGAACATATGTAAAATATCCGCTGTAGGATTGCTACAATGTGGGCATTCTGCAGATTTTATTAGATACATTCTGGACATTTTAATCGGGCATGGGTAATAATTATTAATACGTTTCATGTGAGATTCCTTCCAGCTCATTGAGATCACACATTCATCAAGTGCTACAAAGCTCTTTTTAAGTTTATCTGTATCCATCTCTGCAAAGACAATAGTCCATGAATTACATAGTTTGTCTAAATGTAATAACCTTTGTTTAGTCGACATACATCAGTGAGATAGAGGCATTGTCCAAAAGAAAATTTTGAACACATAACTTGATATCAGACTAAGTGTTAAGGGGGACGCACTCTGTCCTCAAGGAATTTACATAATGTTGCATTAGCAAATATGCAAAAAACGTCATTCTGGGGATATCATATTTTTGAGAAAGTTCCTGGAAGAATAGGATATTAGGATATATGATATTTTCTGGTGTTATTTGATAAACATAATTAAGACCCTTTTCAGCCCAGCCTTGAAATGCCTTTTTATAAATTCCAGGAATAAATTGCAGATTACCAATTATAGGTAAAAATTCTGAAAAACTATGGTCTACCGCTAACACTGAACATAATTTATGCCAGACTATAACCACATTTTTAATTGAGGTTAAAGCAGTGACATTAGATAGGAGCTTCTTATACGAGCAATGTAGAATTGCTTTTAAAGAGAATGGAAAAATAAGAGGGCTTTCCATTTTAAGAGAAGAAAAAATATTGCATTTATTGAAATCTTAGCTAAGGATGCATAATTATACAGTTTAACGTTTGGAAGGGCAAGGCCCGCTACTCTCCTTTTTTGCATTAATTTATTTATAGAAATGTGCGATTTCTTATCTCCCCATATGAACTTGGAGAAACAATAAAGTAGCTTTCGCATATGCACATTTAATATGAATAATGGTAAATTCTGTAGTCTAGTCAAAAATTAAATTTTCATGATTCCGATAGGGCATGCAATTTTAAACAACTTTCACGTGTACTTTTATAATCAAATTTGCTTTGCTCTCTTGATATTCTTTGAGGAAAGCTAAATCTAGGTAGGCTCCTAAGCTAATTTCTAAGACACTGAACTGCCTCTTACCTTGACACTTTTTGACAGACACTGCTAGTTCATGTTTGTCATATAGATAACACTGTGCTCACACCCGTGGAGTTATTTATGAGTAAGCCCTTATTGGCTAAAATGCAAGTCTGTCAAAAGAACTGAGATAAGGGGGCAATTTGCAAAAAGACTTAAAAACCAGGTAATCACAGAGTAAAAAGTGTATTAATATAACAGTGTTGGTTATGCAAAACTAGGGAAGTGGTAATAAAGGGATCATCTATCTTTTCAAGCAATAAAAATTCTGGAGTAGACTGTCCCTTTAATTGTAGCTGGTTAAAGTCATGCAATGGTGCTAGGCACGGGCATCAGCTGTGGTGAGGTTGTGGTCTCACTTTATTGTAGTGGGAAAAGGCCACAGTTAGTATTAAATGGACAGTCTAGTCAAAATTAAACTTTTATGATTCAAATAAAGCATGCAATTTTAAACAACTCTCTAATTTACTTATCTTTAAATTTGAGTTATTTTGGTATTCTGCATTTTAACAGTTTTTTTCACAGCTAGATAGAACTAGTTCATATGGGCCATATAGATAACATTGTGCTCACTCCTGTGGAGCCAGCACTGATTGACTAAAAGGGGATAGTCTACAGAGGCTTAGATTAAAGGTAATGACAGAATAAAAAGTATATAAATATTATGCAAAACTGGGGAACGGGTAATAAAGCGATTATCTATATTTTTAATAAATACAAATCCTGGAGTAGACTGTTCCTTCAATTGGCAGTAACGCTGGTACAACCAGTTTCACTTGCTGACTCTCAGAATTCTTATAACAATGTAAAACTATTATTTTATTGTCTAAAATTCTACATGTCTGTAAAATCACACGTTAGACATAGATTGTATAAACAGTACACATAGTTGCATTATATATTTAGCTGAAGCATACTAAAATATTGCAATAGCTTATTAAGTAAACTTATAAGCTTTAATTATATAAAAAAATTGAATGGTAAGAAATTGTTAAAACACCAACTAGTCTCATATATAAATTGCAAAGTAGGAATATTTACATGCAGCACCATCACACAGATGCAATAAATGTAATATTTTATGTGCTGCACTGTTAACTAATCTGGCGTTACACATAAACAAACCAATACAATAGTGCATTGACATTATTATAATAATATTAATTTACCATATTGCCTGGCCTTTGCTAAGTTTATCTTGGGGGTCTGAATTATTCTGCATGCATTTTAAAGATTTACATTTTATTATAATTATTTGTGATAAACATGAAAATACATTTATTTAATTTTATTTTAAGGATACTCCCTTTTCAAGTCAATAATTTAAATCAAAAGAAATCTATTTAATTGTAAAGTTATCCTACAAAAAAAAAAAATACTGCAGCTTTTTTAGTATATTTCTAACTTGTTGAGGGCATGTGCTTTTTAATGTTCCCCTCGAGCAGCTGGTCAGATTGGAATTGACTTGTCTGCAGCTGTTATAGAAATAAAGACTGATGTATACACAAAGCCTTTGTTGTTGTGCAATTGGCTTGCAAGGAACAAGCCATTCACTGTATAAATCACTGAAAGTAAACTGATATTATTTATTCACTTGTGTAATTAATTAATGCATTATTATTATTATTATTATTATTATTTTAGGTTTAATAATGCTTTATTTTTTTCATTGTAGTTATGTATTTGAAAATATACAGTATATGTGTTATGTACCTATTTTTTTTTTAAGTTGAATTGGTTAATTAAATTTAATTAAATTAAAAATATCCACAATTTAATTACATAAGTCAATGTGGTAAAAAAAAGTATGAATGTTAAATATGTTTTCATCCTTGAATAATAAGACCATGTAATTCAAAGTGGTTATAGGGATATAAAAAGTTAAATTATTATTTTAGTTTTGAAAGTAAACTAATATGACCTAAAAAGTTTTAAAGTGGGTGCTGGGAGTGAAAACCGAGAATTAATCTGTTTTATGATAATCTTGGGAAAAAACAAAAGAAAGGACACTCCTTAAGGCTGTTGGGGGGGGCTGATGAGTGATAGTGTACATTGCGCAGTTCCAGGTGTTAGTTGTAATAATAAGTGGGAGCCTTGGGTGTAAAGAGGGGCAGGTATTTGGTTTGGTGAAACTTGTTGATAGCTATTTGGAAAAAGTGGGTTTATTGTTTCAAAATCTAGATTTCTTAATTTGGTCAATAGAACTTTGCAGCAAGTGAATCAAGTTACAATTTTATAGTTATTGATTGTTGTCAGTAGCTATTTCTGGGATCTCAAATTAAAGAACCATTTCATGACATACATTTTAATTAATCAGTACTATAGAGTTGCAGAACTTACATTACTTTTCTGGTAGGCAGTTTCTGCTTGCAGCTATATAGCCATTCAAATATACATTGGACATACCATTAGCACATATCCATGTCATAAAAAACATTTTGTAGTCTGTTAATGCAGTGTCCATCAATCATAAATATAGAAAACGTTTTTCTTCATTACAAAAACATAATGTTTTCCCCAAAAAAGCAAAACAAATAAAAAAATGATGCTTATTAAAATGCTGTTTTGTTATCTAAGTTGCAATAAAGTTAAAAAAGTTAGAGTTAAAAAATTAATGCTTAAGATGAAGCTAAAAAAATAATTAAGTATAAAATATAGTTCCATCCAATTTCTCCCTTACTCTTATCATCTCCCCATATGTTAACACCAGCCACTTTGTCAGGTAATTTTCTATATCTCAGCAACTTTAACTGAAACCAGGCTATATTTTCCTTCTTAAAGGACCAGTAAGTACAGTAGACATGCATAATCAACAAATACACAATAAAAAGACAATGCAATAGTACTTAGTCCGAACTTCAAATGAGTAGTAGATTTTTTCTCTGACAAATTTCAGTTATGTCTATTTCCACTCCCCCTGTATCATGTGACAGCCACCAGCCAATCACAAATGTATATATGTATATTCTGTGAATTCTTGCACATGCTAAGTAGGAGCTGGTTACTCGAAAAGTGTAAAGATAAAAAGATTGTGCATATTTTGTTAATGGAAGTAAATTGGAAAGTTTTTTTTTAATTTGCATGCTGTATCTGAATCATGAAAGTTTAATGTTGACTTGAATGTCACTTTAATCCCTTGATATAATTTGACAGTCCTATTGTCACAAATGCCAGTTCATCTTCCTTAATCCTAGCCGCTTGTTGGCATCAAGTGGAGGTATTTTTTAAACGGGAATGACTGTGACAAATGTATACTTTGAAACAGCAGGGACCAGAGCTGCAGAAGTCAGGGGAAAAGCAGGTGGCAGACCAAGTTCAGGGCATGCGGCTGGCAAAGGAAAGTCATTAAAAAATCATAGGTCAGGGCAGGCATCTAGTAAGGCAAGATCATTACACAGTCCAAGATTCAGGGTAGTCTAAGGTACTACCAGACTGAGAACAAGGAAAAAGTGTTAGGTTGCTGGAAACTGGCAAAGCAAAAAGAAAAGCAAAGACGGAACTAATGCTACTTAAAAAGGCCAAGGGGCATGACTAGCAACAGGTGAGCAACAGCTGCCTGTATAAGTAAATAAGTATTCTATGATACGACCACTAGGAAGGTGAGAAGCACATGCACGTGGATAACGAATGTTGGAACAAGAAACACCTGCCATATTGCAAGACATGGAAACATGCTGGCGCAGGCGATGCACATGAACATGAGCATGTGAATCTCATAATAGTCACGCAATTTTGATGACCAGAGATGTCCCGGCAGAAAAGGTACCTGACACTGACCCAATTTTAGACAGATTCTCTGCCGAGTCTGAAATAGTTATTATGTAAAATAAAGAATATACTGTAATTGTACATGTGTAATTTTTGCTACACTTTCAGATTATTTATTTGCATGTGTTTTAGTGCGCACCCAGTGCCTATTTATGACACATGTTTCTTATTCTTAGCACTTGTTTGTGAGGGCTGTTTTACAGGATTGGCTTCTTTGTCTGCTTGTTCTTCTGTTACTGGTTTTTGACATTGTTCTTGACCTTGTTTTTTAATCCTGATTTTGTCTACCCTCTTGTGCTGTGTGTATATCTATCTATCTATCTATCTATCTATCTATCTATCTATCTATCTATTGGGTACTTATAGAGTGCAAACTTATCACCTGTGAGGGTCTCAAGGCACTAAAGGAAAGCAGATAAGAGGAGGGGGGAGGGGATAGGCATTCAGTCGAAGAGCCAGGTTTTGAGGTCCTTTCTGAACTTTGTAAGGTGGATTGTCTGAGGTGCAGTCCGAGGGTGTTCCATGTCTTTGCTGCCATGTGGGAGAAGGATCTTCCACCCGCTGTGGATTTGCTGATGTGGAGGATGACTGCGAGTGCTTGGTCGGCCAATCAGATGTTGTCTGATGGGGGTGTAGAAATTTACGCGTTGGTTGATGTATTCGGGTCCAATGTTGTGTAGGGCCTTGAACGCGTGGGTAAGGAGCTTGAAGGTGATTCTCTTGTTGATGGGGAGCCAGTGAAGGTTCCTTAGGTGTTCGGTGATGTGGCATTGGAGAGGAATGTCGAGGATGAGTTTGGCTGAGGTGTTCTGGATACATTAGAGTCTCTTGGAGTTTGATGGTGGAGCCGGTGTAGAGAGCGTTGCCATAGTCCAACTGGCTGCTGATGGCAGGTGACTGTTTTCCTGCTTTCGGTAGGGATACACTTGAAGATTTTCCATAGAAGGTGGAGGATGTGGAAGCATGTTGAGGTAATGGCACTGATTTGTCGGTTCATGGAAAGTGAGGAGTCCAGGATGAAGCCTTGATTTTGTGCGTGGTTGGTTGGGGTTGGAGGGTGACCGAGGGCTGTGGGCCACCAGGAGTCATCCCATGTGGATTTATTGGGTCCGAGGAGGAGGACTTCGGTTTTGTCTGTGTTAAGTTTGAGACTGTTGTCATTCATCCAGGTGACAACTGCTGTCAGGCCTCTGTGGACGTTCTTTTTGGTGGTGGTGGGATCTCCGGTGAGTGAGATGATTAACTGGGTGTTGTCGGCGTAGGAGACGATGTTGAGGTCATGGTGTTGGACGATGGCTGCGAGAGTGGCCATGTAGATGTTGAAGAGGGTGGGGCTCAGTGAAGAGCCTTGCGGTACACCACAGTTAACTGGTGTGGGTTTGGAGGAGAAGGGCGGGAGTCTGACTTTCTGGGTCCTGCCCGTGAGGAAGGAGGTGATCCATTCCAGGGCTTTTCTGTGGATGCCAGCATCGTGTAGGCAGGTGCGGAGGGTGTTGTGGTCGACAGTGTCGAAGGCTGCTGAGAGGTCTAGTAGGATGAGGGTGGGAGTTTCTCCTCGGTCGAGCATGGCGCAGATGTCATCTGTGTTGGTGAGGAGGGTGGTCCCGGTGCTGTGGTTGCTTCTGAAATCAGATTGTGATTGGTCCAGGGTGTGGTTGGCCTCAATGTGGTCAATAAATTGCAATCTGATGGACTTCTCTATGACTTTGGCCGGGAAGGGGAGTAGAGAGATGGGGTGGTAGTTATTCGGGTCCGTGGGGTCTGCCGAGGGTTTCTGCAGCAGGGGTTTCAGTTCCGTGTGCTTCCAGACATCCAGGAAGGTGCCGGTTTTGATGGAGCAGTTGATGGTGCGGCAGAGTTCAGGGGCGATGTTGTCGCTTGCTTGGTTGAATATGTGATGGGGGCATGTGACCAAGGGTACGCCGGAGTGGATGGATTTCATGATTCTGAGGGTGTCTTCTGTGGTGAGGGGGCTGCAGATAGTCCGTGTGTGGTGTGGGCGGGGGATTTGGGAGGGGTGTAGGGGAGTGGATGGTGAAGGTTGAGTTATGAGGTGTGAAACTGTCATAGATGTCGAGGATCTTGCGGTGGAAGTGTGCAGTGAGGGTATTGCAGATGTCCTGGGAGGGTGGGATGTTGGTGGTGTCGCTGTTGGGTTTAGAGAATTCGTTGATGACTGAGAACAACTCCTTGCTGTTGTGTTCGTTAGAGTTGATTCTGTCTTGGATGGCTGTTTACAAAATACATAGGGAGGAGGGAGAGAGAACTTACTTCAATGGTGCTGGGAGCAGCATTAAATACAGCAGGAAGGTGGGCGGGCTGGTTAGATGGATAGGGGTAGGTGTGAAATAAAAACAGCAAGCAGAATACAGTAAAATACAGCCAAAATGCATAGGGAGGAGGGAGAGAGAACTGACTTTAACTTATTAATTAAATAATTGCAAATAGTTCAGTAAAAATATCACTCACAAGCAGAAAAGTATATTTATAAATTATAATAACATTTTAAAAAGATGCATTTTAAGACCTATTTCATATTCTTTGTCATACTGGTTTGACAGAACCTTTTATTGGACACTTAACGTAATATTATTAGACATGAAAATTATTTCTTTTGCATAGGTGGTGAGAGTACACAAGCTGTTACATATGGCATATACATTCCAACCAGGAGGAGGCAAAGTTTCCCAAACCCAAAAAAGCCTATAAAACCCCTCCCACCTCACTCATACCTTAGTTTTTACTTTGCCTCCATTGGAGGTGGTTGAAGCATAACAATGTGCTTGATTTCTTCAATGATAGGTGCTTCAGAGCATATTGAAGCCCAGTTCCCCTCATAGTACAGTGCTTGTCAGAGGAATGTGATTGAAGTACTGCTTTATAATACAATGTTTTTGCCTCATGAGAAATCCTTCATGGGCTCTCTGTAAATTCGGTCACAGGGACTCGTCTTCTGCCTCCCTTTACACATCAACATTATACTACTTTTCCATTATCTCTGATGATATGTTTCAGTACTGGTTTGGCTGTCTGCTAATAAGTGGACAAGTGTCTATGGGTAAGTATGTTTTGTATTTTTAAATAAACACTCACAGTTATGTTTATGGTCACATTTAAATGTTTAAAAGTTTAACTATATATATATGTATATGTGTATATATGGCCCTGGGACAGATTCTAACTATTCCTCTTGACTTTTTTTAGCACAATTTTTTTTTTAAATGCACAAGTCTAATCCTCCACTTAAAATACTCTTTGGGTTAACGTGCCATATTAAATGCATGAAGCGTACACCAAAATTAGCGCAAACCTTCGAAACCGATACTTACAATATGTGTCGGGTTAGTGCACCATAGTACATGCTTGTAGGAATAGATCAGAAGTGTGCGTCAAAGTTTACGACGTGTAAGAAAGATCAGTCTGGCTGAAGCATTTATTATGGATTGTAAGGGAGATAGATGGCAGCTACGGTGGCAGGAGAGGATAGAGTTGCAATAGTCAAGGCGGGAAATGATGAGAGAGTGAATTAAAGTCTTAGTTGTTTCTTGTGTGAAGAATGTTATCTTGTGTGAGAATTTTAGAGATGTTTTAAAGGTGGAGGTGGCAAGAATTGGCCAAAGACTGGATATGGGTAGTGAAAGAGAGATCTGAGTCAAATGTGACCCCAAGACATCGGGCATGCAGGGTTGGGGTAATAGAGAATTGAGGGGGGTAGGGATTTTGGAAGAACGGGGTGAAATAAGGAGCTCAGTTTTTAAAATATTTAGCTTAAGGTAGTGAGAGGACATGGATGAAATATTAGAAAGAGAGATAATGACACTAGTTAGAAGGGAAAGGGATCGGTCTGGTGCAGAGATGTAGATTTGGGTATCATCAGCAGAAAAATGGGTTTGAAATCCATGGGACTGTATTAAGGAACCTAAGGATGATGAATACATTGAGAAGAGAAGGGGGCTAAGGACAGAGCCAACAGGCTGTAGACAGATCAAAAAGTAGTCCTGCTTGGACAAGTTAAGGGCAGAATAGTAGGAGTTTAAGATGAACTTGTAATGAAGGAAATCAGCAGAACAGGATCTCCAATATCCCTCAGCAGTGTTAGAAGATCTACGTAGGTAGTGTGTCAGAGGAGTATGGTAGGGCTAAGGATGAGTACATGAGTTTTTTGGCTTCGGTAGGAGTTGCCAAATTGTTGAGGACCACTGTAAGAGTGGAATTATAGTGAAAGATAGATTGGTCAGGGCAAGAAAATGAGGAGATGGAAGAGAGCAGAGGTTTACCAAGCAAAGGACTTAATGCTCCTGTGAAATTTGGTGTAAGGGCTAGAAGGAGGGAGGGCAGTAGGGAGTGATGTGATATTACAAGTGAGAAAATTATGGCCAGAAAGGGGGAATTTGTGAAGTTGAGAGAGTGCATCAATAGCTGAAAATCAGATCGAGGGAGAGTCCTTCTTTTTGAGTGGGAGAGTCAGACCATAGCAATAGACCGTAAGAGAAAGTGAACTGGAGAAGTTTTTTGCAGCAGGGGCAGTGGAATTGTCAACAGAGAGGTTGAAATCCCAGAGGATGAGGGCAGGGATGTGTGATGAGAGGAAATAAGGTAGCCAGGATGCAAAATTATCAAGAAATTGAGTCAAGGAGACAGGGGACGATATATAAAAGCAACACGTACAGAGAGATGAGAGGAAGAAAATGGGTTGTAAATATTGAAATGTCAAAGAATGACAAGGCCACACCATTGCTAAATTTAAATGCAAATGTATTTATTGTGATAACCCAAAAAATAGAACCATCACATAATACCAAAATGTATGACAATAATCATATCTCATATGTAAATTCTTCCCAATATGCAAAACAAGCAGTCCGGTAGCTGTAATCAAAAGTTATTCTGAAGCTTTTAGTGCTAATAGCACGCTTCCCAGCTAATCCGGACTAACAAACTCAAGCAATTGGTACATTTATTCTGTACTATAGAACTATATTTGAGATATATAAAGTATATTTGTAAATGTGAAGTATATACTATAAACAAAGGGTTAAACTGCTGAGTATCCATCCCTTAGAGGGATACTCTCAGGTGTTTGTAATTCTTTTAACTGATTTGATTGGTAAGGTTGGTGTATATAAGAGAGCTATGATCAGTATGCCTTATATGCCTGATGAAACAGCATTGCTGCTGAGAAACGCGTTGCATGTAAATAAGGAGGGTTAGTCTTTGCCCTACCTTATGGTTCCTGTTTTTACTACTTTTATTGTTTTAATAAATCTGATTTTTATACATTGGAACCTCTACTGATCATTATTACAAACTTCACCACCTTCTACCAATCATCATCATTATTGGGACTGTTTCTGCTCTGTGTGGAAGTCCCTGGGTGTACCTGTCTACCTGTCCTGATCTGTGGAGCTGCTTCTGCTGGCAGTCTTTCTCTAGCTCTAGGAGAATAGAGCCCAAGGTGTTCCTGTACACATGCTGGATTGTTCAGCAAGCTGGGTTGCTGATGAGTACTCAGTCCGCGCCTGATAGCACTGTCTGAGTGCTCCACTGAAATGTGAGTACCCTGTGGTGGGTGAAAATAAGCCATCCTATTGTCTAACTGGTACACACAAGCGCCTCTCTTTTTCTTCTCATTTTTCTGTGTAGACGTCATGCCATGGTGGGATGGGGTTGGGCGGATAGGGGGGGAAGGAGAGGGAGGGAAAAACAAAACAAGACAGGGAAAAATAAACGATTATTTGAGAACCCAGTTTCACAGTAGATGGCTCTTATTATTCTTGTCTAAGAGTCTTTAGTTCATCCAACCGTTCATTCTGGAATGCCATCACTTAGGACTATGAACAGAGTTTAAAATTAAACAGTTACTGCGTTCAATGAGATTTAGTAGCTCACAACTATTATTTCAAATTTAACTGTGGTTAAACATTTTAAAGTATGACATGCAGGTAACATTCCTAGTGCAATAACAAATCAAATCGTAAACTACAAGCTGTGAATTCTGTGCTCTGTGAGGTTCCTTGGGGAGCCGAGGTAATTTTTCCAAATTACTTAGAAGCTTCCTCTAGTGACAGAGGGGGGAAGAGGAGGGGGGTGCGATTCTGGAGTCCAGCAGCCAGCTTGTGAGTGAGTTTTCAACGTCAAGAACGATGAGTACGATACAGGGTCTATCTTGTCGGTGAGGGTGTGTGTCAATTGTTAAGTTATGTTAGAGGTCAGGGGTTTCTTTCAGTCAAGGCCCATCGGCCCATCAATTGTTCAGTCACAAGGTAAGTATTGTTGAGAAAGGGAGTCAGGAGGTGCCGTCTAATGTCCGGAGCAAGGTACAATAGGTAAGCTTCCCATTTAGTCATGAAGTGCTTTGCCCTCTTCTCCACGTCTCCCTTAACATCCGCCTGTTCAACAAGGAGTTGTGTGTGTACTAATCTTATGAGTTGGGTTAAATGTGGAGGTTTGGGGAGAATCTAATGCTTAAGTATTAGCTTCCTGGACAGCAGTATGATGGCATTCGTGAAGCGATCTGTCGGGGAGGATTGGGCCTGGCCTTGTAGGAAGAAGACCTCATTTAGTGTTAGCTTAGAATTTCTGCCACTGATTTTTGATAGCCAGATTTGTACCTTTGCCCAAAACTGTAAAATTTTGGGGCATTCCCAAAACAGGTGTGATATGTCTGGGTCTGGGAGAGAGCATTTCAGGCAGGCGTTGTTTGCATTGGGTACCCATTTGGCCCGCAAGGCAGGTGTGATGTAGCTGTGGTGCATGAGTTTTAGGTGAGATTCTCTTGCTTCTGAGGGTAAAGTGGCTCGTGTCACTCTCTCAAAACTATCCGTCAGTGCGTCTATGTCCATGTGCATGGTGGCCGCCCATTTATCACTCAGGAGTCGTACTACTTCGTCAGATGTCTGCTGCACGATTAGGTTGTAAGTGTAGGATATAGAATGGATCCCCTGTTTAGCTAAGGAGCACAAACTATCTATGTGTGTGCAATTCTTAGTGTCTAGTCCATCGGTTTGAAGCTAACGTACATAGTGGGTACATTGGAGATACGCAAAAGTGCTATGAGGAGGGAGATTATATTTTTCTTACAGTGTGGCTAGAGGGTATAATTTGTTAAAGAGTGGATCTATAAGTTGCGATACCGAGGTTAAGCCCCTGTCTTCCCAAGCCTTGAACATATGTGTGGTCATGCCTGGAAGAAAGGTTGGGTTTCCCTATAGCGGGAGGTGTTTGGTGATTGTGTGGGAGAGACTCCACCATTTACATAGTCTCGTCCATGCCCTCTGGGGATCCCTAAACAGAATATTGTCTTTAATGTGGGACGGTAAGGAACGAAGTTCTGCATGTGGCAGGAAGGCTCGGGTTAGGGGGTGCGTGAGGTGTGTCTCTAGTTGTTTGTCCCCAAACACAGATGTTCCCTCCAGTCATTCCAAGATCAACTTGGCCAGTGTGGACCAGTTGTACCACTCCACATTAGGGAGCTTGAGTCCACCCCGGGTCGCCGGCATAGCCAGCTTGAGGCGACTAATTCTTTGTTTTTTGCCATTCCATACAAATCTGGAGAACATTGTGTTTACTACTTGTGTGTCTTTTCGCGTGAGGAGTGGCAGCAATTGGAGGGGATATAACAGTTTGGGCATCACTATCATCTTTATTAGGTTGGTTCTCCCTGATAGATTGGAAGCTTGGACCAACCAGCCAGAAGGGCCTGGACTTGTGTGAGCACTGGAGGAATGTTAAGCTTATAAATTAGGTTGGGGTTTGCATGTAAGTAGATGCCTAGGTATTTAAAAACTCCTGTCGTGGTTTTAAGTGTCAGTTGGAATGTGTCTGGGTCCACAGTATTTTTCAGATGAATTAGCTCTGATTTATCTATGTTGACCTTGTAGCCTGATACCTTTCTGAATTGGTGTAACATGTCGAGAAGTTTGGGGATTTCAGTGTTCGGGTTCTGGATTTAGAGCAGTAGTGAGAACCAACGCTCACCCCCCTCAGGGCCTCTCTAATGTGAATGGCCAATGACTCTATAGCCAGATTGAAGAGGAGAAGCGAGAGCGGGCATCCTTGGCGGGTACCCCTCTCCAGTTGGAAGGATTAGGAGACTTCCCCGTTAACTATAACTGATGTGCATGGGCTTTGGTAGAGTGTCCGAATGAGGTTGTGAAAATCCCCTGTAATTCCAAATTTGTCTAGGACTGTCCATAAGTGGTCCCACTCTGTCAAACGCCTTCTCCGCGTCTATTGCAAGGAGACAGGCGTCCGGCAGTGAATTAAAGTGGCCCTCCCCTCTGGCCTGCCAGTAGCGAGAAATGATTGCTAAGGTCTTGCGAATATTCGTAACCGACGAGCGATGTTTCATAAACCCGGTTTGGTCTTTGTGAATGACATTCCCTACCACCCCAGCCAGCCTTTCCGCCAAGATGGCTGTGAAAAGCTTGTAGTCATTGTTCAGTAAAGATATTGGTCTGTATGAAGTGACCAGGGTGGGGTCTCTGTCTGGTTTCGGGTTCAGGCATATGTGTGCGTCTGCAAAATCCATCGCCGGCTGAGCTGCGCCACCTAAGTATGCGGTAAATGACTGAGCCAGGGGCAAGCTAATTTCATCTTGCAATATTTTGTAATATTCTATGGGGATTCTATCTGGGCCTGGGGTTTTCCCTAGTTTGGCCTTTTTAATGGCTTTCTTAACTTCTAGGGTTGTTATGTGTGCATTTAAGGGAGCTAATTGTTCCTGAGTAAGAGTGGGAGTCCGTATTTTTTCCAGAATGCTTCCTTGTCACTAGGCGCTACGGTACGTTTAGTGTATAGATCAGTGTAAAAATGGACGAATTTGTCCATTATGTTTTTGTTGTCAGTCTGAATGGTCCCATTCACCTGTATAGCGGTGATTACTGATTTAGGTGCGATTAGTTTCACAGTGTTAGCCAACAACTCCCCCGTCCTATTCCTAAATCTGTAAAACCGTCCCTGTCTATGGTGTTGAAAATTTAAGTCTTGTCGGTACAGCACGTCTTCTCTAATTTTTTTGCATTCATAGTACTTTAATCTAGTCTGAGTGGATGGGCGCATCAGGTACTCGTTATAGGCAAGGGTAAACGCTGCATCTGTGTCTATGTCAGCATGCCTGGAGTTGTAGTGAGCCGTGTAGCTAGTTATGTGATGTGTCCCCTCATTACTGCCTTTTACGCGTTCCAAAAAAGTGCCGGAGTGTCAAGGTGTCGAGCGTTGAACCTAACATATTCTGACCATACCAGGAGTGGTATATGAAGAGGTCATGGAGTTTGTTTCATACAGAGCATACACGTGAAGGGGGTGTTTGTTTTAGTTAAAAGAAAAGTGGAAAAGGTTTCCAAAGTTCTGGTGTTTAGGTTGAAGGCAAGGCATACATGGGTGAGTGAGTTTAGGAAGTTGTGGGGGTCCATAAGATGAGATACAGATGACATGGAAAGGATTCTCTGACTCTGTGATTGATGCTCGCCTGTTTCTAGGAAATAGTATCACAAAGTTTGAAAAACTTATATTTTTTGGTGTATAAACCATGATTATTCCTGACATTCCTCTAGAATGCCTAAAATTCTTTTCTTTTTGCAGTATGGTTTAGATAAAGGTATATCTACCAGTTCTTTGAAAGGCCAAATCTCTGTTCTTTCTGTATTATTTCATAGGAAGAATGCTAACATTCCTGACAGTAATTGTTTTATCCAGGCTTTAATCTGGATTAAACCTGTTAATAGGCATAGTTCTCCTCCTTGGAGTCTTAACCTAGTATTCAAAGTTTCACAGTATCCTCCTTTTGAGCCTATGCATATATTGGACATTAAACTATTTTTGGCTATCTCTTCTGCTAGAAGAGTTTCTGAATTGTCTGCTCTCTCTTGTGAGTCAACTTATCTGATATTCCAGATAAAGATGTTTTGCGGACTACATTTATATTTTTACCTAAAGTTATTTCCTCACACAACATTAATAGGTGAATTGTCATTCCCTCCTTTTGTCCTGATACAAAAAAATGCTTCTGAAAGATCTTTACATTCTTTGGATGTTGTTAGAACATTTAAATATTATGTTGATGCTACTAAGAATTTCAGACAGATTTCTAGTCTGCTTATTCTTTTTTTGGCCATAAGAAAGGCCAGAAAGCCTCTGCTATTTCTTTAGCCTCTTGGTTGAAACTTTTGATTCACAAAGCTTATTTGGAGGTGGGTCAGCCTCCGCCACAGATAATTACGGCTCATTCTACTTTTAAGAATAAGGCTTCAGTTGATCAAATTTGCAAAGCGGCCACTTGTTCTTCTATGCAAACCTTTACTAATTTTACCATTTTGAAGTTTTTGCTTTGTCAGAAGCAGGCTTTGGTAACAATGTCCTTCAGGCAGTTGTCTCAATTTGATAATTGTGCCTACGTATTGAGGTTGTCATAAAAGACATTTGTTTTTGGGTTATGGTTTTAATTTCTCAGAGAAAAAAGCATTTTTAATTTCTCTCTTTTAACCTCACCTTACTTTTGTATTCATGAATTTCACACATTCCTAAAAACTATCTCTCCCCCTTGCACTTAAGCCCGAAAACAGTCTCATTACTGCAAATCTGTAACCTTAATCTCATTCCTCTCGCATCTAAAACCAACACTTGTGCACTCTGGAACTCTCACTCTGTTTGCTCACTTCTATCCATGATCTCTTTATCTCCCACTCTCTTAACATTCTGGCTCTTACAGAAACCTGGCTCTCTGCTTCAGACACAGCATCCACTGCTACATGGGGGTCTCCATTTCAGCCACAATCCTAGGTCAAGCAAAAGACAAGGAGGTGGTGTTGGTATTTGTCAGGGTTTTTTTTCCGGTTTTGTTTGCCATGTGCTGCTGGCAGCCATTTTACTCACCTCTCTTGCTGACTCTGGTGCATATTGTGTGATGCTGCTCATTTCCTGCACATCTTTTTATGGCCAGACTGGTGTACATCATCCATGTGAGACAGGATGCAGTCTCAGAATTGTGATGTCGTCACTTATTATTTAAAGGGCCTCTGTTTTGTATGCTTTGCCCTTGCGTTGTCTCAGACCGGTTTGTGAGAGCTCGTGTGTATTACCTGGCTGTCTGACGTCCCTCCTGGTTCCTGATCCCTGGCTTGTTCCTGACTCTGCTGTTCTCCTTGTTCCTGATTCCGGCTTGTCTGACTACTCGCTTTGGCTCCTGACTCGGCTCGTCTGACTACCAGCTCTGGTTTTGAATTCTGGCTTGTTTATTATTTTTTGCTATTAATAAAGGTGTGATTATTTTTGCACTTCTCGTCTCAGTCTGATTCCTGGCACCCTGACATTACGCAAGGGCCATGAATCCTGATGGTGCTAATAATCCACCTTTACCTGTCATAATTTCCAGGATGGATGAACAGGATCACCGCTTGGCTCAATTTGCGCTAGCCCTGTAAACCCTGCTGACTCGCACTGCACATTTGGACCAAAGTGTCCCACAAGTTATGGCTGCTCCTGTTTCTGCTGCTAAACCTAGTCCTACCAGGAGCATGTCCAGTTCTGCACCTCTATCTCAGCATTATGGAGGTGATCCTAATCAGTGCAGAGGGTTTTTGAACCAGGTGGACATTTACTTTGAGATGTTACCTCAGGCGTTTCCCTCTGACAGAGCTAAAGTGGGATTTCTCATCTCGTTACTCTCTAACACAGCTCTTGTTTTCAAATTACCCTGAATTTGTGGCCTCCTTTCGAAGGATATTTGATGTTCCGGCTCGCTCCTCCTCTGCTGCTAAACGACTCATGTCCATTCAGCAAGGTACAAGATCTGTTGCTCAGTATGCCATTGAGTTCCGTACGCTTGCCGCAGAGGTAGGTTGGAACAATGAAGCCCTTGTTGCTGCCTTCTTTCATGGACTCTCTGATGCGATTAAAGACGAAGTTGCTGCCAGAGATTTACCAGAAGATCTCGAGGCATTGGTGTCTTTTTTGATCCTAATTGACTTCAGACTAAGTGAGAGGCCCTCTTTCAAGGAGCGCTTGCGGAATCCTCCTGTTCCGTTGTCTCCTACATGTTCGTTCCCACCCATGCCTCCCTCTCCTCCCATGCCTCCTTGTCCCGAGTCACCAGGTACTGCTGAGCCGATGCAGTTGGGATTCACATGTCTCTCTGCAGCGGAGAGGGCCTTTAGGAGGAGGGAGGGACTCTGCCTCTATTGTGGGTTACAGGGCCTTTTGAAGTCTTGTCCTATACGGCCGAGAAATGCTCACACCTAAGGTCCTGTCGGGGGCAGACCTTGGGTGGTTTATCCTTGTCCCTGGAACCGCTAAGGAGAAACCTTTGGTCACAGTTGTCCTTTCCTGGGTGGACTCCTCCATAGTCACCCAGGCTCTTGTTGACTCCGGTGCTGTGGGCTATTTCATTGACAGTGCTTTTGTATCAAAGCACTCCATTCCTGTTTTGCCTCGGTCCGTTCCACTTGCTATTGAGGCCATTGATGGCAGGCCCCTTCAGCCCGCACTTGTTACTCATGAAACTGCTCCGTTATCCATGGCTGTTGGGGCTCTCCATTTAAAACCTTCCAGTTCCAGGTGATAGACTCTCTGCATTTTCAGGGTTGTTCTGGGTTATCCCTGGCTCCAAAAGCATAATCCCAGTCTCGACTGGCGCAGGTCCAAAATTTTGTCGTGGTCTCCACAATGTATTTCTACTTGTCTTCAGAAACCAGTTAAAGTCTTGTGCACTTCTTTGGTATCTCAATTGCCAGAGGAGTACTGAGAGTTCCTAGATGTTTTTGACAAGGTGCGTGCCAGTACGTTACCTCCTCACCGGTCTTACGATTGTGCCATAGTCCTGCAACCCGGAGCCATTCCTCCTCGGGGCCGGGTTTACCCTCTGTCTGTTGCGGAGAATTGTGTTATGGAGGAGTATGTTGCCGATGCTCAGTCATGGGGGATCATCCGCAAATCCTGCTCTCCTGCAGGGGCTGGCTTCTTCCTTGCGAAGAAAAAGGGTGGCGAGTTAAGATCATGCATCGTTTATAGGGGTCTTAATCATCTTACCTTTAAGAATGCTTACCCTATTCTGCTCATTACAGAACTCTTTGACCGCCTCAAGGGAGCAACGGTCTTTACTAAACTTGATTTGAGAGGAGTGTACAATCTCATAGGATCAAGGAGGGCCACGAATGGAAAACAACATTTAACACCAGGAGCGGGCATTTTGAGTATCTTGTAAAGCCCTTTGGCCTATGTAATGCTCCTGCTGTTTTCCAGGAATTTATTAATGATGTCCTACGAGATATGTTGCAACAGTGAGTTGTGGTGTACTTGGACAACATCCTCATACACTCACCCACACTTGAGACTCATCAATCTGATATTACACGGGTTCTTCAGAGACTACGTGAGAACGGCTTCTTTTGTAAACTCGAGAAATGTGAGTTCCATCAGACTCAAGTAACCTTCCTAGGTTATGTTATCAGCGTTGCAGGGTTCTCCATGGATCCTGACAAGTTAACTGCAGTTCTGCAGTGGCCTCGCCCAGTTCATCTTCGGTCTATTCAACGTTTTTTGGGGTTCGCCAATTACTATAGAAAGTTTATTAAAAACTTTTCTTCCTTGGTCAAACCTATCACAGACATGACCCGTAAAGAGAATGGTCCACTCCATTGGTCACCTACTGCCACGAAGGCCTTTGATATTCTTAAGACTTAAGACTTTAGCCTTTGCTGCTGCTCCAGTTCTGGCTCATCCTAACCCTGTCCTGCCTTTTGTTCTTGAGGTCGATGTGTCTGAGACTGGAGTAGGTGCCCTCTTGTCTCAACGTCCTATGCCTGATGGTTCCTTGCATCCGTGTGGTTTCTTCTCTAAGAAATTGTCTCCAGAAGAGTGTAATTATGATATTGGTGACAGGTAATTACTGGCCATAAATTTGGCACTCAAGGAATGGAGGCATCTTCTCGAGGGTACTAGCGTGCCAGTGCTCATTCTTACTGACCACAAGAATTTAACTTATCTATCTGAAGCAAAACGTTTGTCGCCCCAACAGGCCAGATAGGTGCTATTTTTGTCTCGGTTTAATTATGTGGTCTCCTACCTACCTGGTAGTAAGAATGTTAGGGCTGATGCCCTCTCTTGACAATTTTCCCCTCTGTCCAAGGAGGAGTCTGTACCTACTCCAGTTATACCTCCTTACCATATTTTGGCTACCATACATACTAATTTGACTTCTCCCTTGGGGGAGGAAATCTGGCTGCACAAACCAATGCACCTCCTGAGAAACCTAGTAGTAAGTGTTTTGTTCATGAGAATCTTCAAACTAAACGTTTGCACACTTACCACTATCCTAAAGCTGCAGGTCACCCAGGCAAGAACCAAATGATTTGGTATGTCACTCAACAATTCTGTTGGCCAGGTCTTTGTTCTGATGTTGCTGCGTATGTTGCCTCCTGCTCAGTTTGTGCACAGGATCAGACTCCTCTATGTCTTCCTGTGGGTCTTCTTCAACCTATTGCTAATGGTGAGCGTCCTTGGACACATTTTTCCATGGACTTCATTGTCGAGCTCCCTGTTTCTGATGGCAATACTGTTATCCTTATGGTGGTTGACCGTTTTTCTAAAATGTCACATTGCATTCCCTTGAAGAAGTTGCCTACCACTCAGGCGCTTGCTTAAATTTTTGCCCGGGAGGTCTTCCATTTACATGGGTTACCCAAGGAGATAGTGTCGGACTGGGGTAGCCAGTTTGTCTCCAGATTTTGTCGTTCCTTTTGTGCTCAAATGGGGATACAGCTTTCCTTCTCCTCGGCATATTACCCTCAATCCAATGGGGCTGCAGAACAGTCTAATCAAGCTCTGGAACAGTTCCTTTGTTGCTATGTCTCAGATCACCACAATAATTGGTCTGAACTGTTACCTTGCTCGTAATAGTGCTATTAATGCTTCCTCCAAGTTATCCCCGTTCATGGCGAATTATGGGTTTCAACCATTCTTGTTGCCCGATACATTCATGTCTCAGGGTATTTCGGCTTTGGAGGAGCATCTCCGGCAACTCCGTTCCACGTGGGTGCAGATTCAGGATTGCCTTCATCATTCTATGCAGTGCCAAAAGTTCCAGGCAGATCGTAGGGGTCTGCCCGTGCCTTCCTACCAGGTTGGTAAGAGAGTTTGGCTGTCCTCCAGCAACTTGAATCTTCATGTGCCTTCCAATAAACGTGCTCCCCATTATGTTGGTCCTTTTCGAATACTCTGACAGGTCAATCCTGTGGCCTAAGCTCTTGACCTTCCTCCTGCAATACGCATCTCTAATGTTTTTCATGTCTCCCTCTTGAAACCATTGGTTTGTAATCGGTTTACCACTGTGTTGCCTCGTCCCCATCCTATCTTTGTTGACAACCATGAGGAGTATGAGGTCAGCAGCATTATTGACTCTCGTATGTCCAGGGGCAGCGTACAGTATTTGGTTCACTGGAGGGACTACAGTCCGGAGGAGCGTTCATGGGTTCCCTCCTCTGATGTTCATGCTCCCGCCCTCCTCCGTGCCTTCCATGCCCATTTCTCCAATAAGCCTTTTGTCCTCCCGCGGGGAGGGGTCGTTGAGGGGAGGGTACTGTCAGGGTTTTTTCCCCGTTTTGTTTGCCATGTGCTGCTGACAGCCATTTTACTCACCTCTCTTGCTGACTCTTTTTGTTCTATTTTTTTTTTTTGATTATGTATATGTTTAATTACAAAAGACATATACAAGTTACACAGTGTCAAATTATAAAAAACAGAATACGCAAAGGTACAGTTCTTTAAAAATAAAATGTGACATAAACTAAAACACAATACCTAAACTTTGAACATATTAACACGTTTCTTTAGGTATGTGGGAGAACCTCCTTCTTTTTTTTATTAATCCAACATAGTATACAAATATACATGAAGCAAATTAGCCATGCAGGGCAAAAAAATAAAACACAAGAAGTTGTAATTTAAGATTATAGCCACACATGGCCATATAGTATAACATAAATCTCCTATTAAAAAAAATAAATAAAAAATCTTGACCTAATTTTAATCTGAAGAATATTCTTTTCCCCACAAATAAGAATTAGAGTATACCATGTTGGAGTTTTTCCAACCTTTTAGATTTAAAAGAAAGAGACAAAAACACACACACAAAAAAGAGGGACCCCATTCTCCCCCTCTCTCAGTCCTCCCCCTATACAGCATACTTTCAGATCTTTAAACTACCGGGTCATTTATTCCCCTTACATCTCATATCTTAACCAAATACCCAACCTGTGGGAAAAATATCTCTCAGTACTAAATAATGAAAGACATCCGTACTATGTAGGTAGCGTGTAAGCATATATTGGGTTGTTAAGGGAAATAAGATTATAGTTTTAAGCCACTTCAAAAAAATATTAGAGATATCTATCTCTTGCGGGGTTATTAAATTAAACTGTTCAAAAATAATTTGGCTGTGTATTCCTTTAATAAAACTGGAGAAAGAAAAAAACCAACACCTGATCGGAACAGCCAATAGAATGCGAGCTCAATCTGATTGGCTGACTGGATCAGCCAATCGGATTGAACTTGAATCGGATTGGCTGATTCAATTAGCCAATCAGATTTTTCCTACTTTAATTCCGATTGGCTGATAGAATCCTATCAGCCAATCGGAATTCGAGGGATGCCATCTTGGATGACGACACTTAAAGGAACCTTCATTCATCGGTAGTCGTCGGAAGGAAGAGGATGTTCAGTGCCGGAGGTCTTGAAGATGGAGCCGCTCCTCGTCGGATGGATGAAGATAGAATAAAGAATAAAGATTAATGTTTTGTTTTTAATTATGGTTGTTCGTGTGTATTGTGAATGGCTGTATGAATGTTTGGCTCTTTTGCTTTTCCTTTATGGTATTAAGCTGGCTATTCTTCACGTAAGAAATTGGACAAAAAATATTTGCAACAAACATTACGTTTTGAAGTATTACTTTGTAAATAACTAAAGCATGATTGACAAGAAGAGCAACGAATCAATCAACGACCGGTAAATACCATGCACCAATAAAAGGACACTCTAATTTAGGTGACGTCAGCACCCGGAAGAAGCTCCACGCTGCACTATGTGAAGGAGTGAAATGAGCGTCCAGACTCGTCGGTGCTTTGCAGCCTCTCTTTTTTGTTTCCACAGCATTGGATCCCGACTAGCCCCGACCTGCCCTGTAAGACCGCGCTCCATGTAAGCATTGAAGATCCTGCCGTTGGCACTACAAACACAGGTAGTACTATTTACCAAATGTGGTCAAGAAGGAAATACCAATTGATGCACCTGTGAATAACACACACGGCTTGAAAAAGTATGCTTTGAAAGGTGATTCGATCACTGTTTTTGGGTCGAGGGTTTGGTCTGGCTTGTTCAGCAGAGCGGCACTTTGGGGGACTCTAAAGATATGGAACTATCTCTTTTGTGGATTACAAATATCTAATAACACTGGTTAATATATATATGTATCCAGTTCACCCTGGTGCACCAGAAGTTTGCTCTCAGTCTATTGACTTTTTATTACTGGGATCCCATGCATGAATGTGGTATGTCTATGAATTGTGTGATTTATTAAAGGATATTTTTATATTTTTGACACTTATGTCTCTTGAGTTGTTATTACTAACGGTTGTGCTGATTAAGCCTAGACTTTTGGAAACCCCTCAATTTGGGGAATCCACTCTCTTGCTATGTTTGTGAAAATATTATTTTCTAGGCAGCACCTGTTTCTTTTATAATAAGTATTTGAGTGCAGCTACTTTGTTTTGTTTTGGATAGAAGATGCCGCTTGGATGAAGATGTCTGCCGGTCCGGATGTCCTCTTCTGCCCAGATAGGATGAAGACTTCTGCTGCTCCGGATGTCCTCTTTTGGTCCATCGGTGCCCGGCTGGGTGAACACGGCTCAAGGTAGGGAGATCTTCAGAGGGGTAGTGTTAGGTTTATTTAAGGGGGGTTTGGGTTAGAGTAGGGGTAAAAGAGCTGTTGACTTTGGGGCATGCCCCGCAAAAAGCCCTTTTAAGGGCTGGTAATAGAGCTGTTAACTTTTGTAATTTAGATTAGGGTAGGGATTTTTTTTTTATTTTGGGAGCTTTGTTATTTTATTAGGGGGCTTAGAGTAGGTGTAATTAGCTTAAAATTGTAATCTTTTTTTATTTTTTGTAATTTAGTGTTTGTTTTTTTTGTAATTTAGTTTAGTTTATTTAATTGTAGGTAATGTATTTAATTTATTTAATTATAGTGTAGTGTTAGGTTTAATTGTAACTTAGGTTAGGATTTATTTTACAGGTAATTTTGTAATTATTTTAATTAGGTAGCTATTAAATAGTAAATAACTATTTATTAGCTATTGTACCTAGTTAAAATAAATACAAAGTTGCCAGTAAAATAAATATAAATCCTATAATAGCTACAATATAATTATTTGCTATATTGTAGCTATATTAGGGTTTATTTTACAGGTAAGTATTTAGTTTTAAATATGAATACTTTAGTTAATAAGATTTAATTTATTTCGTTAGATTAAAATTATATTTAATTTAGGGGGGTGTTAGGGTTAGGGTTAGACTTAGCTTTAGGGGTTAATACATTTATTAGAGTAGCGGCGAGGTCTGGTCAGCAGATTAGGGGTTAATAATTGAAGTTAGGTGGCGGGGATGTTAGGGAGGGCAGATTAGGGGTTAATACTATTTATTATAGGGTTTGCGAGGCGGGAGTGCGGCGGTTTAGGGGTTAATAACTTTATTAGAGTAATTCCAAAATTGAGTTTTGTTTATATTTACTGTGTATATTTTATTATAATATTCAAAGAAAGAAGTTTTAATACGCGTCAGGTCTGTATAAGTCTTATTATTTTCTATGATTTTTTCAATAGTATTGTTTTTTTTTCTAACTTTATCTAGATTAGCTAAATATTTGGCTGATTTACCAAATTGGCCTCTGTACCTTGCATTTATTTTTTGTTCTTCTATTTTATTTTTATAAGTTAAGAAAAGATCTCTCTCTTGTCTTGAAGAAATATATTTATTCCAAGATATAGTATTGGGAGAAGCTATATAAACACTGTATGCTTCCCTAACATGGTTTGAAAGTTGTATCTCCCGTGCTCTGGCTTTCTTCTTTTGTTTTATCATATAAGCTTTCATTTCCCCTCTCATATAGGCTTTGGCTGTTTCCCAAAATATTTCTGATTTTTCATAGTATGAACGATTATATTTTTTATACTCTCTCCATTTCTGAGTTAACCAGTTACGGAATTGCACATTATTTATTAAAAATTTCGGGAAGAAAAAATTAGATGCTTGACCCTGTGCAGCTACTCTAAGTGGAATTTCTAATGAGATGATAGCATGGTCTGAGATAACTATGTCATTGATTTCAGTTTTGGTCTCTTGCAAGAGAATAGAATCAGAAATTAAAAAATAGTCAATACGTGAGAGAGATCTATGCGTTTTGGACTCGCATGTATATTCTTTGGCATCCGGGTGTTGTATTCGCCAGATGTCATATAATTTCAGGTTTTTTAAAATTTGTTTGCATATATTAGTTTTTTTGTGCCAGATATCCTACTCCCTTTTGACCAATTCTATCTACCGTTGGAGAGGAGATCAAATTAAAATCACCCGCAAGTATTATATTTTGTCTAATATACTTAGAAAGATTACAAGTCATTTTATGCCAAAATTCTTGTTCTACTTTATTAGGACCATATATATTAAATAATATTTATTTAATATCTTAAATCTCTATTTCTATCAGAATCCATCATCTGGATCTATTTCGGTTTTTAAAATATTATAAGTAAAATTTGTATTAAACAAAATTGCTACACCTCTTTTCCTGTAGGTACATGAGGATGCTACTACTTCACCCACCCATTTTGATTTTAGTTTATCTATTTCCTTGCTTTTGAGATGTGTTTCCTGAATAAAAGCTATATCCGGATTGTGTTTCCCTAGTTGTTTTACTATTAATTTTCTTTTAATTGGGGAAGTAATAGCTCCTACATTCCAGGATACATACTTAACATAATTCTTCATTGAAAAAAATAACTGAGCATATCAGGTATTAAAATTACCAAGATAGGGAGAGAGAGAGAGAGAGAGAGAGAGAGAGAGAGAGAGAGAGAGAGAGAGGAGGAGAAGGCGAGATAAAAAAAGAAAAAGAAAAAAAAAAATGGACAAAACAACACAACACATCATAACAATAAAAAACTTTGCAATCAGAAATCCAAGGCTCTACAGTCCTAGTGAAGCCTAAATACAACATGACCAACTTAAGAGACACACATAGATGCTGCATAATAATATCCCAATCCATTGTTAGTCAAGAGAAATATTTCTTTGTTGAAAGTATTCCTTAATTTCATCAGTTTTGACAAATGACAAAGTAGTGTCGTCTTCAGTTATAATAATTTTAGCAGGATAAATAAGCCTGGCTTTTATACCCAAGTTAATTAGTTTTGTACAATATGGTGCCATAGACTTTCTTTTGGATGAAACTTCCACAGAAAAATCCAGGAAGAGCAAAACCTTATGCTCACCTATCATTAGGTTTATCTTTTTCCTATACAATCTAATCAAATTCATTTTATCTTGGTAGTTTAAGAATCTGATCAGGATTGGTCTAGATGTTTTATAGCCATTGGATTGTGTTTTGGGAGTACCTAATCTATGTGCCCTTTCTACTGCTAGGGGAAGAGTTTGTTGTTGTATCCCAAGCGCCTGGGGTAAAACTATAGCAGCAAAATGCAGCAAGTCTTCAAATTCTGTATTCTCTGGTAGGCCAATAACTTTTAAGTTATTACGTCTGGAACGATTTTCTAAATCGTCAATTTTTTCTTGTAACTTTTTAATACTTTTATCTTGTGAGGATATAATCTGCTCTTGTATGTTAAGTCTATCTTCTGCTTCAGACACTCTATCCTCAACTTCACCAAGTCTATTCGCAAACTGTCGCAATTCAGTAGTTAAAACAGCTATTTGACTTGTAACTTGATCAAATTGGGGGAGAAAAGGATCAGATAATTGTGCAACTAATGGTTGCAATTCTTTTCTAGCGCTTAGGGATTCAGTTGATATCTCAATACCAGTCTCAGAAGGGCAATTTTTTTCCCCCTAGTTTTGGCCGGCATGGTAGGGGAATATATTTTAGAATGTGAAATAACTTTTTCCATGTGTTTAGAGTGAATAAGATAGTGTTATCCTTTAGTAAAAGCAGTGTAGTTAGAATTAAATGAATATGACATGAATAGATATAACATAACCATTGAAATATTCAATAGTCAATAGTAAAAAATATGTGTAGATAATCCAACATGTGACTCTATTATTGGTAAGATCCTTATTATGACTCTGGTGCATACTGTGTGATGCTGCTCATTTCCTGCACTTCCTTTTATGGCCAGACTGGTGTACATCATCCGTGTGAGACAGGATGCAGTCTCAGAATTGTGATGTCATCACTTATTATTTAAAGGGCCTCTGTTTTGTATGCTTTGCCCTTGTGTTGTCTCAGACCTGTTTGTGAGAGCTCCTGTGTATTACCTGGCTGTCTGACATCCCTCCTGGTTCTTGATCCCTGGCTTTTTCCTGACTCTGCTGTTCTCCTTGTTCCTGATTCCGTTTAGTCTGACTACTCACTTTGGCTCCTGACTCGGCTTGTCTGACTACCAGCTCTGGTTTTGATTCCTGGCTTGTTATTTGACTTGTGGACTTTTTATTATTTTTTGCTATTTATTATTTTTGCACTTCTCATCTCAGTCTGATTCTTGGCACCCTGACAGTATTTTGCTCTCCTCTCATTGCACCTTTCAACAAATACAGGCCCCTCTATACGTGTTGCAGTCATATACTGCCCCCTTGGCTCTCAACTCAATTTTTAGATCACTTTGCTGTCTGGATTCCTTATTTCCTTTCCTCAGACATCCCTGCCCCCATTCTTGGTGACTTCAACATCCCTCTTGACAATCCCACTGCCTCCTCTGCAAAACAACTTCTGCAACTCACTTCCTCTTTCGGCCTGTCACAATAGACTGACTCTTTCACTCACAAAGATGGTAACTTGCAACATCACTTCCCTCCCTACAACCCTCCCTTCCTCTACCCTTTACACCAAACTTCACAGAAGCACTAAGTCATTAGATCAGCAACAGCTCGCTAGCTCTCTCTCCTCTCTTCCATCACCTCCTTTTCCTGCCCTGACCAATCTATCTGCCACTATAACTCCACCCTTACACTGGTCATTGGCACTCTGGCCCCTCCTACCATAGATCTGAAACCACACTCTCATCCTCAGCCTTGGCATACTCCTCTGACACGGTACCTACACAGATGTTCCCGCACTGCTGAGTGACACTGGAGGAAATCTCGGAGTTTAGCTGACTTTCTTCACTACAAGTTCATCCTGAACTCCTACTATTCTGCCCTTAATCTTTATAAGCAACAATACTTCTATAATCTCATCTCAACTCTTTCCTCTAACCCAAACCCTTTTCCGCCCACCCCCACCTCCTAATACAACTTCTCTCTGAGCTCAAGATTTTGCCAGCCACTTGAATAACAAAATTGACTCCATCAGAAATAAAATCACCTCTCAACTTACTATCAATCTCCTACCCCCTTAAAAGCTCACAATCATCCAAAACCCAAATACCCTTAAATTTAGCTCTTTTGCCCCTGTTACTGAGGAGGAAGTTTTTGCCCTTATACTGTCCTCCCACCTCACTACATGTCCCCTCAACCCCATCCCCTCACAGCTACTCCCCTCCCTCTCTTCTACCCTCATCCCCATACTCACACACATTTTCAACCTCTTCCTCAGCACTGGTATATTTCCCTCATCTATAAAACATGTACTGGTCACACCTATCCTCAAAAAACCTTTCCTCAATCCAACCTTCCCATCCAACTACCGTCCTATTTCCCTACTTCCTCTTGCCTCAAAGTTCCTTGAAAAGCTAGTATATGAACGTCTATCCCATTTCCTTACACTCAACTCTCTTCTTGACCCACTGCAATCTGGATTTCGTCCCCATCACTCCATAGAGACAGAAATTGTCAAGGTTACCAATGACCTACTTACAGCAAAATCCAAAGGCCACTTCTATTTGCTTATCCTCCTTGATCTGTCTGCAGCCTTTGACACTGTTGATCGCCCTCTTTTGCTCCAGACCCTCCAATCCTTCAGCATCTGCGACACAGCTCTCTTGCGGTTCTCTTCCTATCTATCTAACTGTACCTTCAGTGTAGCCTTTTCCGGAACATCCTCTGCCCTGTTACCACTTTCTATTGGGGTACCTCAAGGCTCTGTCCTTGATCTCCTTCTCTTTTCAATCTATACGTCATCATTAGGTTCCTTAATAATGTCCCACAGGTTTCAATATCATTTGTATGCCGATAACACCCAAATCTACCTCTCTGCACTCAACCTACCCCCTTCCTTACTAACCCGTGTCACTTACTGTCTTTCTCATATCTCATCTTGGATGTCCACTCACTACCTTAACCTAAATCCCTCCAAAACGGAACTCCTTATTTTTCCCCCTTCTTCCAAAATCTCCATACCCCAATTTTCTATAACTGTTGATAATTCCATCATTACCCCTACCCCGCATGCCAGATGTCTTGGGGTCACACTTGACTCAGAACTTTCCTTCACTCCTCACATTCTGTCCTTGGCTAAAGCCTGCCACTTCCACCTTAAAAACTTCTCTAAAATTAGACATTTCCTTACACAAGACACAACTAAGATTTGAATCCACTCTCTCATCCTTTCCCGTCTCGACTACTGCAACTCCGTCCTCTCTGGTCTACCTAGCTGCCATCTAGCTTCTTTACAATCCATAATGAATGCCTCTGCCAGGCTCGTTTTCCTTACACGTCGCTCTTCATCTGCTGCACCTCTCTGCCAATCCCTTCACCGGCTGCCTCTTGCCTCCAGGATTAAACACAAAATCCTCACTCTGACATACAAAGCCCTCAACTGCACTGCTCCCCGCTACATTTCAGACCTTGTCTCCAGATACTCTCCCTCCCATCCCCTTCACTCTGCTCACAATTTCCTACTCTCGTCCTCTCTTGTTACTTCCTCACATTCTCATTTACAGGACTTCTCCTGACTGGCTCCCATCTTGTGGAACTCTCTGCCTCGCTCCACAAGATTTTCCTCTAGTTTTAACAGCTTCAAGCACTCCCTAAAGACTCTATTATTCAGGGATGCATACAACCAAACTAACCTTTCCTAACTCCATTGCTTTCCCCTTGAACCCCTTAGAATGTAAGCCTATGAGCCCAGCTGTTTGTAGATCACCTTCATAAGAGCCGACTACAACCGTGCAACTCTCAGCAGGACCCTCTACCCATTTGATCCCTATAAATGTTATCCTGTATACCAACTATGTTTATAGCACTGTGGAATCTGTTGCCGCTCTTCAAATACCTGTTAATAATAATTATAATAGTTTTTACAATCCCTCCCTTTATTGTTACCCATGGACTTCCACATCTTGGGTTTTAGATACCATATGTAACAGCTTGTGGACTCTCGCCACCTGTATGAAAGAAAACATAGTTTATATCTTACCTGTTAAATTAATTTCTTTCATGGTGGTGAGAGACCACGAGCCCCCGCCCTTTTGGGGTTATTTTTTGTTTAAGCACTTTTTTCCCTGCTCCCCATTTTGGCTTTTACTCCTTCTAAATACCTCACCATTTGGCTATATGTCAAACTAAGGTATGAGTGAAGTATGAGGGGTTTATAGGCATTTTGGAGTTTGGGGAACTTTGCCTCCTCCTAGTAGGTATGTATAGCCTATATTTTACAGCTGGTGGAGTCTCGCTACCATAAAATAAATTAATTTATCAGGTAAGATATAAATTGTGTGTTTGAACATCAAATAAATTGTAATCCATTCCCCCTGCATTATACCTATTTTTCACTTGCCATATTAGGCTACATTAATAGTGAAGCTAGCAATAATTTTCGACAGGCTGTTAATCATTAAAATGATTTTCAAAAATGATTTGGCTTTTCACATACTATTTGGAATATAATGTTGTGCTTGCCACATGACACTAGTTAAAGGTAACTACCATTAAAGTCAATGGGAGTCATACAATTTTAATTTTTGCTCTGTTTTTTTATGACAGTTGTAAATTACATTTGGCTTGCTGAATGCTGTCATTATATTTACAGATTCTCTTTAGTATAGCACTAGTATCTCTAGAATTACAAATCTATTACATAAAAATGCAAATCAAATTCATATTCAATAAAATTGTATGAATAGTTAACAACCACTTAGATTACAAGTTTTGCGCTATAGAGGATGCGAAACGAAAGCAACAAAAGTTGCGTTATTTCACCCTCCATAGTTAGTTTTTTAAAAACCTCCTTGTGCGTGCGATATGGTTGCGTTAAGCTACATACCGCACAAAATACAAGCGCTGCTTTGACGTGCTCATGCACGCTTTCCCCATAGACATCAATGGGGAGAGAGTGTTAGAAACATTGCCACCGAAATAAAGTTATTAACCCCTATTCCGCCGCTTCTCGACATTGCTGCCACTAAATAAAGTTATTAACCCCTAAACCTCTGGCCTCCCACATCACTACCACTAAATAAACCTATTAACCCCTTAAACTGTCATCCCCCACATCGCCAAAAACTAAATTAAACTATTAACCCCTAAACCTAACAACTCCCTAACTTTAAATAAAAATTACAATATTCCTATTGGCTGTTCAAATCAGCCAATAGGATGAGAGCTACAGAAATTCTATTGGCTATTCAAATCAGCAAACAGAATTTAAGTATCTCTCATCCTGTTGGCTGATTTAAATTTATAAAATCAAATCAGCCAATAGGCTTGCAAGGGATGCCATTTTGAAAAGGCTCCCTTGCATTAACGATTCAGTATACAGCGGCGACTGTATGAAGAGGACCGAGATATATAGAAGATGAAAATAGAAGACGCCGTCTGGATGAATGAAGACCTCTCCGCCTGGATGAAGACTTCTTGCCGCCTGGATGTCCGGACTTCAAAAACTGTAAGTGGATCATCGGGAGTTAGTGTTAGTTTTTTGTTTTTTTTTTAATTAAATTTTTATTGAATTTTCAAAAGAAAACATAAATCAAAGCAATAAACATCAAATAATTATACAATAATGGTGCAACATTTCCTGACTTTCTATTTAACAACAATGTATTAAAACTATCACAGCACAGTCATTATCTATCTTATTGGGGTATTTAATTAATCCTAGTACACATTTCTTCATTCCGCAATCTGGGGCGTTGCTTAGACCCTTACATCAAACTTATTACCCAGTCAAATTGCAATAGACCTGTTTGTGTCATATCACTATCGTTTCTGTATATTCCTCCCATATAAATTTAATAGTGTAATATTCCTCAAGGCGGTTAGTTTGTTGGTAGTGGTATTTTTCTAAAGATAGCATTCTTGATATTTGCTCTTTCCACTCCTGAGTACTAGGAATTCTAGAACTTTTCCATAGTCTTGGGAGTAATTGTTTAGCGCCACTCAGAAGAATATATAACAGTGTTGATCTAAGTTTACACTTTAGTTTGGGGGTTCTATTAAAGAGGAATACGGATGGGTTATTTTCTAAATGTATTCCCAGCAATTTGTTTATTTCTGTTCTTATGTCTTCCCAATAATTTCCCAACAAAGGGCAACTCCACCAAATATGCGAGAGTGTGCCTACTTGATTGCATCCCCTCCAGCACAATTTGCTAGTGTTTGGGAAAATGTTTGATAGTCGTTTTGGGGACATATACTATCTAGTCAGTATTTTCAGATTAGTCTCTGTAATATTCATGGAGGACGGTGCTCTCCCCATTTGATAAAAGATTAACTGCCAGTCTTTTGGTGTTAAGGCTATTTGTAATTCGTTTTCCCATGTTTTGGTATAGGATGGTAGTTGTTGGGAATGTATTGATAAAATTAGCTTATATGAGTGTGATAGTCCTTTTTTCGTAATCCCTGATGAATAACACATGTTCTCAAAGGGAGTAAGTGGTCTGATAACATCTGACTTATACTTATTATAATTCACATAATGTGCAAGTTGGTAGTCTTCATACCAGTTCTGTCATATGTATATATGTCTATCTGCTAATTCCGTCTTTGTCAGAAGTTTACCATTTTCTAATACAGAATATATAGGTATTCCACTATCTATGTCCATATACTCTGTTCTGATCATGTTATGTCCTATTTTAGGAGTCAATGTTTGTCAACAGGGGAGTCAGGGGGGAAGGGATTGTAGAAATACCCTTTTTGCTTTTTAGAAGGAGATCCCATGTTTCTAGCGTTTCCATTACCAAGCTTAGGGGTGAGTTATTTAGTGTCCTATGCTTTTTATCTAGCCAGCATTGATTACCTAAGTTTTTGGTATCTGTTAAATCATGTTCCAACCTCACCCACTCCTTATCTTTAGTATGTTTACACCAATCTATAATTCTATTCAATAGAGATGCTTGTTTGTAATATAGCACATTAGGTACACTTAAACCTCCATTATGTCTCTCTCTATATAGAATCTTTTTCGAGACCCTTGGAAATTTGTTCTGCCATACAAATGAGTTTATAGTATCCTGAAGTTTGTTTAACTAAGCCTTTGGGAGTGAGATAGGTATCGTTTGGAAAAAGTACAAAATACGTGGTAACAATGACATTTTGAAAGCGTGAATACGGCCTAGCCATGAAAGGAATTTATGTCTCCACCCGTGTATTTCTGTTTTCAATTCTTTAAGCAGTTTCATGTAATTTAGTGTGAAAAGTTCCTCTCGTGTCTTTGCTATTTGTATTCCTAGGTATGTTAAGGAAGTGTTCTGTATGGAAAATTTGTAGCGATGGTTAATTAACTGTAACTGTTCCTCAGTCACCTCAACTCCCATAATTTCTGATTTAGTAGTGTTGACCTTAAAATGAGAGTGGAAGCTGTATAGGTCTAATTCTGCCTGCAATGCTTTAATGGATGTAAGGGGCTGTGTAAGTGTCATCAAGATGTCATCAGCGTAAAGTGATAATTTGTATTGTGTTTCGTGTATTTTAATACCTTTAATATTGTTATTATGGCGTATCTTGGAGGCCAATATCCACAGCTAGAACAAATAAGAGTGGGGAAAGGGGACACACCTGCCTAGTCCCGTTTCCTATATAGATAGGCTGTGATAATGTATCATTCAACCTAACTCTGGCTGTGGGGCATGTGTATAGGGCAAAGATCTTATTCATTATTTGATTTCTAAAGCCAAATTTAGACAGGGTCTGACGAAGGAAGGGCCAGCTTAACCTATCAAAGGCCTTCTCAGCGTCAATTCCTAAGAATATTGTGGGTATATGGTTTGTCTGGACATATTCCATGAGATTCAGGGCTTTCACTGTGTTATCTCTTGTTTCTCTGCGTGGCACGAAGCCAGCTTGGTTAAGATGAATCAATTCAGGGAGGTATTTATTGATTCTGGTTGCCAAAATCTTGCCATAAATTTTTTACATCTACGTTTAGTAGCGAAATAGACCTGAAATTCGATGGTTGGTCTGCTGGTTTCCCAGGTTTTGGAAGTACTGAAATGTGTGCTTCTAGCATGCTAGGTGGGAATGAGATTTTGTCTGTTATCTTATTAAAGATTGTCAAAAGGTATGGAACAAGAGTAGCTGAATATTTTTTATAACATTGTACCGAGTACCTATCAGGGCCAGGACATTTTCCTGAGTTTAAATTATTAATTGCTGCAGCTATTTCTCCGGGTGTTATTGGTGTCTCTAATTCTTTGGCTTGTTCCTCAGATAATTGGGGTAAATGGCAGTCTTCTAGATACGCTGTTATATCTGCCATAGTAACTGTATTGTTATCTACACTGACTATGTTGTAGAGCTTTGTGTAATAATTTTCAAATTGGGATAAGATATCCGGAGTGGTCTTTACTTTATTTTTTGTAGGTGTGGAGAGTTTGTGTATGTATGCTTTATACCGTTTGAGTTTTAGAGCCCTCGCTAATAGTTTCCCACTCCTATTACTTTCAAAATAAAAACGTTGTTTAAGTTTTACCGCCATTAGGTTGTGTTCTTTATTCAAGAGGTCTCTTAAAGATTCTCTAGTTTTTTGTAATTCTGAGTATAGTTTGTCATTATGTGGGTCCTGTTTATGTGCATATTCTATTTGGGATAGTGTGTTCGAGAGATTTTCATAGTGTTGCCTAGCTTTTTTCTTCATGTGTGCTTTGAGCTTAATAAGTTCACCCCGCATGTAACATTTATGGGCTTCCCATACTATAAATGGATCACTATCGTCTTGTGCATTAATTGTAAAGTATTCCTTCAGGGATTTGTCTATTTTTTCTGCCATTATGGTATTATTTAATATTGAATCATCTATCTTCCAGGTAAATGGGCGAATAGGTGTGTTAGGCCAATTAATTTTGGTTATTATTGCAGAGTGGTCTGACCATGTGGTGTGTGTAATCTTGGTGGACTTTATGGTTGTCAGACCATTCTGATTTGTCATTATATAATCTATTCGACTATAAGAGCGACGTGGTGCAGAGAAAAAGGTGTAGTCTCTTTTGGATGGGTACACGAACCTCCAGACATCATACAAGTTACAGTCTCTCATTAATTTCCCCAAGTATTTAGTTACTTGTTTTGAAGGCCCTCGTGTATTGCTAGATCTGTCTAAAGAGGGATCTAATGTAACATTTAAGTCCCCACCTATGTAGATGACTCCCTTCGAGAAATCTAAAATCTTGTTAAAGGTTGTTTTAAAAAAGGGAAGTTGTTTAATATTGGGTGCATAAATTTTAATCAAGGTTACTGGGCTACCATACAAAAGACCAAATACACCCAGGAATCTACCTTCTAAATCTGAAGTGGATTGGAGAAGTTTAAACGGGACATTTTTATGAATTAATATGCTAACCCCACACTTCTTTGATTTTGATGAGCTGTGAAAGTGTTGAGTATAGTGTGTTCCAAAGCATTTAGGTTCACTTCCCTTCCGGAAGTGAGTTTCCTGCAGGAGAATTATATCTCCTTTTCCTTTATACAGATCAGCTAGGGCCATTGACCTTTTATACTGGGAGTTTAAACCTTTTGCATTTTGAGATATTATATTCACAGATGTACACATTCTTAATTCCCTTAGAATATAACCTTGCGTAGAAGAAGATATTTATGTACCTTACAAATATTACTGTGTGGTAAGATTAAAATACAATATGACTGTGATACAGAGCAAAAGAAGTCAGGATTTTGAACCAATAATAAAGCAAAACAGCAATAACAATAACTTTTTTTTTTTTTTTGGATCCAAACTAATAAGTTCTATTAGAATATCATATGAGATACAATGAATATTATATGAATATTCAATATTAGATCTTCTATTTAACTGTTATTAAATCTTAGGGTGTAAACCAACTTTTAACTTATAACTTTTAGGACATGTAGCTTTAACGCCCATGTTCCAAATAAAAAGTATAAAGGAACTTGGAACAAGTAAATATAGTAATCTTATGGTGAAGGCTTCATTTTTGGAGAGAGCTCTTGCACCAAAAGTCTTATAATAGTCACTTGAATTGAAGTATAGCCTTACCCTTTTCGACCTTCAGACCATGTATCTCATCCTTTATCTGTTATAGTGTGTCAAAATGGTTGGGCCAGTTTCTTTGTTTGTGGCGACAGAGATTTCTTGAAAGGACTTTTTCCACCGGTAGATGAGTCACCCTGCCCCCTTCCATTTTCGTTTTGTCGTTTTTTCCGTTGCGGCAGAGGCCTTAGATCTTCTATTGTTGCTGGTAGTGGAGGGTCTATGTCCAAAGCTGCACAGAATTATTGTATCTCCGATATCTTGGTGCAGACAAGTTTCCTGTTCCCATGGAGAACATATAGGTGGAAAGGGAATCCCCACCTATATAGTATTTTTTTGCTTCTTAGGAGTGATGTCAATGGAGCCAATTCTCTCCTTCTTTGGAGTGTCCTTTGGGATAAGTCTGCGTAAAATTAGAGGACATTGCCCCTAAACTTGACCGGTTGGTTTCTACGAGACAGATTCAGAAGCTCTTCTTTTTCCCGAAATTGTTTACATTTTATTATTATGTCTCTTGGCGGTGCATCATCTGGAGGCCTGGGTCTTAAAGCCCTATGGGCCCTGTCCCATATAATCTCCATGGAAGATGTTTCTCCTTTGAGGTGGGCAAATAATGCTGGCAAATAGGTTTGCAAATCTTTTGGTAGGACAGACTCCGGTATGCCCCTTATGCGCAGATTTTTCCTGCGACCTCTATTTTCGAGGTCTTCTATTTTGTCATGCAGGGTTTCTATCAGGTCTGCTTGTGCTGATGATGTTTTCTTCATTTGAGACACTTCCTCTTGTATATTGTCTGCATATTCCTCCAGGGTCTCTACACGAGATCCTATAGTGTGCATTTCTTGTTTTAAGTCTGCCATCTCTTCCCTCATGCATGTCCTCACTATTTCTGCTATGTCTTGCTTAGGACAGATGTGGGGATCTGTGTTAGTGTACCAGACTCTCTGTGGGATCTGACAGGGGAATGAGAGGTTGGAGATTTTGAAGTCAGTGATTCCTGCTCAGTGGAATTTGAGGATTGACTTCCTGTAGTAAAAAAGGATTCCACTGAGGTGTCTTTCAAAAAGGACGTTTTAGCAGATTTCAATGGCTTCAGCGTTTTTTTAGTAGCCATGTTGGGGCCTGTAACTGTGAGCTTAATGCAACCTTGTTTATTTCTTCTGACCAGTATAGTGTTCTAATGTGTTTCCTATTTGATCATACAGTCCAACCTGCTTCAGTGTTATCCTTAGTGGACTGATCTTCACATATAATAAGCAATTTTTTAGCTCCAATTCTATCCCAAAGGAACTTAATGTCCTCTTCCCTTTAACAATACTGTTCCGTTCTCTGCTATAATTATTTGTTCACCAAGTATCCCACAATATTTTATTCCTGTCCGTTAAGATAGTGGACTTATTTAGTACATTTGAGCCGTATATAGCAACGTGCAGTCAGACACCTTTTTAGCGTGGCCTGTCTCAGCCTTTTATCAAAATGTCCGCTGCGTCACTTACTTTCAAGAATCTGTCCGGGTGCTGCTGGGCCTCTCTGCGGCTCTACAACTAACAAAACTTGTCCGGTGTGTATGCACCCACCAAAATCTGGTCTACGGTATCTCCTTCGGTCAGTTTGCTGCTGTTTATTGTAGGGCAGAGCGTTTTCTCTCACATGCGCCTTTTAATGGCATCCCGGTCTTTCTTAAGTGTTATTCAGCTTATTTGTAGCCCTTGCTATTGGCGGCTGTCTCCAATCTTGTTCCTCTGCGTTCCGCAGTTAATCCACCTGCTCAGGGCATAACAGTGTTGCCGCTATATGTAGGATCTCCTTGAAATAGTTTAGTCGGTCACGGAGCTATGAAGTTATGCTGCCATCTTAGCAGCAGCCGGCTCCGCCCCCCAGTGTTAGGTTTTTTTAAACTTTTTTTGGGTGCTTTTTTTTTAGATTAGGATTTTGGGCTTTCTTAAAAGGGCTAAATGCCCTTTTAAGGGCAATGAAAAAGAGCTGAATGCCCTTTTAAGGGCAATGCCCATACAAATGCCATTTTCAGGGCAATTGGTAGCTTAGTTTTTTTTTAGAGTTAGGTTTTTTATTTTGGGGGGTTGGTTGGGTGGTGGGTTTTACTGTTGGGGGGGTCTTTGTATTTTGTTACAGGTAAAAGAGCTGATTTCTTTAGGGTAATGCCCTACAAAATGCCATTTTAAGGGCTATTGGTAGTTTATTGTAGGCTAGGGTTTTTTATTTTGGGGGGGCTTTTTTATTTTTATAGGGCTATTAGATTTGGTGTAATTGTTTTTATTTTTGATAATTTCGTTTGCTATTTTTCGTAATTTAGTGTTTGTTATTTTTTGTACTTTAGTATTTTTTTATTTTTTGTAATTTAGTATTTTTTGTAATTGTAGATTTCATTTTTTTTAGTAGGGTTAGGATTTTTTAATTTGTAATTTAATTTATTTAATTGATAGTTATTTTAATTTTAGTATAATAGTAATGTTAGTTTAATGTATAGTTTAAACTTAGGTTTTTTTAATTTCACAGGTAAGTTTTTATTTATTTTAAGATAGGGATCTTGTAATTGTTAGATTTAAGGGTTAATAGTTTAATTTAGTGTTTTGCAATGTGGGGGGCTGGCGGTTTAGGGGTTATTAGGTTTATTTAGTGTGGGCAATGTTGAGGTGTGGGGGAATAGGGGTTAATAACTTTAGTTTAGTGGTGACGATGTCGGGGAGCGGCAGAATAGAGGTTAATAAATGTTATTAGTGGCGGCTAAATTAGGGGTTAATAACTTTAAAATAGTGTTTGCGATGCGGGAGAGTCTCTGTTTAGTGGCTAATAGGTAATTTATGGGTGTTTGTGTACTTTGTAACAGTTTAGTTATGAGTTTTGTGTAACAGTTTTGTTGCATATAACTACTGGTCTATGATTGCGAATCGGATTGTGTCAGTATAGGCTGTAACGCAAGCTTTTTAGCCTCACAGCAAAACTTGTAAAGGCAGCGCTATGGAAATCCCATGCAAAAACGTCATTTTTTTGAGTGCGGCATTGACGTGTTACAGGCTAAAAGGCTTGTGGTATAGCTATACCGACAAGACTCGTAATGGCTGCGTTGCTGTTTTAACTCTGAAATGGAAATTTTTTCAGCATTAAAAAATTAACGCTAAACTTGTAATCTAGGTTTTTTTTCTCAATATAGTATTTTAAATATAAAAAGCTACCTAATTAATACAATATATAACATATAAAAAAATATATATATTAAGGAAATAAAAAGTTAATTTGATCAATGTAAGATATTTCATAAAACAATGCTTTGGACAGAGATATAAAATGAATAATTACAAATTTAATTGTCTTTACCTGTATTTATCATTGTTATATATGCATAATAACTATTTTAAAATATCAAACATAAATACAGGTAGCCCTCAGTTTAAGCCGGGGATAGGTTCCAGAAGGAATGGTTGTAAATCGAAACCGTTGAATATATAATTAAACTAAGTTAAATAAAAAAAAACATTTGCTAAACAGCATTATAAACCTAATAAAATAATCACACAACACAGACTTCACTTGCATTTTTCTGCAAACAGTTCTTTCTATGCATTCCAATCTGGACTGATTTATAGATAGGAAGATCTTGTTCCTTTGAAATCTGCTCAATAGCTCAGGTCTGGTTAAACTGATTAATTTCAGCTTGCTTGGCTTTGCTGCAACACAAGTGGACAGCTCCACCTACTGCTATTTTAATAAATGCCCTGCTTCTCAATGCTTTTCAATAGCAGTCACATGACTGGAAAAAAAGGTTGTTATTCTGAAACGGTGTAAATTGAACCGTTGTAAAACGAGGGCCACCTGTAATAGAATATGACTTAGTTTCCTGTTATTTCAAATCAGTTTAACATTACTTATTTCATAACAAAACTTCAACATTTTCTCAATTTAGATATTTTCTTAGACATCAAAATTTTGTACATATCAGTTCCACCATGACCGTTTAAATTTATTTACATGTATTTGCCTTATTAAATTAACATCTGTTGAAGGTATACTCCCTTACTAAATTGGTCTAAATTGTTATGAACCTATCTTTATCTAGAACCCTAGAAGGGGTTGAGAATGAAGTATTTGTTCCTTTTGTATACAGTTTCAACATTCAGAAGAAACTCTCTGCTTGGGTTACTGTATAGGTCTATGCAATGCTGTGATTACAGGAAGGAGCTCATTTTCACTCATTCTCATAAATAACTAGTTAAAATAATCCATTTATTGATATATCATAATACAAATAGTAGAAAGAGACACAGGGCCCCATTTATCAGACTGCAAAAGCAGCTGGGCCCCATCGTTTCAGGCTTGTCTGAAATACCAGTTAAGTAGCAGCAGTCTTAGATTTCTACTGCTTAAACTCTCCACCACCTAAAATGGTGGAGTGAAATCATCATGACCCCATCTGATCAGGGTGATTGACTGTCCTTGCTTGAGGCTGATTGGCCGCCAGAAAGCACCTGGCAGCATTGCACAAGCAACTCGCTGTGAGGTCCAGCAGACATGTTCACAGAATCAAATAATGTTTGCACAATCTTTGGTAATTGAAACCCATAGAACCCATTGTGATGAGAGCAGGATGTGATGTCACTAGTTTGGGGGCGGGGCTTAGGTCTGGTGTCTGTGTCGCAGTTAGTTTAGTACAATCAACCTGACTAGATGTGAATTGCTATGCTCTGTAATAAAATAGAGTTGTACCATCATTGCGGTGTCCTGCATATGTCCTGCATCTCATGACATGGTGTCAGAAGTTCTGGACTGCGCTTCTGTTCCTGATCGATTGCAATGTCAAAGTTTACCCCACCTGAGCCTTTTGACTTCTCTCAGCCTGCAGCTTGGCCCACATGGCGGCAGCGGTTTCAGCGCTTCAGGATTGCTTCCAAACTGAACAAGGAGAGTGGTGAAGTACAAGTTAATTCTCTTTTATACTCTATGGGGAAAGATGTGGAGCCAGTGTTCAATGCTTTTACTTTCCAAGAAGGGGAAGAATTTAACTTTGATATAGTTATGGATAAACTCAGTGCCCACTTTGTGCCCAAAAGAAATGTGATTCATGAGAGAGCTTGTTTTCACAAATGTAATCAGCGTGTGGGAGAATCTGTGGAGTCATTTGTGCGCAGCCTGTATGAATTAGCTGAATTCTGTGAGTTTGGTGTTGCTAAAGAAGAGCAAATCAGAGACAGAACAGTTTTTGGAATTGCAGATGCTGAATTCTCCCTGAAGCTGCAGTTAGAGCCTGATTTAACGTTAGATGGGGCTATTAGGATGGCCCACCAGAGGGAACTGGTGAAAAAGCAAAGTGCTGATCTGAGGTCTGAGAGTATTGTGGATGAAGTGCAACAGTCTAGGAAAACTGCTAGTGAAAGGTACAGTGTGAGCGGTAGATCTAAAGTACTGGAAAGGCCTAGAAGTGGATGGGCGCAACATGGCCTATGCACACGGTGCTACCGGTCTCATGATCAGAGTGCTATATGCCCGGCCAGAGATAAAAGATGCAGAAAATGCAACAGAATAGGCCATTTTGAAGTGGTGTGTAAAACTGAATACATTAAGGAGATGCAGGTGGACAGTGACCAGGAGGGTCAGGAAGTGTCTTTTGTGGGGTCTGTTGTGGAACGGACAAGCTCAGAGGAAGATTGGAAAGTTACTTTTACTGTAATGGGAGCCAAAGTTGATTTTAAGATTGACACAGGAGCAGATATCACTGTAATGTCTTTTGCTGAATTTATGAAACTGCCTCGACAGCCCCAGCTGGCGAAGGTTACTACAAATGTCCATAGTGCTGGTGGCCGCATTGATTGTGTGGGGAAATTTCTTGCCAGCTGTGAGTACAAGCAAAGGTTCATGTGGGTGCATGTGATCCGAGGTCAGTGTGTTAACAGTTTATTGAGCAGAAAAGCAGCCTGTGACTTGGGCCTCGTGGCCAGAGTGAATGAGATTTCCGAAGATATGTTTGGCGAGTTGGGCCTACTGAACTGCAAACCTGTCCGTATAGCACTTAAAAGTGACGCAGTCCCATACAGTATTTCTACCCCTCGTAGAATTCCGTTCCCGCTCATGCCTCAAGTGGAGAAAGAGCTTATGCGCATGAAGTCTATGGGGGTTATTGAAGAGGTTGTTGAAGCGACTGATTGGTGTGCCCCCATTGTTCCAGTTGCAAAGAAAAACGGAAAGGTGTGCATCTGTGTGGACCTGAAAAGGTTGAATGAAGCAGTGAAGAGAGAGAGATTTGTGCTGCCGACATTAGAAGACATAGCTCCAAAGTTGGCTGGGGCGAAGTTCTTTTCCACATTAGATGCTTCTAGCGGCTTTTGGCAGATCCCCCTGGATCCAAAGTGCTGCAAACTGACTACCTTTATCACACCGGTAGGTCGGTTCTGCTTCTGCAGACTCCCCTTTGGGATATCCTCCGCTCCTGAAATTTTTCAAAGGGAAATTAGTTCTCTCCTGAGTGACAACGTGGGCACAGCGGTCGTCATGGATGACATTTTAGTGTATGGGTCTACAGTGGAGGAGCATGATCAGCGTTTAAGTTGTGTGCTACAGGCAATCAAAGAGTCTGGGCTGAAGCTGAATAAAGAAAAATGTCATTTTAGGAAAACTGAATTATGCTACTTTGGGCATATCATCAACGGGGATGGCATCAAGCCAGACCCTGAGAAAATTTGTGCTATTGAACAGATGAAAAGCCCTTCTGATGTACATGAGCTGAGACAGATATTGGGCCTTGTAAATTACGTGGGCAAGTTTCTTCCAGATTTATCAACAGTTTTACACCCTGTCACAGAGTTGCTTAAGAAAGACATTGCCTGGGTCTGGGGACATTCACAAAAAAAAGCTTTTCTGCATGCCAAGTCCCTGCTGGGGTCTGCCCCAGTGCTGGGGTTCTACGACCCTTCAAAAAAGACTGTGGTTAGTGCCGATGCAAGCAGTTATGGGTTGGGGGCTGCACTCCTGCAGCTGAATGACAACAAACTACAGCCCATCGCCTACTGTTCCCGCACACTGACGGCTACGGAGTCAAAATACGCTCAAATTGAGAAAGAGTGCCTGGCTGCAGTTTGGGCCTGTGAGCTCTTTCAGCTCTTTTTTAATGAGACTGCTCAGGTTCAATGTTCAGGCAGTGCATGTGCCGGGGAAACAACTGGTTGTGGCTGATACACTATCCAGGCTCCCGCTGGCTGCTGCTGAAGAATCCTCCACAGAATCGGATGTGAAAGTGTATGTTGATTCAGTTCTGGCCTCTAAGTCCATTTCTTCAAGGAAACTGGAAGAAATAAAGAAAGAGACATATTTGGACACAGATCTGCAAGAGGTTATAAGGTACATAAAAGAAGGCTGGCCCGAGAGCCGGGCAGCCAGGATGTCTTTAAATGCTTACCAGCCAGAGAGGTCGCAGCTCACGGAGCTGAAGGGGTTGGTGCTGTTCCAAGACCGCATTGTAATTCCTGTCAGCATGAGGAAGGAGATGTTAAACAGGATTCACGATGGCCACTTAGGCCTTACAAAGTGCAGAGAAAGGGCAACTACTGCTGTGTGGTGGCCTGGGATCAGCTCCGACATTGCAAATCACGTGTCTAAATGTGCCTTTTACCGGGAACGCCGGCCTACTCAGAGAAGGGAGCCCTTGATGTCTACTCTGCTGCCTGCGGGGCCGTGGCAGAAAATAGCTGCTGATTTGTGTGAACTGCACGGGAAAAAGTTTCTTGTTGTGATCGACTACTATTCCAGGTATTTGGAAATTGCACCCCTGAATGATATCACAAGTCAGGCCGTTATCATTCGCCTGAAGAGCTTGTTCGCCCGCTGGGGCATTCCAATGGAACTAGTGAGTGATAATGATATGCAGTTCGCTTCTACAGAGTTCAGTGCTTTCAGCAGGGAGTATGATTTTGTACATTCCACGTCAAGTCCACATTATCCGCAGGCCAACGGAATGGCTGAAAGGGCAGTTCAAACAACAAAATTCATTCTAAAGCAATCTGAGCCGTACCTAGCCCTCTTGTCATACAGGGCGACGCCCATTCAAGCCACTGGGTTTAGCCCGACACAGCTGATGCTAGGACGCCAGATTCACACCACTTTACCCTCAGTGGGTGTCTTCAAGCCGCCTGGCCCTGTTCCTCGGGACGAAGTCCTTAGGAGGGATGAAGAGGCCAAAAAGGGTTATCGTTCTGTCAGGCCTTTACAGGAACTGAAAGCGGGCCAAAGTGTCAGAATTAAACTGGATGATGAGAAGAAATGGAAGACGCCTGCTACGGTAGTGGGCCGCTCTCCAGAACCAAGGTCTTACACAGTCCTTACGGAGGGAGGGACGGTTGCACGCCGTAACCAAAGAGATCTTCAGCCTGTACCTGAGAGTCTGGAACTGGATGCCTCAGTACCACCGCCGGTGGGATCCCCTGTTCTAAGAGAGGTGCCTTCCCCTCAGCAAGATCACAGTGGGGATATATATTTGCCTCCAGCAGACTCTAATTCACCATCTTCTGTATCAGAGGACAGTTCAGCCAAAGTTACATCAAGCGGAAGAGTGGTGAAACTTCCGGCCCGATATAGGGACTGACTTTAGCTAGAACAGTGACCGGAAGTATGGGCAGAATAATCCCATGGTCACTGTGGACTAGGGTAGTCTACCCCGATGTCCAAGTCAGGATGTAATTTATTTGATTATGTTTTCTAACCTATTTGTTTATATAATGTTCGAAAAAAAAATGTTGTTGTATACTCTGTTCGTATACCTTGTTATTTGTTATATGCAAACGTATGCTTCGCCTTTGAAAAAGGGGAAGATGTGATGAGAGCAGGATGTGATGTCAGTAGTTTGGGGGCGGGGCTTAGGTCCGGTGTCTGTGTTGCAGTTAGTTTAGTACAATTAACCTGACTAGATGTGAATTGCTATGCTCTGTAATAAAATAGAGTTGTACCATCATTGCGGTGTCCTGCATATGTCCTGCATCTCATGACACCCATATCCTTATCTTGCACATTTTTTCACTATCTTTAGCACTTTATCACAGATATTCAGCATCTATTACAATCCAGTCTTTTAAACCAACTACTTTCTCTAGAGATTAAAAAATGTATTTGTCAAGATTTGCCCTCTCTTATGCTAATATGTTTTCAGGGTGGGTATGAGGGTTCTTATATCTATGAAGAGGGAAATTGTTTTCACATATACAGGAAGAGAGTTTATTTTATCTAAATGCAGAACAGTATACATATTAAGAGGTACTACTGAGCTTACAGGCTGAGGGACACAATCATGATTTGCTTTTTTTTTTCTTTGATGAATGCCTTTAGGTATAATATGTGGCTAAAAAGAATGGATCGGCATTCACTAATTGATTGTAGATGTAATAGAATATTACATGTTAAGATGAGAACAGCCCAAACAAAGCCAAAAACAAACATCCTCTGATTTACCATATGTATGTTGTGTTACGACCTTGACCTCAATAAAAATTATAAAAAAAAAAAAATTGAAATGTCTCTGGAATTTGGGTTGAACTCAACGCTTTTTAAAAAAAAAAAAATTGCAGAATGCATCCAAGCAAAATAAAGAAAACAATTGATGTCAGAGGTCATCCAAGTCATATAAGATGCAATATTTTATCAACAGTTACATTAACCTTTTCAGATGAGCATTGGTAAAGTTTTTTTTGTTTTTTTTTAATGGTATCAGAATAAAAGCCTGAAATCTGATCACTCAGAGCATGAGGAAAAAGCCTCCTCATCTTCCTTAAACAAATAATTTAAAGAACTTTCAAGTATAGGAAAGCATATAGTCAAAGGCCTGTAGTTCTTTTAGCAGGATTTATTCTTACTGAATGGTAGATAAAATGGATTGCAATAACTACTGGACTCTATAAAGACTAATGGCTAGATTACGAGTCTTGTGTTAGGCTTAAAAAGCAGTGTTGGCCGGTCCCAACGCTGCTTTTTAACGCCCGCTGGTATTACGAGTCTTGAAGGTACAGGTGTACCGCTCACTTTTTTGGCCAGAAATACCGCAAATATGCATTTCATATATTTTCAATGGGACTTGCATAGCACCGGTATTACGAGTCTGACCAAAAGTGAGTGGTAGACCCTCTTCTGTCAAGACTTGTACCGCATTTAAAAGTCTGTAGTTAAGAGTTTTACACTACAACGCCGTAGCATAAAACTCTTAACTAAAGTGCTAAAAAGTACAGTAACACCCATAGACTACCTATTAACCCCTAAACCGGGGCCCTCCCACATCGCAAACACTAAAATACATTTTTTAACCCCTAATCTGCCAAACCAGACATCGCCGCCACTATAATAAATATATTAACCCCTAAAACGCCGCACTCCAGCATCACAAACACTATTTAAATATTATTAACCCGTAATCTGCCGGCCCTAACATCCCCGCCACCTACCTACATTTATTAACCCCTAATCTGCCACCCTCAATGTTGCCAACACTATAATAAATTAATTAACCCCTAAACCTAAGTCTAACCTTAACTCCATCAAACTTAAATATAATTTAAATAAATCTCATTTTACACCAAGTCTCTCTTTTTGGTACGTGAATTAAGGCCCTGCATTGATATCTTGCTAGTCCCTGCTCTTCTGTCATTTTACACCAAGTCTTTCTTTTTGGTACGTGAATTAAGGCCCTGCATTGATATCTTGCTATTTCCTGCTCTTCTGTCATTTTACACCAAGTTTCTCTTTTTGGTTCGTGAATTAAGGCCCTGCATTGATATCTTGCTATTCCCTGCTCTTCTGTCATTTTACACCAAATCTCTCTTTTTGGTACGTGAATTAAGGCCCTGCATTGATATCTTGCTATTCCCTGCTCTTCTGTCATTTTACACCAAGTCTCTCTTTTTGGTACGTGAATTAACGCCCTGCATTGATATCTTGCTATTCCCTGCTCTTCTGTCATTTTACACCAAGTCTCTCTTTTTGGTACATGAATTAAGGCCCTGCATTGATATCTTGCTATTCCCTGCTCTTCTGTCATTTTACACCAAGTCTCTCTTTTTGGTATGTGAATTAAGGCCCTGCATTGATATCTTGCTATTCCCTGCTCTTCTGTCATTTTACACCAAGTCTCTCTGTGTATATATATATTGAGCAAATAAATTTAGGCTGTTAAAATTGTCCTGCATTTTTTTGTAATGATTTTTCCCAATGTCTCAATTCTAATGTCTAGTTAATTGCCATGTGATGCTCAATCCTTATCAATACTTGCTATAACTCTAAAATGTATAGTTTTCTTATGTCACAGTTTTAACCCCCTCCAAATTTTATTGTCTGTTTACTTAACTCATCTCACCCTGACCAGACTCTAACATTCCAATTGGCCTTACCAACTGTCTTTGATTAGCAATTAAGTAAATTTAGTGGACTCAGCTGATTGCCCTACCTGTATATATTTCAGACTAGTTTGGGGATGTGCACTGCACAGGGGGTGCACTGCTTACAGGGCTGTGCACTTTTTAACAATAGCATGTGTTCACGTTTTCAAAGTGAACATTTTATAAGTGAGGCAATAATTTTTAAGAATTATACAAGAATTAAGTGAACATTTTATAAGTGAGGCAATGATTTTTAAGAATTATACAAGAATTAAGTGAACATTTTATAAGTGAGGCAATAATTTTTAAGAATTATACAAGAATTAAGTGAACATTTTATAAGTGAGGCAATGATTTTTAAGAATTATACAAGAATTAAGTGAACATTTTATAAGTGAGGCAATAATTTTTAAGAATTATACAAGAATTGAACAAGGATTGGGCAAGGGGCAAGACACAAGGCAAGTACTCTTTTAATACTATGTTTTATGTATCTCATTTTATCCTTTTGCAAGTGCTGCTGTAACACTGTGTCTTATGTGTTTACCTGGTTCCCACTTTCATAATAATGCTCAATATCTTCATATTCCTTTTTGCTACCTCTTGTCTCTATAACAAACTACATTACTCACTTACTCCTTCTCCCTCTCCACCTGCACTGTTCATTAGCCCATCTCTCTTATACTCACCTTACTTTTGTAATGAACTCTACCTATTGCTAAATACTCTCTCTCCCCCCTGCACTTCAGCCAAACAATAGTCTCATTACTGCAAATCTGCTTCTCATCTCATGTCACTCACCCTCTTGCTCATACTAGCTGCTGGCGACATCTCCCCTAATCCTGGTCCCTCACAACCTCCTAATCTTTCACATCCTTGTGTGCCTTTCAATAGACTTCATAAACTAAACTCTGGTAACCTTAATCACATTCCTCTTACATCTAAAAACCCCTCACCCTTCACTTGTGCACTCTGTAACTCTCGCTCTGTTTGCAACAAGCTCACTTCTATCCATGATCTCTTTATCTCCCACTCTCTTAATATTCTGGCTCTTACAGAAACTTTGCTCTCTGATTCAGACACAGCATCCACTGCTGCACTGTCACATGGTGGTCTCCATTTCAGCCATACTCTTAGGCCTGGCAATAGACAACGAGGTGGTGTCGGTATTTTACTTTCCTCTCATTGCACCTATCAACAAATACAGCCCTTCTCTTCACTCACATTTTATTCATTTGAAGCACACATGATTTGGTTATTCTCTCCCCTCTCTATACGTGTTGCAGTCATATACTGCCCCCTGGCTCCCAAACTCAATTTTTAGATCACTTTGCTGCCTGACTTCCTTATTTCCTTTCCTCAGACACCCCTGCCCTCATTCTTGGGGACTTTAACATCCCTCTTGACAATCCCAATGCCTCCTGTGCAATACAACTTCTTCAACTGACTTCCTCTTTCGGTCTGTCACAATGGACTGACTCTCCCACTCACAAAGATGGTCATTCCCTTGATCTGATTTTCACCTATCGATGCACTCTTTCAAATTTAACAAACTCCCCTTTTCCTCTCTCTGACCATCATCTCCTAACTTGCAACATCACTTCCCTACCTACAACTCCCCCTCCCTCTACCCCTCACACCAAACTTCACAGAAGCACTAAGTCACTAGATCTGCATCACCTCGCTAGCTCTCTCAAACCTCTCTTCTCATCCATCACCTCATTTTCCTGCCCTGACCAATCTATCTGCCAATATAATTCCACCCTTACATCGGTCATTGACACTCTGGCCCCTTCAACCTTAGCTCAGAAACCACAATCTCATCCTCAGCCCTGGCATACTCCTCTGACACGATACCTACGCAGATGCTCCCGTACTGCTGAGCGACATTGGAGGAAATCTCGGAGTTCAGCTGACTTTCTTCACTACAAGTTCATCCTGAACTCCTACTATTCTGCCCTTAATCATTATAAGCAACAATATTTTTCTAATCTCATCTCTACTCTTTCCTCTAACCCTAAACGTCTGTTCAACACGTTCAACACTATTCTCCGCCCACCCCCACCTCCTAACACAACCTCTCTCTCAGCTCAAGATTTTGCAAGCCACTTCAACAACAAAATTGACTCCATCAGAAGTGAAATCAGCTCTCAACATACTTCCAATCTCCCACCCCCTCAAAAGCTCACGATCACCCAAAACCCAAATATCCAAAAATGCAGCTCTTTTGCCCCTGTTAATGAGGATTAAGTTTCTGCCCTTATACTGTCCTCCCACCTCACTACCAGTCCCCTCGACCCCATCCCCTCACAGCTACTCCCCTCCCTCTCTTCTACCCTCACCCCCATACTCACGCAAATTTTCAACCTCTCCCTCAGCACTGGTATATTTCCCTCATCTCTAAAACATGCACTGGTCACACCTATCCTCAAAAAACCTTCCCTTGATCCAACCTCCCCTTCCAATTACCTCCCTATTTCCCTACTCCCTCTTGCCTCAAAGCTCCTCGAAAAGCTAGTTTACGCACATCTATCCCATTTCCTTACACTAAACTCTCGTCTTGACCCACTGCAATCTGGATTTCATTCCCATCACTCTACAGAGACAGCAATTGTCAAGGTTACCAATGACCTACTTACAGCAAAATCCAAAGGCCACTTCTCTCTGCTTATCCTCCTTGACCTGTCTGCAGCCTTTGACACTGTTGACCACCCTCTTCTGCTCCAAACCCTCCAATCCTTCGGCATCTGTGACACAGCTCTCTCTTCCTATCTGTGATACTCCTTTAAGGATTATCCCCTCCCATCTCATTATCCACCCTTTATTAGGCAGCTCTTCTAAACAGACCTTGCCTGAATATTGAAGTTACACAGCTACGCTTTTGTTGTTGGTAATTACCTCTCCTCTTCAGGTCAATCTACTACCACTAGAATCTTATCAAACCTACTACAGGAGATTTCAGAACGCTGTCAGCTAACCTGATATTCCCAGCTCTGTCTCCAAGCCCGACTAGGAATCCCTACGCTACCGGATCTACTTTCTCCGCGTCCCGGAACTAAGCCGTGCACACACAGCTCACTGTCCGCTCTCGGCGGTCGCATCTCATGAATCCTCTCTCACGGATCAGCTTTGGGTATCGTATACAGTTTGTTTGACTTTGTACTCCTTTGACATACGTTATACTTACCTCAATTACATCTGTTTATGCCACAAGTTTATCTAAGGTAAAACCGGATCTGCCTTTTCATCCTAAACGGATTCCTTGAAACCTATGAAAGCCTGATTCTTACTAAATATTGCATGCTTATGCTCTGTCTGATTTAAGTTTAACCATTAGGTTATCAACAAGGATTGCTTATTCTGATAGTTTGACTGTATAGACTTTGTACATATTTTAGAGTGATTGTGTGTGTGCGTGAAGAAAGGAATTTATTTAAACCTGTAACTCATTCTCTACCAATACTGTTTTGAACTTGTTCAGAGTACTTATTTTTGAACATATCTTCAATCTTGTTGTCTAAAGATTTCATAGTAAATTGTCTCACTCAGTCTAAACAGGTAATTCAAACCTCTATTTCCTGTTTAGTACTTAAAGGAGCTACACACCCTTATTAATACTAAGGGTAACTAACTATATACAAAACCCTTTATAACTGATTCATAACATAATATTCAGTCCCAGAAATAAGGGTTAACATTTTTGTATATATATAACATAGATCCTCATGAAATAAAGAATGAGTTTACCAATGTTTGCCAGAAACTAGATTACTTAAACAAAGGATTAACTGAGGTTCAAGCAGAAAATGTTGCACTAAAAGCCTTAATGTATGCCTACAAAAAACACTGAATGTCCAGAACCGCATATCCAATATCCTCAACCATTCTCTGGCAAACGTAGTGAGTTTAGGGATTTTAAAAACGCATGCCTTTTACTCTTTTCCTTAAGGCCACGTACATATCACTCAGAAAGAATCAAGGTATGTACAACAATCTCCTTTTTATAAGGAGAACCTAGATCCTGGGCCAACAGGTTTTTTGAGAGTAATAATCCTATTCTAGACTCATTACAGGACTTCTTCTTTGCAATGACTAACCTCTACGAAGATACAAACACTCAGATAACTGCAAAAACTAAGCTACGCTCCCTAAAACAAGGGAAACGGACCGTCGAGGAATACACAACTGAATTTCAGATGTGGGCTGATGATTCTCAATGGAACGAAATCAGCCTAAAAAAATCAGTTTTGTTTAGGACTTGTTTAGAAAGCTTAAAAGATGAACTCTCACGTTTAGAGGTCCCTGACAGTCTCTCATCTCTGATTAAATTAAGCACTGCATTAGATAGAAGACTAAGTGAAAGAAGGGCAGAAAGAGCAGGATACGATACTATGCCTAAGCGCTACTCCACGTATACACCTACTCATGAGAAACCTTCTAACACTTGTACACCTATGGAGATTGGGGTCATCAAAGGTCCTCTCACACCAGAGGAAAAATCCAGGAGAAGATTGGAGAATTTATGCTTATACTGTGCTCATAAAGAGCATACAGTCTCGTCATGGCCTCTGCTATTAAGACAAAAGAAGGGTAAGCAATCTCATAACACTCATTTATGTAGTTTAAAAACTGACACACAAATTACTTTATTTTTTTCCTTGCAGTGGGATCAGAGAAACATCCAATCTAAGGCTTTGATTGATTCAGGGGCTTCAGGAAGTTATATAGATACTACCTTTGTTAAAAATAATAAAATTCAGATTGTTTGCAAGCAAAAACCTGTTTTTGTCAAATTGATAGATGTTCTCTCATACAACAGGGACCAATCACTCACCACACCATACCATTACTCATAACCACAAAGGAAGGACATACTGAGTATCTCACATTTGATTTAATTCCTATTTCTCTACACACATTTATATTAGGATACTCATGGTTACAGAAACATAACCCTACTATAGACGGAACACTGAATAACTTACAATTAAATTCACCATACTGTTTAAAGACCTATTACCCTCATTGTACTATAGCTACACTATAGAATGGGATACCAAGACCTTATCAGGATCTGGCAGAGGTCTTTGACATGAAAGAGGCAGAAAATCTTCCATCACACAGTGAATTTGATTGACCCATTGACTTAATACCTGGGTCACAAATTCCACATGGAAATTTTTTTCCACTCTCCCAAGAAGAGTTAACCTTTGTAAGAACTTATTTAGACGATAACCTGCGTAAAGGGTTTATTTCACATTCTACATCTCCTGCTGCAGCTGGCATGCTTCTAGTTAGAAACAAGGATGCTACCATACGTCCAATTATAAATTATAGAGCATTGAATAACATTACCATAAAAAACAGATATCCCCTACCACTAATACCCGAACTTCTCGAAAGACTTCATGGGGCCAACATATACTCAAAATTAGACTTAAAAGGGGCTTACAACCTGATAAGAATTAAAAAAGGTGATGAATGGAAGAAAGCCTTTAAGACTCGGTATGGCCTATTCCAATATAATGTGATGCCATTTGGCCTAAGCAATGCGCCAGCAACGTTTAAATTTTTTATTAAAGAAATCTTCCGAGATTTAATTGACGTATGTGTCATAATCTATTTAGATGACATACTCATTTATTCAAAAACTTTACAAGATCATGAAAAACACGTATGTTGGGTGCTCTTGAGGTTAAAGGAACATAAATTATGTGCCAAATTAGAGAAATGTTCATTCCATGTTCAGGAAATAAAATTTTTTGGTTACATAATAACACCAAATAAAATACAAATGGATCCAGAAAAGGTAACTGCTATCCTAAATTGGTCAGTTCCAACAACTGTAAGAGCTCTACAGAGATTCATTGGTTTCACAAATTTTTACCGAAAATTTATAAAGAACTTTTCATCAATTGTGAAACCATTAACACAATTAACGAGCAAGAAACAAAGGTTTAAATGGACTGATGAAGCTCAAATCTCTTTTAATAGTCTAAAAAGGCATTTCACTACAGCACCTGTACTTACATTACCCGACTTCAACTCTCAATTTATCCTTGAAGTAGACACATCTAACACAGGAATAGGTGCGATTCTCTCACAGAAGAATAAAGAAAAGACAGAGACCCATAGTATAGCTTATTATTCGAGAATGCTTACAACAGCCGAAAATAACTATAGTATAGGAGATAAAGAACTTCTTGCAATAAAATGTTCTCTGGAACACTGGAGACACCTCCTTGAAGGAACCACCCATCCATTTATGATCTATACAGATCATAAAAATCTCAAATACTTAAGAAAAAGTAAAACTCTCACTTCCCGTCAAGTTCGTTGGTCTATATTCCTAGACCGATTTAATTTTTTGATTACTTACAAACCGGGTAGTATGAATACCAAGGCGTTTGCCTTATCCTGAATGCATGAAAAGACTCACTCAGAAAGCTCTGATAATATTATACCTGAAGAAAGATTTATAGGAGTTTTAACTACACTGGAAAAAGAAATATTAGATATTTTGAAGAAAGACTCAAACAAACCTTTACTCTGTAAAGAGGATCCAAATACTGGACTCTTTTATCATAACAAACAACTATTCATTCCCGAATCACTAAGAGAGATTATCCTCAAACAAACTCATGATGGCATGTTATCCGGTCACCCCGGTATCCAAAAGACCACTGAGTTAACTAGGAGGAATTTCTGGTGGCCCGGGATGAATCACACTATACAATTATGTTACAAAATGTGACATTTGTGCCAGAAACAAATTAGAACATAAAAAACCTATAGGCCTCTTAAACCCTCTGCCTATCCCTGAGAAGCCCCGGAGTACCATTTCCATGGACTTTATTGTCGACCTACCAAATTCGCAACATTATACAACTATCTTGGTAGTGATAGACCACTTAACTCGTTTAGCCCATTTCATACCAATGAAGGGCCTACCCTCAGCCTTAACAACAGCCACAGCATTCCTAGATTACATAGTAAAATTACATGGTTTACCCACTACTGTTATTACAGACAGAGGTACACAGTTCACCTCCTCCTTTTGGAGATCATTATGCAAACTATTAAGAATTGACTCAAGATATTCCACAGCATTTCACCCTCAAACCAATGGGCTAACAGAGTAAATCAAACCTTAGAGCAATACTTAAGATGTTTCATTACTCATTTACAGGATGATTGGGTAACCTATCTGCCTATGGCAGAATTTTCGTACAATAATTCTATTTCAGCATCCATTAAAATGTCACCTTTTTATGCCACTTATGGATACCATCCAAAAACAATAACTCTTTCCAATTTGGAAGTAAGTTCACCCAGTGCCAAGGCCTATTCGACAACTCTACAAGAAAGGCTAGACCTCCTAAAGCTTCATCTTTCAAAAGCAAAGGATAATCAAAAACAAACCTATGATCAACATCATAGAAAAAGTCCATCTTATCAAATTGGTGATCAGGTACTACTTTCAGTCAAGAATCTAAAATTGCAGGTACCAACTAGCCAATCAATTCCTCGGACCTTTTAAAATTTAGAAGGTTGTCAACCCTAATGCTGTTAGACTTATTTTACATGAATCTTACAAGATTCATCCCACATTTCATGTGTCTCTCTTGAAACCCTATACTGCCAAACCCCAAGACCCACTTCTTCATCGTCCACCACCTATTTTTATTGAAAATTTGAAGTTGAGTCCATTTTGGACTCTAGAATACGACGCAGTAAACTGGAATATCTCATAAAATGTAAGGGTTATGGACCCGAAGACAATTCCTGGCAACTCTCTACTGAGATTCATGCACCTCGCTTGATTGGAACTTTCCATCGGCACTATCCCAGGAAACCTAATCTGGAATCCCCAGGGGTGATTCCTTGATGAGGGGGATATGTGATATTCCTTTAAGGATTATCCCCTCCCATCTCATTATCCACCCTTTATTAGGCAGCTCTTTTAAACAGACCTTGTCTGAATATTGAAGTTACACAGCCACGCTTTTGTTGTTGGTAATTACCTCTCCTCTTCAGGTCAATCTACTACCACTAGAATCCTATCAAACTTACTACAGGAGATTTCAGAACGCTGTCAGCTAACCTGATATTCCCAGCTCTGTCTCCAAGCCCGACTAGGAATCCCTACGCTACCGGATCTACTTTCTCCGCGTCCCGGAACTAAGCCGCGCACACACAGCTCACTGTCCGCTCTCGGCGGTCGCATCTCAGGACTCCTCTCTCACGGATCAGCTTTGGGTATCATATACAGTTGTTTGACTTTGTACTCCTTTGACATACGTTATACTTACCTCAGTTACATCTGTTTATGCCGCAAGTTTATCTAAGGTAAAACCGGATCTGCCTTTTCGTCCTAAACGGATTCCTTGAAACCTATGAAAGCCTGATTCTTACTAAATATCGCATGCTTATGCTCTGTCTGATTTAAGATTAACCATTAGGTTATCAACAAGGATTGCTTATTCTGATAGTTTGACTCTATGGACTTTGTACATATTTTAGACTGATTGTGTGTGTGCGTAAAGAAAGGAATTTATTTAAACCTGTAACTCATTCTCTACCAATACTGATTTGAACTTGTTCAGAGTACTTATTTTTGAACATATCTTCAATCTTGTTGTCTAAAGATTTCATAGTAAATTGTCTCACTCAGTCTAAACAGGTAATTCAAACCTCTATTTCCTGTTTAGTACTTAAAGGAGCTACACACCCTTATTAATACTAAGGGTAACTTTATAACTGATTCATAACACTATCTGACTAACCTTACATTTAGTGTAGCCTTCTCCGGAGCATCCTCTGCCCCGTTACCACTTTCTGTTGGGGTACCTCAAGGCTCTGTCCTTGGTCCCCTTCTCTTCTCAATCTACACGTCGTCACTAGGTTCCTTAATAAAGTCCCATGGTTTTCAATACCATTTGTATGCCGATGACACCCAAATCTACCTCTTTGCACCAGACCTACCTCCTTCCTTACTAACCCGTGTCACTAACTGTCTTTCTCACATCTCATCTTGGATGTCCTCTCACTACCTTAAGCTAAATCTCTCCAAAACTGAACTCCTTATTTTCCCCCCTTCTTCCAATGTCTCCACCCCCAAAATTTCTATAACTGTTGATAATTCCATCATTACCCCTACCCGGCTTGCCCAATGTCTTGTGGTCACACTTGACTCAGATCTTTCTTTCACTCCTCACATCCAGTCCTTGTCTAAAGCCTGCTGCTTCCACCTTAAAAACATTGCTAAAATTAGACATTTCCTTACACAAGATACAACCAAGATTTTAATCCACTCTCTCATCTTTTGCCGCCTCGACTACTGCAATTCCGTCCTCTCTGGTCTACCTAGCTGCCGCATAGCTCCTTTACAATCCATTATGAATGCCTCTGCCAGGCTCATCTTCCATACTCGTTGCTCTTCATCTGCTGGACCTCTCTGCCAATCCCTTTACTGGCTTCCTCTTGCCTCTATGATTAAACATATAATCCTCACCCTGACATATAAAGCTCTCAACTGCACTGCTCCACCCTACATCTCAGAACTTGTCTCTAGATACTCTCCCTCCCGTCCCCTTCGATCAGCTCAGGATCTCCTCCTCTCCTCCTCTCTTGTTAATTCCTCACATTCACGTTTACAGGACTTCTCCAGACTGGCCCCCATCTTGTGAAATTCCCTGCCTCGCTCCATAAGACTCTCCCCTAGTTTTAACAGCTTCAAGCACTCCCTAAAAACTCTACTATTCAGGGATGCATACAACCAACACTAACCTTTCCTAACGCCATTGCTTTCCCCTTGAACCCCTTAGATTGTAAGCCTATGGGCCCAGCTGTTTACAGATCGCTTCATAAGAGCCGACTACAACAGTGAAACTCTCGGCAGGGCCCTCTACCCACTTGACCCCTACAAAAGCTATCCTGTACACCGACTATGTTTACAGCACTGCGGAATCTGTTGGCACTCTACAAATACCTGATAATAATAATCTAAATAAAATTACTACAATTAACTAAATAATTCCTATTTAAAACGAGATACCTAAAAAATAAAACCTAAGCTAGCTACAATATAACTAATAGTTACATTGTAGCTAGCTTAGGGTTTATTTTTATTTTACAGGCAACTTTGTATTTACTTTAACTATGTACAATAGTTATTAAATAGTTATTAACTATTTAATAACAACCTAGTTAAAATAAAGACAAATTTACCTGTAAAATAAAACCTAACCTAAGTTACAATTATACCTAACACTACACTACAATTAAATTAATTACCTAAATTAAATACAATTAATTACTATTAAATAAAATTATCTAAAGTACAAAAAAACCAAACACTAAATTACAGAAAATAAAAAACAAATTATAAGAATTTTAAACTAATTACACCTAATCTAATCCCCCTAAAAATAAAAAAAGCCCCCCCAAAATAAAAAAGCCCTACCGTACACTAAATTACAAATAACCCTTAAAAGGACCTTTTGCGGGGCATTACCCCAAAGTAATCAGCTCTTTTACCTGAAAGAAAATTACAATTCCCCCCAACATTAAAACCCACCACCCACACAACCAACCCTATTCTAAAACCCACCCAATCCCCCCTTAAAAAACCTAACACTAACCCCCTGAAGATCACCTTCCCGGGAGACATCTTTACCCAACCGGGCTGAAGTCCTCAACGAAGCCGGGAGAAGTCTTCATCCAAGCCGGGCGAGGTGGTCCTCCAGACAGGCAGAAGTCTTCATCCAGACGGCAACTTCTATCTTCATCCATCCGGCCCTGAGCGGGTCCATCTTCAAGACATCCGATGCGGAGCATCCTCTTCTTCCAACGGCTAAACAATCTTCCAACGGGTCCATCTTCAAGACATCCGATGCGGAGCATCCTCTTTTTCCAACGGCTGATCCAATCAGCCAATAGGATTGAGCTGGCATTCTATTGGCTGTTCCAATCAGCCAATAGAATGCCCATTCAATTCTATTGGCTGATTTCATCAGCCAATAGGATTTTTTCTACCTTAATTCTGATTCTATCAGCCAATCAGAATCTGTAAGGACATTTTTCATGGTCTGTGGGTGGGATAACAATCTTTTCTCCTGGCAAATGCTAAACATGATACCTAAAGCAGATAATGACACACATCTCATCTTGCTTCAGTGAATGTTCACCTTTCCAAAACATTTTCTTTTTATTCAATGCATCAGCCATTTTTTAACAGGTAATTTTCTCTATATTTGCACAATTATGGCTAAGCATATAAGTTTATTCTTCATACTCTAGTGCATCATGTTATACACCAATGTATGGTTCCTTAAGTTTGTTAATTTAAAAATCTATTATACTGCACCAACAACTTATTTTTCAGCATTTTGTTTTCTAAATCCTTTCCCAATTGTTCTGCTTCTTATCTTCACCTCTCTACTCCCATTAATACTACTTTCTACACCCATACTCTTCTCTTTAACTGTTATATGAAACCCTCTTCCTCAGTCTTTTAATGCTTTAAACCATTGCATAAAAGCTACATATTCAAAAATCTACCACCTATCACCAGGGCCGGATTTACATCTCAGGTGGCTGTAGGCACAAAAACCTGAAGCGCCCCCCCCCCCACCCCCCCACCCCCCAGAAAAAAAGTGGAAAAATGAGGACTTTTTTTATTATTATTTAGGACAACTAAAAATATTTGTTGTAATGGAAGCTACACCAAATATCAATATTCACTTGACTCAAATGGCCATACAATTTCTATTATGTATAACAAAAACAAATCATGTTAAACTTTTAATGCAAAATATTCTAAAGAAAACCCTATTTAAAGGGACATAAAATGTGACAGTTTGCTGGGCATTTTATTATTGCCCTAGTGCTTGCACAGAAGTGTGTTAGCCTCTTGCAAAAAATTTAAACACATAGTCAATGTCAGTTCTGAGACAGCAATACACATCTGTGCAGACCCAGATGGGCTCATAGGACATGTTTATTGACAAGCCATTAGTGTATTGCTTTTCTGGAGATGACTTTGACTATGTGCTTAACACTTTGTTGGAGTTAAACACAGTTTTGTGTAAACAATAGCAATATTAAAACTAGCAGCATGCAAGCTCATCACCATCAACAACCTGTGCAGCCAGTGGAAGAAAATATAAAATGTAGGTATTTTTTTCCACTACATGAAAAAAAATCTTGTAAACTCTGATATTTTTGGTACAAATACACACAGATGTTACATTTATTTTGTTCTGAAATATAAATATCATATGATGTTGCTCTCAAAGGAAAACATGGAATGTTGTAGATTATATGTAATCCAGGGGTCAACAAATGTGTTTAAAATTAGAACTTAGAAATTCAATTTACCACAATACAAAAATACCACACTTACTTGATAAAAGAACAGATTAACAATTTTTAATGTGATGTGTGTGTATGTGTATATATGTTTACACACATACACATTTTACAGCCTTACAGTCTACAAACTTTGTTGTCAAAGTGCCCTAAAGGTTGTAAATCACAATTGGCAGCTTGTAATAAAGAGCAGAGCAGCTAGTCCCACATAACCTCCACACCTCCAAGGCCTTTATAGAACAAAAACATTCATCCTGAAGCAGAATTTAAACTCATGGCTATAAAAAAGGAATACAGCACGTAACAAGTGAATACACCTCTCTGGTAGCCAAGGGGTTAAAGTGCTCTGCTTGTTACGTTTTAATTCTAGGCAGCATTAGAAGCCTTGTACAGTCCTAACCTGTTCTAAAACTTTCATTCCTCAACAAAAAGTTTCTGCACCACATCAGCATGGAGCTTGGCTGTGTTAGGCAACAGAAGTACATAAAATAAAAGTGAAACTAAACATGCCTGGTGAAAATGGGAGGGGTTTAGTTTTAATCTTTGCCCCTCTCTCCTTCATGGCTCCCTCAACTGCTGTAACATATTCCCAATGAATCACTCGACTTTGTAGGCATCTGGTAGCACAATTCTTACTAAAATAAATGCCCTCATAATTTTTTTTTATTTTTTTTATTACTGACAGGCAGGCGCCCCTCACTGCAAGGCGCCTGTAGGCACATGCCTACTGTGCCTAATGGGAAATCCGGCCCTGCCTATCACCATTGAATTTCTACCTTCAGGTAAGACACATTACTGTCTGGCACTGTTGATCATGGATGTTTTTACATTCAATTCATCCATCAAGCAACTATTATAACAAGAATAATTACAGTAATCATACATCCAAAAGCTTTAGAGCAGGTGGGTATTTAAACTATGACACAGCTAAATCAGCATTGGGTTTAAAGGGATAATGCATTTAGAACATTCATGAAGTGGCCCGATAAAAATACACAGTAAAAAAAATGGAGAATAAACAACAAAACTTATGTTTGGTATACCCTACTGGAAGTATCTGTAAGGAATTTTATGAGTATGTACTATGTTAGATGTTAACTATAAAGTGTATACATTTTCACAGACTCAAATGACCCTGTTTTAAAGGGACAGTCTAGTCAAAATTTAATTTTCATGATTCAGATAGGGCATTCAATTTTAAACAACTTTCCCATTCATCAAATTTGCTTTGTCCTCTTGGTATTCTTTGTTGAAAGCTAAACCTATGTAGGTTCATATGCTAATCGTTAAGTTCATCAAATTTATAGACTGGGTAGGTTAAAAGATATTTATACTGTTGCCCTATGAATTTCAACTTACTGTGAGTCCCACTAATGCAGCTTACACAGGGTTAGTGACAAACTTATGCAAAGCTTCCCAGATATGTTGACAGATATTTTAACGTAGGCTTACCGTATGAGAGCAAAATCCTGTCTAGAGACTCTGTTTTTTCCTCCGTCAGTTGACAGCATCTGCTCCTCAGTACTGATGGCGTGTAGTGCTTAACTCAAACTGATCATGTAGCCTCGTTTTGATGCCAACACTGAATCGGCTGGCATTGGCTGAAACACACAGACTGCTGGGGTTCTCCACTCTGCCCCAAACAAATTTAAGGTATCCAAACAAAGCAACAAATGTAGCGGTCTCTGTTTTCAATAAGCCAGGAGGGATTCTATAGTTAAAGCTTTCATTTTATTAAATATATGTGTTAAAAACAACAAGGGCACAACAGACAGGTACTGCAACTGACGTGTTTCCTGCCTCAAGGGCACTTCATCAGAGCTGGAAATCAAGTATGCTGACAGCTGTTACATTCCCAAAAGGAGGTGTTCACTACAGCCATTCACAGGTTATAAATAGAATATAAAGGACTTTAACCTTTACATAACCACCTCACAAATGTGTCAATAACTACATATATATCCTAACAACCTACACTACACTTAAAATCATATAATTCATATATTGAATAGGGGAAACTATTATATACAATGATTTCATATTGTTCTTATATACATCTCATCGCAAATAAAGATAATTTTGACTAGCAAGCTTATCATAGAAACATGCGTGACATCTCAAGTAATGCATAATAATTGATAAATATAAAAGATAAATGCAAGTCATCAAAATAACATTAACTCAAGACTGTCCATATAAGTATGTTTACTTGCTATAAATTCACAATCATCCCTGGTGAGCATCAAAACAGCCATTATTGATATAACTACATTACATCCTACTACATAGAATCATACGCCTAACTTATTTCTGTATATTAAGTATGTGTTTATTATAGAGTTAACCATAATTTTTATAATTCCTATCATTTTCCAAATAATGTGCTTATGGATTAAATGAAAACATTTATGTGTATTATCATAGTGACCCAAAAGTAAAGATTTGAATGACATCTACTTTGGTTATCTCAGCTGTCTATAAGCTTCCTTAAGGTACTGTTCCTTATCTAAGACTACAATAGAGTTGACAACCACCAAATATGGATTATTTTTTAATTTATTAAGTGCTTGTATCTCTTTCTTACTTGGATTATTACCACAATACTTATTTCTATTATTGACAGATTTATTAAGTCCCTCTGACAAGGATAGAAGATCTTGTTCTAAAATTAAATGAAAGATTTTAATAACATCATTACGGGCATTAATAGGATAAAATGTACTGGCTTTAGATTATTTTATTATTTGTTGTTTGCTAATGGACCCTGGTTCACTAGAGTCACTCTGTAACTCACATAAGGACACAATGTCACAAAGTTCTTTAAAGTCACAATCTTCATCAAGAACTCATGTCACTTTGTGATCAGTGCAGGGGGAATCAGTGACACTGAGATCTTTAAAATGTTTTTTTTTTCAGTGTTATTTCTATTATGAATTTATTAATATCTAGAATAGTTTAAAAAAATTAAAGTCTCTAGTGGGAGAAAAACCAAAACCTTTAGAGAGAACAGTTTCTTCATAACAGCTCAATTGTTTTGAGGATAAATTAATGAAAAAGTAATTGGTTATCCATGAAGGCTGGTTTTTACAAGTGTGGTTGTAGACCGTGCAAGTGCTGTGACTATGCTCTAGTAGGGGACAATTTTACATCCACCAACACAGGAAAGTCCTATAAAATTAGGGATTGGATTAACTGTAATTCTACATATGTTATCTAGCTGATTACTTGCACATGCTGTAATTTTCAATATGTAGGTCTTATCTTGAGGTTTTTGAAAGACAGAATAAGGGAGCACCTGCTATCCGTGGAAGCAGAGGTCCCTAAAACACCTGTGGCGGAACATTTTGCAAAAAACAACAGCAATCTGGGTTCCTTCAAGTTTCAGGGTATTGAACAGGTTAAACTAGGGATCAGAGGTGGGGACAGATATTTGGCCATAAGTAAAAAAGAAATCTTCTGGATCTATACCCTAAAGATGGTTTGTTTTTTTCACATGGAATAAACAAAATCAGTGATGTTAAGCTTTTCATTGATATGAGCTAAGTCCTAAAGGGACAGTACACTGTAGATTGTTTTTCCATTAATGTATTTTAAATGACTTGTTATTCCAACTGCAGAGTATAAAATATTTTCATGCTTATTTGTGTATATGAAGTAGCTGGTTTTGTGCATTGAAACCACAGCCTATTACAATGGGTTGAACTTAAAGGTAATAGCATATCTCATTATGTTATTAATTTGTGTACACACACTTGCTTCCTTATCTTTTATATGTCTGTATCACCAAAGCTCAATACATAGAGAGAACAATGGAAAATTATCATTTTATTACTTAACTATTCTGCATCCCACTGAGAGTGTAACTTCTTCTGCGGGCTATGTTTGCATAGGTTTATCAATAGCATATACTCCAGTATCAAAACTTTCAGTATAGGTGGCTATATCACAGACTAAATCAGCTATTGCAAATGCTGAAATAAGAGTAAATGAACTACTTGTAACCAATTTAATATACTCTAGCAAGTAAAAAGGATCATTGGGAATAATTTAAAGGGGAGAACATTTTTGGGTGAACTGTCCCTTTAAGCTTCGTACTATTTATGTGGTAAACAATGTGTCCTTTTTGAGACAACCAAAGTTGATGCAATATAAGAAATCTGATGGCAGCACTCCAAGATAATAAAAGATGTATTTTTATTTACATCTACTCCAAAAAAATAGGACAACAAAATTTTGGATGTTACCCCTTAATCATGTTGTATACATCACATGCAAGAATTGCACCTTATAAACCTTAAATCCCTCCCCTTTATCACAATTAACACACCTGTGTTTACAAACTCTCAGATAAATGCAATATATACTACCACCTAGTGGTCATAAAAAACCTACAATCTCCAACTAACATTAGCCATCTAGTAGACAAAAACATATATTGCATATAATTTATCAAAAATGTACATATATATAGAACAATCAAAAGACCCATAGAACACACCATATATTAAAATACTTTTGCATAACATCAAATCATGCAATAATTTAGTAATATTAGTTACTTTCTGAGAATAGCAATAATACTAACACTAAGAATGACAGAAAAACATTTAAATCAAAATCCTTTTTCATGCCCATTGGACCCTTAGATTCCAAACTATGGATCCAATATAACTCACGCTGTTTAAGCATAATCTCTCTATTACCTCCACATCTTGGAATCTCTATATGATCTATAATTTGAAATCTAAGTTGGGACACCTGGTGTCCAGCTTTTAAGAAATGTTCAGTGACTGGAGATTTAATATATTTAGTTCAAATATTGGATTTAAGTTCATTTAATCTTTCTTTTATCTGGCGAGTTGATTCGCCTATATAAATACAGACACATGGACATTTGCAACAATATGATCAAAGGCTCTATTTTTCACACCCCAAAACTGGGAGGAAATTCTATATTAAGGGTTATTATACATGTAATACATTATATGCTATTTATTTATTGAAATGTCCATGTGTCTGTACCTGTCTGCTGTGCCCTTGCTGTTTTTAATGCGTGTATTCAATAAAATGAATCTCTAAGCCCTTGACGACTACCTCTTATCTCAGTGCATTTTGACTGTTTTTCAAAGCTAGATAACACTAGTTCATGTGTGCCATTTAAATAACATTGCGCTCACTCCCATGGAGTCAGCACTGATTGGCTAAAATGCAAGTCTGTCAAAAAAACTGAAATAAGGGGAAAGTCTGCAAAGGCTTAGATACAAGGTAATCAGAGGTAAAAAGTTTATTAACATACTGTTGGTTACCCAAAACTGGGGAATGGGTAATAAAGGAATTATCTATCTTTTTAAACAATAAAAATTCTTTAGTAGACTGTCCCTTTAACTATAAACTGAATGTGTTAACCCTGCTGTAGGCTAAAGCTGCATAATTGGCTTCCTCTGATAAGAGGTAAAGCTTGAACCATGCAAGTCCTAAAGTTCAGTTGATAATAGTAATTATGATTATAATAGTATTAGCTTACTAGCCCTTTTTGCTCTTTAATAAAATAAGTGAATATGAACTAAATTGTACCTGCAATAGTATCTTCATCTATCTCTCGTTGCTTACTATACACTAGTTTCCATGAATTTATAGCATGATATTAGTAATTTATATACTGCATTCTCTAAGCAAGCAATGTGGCCTTGACATTTAGAAGCAGATGACTGTAATTTATTTTTGTAATTTATAATCTGAAGACAAGTTTCCCACTAGTATTTTTGATGGAAAGATTATTCTGTTGCAGGAGCAAAGATTACCACTATAATATTAGCATCAGCTTTTGGACAGTGATTAAATACCACCCATTACAGTGTACTATGTTCTTGTAAAATGTGACAAAGATATTAGTTTAAGATGTTTAGGTTACATTTGCTGTGGTTTTAACAGTAACATGGGAAAATTAAAAAAAAAAGACTAATTGCAATATTTAGAACATATTTCAGGCAACTTTGTTGTTTTCCCTAAAGAAGTAAATACATATATCACTATGCAATGATGTATACCCATCCATGTGGTAAAGTCTATATGACCTAATGAAAAATAAATGCAAATATGTTATCATGGGAATTTATCTGGCTGAAAATGTTTAGCGTTATGTAGATGAAAAATGTTATTTATTTATTATTATTTAATGCTCAGAAAACATAATGATTTTGTAGACCCAACATTTATATCTCATAAAAACTATAAAACAAATTAAATTGCTTTTTTGAAAAAGGCACCCTAAACGTTTTATCAGCTGACAAATTTCAGAACATTTGTTTCTACTGTTTGACCTTTAGGACTAGCTAATAGTTTGCACTGCAAGTCAATGATACATTTTAAAATTCAAAGGGGGGGGGGGGGTTATATGAAATACAACTTGAACAATAACAGAAGGCCTTTTTGCTTTCCAGCTGAATTGGTTGTCAATATTCTCAGGTGATCACAATGAAAAATTGTAAATGCATTTTCAACACAAAAGATCCCAAAAAGGCCTTTTCAATACCTGGGATATTTGGAAGTCAACAGAAACTGACAGATGCAATAGTCCATTCACACCTCTTTAGGTTACAGTAAAGGTCTGTTCATATAACCCCTTTGTTCACTGTGGAAGGGAAATAATCCTTTACATGTGCAACATTAACCTATTGTAATCTGATTTGATTCTCACTATTTGTATCTTGGCATGATGGGCACACTTCAATAGTAACATCAGGCTTTATCAATTGCCTTGAGGTGTTGAATTTGGAAAGTCAAAACTGGCCTCATAAAGGTGTTGAAAAGTCACTTTTTGAACCCTTTCATAAACAGGACTGTTTAATCATAAAGTGGCCTTTTCAGCCAGAAAAGTAGGTAAAAATAGTGATTGAGGCCGAAATGTTATAAAATTCAGTTATATTGATCATCAACATTCTGAGGAAATATTATAGAATTATAATTCCATGCATACAAGTCTTTTTATACTAAATTATAAGCAGTGCTAATAGTGGATATTTTAATAAAGTATACTTTTATGCTGATGAACTAAGAAACATTTTCAACATTAAGAACATTTAGATTCTTTGTTTTTGAATCATTAAGTTTAAAAATAAAAACACTCCCTAATCTAACAATAAACTACAACTAGCCCTTAAAAGGTCCTTTTGTAGGACATTGCCCTGAAGCAATCAGCTCTTTTACATAAAAAAAATACAAAGTACCCCCTAACTGTAAACCCCCCCAACCACTAAACCCCCCAAAATAAAATAAAGGGGCATTTGTATGGGTATTGCCCTAAAAGGGCAATTAGTTCTTTAGTGCCCATTAAAAAATAAAAAAGCCCTAATCTAAAAAAAAAAAACACACAAAAAAACAACACTAACCCCAAAAAAGTACTCACCTTTCCTGAAGTCTGGACATCCATCTTCTTCAAGGTGGAGTAAAGTCTTAATTCAGGCGGCAACATCTTCATCCAGTGCGGGGAAATCTTCTTTCTTCATTAGAGTTGCACGCAACTGTGAGGGCCATCTCTCTCCTTCTCCTCCTTTGAAGTCCACTGTATTCACCTGTTATCCCCCCTCTCCTTCAGTGGCAGTAATCTATTGCCCTCCTGGACCAACCTGCCAATTCCTTGACATCTCTGCCGCCTGGCTTTCTCACTTTCTCTCTACAAATATACCAACGCTAATTCTTGGGGACTTCAACATTCCCATTGACAACCCATCTGCCCCTGCTGCCTCTAAACTTCTTTCACTCACATTCTCCTTTGGTCTCTCACAATCCACCTTATTCCTTACTCACAGTGATGGACACTCCATTAACATGGTATTTGCCTACCTCTGCTCTATATCTGACCTCACCTGTCACCCTTTTCCCATTTCAGACCATCACCTGGTCACCTATAATATTAATGCAACAGGTAAACCCACTTCTTCTTTCTGCCCTGCACCTGTAGAAATCTACATGCTGTGGATCCGCTCAAATTTTTAAAAATCATTCAAGATTTTTTAAAATAGTTTTTCTCCTCAAATAGGATTTCACTGCATTAGCAGTGTGATTTGAATCATTATTATAATGATAAAATAAAACCATTCCCAATCAGGCACTTTCCAGAAGGAATGGCATGATTATTATTATTATTATTACTATCATCAATTATTTGAAGAGCGGCAACAGGTTCCACAGTGCTAAAGACGTGAGTCTAATATGCAAGGTGACAGTTATGAGAGACAAAGGGATAGAGGGCCCTGCCAGAGTTTCACTGTTGTAAATCATCTCTCATGAAAGTGATCTACAAAGCAGCTAGGCTTGTAGGCTTACATGTTAAAGGAGTTCAAGGATATTATTAAAGGAAGAGAGAAACTAAGATAGAAAAAATGTTAGTGTATATTATATGCACCCCAAAATAGTAGAGTCATTAAGAAGTGTTTGAAAGTTTGAAAATTAGGGGAGAAACATGTATAGCAAGGCAGAGAGTTCTACAAAATAGGGGCCAGTCTGGAGAAGTATTGTAGACAGGATTGTGAGGAGGAAACAAGAGAGGAGGAGAGAAGGAGCTCAAGAGCAGAGTGAAGGGAACGGGATGGCGAGTATCTGGAGACAAGGTCAGAGATATAGGGTGGACCAGTGTTATTGAGAGCTTTAAACGTTAGAGTCAGGATTTTTTTTTTTGGAGGTTAGAGGAAGCTAGTGAAGGGACTAGCAGAGAAGTGCAGCAGATGAGGAGCGATGTTTAGGAAATATAAGCCTGGCAGAAGCATTTATTATGTGTTGTAAGAGAGATAGACGGCAGCTAGGGAGGCTGGAGAGGATGAATTTGCAATAGTCAAGGCGGTAAATGATTAGAGAGTGGATTAAAGACTTGTGTCTTGTGTGAGGAAGTGGCACATTTTGGAGATGTTTTTAAGGTGGAGGCCAAATAATAATAATAATTGGCCAAAGACAGGGAGTGAAAGAGAGATCTGAGTCAAGCGTGACCCCAAAACATCAGGCATGCGGGGAAAGTTAAAGAAAGTTGTTGGGTAGGGATTTTGGAAGAAGGGGGAAAAATAAGGAGCTCAGTTTTTGAGAGATTTAGCTTAAGGTAGTGAGAGGACATCCAAGATGAAATATTAGACAGTTAGTGACACGAGTTAGTAAGGAAGGGGATAGGTCTGGTGCAGGTATGTAGATTTGGGTATCATCAGTATAAAATGGTATTGAAACCCATGGGACTGTATTAAGGAACCTAAGGATGATGAATAAATTGAGAAGAGAAGGTGACCAAGGGCAGAGCCTTGTTGTACCCCAACAGAAAATAGCAAAGGGTCATAAGATGTGCCAGAGAAGGTAACACTAATGGTCCATTTAGACAGGTAAGAGGAGAGCCACAAGAGAGCTGTGTCAGAGATGAAGAAGGATTGGAGGGTTTGGAGCAAGAGAGTGTGGTCAACCGTGTCAAAGGCTGCAGACAGATCAAGAAGGATTAACAAAGAAAAGTGGTCTTTAGATTTTTCTGCAATTAGGTCATTAGTAACCTTAATGTTTGCAGTTTCTGGGCACGTTGTGGGTGAAATACAGATTGCAATGGATCAAGGAGGGAGTTTAATATGAGGAAATGTGATAAACATGTATATACAAGCCTTTCCAGAAGTATTGAAGCAAGGGGGAGTAGGGAAATAAGGCGGTAGTTGGATGGTAATGATGGATCAAGAGAGGATTTTTTGAGAAAAGGTGTAATTACTGCATGTTTAGGTGTGAGGATAGTACTAAGAATAGGAAAGAGGGAGGGCAGTAATTGTGAGGGGATGGGATCAAGGGGACAGGTAGTGAGGTGAGAGTAGGATATTAGGGTAGAAACTTCTTCCTCAGTAGTGGGAGCAAAAAAGCATATTGAATTAAAACCTGTCTGTACTTTTCAGCATTCATGATCCCATTCAGACATTTTGCCAACACCACTGGCAGAAATGCAGCCCCAAACCCGCACAGACCCTCCACCATGTTTTAGTGAAGGCTGCAAGCACTCATTCTTCCATCTCTCTCCAACTCTTCTTCTCACATATTGTCGACGATTGGACCCAACAATTTCAACCTTGGAATCATCACTCCATAATACTTTTTTCCACTAGTATTCTTTCCAATCTTTGTGAGCTTTAGCATAGTTTAGCCTTTTCACCCTGTTCCCCCTTCCGAAAAAAGGATTTCTTGGCTGCTACCCTTCCACAAAGACCATTCCTGATCAAGCTTCTTCGGACTGTAGAAGGGTCACCCTGGCATTCCGATGAAGCTGCCATATGCTGAGCCAGGTCCTTGCTGGACTTCTTCTGATCTTTCAAAGAAGAAACTCTGAGAAACTTCTCATCAGATTTTGAAAGTTTCTTGGCCTTACAGTCCTTTTTTTGTCCTTGACCTCTCCTGATTCTTTAAATTTCTTTATAACAGCTTGAATACAACATCTTAAGTTTCCCTTTTGAAAATGCCCTTGCTGATATAAAAGGTGTGATTTTATGTCTGTCATATTCTGAGATCTTTGGCATTCTGAACTCATACCACATGTGTATGTAAGGCTCAAGCATGTCTTGCATGAACCTGGTGTAAGAGACCTTTTTCACAGCAGTCATTTTGACATGAAATAGTAGGAAAGATACAGGTGTTAGCAATGACCTTAATTAGAGTTCTATTCCATTTAGGTTTACAAGAGCCATGTTCCTGCTCATGTGTAAGGGGAGGTCACACTAAATAGTTGATTTTTTTTATATTTTTTAAACTGCATACAAATATCCTGTATTTTCTGGTTGTATGCTAATAAAGAGACTGATACATAATTATATATGGTCATTATACCATTGCTAAAACAACAAGTGTTCAAAAATATCTTTGTTTTTGAAAGAACATATGTTTTTTTTTTGTCCATTAAAATAACATCAAATCAAGATGATCAGAAATTCAGTGTAGATATTTTTTTTAAAATAATTTTTATTGAGGTTTACAAACACAAGTAACATCAAGTTTGCACAATACAAAACAAAAGACATGTCTACGTAAAACAGTAAGGTCCTAGGCATTTGCATGCATGTTAGCACATCAAAGTACAAATCATAACATCAGATATATGTAGGTTTATCCATAGGTCTCAAGCTGGCCACTCTTGGACCTTCAGAGTATCTCAATATTTAACATTAGGTTTAAACTATAAATTACATACCAACCATGCCTAGATCCACATGTTAAAAGGCTTTCTAGGACTAACACATCAATGTTACAAAATGCAATGCCATTTATGACTCAGTAACAAAAAGCAGAATTTTAAGGTGCAAACTACAAAAGAAACCTCTTTTTTGTATAACATTATATCAATGAGCCCCCCATAATAAGTAGGAGAATAAAAATAGAGATAAAGTACACCCCGAATAAGAGTTAGTGGTCACTCCTGGACCACGGATGTGAGATATAGGTAAGGGGTGGAGATTGGGAGAATGTGAACAGGGCCGCTCATGGACCAAATGCTAAGGTAAGATAATAAAATACAATAGTCCTCTAGAATACACAAACAAGTATAGGTTAGACATACCCCAACTAAGAGTATGTGACCACTCTTGGGCCACAGGTTTAGAGTGTAAACAGGGGGTAAAAATTTGGGGAAGTATTAGCAGGTCCACTCTGGATCCATTCTAGATAAAGTAATATAATAAAAAATAAATAGGCCACCTTTGGGCCTCTATATATTGTTTAGTTACAGCATAAATTTTGAATATTATTCATGATATATACATGAATACACATGCATATATGCGCACACATCTTTACCATCATATAACTAACTAGCCCCCTCGGATACACATACAAGTTAGGCGTACCCCAACTAAGAGTTTGTGGCTACTCTTGGGCCCCGAGTTCTGAGTACAAACAAGGGGTAGAGAGTGGGGAAGAATTAACAGGACCACTCTTGGACCCATTCTGGTAAAGTTACATAATAAAATATATGTAGGCCACTTTTGGGCCCCTATATATTGCTTAGTACAGTATCCATTTTAAGTACCATTCATGACATATACATAAATAAACGTGCAACTCTTGGGCCCTGTATAAAAATATTGTGCTAATGGTAAACATGTATCCCCTTAAAGTATACAGGAGTTAAAGTAAAATGTGCCCCTATTAAAAAAAAATATATATATTTGGCCACTCTTGGGCCACAGATAATCATTTGAAGCAAGGGGAAGATGTTGGGATATCTATTGACATATATACCAGTACCTGCACATATTTATACATAAGCATACAGGACATATATAACACTGTAGAAATTCTGTGTTGAGCAACAGTTATATAATGATTATACCTCCATAGTAGGGGATTAAATGTTAGGGCCACAATGTGTATATAATCAAACATGTACCCCTTTGAGTCCTTGAATATCATTTGACAATTATACAAGGTTACTATGGGTAGTATTGCAATAAATAACGTATGAACCACCACATGTTGTCATATTAAGGTACACTTATTACATTACATTGGCAACTTCAGAACCCTTAGTACCTATAAAACTAAGAAATATAGGACCCTTGTTATATCACCACAATTATATATATATAATTTTTTAATCAACTTTTAGTCTATGTAACATCATCTTGAGTTAAGCCAGGGTATGTAGGCTTGCATCCCAGGAAAATATGTCACATACATTATGAAACAATACTATTAAATAGTTATAAAACATCCTATCAACTTTGAGCCTACATCATACAATGTAAGTTTAGTTAAATGTTCTATGAGATAGACCATGAGACCTCAAGGCCATTGTTCTTACATGAGGAGGTCAAGACTGGCAATGACAATACAGCCCCAGACCGGACATCAGAGGAGACACCAAAGTCTTTCCAATACCAGATTGGGCAGCTATCTCAACAGGAATGTTGACCCACAAACTACAGTTGAAGTCTCCAAGGAGATCACACTGCCCAGCTTGCATACTCATTCGCAAAGTTTCCTTTCGAAGCCAGATCTGCACGATACACTGCAAACCTTGTATTCCACAGTCTTCTCCAAGTGTGCAGTTTAGTATTCCGGTTTCCTTGTTACTCAGATAAGGGATTCTCACCACTAGCCACCTAGGTTGGTCTATGGGAGTTTCAGATGCTTCCGGATAATTGTAGGACCCAGCCACATACCCAGGGAACTCTCCCGGCTGACCACGTGTCTCACTAGGCAGACTGTTCCCTGATTGCACTATGGCATGCATGTTCTCCCCCTCCGGAGGGTCGGTAGGGAATCATCACAGATGTTCTTCAGCTCACAGACGATTGAGGGTGGGATTATACCTAATTGTGTAGCACTGCTTAGATGAATAGGTTCTACATTCATATCATTGCAAGGTTTAGATATATCCTTTCCAGCATGACTGCGCTCCATGTGACATATAAGACGGTCACGTTTTTTACACAGTGAGTGCTAAAAATCAGCCATTAATTCTTGTATAACCTGAAAAGTCTCCTCCATGGTTAATCTTGAGAAGATAATAGCAGTATGAAAACCAGTACTGCTCTACCACGGGATACGGGGTGGGGGGGGTGTTGACAGGTAGGCCGCCACCTCCAACTTCAACGATCCAGATCAGAGAACTGCCAGTGTCATATTAACAAAAGCTATATCCTCAGGTTCAGCACAAAATTCTTTAACCAAATATACCAGTATCAGTATTAGATGTGACCTTCAGTATTAGATAATCGGCGGATTATCCTTATCTCCTTAGCAGTCACTGTATTTGTGACCGATCATGGCCGCTGCCCGGACATATTAGATATTTGTAATGTTGTAAATGACTATTGTAGCTGGAAATGGCTGATTTTTAAAGGAATATCTACATAGGCATATAGAGGTCCATTATCAGCAACCATCTGTAATGTGTTCCAATGGTATATTATGTTTGCTAATTCAAGTCTATAATTTAAAATCACTAAATGATCAATAAAAAACCCTTTTACAAATATATTAACACAGATAAATGTTGTGCTGATTAAAGAAGCAATAAAACTTGTCTTCATTAGACTAGGTGAGTATCTAGAGAATCATCAATTGTTGTTTCCCTTACAGGCTCAAGATGGCCAGAAACAAAGAACTTCCTTCTGAAACTCTTCAGTATATTATTGTTCTGAGAAATAAAGGCTATTCCATGCGAGAAATTGCTAAGAAACTGAAGATCTCATACAATGCTGTTACTACTCCCTAAAATTTTTTTTTAGATGGGCACGAAATACAGACACTGGACAGAGGAATATTGGAAAACAGTGTAATGGACAGACAAATCTAAGTTTGAGGTGTTCAAATCACAAAAACGAACATTTGTGAGACGCTGAACAAATGAAAAGAGGCTGGAGGAGTGCTTGACTTTATCTGTCAAGCATGGTGGAGGCAATGTGATGGTCTGGGGATGCTTTGGTGGTGGTAAAGTGGGAGATTTTTACAGGGTTTAAAAGGGACCATGAAGAAGGAAGGTTAACACTACATGTGGCAACCCCATGCCATATCCTGTGGATGGTGCTTGATTGGAGCCAATTTCCTCTTACAAAAAGACCAAACGCACATCTCTAAACTATGCCAGAACTATTTAGGCAAGAAGCAGTCAGCTGGTATTCTGTCTTTAATGGAGTGGCCAGCACAGTCACCAGATCTCAACCCTATTGAGGTGTTGTGGTAGCAGCTTGACTTTATGGTACATAAGAAGTGCCCATCAAGCGAATCCAACTTGTATGAGGTGATTAAGGAAGAATGGGGTGAAATCTCTTCAGATTACTTCAATAAAAAGGATCCTTTGATGACAGAAAAGTTTGAAGGACACAATTACTATTTCACTTAAAATTCATTCGGCTAGATTACGAGTTTTGCGTTATGAGGGGTGCGGTACTAACTTGCACATTATTGTCACTGCTCACTTTCCTACAGCGCTGGTATTACAGGTTTTTACAAACCCGGCATTAAAAGGCAAGAAGTGAGCGTAGAGTAAAATTGTGCTCCATACCGCACTCCAATACCAGCGCTGCTTAAGTCAGTGGTGAGCTGGTTGTACGTGCTCGTGCATGATTTCCCCATAGACATCAATGGGGAGAGCCAGCTGAAAAATAGTCTAACACCTTGCAATAAAGCAGCGTAAAGCTCAGTAACGCAGCCCCATTGATTCCTATGGGGAAACAAAATTTATGTTTACACCTAACACCCTAACATGAACCCTGAGTCTAATCACCCCTAACCTTACACTTATTAACCCCTAATATGCCGCTCCCGACATCACCGACACCTGCATTATACTTATTAACCCCTAATCTGCTGCTCCGGACATCCCCGCCACTATAATAAACATATTAACCCCTAAACCGCCGCACTCCCGCCTCGCAAACACTAGTTAAATATTATTAACCCCTAATCTGCCGCCCCTAACATCGCCGCCACCTACCTACATTTATTAACCCCTAATCTGCTGCCCCCAATGTCGCCGCCACTATACTAAATTTATTAACCCTTAAATCTAAGTCTAACCCTAACACCCCCTAACTTAAATATAATTAAAATAAATCTAAACAAAACCTACTATTAATAACTAAATAATTCCTATTTAAAACTAAATACTTACCTATAAAATAAACCCTAAGCTAGCTACAATATAACTAATAGTTACATTGTATCTAGCTTAGGTTTTATTTTTATTTTACAGGCAAGTTTGTATTTATTTTAACTAGGTAGAATAGTTACTAAATAGTTTTTATTTACTAACTACCTAGCTAAAATAAATACAAATTTACCTGTAAAATAAAACCTAAACTAAGTTATACTAACACCTAACCTAACCCTACAATTAAATAAATTCCCTAAATTAAATACAATTAAATATATTTAATACAATTACCTAAATTACAAAAAACCCCACTAAATTACAGAAAATAAAAATCAAATTACAAGATATTTAAACTAAGTACACCTAATCTAATAGCCCTATCAAAATAAAAAAGCCCCCCCAAAATAAAAAAAAAACCATAGCCTAAACTAAACTACCAATAGGAAAGAGAGAAACTAAATAGCACTACTATCCGGTGTACTTGAGATGCTCTATAATGAATTGGAGCAGGTATTTCACCTTGCTATAATATTAGAGTTAGGTGCTGTGTACTTTTTCGGACTGCAAAAGAGGGGTTGATTCAATACAAAGATTGAAGCGTGTACACTTATTAGCACTCACATCTCATGGTGATGTGGCTTTAAATTTAGAACCTTTAGTGCCAAAAGGGGGGACGGTCTGTGCCGTAAAAATTAAAATATAACCTTTATTAGATTAGTTAAAAAAGATTCCACAAAACAAACATAAACATATATGTATTAAAAACACTGAATGTTGAAGAGGAAAATATCAAGAGGATTTGGATGCTAAACGTAGCTATCTGTAAGGAAAGTTATCTTCAGGCTTTTGGTTAGGGGTATTCCTGGTTCCCTAAATGTCTCCTAGTTATAACTGCTGTTATATGTAACATATAATGCTTGTAAAAATAATGGTACTATTTCCTGGTTCAGATATTATAGTTATTCATGGACACAAAAATCTTTTGAAAATAGACTTATTTTGCAGTGTAGTACCTATAAATGTAATTGTATATGCTTCTTGGGCATGTGCTTTGGGTTCTTTAATATTAATGCTGCTAAAGCAGTGATATTTATTAATACATAGCACTGGTTATTGTAATAATTTCTGGACATATAGTTGCTATCGTGATCAGGTTGTATACCTCCCCTTACGAGGGGTTAGTTTGGCTAAGTACTTAATACAGATATAATAACCTATTGAATTTTCAAAATTGAAAGGTATGCCCTAATGGTATAAAGTATGTATTTTTCGTTATTTAGCATAAATATTCAGCTATTATAAGGCTGTATGCAGTTTTCAACGTTAATACAAATGTTGCTATGAGAACATAGCGTTACAAGTCCACACAATGGCCTAGATTTGGAGTTCGGCGGTAGCCGTCAAAACCAGCGTTAGAGGCTCCTAACGCTGGTTTTGGCCGCCCGCTGGTATTTGGAGTCAGTGATTAAAGGGTCTAACGCTCACTTTACAGCCGCGACTTTTCCATACCGCAGATCCCCCTACGCCATTTGCGTAGCCTATATTTTCAATGGGATCTTTCTAACGCTGGTATTTAGAGTCGTTTCTGAAGTGAGCGTTAGAGCTCTAACGACAAGATTCCAGCCGCCTGAAAATAGCAGGAGTTAAGAGCTTTCTGGCTAACGCCGGTTCATAAAGCTCTTAACTACTGTACCCTAAAGTACACTAACACCCATAAACTACCTATGTACCCCTAAACCGAGGTCCCCCCACACCGCCGCCACTCGATTAAAATTTTTAACCCCTAATCTGCCGACCGCCACCTACGTTATATTTATGTACCCCTAATCTGCTGCCCCTAACCCCGCCGACCCCTGTATTACATTTATTAAACCCTAACTTGCCCCCCACAACGTTGCCGCCAGCTACTTAAAATAATTAACCCCTAATCTTCCGACCGCAAATCGCCGCCACCTACGTTATCCCTATGTACCCCTAATCTGCTGCCCCTAACATCGCCGACCCCTATATTATATTTATTAACCCCTAATCTGCCCCCCTCAACGTCGCCGACACCTGCCTACACTTATTAACCCCTAATCTGCCGAGCGGACCTGAGCGCTACTATAATAAAGTTATTAACCCCTAATCCGCCTCACTAACCCTATCATAAATAGTATTAACCCCTAATCTGCCCTCCCTAACATCGCCGACACCTAACTTCAATTATTAACCCCTAATCTGCCGACCGGAGCTCACCGCTATTCTAATAAATGGATTAACCCCTAAAGCTAAGTCTAACCCTAACACTAACACCCCCCTAAGTTAAATATAATTTTTATCTAACGAAATAAATTAACTCTTATTAAATAACTTATTCCTATTTAAAGCTAAATACTTACCTGTAAAAGAAATCCTAATATAGCTACAATATAAATTATAATTATATTATAGCTATTTTAGGATTAATATTTATTTTACAGGCAACTTTGTATTTATTTTAACCAGGTACAATAGCTATTAAATAGTTAAGAACTATTTAATAGTTACCTAGTTAAAATAATAACAAATTTACCTGTAAAATAAATCCTAACCTAAGTTATAATTAAACCTAACACTACCCTATCAATAAAATAATTAAATAAACTACCTACAATTACCTACAATTAACCTAACACTACACTATCAATAAATTAATTAAACACAATTCCTACAAATAAATACAATTAAATAAACTATCTAAAGTACAAAAAATAAAAAAGAACTAAGTTACAGAAAATAAAAAAATATTTACAATCATAAGAAAAATATTACAACAATTTTAAACTAATTACACCTACTCTAAGCCCCCTAATAAAATAACAAAGCCCCCCAAAATAAAAAATTCCCTACCCTATTCTAAATTAAAAAAGTTACAAGCTCTTTTACCTTACCAGCCCTGAACAGGGCCCTTTGCGGGGCATGCCCCAAGAATTTCAGCTCTTTTGCCTGTAAAAAAAAACATACAATACCCCCCCCCCAACATTACAACCCACCACCCACATACCCCTAATCTAACCCAAACCCCCCTTAAATAAACCTAACACTAAGCCCCTGAAGATCTTCCTACCTTGTCTTCACCATCCAGGTATCACCGATCCGTCCTGGCTCCAAGATCTTCATCCAACCCAAGCGGGGGTTGGCGATCCATAATCCGGTCCAGAAGAGGCTCCAAAGTCTTCCTCCTATCCGGCAAGAAGAGGACATCCGGACCGGCAAACATCTTCTCCAAGCGGCATCTTCGATCTTCTTCCATCCGGAGCGAAGCGGCAGGATCCTGAAGACATCCAGCGCGGAACATCCATCCGGACCGACGACTGAACGACGAATGACTGTTCCTTTAAGGGACGTCATCCAAGATGGCGTCCCTCGAATTCCGATTGGCTGATCTTGGATGACGTCCCTTAAAGGAACAGTCATTCGTCGTTCAGTCGTCGGTCCGGATGGATGTTCCGCGCTGGATGTCTTCAGGATCCTGCCGCTTCGCTCCGGATGGAAGAAGATCGAAGATGCCGCTTGGAGAAGATGTTTGCCGGTCCGGATGTCCTCTTCTTGCCGGATAGGAGGAAGACTTTGGAGCCTCTTCTGGACCGGATTATGGATCGCCAACCCCTGCTTGGGTTGGATGAAGATCTTGGAGCCAGGACGGATCGGTGATACCTGGATGGTGAAGACAAGGTAGGAAGATCTTCAGGGGCTTAGTGTTAGGTTTATTTAAGGGGGGTTTGGGTTAGATTAGGGGTATGTGGGTGGTGGGTTGTAATGTTGGGGGGGGGTATTGTATGTTTTTTTTTACAGGCAAAAGAGCTGAAATTCTTGGGGCATGCCCCGCAAAGGGCCCTGTTCAGGGCTGGTAAGGTAAAAGAGCTTGTAACTTTTTTAATTTAGAATAGGGTAGGGAATTTTTTATTTTGGGGGGCTTTGTTATTTTATTAGGGGGCTTAGAGTAGGTGTAATTAGTTTAAAATTGTTGTAATATTTTTCTTATGTTTGTAAATATTTTTTTATTTTCTGTAACTTAGTTCTTTTTTATTTTTTGTACTTTAGATAGTTTATTTAATTGTATTTATTTGTAGGAATTGTGTTTAATTAATTTATTGATAGTGTAGTGTTAGGTTAATTGTAGGTAATTGTAGGTAGTTTATTTAATTATTTTATTGATAGGGTAGTGTTAGGTTTAATTATAACTTAGGTTAGGATTTATTTTACAGGTAAATTTGTTATTGTTTTAACTAGGTAACTATTAAATAGTTCTTAACTATTTAATAGCTATTGTACCTGGTTAAAATAAATACAAAGTTGCCTGTAAAATAAATATTAATCCTAAAATAGCTATAATATAATTATAATTTATATTGTAGCTATATTAGGATTTATTTTACAGGTAAGTATTTAGCTTTAAATAGAAATAAGTTATTTAATAAGAGTTAATTTATTTCGTTAGATAAATATTATATTTAACTTAGGGGGGTGTTAGGGTTAGACTTAGCTTTAGGGGTTAATCCATTTATTAGAATAGCGGTGAGCTCCGATCGGAAGATTAGGGGTTAATAATTGAAGTTAGGTGTCGGCGATGTTAGGGAGGGCAGATTAGGGGTTAATACTATTTATGATAGGGTTAGTGAGGCGGATTAGGGGTTAATAACTTTATTATAGTAGCGCTCAGGTCCGCTCGGCAGATTAGGGGTTAATAAGTGTAGGCAGGTGTCGGCGACGTTGTGGGGGGCAGGTTAGGGGTTAATAAATATAATATAGGGGTCGGCGGTGTTAGGGGTAGCAGATTAGGGGTACATAGGGATAACGTAGGTGGCGGCGGTTTACGGAGCGGCAGATTAGGGGTTTAAAAACATATGCAGGGGTCAGCGATAGCGGGGGCGGCAGATTAGGGGTTAATAAGTGTAAGGCTAGGGGTGTTTAGACTCGGGGTACATGTTAGAGTGTTAGGTGCAGACGTAGGAAGTGTTTCCCCATAGGAAACAATGGGGCTGCGTTAGGAGCTGAACGCTGCTTTTTTGCAGGTGTTAGGTTTTTTTTCAGCTCAAACAGCCCCATTGTTTCCTATGGGGGAATCGTGCACGAGCACGTTTTTGAGGCCGGCCGCGTCCGTAAGCAACTCTGGTATCGAGAGTTGTATTTGCGGTAAAAATGCTCTACGCTCCTTTTTTGGAGCCTAACGCAGCATTTGTTTGAACTCTCGATACCAGAGTTAATTTTATGGTGCGGCCAGAAAAAAGCCCGCGGAGCGTTAACAGCCCTTTTACCGCCGAACTCCAAATCTAGGCCAATGTGAATTATATCCAGATTATTGGTCTATGTTTTTATGGGGGTATTTGTTGTTTACCTCCCAGTATTGTGTACTGTACGTTGTGCAGATTTAACACGATATCAATTTGTATTAGGATTATTCCGATTATTAGGTTATGTTACTCTGAGGGTATTTAGCGTATATTCACTGGTGCTTGGTGCCAACAATATCAGGTATTTCAATGCTATGGATATCTTGTACTGGTATCAGCAAATGTACTGCTGTTAGTTAGAACTTTAGTACGATTAGTCTTTTAAGTTTAATAATGCATTCTTTCATTCACCATTCGTACTCCAATGCCCAAGAGCTACACAAAGTCAGCCACTATTAGTTAAATCCCATTTGTATAACTTGCTGTAATCGTAAGATATGCTACCGTTAGCTTAGTATTTATAATTAGCTCAATATTTTTATTTTTGTGGCGGTCCACCTTACATTCACACACTTGGCTTGCTAGCCGTTCTATAATGCTTAAATGTGGACTAGTCACTATATTAGTTTTCTAGTGAGCTAAACTGTATTAATTTCCTCAAAAACATAATACACCTAATTTACACCTTTTAACTTATAACTAGGCAGTGCGCCTTACGTAATTGTAACGCTAAGGTTTCAGAGGTGTAGCTAAATTCTATGTCCTTATTTCAACATTAGCTGATAAAAAAGTTTGGCTTAAAGCCTAACAACATATTCAAAGCCCTAACATGTTTCGCCACCGACGTGGCTTTCTCAAAGGGTACGGCGCGGCGTTTGGCGTGGTCTCTTATAGACTCTGTTCCAACCCTTTGTGGTGACGTCACGTCCTATCAGATTCTTTGTGCTTTGTGAACCAATGCGAGTGGTTCTAACAGTATGACCCACCAATAGCCTTTTGCTGATTGGCTCAATATCGATGTTATTATTTTTAGAGAGTGTCAGAATATTGTTCTAATCTGAATGTTTAATCTGTTCATTTATCTTAAATTTTCAGACTTAGTGTATATTACAGGAAATATAAACGATTAATTAATTCAGTCTTTTGTCCGATTACCCTCAACACATTTTTGGAGTGCAGTGTGTATATATATATTTTAGGGGACATATAGTATTATGAATATTATTTACCACTATATCGATGTTATAATCGTTTGTCTTATGTCAAGATATGTTATTGAGTAATCATTCTTGTTACTTATTATAGATGGGTGAAAGATACTATGAATGTCGTTTAGATATTCTGTTTGAAATAGCAGGTAATCATATTTTTTGTTTTTTACATTTTTTGCAGAGTCATAAAAGAGATGGATATTTCAGTATAACATAAATAAATGCTGCTAAATAATAATTTCATCAGGATCTAAATGATTCTATCGTTCGTATTTATTAACATTATATTGATGTAGTAGTTATTAATGTAAAGTTCACTCTTAACAACAGGGAAAAAAGTAAATTGCGCTATAAGAACTGACTCAGTATCCTCAGAGACTATAACTATATATATATATATATATATATATCTCGCTTGTCAATAAATAAATAGTCTACAATCAACTCAAAAAAATATATAGATATAAATATTAAAATTTCTAAAATCACCTAAAGGAAAAAAATGCATAAAAATTGGTCAAATATAAAATATAAAATATAAAATATAAAATCCACAATAGCACCCTCGGTATAAATATAAATATATGTGGCAGGAGATATATAAAAAAAATATATAAATATAAAACAGTACCTTGATTTAACAACTATATGAATTGCTTGTCCTTAAACTGCAAGACATATATATATGTCAGAAAAACCTCCTGTATTGCACGCTGTTTATATTTTACAGTACCTCTAATAGTTTCTCATGACAATTCTCATTACTGTCTTTTACTAAAAGTAAAGCATCCAGTATAAGGTGATATGTCCCTTTAAGATGAATAGAAACTTGAGTCCCGTTTTGTGCAGCTCCAATCAGACAGGGTAAATCCAAACCTCAGTCGTAGGGATAATAGTACATGCAAAAAGAAGAGAGAGAGAGAGCGCACAAAAGATTCAAGTGTAGATTTTTATTTTTATTAACAACATTAGCACACATAAATTAGTAATGATTTTAATTTAACTTTTACAAATTCATGTTCAAAAGATAAAATAGAATTTTTAGATTTAGTATTGTTTACAGATAACACAGGAAAAATAGCAGTGAAAAACTATAGAAAAAGCACAGATCGAAATAGTTATATACAAGCCAAAAGCGCACATAAAAAATCATGGTTGGACAATGTTCCATATAGTCAATTTTTAAGAATAAAAAGAAATTGTACACATGAAAATGATTTTGAAACAGAAGCGAAAATATTAGAAGATAAATTTTTAGAAAAGGGCTATGAACCAAAACTAATACAAGCAGCAAAAAATAGGGCTATTGCAAAAGAGAGAAATATAAATATTAAATTAGATAAACCAAATGCAATAGGGTCTCATATACACAACAAATTAATAGAACCAGTGAAATTAGATCCACCGAGATTTATAACAACTTATAATGAAGGTTCAAAAAGTTTAGAAAAAATAATTAAAAAACACTGGCCACTGCTTCAATTAGATCCTGTTTTAGGGCCAGCATTGGGGGACAAACCAACTATTAACTATAGGAAAGGCAAAAGCCTTAAGAATATTCTTGCTCCAAGCAAAATAAAACCTATCATTAAGAATAAGGCTAGTGAAACAGGGAACGAAAAAATTGGTACTACCTGGTTGAGTGAATGGAAGGGAACTATGAGATGTGGAAAATCCCGTTGCAATATGTGTAAACATGTCAATAGAGCCCCTACATATTCTAATAGTTCACTAACTGAAACTTTTAACATTTCATTTAGAAGCAACTGTGAATCTATATATGTTGTATACTTATTACAATGTGGGTGCGGCCTACTTTATGTGGGCCGTACGAAACGTCAAATAAGACGGCGAGTTAATGAACACATATATAATATAGAAAAAAAGATGACAAATCACAGTGTCCCTAAACATTTTTTGGAATGCCATAGACATAACCCTAGTTCTCTCAAAGTTCAAGTTATAGATAGAGTCCCTATAACTAAACCTAATCGTCTTTTAGAACTGAGAAAGTTGGAGACCAAGTGGATATATAAATTGAACACATTACAACCTTATGGTCTTAATATAGACATAGATGTAGCAGCGTTTGTATAAAATCTATAGCAAAGATTTTTATATTATTAATACTATTGATCTTATAGAAAATCAATTTTTCATCAATTTTTTCAGTTTTTTAATTATATTTTAATAGCATGTTTTTATCGTAGAAAATTTGATTAATTTTTTTAAATAAAATCTTTTTAAATTAATATTAGATTAGATATAAATATAGGTATGCAATTCATTGTGAGATAGATATGTATATATACTTATAAAGCAACTATGGAAAATATAAGATGTATTCTTTAATTATAGAATTTATGTTCTGATTGTCAACGAGAAATATAACTCAGAATCACTATTTAATCAACTCTGTAACAATATATTAGATCGCTAATATGTGGTATCTCTGATGAAAAATGTTTATAATTTGTTATAGTTTAGCGTTACATGTTAGTCACATATTGTCCTTAAGTAAGAAATACTTTGAGTGTTTTCTTATAACACATACTGCAGAGAAATTGTAGCTTTTTTCATGTGGTTAAAAAACAAACATGTAGGGAGTATGGCATTGGTTCTAAAAACACTCCCTCTATCTTTTGGTTGGCCATTGGTGTGCAATATCACAGAGGACTATTTGGACGTTACAATTGGCCGGACAAACACACCCACGAATCTAATTGGACGCTTGCCCTTTAAAAGTTGAGGGCGGCAAGAGAAACAATACATCTGATTTTATCCTTTGAAAAAGCCCAGCCGCTGACTGGGGGAAACGCGTTAGGAACCGGCAAACAGGTCCGACGCTCAGACTCCAATTTTTGATCCGCTCCCTCCCATTGGCAGACAGGCAGTTAGCAGAGGCATCCGGAAAGCCCTGCTACAGAAGCCGGTATCGTGCATCAACATCCGGGGACACTGACTTTCCTAGGCAGCAGTGTGGAGCGGCTATACAAGTGGAGGAAAGAGAGTTGAACTCTGATTGCCTTTTTAATCTTACTTCTAGTAAGTGCATCAATTTATGTGTGCTAATGTTGTTAATAAAAATAAAAATCTACACTTGAATCTTTTGTGCGCTCTCTCTCTCTCTTCTTTTTGCATGTAAAGTTCACTCTTAGTTGGATGTTTTCATATATTAGTGGAGGTACCTTATCATTATAGTGACAAGAGTATGGTTGTGATTGGTTCGTGCTGTGATAGCTGGTCACAATACAAGTGGAAATGAAGATGAAATGTGAAAATGTAAGATTAAAAAATAAGGAATACAAATAAATGGTGTTAAATGTGAAATAAAGGTGAGAGTGAAAATAATGGAAAGGCATCTGTGAGATGCTTAAGAAAGTGTGCCTGGAGATGGACTTCGTTGATACAAACAGAATTGTAATTCATGTATTGAAGTGTATATATATTACTAGTGATACCGATGTACACATATTATTGTCACCGAAGTTACCAAAAAGGGGGGAGTAGGAGTAGAAGTGGGTGGTGTTCACTTGAAATGTATGTGATGGGTGATGTATAGGTGAACTGGTGTGGTGTGTGAATGTGATTTTAGGATCCTCTACTTAATTTAATATCGTTTTGATGTTTTGTATAACTTCCGAATGGAACTTTAAGATCCTCTACTTTTTTAATGTCATTATAATGTTTAGTTGATATATAGCACATATCAATTTCATTCTTAAAGTTGTCCTTTTAACGATCTCTTGTAGGCATTCTCTCATATTATAATTGACTTTTCTTATATTCTCTTAATGAGAATAACACTGTACTTTCTGCTTTAGGTAAGATATCTTTATAGATATGACACATAGTTGTTATGCTCATTTAACCCATTGGGTGTAATTGAATTTAATAAGTAGATCCATCTACTTTCATACTGTAGTAATGATTTCTCTTTATCTCCTCCATGTATGCCCAGGTTTATTTTCTGCACTCCAAAACATTGCAGGCAGTTGGTTTTGCCTTGATGATATTTATAGAAGTGTTGGGCTACTGACGTGATGGTTTTTCTTTTCTTTAGATCTTTTGCTGCATTCCTTATGTTGCGTACATGTTCCTGTAATCGTGTGTGTAATTTGCGTGTCGTCATGCCAACATAGTTTTTTTGGGCAATTGCAGCTCAGAACATATACTACTGCAGTAGTATTACAGTTGATGAAGGATTTAATGTTGTGTACTTTGTTGAACCTGTCCTTAATTGTAGTAGTCTTTTTCAGGAACTTACAGCTTGTACACAATCCACATGCATATGAGCCATTAGGTATGGTGCCTTTTGTCCTTTGGTTTTGCGTAAAATGGCTCGGACTAATCATGTCTTTTAGGTTCTTAGGTCTCCTATAGCTGACCTCAATTTTTGGTCCTATTATGGGTTCCAATATCTTATCTGCTTGTAAGATATGCCAGTGTTTTTTAATTATTTGAATTATTTCCTGGCTCTGTGCATTGTAAGTTAATACCAGTCTTGTCTTTCCATCACTCTGTTTGGATTTCGGTTTTAGCAGATCTTGTCTGTTGGTTCTTTTGGCTCTGTGTTTTGCTTTCTTTATCGATGAACGACTGTACCCCCTCTGGCTGAGACGGGCAGCTACTTCTAATGCTCTTTTTTGGTATAACTCATCTTCTGAACAGTTTCTCTTTGTTCTCAGGAATTCCCCCACCGGTAGAGATTTAATTGTACATGGAGCGTGAGCACTGGTACTGAATAGTAACGTGTTAGTAGCTGTCTTTTTTCTGAATAGGTCGGTACCTAACATTTCGTTGGTTTTCTTGAACAGTCTTAGGTCCAAGAATGTAATTTCCTCTTGACTGTACTCATATGTCAATTTGATGTTAAGATTATTGTTGTTCAAAGTAGTGAGTAATTTATCAAGTTTGTCTTTCGGTCCTTCCCAGATCATCAGGATATCGTCTATGTACCTCAGCCAGAGGGGGATATGTTGTGTAAATTCATCATTTTCTGCTGTGAAGACTGTATGATGTTCCCACCAACCTAAAAATAGGTTGGCGTAAGTTGGTGCACAGGCAGTTCCCATTGCTGTCCCTCTACACTGCAGGTAGAATTGGTTGTTAAAGACGAAGTAGTTTTTCTTCAGTACAATTTCCAGTAATTTTAGAACAAATTCATTATGACTTGAGTTTTCTTCATTAGTCATATTAAGGTAATATTGTACTGCTTCAAGTCCCAGATCATGCTTAATGCTGGTGTAGAGGGCTTCAACATCGGCAGTAACTAGCCAAGTGGTAGGTCCCATTTGGATATCTTGGAGTTGTTGTAATGTTTCCATTGTGTCCTTAATGAAAGATGGTATTTGGGTGAGAAACTCCCTCAATCTTATGTCAATGTATTGACTTGCCTTCTCTGTGAGGTTTTCGTTACCAGACACTATGGGGCGTCCGGGTGGATGTTTTTGATCTTTATGCACCTTAGGGATCAGGTAGAAGGTAGCTACCTTGGGGTGATTGACGGTTAGAAATCTTTTTTCTTTATTACTGATGATATTGTTGGTTCTGGCATTTGCTATCATATCATTGTATTGAGTATGAAACTGTTCAGTCGGGTTACTCCACAGTTTACGATAGCAGGTCTGATCTGATAATTGTTTATTGGCTTCTTTAAGATATTGGTCGGTTGGCCAAATAACAATATTTCCACCTTTGTCAGCTTTACGTATGATGACATCGTTCCAGCCTTGAATTTCTGAAAGAGCTTTTTTCTCTTGTTTTGTTAAATTCGTTGGAGGAGGTTTCACTGTCAATTCAGATATTTCTTTACACACTATATTATTGAATATCTGTATGCTCGGACTTTTGGAAGAGGGTGGTATATATTTGGATTTGGTGGTTAAATTCTTTCTCCAGTTTTGTGATGGACTTTCTTCATTTTCACTTAAGAGGTCTTCCATATCCTGAAGTAGTAGTAATTCTTCTGCAGTCCAGTTGAATTCTAGTCCTTCATCTTTTTGATTTTGAATGTCCAAATATTGTCTTCTTAAAAGTAACTTTCTTAGATATAATTGTATATCTTTCACATTTTCAAATTTGTCCATAGAGACACTAGGGCAGAATGACATGCCCTTTGAAAGTACTGAGATGTGATCTTCAGAGAGCATTTTTTTGGATAAGTTTAAGACTTTCATAGTTTCATTTTTATCTTCGAAAAGGGGCTGGGGCTTCTTTTGTATGGTTTGTTCCCTTGTCTTGTTTCTCGTACACTTCGTGTTCTGGTTGCTTTTTTGTTGGCCCCCCCTACCTCTTCTGGTGGATCTGAATTTAAAGTTACATCTCCATCTAAAAAATTCTTCCTCTTTCTTCCATCAGTCTGAGTTTGCGTTTGATTAGATGAGCCAGGATTGAGAGGTTCATCACTGGGGTTGTCAGAGTCCTCGCCCTCAGTTTCTGTATCACTTTGAATAATAGTTACCCTGTGGCGATTGGAAAAGTTGCCAGTATTGAACTTCTTTTTCCATCTATATACTCTGTTATTCTGAAAATCTTCAATATCTCTATTTAGTTTCCCCATTTTGGTTTGCTTAATCTCAGCTTCATATCTGTCTAATTCTTTTTGGTATTTTTTATACGCATTCTCAAATTCTTTCATAGTTTCATATTGCTTCAATTGTGTGTTCTGAGTTTTGATCAATTCCTCCAGTCTATCATACTCAGCGATGTCGTGCTTTATTAATATGCTCATTAGTTTATTTGAGCATTCAGATAATGCCGTTTCCCATTCTAAAGTCAATTCCGGTTGTTTAAATTCAAAGGCAGGAAATAATTGTATCCTGAGGCCCCTAGGTATTAGATTCTTTTCGATGTACTTGTCGAAAAAGTGATGGTTCCACCACACTTTATCTTGTTTAAAAAGATTTTTATGCAGTTCACGTAATAGTGAGTCTAGTCTGTCAGTAGTAGGTTCAGTGTTGTATGATACAGGTTCATTAAATACTTCTTGAAAATCTGTAAGACGTTTGTTGTTTCTTGTGATTCTATCTTGTTCTAATTTATTTGCCATTATAAAATAGAGGTTGTAGTGTGCTCTATTAGATTAACCTAGATGAACTAGGCACTTGGATTTCAAACGAAAGGAAAGAGAGAAACTAAATAGCACTACTATCCGGTGTACTTGAGATGCTCTATAATGAATTGGAGCAGGTATTTCACCTTGCTATAATATTAGAGTTAGGTGCTGTGTACTTTTTCGGACTGCAAAAGAGGGGTTGATTCAATACAAAGATTGAAGCGTGTACACTTATTAGCACTCACATCTCATGGTGATGTGGCTTTAAATTTAGAACCTTTAGTGCCAAAAGGGGGGACGGTCTGTGCCGTAAAAATTAAAATATAACCTTTATTAGATTAGTTAAAAAAGATTCCACAAAACAAACATAAACATATATGTATTAAAAACACTGAATGTTGAAGAGGAAAATATCAAGAGGATTTGGATGCTAAACGTAGCTATCTGTAAGGAAAGTTATCTTCAGGCTTTTGGTTAGGGGTATTCCTGGTTCCCTAAATGTCTCCTAGTTATAACTGCTGTTATATGTAACATATAATGCTTGTAAAAATAATGGTACTATTTCCTGGTTCAGATATTATAGTTATTCATGGACACAAAAATCTTTTGAAAATAGACTTATTTTGCAGTGTAGTACCTATAAATGTAATTGTATATGCTTCTTGGGCATGTGCTTTGGGTTCTTTAATATTAATGCTGCTAAAGCAGTGATATTTATTAATACATAGCACTGGTTATTGTAATAATTTCTGGACATATAGTTGCTATCGTGATCAGGTTGTATACCTCCCCTTACGAGGGGTTAGTTTGGCTAAGTACTTAATACAGATATAATAACCTATTGAATTTTCAAAATTGAAAGGTATGCCCTAATGGTATAAAGTATGTATTTTTCGTTATTTAGCATAAATATTCAGCTATTATAAGGCTGTATGCAGTTTTCAACGTTAATACAAATGTTGCTATGAGAACATAGCGTTATACAAGTCCACACAATGTGAATTATATCCAGATTATTGGTCTATGTTTTTATGGGGGTATTTGTTGTTTACCTCCCAGTATTGTGTACTGTACGTTGTGCAGATTTAACACGATATCAATTTGTATTAGGATTATTCCGATTATTAGGTTATGTTACTCTGAGGGTATTTAGCGTATATTCACTGGTGCTTGGTGCCAACAATATCAGGTATTTCAATGCTATGGATATCTTGTACTGGTATCAGCAAATGTACTGCTGTTAGTTAGAACTTTAGTACGATTAGTCTTTTAAGTTTAATAATGCATTCTTTCATTCACCATTCGTACTCCAATGCCCAAGAGCTACACAAAGTCAGCCACTATTAGTTAAATCCCATTTGTATAACTTGCTGTAATCGTAAGATATGCTACCGTTAGCTTAGTATTTATAATTAGCTCAATATTTTTATTTTTGTGGCGGTCCACCTTACATTCACACACTTGGCTTGCTAGCCGTTCTATAATGCTTAAATGTGGACTAGTCACTATATTAGTTTTCTAGTGAGCTAAACTGTATTAATTTCCTCAAAAACATAATACACCTAATTTACACCTTTTAACTTATAACTAGGCAGTGCGCCTTACGTAATTGTAACGCTAAGGTTTCAGAGGTGTAGCTAAATTCTATGTCCTTATTTCAACATTAGCTGATAAAAAAGTTTGGCTTAAAGCCTAACAACATATTCAAAGCCCTAACATGTTTCGCCACCGACGTGGCTTTCTCAAAGGGTACGGCGCGGCGTTTGGCGTGGTCTCTTATAGACTCTGTTCCAACCCTTTGTGGTGACGTCACGTCCTATCAGATTCTTTGTGCTTTGTGAACCAATGCGAGTGGTTCTAACAGTATGACCCACCAATAGCCTTTTGCTGATTGGCTCAATATCGATGTTATTATTTTTAGAGAGTGTCAGAATATTGTTCTAATCTGAATTTTTAATCTGTTCATTTATCTTAAATTTTCAGACTTAGTGTATATTACAGGAAATATAAACGATTAATTAATTCAGTCTTTTGTCCGATTACCCTCAACACATTCTTGGAGTGCAGTGTGTATATATATATTTTAGGGGACATATAGTATTATGAATATTATTTATCACTATATCGATGTTATAATCGTTTGTCTTATGTCAAGATATGTTATTGAGTAATCATTCTTGTTACTTATTATAGATGGGTGAAAGATACTATGAATGTCGTTTAGATATTCTGTTTGAAATAGCAGGTAATCATATTTTTTGTTTTTTACATTTTTTGCAGAGTCATAAAAGAGATGGATATTTCAGTATAACATAAATAAATGCTGCTAAATAATAATTTCATCAGGATCTAAATGATTCTATCGTTCGTATTTATTAACATTATATTGATGTAGTAGTTATTAATGTAAAGTTCACTCTTAGTTGGATGTTTTCATATATTAGTGGAGGTACCTTATCATTATAGTGACAAGAGTATGGTTGTGATTGGTTCGTGCTGTGATAGCTGGTCACAATACAAATGGAAATGAAGATGAAATGTGAAAATGTAAGATTAAAAAATAAGGAATACAAATAAATGGTGTTAAATGTGAAATAAAGGTGAGAGTGAAAATAATGGAAAGGCATCTGTGAGATGCTTAAGAAAGTGTGCCTGGAGATGGACTTCGTTGATACAAACAGAATTGTAATTCATGTATTGAAGTGTATATATATTACTAGTGATACCGATGTACACATATTATTGTCACCGAAGTTACCAAAAAGGGGGGAGTAGGAGTAGAAGTGGGTGGTGTTCACTTGAAATGTATGTGATGGGTGATGTATAGGTGAACTGGTGTGGTGTGTGAATGTGATTTTAGGATCCTCTACTTAATTTAATATCGTTTTGATGTTTTGTATAACTTCCGAATGGAACTTTAAGATCCTCTACTTTTTTAATGTCATTATAATGTTTAGTTGATATATAGCACATATCAATTTCATTCTTAAAGTTGTCCTTTTAACGATCTCTTGTAGGCATTCTCTCATATTATAATTGACTTTTCTTATATTCTCTTAATGAGAATAACACTGTACTTTCTGCTTTAGGTAAGATATCTTTATAGATATGACACATAGTTGTTATGCTCATTTAACCCATTGGGTGTAATTGAATTTAATAAGTAGATCCATCTACTTTCATACTGTAGTAATGATTTCTCTTTATCTCCTCCACGTATGCCCAGGTTTATTTTCTGCACTCCAAAACATTGCAGGCAGTTGGTTTTGCCTTGATGATATTTATAGAAGTGTTGGGCTACTGACGTGATGGTTTTTCTTTTCTTTAGATCTTTTGCTGCATTCCTTATGTTGCGTACATGTTCCTGTAATCGTGTGTGTAATTTGCGTGTCGTCATGCCAACATAGTTTTTTGGGCAATTGCAGCTCAGAACATATACTACTGCAGTAGTATTACAGTTGATGAAGGATTTAATGTTGTGTACTTTGTTGAACCTGTCCTTAATTGTAGTAGTCTTTTTCAGGAACTTACAGCTTGTACACGATCCACATGCATATGAGCCATTAGGTATGGTGCCTTTTGTCCTTTGGTTTTGCGTAAAATGGCTCGGACTAATCATGTCTTTTAGGTTCTTAGGTCTCCTATAGCTGACCTCAATTTTTGGTCCTATTATGGGTTCCAATATCTTATCTGCTTGTAAGATATGCCAGTGTTTTTTAATTATTTGAATTATTTCCTGGCTCTGTGCATTGTAAGTTAATACCAGTCTTGTCTTTCCATCACTCTGTTTGGATTTCGGTTTTAGCAGATCTTGTCTGTTGGTTCTTTTGGCTCTGTGTTTTGCTTTCTTTATCGATGAACGACTGTACCCCCTCTGGCTGAGACGGGCAGCTACTTCTAATGCTCTTTTTTGGTATAACTCATCTTCTGAACAGTTTCTCTTTGTTCTCAGGAATTCCCCCACCGGTAGAGATTTAATTGTACATGGAGCGTGAGCACTGGTACTGAATAGTAACGTGTTAGTAGCTGTCTTTTTTCTGAATAGGTCGGTACCTAACATTTCGTTGGTTTTCTTGAACAGTCTTAGGTCCAAGAATGTAATTTCCTCTTGACTGTACTCATATGTCAATTTGATGTTAAGATTATTGTTGTTCAAAGTAGTGAGGAATTTATCAAGTTTGTCTTTCGGTCCTTCCCAGATCATCAGGATATCGTCTATGTACCTCAGCCAGAGGGGGATATGCTGTGTAAATTCATCATTTTCTGCTGTGAAGACTGTATGATGTTCCCACCAACCTAAAAATAGGTTGGCGTAAGTTGGTGCACAGGCAGTTCCCATTGCTGTCCCTCTACACTGCAGGTAGAATTGGTTGTTAAAGACGAAGTAGTTTTTCTTCAGTACAATTTCCAGTAATTTTAGAACAAATTCATTATGACTTGAGTTTTCTTCATTAGTCATATTAAGGTAATATTGTACTGCTTCAAGTCCCAGATCATGCTTAATGCTGGTGTAGAGGGCTTCAACATCGGCAGTAACTAGCCAAGTGGTAGGTCCCATTTGGATATCTTGGAGTTGTTGTAATGTTTCCATTGTGTCCTTAATGAAAGATGGTATTTGGGTGAGAAACTCCCTCAATCTTATGTCAATGTATTGACTTGCCTTCTCTGTGAGGTTTTCGTTACCAGACACTATGGGGCGTCCGGGTGGATGTTTTTGATCTTTATGCACCTTAGGGATCAGGTAGAAGGTAGCTACCTTGGGGTGATTGACGGTTAGAAATCTTTTTTCTTTATTACTGATGATATTGTTGGTTCTGGCATTTGCTATCATATCATTGTATTGAGTATGAAACTGTTCAGTCGGGTTACTCCACAGTTTACGATAGCAGGTCTGATCTGATAATTGTTTATTGGCTTCTTTAAGATATTGGTCGGTTGGCCAAATAACAATATTTCCACCTTTGTCAGCTTTACGTATGATGACATCGTTCCAGCCTTGAATTTCTGAAAGAGCTTTTTTCTCTTGTTTTGTTAAATTCGTTGGAGGAGGTTTCACTGTCAATTCAGATATTTCTTTACACACTATATTATTGAATATCTGTATGCTCGGACTTTTGGAAGAGGGTGGTATATATTTGGATTTGGTGGTTAAATTCTTTCTCCAGTTTTGTGATGGACTTTCTTCATTTTCACTTAAGAGGTCTTCCATATCCTGAAGTAGTAGTAATTCTTCTGCAGTCCAGTTGAATTCTAGTCCTTCATCTTTTTGATTTTGAATGTCCAAATATTGTCTTCTTAAAAGTAACTTTCTTAGATATAATTGTATATCTTTCACATTTTCAAATTTGTCCATAGAGACACTAGGGCAGAATGACATGCCCTTTGAAAGTACTGAGATGTGATCTTCAGAGAGCATTTTTTTGGATAAGTTTAAGACTTTCATAGTTTCATTTTTATCTTCGAAAAGGAGCTGGGGCTTCTTTTGTACGGTTTGTTCCCTTGTCTTGTTTCTCGTACACTTCGTGTTCTGGTTGCTTTTTTGTTGGCCCCCCCTACCTCTTCTGGTGGATCTGAATTTAAAGTTACATCTCCATCTAAAAAATTCTTCCTCTTTCTTCCATCAGTCTGAGTTTGCGTTTGATTAGATGAGCCAGGATTGAGAGGTTCATCACTGGGGTTGTCAGAGTCCTCGCCCTCAGTTTCTGTATCACTTTGAATAATAGTTACCCTGTGGCGATTGGAAAAGTTGCCAGTATTGAACTTCTTTTTCCATCTATATACTCTGTTATTCTGAAAATCTTCAATATCTCTATTTAGTTTCCCCATTTTGGTTTGCTTAATCTCAGCTTCATATCTGTCTAATTCTTTTTGGTATTTTTTATACGCATTCTCAAATTCTTTCATAGTTTCATATTGCTTCAATTGTGTGTTCTGAGTTTTGATCAATTCCTCCAGTCTATCATACTCAGCGATGTCGTGCTTTATTAATATGCTCATTAGTTTATTTGAGCATTCAGATAATGCCATTTCCCATTCTAAAGTCAATTCCGGTTGTTTAAATTCAAAGGCAGGAAATAATTGTATCCTGAGGCCCCTAGGTATTAGATTCTTTTCGATGTACTTGTCGAAAAAGTGATGGTTCCACCACACTTTATCTTGTTTAAAAAGATTTTTATGCAGTTCACGTAATAGTGAGTCTAGTCTGTCAGTAGTAGGTTCAGTGTTGTATGATACAGGTTCATTAAATACTTCTTGAAAATCTGTAAGACGTTTGTTGTTTCTTGTGATTCTATCTTGTTCTAATTTATTTGCCATTATAAAATAGAGGTTGTAGTGTGCTCTATTAGATTAACCTAGATGAACTAGGCACTTGGATTTCAAACGAAAGGAAAGAGAGAAACTAAATAGCACTACTATCCGGTGTACTTGAGATGCTCTATAATGAATTGGAGCAGGTATTTCACCTTGCTATAATATTAGAGTTAGGTGCTGTGTACTTTTTCGGACTGCAAAAGAGGGGTTGATTCAATACAAAGATTGAAGCGTGTACACTTATTAGCACTCACATCTCATGGTGATGTGGCTTTAAATTTAGAACCTGGAACAGAGTCTATAAGAGACCACGCCAAACGCCGCGCCGTACCCTTTGAGAAAGCCACGTCGGTGGCGAAACATGTTAGGGCTTTGAATATGTTGTTAGGCTTTAAGCCAAACTTTTTTATCAGCTAATGTTGAAATAAGGACATAGAATTTAGCTACACCTCTGAAACCTTAGCGTTACAATTACGTAAGGCGCACTGCCTAGTTATAAGTTAAAAGGTGTAAATTAGGTGTATTATGTTTTTGAGGAAATTAATACAGTTTAGCTCACTAGAAAACTAATATAGTGACTAGTCCACATTTAAGCATTATAGAACGGCTAGCAAGCCAAGTGTGTGAATGTAAGGTGGACCGCCACAAAAATAAAAATATTGAGCTAATTATAAATACTAAGCTAACGGTAGCATATCTTACGATTACAGCAAGTTATACAAATGGGATTTAACTAATAGTGGCTGACTTTGTGTAGCTCTTGGGCATTGGAGTACGAATGGTGAATGAAAGAATGCATTATTAAACTTAAAAGACTAATCGTACTAAAGTTCTAACTAACAGCAGTACATTTGCTGATACCAGTACAAGATATCCATAGCATTGAAATACCTGATATTGTTGGCACCAAGCACCAGTGAATATACGCTAAATACCCTCAGAGTAACATAACCTAATAATCGGAATAATCCTAATACAAATTGATATCGTGTTAAATCTGCACAACGTACAGTACACAATACTGGGAGGTAAACAACAAATACCCCCATAAAAACATAGACCAATAATCTGGATATAATTCACATTGTGTGGACTTGTATAACGCTATGTTCTCATAGCAACATTTGTATTAACGTTGAAAACTGCATACAGCCTTATAATAGCTGAATATTTATGCTAAATAACGAAAAATACATACTTTATACCATTAGGGCATACCTTTCAATTTTGAAAATTCAATAGGTTATTATATCTGTATTAAGTACTTAGCCAAACTAACCCCTCGTAAGGGGAGGTATACAACCTGATCACGATAGCAACTATATGTCCAGAAATTATTACAATAACCAGTGCTATGTATTAATAAATATCACTGCTTTAGCAGCATTAATATTAAAGAACCCAAAGCACATGCCCAAGAAGCATATACAATTACATTTATAGGTACTACACTGCAAAATAAGTCTATTTTCAAAAGATTTTTGTGTCCATGAATAACTATAATATCTGAACCAGGAAATAGTACCATTATTTTTACAAGCATTATATGTTACATATAACAGCAGTTATAACTAGGAGACATTTAGGGAACCAGGAATACCCCTAACCAAAAGCCTGAAGATAACTTTCCTTACAGATAGCTACGTTTAGCATCCAAATCCTCTTGATAATTTCCTCTTCAACATTCAGTGTTTTTAATACATATATGTTTATGTTTGTTTTGTGGAATCTTTTTTAACTAATCTAATAAAGGTTATATTTTAATTTTTACGGCACAGACCGTCCCCCCTTTTGGCACTAAAGGTTCTAAATTTAAAGCCACATCACCATGAGATGTGAGTGCTAATAAGTGTACACGCTTCAATCTTTGTATTGAATCAACCCCTCTTTTGTAAACTACCAATAGCCCTTAAAAGGGCCTTTTGCGGGGCATTGCCCCAAAGAAATCCGCTCTTTTACCTGAAAAAAAAAAATACAAACAACCCCCCCAACAGTAAAACTAACCACCCACACAACCAACCCCCCAAATTAAACCCTAACTTAAAACACCTAAGTTCCCCATTGCCCTGAAAAGGGCATTTGGATGGGCATTGCCCTTAAAAGTGCATTTATCTCTATTGTGGCCCAAAGCCCTAACCTAAAAATAAAACTCACCCAATAAACCGTTAAAAAAACTAGCACTAACCCCTGAAGATCCACTTACAGTTTTGAAGATCCGACATCCATCCTCAACGAAGCCGGGAGAAGTCCTCAATGAAGCCGGAAGAAGTCTTCATCCAAGCCGGGAGAAGTAGTCCTCCAGATGGCATCTTCTATCTTCATCCATCTGGCGCGGAGCGGCTCCATCTTCAAGACATCCGGAGTGGAGCATCCTCTTCAATCGATGTCTTCTTCCAGAATGAATATCTCTTTAAGTGACATCATCCAAGATGGCGTCCCTTAGATTCCGATTGGCTGATAGAATTCTACCAGCCAATTGGGATTAAGGTTGAAAAAATCCTATTGGCTGATCCGGGCAACCAACCGTGGAGCAGATAAGTTGGCAGCCGGTTCCCAGGAATTGTCAGAGTCAGGAAAGCCCTTCCAATGAACCAGTTACTGGAGCTGACCTCGAAGGCATCGGGAATCCAATACATCATGCACCTCATACTCCAGAATTTCACCTAGGAGAGGTGGAAGAAGTGGAATGGATGGATTATGTTGACATAGTCGTCTGTAGGGCTTCAGGAGAGATAGATGAAACGTGGGATGTGATTTCATAGCAGCTGGTAGAGCGAGTGTAACAGCGTTTGCGTTTATTATTTTCACGATGGGAAAGGGTCCGATGAAGGTAGATGAAAGTTTCTTAGAGGGTACTGGTAGATGTAGATTGCGTGATGATAGCCAGACGTGATCTCCAACTGAATACTTAGGAGATGGAATGCTTTTCTTATCGTACTGGAGTTTGTAGCGAGTTTTAGCCAAGCGGATATTTTGTGAAGTCAATGAGTATGAGTCAGCAATGGAGTTAATGAGTTGGTTCACGACAGGGCATGTAGAATTCGCTCAAGAATCCCATTCAAAGGTGGGGTGGAATCCATAGTTAATGTAGAATGGTGTTGTTTTAGTTGAAGAATGGATGGAATTATTAAATGCAAATTCCGCGTAGGGTAGGAGTTGAGTCCAGTTGTCCTGTTTAGCAGAGATGAAACATCTTAGGTATTGCTCAATACACTGATTGGTCCTCTCCGTCTGTCCGTTAGTCTGAGGATGATAGGATGTGCTCAGGCGTCTAGTGATACCCAGTGAGTGACAGAGTTGTTTCCAAAACTTGCTTGTGAATTGGCTTCCTCTATCTGAAGTGATAGAACTTGGTAGTCCGTGTAACTTGAAAACGTTGTTGAACATCAATGATACGGTTTCAGAGTAGTTGGAAGTTTATGGTATGGTATAAAATGCACCATTTTACTGAATAAATCCACAACAACAAGTATAGTGTTTTTTCTATCCGAGATTGGGAGGTCAACTATGTAATCCATAGCTATATCCGTCCAAGGACGCTCAGGAGTTGGTAATGGAATTAACTGTCCATATGGGGAGGTCCTGCCAGTCTTAGATGTTTCACAGATCTTGCAGTTCTTGACATAGTCAACAGTGTCTAGAAGGCGAGTAGGCCACCAAAAATGTCTTGAAATCAATTCCTGAGTTTTCTTTATGCCCATGTGTCCTGCCAACGGGGAATCATGTAAAGTCCGTAGAACTGTTGCTCTGAGTGTACTAGGGACATACACTTGTTGTTGATGGTAATATAACCCATCAGTATGTAAAGTTAGATCTTGTAGTGGCTTTTGGGTATCAGAGAGTTGTCCATCTCTGAATTGTACATTTTGTTCAGCCGTCAAGGCTAAGAACCTGTCCAAGGGTATAAGAGGTGCATGTTCCGGGAGTAACATTGGATCTACTAAGTGTCTTGAAAGAGCGTCAGCCTTCTTATTTTTGTTTGCAGGCCGGTAAGTGATAAGATAATTGAATCTTGACAGGAACAAATTCCAGCGAACTTGACGGGAACTAAGAGTCCTATTGGATTTTAGATATTCCAGATTCTTATGATCTGTGTAGATCAGAACTGGAATAGTGGTTCCTTCTAAGAGGTGTCTCCATTGTTCTAAGGAGCTTTTGATTGCAAGTAATTCCTTGTCCCCAATCGGATAATTGATTTCTGCTGCATTAAGTACGCGCGAATAAAAGGCAACTGGGTGTAAGGGGTCCTTTGGGGTATGTATCTGGGAGATGATAGCCCCCAAAGCGTAGTTTGAGGCATCTACTTCAAAGACATATTGTAGCGTAGGATCGGGGAAGCGAAGGATCGGTGCAGTTGTAAAAGCAGTTTTCAGATAATCGAATATGTGTTGTAATTCGGTGTTCCAGCTGAATGGCTTATCAGACTTTGTCAGATTAGTAATAGGTCTAGTTAGGTCAGCAAAGTTCTTTATAAACTTCCTGTAGAAGTTGGCGAATCCCATAAACCTTTGTACGTCTTTTTTATTTTTTGGACTGGGCCAATTCTGAATTACTCTTATCTTGTCATTCTCCATTTGGATACCGTGTGGTGATATCATATAACCTAGGAACTTAATTTCCTTTGGAGTGGAATATGCATTTTTCTAATTTAACATATAGAGAGTTTTCTCTCAATCGAGTTAAAACTGACATGTTTGATGTGTTCTGCGAGTGTTGATGAGTATATGAGTATATCATCTAAGTAAATAACCATAAATAAATCTAATAAATCCTTAAAGATGTCATTTATGAAAAACTGAAAAGTGGCTGGGGCATTGCAAAGACCAAATGGCATAACTGTGTACTCGAATAGACCATAGCGTGTGCGAAAGGCAGTGAGCCACTCATGACCTTCCTTAATTTGCACTAAATTATAGGCACCCCTGAGATCTAATTTTGCATAAACAGTAGCACCTCTCAATCTATCAATAAGTTGAGGTATAAGTGGTAGGGGGTAGCGGTTTTTAATGGTACGCATATTGAGTTCCCTATAGTCAATGATGGGTCTTAGGGAATTGTCTTTGTTTTTAACAAAAAATATACCTGCCCCTGCTGGGGAGGTAGATGGGCGTATGAACCTTTTCTTCAGATTTTCGGTTAAGTTAGTTTTGAGATGCTGTAACTCTGGTTCAGACAATGGGAATATACAGGGAGTGCAGAATTATTAGGCAAGTTGTATTTTTGAGGATTAATTTTATTATTGAACAACAACCATGTTCTCAATGAACCCACAAAACTCATTAATATCAAAGCTGAATATTTTTGGAAGTAGTTTTTAGTTTGTTTTTAGTTTTAGCTATTTTAGGGGGATATCTGTGTGTGCAGGTGACTATTACTGTGCATAATTATTAGGCAACTTAACAAAAAACAAATATATACCCATTTCAATTATTTATTTTTACCAGTGAAACCAATATAACATCTCAACATTCACAAATATACATTTCTGACATTCAAAAACAAAACAAAAACAAATCAGTGACCAATATAGCCACCTTTCTTTGCAAGGACACTCAAAAGCCTGCCATCCATGGATTCTGTCAGTGTTTTGATCTGTTCACCATCAACATTGCATGCAGCAGCAACCACAGCCTCCCAGACACTGTTCAGAGAGGTGTACTGTTTTCCCTCCTTGTAAATCTCACATTTGATGATGGACCACAGGTTCTCAATGGGGTTCAGATCAGGTGAACAAGGAGACCATGTCATTAGATTTTCTTCTTTTATACCCTTTCTTGCAGGCCACGCTGTGGAGTACTTGGACGCGTGTGATGGAGCATTGTCCTGCATGAAAATCATGTTTTTCTTGAAGGATACAGACTTCTTCCTGTACCACTGCTTGAAGAAGGTGTCTTCCAGAAACTGGCAGTAGGACTGGGAGTTGAGCTTGACTCCATCCTCAACCCGAAAAGGCCCCACAAGCTCATCTTTGATGATACCAGCCCAAACCAGTACTCCACCTCCACCTTGCTGGCGTCTGAGTCGGACTGGAGCTCTCTGCCCTTTACCAATCCAGCCACGGGCCCATCCATCTGGCCAATCAAGACTCACTCTCATTTCATCAGTCCATAAAACCTTAGAAAAATCAGTCTTGAGATATTTCTTGGCCCAGTCTTGACGTTTCAGCTTGTGTGTCTTGTTCAATGGTGGTCGTCTTTCAGCCTTTCTTACCTTGGCCATGTCTCTGAGTATTGCACACCTTGTGCTTTTGGGCACTCCAGTGATGTTGCAGCTCTGAAATATGGCCAAACTGGTGGCAAGTGGCATCTTGGCAGCTGCACGCTTGACTTTTCTCAGTTCATGGGCAGTTATTTTGTGCCTTGGTTTTTCCACACGCTTCTTGCGACCCTGTTGACTATTTTGAATGAAACGCTTGATTGTTCGATGATCACGCTTCAGAAGCTTTGCAATTTTAAGAGTGCTGCATCCCTCTGCAAGATATCTCACTATTTTTGACTTTTCTGAGCCTGTCAAGTCCTTCTTTTGACCCATTTTGCCAAAGGAAAGGAAGTTGCCTAATAATTATGCACACCTGATATAGGGTGTTGATGTCATTAGACCACACCCCTTCTCATTACAGAGATGCACATCACCTAATATGCTTAATTGGTAGTAGACTTTCGAGCCTATACAGCTTGGAGTAAGACAACATGCATAAAGAGGATGATGTGGTCAAAATACTCATTTGCCTAATAATTCTGCACTCCCTGTATGACCATATGGGATGTCAAATTGTGGAGTTAAATTTTCTGATTCTTTTTTATCAAAAATATCAGAAAAAGAGTTATACTCTGGTGGAAAGGGAACTGTGTCAACTAGTAGAAGTTGTTCTTGATGGAGACAAGTATTAATGCAGTAAGTGGAATTAAACAGCAGTTGTGAGGTTGACCAGACTATATTTGGGTCGTGCTTTTTGAACCAAGTAATACCTAATATAATATTATATAAAGGTGAAGGTATGACATCAAAACTAATGAACTCTGAGTGATGGTTTTGTGTGGTAACCCTTAAGGGTATGGTATGATACAAGATAGGTCCTGAAGAAATTTCATTACCATCAATAAAACGAAGCACACTAGGAACATTCTTTTTTATGAGTGGGATTTTATTTACAAGAGTGAAATGGTGATCCATATAGTTATGGCTAGCTCCTGAATCAAGGATTGCCTTGGAGTTGAGTCGTTGGTGTTCCCACTGCAAGAGGATAGGAAGGGAGCAATGATTAGACTGTAATTGTTTAGCAGATAGACAAAGTTTAGTGGTTTTAAGCTTACCCTTCCTGCGGTGCAGTTGAAGGCAGTCCTTAACCGAGTGATCAATGCCTCCACAGTACATGCATAGATCAAGGGCTTTTCTTCTTCTCCTGTTGGGTTAGTGGGCCCCTGATGAAACCCAATTCCATTGGTATTTCTGCAGCCCTTGTTTGGAGTCTTTGTGGAGGATTACTAGCTGTTTGGGTGGTATGTTTTGGAGTGGTATCTGAGTGGGTTCTTTCTGAGCGTCTTTCTCTGATGCGTCTATCTAAGATAATACTAGCCTCTATCAGGTGTTCTAGAGTGTCAGGGAGTGGTTGTCTAGCTAGCTCATCTTTGAGTGTATCTGAGAGACCTAAACGAAATTGATTGCGCAATGAGAGATCGTTCCACTGTGTGTCAGGGGACCATTTTTTAAACTCAGCAATGTAGTCCTCCACAGGCCTTTTATTTTGTCGCAGGGACCTCATTGCTGTCTCAGCCGAAAGCTGTTTGTAGGGATCGTCATACAGCTGACTCATTGCCTTAAAAAATTGATCTAAAGAATAAAGTATGGGGTCATTGGTCTCAAAAAATAAATTTGCCCAAATACGTGGTTCCCCACGCAAGTATGATATTGTGGTAAGAACCTTTGAATGGTCATTAACATAGGTTTTTGGTTTAAGTTGGAAGTATAAATAGCAGGAGTTTCTAAATTCCCTAAACTCTGTTCTATGTCCACTAAATGTTTGTGGGGGGTTGGGTTGGGGTTCATGGGAACCAATACGAGTAGTAATTGTATCTATTTAATCATTGATATACTTTTTTAGTGTAGTATTTTCTAACTGCAGAGTAGTCAATCCCTTAGTGAGATTGTCCACTGTTTGTGTTAGTTTTTCTACATGGCTTAATAGAGCTGCTGGGTCCATTATTGGGCTTGATTATTAATGTCAGCTTGTTGTGAGATTTGTCTTCCCTGTAAATAAGAGAAGAAATTTAGGACCACAACTACAGGTATATTTGTAGTGAATGTATCTTTGATTCTGCAACGTTATGTTAAGGGTGCAGCAAGAAGGCAGAATCAGTGGATACTGGACACCTTAATATATGGATCAGGTTAACAATGGCTGAGACCTTTGAGCTTCTAACTCAACCCAGTATTGTTAGTCTGTTTCCTGGAAGTTAGTTATAGCAATTGCTGTGAATAAGAAATAATAAACAGCTGTAGAAAAAATAAATATGGTTATGTGTCAGTGTAAGCTTTAAGTGACTAGCAGTTTACTAGATAAGTTGGTATATTATGATATGGCAGACAATTTGGCAACAACAGGTTAACTTGGGAACAGTGCAAAAGAAAGCATGGAAATGGCAGACACTTGTTTTGCAGTGGAACTGAATATTCAGCAAGGCAAATTAGCATAGGATCAGTAAGTTCCGTGGTAAAAGGAAGAATCAGGTCTGGGGACCGGAAATTACAGAATTCAGCTAAGTATAGAAGCGTTGTAGGATGAAATCCTTAGAGGTTAGTGCGGTCCGGTAACCGTTGAACTAGGTGCTCCTGAGTTGGGTCTGTGGCATACAGCGCGAGCGATGGCATGTGACGTCACCGCTTGTTAGATCCACTTCAGACACCTGAGCAGTTTCCTTTACCGCAACAGTTAGAAAGTTTCCTAGTCTCGTAGGAAGTAGTAGCTAAGGTAGCAAGAATAATCAAGCAATGAGTGAAGGGAGATGTCCACCTTTAAGCAAACTGAATAGGAGGAGCTTATTTACACAGCGTGCAAGAGTATGACAGGTAAAGGATAAGAGAGAGAAGTAGGTCTGTGAGGATTACATGACATTATATCAGCCAATAGGATTGAAGTTCAATCCTATTGGCTGATTGCATCAGCCAATAGGATTTTTTCAACCTTAATTTCCGATTGGCTGATAGAATTCTATCAGCCAATCGGAATCTAAGGGCGCTATGGAAGTCCCATAGAAAAAAGTTGATTTGCGGTAAGGTCAAAAAAATGTGTGGTGCCCCTAAAGCTGCAAGACTTGTAATAGCAGCGGTAGTAAAAAAAGCAGCGTTATGAGGCTTAAAGCTGCTTTTTTACTCATAACGCAAGACTTGTAATCTAGCCGATTGTTTCTAACCTTGTCAATGACTATATTCAAACTCCTTTCATGTATGTTTTCAAGGAAAATAAGGAAATGTCTGAGTGACCCAAAACTTTTGAACGTCAGTGTGTGTAGGAATTTATGTGCTAATGTATGTATATATATATATATATATATATATATATATATATATATATATATATATATATATATATACACACTGTATATATATACTGTATATATATATATATATATATATATATATATATATATATATATATATATATATACACAGTTGTATGCAAAAGTTTAGGCACCCCTGACCATTTCCATGATTTTTATTTATAAATAATTGGGTGTTTGGATCAGCAATTTCATTTTGATCTATCAAATAACTGAAGGACAATAGTGAAATGAAGTTTATTGGATTAACAGAAAATGTGCAATATGCATCGAAATAAAATTAGACAGGTGCATAAATTTGGGCACCCTTGTCATTTTGTTGATTTGAATACCTATAACTACCTAGCACTGATTAATTGGAACACACAATTGGTTTGGTGAGCCCATAAAGCCTTGAACTTCATAGACAGGTGCATCCAATCATGAGAAAAGGTATTTAAGGTGGCCAATTGCAAGTCGTTGTTCTCTTTGACTCTGCTCTGAAGAGTGGCAACATGGGGGCCTCAAAACAACTCTCAAATGACCTGAAAGAAAAGATTGTTCAACATTATGGTTTAGGGGAAGGCTACAAAAAGCTGTCGCAGAGATTTAAGCTATTAGTGTCCACTGTGAGGAACATAGTGAGGAAATGGAAGACCACAGGCACAGTTCTTGTTAATGCCAGAAGTGGCAGGCCAATTAAAATATCTGAGAGTCAAAGGATGGTGAGAATGATCAAAAACAGCCCCAGACCACCCCCAAAGACCTACAACATCATTTTGCTGCAGATGGTGTCACTGTGCATCGTTCAACAATTCAGCGCAATTTGCACAAAGAGAAGCTGTATGGGAGAGTGATGCGGAAGAAGCTTTTTCTGCACACACACCAAAAACAGAGTCGCTTGAGGTATGCAAATGCACATTTGGACAAGCCAGCTTCATTTTGGGAGAAGGTGCTGTGTACTGATGAAACAAAGATTGAGTTATTTGGTCATAACAAGGGGCGTTATGCATGGCGGCAAAAGAACACAGTAAAATTTGGTGGATGTTCCATGATGCTGTGGGGCTGTGTGGCCAGTGCCGGTACTGGGAATCTTGTTAAAGTTGAGGGTTGCATGGATTCCACTCAATATCAGCAGATACTTGAGAATAATGTTGAGGAATCAGTCGCAAAGTGGAAGTTATGTCAGGGCTGGATATTTCAACAAGACAATGATCCAAAACATTGCTCAAAATCTACAGTACTCCCCAGACCTGAATATCATTGAAAATCTGTTGGGTGATTTGAAGCGGGCTGTCCATGCTCGGCAACCATCACACCTAACTGAACTGGAGATGTTTTGCAAGGAGGAATGGTCCAAAATACCTTCATCCAGAATCCAGACACTCATTACAGGCTATAGGAAGCGTCCAGAGGCTGTTATTTCTGCTAAAGGAGGCTCTACTAAATATTTATGTAATATTTCTGTTGTGGTGCCCAAATTTATGCACCTGTCTAATTTTGTTTTGATGCATATTGCACATTTTCTGAAATATTACTGTGCCTTCAGTTGTTTGATAGATTGAAATTAAATTGCTGATCCAAACACCCAATTATTTATAAATGAAAATTGTCAGGGGTGCCTAAACTTTTGCATATCATTGCCAGGGTCGGCCAAGGGGGGTCATTGGGGGGCGATGCCCACCCAAATGGAATGCTGTGCCCCCTCAAAAAATATTGATATAATCATACGCTTTAAAAATAATAAATAAAATAATGAATTGTTATGTAATGCTGCATGCTGGGGGCGGAGTTAGCTGCCAAACTGTAAACTGTGATGTTGCATCAAGCATCTGCAAGGAGCTCCGTGTCTTAACCTCTTATTTGGAATTAGAAGTTAGAGACTTTTTGGGCTTGTCTTTAACCCTATTAATTTTACCTAACTATCGGGAGTTACTCATTTTCTTAAACAATAGACCATTATAAGAATATAATTGTATCATATAAATATAAGTCTATAAATGGCTACCGGCTTCTATCGACGCCTCAAAACTGCACTGTGATCTTAGGCCAGTAGCCATGTATAGACTTATATTTATATAATACAATCATATTCTTATAGGTTCACAGTACATAGGTTGTATTAAGTAGTCTGATATCCGTTAGTTATTGTGAAACAGGTATAGCTAAATCTAATCTACAAAATTACCTGAAAACCTAGTATCCTCACTGCTATTGCAAACAAAGGGGTTAATTTCATTGGGGGGTTTGGGGTGCATGGCTGTTAGGGGACATGATTGAAATTTGAGAATGAGTTTAAGGGTTTTGGATCATGATGATTAAGGGGTGAATTGTTTTTAAGGAGCTATTGCACTGGGGGTCTCAAGTTTAATGGCTCTGTTTTAGTGCACTGCATAGGATTTAGACTTCATTCTTTTACCTAATGATTTAGCACATATTCTCCAAATTTTAATAGTGGGGGATAAGCCCGCCAGAAGCTACACTTTCCTGCAGAATATGTAGGTCTGCTCTTATTTTGACTCTAATACATGCTTTGTAAATGTGTGCCCCCTCGTGAAAAAAAATGCCCCCCCCCATTTAATTTGTTCTGGAGCCAACTCTGTATATAAAAGCCCTTCGCAGTCATTTACCATATCCCATTTAACCCTTAATACTCATATTTATTAATCTTTTTATGTTTTTTTTTATCAGAAGTTGTATATGCAGTGTTTGTGTGATAGCTTATTGTAATGTGTTTGTGATATGTTTTGTGCAACTTTATTTTAACCCTTACACTTTACACTAGGTCTTCAGGCACGCTAATTATTATTATTATTAATCGGTTATTTGTAGAGCGCCAACAGGTTCCGCAGCACTAGCAAGCGTATATTTTGTTTGCACTCGAGTGCAACCATTTTCTTGCAACTTGTAATATGCATGCTAGTTATCATGGTTGTGCTATTGCTTTATTTTAAAGCTCCACTGTTTAATGTCCCTTAAATATCAATACATGACTTGTACAATTAACATTTTGAAATAAATTTAATTTATTGTTATAATTATTTTTAAATGTTCCCGTTGTCTATGTTTAAGTTGTGTACTATTTTAAAAGTATGATTTTAGCTATACTTTTCTAACTAACACCTAGATTACGATTTGTGCATTTGGGTTTTAACACTGAAAAATGGTCATTTCAGCGTTAAAACAGCACCACAGCCATTACAAGTCTTGTCGGTATAGCTGTACCGCAAGCCTTTTAGCCTGTACCGCAACGTAAGTTCCGCACACATAAAAATTACGTTTTTTTTATAGGACTTCCATAGCGCTGCCATTACGAGTTTTGCAGTGAGGCTAAAAAGCTTGCAATGCAGCCTATAGCGACAAGATCCGTTCCGCAATCTAAAAGCAGTATTTATGAGTTTCACGCTACAAAACTGTAACATAAAACTCATAACTTAAGTGTTACAAAGTACACTAAACACCCATAAACTACCTATTAACCCCTAAACTGAGGCCCTCCTGCATCGCAAATACTATATTAAATTTATTAACACCTAATCTGCCTTACCAACATCGCCGCCACTAAAAAAAAATATCAACCCCGATTCCGCAGCTCCCCGACATCGCCCCACTATACTAAAGTTATTAACCCCTAAATTGCCGCCCTCCCGCATCGCAAAAACTATTTAAATATTATTAACCCCTTATCTGCCGTCCACACACATCGCCCCCACTGTACTAAAGTTATTATGCCCTACACTTCCGCCACTATAATAAACCTATTAACCCCTAAACCGCAAGCCCCCCACAGTGAAATATACTAGATTAAACTAATAACCCCTAAACTGAAAGCCCCCCACATCGCAATAAGCTAAATTAAACTAGTAACCCCTAAACCTAACGCCCCCTAACTTTATATTAAAATTACAATTTCCCTATCTTAAATTAAATTCAAACTTACCTGTCAAATTAAAAGAACTAAGTTTAAACTACAATTAAACTATTATAAATATTAAACTAAAATTAAACTAACTAACAATTAAATAAAACTAAACTACACATTAAAAATCCTAACACGACTCAATTACAAAAAATAACAAACACTAAATTCCGAAAAATATCAAACAAAATTATCCAAAATAAAAAAGAATTACACCTAATCTAATAGCCCTATAAAAATTAAAAAGCCCACCCAAAATAAAAAAAACCTAGCCTACAATAAACTACCAATAGCCCTTAAAAGGGCCTTTTGTGGGGCATTGCCTCAAAGATATCAGCTCTTTTCCCTGAAATAAATACAACCCCCCCAACAGTAAAACCCACCACCCAACCAACCCCCAAAAATAAAAAAACTAATTCTAAAAAAAATAATCTACCCATTGCTTTGAAAAGAGCATTTGTATGGGCATTGCTCTTAAAAGGGCCTTTAGCTCTTTTGCTGCCCAAAACCCTAATCTAAAAAAAAAAACACCCAAAAAACCCTTAAATAAAACTAACACTAACCTTCGACGATCCACTTACAGTTTACAGTATACTGAATCTTCAATGCAAGGGAGCCGTTTCAAAATGGTATCCCTTGCATTCCTATTGGCTGAAAAATTTGAATCAGCCAATAGGAATTAGAGCTGCTAAAATCCTATAGTTCAAATCAGGAAAACCTAAAAAAAGGATTTATCACCCCCTCTACTTCTCCAGCCACTGCCGGCATGTTTTTTGTAAAAAATAAAGACAATACTTTAAGACCAACAGTTGACTATAGAGAATATGGGAAAACAAAAGGAGGCGCCACAATGGTGTGAGTTCGTCAGGTACCAATGCTCATGCACACATCAAGATGTCACTTACTAGATGTCAGGCACTTGAGAAGTGCCACAAGTGCAGGCTGAACTATTAAAAGCTGCCCAGCGAGCTTTCCTCACGAGCGGTGAACCAACACATTCAAAGTGTGACAGGAACCGGACGGAGTCTCACGCAACATCCAAATAGGATAGATAATAAAAGAGAGTAGTGTGATGCCACAGGGTAAAAACAAATGTGCAGTTAATTAAAACCCAATACAATACGCGTTTCCCGGTATTAACAACTGTTTCCTCAGGTGTATGATACGCGTAGTGTATTGGGTTTTAATTAACTGCACATTTGTTTTTATCCTGCGGCATCACACTACTCTCTTTTATTATCTATCCTATTTGGATGTTGCGTGAGAGTTTGAAAGCACTTTATCTTGAAAGCAACTGACTGACTCCGTCCGGTTCCTGTCACACTTTGAATGTGTTGGTTTACCGCTCGTGAGGAAAGCTCGCTGGGCAGCTTTTAATAGTCCAGCCTGCACTTGTGGCACTTCTCAAGTGCCTGACATCTAGTAAGTGACATCTTGATGTGTGCATGAGCATTGGTACCTGACGTACTCACACCATTGTGGCGCCTCCTTTTGTTTTCCCATATTCTCTATAGTCAACTGTTGGTCTTAAAGTATTGTCTTTATTTTTTACAAAAAACATGCCGGCAGTGGCTGGAGAAGTAGAGGGGGTGATAAATCCCTTTTTCCCATATTCTCTACAGATTTCTTGCTGGTTGCCGATCAGCTGTGGAAGGAGCTCACTGCCATATACCACCTGAACAAAAGGGACTTCTTTTTGGCAATTTAACCCTGAAGAATGTTTGGGTTCGATTTGATTTGAACTGTTCACTTTGACAAATATTCATTGTGTTTTTTTCATAGATCACTTTTTATAATTGCAATATTTTATGTTATTTAGAGCTATACGTTTATAGTATTGTACATTTGGTATTTGCCACATTTGCAGCATATGTATGATTAATGTATTCTTTTGCTAACTTTGTGTAGGAAACTAGCCCAATATATTTTAATACTTTGGGGCTGTTACTATTTACAGCTGTATTAATTTGACAGCTTATTTACATTTACACAGATTTTATTAGGCGCCTTCACTTTTTTCACTTAATGTGTTCAGTTGACTATAGAGCCCTTAATGCTGTTACCATTAAAAACCAATATCCTCTTCCAATGATACCAGAACTGCTTGGATGATTAAATAATGCCACCATATACATTAAGTTGGATCTGAAAGGAGCTTATAACCTCATCCGGATAAAGAAGGCTGATGGGTGGGAGATACGGCTTGTTTCAGTATAGTGTAATGCATTTTAGGCTCTGTAATGCCCCTGCTACTTTTCAGTTCTTTATTAATAAAATTTAAGGGATTTAATTGATATCTGCGTAGCCATATACCTTGACGATATTTTAAAAAAATTCAAATAATATCGTTGAACATGAAAAACATGTAAGATGGGTCCTAACATGTCTACATGAACATAGGCTTTTTGCGAAACTAGAAAAATGTCAGTTCCATGTTAACAAGATTAAATTTCTCGGATATATAATTTCTCCAAAGAATATTCAAATGGATCCCGATAAAATATCCATTATTGCAAATAGGCTACAACCCACTTCTGTTAAATCTCTTCACAGATTTTTGGGGTTTTCCAATTTTTATAGAAAATGTATCTTCAACTTTTCATCGATTATCAAACCTGTTACTAACTTAACTAAGAAACATCAAAAATTATCTTGGACTACTGAAGCTCCAAATGCCTTTGACCATCTTAAACTTAGTTTTAACACTGCTCCAGTTTTAACTCTGCCAAATTATGAAAGTCAATTAATTGTAGAATTTGACGCTTCAAATTCAGGAATTGGGATTATACTTTCACAACAAAGTAATGACACTTCCAAACTTTATCCTGTAGCCTTTTACTCCAGAGCACTCCAACCAGTTGAAATTAATTATTCCATTGGTGACAAAGAATTGTTGTCCATTAAATGTGCGTTGGAGACCTGGAGACATTTACTGGAAAGTTATTCCATTCCTTTCTTGATCTACACAAATCACAAAAAGGAATAAGACATTGTCTTCAAGGCAGGTTAGATGGGCCTTATTCGTTGATAGATTTAAATTTACAGATTACCTATAGACCAGGGTCTCATAATACCAAAGCCTATGCGTTTTCAAGACTATATGACCACCTCCTAGAAAACAATTCATTGAGTCTTATCGGTCCCACTGAGAAATTTATAGCAAGTATCACCTCTTTTGAGAAAGAAATACTAAAGGCACAAATAACGGAACCCAAACCACCTATTAATTGTACATTAAATCCCTCTTCTGGGTTGTATTACCACCAAAATAAACTTTATGTACCTGTTATCCTTAGGGACTCTATTCTATCCCATTTTCATGATAATGCTCTATCAAGGCATGTTGGTGTCAACAAGACCACATAACTCATTTTTAGAAGATTTTGGTGGCCCAAATTGACCAGATAATCCATGATTATGTAACCACCTGTGAAATATGTGAAAGAAATAAAATTGATCACAAAAACCTATAGGTTATTTAATGTCTATTCCTATTCCTGATACACCCTGGTCTACCATCTCAATGGATTTTATGATTGAGCTTCCAGCCTCCCAACATCATAATACCATCTTAGTAATTGTAGATCACCTCACAAAATTGGCACATTTAATACCCTTAAAAACTTACCTACAGCTAAGGAGACTGCAGATGCATTCATAAAAAATATAGTTAAGTTACATGGGTTACCCACCACCATAATCACTGACCGTGGTACTCAATTCACCTCATCGTTTTGGAAATCTCTTTACAGCATACTAAAGATAGACACTAGGTTATCCACATCCTATCACCCAAAAACGAATAGACTAATGGAAAGAGTAAATCAAATACTTGAGCAATATCTTAGATGCTATATATCATATATCCAAGACGATTAGTTATCCTACCTAGCCTTGGCAGAATTTTCGTATAATAATCTCTTCATCCACTAAAATTATTACTTTTTTTCCCACTTACGGATATCATCCTATGACCTTATCTTTTTCTAAGACAGCAGGGAATTCTCCATCCGCTAATGATTACAAAGATTGGATCTCCTGAAGAGTCATCTCATACAGGCCAAATCTAGACAAAAACCTTATTACGACTTGATACATACACCAAACCTCCAACTACAAAGTTGGAGATTTAGTTTGGTTATCCTTAAAGCATTTAAGGTTAGATTTACCTTCTAAGAAACTTGTGAATCAATTCACTGGACCTAGGAGGTTAGAGTATTTAGTGGGTTGGAAGGGCTATGGTCCTGAGGAGAATTCCTGGCATCTCTATTCTAACATTCATGCTCCTCAGCTCATTGCAGCTTTCCATCTCAGATATCCTCTGAAACCCCATTCTTACCCCTCGGAGAGGATTCCTTGAGAAAGGGGATCTGTAATATCCCTTTAAACCTGACCCCACGTACTTGGCTCACGCCTATTTAAGGCTCTGTATACCTATACACATTGCTTGAATATTGTAGCTCTTTGGTGTAACTCAGTTACAAGCTAACTTTTTGCCTCTGGTTATAACTGTGTATAACTAGTTACGGGACTATACACATATTGTCCTGGAACCTGTCTCTTTAACACTCTCTTTCCGCTGCCAGCGGAATCAGCAATTACCATATCACCTGACCGGAACCACTACAGAACTCGGCATTTCCTTTCAAGCCATACCTTCACTCTGGAGCTGTCACAAGTGAGAATGCTGTTCTCCTTTCCTGTTTGTATCCTACTTCCATCTGGAGGGCCACACTAAAGCGATCTACTTACCAGATTATACTTCATGCCCCCTCAGTGTTCCTGCATCTACCTCTACGCTGCAATCCTAACCTAGCTGATCTTTACTACGAACTAAATATCCGCAAGTATATGTTCTCTTTTCTTATATTGTGTTCAGCAAATACAGCGCAACTTATCCTCTCTGTGGGAATCACCTCGCATTCATACCTATATAACTCCGAGTTGGATTTCTCTAAAGTTTGTCATATTCATACGTATATAATAGCCTCTAGCTCTCATACTCATTCCTTTTGTATTGCTCTGAAGGATTACCAAAATCTCATATTGTCTTCTTTCAGTGACTTTGTATTATCTCACTGAACTTATTTTTTTACTAGTCCTGCATAGTTTGGTCTCATGAGCTATTTCTGTGCACCTTTCCTCTAACAGGAAAACTCCTAACCTGATAAAGTTGCTTATTTAGTCTATACCTAATTATTTACTTATATTTTTAGGTATTAACTATTTAGCTACATACTAATACTTTGGAATATATCTAAGTATATTCTACATTCATTATAGCAGAGGACGATCGCATGAAGAGGACCTCCATGTCGGATCAATGGACCTCCGCCTGGATCTCCGCCTTGAACCTCCGCCTGGACCTCCGCCTTGGACCTTCGCCTGGACCTCCGCCTTGGACCTTCACCTGGACCTCCACCTTGGACCTTTGCCTGGACCTCCGCCTCTGCGCATCATCTGCTCTGCCTCCGCAGGGATGAAGAAGATGCTGGTCCCTCGATGGATGAAGATGGAGCCGCCTGGATGAAGATTGAGCGCTGGGATGAAGATCATTCAAGCCAGACTTCAGCAACTGTGAGTGCCTAAACAGGCTTTTTTGGGTGTTTTTTAGATTAGAGTTTGGGCTTTTCTTAAAAGAGCTGAATGCCTTTTTCAGGGCAAGAAAAAGAGCTGAATGCCCTTTTAAGGGCAATGCCCATAGAAATGCCCCTTTCAGGGCAATGGGTAGATTAGGTTTTTTTAGTTAGGTTTTTTTAGTTAGGTTTTTTTTTTATTTTGTCGGTTTGGGGGGTTTGTAATGTTAGGGGAGGGGGTTTGTTTTTATTTTTTAGAAAAAGAGCTGATTTCTTTAAGGACCCTTTGTAGTTTATTATAGAGTAAGGTTTTTTATTTTGGGGTGTTTTTTTTTTTTTTTAAACAGGGTATTAGAATAGGAATAATTTTTATTGTTCTGGATAATTTTGTTTGTTATTTTTTGTAATGGTAGTTTTTTTTTATTTTTTGTAATTTTAGTGTTTTTTATTTTTTATTTCACAGGTAAGTTTGTATTTATTTTAACTAGGTAGTTATTAACTATTTACTAACTAGTCTACCTAGTTAAAATAAATACAAACTTACCTGTTAAATACAAATAAAACCTAAGCTAGCTACAATATAACTATAAGTTATATTGTAGCTAGCTTAGGTTTTATTTTTATTTCACAGGTAAATTTGTACCTTTAGTTTTAAATAGGTATTACTTAGTTAATCATTGTCTATTATTATCTAATCTAGGTCTATTTTAATTATGTTAAAGTTAGGGGGTGTTAGGGTTAGGGTTCTGGTTAGGGTTAGGTTTAGGGTTACAGTTAGGGTTAGGTTTAGGGTTAGGTTTAGGGGTTAATATAGTTTAATTTAGGTTGTTGCGATGTGGGGTCTGGTGGTTTAGAGGTTAATAGGTTTATTTAGTGGTAGTGATGTGGGAGGCGAGAGGTTTAGAGTTTAATAACTTTATTTAGTGGCAGCGATGCCGGGAAGCGGCAGAATAGGGGTTAATATCTTTATTATAGTGTGTGAGATGTTGGGGTGCGGGGAATAGGGGTTAATAACTTTATTATAGTGGTGGCGATATTGGGAGCGGCAGATTAGGGGTTAATACATTTATTTTGGTGGCGGCGATATCGAGAGCGGTAGATTAGGGTTTAATAACATTATGTAGGTGTCAGTGATTTCGGAGGCAGCAGATTAGGGGTGTTTAATGTGGGGTTTATGTTAGGGTGTAAGGTTTGATCGTAATTGTTTTTTCCCCATAGACATCAATGGGGCTGCGTTACGGAGCTTTTCATGCCTCACTTCAGGTGTTAGGTTTTTTCCTAACACTCTCTCCCCATTGATTTCTATGGGGAAAGCATGCACGAGCACGTCAAAGCTGTGCTTGTATTTTGTGTGGTATGGAGCTCAATGCAACCATATCGCACGCACAAGGCGGCTTTTTAAAAACTTGTAATGTCAGCGATATGGAGGGTGAGATAACGTGTTTGTTTTGCACCCTCTATAGCGCTAAACTTGTAATCTAGGCGTGTATTATTTAGAGAGTTCTTTTAAAAAAAAAAGCAAATCATTAATTTAACTTGCTATGCTATGTTATTCAGCATATTAAAAAGTACCTGTAGAATAAAGCAAAATAAGATGTTAATTACTTTTACAATTATTTATAACCATCATATAACCTGTCTTAGAGATACACTATTTATACAATGTCTGTTTTATTATAAAAAGCTTCTATTTTACATGTTCTCTTTTATGTAACTAGAGAGCTTACTCTGAGGGGTTAAATGTAGGACTATACCATTTTACCTAAATATAGCTCAGAGTATCAACAATTCATTTATCAACACTTGTGCCAGAATGGTCATAATAAATGTAACAGTATTGTTATTATGTTCTTCCTGTGAATATTGAGAGCAGCAATTCTGCAAGCCAGTCTGGAGTATACAATAGGTTTATGATTGGAAACACAAATTCCTGAAGAGAAATAACCATAGCATGATATCACTGCCTAGAAATAATGCTTTGGCTCTTTTATCCATATATAGTTATGTTATTTAAAAGCCGACTACCTCTGCTATTGCTCTTGCAGAATTAGAGCTTACTACATTAGTTAGAATAAGAGAAATCCTAAAACAAGAAAAGAAAAATGTGTTTTGTTTTCTAAAATAATAAAAATGTGCTTATATGTGAAATGAAGTACTTACTATAAACAGAAATATTAATTTTGAATATGTAGAATAGTTTTGTACACTATGCAGTCAATATATAAGGTTTAAGGGAACAGAGTACTGTAATTTTTTTTCCTTTAATGTGTTCCTAATGACCTATTATATCTACTAGAATGTATTATGTTTTTATTATTTTGTACAAACTACCCCTTTACCTTTACTTTGTCATTTGAAATAGCTGATTTTTCCTGTTTTAGCCCTACCTATACTCAAAAAATATTTTTTTAGAAAACTAAATTTATGCTCCTCCTAGTGCGTGATGTGACAGAGAGATAATAAAATATTCATTATCCACTGTTCTCTGTATGTATTGGTGTTTGAGTAAACAGTGAGAAATAAGATAAGGACGATTTTGTGTAAATAGACTAAATAAGCTAATATAAGTCTGCCTTTCGTACAGGGAGTGCAGAATTATTAGGCAAGTTGTATTTTTGAGGATTAATTTTATTATTGAACAACAACCATGTTCTCAATGAACCCAAAAAACTCATTAATATCAAAGCTGAATAGTTTTGGAAGTAGTTTTTAGTTTGATTTTAGTTATAGCTATTTTAGGGGGATATCTGTGTGTGCAGGTGACTATTACTGTGCATAATTATTAGGCAACTTAACAAAAAACAAATATATAACCATTTCAATTATTTATTTTTACCAGTGAAACCAATATAACATCTCAACATTCACAAATATACATTTCTGACATTCAAAAACAAAACAAAAACAAATCAGTGACCAATATAGCCAACTTTCTTTGCAAGGACACTCAAAAGCCTGCCATCCATGGATTCTGTCAGTGTTTTGACCTGTTCACCATCAACATTGCGTGCAGCAGCAACCACAGCCTCCCAGACACTGTTCAGAGAGGTGTACTGTTTTCCCTCCTTGTAAATCTCACATTTGATGATGGACCACAGGTTCTCAATGGGGTTCAGATCAGGTGAACAAGGAGGCCATGTCATTAGATTTTCTTCTTTTATACCCTTTCTTGCCAGCCACGCTGTGGAGTACTTGGACGCGTGTGAAGCAGCATTGTCCTGCATGAAAATCATGTTTTTCTTGAAGGATGCAGACTTCTTCCTGTACCACTGCTTGAAGAAGGTGTCTTCCCGAAACTGGCAGTAGGACTGGGAGTTGAGCTTGACTCCATCCTCAACCCGAAAAGGCCCCACAAGCTCATCTTTGATGATACCAGCCCAAACCAGTACTCCACCTCCACCTTGCTGGCGTCTGAGTCGGACTGGAGCTCTCTGCCCTTTACCAATCCAGCCACGGGCCCATCCATCTGGCCCATCAAGACTCACTCTCATTTCATCAGTCCATAAAACCTTAGAAAAATCAGTCTTGAGATATCTCTTGGCCCAGTCTTGATGTTTCAGCTTGTGTGTCTTGTTCAGTGGTGGTCGTCTTTCAGCCTTTCTTATCTTGGCCATGTCTCTAAGTATTGCACACCTTGTGCTTTTGGTCACTCCAGTGATGTTGCAGCTCTGAAATATGGCCAAACTGGTGGCAAATGGCATCTTGGCAGCTGCACGCTTGACTTTTCTCAGTTCATGGGCAGTTATTTTGCGCCTTGGTTTTTCCACACGCTTCTTGCGACCCTGTTGACTATTTTGAATGAAACGCTTGATTGTTCGATGATCACGCTTCAGAAGATTTGCAATTTTAAGAGTGCTGCATCCCTCTGCAAGATAGCTCACTATTTTTGACTTTTCTGAGCCTGTCAAGTCCTTCTTTTGACCCATTTTGCCAAAGGAAAGGAAGTTGCCTAATAATTATGCACACCTGATATAGGGTGTTGATGTCATTAGACCACACCCCTTCTCATTACAGAGAGGCACATCACCTAATATGCTTAATTGGTAGTAGTCTTTCGAGCCTATACAGCTTGGAGTAAGACAACATGCATAAAGAGGATGATGTGGTCAAAATACTCATTTGCCTAATAATTCTGCACTCACTGTATAAGCTTAGCCCATTTCATTGGGTTGTGGTTTCAATAATCAGAAACTGTGATTTAATATACAAAAATATACCTAAAGGAGAAGCTTTCCATACATTTTAAACTTTGCAGCTGGTATAACAAGTCAATGGAAACACATTAAGGGGAAAACAACTTCACAGTACACTGTCTTTTTAAAGTTGGTAACAACTGACACATGCATAAAACTGCAGTGGTTATAGGATATTGTTGTAAACAAAAACGTAAATGCCTGTATTCAAATCTGAATTCCTGTCACAAACTGCTGTGACACACTTTATGACATTTTCAAAAGTAACAGCTGCATACCAACAGCTAGAGATTAATTGTAAATGCCTTTTTCTATGGGAGTCATAAAGCAACTTTATCTCACGCCTGTTGCTATTCATATCTGGCTGTGGAATAATTTTAACAACAAAAATAATCTTCTCTGCAATTACATTTTTCTTTCAAAATTAAATAAAGTTTACACTTTAGCCCAAAAATATTAATAAATATTACTAAGTATAATAAAAACTTAGGACTAGATTGCAAGTTAAGTGCAAATGTGCGCTTAGGCGAGCGTGATATTTGCGCTTAACTTGGCAATACTAGAGCACGTAAATGTTCACTGGTATTACAGGTAATTACTTATTTATTTATAAAATATTTTACCAGGAAGGATACATTGAGATTTCTCTCGTTTTCAAGTATGTCCTGGGTCTACAAAACATTGCATTGATACAATAGGGTACAAATAAAATTCAAAAACAATAATAATACATAATATATATACTGATATTGGAGGAGTTCAGAACTGTACATGGAACAGAGAGAACCTCATTGAAGGATCAGATCCATGTGACTGCTCAACAACACTGAAGTGGTATAGAGTGTAGACGGGAGTCTGAGACTGAGAGCGGAGGCGTACAGATCACTTAAGGTCACCAGCGCAGAATGGTGCAACCGCAGTGTAGGTAGAGACCATTCCTTATGGTTAGGTGTACCGGGAGAATTGCTCTCACTTACGAGGGTTGTATAAGTGTACTTATAGCAATATACTATTTACAAGTGGGTGGATTCTGAAAGTTAACAAACTTTGAAAAGTGATATAGCCCCAGTTTTTGGAAAATTCCCCAAGTCTTTTACTATTTTATATATATTGTCACCTTAAGGTTTTAGAAACCATTTTTTTCAAAATGAAAAAAGGGACATTTGATTAAGCCATTTTTTGTCTATTGGAACCACCAGTGGAGTATCTATTTTATGTGTATTATTATTTTATATGCAATAAACAGTAAAGAGTTTAACTATACAGTTGTTGTGGTTTAGCGCACTTTTATTTTAGAACCTGTATTTACTTGGGATTGGTTGCAGAGGACAATCCTTACTGTGAAGTTGCTTTTTACCACACACCTGAGTGTTGTTAGATATATATATATATATATATATATATATATTTATTAATTTTTTTTTACATTAACCTATTGTCATAACAATACATTTTTAACACTCAAAGTCACTTCAGGTCAACCACATCTAAATATATTTATTTTGTTTGTTAAAGGACCATTTCCATTTTGGCATGAACTGAAAACAAAATGGCGACTATGAGTTTCTATGCAAAATATATATTTTTACTAGATATTAATATTCTTTAAAATGTAAATCATGACCCCACTGCCTTGATTCTTTTGTATCTTCCTAAAAGACCCTTAAACAAGAGTTTTTGTGAATGTGTTTTTAAGTTTTTAGCTGTAGATAATATCACATAGCCATCACATGTACATATGTATATGTCCCTATACATTTGTAAATGTGTACTGTCTTCAATATTTGCAACCTTTCCAATATGGATGATCGAGCTTTAATGAAACATGTATGTTAATAAACCTCTAATATGTCTCCAGATGCTATAATGCACCTACACTAGCAAACTTGTAAACTTGAATGAGAATTTGAAGTTCAGTAATGTAGGAGAAGGTACTTTTAAAGACACTCTTGTGAATGAGTTTGGATTTAGAGTGCATGAAGGAACATCACTTATAAAAATCAGTTCACTGTCTCTTAGGAAGGTACAAAGCAGCAAGGCAGTGGAGTCACGATTTACAGTTTAAAGAAAGTTAAAATCCAGTAAAAAATGTGTTTTGCAGAGAAACACAGTTATCAATTTGTTTTAATTCACACCAAAATGGAAACAGGCCTTTTCCAAACAATAGTAATAAATCTAGTTCAAAAGTTACAAAGTGACCATATTGCAATAAAAAATAGTGCACAGTCTGCCCATCCTAACAACCTAAATTTGCCTTTAGATGGGTTTGCAGTGGTGCAGATGGAAATGGGTTACAATAGTGAACCATTAAAACTCACAAATAAGCAATCTCCTTTAAAAAATGTTTTTTAATAAAGCCAGTACTGTTAGTGACAATCACAACAGTGTGAGTGTGACGATAAAATATTAAAAATTAAATATAAAACACACCATTTGTAAAGTGTTTTTGCAGATTCCCTTAGCTGCACATGATATCACATAGTCATCATATATACATATCCATTCATTCCTACACATATGTAAATATGTGCTGTGTTTCCTGTCTGAAGCCTCTCCAATAGGGATGAATGGAGCTTTAATGAATTGATATCATGTATGTTAAAAAAACTCTACAATGTCTCCAGTAGCCATTTCAGAGTGTTTATCATATGTGCAAGCAAACAGAATGTTTGAAAATAACCATGGAATACTTGTAAAGATGTCCAGTATGCCCTTTAGAGGAATGATCAAGTTCCTAGAGATGTCGAATTTGAGAAGCCAAAAATGGTCTCAAAAAGCTGTTGAAGATGAAAAGTGATCTGAAAAAGTATTGTGATTCCAGAGATCTTTCCAGCTCAATAGGGAAAATTATTACTTTTATCGAGGATCCAAAAAAGCTGTCTGTGAGCTGTCTGTGAGTGTGACAATCATTCAAAGTCACACTATTACGATTATGCCAAATCATAAAGTACCCTTTTCGGCCTGAAAAAGAGCTAAAAATGCCACTCCCGATAACTTTAAATCTTAATGCATTTTAATAGATGTTATCTAACTAAATGCTTGAGATGTAAACATCACATTTTGCTTAAGAATATATATATATATATATATATATATATATATATATATATATATACTTGAAGAAAAAAGAAGTCTCCAGAGCGAAGTAAAAAATAGAAATCTTTATTACAGTCCACTTGTGGTAAAAGAACATGGGGGTACCATAGGCATTAAAAAGAAAACACACGTAAGCAACAGGCTGTTGCTTACGTGTTTTCTTTTTAATGCCTATGGTACCCCCCCCTTTCTTTTACCACAAGTGGACTGTAATAAAGATTTCTATTTTTTACTTCGCTCTGGAGACTTCTTTTTTCTTCAAGTCTACTTATCTCCAGGACTTCCGTGAGCAAAGGGAAGCTCGCACACTCTAAACTCTGAGGGGCCCATTTATCAAAGGGCTTGCGGACCTGATCCGACACTGCGGATCAGGTCCGCAAGACCTCGCTAAATGCGGAGAGCAATACGCTCTCCACATTTAACATTGCACCAGCAGCTCACAAGAGCTGCTGGTGCAACGCCGCCCCCTGCTGACTCGCGGCCAATCGGCCGCCAGCAGGGAGCTGTCAATCAACCCGATCGTATTCGATCGGGTTGATTTCCGGCGGTTCCTGTCCGCCTGCTCAGAGCAGGCGGACAGGGTTATGAAGCAGCGGTCTTTAGACCGCTGCTTCATAACTTGTGTTTCTGGCGAGTCTTCAGACTCGCCAGAAACACGGCCCTTCAAGCTCCATACGGAGCTTGATAAATGGGCCTGTGAGCCTCGCTAAAGGACTTTTTTACCCCAGTTTGAAATCGCTTGGTTGTGTTCGACACGGGCGCTGATTGGCTGTTGGATATCACGTGGGCGGACGCGCCCCCAAGCGTCTTGTGGATTGCCTCTGACGGAACGGACGGATACAGAATCCCGGTGTAATCGAGTCCCTGGAGACACGAAGGTAGCGGTGAGTGGGCGCAGCTAAGGCTGTGATGGGCACGGGTTTTCCTGCATGGACCCATTCATATACCGCATTTTCTTTATAAAAACACCGGGTTTGATGGTCCATTTCTGAGCGAGGCTACAAGTGGTTCTTTATCAGCTTATATGGGGCACAGTGAAAACAGCAGGGGCCAGAGGAGTGATTTTTAGAGTGTTTGCTTTATATTACTAGCTGCTGTGTGAACTTTTCTCTCCATTGATTATATATATATATATATATATATATATATATTTAACAACAAAAAATGGATTATTAACATGTAAACTAAATAAATCTGCAAGAAAGGCACAATTAATTAGAATCATAAACAATTAAATGATCACTTTCAGATTGTGTTGCATGGTTTAAAATTTAGATTTTAGGGGGGCGTATCCATGCTGTGAACCTGACAGGACGCATTGTCTGACTGAATCCTCACTAATCTGCTGATTACTGAGCTTTAACAGCAACCTCTTTTTCAGCACTCATCAGGATATAACAGCATATAACATTACCTTCTGTAGCTATATTCCAACTTCTATATGCTGTTTTAATGAAACCAGGGATAAATCAGAAGTACAAGGTCTAAAGCGGCAGTCTACCACTAGGCTACAACCCCCCTTGGATACACCAGGTTACCAGTGCAGATAGCTGTCTGTCTTACTGAGCTTCTTTTCAGCACTGGATACTGCATTTGATTTTTATTAATCTAGGAGACCAAGAAATCTGAATCTTTTACTTTAATTACAAATGTAGAATGCCAATATGGTGGCCGCATGGGAAAGTGACTTAATACAGACCCTGGACCAATGATTTGCTAAATTAGAAAATCTATTATATAAAATCTATCAAAAATACCTACCTAGAAATCTCATAGAAATCATTGAACCTTTGTCAAAGTGAATGCCTAAAAGGGAATTTGGCCCATATTTTTGAAAATACATGACAAGCAAGAGCGACCGGAATATTCAGCAAGTTCTAGAAGAAATGCTTTCACTTCCACATGCTCCCCTGGCTAAACTAGAGAACTGGGTGTTAATTAAAGACACTCAAGATGACCAGCGCAACCTTCACACTATGCTGTCTAGCCAAATATTTGTTCATCTGGAGCCCTCAATTTCTTACCTTGCTATGCCACCAGAGCCAGCACAACATAATTTCATAGCACCAGTCTTATCATCGGATACAAAGAAAAATATTTTCAAAATTATACCGCAAGTTAAAAAAGGTACAGTGTGATCATACTTCCGTAAAACTTTTTATCTAGATTAATATCACTAATTCTGTATTTGAAAAACAATGTAAAATCAGGGGATCACATACATATGTATGGGTGTATGTGTGTGAATATAAATATATATACTGTATGTATGAAGATAAATCACAGAGAGCTTGCTCGCTCTCGATGATTGTGGGTACAGCTGGATTACCTTTTGGCTGATTTGCATCAGGATTTTAGAAGTTCAAACTCAGACTACCTGAGCATCTATATCTATCAGTCCACTTGTTGCTCTGTGTAAGTAAATTGTCCTCCAAATTGTTTTAAATATTTTATTGTTTTTAAACTGTGTTATATTGTGTTTTATCATATTTTACATAATACATTTTACATATATTTATCTGGCAGTCTGATACTACTAATATTAAACTTGATAGTGCCATAGTAATAGAGCCTTTTTTGTTTTCAGACATTTAAGGTATATATCTGTATTTCACTCTCAATGATTGACAGTCCCTTCTTTTGCGTGATTGGTTGTGTAAGTGAAGGGGTGGACATTACACACCCATTGGAGTATGTAATTATGCTAATGGCACAGCGGACAAACGGATCCGCAGCCCTTATCTTAAACTTTATTTGTTTGTTTTTTCAGGACTTATAAACTGCAATATTTTCTAGGATGTCTAGGCATTGTGGTAACCCCTATGGTGTAGATGATACACTAGCTGCTAGTTTGAAACGGCTCTACAGATATACAAAGTTTTCAAGGTAATATGTATCATTTTTGCCTATAACATCAGCTGATCTCAGAATGTTTCACGCTACAGAGGAATAAATTTAAAGGTAACAAGAACTTTGTGTGGTAAAATTCATGTTTCGGAACCTTTTTCTAATTGTGCTGTTCACTGACTAAAGGTTTCTGTTTGCCTATATAGTGGAAATCCACCTACATTTGCTAGAGGAGCTCCTCGCTATCAATTGGGAACTTTTTGAATCAAATACGATTTTTTAACACCATTTGAACTGTGGTTTCATGAACTTTATTAACGCCTATGTAAAAATTTTCCATACTATTGCCTAGATTTAGAGTTCTGCGGCCAAAAGGGTGCGTAGCTAACGCTGGCTTTTATCTGGCCGCACCTTTTAAATACCGCTGGTATTGAGAGTTCACAGAATGGCTGTGTTAGGCTCCAAAAAAGGAGCGTAGAGCATATTTAACGCAACTTCAACTCTCGATACCAGCGGTGCTTACGGACGCGGCCAGCTTCAAAAACGTGCTCGTGCACGATTCCCCCATAGGAAACAATGGGGCTGTTTGAGCTGAAAAAAAACCTAACACCTGCAAAAAAGCCGCGTTCAGCTCCTAACGCAGCCCCATTGTTTGCTATGGGGAAACACTTCCTACATCTGCACCTAACACTCTAACATGTACCCCGAGTCTAAACACCCCTAACCTTACACTTATTAACCCCTATTCTGCCGCCCCCATTATCGCTGACCCCTGCATATTATTATTAACCCCTAATCTGCCGCTCCGTAAACCGCCGCTACTTACATTATCCCTATGTACCCCTAATCTGCTGCCCCTAACACCGCCGACCCCTATATTATATTTATTAACCCCTAATCTGCCCCCCACAACGTCGCCTCCACCTGCCTACACTTATTAACCCCTAATCCGCCTCACTAACCCTATAATAAATAGTATTAACCCCTAATCTGCCCTCCCTAACATCGCCGACACCTAACTTCAAACATTAACCCCTAATCTGCCGACTGGAGCTCACCGCTATTCTAATAAATGTATTAACCCCTAAAGCTAAGTCTAACCCTAACACTAACACCCCCCTAAGTTAAATATAATTTAAATCTAACGAAATTAATTAACTCTTATTAAATAAATTATTCCTATTTATATCTAAATACTTACCTGTAAAATAAACCCTAATATAGCTACAACATAAATTATAATTATATTATAGCTATTTTAGGATTAATATTTATTTTACAGGCAACTTTGTATTTATTTTAACCAGGTACAATGGTTGAGCTCCGATCAGCCAATAGAATGCAAGCTCAATCTGATTGGCTGATTGAATCAGTTTATTTCATTGTATTTATTTGTAGATATTGTATTTAAATAGTTTATTGATAGTGTAGTGTTAGGTTTAATTGTAGATAATTGTTGGTATTTTATTTAATTAATTTATTGCTAGTGTAGTGTTAGGTTTAATTGTAACTTAGGTTAGGATTTATTTTACAGGTAATTTTATAATTATTTTAACTATTTTAGCTATTAAATAGTTCTTAACTATTTAATAGCTATTGTACCTGGTTAAAATAAATACAAAGTTGCCTGTAAAATAAATATTAATCCTAAAATAGCTATAATATAATTATAATTTATATTGTAGCTATATTAGGGTTTATTTTACAGGTAAGTATTTAGATTTAAATAGGAATAATTTATTTAATAAGAGTTAATTTATTTCGTTAGAATAAAATTATATTTAATTTAGGGGGGTGTTAGGGTTAGGGTTAAAATTAGCTTTAGGGGTTAAAAAATTTATTAGAGTAGCGGTGAGCTCCGATCGGCAGATTAGGGGTTAATACTTGAAGTTAGGTGTTGGCGATGTTAGGGAGGGCAGATTAGGGGTTAATACTATTTATTATAGGGTTATTGAGGCGGGAGTGAGGCGGATTAGGGGTTAATAACTTTATTATAATAGCGGTGCGTACCGCTCGGCAGATTAGGGGTTAATAAGTGTAGGCAGGTGGAGGCGACGTTGTGGGGGGCAGATTAGGGGTTAATAAATATAATATAAGGGTCGGCGGTGTTAGGGGCAGCAGATTAGGGGTACATAAGTATAACGTAGGTGGCGGTCGGCAGATTAGGGGTTAAAAAAATGTAATCGAGTGGCGGCGATGTGGGGGGACCTCGGTTTAGGGGTACATATTTAGTTTATGGGTGTTAGTGTACTTTAGAGCACAGTAGTTAAGAGCTTTATAAACCGGCGTTAGCCCTGAAAGCTCTTAACTACTGACTTTTTTTTGCGGCTGGAGTTTTGTCGTTAGATTTCTAACGCTCACTTCAGCCACGACTCTAAATACCAGAGTTAGAAAGATCCCATTGAAAAGATAGGATACGCAAATGACGTAAGGGGATCTGCGGTATGGGAATGTCGCGGCTGGAAAGTGAGCGTTAGACCTTTTCCTGACTGACTCCAAATACCGGCGGTAGCCTAAAACCAGCGTTAGGAGCCTCTAACGCTGGTTTTCACGGCTACCGCCCAACTCTAAATCTAGGCCTAAATCTAGGCCTATGAATTTCTGTGGTTTTAGTTTTTAGTTACCTTTTGAGTACCATTCAATCAGATTTTTTAACTTTTATTAAATAATTTTTATCATATATTTGTGTTCATTTATCTGTTATTTGCTATTTTAGATTGTGTTTATTCGCTGGGGAGACGTCCCCTTCATATTGCTACCCTTGTATATATAAATATTTCTTATGCTTCTTAGCTAAATATCTATACATGATTTTGCACGGTTTATATTTGCAATAAATATATGCTTGATCAGGTTAAAGCTTTATTAAGTGATTCATAATATGTGTAAATTCTGTATTTACATGGTTAAAAGGGGTGTGTTGCACACCAACCAATAACCATGAAGTTTGTAACCTTTTTAAACAGACACCAACCTGTGTCTAATTAGGTTTATGAGTACGGCACTGGGCCGAAACGCGTAAAACCTATTACCACTGTGTGACCCATGCTGATTTTTTAAATGGAATAATAAAGCTGTTTTCTTTTATACATATCTGGATGTCGGGACCGCTTCTTCTCTCTTTTTTCAAATATATGCTTTATTATACCATAACACTGATGTTCACCTTTTTTTACTGACCATATATTTGTACACTTTTACCTATTAATATGTAGTACCACTCATAGATATTTCTTTATCTATAAACCCACATTGATACTCCCTGCAACCTTTAGCTTTTTTTTCCCTTTTATTCCTATTTTTCTCTGAAAAGAAAGAAGGATCTTTTCACTTCTAAGGAGTTTGGTATCAACTGCACTTGCGCTCTACTATCCTTCTTTTCTCTTACTTATTGGGCTTAGACACCAGCCTTGTGTCACATCTTTCTTGTGATCTAAATGAGTTTGTTTGCTATTTATTTTTACACTACTTTTTTGGCTTTTAAATAGATGTTTTTAATCACATTAAATGTCCTGCGCCATCTGCATACAGAGGTAGTTCCAGAGCCAAGCAATATCAAAAGCTTTCCACTCAAATGTCATCTCTTTGTCTGTTCTACACACATTTATATATTTGTGTGTGCCAAGTAGTTGGTAATACAATTGCAGTTTTTGGTAATGAATCCTATTTGACTTCTCTGTGAAATCTATCTATTGCTATAGAATGTCCGAAGCTTTTCATTCAAAATGCAATAGAAATGTTTTGGGGCTGAGCTCCTTATATAGCTATCTTGATAGTTATTTGGAAAAATACCTACGGCTAGATTACGAGTTTTGCGTCATGAGGGGTGCGGTGTCAACTTGCACGTTATTGTCACCGCTCACTTACCTACAGCGCAGGTATTACAGGTTTTCAGAAACCCGACGTTAAAAGGCAAGAAGTGAGCGCAAAATTGTACTCCATACCGCACTCCAATACCAGCGCTGCTTAAGTCAGCGGTGAGCTGGTTGTACGTGCTCGTGCACTATTTCCCCAGAGACATCAATGGGGAGAGCCCAAGAAAAAAAGTCTAACACCTGCCAAAAAGCAGCGTAAAGCTCAGTAACGCAGCCCCATTGATTCCTATGGGGAAACTAAAGTTATGTTTACACCTAACACCCTAACATGAACCCCAAGTCTAAACACCCCTAATCTTACACTTATTAACCCCTAATCTGCCACCCCGATATCGCCGACACCTATATTATACTTATGAACCCCTAATCTGCTGCCCCCAACATCGCCGACACCTAAATTATATTTATTAACCCCTAATCTGCTGCCCACAACATCGCCGACACCTACATAATGTTATTAACACCTAATCTGCTGCCCCCAATGTCGCTGCCACTATAATAAACATATTAACCCCTAAACCATACTCCCATATCGCAAACACTAGTTAAATATTATTAACCCCTAATCTGCTGCCCCTAACATCACCGCCACCTACCTACATTTATTAACCCCTAATCTGCTGCCCCCAACGTCACCGCCACTATATTATATTTATTAACCCCTAAACCTAAGTCTAACCCTAACCTTAACACCCCCTAACTTAAATATAATTAAAATAAATATAAATAAAACCTACAATTATTACCTAAATTATTCCTATTTAAAACTAAATACTTACCTGTAAAATAAACCCTAAGCTAGCTACAATATAACTAATAGTTACATTGTATCTATCTTAGGTTTTATTTTTATTTTACAGGCAAGTTTTTATTTATTTTTACTAGGTAGAATAGTTACTAAATAGTTATTAACTATTTAATAACTAACTAGCTAAAATAAATACAAATTGACCTGTAAAATAAAACCTAACCTGTCTTACACTAATACCTAACCTAACCCTACAATTAAATAAATTCCCTAAATTAAATACAATTAACTAAATTCAAAACAATTAGCTAAATTACATTGGGGGCGGCAGATTAGGGGTTAATAAATGTAGGTAGATGGCGGCGATATTAGGAACAGCAGATTAGGGGTTAATAATATTTAACTAATGTTTGCAAGGCGGGAGTGCGGCGGTTTAGGGCTTAATATGTTTATTATAGTGGCGGCAATGTCGGGAGCGGCAGATTAGGGATTAATACATTTATTGTTAGGGTACTTTTTAGCACTTTAATTATGAGTTTTATAATACATCTTTGTAGTGTAAAACTCATAACTACTGACTTTAGAATGCGGTACGAATCTTGACGGGATAGGTTGTACCACTCACTTTTTGGCCTCCCAGGATAAGCTCGTAATACCGGAGCTATGGAAGTCCCATAGAAAAAAGACTATACGCAATTTGCGTAAGTTGATTTGTGGTAAGGCCAAAAAAGTGTGCGGTGCCCCTACATTTGCAATACCAGCGGTAGTAAAAAAGCAGCGTTATGAGGCTTAACGTTGCTTTTTTACTCATAACACAAGACTCGTAATCTAGCCGCTAGTTTGTAAAATATGATTAATTTAACTATAGTTTTGTGTAGTTTTTCTGCTATCTCATTCAGTTCCAATATAAATTATGATAATAAAAAAATTAGAACATCTACACTGTGAGTATAGTGTCACACAATAGCCCACCTGGAGATTTTTCCACAGGAAGCCTAACAGTGCGTTCATCTGATGCTGTAGATTCTGGATAAAGATATGGAAAAGTGCTTCAAAGTGCTTTACCATTTTGTTTCAAATATTAATTTCAAGCACAGATCCCAGTGCAATACTGCTCTATTCCGCTTTTAAGTATAACAGAGATTGAAGAGTACAGCAAAAAAAACATTTAATTCAATATATTTTTTTATTTACTGGATTTTCCTTTTTTTCAGCTTATGTAGAAGGAATTGGTCTTCTGTTGGCTGTTGAGCTTTTGTAACCTGCAGGTTGTTCTGTGGTTAGTTGGCCTACATGAATTACTTTTAGAAGACCCTTGAAATTAGTTTACCATTATTTGCCACATTACACGTTTCCCAAAAACTGCTGTATTTTGTGACTGTTCAATGTCAGACAGTAATTGTAGTTTATACTGTTGTTTTTGTTTTGTTTTGTTTGTTTGTTTGTTTTTTCTCGTTGGTATTTATTATTTCTGGAGGGTGCTTTAATATTGATCTCTTTAGTTTTTGTTCTTGGGTTTTCTATTTTTTTTAAATCTTCAGACTTGTGTTTAAAGATTTGTTCTTTAAGTCAAACCAGTTAATCAGAGCTGTTTACTGCCTATTGTAAATCAACCCCAACAATTCCAAATTAATAATGTATTAGCATTGTTAGGTTCAGCACACATTAAATATTTTATTTTGATGCAAATTCATTATATGTAACCTTACATCTTGAAACTATTTTCATTTAAATGTCAGTGTCATGCTTGTTTGTGCCTTTACACAGATTATGTTGCAGTGTCCACCCATGTATGCATGTATGTGACAGAAAGGAGTGTGTGTATGTTTGTGTGTGAGAGAGTGTTGTGTCTGTATATCTATGTGTGTGAGGGGCCCGTGTTTCTAGCGAGCCTGCAGCAGTTATGAAGCAGCGGTCTAAAGAACGCTGCTCCATAACCCTGTCTGCTCTGAGCAGGCGGACAGACATCACTGAAAATCAACCCGATCGAGTATGATCGGGTTAATTGACACTCCCCTGTTGGCCGCAAATCTGCACGGAGAGTGTATTGCTCTCCGCATTCAGCGAGGTCTGGCGGACCTGATCCGCACTCTCGGATCAGGTCCGCCAGACCTTTGATAAATATCCCCCTATGTATGTATGTATGTGAGAGGAGTGTTTGTATGTATGTGGGAGAGAGAGGAGTGTATGTATGTATTCATGTGAGAGAGGAGTGTGTGTATGTATGTGAGATAGAGGAAGGTATTCATGTGGGAGAGAGAGGAGTGTATGCATGTATGTGGGAGAGACTGGAGTGTATTTATGTATGTGGTAGAGAGAGGAGTGTATGCATGTATTCATGTGACAGAGGAGTGAGGAGTGTGTGTATGTATTCATGTGAGAGAGGAGTGAGGAGTGTATGTATGTATTCATGTGAGAGAGGAGGGAGGAGTGTGTGTATGTATTCATAAGAGAGAGGAGTGAGGAGTGTGTGTATGTATGTGAGATAGAGGAATGTATGTGTGTGAGAGAGAGGAGTGTATGTATGTGAGAAACAGAGGAGTGCATGTATGTATATATGTATGTGAGAGACAGAGGAGTGCATGTATGTATGTCTGTATGTTAAAGAGAGGAGTGTTTGTATGTATGTGAGATACAGGAGTGTTTGTATATTTATGAGAGAGAGGAATGTATGTTTGTATGTGAGAGACAGAGTGTATGTATGTATGTGAGACAGAGGAGTGTATGTATGTATGTGAGAAAGAGGAATGTATGTATGTGAGAGACAGAGTGTATGTATTTATGTATGTATGTGAGACAGAGGAGTGCATGTATGTATGTGAGATAGAGGAATGTATGTATGTGAGAGACAGAGTGTATGTATTTATGTATGTATGTGAGCCAGAGGAGTGTATGTATGTATGTGAGAGACAGAGTGTACGTATTTATGTATGTATGTGAGACAGAGTGTATGTATTTATGTATGTGAGATAGAGGAGTGTATGTATGTATGTGAGATAGAGTGTATGCATTTATGTATGTGAGATAGAGGAATGTATGTATGTGAGAGACAGAGTGTATGTATTTATGTATGCATGTGAGATAGAGGAATGTATGTATGTGAGAGACATAGTGTATGTATTTATGTGAGAAAGAGTGTATGTATTTATGTATGTGTGTGAGACAGAGGAGTGTATGTATGTATGTGAGGGACAGAGTGTATGTATTTTTGTATGTATGTGAGACAGAGTGTATGTATTTATGTATGTATGTGAGACAGAGTGTATGTATTTATGTATGTGAGAGACAGAGGAGTGCATGTGTGTATGTCTGTATGTTAAAGAGAGGAGTGTTTGTATGTATGTGAGATACAGGAGTGTTTGTATATTTATGAGAGAGAGGAATGTATGTTTGTATGTGACAGACAGAGTGTATGTATGTATGTATGTGAGACAGAGGAGTGTATGTATGTATGTGAGATAGAGGAATGTATGTATGTGAGAGACAGAGTGTATGTATTTATGTATGTATGTGAGACAGAGGAGTGCATGTATGTATGTGAGAGACAGAGTGTATGTATTTATGTGAGGCAGAGGAGTGTTTGTATGTATGTGAGATAGAGGAGTGAATGTATGTATGTGAGATAGAGGAGTATATGTATGTATGTGAGGTAGAGGAATGTATGTATGTGAGAGACAGAGTGTATGTATTTATGTATGTGAGACAGAGGAGTGTATGTATGTATGTGATATAGAGGAATGTTTGTATGTGAGAGACAGAGTGTATGTATTTATGTATGTATGTGAGACAGAATGTATGTATTTATGTATGTATGTGAGAGACAGAGTGTATGTATTTATGTATCTATGTGAGACAGAGTGTATGTATTTATGTATGTATGTGAGATAGAGGACTGTATGTATGTATGTGAGAGACAGAGTGTATGTATTTATCTATGTATGTGAGAGTCAGAGTGTATGTATTTATGTATGTATGTGAGAGACAGAGTGTATGTATTTATGTATGTATGTGAGATAGAGGAATGTATATATGTGAGAGACAGAGTGTATGTATTTATGTATGTATGTGAGACAGAGGAGTGTATGTATGTATGTGAGAGGCAGAGTGTATGTATTTATGTATGTATGTGAGAGACAGAGTGTATGTATTTATGTATGTATGTGAGATAGAGGAGTGTATGCATGTATGTGAGAGACAGAGTGTATGTATTTATGTATGTATGTGAGAGACAGAGTGTATGTATTTATTTATGTATGTGAGACAGAGTGTATGTATTTATGTATGTATGTGAGATAGAGGAGTGTATGCATGTATGTGAGAGACAGAGTGTATGTATTTATGTATGTATGTGAGAGACAGAGTGTATGTATTTATGTATGTATGTGAGAGACAGGGTGTATGTATTTATGTACGTATGTGAGATAGAGGAGTGTATGTATGTGAGAGACAGAGTGTATGTATTTATGTATGTATGTGAGATAGAGGAGTGTATGCATGTGAGAGAAAGAGTGTATGTATTTATATATGTAAGTGAGATAGAGGAATGTATGTATGTGAGAGACAGAGTGTATGTATTTATGTATATATGTGAGATAGAGGAATGTATATATGTGAGAGACAGAGTGTATGTATTTATATATGTATGTGAGAGACAGAGTGTATGTATTTATGTATGTATGTAAGACAGAGGAGTGTATGTATGTATGTGAGACAGAGTGTATGTATTTATGTATGTGAGATAGAGGAGTGTATGTATGTATGTGAGATAGAGTGTATGTATTTATGTATGTGAGATAGAGGAATGTATGTATGTGAGAGACAGAGTGTATGTATTTATGTATGCATGTGAGATAGAGGAATGTATGTATGTGAGAGACAGAGTGTATGTATTTATGTATGTATGTAAGACAGAGGAGTGTATGTATGTATGTGAGACAGAGTGTATGTATTTATGTATGTGAGATAGAGGAGTGTATGTATGTATGTGAGATAGAGTGTATGTATTTATGTATGTGAGATAGAGGAATGTATGTATGTGAGAGACAGAGTGTATGTATTTATGTATGCATGTGAGATAGAGGAATGTATGTATGTGAGAGACAGAGTGTATGTATTTATATATGTATGTGAGACAGAGGAGTGTATGTATGTGAGAGACAGAGTGTATGTATTTTTGTATGTATGTGAGACAGAGTGTATGTATTTATGTATGTATGTGAGACAGAGTGTATGTATTTATGTATGTATGTATGTGAGAGACAGAGTGTATGTATTTATGTATGTATGTGAGACAGAGGAGTGTATGTATGTGAGAGACAGAGTGTATGTATTTATGTATGTATGTGAGCCAGAGGAGTGTATGTATTTATGTGAGAGACAGAGTGTATTTATTTATGTATGTATGTGAGACAGAGTGTATGTATTTATGTATGTGAGATAGAGGAGTGTATGTATGTATGTGAGATAGAGTGTATGCATTTATGTATGTGAGATAGATGAATGTATGTATGTGAGAGACAGAGTGTATGTATTTATGTATGCATGTGAGATAGAGGAATGTATGTATGTGAGAGACATAGTGTATGTATTTATGTATTTATGTGAGACAGAGTGTATGTATTTATGTATGTATGTGAGAAAGAGTGTATGTATTTATGTATGTGAGAGACAGAGGAGTGCATGTGTGTATGTCTGTATGTTAAAGAGAGGAGTGTTTGTATGTATGTGAGATACAGGAGTGTTTGTATATTTATTCGAGAGAGGAATGTATGTTTGTATGTGAGAGACAGAGTGTATGTATGTATGTGAGACAGAGGAGTATATGCATGTATGTGAAATAGAGGAATGTATGTATGTGAGAGACAGAGTGTATGTATTTATGTATGTATGTGAGACAGAGGAGTGCATGTATGTATGTGAGAGACAGAGTGTATAAATTTATGTGAGACAGAGGAGTGTTTGTATGTATGTGAGATAGAGGAGTGAATGTATGTATGTGAGATAGAGGAGTATATGTATGTATGTGAGGCAGAGGAATGTATGTATGTATGTGAGATAGAGGAGTGTATGTATGTGAGAGACAGAGTGTATGTATTTATGAATGTGAGACAGAGGAGTGTATGTATGTATGTGATATAGAGGAATGTATGTATGTGAGAGACAGAGTGTATGTATTTGTGTATGTATGTGAGACAGAATGTATGTATTTATGTATGTATGTGAGAGACAGAGTGTATGTATTTATGTATGTATGTGAGACAGAGTGTATGTATGTATGTATGTATGTGAGATAGAGGAGTGTATGTATGTATGTGAGAGACAAAGTGTATGTATTTATCTATGCATGTGAGAGTCAGAGTGTATGTATTTATGTATGTATGTGAGAGACAGAGTGTATGTATTTATGTATGTATGTGAGATAGAGGAATGTATATATGTGAGAGACAGAGTGTATGTATTTATGTATGTATGTGAGATAGAGGAGTGTATGTATGTGAGAGACAGAGTGTATGTATTTATGTATGTATGTGAGATAGAGGAGTGTATGCATGTGAGAGACAGAGTGTATGTATTTATGTATGTATGTGAGATAGAGGAATGTATATATGTGAGAGACAGAGTGTATGTATTTATGTATGTATGTGAGAGACAGAGTGTATGTATTTATGTATGTATGTGAGACAGAGGAGTGTATGTATGTATGTGAGACAGAGTGTATGTATTTATGTATGTGAGATAGAGTAGTGTATGTATGTATGTGAGATAGAGTGTATCTATTTATGTAAGTGAGATAGAGGAATGTATGTATGTGAGAGACAGAGTGTATGTATTTATGTATGCATGTGAGATAGAGGAATGTATGTATGTGAGAGACAGAGTGTATGTATTTATGTATGTGAGACAGAGGAGTGTATGTATGTGATATAGAGGAATGTATGTATGTGAGAGACAGAGTGTATGTATTTATGTATGTATGTGAGACAGAGGAGTGTATGTATGTGAGAGACAGAGTGTATGTATTTTTGTATGTATGTGAGACAGAGTGTATGTATTTATGTATGTATGTGAGAGACAGAGTGTATGTATTTATGTATGTATGTGAGACAGAGGAGTGTATGTATGTGAGAGACAGAGTGTATGTATTTATGTATGTATGTGAGATAGAGGAATGTATGTATGTATGTGAGGCAGAGGAATGTATGTATGTATGTGAGATAGAGGAGTGTATGTATGTGAGAGACAGAGTGTATGTATTTATGTATGTGAGACAGAGGAGTGTATGTATGTATGTGATATAGAGGAATGTATGTATGTGAGAGACAGAGTGTATGTATTTATCTATGTATGTGAGACAGAATGTATGTATTTATGTATGTATGTGAGAGACAGAGTGTATGTATTTATGTATGTATGTGAGACAGAGGAGTGTATGTATGTATGTGAGAGACAGAGTGTATGTATTTATGTATGTATGTGAGACAGAGTGTATGTATTTATGTATGTATGTGAGATAGAGGAGTGTATGTATGTATGTGAGAGACAGAGTGTATGTATTTATGTATGTATGTGAGAGACAAAGTGTATGTATTTATGTATGTATGTGAGAGACAGAGTGTATGTATTTATGTATGTATGTGAGATAGAGGAGTGTATGTATGTGAGAAACAGAGTGTATGTATTTATGTATGTACGTGAGATAGAGGAGTGTATGCATGTGAGAGACAGAGTGTATGTATTTATGTATGTAAGTGAGATAGAGGAATGTATGTATGTGAGAGACAGAGTGTATGTATTTATGTATGTATGTGAGACAGTGGAGTGTATGTATGTATGTGAGAGGCAGAGTGTATGTATTTATGTATGTATGTGAGACAGAGTGTATGTATTTATCTATGTGAGATAGAGGAGTGTATGTATGTATGTGAGAGGCAGAGTGTATGTATTTATGTATGTATGTGAGACAGAGTGTATGTATTTATGTATGTGAGATAGAGGAATGTATGTATGTGAGAGACAGAGTGTATGTATTTATGTATGTATGTGAGACAAAGTGTATGTATTTATGTATGTATGTGAGACAGAGTGTATGTATTTATGTATGTGAGGTAGAGGAGTGTATGTATGTATGTGAGATAGAGTGTATGCATTTATGTATGTGAGATAGAGGAATGTATGTATGTGAGAGACAGAGTGTATGTATTTATGTATGCATGTGAGATAGAGGAATGTATGTATGTGAGAGACATAGTGTATGTATTTATGTATGTATGTGAGACAGAGTGTATGTATTTATGTATGTATGTGAGACAGAGTGTATGTATTTATGTATGTGAGAGACAGAGGAGTGCATGTATGTATGTCTGTATGTTAAAGAGAGTGTTTGTATGTATGTGAGATACAGGAGTGTTTGTATATTTATGAGAGAGAGGAATGTATGTTTGTATGTGAGAGACAGAGTGTATGTATGTATGTGAGACAGAGGAGTGTATGTATGTATGTGAGATAGAGGAATGTATGTATGTGAGAGACAGAGTGTATGTATTTATGTATGTATGTGAGACAGAGGAGTGCATGTATGTATGTGAGAGACAGAGTGTATGTATTTATGTGAGAAAGAGGAGTGTTTGTATGTATGTGAGATAGAGGAGTGAATGTATGTATGTGAGATAGAGGAGTATATGTATGTATGTGAGGCAGAGGAATGTATGTATGTATGTGAGATAGAGGAGTGTATGTATGTGAGAGACAGAGTGTATGTATTTATGTATGTGAGACAGAGGAGTGTATGTATGTATGTGATATAGAGGAATGTATGTATGTGAGAGACAGAGTGTATGTATTTATGTATGTATGTGAGACAGAATGTATGTATTTATGTATGTATGTGAGAGACAGAGTGTATGTATTTATGTATGTATGTGAGACAGAGTGTATGTATTTATGTATGTATGTGAGATAGAGGAATGTATATATGTGAGAGACAGAGTGTATGTATTTATGTATGTATGTGAGACAGAGGAGTGTATGTATGTATGTGAGAGGCAGAGTGTATGTATTTATGTATTTATGTGAGACAGAGTGTATGTATTTATGTATGTGAGATAGAGGAGTGTATGTATGTGAGACAGAGGAGTGTATGTATGTATGTGAGAGACAGAGTGTATGTATTTATCTATGTATGTGAGAGACAGAGTGTATGTATTTATGTATGTATGTGAGACAGAATGTATGTATTTATGTATGTATGTGAGAGACAGAGTGTATGTATTTATGTATGTATGTGAGACAGAGTGTATGTATTTATGTATGTATGTGAGATAGAGGAATGTATATATGTGAGAGACAGAGTGTATGTATTTATGTATGTATGTGAGACAGAGGAGTGTATGTATGTATGTGAGAGGCAGAGTGTATGTATTTATGTATGTATGTGAGACAGAGTGTATGTATTTATGTATGTGAGATAGAGGAGTGTATGTATGTGAGACAGAGGAGTGTATGTATGTATGTGAGAGACAGAGTGTATTTATTTATCTATGTATGTGAGAGATAGAGTGTATGTATTTATGTATGTATGTGAGATAGAGGAATGTATATATGTGAGAGACAGAGTGTATGTATTTATATATGTATGTGAGACAGAGGAGTGTATGTATGTATGTGAGAGGCAGAGTATATGTATTTATGTATGTATGTGAGACAGAGTGTATGTATTTATGTATGTGAGATAGAGGAGTGTATGTATGTGAGACAGAGGAGTGTATGTATGTATGTGAGAGACAGAGTGTATGTATTTATGTATGTATGTATGTGAGACAGAGTGTATGTATTTATGTATGTATGTGAGATAGAGGAGTGTATGTATGTATGTGAGAGACAGAGTGTATGTATTTATGTATGTATGTGAGAGACAGAGTGTATGTATTTATGTATGTATGTGAGAGACAGGGTGTATGTATTTATGTACGTATGTGAGATAGAGGACTGTATGTATGTGAGAGACAGAGTGTATGTATTTATGTATGTATGTGAGATAGAGGAGTGTATGCATGTGAGAGACAGAGTGTATGTATTTATGTATGTAAGTGAGATAGAGGAATGTATGTATGTGAGAGACAGAGTGTATGTATTTATGTATGTATGTGAGATAGAGGAGTATATGTATGTATGTGAGGCAGATGAATGTATGTATGTATGTGAGACAGAGGAGTGTATGTATGTGAGAGACAGAGTGTATGTATTTATGTATATGAGACAGAGGAGTGTATGTATGTATGTGATATAGAGGAATGTATGTATGTGAGAGACAGAGTGTATGTATTTATGTATGTATGTGAGACAGAATGTATGTATTTATGTATGTATGTGAGAGACAGAGTGTATGTATTTATGTATGTATGTGAGACAGAGTGTATGTATTTATGTATGTATGTGAGATAGAGGAATGTATATATGTGAGAGACAGAGTGTATGTATTTATGTATGTATGTGAGACAGAGGAGTGTATGTATGTATGTGAGAGGCAGAGTGTATGTATTTATGTATGTATGTGAGACAGAGTGTATGTATTTATGTATGTGAGAAAGAGGAGTGTATGTATGTGAGACAGAGGAGTGTATGTATGTATGTATGTGAGAGACAGAGTGTATGTATTTATGTATGTATGTGAGACAGAGTGTATGTATTTATGTATGTATGTGAGATAGAGGAGTGTATGTATGTATGTAAGAGACAGAGTGTATGTATTTATGTATGTATGTGAGAGACAGAGTGTATGTATTTATGTATGTATGTGAGAGACAGGGTGTATGTATTTATGTACGTATGTGAGATAGAGGACTGTATGTATGTGAGAGACAGAGTGTATGTATTTATGTATGTATGTGAGATAGAGGAGTGTATGCATGTGAGAGACAGAGTGTATGTATTTATCTATGTATGTGAGAGACAGAGTGTATGTATTTATGTATGTATGTGAGAGACAGAGTGTATGTATTTATGTATGTATGTGAGATAGAGGAATGTATATATGTGAGAGACAGAGTGTATGTATTTATGTATGTATGTGAGACAGAGGAGTGTATGTATGTATGTGAGAGGCAGAGTGTATGTATTTATGTATGTATGTGAGACAGAGTGTATGTATTTATGTATGTGAGAAAGAGGAGTGTATGTATGTGAGACAGAGGAGTGTATGTATGTATGTATGTGAGAGACAGAGTGTATGTATTTATCTATGTATGTGAGAGACAGAGTGTATGTATTTATGTATGTATGTGAGAGACAGAGTGTATGTATTTATGTATGTATGTGAGATAGAGGAATGTATATATGTGAGAGACAGAGTGTATGTATTTATGTATGTATGTGAGACAGAGGAGTGTATGTATGTATGTGAGAGGCAGAGTGTATGTATTTATGTATGTATGTGAGACAGAGTGTATGTATTTATGTATGTGAGAAAGAGGAGTGTATGTATGTGAGACAGAGGAGTGTATGTATGTATGTATGTGAGAGACAGAGTGTATGTATTTATGTATGTATGTGAGACAGAGTGTATGTATTTATGTATGTATGTGAGATAGAGGAGTGTATGTATGTATGTAAGAGACAGAGTGTATGTATTTATGTATGTATGTGAGGGACAGAGTGTATGTATTTATGTATGTATGTGAGAGACAGGGTGTATGTATTTATGTACGTATGTGAGATAGAGGACTGTATGTATGTGAGAGACAGAGTGTATGTATTTATGTATGTATGTGAGATAGAGGAGTGTATGCATGTGAGAGACAGAGTGTATGTATTTATGTATGTAAGTGAGATAGAGGAATGTATGTATGTGAGAGACAGAGTGTATGTATTTATGTATGTATGTGAGATAGAGGAATGTATATATGTGAGAGACAGAGTGTATGTATTTATGTATGTGAGACAGAGGAGTGTATGTATGTATGTGATATAGAGGAATGTATGTATGTGAGAGACAGAGTGTATGTATTTATGTATGTATGTGAGACAGAGTGTATGTATTTATGTATGTATGTGAGATAGAGGAATGTATATATGTGAGAGACAGAGTGTATGTATTTATGTATGTATGTGAGACAGAGGAGTATATGTATGTATGTATGTGAGAGGCAGAGTGTATGTATTTATGTATGTATGTGAGACAGAGTGTATGTATTTATGTATGTGAGATAGAGGAGTGTATGTATGTGAGACAGAGGAGTGTATGTATGTATGTGAGAGACAGAGTGTATGTATTTATCTATGTATGTGAGAGACAGAGTGTATGTATTTATGTATGTATGTGAGAGACAGGGTGTATGTATTTATGTACATATGTGAGATAGAGGACTGTATGTATGTGAGAGACAGAGTGTATGTATTTATGTATGTATGTGAGATAGAGGAGTGTATGCATGTGAGAGACAGAGTGTATGTATTTATGTATGTAAGTGAGATAGAGGAATGTATGTATGTGAGAGACAGAGTGTATGTATTTATGTATGTATGTGAGATAGAGGAATGTATATATGTGAGAGACAGAGTGTATGTATTTATGTATGTGAGACAGAGGAGTGTATGTATGTATGTATCTATGTGATATAGAGGAATGTATGTATGTGAGAGACAGAGTGTATGTATTTATGTATGTATGTGGGACAGAGTGTATGTATTTATGTATGTATGTGAGACAGAGTGTATGTATTTATGTATGTATGTGAGATAGAGGAATGCATATATGTGAGAGACAGAGTGTATGTATTTATGTATGTATGTGAGACAGGGAGTGTATGTATGTATGTGAGAGGCAGATTGTATGTATTTATGTATGTATGTGAGACAGAGTGTATGTATTTATGTATGTGAGATAGAGGAGTGTATGTATGTGAGACAGAGGAGTGTATGTATGTATGTGATATAGAGGAATGTATGTATGTGAGAGACAGAGTGTATGTATTTATGTATGTATGTGAGACAGAGTGTATGTATTTATGTATGTATGTGAGAGATAGAGTGTATGTATTTATGTATGTATGTGAGATAGAGGAATGTATATATGTGAGAGACAGAGTGTATGTATTTATGTATGTATGTGAGACAGAGGAGTGTATGTATGTATGTATGTGAGAGGCAGAGTGTATGTATTTATGTATGTATGTGAGACAGAGTGTATGTATTTATGTATGTGAGATAGAGGAGTGTATGTATGTGAGACAGAGGAGTGTATGTATGTATGTGAGAGACAGAGTGTATGTATTTATGTATGTATGTATGTGAGACAGAGTGTATGTATTTATGTATGTATGTGAGATAGAGGAGTGTATGTATGTATGTGAGAGACAGAGTGTATGTATTTATGTATGTATGTGAGAGACAGAGTGTATGTATTTATGTATGTATGTGAGAGACAGGGTGTATGTATTTATGTACGTATGTGAGATAGAGGACTGTATGTATGTGAGAGACAGAGTGTATGTATTTATGTATGTATGTGAGATAGAGGAGTGTATGCATGTGAGAGACAGAGTGTATGTATTTATGTATGTAAGTGAGATAGAGGAATGTATGTATGTGAGAGACAGAGTGTATGTATTTATGTATGTATGTGAGATAGAGGAGTATATGTATGTATGTGAGGCAGATGAATGTATGTATGTATGTGAGATAGAGGAGTGTATGTATGTGAGAGACAGAGTGTATGTATTTATGTATGTGAGACAGAGGAGTGTATGTATGTATGTGATATAGAGGAATGTATGTATGTGAGAGACAGAGTGTATGTATTTATGTATGTATGTGAGACAGAATGTATGTATTTATGTATGTATGTGAGAGACAGAGTGTATGTATTTATGTATGTATGTGAGACAGAGTGTATGTATTTATGTATGTATGTGAGATAGAGGAATGTATATATGTGAGAGACAGAGTGTATGTATTTATGTATGTATGTGAGACAGAGGAGTGTATGTATGTATGTGAGAGGCAGAGTGTATGTATTTATGTATGTATGTGAGACAGAGTGTATGTATTTATGTATGTGAGACAGAGGAGTGTATGTATGTGAGAGACAGAGTGTATGTATTTATCTATGTATTTGAGAGACAGAGTGTATGTATTTATGTATGTATGTGAGAGACAGAGTGTATGTATTTATGTATGTATGTGAGATAGAGGAATGTATATATGTGAGAGACAGAGTGTATGTATTTATGTATGTATGTGAGACAGAGGAGTGTATGTATGTATGTGAGAGGCAGAGTGTATGTATTTATGAATGTATGTGAGACAGAGTGTATGTATTTATGTATGTGAGAAAGAGGAGTGTATGTATGTGAGACAGAGGAGTGTATGTATGTATGTGAGAGACAGAGTGTATGTATTTATGTATGTATGTGAGACAGAGTGTATGTATTTATGTATGTATGTGAGATAGAGGAGTGTATGTATGTATGTAAGAGACAGAGTGTATGTATTTATGTATGTATGTGAGAGACAGAGTGTATGTATTTATGTATGTATGTGAGAGACAGGGTGTATGTATTTATGTACGTATGTGAGATAGAGGACTGTATGTATGTGAGAGACAGAGTGTATTTATTTATGTATGTATGTGAGATAGAGGAGTGTATGCATGTGAGAGACAGAGTGTATGTATTTATGTATGTAAGTGAGATAGAGGAATGTATGTATGTGAGAGACAGAGTGTATGTATTTATGTATGTATGTGAGATAGAGGAATGTATATATGTGAGAGACAGAGTGTATGTATTTATGTATGTGAGACAGAGGAGTGTATGTATGTATGTGATATAGAGGAATGTATGTATGTGAGAGACAGAGTGTATGTATTTATGTATGTATGTGAGACAGAGTGTATGTATTTATGTATGTATGTGAGATAGAGGAATGTATATATGTGAGAGACAGAGTGTATGTATTTATGTATGTATGTGAGACAGAGGAGTGTATGTATGTATGTGAGAGGCAGAGTGTATGTATTTATGTATGTATGTGAGACAGAGTGTATGTATTTATGTATGTGAGATAGAGGAGTGTATGTATGTGAGACAGAGGAGTGTATGTATGTATGTGAGAGACAGAGTGTATGTATTTATCTATGTATGTGAGAGACAGAGTGTATGTATTTATGTATGTATGTGAGAGACAGGGTGTATGTATTTATGTACATATGTGAGATAGAGGACTGTATGTATGTGAGAGACAGAGTGTATGTATTTATGTATGTATGTGAGATAGAGGAGTGTATGCATGTGAGAGACAGAGTGTATGTATTTATGTATGTAAGTGAGATAGAGGAATGTATGTATGTGAGAGACAGAGTGTATGTATTTATGTATGTATGTGAGATAGAGGAATGTATATATGTGAGAGACAGAGTGTATGTATTTATGTATGTGAGACAGAGGAGTGTATGTATGTATGTATCTATGTGATATAGAGGAATGTATGTATGTGAGAGACAGAGTGTATGTATTTATGTATGTATGTGAGACAGAGTATATGTATTTATGTATGTATGTGAGACAGAGTGTATGTATTTATGTATGTATGTGAGATAGAGGAATGTATATATGTGAGAGACAGAGTGTATGTATTTATGTATGTATGTGAGACAGGGGAGTGTATGTATGTATGTGAGAGGCAGAGTGTATGTATTTATGTATGTATGTGAGACAGAGTGTATGTATTTATGTATGTGAGATAGAGGAGTGTATGTATGTGAGACAGAGGAGTGTATGTATGTATGTGATATAGAGGAATGTATGTATGTGAGAGACAGAGTGTATGTATTTATGTATGTATGTGAGACAGAGTGTATGTATTTATGTATGTATGTGAGACAGAGTTTATGTATTTATGTATGTATGTGAGATAGAGGAATGTATATATGTGAGAGACAGAGTGTATGTATTTATGTATGTATGTGAGACAGAGGAGTGTATGTATGTATGTGAGAGGCAGAGTGTATGTATTTATGTATGTATGTGAGACAGAGTGTATGTATTTATGTATGTGATATAGAGGGATGTATGTATGTGAGAGACAGAGTGTATGTATTTATGTATGTATGTGAGACAGCGTGTATGTATTTATGTATGTATGTGAGATAGAGGAATGTATATATGTGAGAGACAGAGTGTATGTATTTATGTATGTATGTGAGACAGAGGAGTGTATGTATGTATGTGAGAGGCAGAGTGTATGGATTTATGTATGTATGTGAGACAGAGTGTATGTATTTATGTATGTGAGATAGAGGAGTGTTTGTATGTGAGACAGAGGAGTGTATGTATGTATGTGAGAGACAGAGTGTATGTATTTATCAATGTATGTGAGAGACAGAGTGTATGTATTTATGTATGTATGTGAGAGACAGAGTGTATGTATTTATGTATGTATGTGAGATAGAGGAATGTATATATGTGAGAGACAGAGTGTATGTATTTATTTATGTATGTATGTGAGACAGAGGAGTGTATGTATGTATGTGAGAGGCAGAGTGTATGTATTTATGTATGTATGTGAGACAGAGTGTATGTATTTATGTATGTGAGATAGAGGAGTGTATGTATGTGAGACAGAGGAGTGTATGTATGTATGTGAGAGACAGAGTGTATGTATTTATGTATGTATGTGAGACAGAGTGTATGTATTTATGTATGTTTGTGAGATAGAGGAGTGTATGTATGTATGTGAGAGACAGAGTGTATGTATTTATGTATGTATGTGAGAGACAGGGTGTATGTATTTATGTACGTATGTGAGATAGAGGACTGTATGTATGTGAGAGACAGAGTGTATGAATTTATGTAAGTATGTATGTGAGATAGAGGAGTGTATGCATGTGAGAGACAGAGTGTATGTATTTATGTATGTAAGTGAGATAGAGGAATGTATGTATGTGAGAGACAGAGTGTATGTATTTATGTATGTATGCGAGATAGAGGAATGTATATATGTGAAAGACAGAGTGTATGTATTTATGTATGTATGTGAGAGACAGAGTGTATGTATTTATGTATGTATGTGAGACAGAGGAGTGTATGTATGTATGTGAGACAGAGTGTATGTATTTATGTATGTGAGATAGAGGAGTGTATGTATGTATGTGAGATAGAGTGTATGTATTTATGTATGTGAGATAGAGGAATGTATGTATGTGAGAGACAGAGTGTATGTATTTATGTATGCATGTGAGATAGAGGAATGTATGTATGTGAGAGACAGAGTATATGTATGTATGTATGTATGTGAGACAGAGGAGTGTATGTATGTGAGAGACAGAGTGTATGTATTTTTGAATGTATGTGAGACAGAGTGTATGTATTTATGTATGTATGTGAGAGACAGAGTGTATGTATTTATGTATGTATGTGAGACAGAGGAGTGTATGTATGTGAGAGACAGAGTGTATGTATTTATGTATGTATGTGAGAGACAGAGTGTATGTATTTATGTATGTATGTGAGAGACAGGGTGTATGTATTTATGTACGTATGTGAGACAGAATGTATATATTTATGTATGTATGTGAGACAGAGTGTATGTATTTATGTATGTGAGATAGAGGAGTGTATGTATGTATGTGAGATAGAGTGTAAGCATTTATGTATGTGAGATAGAGGAATGTATGTATGTGAGAGACAGAGTGTATGTATTTATGTATGCATGTGAGAGACAGAGTGTATGTATTTATGTATGTATGTGAGACAGAGGAGTGTATGAATGTGAGAAACAGAGTGTATGTATTTATGTATGTATGTGAGAGACAGAGTTTATGTATTTATGTATGTATGTGAGAGACAGGGTGTATGTATTTATGTACGTATGTGAGACAGAATGTATGTATTTATGTATGTATGTGAGACAGAGTGTATGCATTTATGTATGTGAGATAGAGGAATGTATGTATGTATGTGAGGCAGAGGAATGTATGTATGTGTGTGAGATAGAGGAGTGTATGTATGTGAGAGACAGAGTGTATGTATTTATATATGTGAGACAGAGGAGTGTATGTATGTATGTGATATAGAGGAATGTATGTATGTGAGAGACAGAGTGTATGTATTTATCTATGTATGTGAGACAGAATAAATGTATTTATGTATGTATGTGAGAGACAGAGTGTATGTATTTGTGTATGTATGTGAGACAGAGGAGTGTATGTATGTATGTGAGAGACAGAGTGTATGTATTTATGTATGTATGTGAGAGACAGAGTGTATGTATTTATGTATGTATGTGAGACAGAGGAGTGTATGTATGTATGTATGTGAGAGACAGAGTGTATGTATTTATTTATGTATGTATGTGAGACAGAGTGTATGTATTTATGTATGTATGTGAGATAGAGGAGTGTATGTATGTATGTGAGAGACAGAGTGTATGTATTTATGTATGTATGTGAGAGACAGAGTGTATGTATTTATGTATGTATGTGAGAGACAGAGTTTATGTATTTATGTATGTATGTGAGATAGAGGAGTGTATGTATGTGAGAAACAGAGTGTATGTATTTATTTATGTATGTGAGATAGAGGAGTGTATGCATGTGAGAGACAGAGTGTATGTATTTATTTATGTATGTAAGTGAGATAGAGGAATGTATGTATGTGAGAGACAGAGTGTATGTATTTATGTATGTATGTGAGATAGAGGAATGTATATATTTGAGAGACAGAGTGTATGTATTTATGTATGTATGTGAGACAGAGGAGTGTATGTATGTATGTGAGAGGCAGAGTGTATGTATTTATGTATGTATGTGAGACAGAGTGTATGTATTTATGTATGTGAGATAGAGGAGTGTATGTATGTATGTGAGAGGCAGAGTGTATGTATTTATGTATGTGTGTGAGACAGAGTGTATGTATTTATGTATGTGAGATAGAGGAATGTATGTATGTGAGAGACAGAGTGTATGTATTTATGTATGTATGTGAGACAGAGTGTATGTATTTATGTATGTATGTGAGACAGAGGAGTGTATGTATGTATGTGAGAGACAGAGTGTATGTATTTTTGTATGTATGTGAGACAGAGTGTATGTATTTATGTATGTATGTGAGACAGAGTGTATGTATTTATGTATGTATGTGAGAGACAGAGTGTATGTATTTATGTATGTATGTGAGACAGAGGAGTGTATGTATGTGAGAGACAGAGTGTATGTATTTATTTATGTATGTATGTGAGATAGAGGAATGTATGTATGTGAGAGACAGAGTGTATGTATTTATATATGTATGTGTAACACACACTAACTTACAGTTAGTTTTTTAGATCAAATATATAAAAAATAATTGTTATTGCAGGCCATAAAATAAATGTTGTGTCTCACATAATCTATAGTGGGCATTTATCTGAAAACACACACATATAAACTGAGTCAGTGGAGTTTGATATGAGAACTAAAACTGTATGTGGCCAATATAAGTGAGTTTGATTGTGGTTCTCACCAAAAGTAGTAAATTAATGGATTACAGTTTTAGTTCTAAAGGTTTAGGACTGCATAATAGAAAAATACAAAAGTAAAATAAAAGGAAAAAATAGGATTGTAGCAAAAAAATAAGTATGTGACAAAAAGTACAAAAGAGATAATGTCCAGCAAACAAAAGATAAAGTAATGTTTTGTGAGAAAAAATGAATATAATAACAAAACGTTTTTATGACAAAAATATCAAGGAAAAAGTGTCCAGCAAAGACTCACCTCCGGAGGGAGAAAAAGTTAACAGTGGTGGTTCAGATTGTTTTAAGGCAAACCGCTGAGATAGATTGAGGGGAGAGCAGCTTACAGAGCTGCAGCGTCCTGGCTGTGTAAACCGGAAGTGCGGATGTCCGTGAAACCGGAAGTAGCAAGGTGTCAGGCAGACAGCGTGAGTAGTGCTGCACAGGGAGAATTCAGAGTCCTCAGTGTGATCGGCTGTGTAGGGAAGCATGCAACTTCAATACCAAGCAAGGTATTGAATGTTGCAGGCTCCTTTATAGCCAGGACTAATTTAGGGAACATAGCTCCTTAAAGAGACAGGGTTTGGAATCATGACAGGATACCCCCTCTAAAGAACCACTCCGTGGTTCATGGTTTCGGTCTGGATGGATGTCGGCGGTGGAACAGAGATACAAGTCCTGAGGTTGAGAGATTAACTGAGGGTTCCCAGGAATCTTCCTCATGGGGATAGCCCCTCCAGTGGATCAAATACTGGAGTCTACCGGATACCTTACGAGAGTCCAGGATGCTTTCAACCTCATACTCTACTTCAGGAGCTAGAGGGGGTTCATCCACGGTAGATGGTGAATGATTCCTAAGTGCCTGGTATGGCTTGAGAAGGGAAACATGAAAGGTTGGGTGGATACGATAATGTGAGGGTAGAATCAAGGTCACAGCATTTTCATTTATAACCTTGGTTACAGGAAAAGGTCCAATAAATAGCTTGTTGAATTTGCGGCTAGGCACAGTGAGACATAGGTTTCTCGTGGATAGCCATACCAAGTCGCCAGGACTGTATGTAGGGGACGCTCTATGTCGGAGGTCATAATAATGTTTATGACGTGCTTGAGCCTTTTTTATGTTTTCTGAGAGTAATGTAAAAGATTCCGAAATGGAGTTAGTGAAATCATTTATTATAGGACACTCACTTTCCCTTTCGAGGGGTAGGCAAAACGACGGATGAAATCCGTAATTGGCATGGAAAGGTGTGTCTTTGATGGAAGCGTGATATGTGTTATTATGTGCAAATTCTGCGATAGGGAGCAAATCATTCCAATTATCCTGTTGTTGTGTAGAGAAACAACGGATATATTCTTCCAACCACTGGTTGGTACGCTCCGTCTGCCCGTTGGTCTGGGGGTGAAAAGCAGATGATAACCTTTGATCGATCTCAAGGGTTTTACATAACTGTTTCCAGAGACGCGAGGTAAATTGTGTCCCTCTGTCAGTCGTGATAGAAGAGGGTACTCCATGTAGTTTGATTATATTATTTAGCAACAATGTCACTGTTTCCATGCTGGTGGGCAGCTTATGGAAAGGGACAAAATGGGACATTTTTGTCAATAGATCGACCACTACCATAATTGTGTTGTTACCACCAGATTTGGGTAGTTCAACAATAAAATCTATGGCTATTTCACTCCAGGGTCTTTTGGGTATAGGAAGAGAAAGGAGATAGCCTGGAGGGTGTCTTCTATCTTTTTTACATGTGGTACATGTATTACAGGTAGAGATGTGTTTTTGTACATCAAAAACCATTCTGGGCCACCAGTACAATCGTTTAAGCAGTCTGTGAGTCTTATTAACACCTGGGTGTCCAGAGAATTTGGAATCATGTACCTGTTCAAGTATAAACGATCTCATTTTTGGGGGGATATAGGCCCTACCTTGATAACAAAGTAACCCATCAGATTTAGGAATTAGATTATAGGTATCCTTTGTTGTGTCGATGTCTTGTTCACTTTTTAATTTATCTGTGAAATCTACGATACCGCCTATAATGAAGTTAGGGGGAATAATAGTACCTGTTTGAGGAACCTGATGGGGTTTTGGAGGTAGCCTGGATAGGATGTCTGCTTTTGTGTTTAGGGAAGCTGTCCTATAGGTAATGATGTAGTTGAACCTTGAAAAGAAAAGACTCCATCTGACCTGTCTAGATGTGAGTGTTCGGTTGGTTTTGAGAAACTGTAGGTTTCTATGATCGGTATAGATAATGATAGGTTCAGCGGTTCCCTCTAATAAATGTCTCCAATTAACTAGGGCACTTTTCATGGCGAGCAGTTCTTTCTCCCCTACATGATAGTTTAGTTCAGAAGATGTGAGGACGCGGGAATAGTATGCTATTGGATGTAATTTATTGGTGGTTTTGGATTTTTGGGAAAGTACAGCCCCAATTGCATATTCAGATGCATCTACTTCAAGAGTATATTGAGAAAGAGGGTCAGGATAAGCAAGAATAGGAGCTGTAATAAATGCATTTTTTAGATAATTAAAGGCATCATTAGCTGAGGGGGACCACACAAAAGGTATATGATCTTTAGTAAGATTAGTTAGGGGTTTAGCAATGTGAGAGAACCCTTTAATAAACTTTCGATAGAAATTCGAAAACCCTAAAAATTTTTGGACATTCTTTTTATTGTGTGGTATGGGCCAATCAATTATTGCTTGAACCTTTGAATTTTCCATCTGAACCCCTTTTGATGAGATATGGTACCCCAGGAATGTGATATCATTACTATGAAATATACATTTTTCAGCTTTCACGTAGAGTTTATGTGCTTGTAAACGTGCCAAAACTGTTCTTACGTGTTTTACGTGTTAGAGAATATTAATATGTCATCAAGATATATTACTAGGAAGGTGTCCAGTATATCTCTAAATATGTCATTTATATAACGTTGAAATGTTGCAGGGGCATTACAAAGCCCGAATGGCATTACCGTGTACTCAAAAAGTCCGTACCTCGTACGGAAAGCCGTCAGCCACTCATCGCCTGAACGCATACGAATAAGGTTGTAAGCACCTCTTAGGTCAAGTTTGGTGAAAATAGATGACCCGTTCAATCTTTCTATAAGTTCAGGGATGAGCGGCAGAGGATAACGGTCTTTTACAGTACGTTTATTGAGCTCACGGTAATCCACAATAGGCCTGATGGTTTTGTCTTTGTTAGTCACAAAGAAAATGCCCGCACCTGCAGGAGAGGTGGAAGGTCTTATGAATCCTTTTCTAAGGTTTTCATTTATGTATTCTTTTAGTCTCACTAATTCAGTTTGGGATAGAGGAAAAATGTGCCCGTATGGGATGTCTGACCCTGGTATAAGTTCTATGGGGCAGTCATACTCTCTATGAGGTGGTAAAGATTCTGCCTCTACTTTGTCAAATACTAATGAGAAATCTTGATACTGATGGGGTATTAACCCTTCATCTTGGTTAATGTGGAGTATGGAGTGAGAAAGTAGACAAGTAGAATTACAATAGGACGAGTTAAATTCTATTGTATTATGTTTCCAATGAATCATAGGTTGGTGTTGTCTTAACCAGTGTAGCCCGAGTATGACCGGGAACATAGGAGAGGTGATTATATCAAAGGAAATGTATTCTTGGTGGTTGTTGTGAATGTTAACGAGTATGGGAATTGTTTGGTGCGTGATGGGACCTGTAGATAAACACTTTCCATCAATCAAACGTACTGCAACAGGATTTTCTTTCACAACAAACGGTATATTTTTATTTTTTACTATAGAGGTGTCAATGTAATTGGCATAAGCGCCAGAGTCCACAACGGCTTCAAGGTTTAGTCGCTGTCTTTCCCACTGTAACGAGATGGGAACTAGTAAATAAGTTGGTTTATGAGTAGAAAGTGTAAAATTGTGAAGAGTACAAATTGACTCACCAGATTTCTGTCTCTTCAGAGATGGGCAGTCCGTGACTGAATGATCCTTGGAGGCACAATACATGCAGAGAGCATGTTCCTTGCAATGAGACTTTTCCTCTGGGGTTAGCGGTCCTTTAATGAACCCAATATCCATGGCCTCGGCATTACCCCTTGGGCTATATGTCACAGGACGTGATGGATGATATCTGGTTACTGTGTCATGTGTTTGTTTCTCTAATCTTCTCTCTCTGAATCTCCTATCAATCTTAATAGTAAGGGCCATTAATGCCTCTAAAGAATCTGGGAGATCAATTCTAACTAATTCATCTTTTATGGGGTCTGATAGACCTAATCTAAATTGATTTATTAATGAAATCTGGTTCCATTGCATGTCTCTTTGCCAGATCTTGAACTCAGATATGTAGTCTTCTACATATCTTTTGTTCTGCTTTAGACTACGCAAGGTGTTTTCTGCTGTCAATTGTTTATGAGGATCTTCATATAGATCAGACATTGCTCTAAAGAATTCATCAACTGATTCAAGTATGGGGTCATTTGATTCATACAGGGAGTCCGCCCAAGCACGGGGTTCTCCTTTTAAATAGGATATTATTGTCAGAATTTTTACTCTCTCAGTAGGAAATGTTTTTGGTTTTAATGTAATAAACATTCTGCAGGCATTGTAGAACTGTCTAAAAGTTTTTCTATCGCCTGAGAAATGCTCAGGGGGGCTGATAGATGGTTCAGGAGGAACAGGAGGAGAGTTAAACCCTTCTTTTATAATCCCTTTTAGGGTTAAATTCTCTGAGTGTAGTTCTCTAAGACCCTGTGTCAATTGATCTACTTTATGTGAGAGTTCCATGACATGAGCCTGTAGGTCAGCAGGGTTCAGTATTCTGTTTTAAAGGCTTGGTATTCTGTAACACACACTAACTTACAGTTAGTTTTTTAGATCAAATATATAAAAAATAATTGTTATTGCAGGCCATAAAATAAATGTTGTGTCTCACATAATCTATAGTGGGCATTTATCTGAAAATACACACATATAAACTGAGTCAGTGGAGTTTGATATGAGAACTAAAACTGTATGTGGCCAATATAAGTGAGCTTGATTGTGGTTCTCACCAAAAGTAGTAAATTAATGGATTACAGTTTCTAGTTCTAAAGGTTTAGGACTGCATAATAGAAAAATGCAAAAGTAAAATAAAAGGAAAAAATAGGATTGTAGCAAAAAAATAAGTATGTGACAAAAATTACAAAAGAGATAATGTCCAGCAAACAAAAGATAAAGTAATGTTTTGTGAGAAAAAATGAATATAATAACAAAACGTTTTTATGACAAAAATATCAAGGAAAAAGTGTCCAGCAAAGACTCACCTCCGGAGGGAGAAAAAGTTAACAGTGGTGGTTCAGATTGTTTTAAGGCAAACCGCTGAGATAGATTGAGGGGAGAGCAGCTTACAGAGCTGCAGCGTCCTTGCTGTGTAAACCGAAAGTGCGGATGTCCGTGAAACCGGAAGTAGCAAGGTGTCAGGCAGACAGCGTGAGTAGTGCTGCACAGGGAGAATTCAGAGTCCTCAGTGTGATCGGCTGTGTAGGGAAGCATGCAACTTCAATACCAAGCAAGGTATTGAATGTTGCAGGCTCCTTTATAGCCAGGACTAATTTAGGGAACATAGCTCCTTAAAGAGACAGGGTTTGGAATCATGACAGTATGTGAGATAGAGGAGTGTATGTATGTGAGAGACAGAGTGTATGTATTCATGTATGTGAGACAGAGGAGTGTATGAATGTGAGAGACAAAGTGTATGCATTTATATATGTATGTGAGATAGAGGAGTGTATGTATGTGAGAGACAGAGTGTATGTATTTATGTATGTGAGATAGAGGAATGTATGTATGTGAGAGACAGGGTGTATGTATTTATGTATGTGAGACAGAGGAGTGTATGTATGTATGTATGTGAGATAGAGAAATGTATGTATGTGAGAGAGGGGAGTGTATGTATTTATGTATGTATGTGAGAGACAGAGTGTATTTATTTATGTATGTTTGTGAGAGACAGAGTGTATGTATTTATGTATGTGAGAGACAGAGTGTATGTATTTATATATGTATGTTAGAGACAGAGTGTATGTATATATGTATGTGAGACAGAGGAGTGTATGTATGTATGTGAGATAGAGAAATGTATGTATGTGAGAGAGGGGAGTGTATGTATGTATGTGAGAGAGGGGAGTGCATGTATGTATGTGAGATTGAAATAAGGTCAGTCTGCAGAGGCTTAGATACAAGGTAAAAAAAAGTATATTAATATAATCATGCTGGTTATGCAAAACTGGGAAATGGGTAATAAAGGGATTATCTATCTATCTTTTTAAATAATAAAAATTCTTGTGTAGACTGTCCCTTTTATTATGTGTATATACACATATTAACACATAAATATATATGTATATATTCATATACATACAGTATATATTTATAATCTGCTGCCCATCGCTGAGCGACTTACCCACTTCACTGCGCTATTTCTCATGCCATTTGTAACGACATGAGAACTAGACTCCCATTGGAGCCCGTGGAAGCGTGCTCTCGTAAACGCAAAACTTCTGTGCAATGCGAATGCTTGCATTTTAGTTAATCCCTTGAGACAACCTGGTTGACAACTTATAAACTTAAGTTGCCCAAAAAAAGGTAGCACGCCTGGAGACCTGTTGTTGGGTTAAAATAAAATAAAAGTATATAAAACACTTGTAAAACATATTAAAATAAAGTATTTCACACGTATAAACACTTATTAAAATTATATATATGTTTTTTATTATCAATTTTATTTTAGTAAATATGATCAAAGAAGGCTGTGAAAAAAATTGTCTTTGTTGTTTAACCTTTTGATCTTTTCTTCAAAAATACACAGAAATACTCTGCTCTCATGGAGATCCTTCACATTTTGAGGACAATGCTGGTGGACTCTCCTTTTCAGTTCAGCCCACAGTTTTTTCTATGGACCTTTATTTTTTGGTTAATAAACCATTTTTGCGTTGATTTTGATGTATGTTTTTGGATCATTGTCCTACTGGAAGATCCAAACGCAGCCCATTTCAAGCTTTCTGACAGAAGCAGTCAGGTGTTCATTTAATATCTGTTAATATATGGAGTCACCACCATATTTAAACCCATTTGAAGTTCCAACAAACTGAGGATGTTTGAATTTTTTTTTGGTTGAGAGTAGAGGCTTTTTTCTTGAAACCCTTCCAAACAACTTGTGATGATGTAAGGTCAGGGTTTCTCAACCACTGTCCTCAAGTACCCTTAACAGGCCATATTTTCATTATAGCTGAACTAGAGCACAGGTGAAATAATTAGCTGATGGGTGAGAGCAGGTTAGTAACCATGGTTACTGATCAGAAGATTATTTCACCTGTGCTATAGTTCAGCTATAATGAAAACCTGGCCTGTTTGATGTACTTGAGGACCGCAGTTGAGAAACACTGATGTAGGTGACGTCAGATTGTAGTTTTGGAGACTTTCTGATCCCAAGACACAACAAACTCTTGCAATTCTCTAGCTGTGATCCTTGGAGATATTTTGGCCACTTGAACCATCCTCTTCACAGTGCGTTGAGACAATATAGACACATATCCTATTCCAGGTTGATGATTCATAACATTTCCAGTTGACTGCAACTTTTTAATTATTGCCCTGATATTGGAAATGGGCATATTCAATGATTTTGCCATTTTCTTATAGACACTTCCCATTTTGTGAAGCTTAACAACCTTTTGTGACTTCCTTTCTGAAGACTTTTACACTATATTTTTAAATATACAAATATATATACACATACTGTATGTATGTATATATATATATATATATATATATTACATAGTTTATTTAAACAAAGTAATTCATTATAGATTTTTTTTTATTTCAGAATCAGGTCAGTTTCATTAGGTTGAGCATAAATACATTTCACAGATCTCATAGATGACACCATTTATAAAACTAACACCCATAATTGAGATGGTGTATTGTACAAGACTTTATATATCTTACAGAAAATGTGTCTATGACTTAGGGATCACATTATTATATCAAACAAGCAAGGGCAAGATTTTTATATGGTATTGGTATCACATATACAGCACCGCATATAAATGCGGCATGTATATTTCTCCCGTCGGCCACAATTTTTACTCCCATAAGCTAACATAGAACCGGGTCACAAATCGGTATCACATATTTAGCGCAAGGATTTACGTGGCAAAAATTTAGATATTTTACTCTATTTTCACCTCGCTGCACATAGGCATGCGTAACTGCCTAAAATTTTAACTAACACCTAACGCATGCGCAATATCTATCTAGCTCCTTAAAATAACTAACACCTAACGCATTCGCAATATCTACCTGTCAACCGCAATAAATAATAAACTATATTAACCCCTAATCCGCAAACCCCCACATCGCAAAATCTAATTAACCTATTAATCCCTAAAACGCCATCACCCTACAGCCCAATATACCTTAATAAACTATTAACCCCTAATCCGCCATTCACCCATATTGCAAAGAACCTATTAAAACTATTAACCTCTAAAACGCCATCCCCCACTAACACAATAAACTTAGTTAACCTATTAAACCCTAATCCATCAAATCCACACAACACAATAATCCAATTAAAACTATTAACCCCTAAACTACCAAACCCACACAATACAAATAATTAAATAAATTACTAAGCCTCCTAATCTAACACCCCCTAACCTAACACCCCCTAAATTAACCCCAATTACCTAAATTAAAAAATACTAAGTTACAAATAATTAAAATAAAAAAGCTAAGTTAAACAGCTCTTTTCCTTAAAAAAAAAGACTAAGTCCCCCCTCTAACAGTAAAACCCCCCACCCACCAAACCCTCCCCAAAATAAAAAAAATGTAACACTAAAAAAGACCTAAGCTACCCATTCCCCCTAAAGAGGCATTCGTATTGAATTAAAACCCTAATCTAAAAAAAAAAAAAAAAAGCCCAAGTCTACCCCCCCCCCCCAAATAGGTACTCACGGTTCCTGAAGTCCGGTGGAGAAGGTCTTCTTCCAAGCGGCCGACATCTTCTTCCAAGCGGGGACCTCTTTTTTCTTCATCCAGAACCGCGGAACTGAAGACCGGCGACCGCAGAACCATGGAGCGTGGAGGTTCCTCTTCGTACAATCGCCGCCATACACTGAATAGTGAATTTAAGGTATGCGATTAAATATGTTGTCCCTTGCATTCCTATTGGCTGATTTGATTCTTCAAATTCAAAACAGCCAATAGGATGAGAGCTACTGATTTGATATGTAACAAGCCATGTAAAATTAATTATTCAGAAGTTAATTTGTATTGTAAACATTGACGTGTGATTTTATAAATTGAATGAAAAGTTGATTTCACTAATGAAAAATGGTTTATTAGATAACATGCTAGGTAAAACAAGAACCCAAGGTTGCAAAAATGTATGCCGTATTTTTAGCAAAATGTTTTATAACAAAAATACTTTTGAAAGTATGTCAAATACAGAAATATTGTTGTACCTTTATCTTATTATCATTTTTTAAAACATATATTTATCGAACAGTATATAAAAATGTTTTAGTTTAACATGATGCCAGTGGCAAACTAAAATGCAAACAATGAACAAGAATAAGATGACAGTGTGACAGTGATTCAATGTAAAAAAGGACACTCTGTTTTCCTTGACAGATAAAGTGATAGATACAGTGCAAGCTATAGATTGAATATTTTTAGGTATGGAAAAAAAAGAAAAAGACTTCTTTAGAAATTTATTTTAGGATTTGTCTAAATAAAAATGAGCATTTAGATAAAGAACACAAAGTATTGTACAATGTTCCTTTATTTTATTAGTTTACTAAATTAATTCAATGGCTAATATATAAAGGGCTATTTTTTCCTTTAGATGAACAATTAAGTTTTACAGACATATCCTAGCTATATATTCTAAATGTTTCAAAAGGCTGGCCAAGACAAAACATAGGGGGTAAGATTACATATACAGCGCAGGCTTCAGCGCAAGCGCTAAAACCTGTGTCGTCCGTAATTTCACCTTGCACATCGGGGTATCACATATACGGCGCTGGCAGTTTATAAAGTGCTGTAAGTTGAATAAACTAGCGATGTCCAGAAATTAACGTAAATATAAATTTCTGGAGTCGCCGGTGACTTATGGCACTTTAGAAACTTCTGGCGCATAAGAAAATAAAAAAAAGTCTAACCCGCTCCCAAAAATAAACCTGACACGTAAAACCCCTATATCCGCCATCAAACCCACATTGCAAATAATAATAAAAGTATTAACCCCTAAACCGACAACCCCCCACAACGCAATAAGCCTAATTAAACTATTAACCCCTAATACGCCATTCACATACATCACATTCTATCTAATAAATGTATTAACCCCTAATCTGCCATTCACCCACATCGCGATCTACCTAGTAAAAGTATTAACCCCTAATCCACCATTAACCGACATCGCAAAGTCCCTATTAAAACTATTAACCCCTAATCCACCATTAACCCACATCGCAACAAACCTTATAAATCTATGAACCCCTAATCTGCCAAACCCACACAACGCAATAATCTTATTAAAACTATTAACCCCTAAACCGCCAAATCCACACAATGCAGTAAACCTATTAAAACTATTAACCCCTAAACCGCTAAAAACACACACAACGGAAATAGCTAATTAAATTACTAAGCCCCTAACCTAAAACCCACTAAATTAACCACAATTACCTAAATTAAAAAATACTAAGTTACAAACAATTCAAAATAAAAAAGTTAACATTACTTAAAAATATTAAATTAATCTAAGATTACAAAAATTAAAAAAATCTAACATTATAGAAAATAATAAACAAAATTATCCAAAATAAAAAAATTAAACCTAATCCCTATCAAAATAAAAAAGCCCCCCCCAAATTAAAACACCCCCTAATCTAATGCTAACATACCAATAGCCCTTAAAAAGGCCTTAAAAAGCTACCCATTGACCCATAAGGAGCATTTGTATGGGCATTGCCCTTAAAAGGGCATTCAGTTATTTTACTGTCATTAAAAGGGCATTCAGCGCTTTTTAAGAGTGCCCATTAAAAAAAAAAAAAAAAAACTTAAAAAAAGGCTAACCCCCCAAATAGGTACTCGTGGTTCCTAAAGTCAGGCGGAGAAGGTCCTGTTCCAGGCGGTGAAGTCTTTTTCCAAGTGGCTGACATCTTCTTCCAAGCTGGGACCTCTTCTGTCTTCATCCAGGGCCGCAGAGCTGAAGACCGGCTACCGCGGAACTGAAGACCGGCGACCGCGGAACTTTGTATGATCGCCGCTGTACACTGAATAGTGAATTTAAGGTATGCAATTAAATATGACGTCCCTTGCATTCCAATTGGCTGATTTGATTCTTCAAATTCAAATCAGCCAATAGGATGAGAGCTACTGAAATCCTATTGGCTGATTTAATATGTAACAAGCCATGTTTAGGGGTTAATAGTTTTAAGAGGATTATTGCGTTTTGTGGGTTTGGCGGATTAGGGGTTAATACTTTTACTAGGTAGATCGCTATGTGGGTGAATAGCAGATTAGGGGTTAATACATTTATTAGGTAGATTGCGATGTATCTGAATGGCAGATAAGGGGTTAAAAGTTTAATTAGGCTTATTGCGTTGTGGGGGGTTGTTGGTTTAGGGCTTACTACTTTTATTATTAGTTGCTATGTGGGTTTGATGGCAGAAATAGGGGTTTTACCTGTCGAGTTTATTTATGGGAGTGGGTTAGTCTTTTATGGGAGATTTGACTTTTTTTATTTTCTTATGCTCCGGTAGTTTCTGAAGTGCCGTAAGTCACTGGTGACTCCAGAAATTTGTATTTACGCTCATTTCTAGACATCACTAGTTTATCCAACTTACAGCACTTTATGAACTGCCGGTGCCGTATATGTGATACCCTGATGTACAAGGTGAAATCAAGGGTGGCACGGGTTTTAGCGCTTGCGCTGAAGCCTGCGCCATATATGTAATCTTGCCCCCTACGTTTTGTCTTAGCCAGCCTTTTGAAACATTTAGAATATATAGCTAGGCTATGTCTGTAAAACTTAATTGTTCATCTAAAGGGAGATATAGCCCTTTATATATCAGCCATTGAATTAATTTAGTAAACTAATAAAATAAAGAAATATTGTACAATACTTTGTGTTCTTTATCTAAATGCTCATTTTTATTTAGACAAATCCTAAAATAAAGTTCTAAAGAAGTCTATTTCTTTTTTTTTCCATACCTAAAAATATTCAGTCCAAAGCATGCACTGTGTCTATCACCTTATCTGTCAAGGAAAACAGAGAGTCCTTTTTGACCTTGAATCACTGTCATACTGTCATCTTATTCTTGTTCAATGTTTGCGTTTTAGTTTGCCACTGGTATTATGTTAAACTAAAATATTTTTATATACTGTTTGATAAATATATGTTTTAAAAAATGATAATAAGATAAAGATACAACAATATTTCTGTATGGGACACACTTTCACAAGTATTTTTGTTATAAAACTTTTTGCTTAAAATACGGCAGAAATTTTTGCAACCTTGGGTCAAGTTTTACCTAGCATGTTATCTAATAACCATTTTTCATTAGTGGAATCAACTTTTCATTCTATTAATAGAATCACACTTCAATGTATACAATACAAATTAACTTCAGAATAATTAAAGTGAAAGTAAATCCTAGCATTTTACAAATGCTAGGATTTACTATTGAAACAAATAAAAGGCACTTTCATTCATAAAGTATAAGATACTTCATGTAGAAAGCTCCTTTATTTGATTCAATTGATCGACGTTCTTAGCTCCTACAGCAGCCCACGGCTAAAAAATTTTTGGCTAAGAGGTGACGTTTTCACCTCTTAGCCAATAGCCGTGCGGTAAATCCGGCTTGGCGCCCATGTCTCAATCTGACACAGATCGATACTTAGGTCATTACAGATGTTCCGAATACACAATCGGCCCTATTTGACACTTTTTCAAAGTTATCAAATAGTTAACAGGTACGCTTGAGGCTATTCCGGCCCAGTGTACCTGGTTTTCAATCTGCCACCCTGGAGGCCGCGGATGCCATAGGAATCAATGGTAGTCTGAAAGCAGCGAAAGCTTATGTTCGATGCTGCCAGATATCCGATTGATTTCTGTGGTTGAAAACAAGTTACGTTTACACCTAACACCCTAACATAAGCCCTGAGTCTAAACACCCCTAATCTGCCACCCCGACATCGCTGCAAACGAAATAAAATTTATCAACCTCTATCCCGCCGATCCCGGACCCCGCCGCCACTAAATAACTGTATTAACCCCTATTCCGCCGCTCCAGGACCCTGCCGCCACTAAATAAATGTATTAACCCCTAAACCTCTTGCCTCCCACATCACTAACTAAACCTATTAACCCCTAAACCACCAGTCCCCCACAGCTCCATAAACTAAATTAAGCTATTTACCTCTAAACCTAACAACCCGTTAACTTTAAATTAAAATTACAACATCCCTATCATATAATAAATTTAAACTTAGCTGTAAAATTTAAATAAACTATATTAAACTATTAATTAACCTACCCTTACTATTATACTAAAATTAAATTAAACTAACAATTAAATAAACTAAATTACATATTAAAAAACCTAACCCTACTAAAATTATTTAAATCTACTATTAAACCTAATTACAAATGACTAAATTACCAAAAAAATAAACGCTAAATTACAAAAAATAAAAAACACTAAATAACCAAAAGAAACAAACCACATTATCAAAAATAAAAAATAATTAACCTAATCTAATAGCCCTATCAAAATAAAAAAGCCCCTCTAAATAAAAAAAACCCTAGCCTACAATAGACTACCAATAGCCCTTAAAAGTGCCTTTTGTGGGGCATTGCCCCAAAGAAATCAGCTCTTTTACCTGTAAAAAAAAAATACAAATACCCCCAACAATAAGACCCACCACCCAACCAACGAACCCCCCCAAATAAAAACCCTATCTAAAATAACCTAAGCTCCCCATTGACTTGAAAAGGGCATTTGTATGGGCATTGCCCTTAAAAGGGCATTTAGCTCTTTTAACTGCCCAGACCCTACTCTAAAAATAAAACCCACCCAAAAAAACTTAAATAAACCTAACCCCGACGATCCACTTACAGTTCTTGAATTCCCGCTTGAAATATCCATTCAGCGGGTGAAGTCTTCATCCAGACGGCATTTTCTATCTTCATCCATCTGGCGCGGAGCAGGTCAATCCTGAAGACATCCGGGGAGGAGCTCCTCTTCAATACGGTCGCCGCCGTAAACTGGAACTTGAATGTAAGTGATGTCATCCAAGATGGCGTCCCTTGCATTCCTATTGGCTGAAAGGTTCCAATCAGCCAATAGGATTAGAGCTGCTAAAATCTTATTGACTGTTCCAATCAACCAATAGGATTGAGCTCTCATCCTATTGGCTGATTGGAACAGCCAATAGGATGAGAGCTGCTCAAATCCTTTTGGCTGATTGGAACAGCCAATAGGATTTTAGCAACTCTAATCCTATTGGCTGATTGTAACCTTTCAGCCAATAGGAATGCAAGTGATGCCATCTTGGATGACATCACTTGCATTCAAGTTCCAGTTTACGGCGGCGACCGTATTAAAGAGGAGCTCTGTGCCGGATGTCTTCAGAATGGACCTGCTCTGTGCCTGATGGATGAGGATAGAAGATGCCATCTGGATGAAGACTTTGCTGGCTGGATGAAGATGGAAGAGGCCTCCTGGATGAAGACTTCTTGCCGCCCGGATGAAGACTTCTTGCTGGATGGATCCTTCAAGTGGGACTTCAAGAACTGTAAGTGGATCGTCGGGTGTTAGTGTTAGGTTTATTTAAGGTTTTTTTTCAGTGGGTTTTATTTTTAGAGTAGGGTCTGGGCAGGTAAAAGAGATAAATGCCCTTTTAAGAGCAATGCTCATACAAATTCCCTTTTCAGGGCAATGGGGAGCATAGGTTATTTTAGATAGGGTTTTTATTCGGGGGGGTTGGTTGGTTAAATTATTATTGTTGTGGGGTGTTTGTATTTTTTTTACAGGTAAAAGAGCTGATTTCTTTGGGGCAATGCCAAACAAAAGGCCCTTTTAAGGGCCATTGGTAGTTTATTGTAGGCAAGGTTTTTTTTTATTTTTGGGGGGGCTTTTTTATTTTGATAGGACTATTAGATTAGGTGTAATTCTTTTTTTATTTTTGATAATGTAGTCGTTCCCCCCCCCCGTAATTTAGTGTTTTTTATTTGTTGTAACTTAGCGTTTATTTTTTGTGGTAATTTAGTAATTTGTAATTAGGTTTTATAGTAGATTTAAATAATTTTAGTAGGGTTAGGTTTTTTAATATGTAATTTAGTTTATTTAATTGCTAGTTTAATTTAATTGTAATATAATAGTTAGGGTAGGTTAATTAATAGTTTAATATAGTTTATTTAAATTCTACAGCTAAGTTTAAATTTATTATAAGATAGGGATGTTGTAATTTTAATTTAAAGTTAGCGGGTTGTTAGGTTTAGGGGTTAATAGCTTAATTTAGTTTATGGCGATGTGGGAGACCAGAGGTTTAGGGGTTTATACGTTAATTTAGTGGTGGCGGGGTCCTGGAGCGGCGGGATGGGGGTTAATAAATTTATTTAGGTGGTGGCGGGGTCCAGGAGCAGCAGGATAGGGGTTAATAACTTTATTTAGGTGGAAGCAGGGTCTGGGAGCGGCGGCATAGAGGTTAAACATTTTAGTATAGTGGCGGCGTTTAGTGACAGGGTATAAATAAAGTTGGTAAAAAGCTGAATAGAAGCAAGATCAATGACTGTTAGTTAACAACAGTCCGATGCTCATCGCTCCATACTTGGTGCGCGTCTTTTTGCCGGCTTTTCTTAGAAAGAAGGAGAGCGTATTCAGGTCCGTGGCCACGATGTTAGGCGATCTTAGGCGAGCGTATTGGTGCCATCGAATTCAACAAAGTTGACGGCTTGATAGATATCCCCCTTATTATGAGTTGAAAGTAAACTGTTTTCCCTTGCCGAAGTTAGAATATTGCGTGCACGATCACGTATTCCCAAAAAGAAGATTGTGTAATTATGAATGTAAGTGTACTTTGTAATGTATTTTTTGTGACATTTTTTTTGTTTCAGCAAACAGTTAATCAAAGCTCTGAGGTTGTGGTAATCACCAAGCGATCGCATTTACTTTCTATGCGTAATACCAGCGGTAACCCCAAAGACTGCAAACACCCTCAATAAACCCCTTATTCAAGTGCAAACGTTTGCGTTTCACTCATAATCTGGCCCATAATGTGATGCATTTGTGAATAATTGCTTGTTTATAGCATGCATACTGACCTTGTAGAATATCAGACTTAAAGGGACACGGATCCCAAATTATTTATTTTGTGATTCAGATAGAGCTTAACATTTTTAGCAACTTTCTAATTTACTCCTATGATCAATTTCTTTTCGTTCTCTTGCTATCTTGTTTTGTAAAAAGAAGGCATCTAAGCTTTTTTGGGTTCAGACTCTGGACAGCACTTTTTTATTGGTGGATGAATTTATCCAACAATTAGCAAGAACAACCCAGGTTGTTCACCAAAAATGGGCCGGCATCTAAACTTACATTCTTGCATTTGAAATAAAGATACCAAGAGAATGAAGAAAATTTGATAATAGGAGTAAATTAGAAAGTTGCTTAAAATGTCATGTTCTATCTGAATCACAAAAGAAAAAAAATTGGGTTCAGTGTCCCTTTAATAGATTTAAGGAGGGTAATTATTTTTACAGCAGCAGTGTAAGAAATAGATATGTCAATTTTATAACTTTAATCACTAAAACAGAATGCCACCTGTCTAGGGGATATAGGCCAAAATAGATTAAAATCATCATGGTCCTTTGATACTTATGGTAACAAATTTTGTTTATATCAGAGGTATCTTTACAACGTTTCAGAGATCGTGGGAATATAGTATGATGCTTTGCAGAGGTAAATGAGTATATCACAGTGGTCAAATATTCTCACAATATTTTTCATTCCCTTTTTTTAATAAATTGCCATCCAAAACTTTTTTCTTGCTAGTTTGCCCTACACAACTTATAAAATTACCATAACCAAAATAGATTTTTATTTTTAGCACCTCTGAAGTCATGAATACCGCATGAATCCAGTATAGCATACAATAGAGAGCATGTACAAAGGCAGACAAACTAGAAGAAGACAGCAATGGTCAATAACTACAATTATCCTAACTTTGTGAAGGCTCTAGATTTTATTAAAGACACAGAGACAAATAATTTGTTATCTCTTTCTTTTACTGTTCAATGCAGCTTTAAAAGTTCATCATAAATGTGTTACATCAATAAAACAGAAGATTAAACTAACAGAAAACAAGTTTGGCCAGTAGACAGGAGAAGAGACCGTCAATCAGGATACAGGTCACCACCACAAACTTCCCAATACAAATCACAATGTCCTATTTCTTGCTGAGTCACAAAAATGTAATATAGTAGAATAAAGTTCATACCAATAACCGTAGAAACTTGAAAACAACTTTAGAAGGAAATTATTTACACCAAAATGAAACAATCTCTTTCCATTTTATAGGAACATCTGGAACCGGGGTTGTAAGACACTGGAGAATCCCTCAGCATGCAATTTGTCTTCGTTGATTTGGAGCTGAAAGTAATACTGAAACATTTGGGAGGGGTAACATGAAAGGAAGGGAAACTATTTGTCTCTGTCTTTAATACAATCTAGATTATTTCTTCACAAATTTAGGATAATCAGAATTTTATTACAAGCAAAGAGACTTCTTATTTTGCTAGTTTAAAGCTAACTAACAAAATAAATTTAACAAGCATGTTGAATGGGTTTGAAATAAAATTGTTTGAAAATAGAGTCAGAAGACCAATCTGCCGCATTCAAGATTTGTTGAAGAGAGGCAAACTTTAAAAATGCCTTAGAGGCCACTGAACCTGTAGCTGAATGAGCTGTAAAGGATAAATCAATACCAGCTTATTTCAGAACCTATTTAGCCCATCTCACAATGGAGGTGGAAGTGACAGGAGAGAAGGGCGACTCAAAAGAAATTAATAATTGAGATAAAGAAGAGTTTTGAAAGGATAAGGTTCTAGATTCATATTCTTTTAAACAATTAACAACACTTAGAGAACACTTAGAGAAGGTTCAGAAGGTAAGGATAGAAAATAGAAGATAACGTTTTAGTTCTTTGCAATATAAGAGAAGTAATACCTTCAGGGGTAAATCGTTTAGAATTAAAATCTAGAGCATGGACATCAGAAACTATATGAAAAGAAATGAGGCATAAAAGAGTAGCACGTTTAGTACACAACTGTTTCAGATATAATAAGTTATTCAGAGGACATTTAAAAAAAAAAGGAAAAAATAAAATACATTTCTCAAAAGATAGTGTATTTAGGAATTGGGGACATTCAAGTCCAATTACCTTTAATAATTTACAAATCAGGGGATATGCCCTATTGGAGAATTATTAACCAGGGAGTGATATACAGAAATAGTCGAACAAGCAACGTTGATAGACCTATAAGCTAAAATGGAATAAAAAAAAAGATAATTTGACGTGATTTACTTTTGCTGAAAAAGGATCCAAATCCCTTTGTAGACATCAGCAAGACCATTTAGACCATGCTGCTTGATAACATATGTGTGTACCTGGGGCAATGGAAGTTTGAATGAGAAGTTTATCTCCTTTAGAAAGACCTTCGAGAGAGAAAGGTCTCCTGAAATTTTCTATGGCATGTGAGTCAGGGATTGTGACAGTATGAGAGTGTGATAATTTCCATTGAAATCTAGAAGGAGGTCTGCAATATGAGGTAGAAGGAGTGGATGGAAGAACAACATCTCCAGAAGAGATTGGTGCCAAAGCTGAGTTGGCCAAAGGAGAGTTATTGTCAACGATAAGCAATCCCTTTGAACTATTGATATTGTTCTTGCTATCATTGAAAAGGGGAGGGAAAGGCATAAGCATTTTGAACAATCCAATGTTGAAAGAAGGCATCTATCTATTTGGCTTCTGGATCTGGGTGCCAACTGTAATATGGGCATAATTGGAAATTCAATCGAGAGGCAAATAAATCTATAGAAAAGGGACATCTTAAATCTGGCAAAGGAGCAAAACATTTTTTATTTAATTCCCAATCTCTCATATCTCTCAGATAATGAGAACCCCAATCCACTGAGGTATTGAAGAGCGCTTCTCTGTTTTTATTTATGCATATTATGACCCTGAGGGGAGTCTCCCTAAGGGTGATGCGGGAAGTCAGACGTGGACCCATTGCTCAGTGTGCCTAGAGGGATATGGCTGCACCTCACTGACGAGGCCAACAATAGGCCGAAACATATGTCTTGGGTTTTGCAATTTCTCTTATTCAGAGAGGGATTGCCTGATATTTCGGGACTGGACTGCACGGTTAAGTCAGGATCAGACTGATATACTACAGGAAAGTTCTTCTCAGTGATAGGCACATGTTGAGCAAAAAGAGGCTGCTTCTTGGGTGGTAACTAGCCATAGAACAAGCTATTATGCTATTGTTTGTTCCCAGGTTGAGTGATTCTCTGTTTTTATTTAGTCCTGGGATATAATCTACTCTGACAGAACTATTCCTCTTTAGACAAAGATGAATGAAATCTTTGGTGATTCTGGAAAGATCTCTGGATTTGGTACCACTTGGATGGTTTAAATAATAAACTGCTGACACATTGTCCAGATGAAGAAGAATATACACTGGGGAAGATTTTTTTGTGAAACTCTTGACTGCAAAATAATCTGCCAAAAGTGCCAAACAATTTATATGTAAGTTCTTCTCCAAAAGTGTCCACTTCCCTCTGGTGATACAAGGGCCACAAAGAGCACTCCAACCAAAACCGCTCGCATCTGATTCTTTTATTTATCTGATATGGAGAGCTCCCAAAAATGGCCCTCACATACCTATGCTCTCATATTGGTCAACCACCAGACTAAGGGGTCAATTTACTAATGTGCGAGCGGACATGATATGATGTAGCGTATCATGTCAGCTGCACATCGATAAATGCCGACAGCAAGTGCTGGCAGCATTTATCATTGTACCAGCAGTACCGTCCCCTGCAGATTCGCGGCCGCTAGCAGGGGGTGTCAATCAACCCGATTGTATCCTCAGAGCAGGCGGACAGGTTATTGTCACACATATGCAATTCACCGTTATTGTATACTACTGTCCCTTTAAGTTTTTATTACAAATTCCTTTAAATACCTCCCTCAACCTTAAGTCAGTGCTTGGTATTGATTTTCTGTCCACCCAAGCTCCACCCAAACCTCCCAACCTGCTTGGAGATCACTCAGTTCGGATACTGACAGCCTGTGCCTTCCTAGCTCCTCACAGACCTGCTACGCTAATCCGGAAATTGGCCTCTGTGACGTCACACGCCGTATTCAGCCGCCACAAGCCAGCTCTCTCTGCTCTCACCGCTGACACCGCTGCTGCGGTTTACTCTCTACTACAGCCCTCTAAAGGTACCATTACTAAGAGGATCTCTCATAAGTTTTTGCCAATCTAACTTTAGTGTTTATTCCATAATAAGGTACTTGTTCCTTTTTTCCTGACACTTTGTTTTGCCTGACCTCCCGCTGCTTCAGTTACCTTATTTTTGGCCGTTAATTATCATTTTGCGCATATGTATTGTATTTCATATTTTCTACCTGTGATTTCAAGGAGGCAAGATACACTGCTGAAAACCATACTTAATATTAGCTGCGTCAGCCATAGTTCAATATGCTGCAACTTGCTTATCATATAACAAACTGCTTCATGTGTGTGTGCTGGGATTTTACTTGTTACACCGGGGTAATGCTCATGTAATTTCCTGCTACATACTTAGCAACAACCTTTCAAAATCATATATCAGCAGCTGTGGTCCAACTTCTATTTTGTCTTCTTTCCAGACATTACAGGAATACCAAGCCTTGATAAAATGGACCCAACTGATATGTCAGCTCATATGCAAACATTAAGCACTAAAGTAGATATGTTAACTGAAGGGCTCACAGCACTCAAATTAGAGAATGATAATTTAAAAACATACATAAAGGAGGTAGTGGATAGAAAACCCCCTCCCCAGGAACCCCAAATTAGTGCTCCTGAACCTTTTACAGGTGATAGAAAAACTTTCAGAGAATTTAAGAATTCATGCTACCTGTTGTTTACCCTCAAACCATATACCTATCCTAATGATAGGATAAAGGTTATGACCACCATCTCTTACTTAAGAGCAGAGCCCAGAGCATGGGCAAACACCTTTTTAGAGCACAACGATGACATCCTTAATTCCTTAGACTCCTTTTTCTCTGCCCTAGCACAAATCTATGATGACCCCTTTAAACAACAGACGGCTGAAACAGCTATGAGGTCCCTAAAGCAGAGGAAAAGAGAGGTTGAGGAATATATCTCCGAATTTAAAAGGTGGGCTCCTGACACCCAATGGAACAACTTGTCTCTGCGAAACCAATTTCGCCTAGGGTTGTCAGAAGCCATTAAGGATGAACTATCACGTACCCAAATACCCCCTACTCTTGAACAACTCATAGATCTCAGTATTTGCATAGATAGGAGGCTTAGGGAAAGACATCATGAAAGAAGTAGTCACGACTCACCCTATAGGCAAAAAACCACATCAACTCCACCCACAACACATTCAAAACCCCCAGCTGAACCTATGGATATCGCCTTTCTACGAGGTCCTCTGAGCTCCCAGGAAAAGTTAAGGCGTCGCACAAATAATCTTTGCATGTACTGCGCATCAGAAGACCATGGGGTCAGAGACTGTCCCAACTTAACCCGTCAAAGAAAGGGTAAGTTGCTTACTCCCACTTCCTCAATAAAAAGCATTCTCAAATCTGCTCATTACTGTAAAATTCCTCTTGTCTTACAGTGGGACCAAACTCGGGTGACACTTCAAGGGATCATTGACTCTGGTGCCTCTCTCTCTTACATAGACGTTTCTTTCTGTAAAATTAATAAAATACCCCTGCATAAGAAACTGTCTCCTGTCTACTTGAGGGGGATTGATGGTAAGGTTCTCTCCACTGGTCCAGTTACCTTCGAAACCATTCCCATCTTAATGTCAACAGAATGCCATCACAGGGAGTATATTAAATTTGACGTTATTACCTCTCCTGATTTTCCTTTGATATTAGGGCTACAGTGGCTTCGGCAACATGATCCCTTGATATCATGGTCCTCACTCTCCTTACAATTTAACTCTGAGTACTGCAAAACTACCTGCTACCCACATCTACTTCTACAAAACACCTCAGAGAGTTTACAGTCAAATGTACCTATGGACTATGCAGAGTTCAAAGATGTATTTAGTAAAACCCAATCTGAAACTCTTCCTCCACACAGGCCATATGACTGCCCCATAGATTTACTACCTGGAGCAGTCATACCATGTGGTCACATATTCCCTCTCTCCAAACCGGAATTACTACACCTCAGATCCTACATCGACGAAAACTTAAAAAAAGGCTTCATCAGGCCATCAACCTCCCCTGCTGCAGCAGGTATCTTCTTTGTAAAGAATAAGGACGGTTCTTTAAGACCTATAGTGGATTATAGGCAGTTAAATAAAATAACCATAAAAAAACGTTACCCCTTATCGCTGATTCCGGAACTAATTGAGCGGTTGGTAGGCTCTAAGATCTTCACCAAGTTAGATCTTAGGGGCGCGTACAACTTGATCAGGATGCGGGCAGGAGACGAATGGCTGACTGCATTTCGTACCCGTTATGGGTTATACGAATATGTAGTTATGCCATTTGGTCTCTGCAATGCCCCTGCCACCTTCCAGCACCTGATCAATGACATCTTCAAGGATGTGCTAGACACTTACGTCGTTATCTACTTGGACGACATTTTAATTTTCTCAAAGACCCTCGCCGAGCACAAGATGCATGTCCGTCAGGTTCTTACACGTCTACGAAACAATTCATTATTTGTGAAGGCCGAAAAATGTACGTTCCACGTAAACAGTATTCCCTTCCTGGGCTACATTATATCTGATATGGGAATACCCATTGTCGAAAATAAGATCAAAACAGTATTAGATTGGCCTGTTCCCACAACTAGAAAACAAGTTCAAAGTTTTCTTGGTTTCGCCAACTTTTACAGAAAATTTATTAGGAACTATTCTACTCTGGCAAAACCACTCACTGATCTCACAAAACAAAATATCAAATTTGTCTGGTCCAACACCACCCAAGAAGCTTTCGACAGATTGAAGACAAGTTTCACATCTGCTCCTATCCTCAGGTATCCTAACACCGAACTCCCATTCACCCTTGAAGTAGATGCCTCAGACTTCGCTCTTGGAGCCATCCTGTCGCAAAGAGAGTCTCACCAACAACCACTGCACCCAGTAGCTTACTACTCTAGGTCCTTGACCTCTGCAGAAAGACATTACCCGGTGGGTGAGAAGGAGCTCCTTGCCATAAAGGCTGCTTTCGAACAATGGAGACACCTACTTGAAGGAGCCTCAACACCTACCATTGTATACACTGACCACAGGAATCTACAGTTTCTTAAATCCACTAGAACGCTTTCTGCCCGCCAAGTCCGCTGGAATCTCTTCCTATCACGCTTCAACTTCCTCATCACTTACAGACCTGCGAGCAAAAATGGCAAAGCAGATGCTCTCTCTCGGATACCACACACATTGGTAGATCATACCTTTAACCGGCACGTTATCCCAGAAAATAATTTCCTTCTCTTCTTGATAGATTCCCTACCGCTTCTACGGTCCGAACAAATCAAAGATCCATTAAAACCTCTACATCTCTTACGAAGGAATAACGACGGAGTTTATTGCCACAACCAGAAGTTTTACATTCCCCCTTCTCTACGTGACCAACTTCTACGCTCTGCACATGACTCACCTCTTGGTGGACATTGTGGGTTGCAAAAAACGAAAGAACTCTTACAGAGGTCATACTGGTGGCCTACCATCCTTCCTGATGTTACTCAGTTCATAAACACCTGTCGAGCCTGTACCATCTCAAAAAGAAGTAAGAGGCCTCCTTTCGGACTCCTGCTTACCACACCTACTCCAGATAAACCCTGGCAAGAAATCGCCTTGGACTATATAGTAGATCTGCCAAAATCAGATAAAAACACAACTATACTTGTTGTAGTAGATCTGTTTAGTAAAATGCTCCACTTGATACCTTATCACAAGCTCCCAACTGCTGCTGAGACCATCCATCTATTGCTTGTGAATGTCATTAAACTACATGGACTTCCTAGTAAAATATTAACTGACCGTGGGTCTCAGTTCACTAGCTCTTTATGGTCTGCTTTCTGTAAACAGTTCTCCATTGACAAATCCCTGTCTTCTTCATATCATCCTCAGACAAACGGACAGACAGAGAGGTGCAACCAATGGGTGGAGCAGTTCCTACGAACATTTTGTCATAATAACCAACATTCTTGGTCCCAACAGTTACACTTTGCTGAATTCGTCTTCAACAATACTATACACTCAACCACTAAACAGACACCCTTCTATACCAACTATGGATTCCATCCGAAATTCCAATATCTTCCAGACCTAGCCGCAAACCATCCTTACATATCAGACCTAACCTCCACCATGGATTCAAATTTCACTACTGTTAAACATGCCATTGAAGATGCAAAACTCATACAGAAAAGATACTATGACTTACGCCGTACACCTCCACCTGCATACTCTGTTGGAGATCTCGTATGGCTCTCCACCAAGAATCTTCGATTATCCACGCCATCTAGGAAACTCTCACCACTCTTCATAGGACCTTTTCCTATACAAAAGATCATAAATTGTAACGCAGTTCGCCTCACTCTGCCAACCACCTTAAAAATACATCCTACCTTCCACGTCTCCCTTTTGAAACCCTACCGCCATGTTCGTGACCGTGGCTTAGATGCCACTTTGCCTCCTGTATCTGTGGACCCTAACCTGGAATATGAGGTTGAGGATATTTTGGACAGCAGACTATCGAGGGGTGTGATACAATATCTTATTAAATGGAAAAACTACCCCTTGGAACATAACTCTTGGGAACCTTCTTCTAACATCTCCGCACCCAGACTGATATCCCAATTCCATCAGAGGTTTCCTGATCGGCCTCGATCTTGAGCTTCGGTGCCGCTCCTTGGAGGGGGTATCCTGTCACACATATGCAATTCACCGTTATTGTATACTACTGTCCCTTTAAGTTTTTATTACAAATTCCTTTAAATACCTCCCTCAACCTTAAGTCAGTGCTTGGTATTGATTTTCTGTCCACCCAAGCTCCACCCAAACCTCCCAACCTGTTCGGATACTGACAGCCTGTGCCTTCCTAGCTCCTCACAGACCTGCTACACTAATCCGGAACTTGGCCTCTGTGACGTCACACGCCGTATTCAGCCGCCACAAGCCAGCTCTCTCTGCTCTCACCGCTGACACCGCTGCTGCGGTTTACTCTCTACTACAGCCCTCTAAAGGTACCATTACTAAGAGGATCTCTCATAAGTTTTTGCCAATCTAACTTTAGTGTTTATTCCATATTAAGGTACTTGTTCCTTTTTTCCTGACACTTTGTTTTGCCTGACCTCCCGCTGCTTCAGTTACCTTATTTTTGGCCATTAATTATCATTTTGCGCATATGTATTGTATTTCATATTTTCTACCTGTGATTTCAAGGAGGCAAGATACACTGCTGAAAACCATACTTAATATTAGCTGCGTCAGCCATAGTTCAATCTGCTGCAACTTGCTTATCATATAACAAACTGCTTCATGTGTGTGTGCTGGGATTTTACTTGTTACACCGGGGTAATGCTCATGTAATTTCCTGCTACATACTTAGCAACAACCTTTCAAAATCATATATCAGCAGCTGTGGTCCAACTTCTATTTTGTCTTCTTTCCAGACATTACAGTTATGGAGCAGCGGAGCTTGATAAATTGACCCCTAATTCTTCTTCGGCTTCTAACGACAAGGTAATTAGATGATTGTAAGAAAAAACATTCAATAAATGGGATATATGTAAAGGAGCTGGAAAAATTGCCTGGATAGAGGATGAGACTATCCCCACTATCCTGGCTATTGTTCTGTTTGAAACTAATTGTTTTGCTAGTGTTTTTGAAATCTCTTTCTTTATATTTTTTATTTTCTCAGAAGATAAACTGAGTAAAGAATTTGAAGTGTTTATTGTGAAACAAAGGAAAATAATGTTTTTTTTTTCTGGGAGTAAGGATGGTTTTCTGAGAGGGGAATTGTTGTTGTTAATTGACTTTTTAACAAGAGAAAATTCTGATTCATACTGAGAATGTCATCTAGATTAATTATAAATCAGATTCCTCTTATTCTTTACAATTCTACAGGTTTTAAGAGTTTTGTGAAAATACAGGGTGCTGAAAAAAGACCAAAGGGGAGACAAGTAAAACTCCCAAATTGATCTTTAAGCATAAAGGTCAGATACTTCCAATGATCTGGGTTTATTGGAACAGTAAGAAAGACATCTGAAAAGTCTGGACAAATCGTTAAGCATTCTCTGAGGTGATTAATACCCTCCATTTTGAAATGATGATAAACAACGTAAGAATTTAAGGATTTTAACTCTATTACTGGATAGAATTCACCATTTTTCTTTTTCACCATTAATAAATTGCTTAGATAAAGATCGGGAGAAAAAGTAACCTGAAAAATTTCCTGTTTGATTAAAGATTGGTTATTTCTTCCTGAACCAGAATTTAATCTTATTTGGATAGAGTATGGGAGGATAATTTTGATTTGTATGGAAGTGAATCCTATTGGCTAGATTTAGAGTTTTGTCGGTAAGGACCCGCGTAGCTAACGCTGGCTTTTTTCTGGCCGCACCATAAAAATAACTCTGGTATTGAGAGTCCACATAAAGGCTGCGTTAGGCTCCAAAAAAGGAGCGTAGAGCATATTTAACGCAGCTTCAACTCTCGATACCAGAGTTGCTTACGGACGCGGCCAGCCTCAAAAACGTGCTCGTGCACGATTCCCCCATAGGAAACAATGGGGCTGTTTGAGCTGAAAAAAAACCTAACACCTGCAAAAAAGCCGCGTTCAGCTCCTAACGCAGCCCCATTGTTTGCTATGGGGAAACACTTCCTACGTCTGCACCTAACACCCTAACATGTACCCCGAGTCTAAACACCCCTAGCCTTACACTTATTAACCCCTAATCTGCTGACCCCACTATCGCTGACCCCTGCATATTATTATTAACCCCTAATCTGCCGCTACTTACAGTATCCCTATGTACCCCTAATCTGCTGCCCCTAACACCACCGACCCCTATATTATATTTATTAACCCCTAATCTGCACCCCACAACGTCGCCTCGACCTGCCTACACTTATTAACCCCTAATCTGCCGAGCGGACCACACCGCTAACATAATAAAGTTATTAACCCCATATCCGCCTCACTAACCCTATAATAAATAGTATTAACCCCTAATCTGCCCTCCCTAACATCGCCGACACCTAACTTCAATTATTAACCCCTAATCTGCTGACCGGAGCTCACCGCTATTCTAATAAATGTATTAACCCCTAAAGCTAAGTCTAACCCTAACACTAACACCCCCCTAACTTAAATATAATTTAAATCTAACGAAATTAATTAACTCTTATTAAATAAATTATTCCTATTTAAAGCTAAATACTTACCTGTAAAATAAATCCTAATATAGCTACAATATAAATTATATTTATATTATGGCTATTTTAGGATTAATATTTATTTTACAGGTAACTTTGAATTTATTTTAACCAGGTACAATAGCTATTAAATAGTTAAGAACTATTTAATAGCTAAAATAGTTAAAATAATTACAAAATTACCTGTAAAATAAATCCTAACCTAAGTTACAATTAAACCTAACACTACACTATCAATAAATAAATTAAATAAAATACCTACAATTACCTACAATTAAACCTAACACTACACTATCAATACATTAATTAAATACAATACCTACAAATAACTACAATGAAATAAACTAACTAAAGTACAAAAAATAAAAAAGAACTAAGTTACAAAAAATAAAAAAATATTTACAAACATATTACATATTACATATTACAACAATTTTAAACTAATTACACCTACTCTAAGCCCCCTAATAAAATAACAAAGACCCCCAAAATAAAAAATGCCCAACCCTATTCTAAATTACTAAAGTTCAAAGCTCTTTTACCTTACCAGCCCTGAACAGGGCCCTTTGTGGGGCATGCCCCAAGAAGTTCAGCTCTTTTGCCTGTAAAAAAAACATACATTACCCCCCCAACATTACAACCCACCACCCACATACCCCTAATCTAACCCAAACCCCCCTTAAATAAACCTAACACTAAGCCCCTGAAGATCATCCTACCTTGTCTTCACCTCACCGGGTATCACCGATCGGTCCTGGATCCAAAATCTTCATCCAACCCAAGCGGGGGCTGGCGATCCATCATCCGGTGGCTGAAGAGGTCCAGAAGAGGCTCCAAAGTCTTCATCCTATCCGGGAAGAAGAGTAGATCCGGACCGGCAACCATCATCTTCCAAGCGGCATCTTCTATCTTCATCCCATGAGGACCGGCTCCATCCTGAAGACCTCCACCGCAGACCCATCTTCATCCGGCGACGTCCAACTGAAGAATGACGGTTCCTTTAAGGGACGTCATCCAAGATGGCGTCCCTGGAATTCCGATTGGCTGATAGGATTCTATCAGCCAATCAGAATTAAGGTAGGAATATTCTGATTGGCTGATGGAATCAGCCAATCAGAATCAGGATCAATCCGATTGGCTGATACAATCAGCCAATCAGATTGAGCTCGCATTCTATTGGCTGATCGGAACAGCCAATAGAATGCGAGCTCAATCTGATTGGCTGATTGGATCAGCCAATCGGATTGAACTTGATTCTGATTCCATCAGCCAATCAGAATATTCCTACCTTAATTCCGATTGGCTGATAGAATCCTATCAGCCAATCGGAATTCGAGGGACGCCATCTTGGATGACATCCCTTAAAGGAACCGTCATTCTTCAGTTGGACGTCACCGGATGAAGATGGGTCCGCGGTGGAGGTCTTCAGGATGGAGCCGGTCCTCATCGGATGAAGATAGAAGATGCCGCTTGGAAGATGATGGTTGCCGGTCCGGATCTACTCTTCTTCCCGGATAGGATGAAGACTTTGGAGCCTCTTCTGGACCTCTTCAGCCACCGGATGATGGATCGCCAGCCCCCGCTTGGGTTGGATGAAGATTTTGGAGCCAGGACCGATCGGTGATACCCGGTGAGGTGAAGACAAGGTAGGATGATCTTCAGGGGCTTAGTGTTAGGTTTATTTAAGGGGGGTTTGGGTTAGATTAGGGGTATGTGGGTGGTGGGTTGTAATGTTGGGGGGGGGGTATTGTATGTGTTTTTTTTTACAGGCAAAAGAGCTGAACTTCTTGGGGCATGCCCCGCAAAGGGCCCTGTTCAGGGCTGGTAAGGTAAAAGAGCTTTGAACTTTAGTAATTTAGAATAGGGTAGGGCATTTTTTATTTTGGGGGTCTTTGTTATTTTATTAGGGGGCTTAGAGTAGGTGTAATTAGTTTAAAATTGTTGTAATATTTTTCATATGTTTGTAAATATTTTTTTGTAACTTAGTTCTTTTTTATTTTTTGTACTTTAGTTAGTTTATTTCATTGTAGTTATTTGTAGGTATTGTATTTAATTAATGTATTGATAGTGTAGTGTTAGGTTTAATTGTAGGTAATTGTAGGTATTTTATTTAATTAATTTAATGATAGTATAGTGTTAGGTTTAATTGTAACTTAGGTTAGGATTTATTTTACAGGTAATTTTGTAATTATTTTAACTATTTTAGCTATTAAATAGTTCTTAACTATTTAATAGCTATTGTACCTGGTTAAAATAAATACAAAGTTACCTGTAAAATAAATATTAATCCTAAAATAGCTATAATATAATTATAATTTATATTGTAGCTATATTAGGGTTTATTTTACAGGTAAGTATTTAGCTTTAAATTGGAATAATTTATTTAATAAGAGTTAATTAATTTCGTTAGATTTAAATTATATTTAAGTTAGGGGGGTGTTAGGGTTAGACTTAGCTTTAGGGGTTAATACATTTATTAGAATAGCGGTGAGCTCCGGTCGGCAGATTAGGGGTTAATAATTGAAGTTAGGGAGGGCAGATTAGGGGTTAATACTATTTATTATAGGGTTAGTGAGGCGGATTAGGGGTTAATAACTTTATTATAGTGGCGGTGCGGTCCGCTCGGCAGATTAGGGGTTATTAAAGTGTAGACAGGTGGAGGCGACGTTGAGGGGGGCAGATTAGGGGTTAATAAATATAATATAGGGGTCGGCGGTGTTAGGGGTACCAAAGGATAACTTAAGTAGCGGCGCTTTGCGGTCGGCAGATTAGGGGTTAATTATTGTAGGTAGCTGGCTGCGACGTTGTGGGGGGCAGGTTAGGGGTTAATAAATATAATATAGGGGTCGGCGGTGTTAGGGGCAGCAGATTAGGGGTACATAAGGATAACGTAGGTGGCGGTCGGCAGATTAGGGGTTAAAAAAATGTAATCGAGTGGCAGCGATGTGGGGGGGGGCCTCGGTTTAGGGGTACATAGGTAGTTTATGGGTGTTAGTGTACTTTAGAGTACAGTAGTTAAGAGCTTTATGAACCGGCGTTAGCCCAGAAAGCTCTTAACTACTGACTTTTTTCTGCGGCTGGAGTTTTGTTGTTAGAATTCTAACGCTCACTTCAGACACGACTCTAAATACCGGAGTTAGAAAAATCCCATTGAAAAGATAGGATACGCAATTGACGTAAGGGGATCTGTGGTATGGAAAAGTCGCGGCTGAAAAGTGAGCGTTAGACCCTTTTTTGAGTGACTCCAAATACCGGAGGTAGCCTAAAACCAGCGTTAGGAGCCTCTAACACTGGTTTTCACGGCTACCGCCAAACTCCAAATCTAGGCCTATGTGAATTCCTAGAGTAGTTTGTAACACATTTGAAAAATGTAGAAGTTTGCCACCATTTGTATGAGGGGAAGATTTGGGATTTATAGTAAACAAAATTTACCTTGGGAAATACGAGATCTTTCTCTGGAATAAAGGCCTCTTTGGTTCCAAGGACAAGATCTTGAAGGGAAAAATTGTGTGAAAGGGTCTTGGTTTGGTCATTGAGGCCCGTAGTAGGATTAGACAAATTGAGACTGTGTGTAGTGAGGTCTATTTGAGAAAGTTGATTGGTCAGGAAAACAACCTCGAATTCTTCCGCCCTGTCAGAAAAATTCTGTTAATTAAAAATTTTCTTTAAAGAAGATATAACTTTAAGTAAAGTTGAAAAAGTGTTGGCATTATTATTAAGATCCTTTAAGAAGGAGCCTCCAAAAGGAAACCATCTTCATCGGACTGTGGGGCCTATCTATCAAGCTCTGTATGGAGCTTGAGGTCCCGTGTTTCTGGGGAGCCTTCAGACCACTGCTCCATAACCTGTCTGCCTGATCTGAGGAGGTGGACAGACATCGCCACAGTTCAATCCAATCAAATACGATTGGGTTGATTGACACCCCCTGCTAGCGGCCGATTGCCCGCGAATCTGCAGGGGGCAGCGTTGCACCAGCAGTTCACAAGAGCTGCTGGTGCAATGCTGAATATGGAGACCATATTGCTCTCTGCATTCAGCAATGTCTGTTGGACATGATCCGCTGATCGGATCATGTTCAACAGACAAATAATAAATAGGCCCCTGTAGCTTGTTATGAGCAGAGTCTATCCATTTGTTATCGATCCTTCTTAGAATATATTTACATCTTTCAACAATGATAGGGACATTAGTATTGCCAATAAGTGATATAATTCTATAAACCCACTCACTTATAACAAAGACGTCAACTAATTAATTCTGAATAACAGCATTATCTGCTAGCTCAAACAGTTTGCTTACGGGACTTTTGGATCAATTTCTTGAGTTAAATTACTGATTTTAAGTAATAAAGTTTGAGGGCATTCTGCTCTCATTTTATTTCTTGATTTAGTATTTAGGGTTTCCGGTTTTGGTATTCCACAAATTTTTCTTTGTCAAGGTCAGGTCCCCATTCTGATGACCTAGGATGATGTAAAATGTCTGTAAAAATGTAAATCTAAGGTTACCTAAAGCATCTTTAGAAGTGAAGAATATAATATTAATAATGGAACATCAAAAATGAAGCGGAGCACCGGTGTAATAAAATGTTCAAAGTCTTTATTACCAAAAAATCTTAAAATGTCTCAGCAGGAAACAAAAGTGGAATGTTGGCACAGATAGGAGTTAGCTAGTCCAGCTGACATGTTTCAGCTTGGTGCCGTTATCAAAGCTGATCCTAGATCATCAGAATGGGGACATGACCTTGACAAAGAAAAATTTGTGGAATACAAAAACTGGAAACCCTAAATACTAAATCAATAAAATAAAGAATTTGAACATTTTATTACACCGGTGCTCTGCTTCATTTTTGATGTTCCAATGTTCGGATGTGACCTCCTACAGCATGATAGCACGGTTCAACAGGGGAAATTCCCTAGCTATTCCCTCTAGCCCAGCGGCAGGCCTTACTAACAGCTTTGCCCAATGAGGATCGAGGAAACGGACAACACCCCCCATTGTGATGAATGAAGAGGGATCGGATTGGACAGCTGATAGACCCAGATGTCTCCACAGAGAGAGAGGCAAAGTGTCCGCTGACATAGCAGTGCCCGAAGGAGTGAACATGACCAGATCCAGCTTCTCCCTAAGACTGGATATACACATGAGAGGGGGTAAGGTTGACTTTTGCCTTGCCTTTTTTCATATACAGCAATTGATCTGCTACGTATTGCACATTGAGACACTTGTTATGCTTGCTTATTCAGCAGCTGTGTTATAGCTGTTTATATAAGCACAATACTTATAGAGGGGAGATTCTCCGTACCCTATAATATTAATAAACAACACTAAAGGGATCCAAAATCTTAATACTGTTTGAATGAATGGAAGTGTAACTAAATTGTGATATGGAAGTAATAATGTAGCGAGGAGGAGAAATGAAGATGACCCTCTTAACAGTAGCAAGAGTAGAGGAGGCGGGGAAGATGAGACATGACGTTGCCCATTCCCACCAAAAGATGGCATCACATCATGTGACCATCCGGAGAAAAGATAAACAAGATGGAGGATGCAACAGGTAAAATGGTCGTAGCAAAAAGGGGCAATGATAGCGCAAGCGATGGCATTATGAGACCGTAATTGCGGTGAGGGGAAATTAAATGAAAACTAGAAATATATAAAAAAAAAATATTAAAAGGATAAAAGGAAAAAAACTGTAAGATTTTAGAAAGTAATGAAGGAAAAGAGGAGAAACATGTCCTGAGGAGAGCTGATAATGAAAGCAAAACAATAAAAAGGAAAAAATCATTAAAATAATGGGGGGGAAATGTCACTTATCTGTTTTTTAACAACATTAAATGAAAGAGGATGTTGTGTTTTGTATTGGGCAGTTTGTGGTGGTGACCTGTGTCCTGATTGGACAGTCTTCTCAAACTGTATAAAGTTTTTTAAAAAGTTTAAAGGGACATTAAACCCACATTTTTTATTTTGGGATTTAGAAAGAGTATGCAATTTTAAACAACTTTCTAATTTACTTCTATTATCTAATTTCTTTAATTCTCTTGACATACTTTGCTGAAAAGCATATCTAGATAGGCTCAGTAGCTGTTGATTGGTTGCTGCATATAGATGCTTTATTTGATTGGCTCCCCCATGTGCATTGCTATTTCTTCAATAAAGGATATCTAAAGAATGAAGCAAATTAGATAATAGAAGTAAATTGGAATGATGTTTAAAATTGTATTCTCTACTTGAATCATGAAAGAAAAATTTTGGGTTTAGTGTCCCTTTAACTACTTTTCTGTTAGTTTCATTTTCTGTTTTATTGATGTAATGTATTTATGATGAACTTTTAAAGTTGCATTGAACAGTAAATTAAAGAGCTGGAAAATATGAAGTTTCTGTGCTTGTAATAAAATTACCTTATGGAGAAAACATAAGAAAGTCTGACTTGGAAAATATTTATAAAATAAAACTTTATATTAATAGGTTAATCAAATTGTATGGTACATCGTACCTACTACAAAATTAACATCTCAATATGAGGGAAGGCATCACAGAAAAAAAAATAAAAAATATATATATATATATATATATATAAAAGAAGTCCTAAATGCCTCATCAACGCCCAGCTAAAACCGTTTAACCAAGGAACGTGAAATTTTGAAGGTACTTTGTTTTTATGACGTACGCAACCACTAAGGAAGGATTTTTGAAAATTACGTCCCTAAGGGGGTGAAAAAGGGGGTGCATTTTTATGAGGATACCTGAATCTCAAAAAACGACGATGTTACAGACATGAAAATTGGTATTTAGATTCTCCTTGAAAAATAAAGAAACACATGTTTTACCATTTCCCAAAAATCCACTTAAGGGGGGGGGGAGGCTGATTTCTGAGGATACCTATATCTCAAAAACAAAAGCTGTTACAGATGTGAAAATTGGTATTTAGATTATCCTTGAAAATAAAGAAACACATGTTTTATCATTTCCCCGAAATCCAGTAAAGGGGGGTCAAAAGGGGGGGGTGATTTATGAGGATACCTATATCTCAAAAAGAGATACTTATTATATAACCCCTTAAAATACTTATTATATAACCCCGTTAAAAGAGATACTAATTATATAACCCCTTAAAATACAAATTCATACATAAATTCATACAAGTATTTAAAAATGTCATAAATGTTGGTGTAACCAATTGCTAAAATTTGGACAGCTTAATGTGTTTATTTTTCCTAAAAAAAAACACAGGCCAATGTAAATAAAAAAAAAGAATGTTCTTAGTCTGTCCCAGATATATACAATGGTACCTTGTGTCCCTGAAAAATATAATGCACAAGGGAAGCAACTATGCAGACATGGAGTCCACCAATGCTTAATTTTGCTTTTCAGCACTTCTGCTTGCAGTACTATCACTACATACATATGTGAGTGCTTCAAGCCTCTTAATTACAGCCGTGGATAGAACTAGTGAGTGGATAGCAAGTGAATAGCTCAGGAGAGACTAGACAGGTAAAAACGTACGATCTTGGTCCTTCTGAGATGAAATCACAGCCCATACTTGTGCCTCCACTACTGCAGATTCCTTATGTATCCCAGGATCTCTGCTCCAACTATTGATCACAGTAATTTCTCAGTGATACTCCCAAAGATGTAAACCTCCTCCTTCTGCAGGGCACTTCATAGACACCAACTCCAAAGGTACATTAATGTGTGAAATGTAAATATATGTCTTTTCAGGAATAGCTTTTTTTTCAAAAATGTTTGCTAACATTGTTGCACACAATTGAGCCCCATCTTTGTGACTTACTATCTACTTGTGTTAGATGTAATTTATGGGCAAAGCCATTAAACAATAATTTATGCAGTGTAAACTTGGTGCAGATTATTGTTTATTGGTTCCAATTGATGTCAACAGGAGTCGATAATACTTAACCACTGCCGATATTTAGTAAGCACTTATTGAAAAAAATCTGTGCAATGTAGCAATAATAACATCTTACATAGTGCTATTCTCTTTAACGGCTAATTACATTTTATTATTGGCAGCTATGTAAATGTGGCCATAGCTGGTCATAGATCCTGCATTCAACAGACTATGTCAAATATTATATTTCCCCCTCCTACTCCACTACATTGCTAATTATTGTTTTCCTATTAAAAAGTGCAAATTATCAAAAATACATTAAAAACATTTCCCAAACAATTCATACTCCATCTATTGCCTTGTATTTTTTTGTGAATGAAGTTAGACTAATACTTATTATATTTCAAGATTGTGTGCAAAAATTTATTTTCTATCAAAAATTAAGGTGGCTTTTTAAAATGCATTTGATAATACACTAGCATTAACTAAATGAATACATATTTTTACAGGCCATGAAAGATTGAACTATTTGAAACACCTTCAGATCGTGTGTGGTTTGCTAATGAAAAAATTGCTAAACCAAGTAAGCTAAATTTGCATAATTATGAATCACCGAATCTGCATAGCGTAAAATCATATTACCTACTTTGCATGCACTAAAAAGCTGGGAAAAAAGGATTTAGGGAAAGTGGTAATATTTCTTTGAGAGTTTTCAAACAATACAATCTGCTTTCATAGATTAAAGGAACAGTAAACATTGTTAAAAATGCTGTCACATAAGGATAACCTTTCCTAATATTGACTAAGGCAGCTAAAAATGTGCATACCTTGCATGTGTAGACATCTTCAATGCTACAGCTTTCTAAAAAAAAAAGTGTCATGGACATGCTGAAGAGGATGTCTACACATGCAAGGTAAGTAAACTTGTAGCTGCTTAAAGGGACAGTCTACTCTAGAATGTGTATTGTTTACAAAGATAGCTCATTACTTTGTTGTCCATCTCCCAGCTTTGCATAACCAACATGGTTACATTAATATACTTTTTACCTCTGTGTTCCTCGTTTTACATTGTATCTAAGCCTCTGCAGACTGCCTCATTATTTCAATACTTTTGATATACTTGCATTTTAGCCACTTACTGCTGACTCATAAATAACTCCATGGGAGGGAGTACAATGTTATCTATATGGCACACATGAACTAACACTGTCTAGCCGTGAAAACTGTCAAAATGCACTGAGATAAGAGGCAGCCTTCAAGGGCTTAGAAATTATCAGATCCTACCTAGGTTTATCTTTCAACAAACAATACCAAGTGAACAAAGTAAATTTGATGGTAAAAGTAAATAGGAAAGTTGTTTAAAGGGACAGTCTAGTCCAAAATAATCTTTCATGATTCAGATAGGACATGTAATTTTAAACAATTTTCCAATTTACTTTTATCACCAATTTTTCTTTGTTCTCTTGGTATTCTTAGTTGAAAGCTTTACCTAGGAGGTTCATATGCTAATTTCTTAGACCTTGAAGGCCACCTCTTTTCAGAATACATTTTAACAGTTTTTCACCACTAGAGGGTGTTAGTTCATGTGTTTCATATAAATAACACTGTGCTCATGCACGTGAAGTTACCTGGGAGCCAGCACTGATTGGCTAAACTGCAAGTCTATCAAAAGAACTGAAATAACGGGGCAGTTTGAAGAGGCTTAGATAAAAGATAATCGCAGAGGTAAAACATATATTAATATAAATGTGTTGGTTATGCAAAACTGGGGAATGGGTAATAAAGGGATTATCTATCTTTTAAAACAATAACAATTCTGATGTAGACTGTCCCTTTAAAATTCAATGCCCTATCTGAGTCATAAATTAATTTTGACTAGATTGTCCCTTTAATATGATGGTAAACTTAACATCTATATCATAAAAGATCACTTCTAATGAATATGTGAGGTAAAATACCTTTTAATCTAGCAGTGTCATTTTAATACCCCGCACTCCAGAACAGTTCAAACCGTTAGCTCACAAAAAATATTTTTAAAGTGGGCGACCAGAATGTGTAGTATTAGAATGGCATGCCTAGATTAAAAAGCAAGTTACAGATTATCTTCGTTAGAAGTGATCAGTTAAAGTTCCTGTAAAATATTGTTTAGATTCTGGACCTGATTTTAAAACATGTAAAGTTGAATTCTATATTTTACCTTATTTTTTTGAAAAGGATATCCCTATGTTACAATATGTATACAGTGCAGAATTATGTCACTTTTTTTACCAATATTTTTTTTAACAAAGTTTACTGTCCTTTAAAGTATAGAATAATTAGGGCTAAATTACGAGTGGCACGCTATAGTTTGTGCGTTTGTGGCCATTTGCGTGCAAGTTAAGTTCCACCCATATTACAAGTTGAAAGTAAATGCAAACATGTGAGCTCAATCGTGATTTAGGCTAGAATAATTACCATGACTTAAGAGCTCTGGTTAACTGTTACACGACTCAAAAAAGTGTCATCAAAAATACATTTAAAAGTACAGTTACACTTACAAAAACACTATACAATAAAAATTATTAAAAAATTGCAATCAAAATTTATAAGAGCTCAAAGATATGAGTTGCCAAAATATATACTGTATATATAAAAAATTGCAATCAAAATTTATAAGAGCTCAAAGATATGAGTTGCCAAAATATATACTGTATATATATATATATATATTTCAATACATATGTATATATGTATTTATATGTGTATATATATATTTACCGAGCTATATACACATATAAAAACAGTATATATATATATATATATATATATATATAATATAAAAATACATACATATACAGTGGATATAGAAAGTCTCCACACCCCTGTTAAAATGTCAGGTTTCTGTGATGTAAAAAAATTAAACAAAGATAAATCATTTCAGAACTTTTTCCACCTTTAATGTGACCTATAAACTGTACAACTTAATTGAAAAACAAACTGAAATCTTTTAGGTAGAGGGAAGAAAAAAATATAAAAATAAAATAATATGGTTGCATAAGTGTGCACACCCTAAACCAGAGCTTTCCAAACTTTTCATGTTGGTGACACACTTTTTAGACCTACATCATTTTGCGACACGGTAATTAATTCAGTTGTACTAGCAAAAAAGAGGTTAAACTAACATGTTTTAAAATATACGGACACATACATAAATTATATAATAATATGTATTTACAAGTAACAGTATGTATGTGCAAGTATTAAAAAAAAAAAAGTTTAATAACACCAATAGCTACTTACTATTTTAATTTGATTTATGAGGTTGATGGGATGAACACAATTTCTGAATATTTGGTGGAATATTAGAAAAAGACTCACATTTCATCATCAAGCATTTTTAAGCTTCCACTTCCTATCCATATATCAAGAGCAGGAGCAGCAATGCACTACTGGGAGCTAGCTGCAAGAAAAAACCTCTGACTTCAGCTCAACGTTTAAGCTGCCGCCCTCAGAGCTCCATGGGGACTACTGCCCGCGCTGCAAACACACTGCTGTTCCACTCACTGGCTACACTTGCAGTCACAAGCCAATTAAGGAGACTACACATGCAGTCAGGAGCCAATGTGCCGCCAAAGCCGCCAATGGGCATAGTTTCAGTTCCCACTGAGCTGCGCCAATTGGTTAAGATGATCTGTGACCCACTAGGTATCAATCGTGTCAACCATGTGATATGCGTAGCAGGCAGGCGGAAAAGTAGGAAACCAAAATATATATATATTTTTTTTTTTAAATGTAAATTAAAAGAAATTAGTGCTGAAGCAGGGACACACCTACACACTGCTGCCGACACACTAGTGTGTCCCGACACACAGTTTGGAAAGCACTGCCCTAAACTAATACTTTGTTGAAGCACCGTTTGATTTTATTACAGCACTCAGTCTTTTTGGGCATGAGTCTATCAGCATGGCACATTTTGACTTGTCAAGATTTTGCCCACTCTTCTTTGCAAAAACACTCCAAATCTGTCAGATTGCTAGGGCATCTCCTGTGCACAGCCCTCTTCAGATCACCCCACAGATTTTCAATCAGATTCAGGTCTGGGCTCTGGCTGGGTCATTCCAAAACTTTGATCTTCTTCTGGTGAAGCCATTGCTTTGTTGATTTGGATGTATGCTTTGGTTCATTGTCATGTTCAGCTTTCTAGCAGAAGCCTGAAGGTTTTGTGCCAATATTGACTAGTATTTGGAACTGTTCATAATTTCCTCTAGCTTAACTAAGGCCCCAGTTCCAGCTGAAGAAAAACAGCCCCAAAGCATGATGCTGCCACCACCATGCTTTACTGTGGGTATGGTGTTCTTTTTTGTGATGTGCAGTGTTGTTTTTGCGCCAAACATATCTTTTGGAATTATGGCCAAAAAGTTCAACCTTGGTTTCATCAGACCATAACACCTTTTCCCACATGCTTTTGGGAGACATCAGATGTGTTTTTGCAAAATGTAGCCTGGCTTGGATGTTTTTCTTCGTAAGAAAAGGCTTTCATCTTGCCACTCTACCCCATAGCCCAGACATATGAAGAATCCGTGAGATTGTTGTCACATGTACCACACAGCCAGTACTTGCCAGATTTTCCTGCAGCTCCTTTAATGTTGCTGTAGGCCTCTTGGTAGCCTCCCAGACCAGTTTTCTTCTCATCTTTTTATCAATTTTGGAGGGACGTCCAGTTCTTGGTAACGTCACTGTTGTGCCATATTTTCTTCACTTGATGATGACTGTCTTCACTGTGTTCCATGGTATATCTAATGCCTTGGAAATTTATTTGTACCCTTCTCCTGACTGATACCTTTTAACAATGAGATCCCTCTGTTGCTTTGGAAGTTCTCTGTGGACCATGGCTTTTGCTGTAGGATGCGACTAAGAACATTTCAGGAAAGACCAGCTAGAGCAGCTGAACTTTATTTGGGGTTAATCAGAGGCACTTTAAATGATGGCAGGTGTATGCTGACTCCTATTTAACATGATTTTGAATGTGATTTCTTAATTCTGAACACAGCTACATCCCCAGTGCAACCACATTATTATTATTATTTTTTTGTTTTCTTCCCTCCACCTAAAAGATTTCAGTTTGTTTTTCAATTGAGTTGTACAGTTTATAGGTCACATTAAAGGTGGAAAAAGTTCTGAAATTATTTATCTTTGTCTCATTTTTTTACATCACAGAAACCTGACATTTAAACAGGGGTGTGTAGACTTTTTATATCCACTGTATCTCATTGTAATCCTGTGCTCGAATGCGTGCAAGCTAGCGGCTGCTAATTGTTTTGTTCAAATGGAGGCTCCATTAAAGTCTATGGGGGATTACGATCCTGCATTCTCAACTTCGCAAAGTCATTTTTTCTGTGTGAGGATGCGACCACAAGATGTGTAATACGTGTGCAACTAGGAGCATGATGGTAAAAAAGGTTGAGCACAGATAAAGCACTCGGGCAAAAGAAAATTTGTGCTCCACTCATAATCTAAGCCTTAATGGGGTATTGTAGACTTTTTGACATCAAGGGGCCGATTTATTAATGTCCGCCGCACATCGATAAATGCAGACAGCATACACTGTCGGCATTTATCATTACACAAGCATTTCTAGTGAAATGCTTGTGCAATGCCGCCCCCTACAGATTTGTGGCCAATCAGCCGCTAGCAAGGGTGTCAATCAACCCGATCGTATCTGATTGGGATGATTGCTGTCCGCTGCCTCAGAGATAGTAGATGAGTTAAGGAGCAGCAGACTTCTGCATTGGAGTCGATTGACAGATTGATAAATCTGCCCCAAGGGTAATTTTAAACATAATTCATAATTTCTTTTTAAATTTAAAATGTAAGAAACTCTTTTGGACTTCCCTTTATCTGAAAGAAAAATAAGTGCCGCTAGTACTTTTTCGCTGAATATATTATTCTAGTATTGGTTGTGAATTGGCTGCAGACACATTAACTGAGATGATATTGGAGTAATAGACAGAAGCGAGTATTTGGAACACAGTAAACTCAGTGCCTTGGTGCTTTCATAAAAAGAAAGTGCAAAAAGAAAATATTCTAATTTGTTAGAGCATTTTTTTATGCACTGTTGTTAACCCTGCAATGGGATTAACACATAATTAAAGGTACAGTGTACCCTACATTTTCTCCCCTTTAATATGTCCCCAATGATCCATTTTACCTGCTGGAGTGTATGACATGGTTTACACATAACTACTTTACATTTAATTTGGCATTTGAAATAGCTTATTTTGTATTTGGTATCCCTACTTATACTAAAAGTTTCTATAGTTAAGAATTGACTATGGAAAAGATGTGTAAACATAGTCAGTAGAGGAAATTACTCTCCCAGTGAAGGGGTACGAGAGACAAGTAATACAATGGTAATTTCAGTTGTTCTCTCTAAGGGCTTGAAATTCAAAACCTCGCCGCTCAGGTGAGATGATCTAAGAATTGTCGTTGGTACGAAGAGGCCATTAAAAAAAATAATTTAGAAACACAAATTTTATCTTGGGAAATCTTTGTTGCTATGTAATGCTCTTTATTACAATACAAGGTCTTAAAAATAAAAAAAATCACAAAGATTTTGCATTATTTCTCTCCATGCTGATGAGGTTATGAATATCAGGCCCTAAGTATTAGTCTTTTCTATACATTTATAAGATAAGGAAGCATTTGTGTGTAGAGAAAGGGATAAAATAAGATATGATTTCCCTCTAAGCTCAACCCACTAACAAGAGGAGGAATAGGTTATCGCACAAGCAATATTCTAACTTCAGATTTTGGCGCGCATCGGATTAGTGCTCTTTTACCTAAACAAATTACCAATTACCCCATAACAGTAAAAACCCCCACCCACCAAACCCCCCAAAAGAAAAAAACTAACACTAAAAAACCTAAACTACCCATTGCCCCTAAAGGAAAATTTATATGGGCATTGCCCTTAAAAGGGCATTCAGCTCTTTTACTGCCCTTAAAAGGGCAATCTGCTTTTTTTCAGTCCATTAAATCCCTAATCTTAAAAAAAAAAGAAAAAAGAAAAAAAAGATAATCCTAACACTAAGCCCCAAATAGGTACTCACCGTTTCTGGAGTCCGGCGGAGAAGGTCTTCTTCCAGGCGGCTCGATCATATTGTATCTTCATCTGGAGTGAAAGCGGCGCATTGCGGAGTGAAGGTGCAGAGCTGTGGATCCTCAGCGGCGGTCCTCAGTGGCGGTATGGAGCGGAGGTGCAGAGCTGTCTTCCCCGACGTGTGGATCCTCAGTGGTGTTCCTCGGCAGTGGTCCTCGGCGGCATGGAGGCTCCTCTTCATTCGATGTCCATTGTACACTAAAGATTGAATTCAAGGTACCGCAATCAATTTGGGGTACCTTGCATTCCTATTGGCTGAACTTTTAAAATCAGCCAATAGGATTAGAGCTACTGAAATCCTATTAGCTGTTCAAATCAGCCAATAAGATTTCAGTAGCTCTCATCCTATTGGCTGATTTTAAAATTTCAGCCAATAGGAATGCAAGGTACCCCAATAAATACGGGCTACCATGCATTCAATCTTCAGTGTGCAATTGACAATTGCATGAAGAGGAGCCTCCCCGCCATTGAGGACTGCCACCGCTGAGGACTGCCGTTGAGGATCCAGGCATCGGGAACACAGCTCCACACCTCCGCTGCTGTTACAACCCGGTAAGACCAACCTGCTAAAGCAAATATAAACAGATATTGTGCACTTGGTTAAGCAACAAAGCCCCTTTAGAATTAATAGCTTGAGGTACTATAGGCAACAACTTTCTTAAAAGGTGTTGTTTTGTGTCACTGGGGTAACCAACTTTGAGGGGTTAAGGTTACCTCTGTGACTTAATATAGCCTTACAAGATCAGAGTACACTACAACTTAAACACAATCTGACAGTGAAAACGCAAGCATACCTGTATGTCTGATGATTTCACTAGCAAGGATTAGTCTGCAATCAGCATCAGGTTTTCACAGGAGAGGTAAGCAGGATTTGTACAGGAGCAGTAGCAGTTCTCCGGCTGTAAGTCCATTTCCTGAGCACGCTGGTGTAAGTAGAGATTCCTGGTTACTGATAGCAGGATGGAGGGTCAAACCTTGCAGCAGGTCAGCGTGTCAGTGTTTGCTCTGGGTGAGAGAGAGAGCAAGGTCCATAGCTGATGACGTCAGCAAGGCAAGCTGACAGCCTGGAAGACACAGGCAGAGAGCTCCATAGTAGAAGTTGCAGGATCCACAAGTGCAGACAGGTATCAGCTTGCAGAGTGGCAAGCTGAAAGCAAATGAACTTCAATAAGCCAGTAAGGAGGTTAGTTGTGGGCGGCCTTAAGTAGGGAGATTGGAAAATAATTAAAGGGACAGTACAAGCCAGCACAAAAGTGTCTGAAACCCTTACACAAGTCCCCCCCCCCCCCCCCCCAAGGAAACCACTGCAAGGTTTCAAGGCCGCGGATGATCTGGGTTCCATCTATGAAAAAGAGACAACAATTTCGGGGCCGAAATATGAGAGGCAGGTTCCCAAGTGTCATTCTCATGGCTAAAGCCCTTCCAGTGCACTAGATAGGACAATTTGCCGTAACGAATGCGTGAATCTATGATACTTTGGACCTCATACTGCTCATCAGAAATGGTACCGAAATCCGGGGTTGTAGTAGCAGGTAGGGATGTTGAAGAGTTGCAAGGTTTGACTAGAGATACATGAAACGTGGGGTGGACCTTGATATGCGGAGGTAACTTCAAGGTAATAGTAACTGGCTTTTTTTATGGAAAGGATGGGGTATGGTCCTATGAACCATTTCTGAAGCTTCTTACATGGGTAATGTAGTTTGAGATTTTTTGTGGAGAGCCATACCAATTGACCTACGGTATATTCAGGACTTTTTCTATGATGAAGATTATAGTACTTCTGTTGGGATGCCTGGGCATCAAGAATATGCTGTCTGGCAGTGGTAAAGGTTTGGGAAATTTCATTCACGGGATCGTTCACTTGTGGATAAGGTGTCTCGAATTTAGGTAGAAGATCGAATACTGCATGGAATACATAGTTAAGGAAAAAAGGACTATACCCAGTAGAAGAGTTAACATGGTTGTTATATGCAAACTCAACTAAGGGTAGAAGCGATGCCCAAGAATGCTGCTGCTGTGAAAAAAAGCAACATAAATACTGCTCAATCCACTGGTTAACTCGTTCAGTTTGACTGTTCGTCTGAGGGTGGAATGAAGTAGTGAGCCTTTGGTCCATGTGTAAAGCTTGACAGAGCTGCTTCCAAAGCTTAGACCTGAACTGTGTGCCTCTATCGCTTAGGACAGATTTAGGTATACTGTGTAAGCGCAAGACTTCCTTTATAAACAATTCACTGGTTCGTTTTGAAGTTGGCAAAGCAGTAACAGGGATGAAGTGTGCCATTTTGGTAAAAAGGTCAGTGACAACCAAAATGGTAGTATAGGTTAGGGACAATGGAAGATAAACGATGAAGTCCATAGAAACTAGTTGCCAAGGTCCCTGTGGGACCTGAAGAGGTTGGAGTAAACCCATGGAATGTTGACGAGAATGTTTCGAAGTTGCACAGATGTCACAATTGGATAAGTAATCCTTTACGGTATTACAGTTTGGGAAATTGCTTATGTTATAGTTCTATTTCTGTGTATATATTGTATGTATGTATGAGCATATTTATGTATTGGTATAATATTCTAGTCATATTAACTAGCCATGAGAAATATAGAAGCTGTCTATTTACTATGTCCTGTTTCAAGAACAAAAGCCATAAAGCCTTTTGTTTACCATGCTCTGTTTACCTCAAAGAAAGTCAGGAGATGGTAAATAAGGGTTATTATTTCCCCAGGCTTCCTCCCACTCAATAGAGTCACCAAACTTTTACATGTAAATAGGAGTCTTTCATGTGGCTGTTGGGGTGTGGAGGTGGTAAATAACAGTTTATCATGAACAAAAGAACATCTGACCTTAAAGGGACAGTTTATTTAAAAATTGTCTCCCTTTTAATTTGTCCCTAATGATCCACTTTACCTGCTGGAGTGTATTAAATTGTCTACAAGTATTTCCATTACCCTTATATGGGCATTTGAAATAGTTTATTTAGCCTGTGGTATCCCCACCCATCCTAAAAGTGTTTGGCCTTAAGGCCAAGCTATGTAAACACAGCCAGTAGAATAAATTACAATCCCTGTGGGGTATAGAAGAGATAAGGTAATAAAATGTTAATTTCCCATTGTTCTCTCCAAGTATTGGTGATTGGTTTATTGGCAGATATAAGATAAAGAAGCAGGTATATGTACACAATGTAATAAAGTAATGACATATAATTATATCTACAAGCTCAACCCATTTTATTAGGTTGTGGCTTCAAAACACAAAACCAGCTAATTCATATAGACAAATAAACCTTAAAAAGCAAATTCTCATACATTTTATACTCTTCAGCTGGTAAAAAAAGTAATTGGAAACACATTAAGGGAAAATAATTTTATTGTATACTATCCCTTTAACAATCAGAACAGTTGTCCAAACCATGGGATTTATAGATATTTACCCCCTACAATAGCCCCTATTTACATGTAAATAGCTAAGACCAATGGCGTTCGTTTTTCCAAATAAGGTTATAGAGTGAAAATTGAACCAATTATATCAAAGGTAATATTAACATATGGGGCATGGTTTTAAATATATAGAAGACTTTTAATCAGTTAGTATGGAGAATGAGAGGAAGAAGAGGAGAGAGAAGAGAGTGGAGGATGAGGACAGGAAGCTAGCAGAAACAACCAGACTGTCCCAGATAACCCTATTAGAACATCTAAATAAGGTACCTGTATCATGTATGTTTGTATAAGTGCATATTTGTCTTGTAAGTAAATGTAATTGTTATTGTAGTTAGGCCTAAAGCATTGAATATTGTGTCATTTCATGTTTTTTAGCTGATCTAATAAATAATTGTGTATTTTGAAACCAACAGTAATTTTAAGAGTCTTATTACATATGGGTTATTTATAATTTTCTCATCTATATGTGTATTTATGCAATATTTTAGGCTAGAACCTAGTCAATTCTGCCTATTAATCTAATATAGAAATATATAATCCCATAGCTACAAATTGTATATTGTAAACCCCTTTTTAGCTAAATAATAAGCCAGATTTCATATAATTATGTCTTGCAGAATATAAGTATAAATTTCTGGATTAATTAGAATTTAATTGTTTATTCCTCAATGAGCCATAAAAGCTGTGTAAATAAACAGATATATTTTATGGACATAGCTAAATTGTCACTCTGGGATGAAATCAAATAATATTGCATTGATATACATATATACATATTTGCACTTTACAAGTCAGATTAAGGAACTAAAATTCCTCATATTAAATAACCTTAAAATTATTATATTTGTACTCTTATAATTTTTAGGAGTTGGCGACCCACTTCAGGTAATAGAAATTTGCGTCTCCATTAAGATATTTTATCCGGCATATACGTTTTACACGTATGGTGAGGCTATTAGCAGTGTTAAGGCTGAGACAGCCACCAGCAGTAAGAGAATTATAGTATATTCTGCTTATTGAGCAAGTAGTAATACCTTTTTGGAACGTTTACTTCTATTCAAAGAATCCTCATCAATTAAAACAAATATAGTTTAACTGTTGGTATTCATTTACAACAATTTCTAGCTATGGTTCTGACCATAGAAGATTATTAGACGAGTTCAGGCTGATCCAGCCACTCAGCAGTGATAAAACCTCAATTATTCAATGCTATAAAATAAGCTTATTTCTGGCATCATTTTGAAACCAGAATATCCTTCAAAAGAAAGGATTACATTTGAAATGTTTCTTTTTGAATTAATAATTTAAATAAATATTGTTTCCGGCTAAGCAAAATGAAGCTTTGTTTTATTAATATTGAAAAGATTCCCCTCTTTTAACTTGTCTTGCCTTTGTTTTGTTTTTTTTGTTTTTTTTTTGTTTTTTTATATATACTTTTTATTAAGATTTTCATCACACATATCATACATTGGAGATTCAAATGTCTCAAAAATCATATTACAATCAAGTATCGAACTGGCATCGGAAAACAGAAATACATATCAAACAATAATCTATATAGTGACTGTAAAATATTATAGTCCAGCATTAAATACCATGACTGTTCTAATTTAGCATATTTTCAGTAACCAGGATGAATGTAGCAACATTTTTGCCACAATATTTTACTTTACCTATTGGGATGCCAGGACATAAGAAAGAAGAGCGAAAGAAGAAGAAGAGAAAAAAAAAAAAAAAACACCTTACTTATTACAATAAATACATATATAGCATTCCCCATGCTCTCTCTCCTCCACCCATCTCTCTACAGCCCCTGCCCCTTGTTGATACACCTGAGCACTTTAGACTATCCACTGTAGGGGTAAAACCTCTGCTGTAATTAATTCCATAAAGGGTATAGCATTTATAAGCGGTGTAATAAATTGTTTTTGGCTTGGCATCGGCCAAGAGCAGATATACTTCTTCCATTTTTTAAAAAATTTTCTGTAGGATTTTATAGATCTCAATTTCAAGTCTTGCCGTTCTATTACCATTTGTAATTTAATAACGTTTACCAACTCCTGCATACTCGGGGCTGCTTTATTTTTCCATTTAGTAAATATTAAATTCCGTGCAGCTAAGATTATTGTATTCAGGAAGATCTTATCACCCACATTCCCCTTTTTACTCAGAAAGAATATTTGTAATGGATCTAATATCACCCTTACATTCTGATATTTATTTATCCAGTATTGTACTCTTAACCAAAATTGCTGAATTTTGGGGCATCCCCATAAACAATGTAATAAATTAGCTTTCTGTTCCCTACATCTGCTGCACTCGCTTTGTTGTACCGTAGCCCATTTACCTACTCTCTCTGGCGTCAGATGATATTGGTTTATTAATTTGAGCTGAGATTCTCTCCAGTTCACCCTATCTGTCGCTTCCTCTGCCAATTTAATACTTCCAGCGATCTCTTCTACTTATATTGTAGTGAAATATTTGTAAAGTTTATCTTTCAGGGTATTTATGTGAGATTGTCCCAGTACCAGCATTATTTGTTGGTACCAGTATGAGATCGACCTTATTCCTGCCTTGTAAATCTTAAGACCTGAGTCTATTTGAGCTTGTTGCCAGTCAGTGCCAAAATGGGTATTCTGTGTAACAATGTAGTGTCGGGTTTGCAGATATGCAAAAAAATTTTTTGCGGGCAATTGGAATTCTGCAGCTAGGTTCACATATGATTCTATCTCACCATTCTGCCCCCTTCTTAACTGTGCAAAATCAATAATCCCTTTGGCTTTCCATTCAAGAAATACCTCATTTTGTATTCCTGGTATAAAATCCAAACAGCCCACTATGGGTAATTGTCTTGAGACCTGAAACTTCAGACTAAGTAAATTACAGTACTTTTGCCATGCCCTTACTATATTTGCTATGGTACTAAGGTGTCCTATCTGCCTTGGTAGTTTGTTGTATGGGCAATGCAATATGGCCTTTAAATTGTATGGTTTGATCAGCTCTGATTCTAACTCGTAGTGTGTAACATAGTCTGAGTTTGTGAGCCAGTCTATACCAAATTTCAATATTGTGATAATATTATAGTATTTGATACTAGGAAGTGCGAATCCTCCAAAATTCTTTTTTACGCATAGTTTTTCTACTGACAGGCGAGGTTTCTTTTTCCCCCAGATAAACATGCACATAACTTGTTATATCTATCTATATCTCTTTGTGGTATAAAAATTGGTATATTTTGTAAGAGAAATAATACCTTCGGGAAAAAAATTGTTTTTAGCAGCATTATCCTTGCTGAAAGTGAAAGATAATACAGATTCCATTTCTCAAGATTTGCTTGTAAGTTATCAAAAACCACTTTATAATTTAACTGATAACATTCGTCTGGGTTCTTCCCCGATTTTTGTTTTGTTTTGGCAATTAATGGCATTACAAGTAGTAAATAATTAAGGGAATCTTTTTTTTTATTTTTATTTTTTTTATTACTTTATTATCATTTTGTTTGAGTTTATTTTTTCCCAAGATGGCTACAGTATTTGCATTAGAAAGCTTTGTAGCTACTTACATCACAAGTCACAAATGTAAAGATTTTGCTTGTGATGTTCATGAAAAAGAGAATCCTTGGAAATATGTCCAGGATTTATTTGAAAAAGAGATGACTTTCTCCATGAAAAGTAACACAATTAAAGGACAGAGCAGTAGCAAGTATGTTTGCTGCATGCTTGGCAATGAATGCCAAAATATAAGTTTTAAATGAAGCCCTTCACAATTCTAAAGAAAATGTAATTCTTAAAGAAAAAGATATTGACAAATTGGAATATAAAGTCAGTTTCTTAACATCACTCAATGATTAAATAAAATGCTTAAAAGAAAAAAAGTGATGAAAACTGTGCTACTGCACAAACAGAACTTAAAATGTGTAAGGAACAATTGATTAAAACAGAAAATGAAATGGATTATATAATTTGGGAAAATAAAGTTATCCAAAATAAACTTACACTGTCACAAAGTGTACAAAATACTAATTTGCTACAAACTTTGAAAAAAGATGCATCCACCCAAACATATTCATTGAATAACGGTGACACAGTGGAGAGGACAAGAAATGTAATTTCATTTGAAAATTCCAACAAAACTGATAAAACAATCAATTTGATTTTAAAAGATACAGTGAATAACTATAATGCAAATTCAGTAAACTTAGGTGAAATCCCTGTTTTTCTAGAAACACCTATGCTATGCCCTTCTACTGGAGGCAATAATTCAAATACTATATATATCAATCACTCCATACCAATCTCAATTACAGCAATGCCCAATTCAAGTTTTATAGCAAATTCAGGCCAAAATTGCACAGCTCAAAAAGAGTGTGAAAAATGTGTATCTAAATTAACAAATGATATTGTAAAAGTGCCACAGTTACACAATGATATCTGAAGTGATATGCTTAAAAATGAGAACACGGATCTCTTTAAAATATGTTTGGTGATTGCATTAAAAACTAAAACAGATATTGGAGTCAATATTTTGGGACCTGACATATTAAAAAATTATTTACAGAGCAACAAATGGGTGGAAATCATGGATACAATTATTGGCTTTAAAGAAAAACAGTATGGTCATGATACACAGTGTAAACCTGTTCTTCCTCATTTCTTGGAAAAACAGAGGTACACTTGGAGTTTGGATATATCCCATGGTTACCCAGAATCATATGCAATATGTTTACATAATCTCAGTCTATTGTCGACAAAGAATGTTTTTCAGCTCCAAACCAACACATGGAAAGAAGAAAAACATGGAGGAATCTTTCTTACAGAGATAGGTGGCATCTTTACAGCAAAGGTGAGTATAATTTTGTTCTTGGGACTAATGCAGCCTTTAATTAACTCTAAACAAACAGTGCCCAAGAGGGGGGAGAGAGATGTCTTTCAGGGAAGTGTCCTCCTGTCTGGGCACCTGTTTGTTAGATTGTTAAACAATTAAAATAGGTTGTGCCTACATTAGAATAGAATTACCAATTGGTGACCCTGAGGCACATTTACCCTTTGTCTCCCAGCACGTTTACAAAATGTTCTTCCTGTTTTATCTTTGATTTGGAAATATCTTACTCCATTGTTTTTTTCAGCAGACTATCCCTAGTGCAATTGTTTGTTTTTGTCACAGACCTGAGATCAAAATGGCATGATTCAAGCACATTTGTCAGTTGTATTACCCCTAGGCAAATTCATTTTAAATGATTTTAACAATATTCTGTGCTCAAAATATTTTGGATTGCTTTAGAGCACTATTATAAAATTTAAGAGAGGGATGTCCAAGAGATGCTTCCAAAATGTAAATAATAGTTGTTCAATTAGAAAAGTAATTACGTTTGTTTTGTTTGTTTTTCCTAGAAAAATCCAAAACCAGTGATGGATATCTGTAAATGCTTCCTCAGAATCCCAACAGCTGAGCAGAAATCCAGAAACATCCACTGATATTTCAGTAAAACAGAAGGCTCCAACAAAGAATACCGTTATTCGTGTTTAACTATGATTGCTATTATTATTACAAATAATGCAATCCATACCACTGTTAATAATTACTGATAACAAGAGCTTTCATATAATAATTAATGCTTTTGTTATTGTACTTATATTCTATGCCAGTTAACAATAATTTGTATCACAATTAATGGTCATTTTTGGATCGACTTAGTAACCAAAGCAAAAAGCAGCATTGCAACATGTTATCACTGAAAATTGACAATATGTGTATCTTAATTTAGTTTTAAATATGTTTTTTATTTTTAATAGTTTTTATTGAGTATAAGGAAAAATATAGCAAACAGTAAAAGATAATACAGAGTCACAAACCGTTTCAGGTTTATATATGTTATACATTACAGTCAAAGTTATCTTATTGAGTTATAAGTCCGTATTTCTGTGTCTCCTCTAGATTTTCCGTTGCTCAGTTAAATTCTTCTCTTTTCTTATGTGTCTGAACAAAATGTGCTAATTGTGTATAAGCGAACCATGGGGGGGGGGGACCCCCTCCAGTGCCTATCAGGCTCTCCCTTTGTATCAGTTTACCTCCTTCTAGTATACTTTTTAAGGTGAGTTCTTGTATATGTGGGGAGGAGCTGGTCAGGGTGGGGAAACCTGCGGTCGGTAAGTCAGGGTTGCCCCTGTATGGCGTCATTGGAGAGAGCGTGGTGGAGAGGTGGTTGGACGTTTTAAGAAGTTTGTCCCATATTAGAAACAATTCGCTCCACAGTGGATATTGTGAAATTTCTATGGGTCTTAGTTTTGGAGAGATCCAAGCCCATACTCCCATATTTTCTGAGTTTAGGATTGTTCTGTCAAGTTGGATCCACCGTTTATCTGTTGAATTATAGCACCACTCCACCAGGCGTTGCAGTATTGATGCCTGTCTGTAGATTTCTATGTTTGGTACCCCCAATCCCCCTCTATGTCTGGGGAGGAACATAGTAGCTTTTGGGATGCGTGGTCTGATTTTTTGCCAGATGTACTGTCCTATTATCTCTTGAAGGTATGTAATGTAATGTCTGGGTAATGGAGTAGGTAGTGTTTGCAATACATATAGGATGCGAGGTAAAATAGTCATTTTCACTACCTGGACTCTGCCCAACCATGAGATCTGTTTGTTGCTCCAGCTAGATAGATCAGCTGTGATTTGTTCTTGTAATGGTTTGTAGTTGGTTGTAAATAGGTCTTTTGGGTCTGCCGTCAGATATATACTAAGGTATTTCATTTTGTGGGGTTGGACGACTAGGGGACTCTCAGATTTTATTTTGAGTATAGTTTCTAAGGGTACATTAATATTTAAAATTTCCGACTTGGAAGCATTTAGATGGAAATTAGAAAATCTACCATATACGTCAAATTCGTCTAGTAATGTTGTAAAGAGTTCTCTGGGTCGGTTAGCATAAACAAAATATCATCGGCATATAATGCCATTTTATGTTCTGAGTCATTGATTTTAATGCCACTGATCTGTGGGTTCTGCCTAATTTTATGAGCCAGTGCTTCTACAGACAAGGCGAATAGGATTGGGGACAAAGGGCACCCCTGTCTTGTCCCGTTGGTGATCTTAAAGGGATCCGACAGGATGTCGTTAACTCTCACCTTAGCCGTGGGATTGGAGTATAATGCAAAAATCTTGGAAATAAATTTGTTACTAATATTCATTTGTTGTAGAACAGAGCCGAGAAAGCCCCAATTGACCCTGTCAAAGGCCTTCTCGGCGTCTGTGGAGACCAAAATCATAGGGATCTGTTTGTTACGGGCGTAGGAGATTAGTTGGAGTATCCTTAACGTATTATCTTTTGCCTCGCGGCCTGGTACAAAACCTACTTGGTCTGGGCTCACTAATTTGGGTAATATCCTGTTAAGTCTGTCCGCAAGGATTTTAGCGTCAATTTTCACATCTACATTAAGTAGAGAAATTGGTCTAAAATTTTCAGGTTTTGTAGGTGGTTTACCTGGTTTGGGAAGGACTGTGATGTATGCTTCTAACATATGTTTGGAGAAACCACCTACTTCGTCGATGACATTAAATAACTGTGTGAGATGGGGTGTTAAGTCAGCGGAATACATTCTGTAATATTTACCTCCGAAACCATCAGGACCAGGGCTCTTTCCCACTGGGGTGTGTTTTATAGCCAATGAGACTTCCTCACATGTGATAGGATGGTCAAGTAATGCTGAGTCTGTTGAGTCTAGGTGGGGAAGTTCCAAGTCAGAAATATATTTATGTACATAGGGGGGACCCCGATATTGATGGTCCTGATTGCTAACAGCTGTTGGTTGGACAATATTATAAAGAGTCTCATAATATTTTCTAAAGGTCTCTGCAATACTAAAGCTGTCAGTTTTAGTATGTCCCTTTTTGTCAGTCAGTGTGAGAATATATGATTTTAAGTGCTTGCGCTTGAGGGATCTAGCAAGTAAGCGACCCGCTTTATTCCCGTAAGTATAGTAGTGCTGTTTGAGTGCTAAAGTTTGCTTTTGATGATCTAGATGGAGGAAGTCCCTAACCTTTGTACGAGCTTGTGTTAAAAGGTCTAAAAGGGTTGTATTTTCTGGACTCTGTTTATGAGCTCTCTCTGCCTCTGACAGACTTTGTAATAAGTCATTGGATTTTTCTCTATGTAATTTGCGTATTCTTGCTTTATGTTTAATCAGAGTCCCTCTGATCACACATTTGTGTGCTTCCCATCTATTCACTTCTGAGGTCACATTTATCTTGTTAAGTTGGAAATATTCTGGGATGGCTTTCTCTAAGTCTGCTCTGACCAGGGGATCATCTAATAAGTGATCATCTAGTCGCCATTGGAACGGGGCAAGGGGTGTTTCGGGCCATTCTACCACGCACAGGACTGGTGCGTGGTCTGACCAGGTGATAGGTAGAATTTTAGACATTTTTATTATAGATAGAATTAGGGGGTCTACAAAGAAGTAATCTAATCGGGAGTACACCCCGTGGGGATGAGAAAAAAAAGTATAGTCTCTCCTAGTCGGGTTAGATAGTCTCCATACATCATGGACAGCTAAATCTCTGAGGAGGTGGTTAATACACTTGAGGTCTCTTTTGGGAATTGTAGAACTACCCCCTGATGTGTCTAGTTTGGGATCCATAGGGGTGTTAAAGTCCCCTCCCAGGATGAGTGGACCTTTCTTCTGATCTAGTATATGATTAGATAGATGTCTCATGAATGTCTTTTGATCTTTGTTTGGGAAATAGGTGTTTACAATCGTGATAGGGCGTCCATATAGCAACCCATGAACAATAATAAATCTGCCTTCCTGATCTTTGTCTGTGTGGACCATTTGAAATGGGATAGATCGTTTAATTAAAATTCCTACTCCGTTCTTTTTGTTAGGGCCGGAGGCAAAAAGGCAGTAGGGTAATCCCTATTGTGCCACCTTGGTTCATGTCCCTTCTTAAAGTGGGACTCCTGTAGGAGGACAATATCCCCACCCAGTCTATTGAGGTCTTTCAGGACAATACTACGTTTCATGGGGCTATTCAGACCCTTAACATTAATGGTTATGAATTTGAGGTTTTTACATGCCATTATTGAAGTATATTTTGGGAGGAGAAAAAAAAAAGGGAGATTTAGGAAAGGGGGGTAGGTAGAACAAGTAGGGGAAGTAGGAGAAGTTAAGAGTAATTGAGTGTAGTAAAATAAGGGGTTAGGTGGTAGAAGAGGTGTCTGAGAAAGAGAGTAAAAGAAATAAAGTTATTGCAATTTCAGTAATTAAGTATAAGTCTTGTAACCTGTCTACTAAGAGGAGAGTACGGTTACTAATGAAAAGGAAGAGGAAAGAGCCTTGTCTCCTGGGGGTCCTTGAGTAGTGTAAGTCTTGTGTTATATACAATTTAGTTCCCGGTCTATGGGGTCCGTGTGGATAGGGTCAATCTGTTTCATAATAGTTATATCCTGAATTGTAATGCAATGAGTTAGCTGACTGCTAAATATGTAAGCCTAAAAATGTGGTTTTTTAATTGTCATGATGTTTCAGGTATTGTGTGGTTGCGGAAGTTGTAGATTATGTGTTATCAGTAGTGTTTCAGTCAGTGTCAAGTCATGTTCTAGTGGTTAGAAAATTGTGAGTGGGGTTAAAAGTCAGAGAGAATAGGATGATAACCCTTTTTAAACTGTTGAACATGTCACAGGCAGACATACAGTAAGTATAGTAATATGCTATATAAAATCATGTATTTTCACCAACAGAAGGGGAAAAGGTAGAATAGTAGACAATTCTAGTATATTAGCAGGTAACCAAATGGTTGGTACATTTTGTATTTACAGCGTGTACATACTTTTCCATAATCTAACTATGTAACCAGTACATATCTTATTGTTCTACTTCTAACACAGTTCTAACTGTCTGTTATGGTGGGATAATATATTATTTCAAACTAATGAACAAATCAAATCATCAACAGATATACAGGAAATATTGCTGTAGTTCTAATGATGAGTGATAACAGACTGTGATTGTGAACAGCTCCTATGTAACATAAATTAGCCTGTTGTTTAGAAAAAATGTATTAGTAACATAAACATAACTATCTGGTAAACTATTTTTAATCCAGAAAATGCCTAAGTGATCTAAGGTATGCACATTGCTCAAAATCTGATATTTACTATATTATTGTAATGATTGTCAGGCAGAAGTCCAATTTGGGGTGTCACAGGCAAGCCCCATTGTCCTTGGAAGAAAACTCAAAATATCACAGTCTAGTCTCAATTTTTATACAGCCGCCTAATGCATGGGCTGTGAAGTCTTTTCCATAGGTGGTGGTAGATGACAAAGCATTCATTTAAATAATATATGATACCTCATCTAGGCGAGGGAACAGAAGGTTGATTATCCTCAGGTTGAGAAGAGGGGATGATTCTCGTATCATCTGCTTCTGTGTCTGGGAAAGAGATCTTGAGGCCTAATTTTTCATTAAGCCTGTGAAGGTCGTCCGGGCCACGATAAATTATCGTTTCCCCATTTTTTGTAATGATTAAACTTACTGGGAACCCCCAGCGGTATTGGATTCCCTCTGCTCGAAGTGTGTCGGTAATAAATCTTAGATCCCGGCGCTTCTGGAGGGTGGCTGGGCTTATGTCCGAGAATATTTGAATCTTGATGCCTACATGTGTAATGGGGGACTTAACTCTTGCGTTCTTTAGTACTTCTTCTTTATCAAGGAAATTCAGGAAACAAACTATGACATCTCGTGGAGGTGCTTTCCCCGCTGGTTTCGGCCTGAGGGCCCTATGTGCCCTTTCTAGAATCATTTCTGGTGCAGACGGGGTGCCCTTAATGGAGCAAAATAAATCTTGCAAACAACCCGGAAGGGCAGATGGGATGATGGATTCAGGGATCCCCCTGACTCTCAAATTGTTCCATCTGTTTCGATTGTCGAGATCTTCGACTTTGTCTAATAAAAAGTTAATATTTTCTTCATGGTTATGTAGCTGTTTTGTAGAGTGCTGTACATACTCACATAACATTGTTTGTATATTTTCCAATTTGGTGACTTTTTGCTTAACTTGAGAAATGTCTTTTCGCAATTCACCAAATAAGCCCCTGACCTCCTTGAGGACTTCTTTAATATCATCTTTGGATGACAGGTTTTTTAAGTCTTCTCTTGTTATAAAAGGGCTATTATTATGTGAAGCGTCACGCAATGAGGCCTGAGCTTGTGCCTCAGTAGGATCAGGCCCTTTTTCAGTTTGAGGTTCCACTGTCTTAAGGTATTGATTGAGGGTGGTATTTTTCAGTGGTTTCTCCATTCTATTTGCCCATTTACAGGGCATTCCAGATCACCCCCTGTTTTGGCCAAAAAGTTCCTGTTGTAAAAATTAGAGCAGGTTTCAGTTGCTTTGGCTTAAAATGACAGTTCTTATTGAGCCAAGCATAGGCCGTGTCTGGTGTGAAATATAGTGTATTATAAAATTTTTATGGCCTATCTTGTATCTTTTTCTGTTTTTATAAGGCCGTGAGTATTAAGAGAGTGTAGAAGCCTTTCAGATTTTACTTTTAGCTCCCCTGTATTCCTGTTTTATCATTAATTTGATTTGATATTTTTGATGGCCCCCTCCGGAGCAAAACTATCTCTCCACCCTGTCTCACTGTATTAGGGGCCCAGTATATCGGGTGTGTGCCGCCGTGTAACCCTGAACAGTAATTCGGATCGATGACCCTGGTGTTTGTCCGGTCGGGTGACAGTCGACGACCGGAGCTTTGTAGTAGCTGCGTGGTAGGTCTTACCGCTATGTCTTGGGCCCGAGTTGTAATGGCGCCTGCCGCTTCTGTTTCTTGCTGCGGTAAGATTTAATAGACCGGTCTCAGCTGACAATCCAGATGATCACTTAGTCGGATAACAGTCTGTGTCTCGAACAAAGCCGAAGCTATGTGAGGGTTGTACGATCCGAAGCAGCTGCGTGTAGTTTAGATGATCTGGGCCGTTGCAAATGTCTCCTCGCCCAAGTCTCACACGGCTTTGTCCGATTTTTGAGTCAGTTCTATCCCAGATGGTCAGGGGTGCTCTGGATGGGTTGAGAGCAGTATAGTTTACCGGGAACTTGCGATTTGACCCCCTTAAGGAGAAACTTGGCTACGGAGCCTAGTTAGTGTGCGGCCATTTCCCTGCTTGGCCAGGCTCCGTCCCTAGTTTTAAATATGTTATGATATATTTGTAATTCAGAGACCTACTTTATCATGCAGAACTTCCGTCCAATCTAATTAATTACCAGAAGCTCAATACCTGCATACAGGATGGTATCCCTTTCTCGTTAAAATACAAACATTACCTAAATGTCTTTTTCTCTTTACTATTAAAGCCTGAGAAGATTAATTATGAATTGATATTTATCCATAAAGCCTAATGATCAATTATATGTATTTATTTAAACAAAGTGGGATTCCAGTTTTAATACCATCTCTATAAGGTGTTGAGGTTCTGATAGAAATGTGTCTTACCCAGTACATTTATTACCTTAAGAACATCATGAATACCATGATATAAAATAATATACATAATAGGTGTTAGACTATTTTAGGGAAGTCAGGTAGACATCTGGTTTAATGTGTATTATAGGCATATTGACATAGAATGAGTAACGCTTTTGTTTTAATACTTAGTGTAGAAGGTGTAGGGAATGCTTTTTGTTTTATTTTTTGTTTTGTTTTGTTTATATGTTGGTTAATATTTTAATCTGAGTAACATAAATATTTAGATTTTTCAGTTATAACCTATATGATTTTGTGTTCAAACCTATCAGGTGTGAGATGAATGCCAAAAGAGAATATAATTTTCAGGAGAATAATGGCAGTATTTGCCTCTAAGAAAATGGACTTGTGTCGTTGCAAGGTGATAACAGTTTATGAAAACATCACCACTTATCTAGCAGGCTCCTGTGGCAAAAAAACAAAAAAAAAAAAAACTCTTCCATTAATACAAAAGTGTATAAGTGCCTTTACCCTTATAACAAACGTTTGTCCAAACATATCAGGTGTGAGATGAATGCCAAAAGAGAATATAATTCTCAGGAGAATAATGGCAGTATTTGCCTCTCCAAGATTTGGGATACCAACACCAGTCAATAGCTTTGATTATGCCAAGTAAGTTTTTTTTTTTAACTACTGAAGATGTGCTGTTTAGATCTGGGACTTCTCTGCTGATGATATTACTTCAAGATAGAAAATAACATCCCAGAGACAGAAGGAAGATGGAAGATTCAAGATCCTGTCACAACCTATCACAAGGACACTACCAAGATCCTTGTGAGAATGCAGCTATGCAAGTGCATCATCAAAAGGGGTACATTCATGTTACAGAACCAAGGACCAACGTAATTTCACAGTGGCTACAACATGAAAAGAGACTACAACAGGTTCCTGTGTTCACAACATTTCCACTGAATTTAAAGCCTTTTAATTGCATGTGCATATACTAAGAAAATGGACTTGTGTCGTTGCAAGGTGATAACAGTTTATGAAAACATCACCACTTATCTAGCAGGCTCCTGTGGCAAAAAACCAAAAAAAAACAAAACTCTTCCATTAATACAAAAGTGTATAAGTGCCTTTACCCTTATAACAAACGTTTGTCCAAACATATCAGGTGTGAGATGAATGCCAAAAGAGAATATAATTCTCAGGAGAATAATGGCAGTATTTGCCTCTCCAAGATTTGGGATACCAACACCAGTCAATAGCTTTGATTATGCCAAGTAAGTTTTTTTTTTTTAACTACTGAAGATGTGCTGTTTAGATCTGGGACTTCTCTGCTGATGATATTACTTCAAGATAGAAAATAACATCCCAGAGACAGAAGGAAGATGGAAGATTCAAGATCCTGTCACAACCTATCACAAGGACACTACCAAGATCCTTGTGAGAATGCAGCTATGCAAGTGCATCATCAAAAGGGGTACATTCATGTTACAGAACCAAGGACCAACGTAATTTCACAGTGGCTACAACATGAAAAGAGACTACAACAGGTTCCTGTGTTCACAACATTTCCACTGAATTTAAAGCCTTTTAATTGCATGTGCATATACTAAGAAAATGGACTTGTTTCGTTGCAAGGTGATAACAGTTTATGAAAACATCACCACTTATCTAGCAGGCTCCTGTGGCAAAAACCAAAAAAAACCCAAAACTGTTCCATTAATACAAAAGTGTATAAGTGCCTTTACCCTTATACAAACTTTTGTCCAAGAAGGCGTCACTTCAGTTTCAGGACTCACAATATGGACTGTTGGATGTACAGATCTTGCCTTAAATAAGGATACCAAGCTTCCAGATGCCAGCACCAGTGTAAAATAGCATAATTAATGCTATTGGCTAGTCGTGTTAATCTTTGCTAAATTAAACTTCATCTCACGGAACACATTACCATGGGTTATAGCATGATACTGTACATAATACTTTTAGTAATGCATAGGTTGTCTAGTCTGATCATGGGAATAATACATAAGCAATACACATAATCTGTGGCCATTGGCTAAAGCTTTCATGACCACAAGCGGGGGACTGTTACAGTTTGGGAAATTGCTTATGTAATAGTTCTATTTCTATGTATATATTGTATGTATGTATGAGCATATTTATGTATTGGTATAATATTCTAGTCATATTAACTAGCCATGAGAAATATAGAAGCTGTCTATTTACTATGCCTTGTTTCAAGAACAAAAGCCATAAAGCCTTTTGTTTACCATGCTCTGTTTACCTCAAAGAAAGTCAGGAGATGGTAAATAAGGGTTATTATTTCCCCAGGCTTCCTCCCATTCAATAGAGTCACCAAACGTTTAAATGTAAATAGGAGTCTTTTGTGTGGCTGTTGGGGTGTGGAGGTGGTAAATAACAGGTTATCATGAACAAAAGAACATCTGACCTTACAATCAGAACAGTTGTCCAAACCATGTGATTTATAGATATTTACCCCCTACAATAGCCCCTATTTACATGTAAACAGCTAAGACCAATGGCGTTCGTTTTTCCAAATATGGTTATAGAGTGAAAATTAAACCAATTACATCAAAGGTAATATTAACAGATGGGGCATGTTTTAAATATATAGAAGAGTTTTAGTCAGTTAGTATGGAGAAGGAGAGGAAGGAGAGGAGAGAGAAGAGAGTGGAGGATGAGGACAGGAAGCTATCAGAAACATCCAGACTGTCCCAGATAACCCTATTAAAACATCTAAATAAGGTACCTGTATCATGTATGTTTTTATAAGTGTATATTTGTCTTGTAAGTAAATGTAATTGTTATTGTAGTTAGGCCTAAAGCATTGAATATTGTGTCATTTCATGTTTTTTAGCTGATCTAATAAATAATTGTGTATTTTGAAACCAACAGTAATTTTAAGAGTCTTATTACATAGGGTTATTTATAATTTTCTCATCTATATGTGTATTTATGCAATATTTTAGGCTAGAACCTAGTCAATTCTGCCTATTAATCTAATATAGAAATATCCAATCCCATAGCTACAAATTGTATATTGTATTTGTAAACCCCTTTTTAGCTAAATAATAAACCAGATTTCATATAGTTATGTCTTGAATGGTCAAGAAGTATAAGTATATATTTCTGGATTAATTAGAATTTAATTGTTAATTCCTCAATGAGCCATAAAAGCTGTGTAAATAAACATATATATATTTTATGGACATAGCTAAATTGTCACTCTGGGATGAAATCAAATAATATTGCATATATATACATATATACATATTTGCACTTTACAAGTCAGATTAAGGAACTAAAATTCCTCATATTAAATAACCTGTCTAGCAGAGACAGTTCTATTCGTTTGCAGATATTGCAAATTCTTGTGATCCGTGTAAACGATAATAGGATGTAAGGCTACTTCTAGGAGATGTCGCCAATGATCAAAGGAACACTTGATTGCCAATAACTTCTTCTCACCTATAGGATAGTTCAACTCTGCAGGTAGCATAAGTCTTGAAAAATAGGCGACTGGATGCATAGATTCTTTGAAAGATTTATTTTGGGACAATATTGCACCAATGGCATAATCTGAGGCATCTACCTCGAGTATGAACTGTTTATTAATATCAGGAAATTGCAGAAGAGAATTTGGCTTTTAATAGATCAAAGACAGACTGTGTTGTAGTTGTCCACTTGTAGGTGGAGTTCAACTTAGTAAGATCGGATAGGGGTTTGGTGATGGCAGCAAAAACCGGAATAAACTTCCTTTAAAAGTTTGAGAACCCTAAGAAGCGTTGCACTTCTTTCCTTGTAGTGGGTGTAGGCCAGTCTAGAATGGTTTGTACCTTGTTATTCTCCATACTTATACCCAGTGGGTTGATATGGTACCCTAAAAATGTAATATCTTGGGTGTCAAAAATACATTTTTCTAATTTGGTGTACAGCCTATTTCCCTCAACCTGGAGAGAATAGTTTTAACATGTATTCTATGTTGCTCAAGGTTTTCTGAATAGATCAAAATATCGTCTAAATAGACCACGATATAAACATCCAAAATATCCCTGAAAATATAATTGATCAGACATTGAAATGTTGCTGGAGCATTGCACAACCCAAATGGCATTACTGTATATTCAAATGGGCCATATCTGGTCCGAAATGCAGTAAGCCATTCATCTCCAGCTCTTATTTTGATAAGATTGTATGCACCTCTAAGGTCCAACTTAGTGAAAACCGAGGCACCACGTAATCTTTTTATCAACTCAGGGATGAGTGGGAGTGGGTACCTTTTCTTCTTAGTATGTCTATTGAGTTCTCTGTAATCTATGATAGGTCGTAATGACCCATCCTTGTTGGTAACAAAGAAGATACCAGCACCAGCTGGGGAGGTACATGGCCTAATTAACCCCTTTTTTAAATTATCATCTATGTAATTCTTCAGATGTTCTAATTTGGGCTTAGATAGCGGCTAAATATGCCCAAAAGGAATAGAGACTCCAGGAAGCAGATCTATTGGGCAGTCGTAAGCCCTGTGGGGGGGGGGGGGGGGCAGAGTCTCTGCTTCCTTTTTATTAGAAACATAAGAATATTCGAAGTAATGTTTTGGTATTTTAGCGTCAGGTACCTGAAGTAAGATAGCGTTCATATTACAGGATAGGGTGAAGGTAGGAAATGTGAGACTTAAAGTGGTCCAATCTATAATTGGTTTATGTATCCTTAACCAGTGTATACCTAGAATTATGTCGAACATGGGTGAGGTTAATACATCAAAAAGCAACCTATTAGTGTAACCTGTGTCTGTGGAGAGATGGAGTGTAGTAGTTTGATGTGTTACTGGACCAGTACTAAGAAAATTACCATCAATGACTTTTACAGAGACAGGGTTATGCTTAGTGACAAGAGGTATTTTATTTCTCTTCACAAAACCGTAATCCACAAAATTTACAGAAGAACCCATGTCAATAATAGCAGTTGTCTCAATCTTGTGATGTTCTCACTGCAAAGAGAGAGACAATGTTAAATATGGGGGTGTAATGAGTTTAGGGGCAGAGTTGAGATGGAGATTGAATATCTTACCCATCTTTTATTTGGCCAGTACAGGGCATTCCTTTACGACGTGTGCCGGGGATGCACAGTACATGCATACATTCTGATTCTTCCTTCTAGTTTTCTCTTGGGTTGTTAAGGGACCTTTTATAAACCCAATTTCCATTGGTTGGGGAGAATCCTTACTGAGATATGTATGAGAAGAAATATATTTTCTGGCGGAATTAGCCCTTTCAGAACGTCTCTCCCTGAGGCATCTTTCTATGTTAATAGATAAGCTATACAGTTCCTCAAGGGTATCAGGGATACCAGTGCAAGACAGTTCGTCTTTGATGTCTTCTGATAACCCTAATCGAAATTGGTACTTTAATGAGACACGATTACACATAGAATCTGTAGCAGCTATTTTGAATTGCGTGATATGTTTCAACAGGGTTCTTAAGCTGTCTTAACGATCTTAAGGTGTTTTCAGCTGAACTCTGTTTGAAAGGGTCATCTTATAAACTAGACATCTCAGAGAAGAACCCATCTAAGGAACTCAGAATAGAAGTTTGTTGTTCATAGAAAGAGTCGGCCCAGGCCCTAGGCTCACCTCTAAGATACGATATCACAGTTAAAACCCTTATCCTATCTGTCGGATAGGTTTTTGGCTTTAGATCAAAGAGTAACATACATGAATTCCTAAACTCCCTAAATTGGGAGCGAGTTCCAGAGAATTTTTCTGGTGGCAAAACAAAAGGTTCAGGATGTGTGTCAGTGGGTGCTGTTTTAGTAGAAAGAACCTCCCTAAGGCAGGCTTTTAGGGCCTGATTTTCCACTTGTAACTCATGAAAAGAGTTTGTTAATATGTCCATCCTATCTGAGAGACTTTGTATTTGGTTAGATAAAACGTTAGGATCCATAATTAACACTTAGTGTGGTTGTGTAAGGACTATAGTTATGAATAGCTATTCAATAGTCCTATATTTAGGGCTGGCTTATTATGTTACGACCCGGTAAGACCAACTTGCTAAGGCAAATATAAACAGATAATGTGCACTTGGTTAAGCAACAAAGCCCTTTTAGAGTTAATAGCTTGAGATACTTTCTTAAAAGGTGTTGTTTTGTGTTCCTTGGGTTAATCAACTTTGAGGGGTTAAGGTTACCTCTGTGACTTAATATAGCCTTACAGGATCAGAGTGCACTACAACTTAAACACAATCTGACAGTGAAAAGGCAAGCGTACCTGTATCGCTGATGATTTCACTAGCAAGGAATTAGTCTGCAATCAGCATCAGGTTTTACAGGAGAGGTAAGCAGGATTTGTACAGGAGCAGTAGCTGTTCTCAGGCTGTAAGTCCGTTTCCTGAGCAGGCTGGTGTGAGTAGAGATTCCTGGTTACTGATAGCAGGATGGAGGGTCAAACCTTGCAGCAGGTCAGCGTGTCAGTGTTTGCTCTGGGTGAGAAAGAGAGCAAGGTCCATAGCTGATGGCGTCAGCAAGGCAAGCTGACAGCCTGGAAGACACAGGCAGAGAGCTCCATAGTAGAAGTTGCAGGATCCACAAGTGCAGACAGGTATCAGGTTGCAGAGTGGCGAGCTGAAAGCAAATGAACTTCAATAAGCCAGCAAGGAAGTTTGTTGTGGGCGGCCTTAAGTAGGGAGATTGGAAAATAATTAAAGGGACAGTAAAAGCCAACACAAAAGTGTCTGAAACCTTTACAGCTGCGCGCCACATTCACTCTGGATGAAGATAGAAGATGATGGAGCCGCCTGGAAAAAGACCTTTTCTGCCGGACTTCAAGAACGGCGAGTACCTATTTGGGGCTCAGTGTTTGTGAGTTTTTTATTTTTTTTATTTTTAAGATTAGGGATTTAGGCGCTGTAAAAGAGCTGAATGCCCTTTTAAGGGCAGTAAAAGAGCTGAATGCCCTTTTAAGGGAAATGTCCATACAAATGCCCCTTATGGGGCAATGGGTGGTTTAGATTTTTTTAGTGTTGTTTTTTTTATTTTGGGGGGTTTGGTGGGTGGGGGGTTTTACTGTTAGGGGGGGATTTATTAATTTTTAAATGTAAAAGAGCTGTTTAACTTAGGGCAAAACCCTACAAAAGGCCCTTTTATTTATTTTTTTATTTGGGGGGGCTTTTTTATTTTCATAGGGATTAGGTTTAATTTTTTTATTTTTGATAATTTTGTTTATTTTTTTCTGTAATTTTAGAGTTTTTTATTTTTTGTAATTTTAGATTATTTTTTGTAATTTAATGTTAGGTTTTATTTAAGTGTAACTTAGTATTGGGGTTAATTTAGGGGGTGTAAGGTTAGGGTGCTTAGTAATTAAATTAGTTATTTGCATTGTAGGGGGGTTGGCGGTTTAGGCGTTAATAGGTGAATTAGGTTTATTGCGATGTAGGGGTTTGGCGGTTTAGGGGTTAATAGGTTAATTAGGTTTATTGCGATGATGATGGTGGTTGGTGGTTTAGGGGTTAATTAGGTTTATTACGATGTGGGGGTTTGTCAATTTATGGGTTAATAGTTAATTAGGTTTATTGCAATTTGAGGCGTTAGCGGTTAAGGGGTTAATATTTTAATTATGTTATTTGCGGATTAGGCGTTAATTACTTTATTATTTTGCGATGTGGGGCTTTGTGGTTTAGGTGTTTGCTAATACTTTGTGCGGGCGGCTAGGTTTTTATTGTTATACTTCCTGTGGGCGGTTACGTGTTTTTTATTTATGTCTTGCAGGCTGTTACGTGTTTTTCCGATATTTCGTGCGGGCGGTTGCGTGTTTTCTTTAAAGGCTTCGGGTTTGCCTACGCTGCATCCAGGTGGATTCTGAAAATAGCTGGATTCTTTCACCACCCTGCCATTTTCGGAATCCACCGGGATGCAGCTATGCTGCATCCAGGTGGATTCTTTTGGCTGCCTCGCGCAGCCAACATTCCTTTGAGGATGTGTGCGCAACTGGCAACACTGAAGGACGTGTTACAAATGCTATTATAGTATAGATTTTAAATTTAAAATGAATCATCCAGTTCTGTTTAAATCATGTGGTATTAAGTTGTGTCTGCACATCTGTCTGTATCTCTTTCCATCTGTCTTTGTTTCTGTCTGCCTGTATCTTTCTAATATCTGATCTATCTGTCTGTCTATCTAATTGTCTATCTAATTATCTATATTTCTATCTATCTATCGATCATTTATCTAATATCTATCTATCTTTCTGTCTGTCTGTCTCTCTATCTAATATCTATCTGTCTATCTATCTAATTGTCTATCTAATTATCTATCTGTCTGTCTATCTATCTAATATCTATCTATCTTTATGTCAGTCAATCTATCTAATATCTATCTGTCTTTATATCTATCTATCTATCTATCTATCTATCTATCATCTATCTATCTATCTATCTATCTATCTATCTATCGATCTATCTATTTATTGTCTATCATCAATCTGTCAGTCTATCTATTGTCTGTCTGTCTATCTAATTGTCTAGTATCTATCTGTCTGTGTCTATCTAACTGTCTATTATATATCTGGCTGTCTATCTATCACCTATCTATCTATCTATCTATCTATCTATGTATCTTATATCTATCTTTTCTATCTTATCTAATATCTGTCTATCTAATATCTGTATCTATCTTGCTGTCTTTCTATATCTATCTAGTTTTAAAGGGACAGTCTACACCAGAATTGTTATTGTTTTAAAAAATAGATAATCCCTTTTTTACCCATTCCCTAATTTTGCATAACCAACACAGTTATATTTATATATTTTTTACCTCTGTGATTATCTTGTATGTAAGCCTCTGCAGACTGCCCCTTTATTTCAGTTCATTGACAGACTTGCAGTTTAGCCAATCAGTGATGGCTCCCAGGTAACTTCACGTGCACAAGCACAGTGTTATCTATATGAAATACGTGAACTAACACCCTCTAGTAGTGAAAACCCTGTTAAAATGCTTTCTTAAGAGGCGGCCTTCAAGGTCTAAGAAATTAGCATATGAACCTCCTAGGTTAAGCTTTCAACTAAGAATACCAAGAGAACAAAGAAAAATTGGTGATACAAGTAAATTGGAAAATTGTTTAAAATTACATGCTCTATCTGAATCATGAAAGTTTTTTTTGGACTGTCCCTTTAACCCCTTAATGACCGAGGACGTACGCCATACGTCCTCAGAAAAAAGGCAGTTAACGCCTGAGGACGTATGGCGTACGTCCTCGGTTTGGAAAGCAGCTGGAAGCGATCCTCATCTCTTCCAGCTGCTTTCCGGTTATTGCAGGATGCCTCAATATCGAGGCATCCTGCAATAACAATTTGTACCCCTCCGGTGCAGAGAGAGCCACTCTGTGGACCTCTCTACACCGGACATCGATGGCCGCAATCGTTGGTGGGTGGGAGCTGCAGTGGGAGGCGGGTGGGCGGCCATCGATGGCTTCAGATACACAGAGGGGGGCGGGATCGGGGGCGGGAGAGTCAGGGGCGCGCACAGACACGCGCGCGTGCACGGGGGATCGGCGGGCGGGCGCGTGCACGGGAGGGAGCGGGTGGGAACTGCTTACACTACAGAAATAATCATGTAGTAAGTGGGAGGAAGAGGGGGAATAAATGCCCCCAAAAAGAAATCTAAGGGATCTGGGAGGGGGTGGGGGTAGGGGTTGGTCGTGGGGAAGCTACACTACAGAAAAATGTAAAAAAAATAAATAAAAAAGAGAAAAAAATATTGTTAACTGGGTACTGGCAGACAGCTGCCAGTACCCAAGATGGCCCCCAATAAGGCAGGGGGGGGGGTTAGAGAGCTGTTTTTGGGGGGGATCAGGGAGGTTGGGGGCTAAGGGGGGATCCTACAAAGTAGCATATGTAAATATGCTAAAGATGTATTTTAAAAAAAAACAAAAAACTTTTATTTTAGTACTGGCAGACTTTCTGCCAGTACTTAAGATGGCGGGGACAATTGTGGGGTGGGGGAGGGAAGGGAGCTGTTTGGGAGATATCAGGGGGTCTGATGTGTCAGGTGGGAGGCTGATCTCTACACTAAAGCTAAAATTAACCCCGCAGCCTCCCTACAAACTACCTAATTAACCCCTTGACTGCTAGCCATAATACATGTGTGATGCGCAGCAGCACTTTGCGGCCTTCTAATTACCAAAAAGCAACGCCAAAGTCATATATGTCTGCTATTTCTGAACAAAGGGGATCCAAGAGAAGCATTTACAACTATTTGTGCCATAATTGCACATGCTGTTTGTAAATAATTTCAGTGAGAAACCTAAAATTGTGAAAAATTTAGCGTTTTTTTTTAATTTGATTGCATTTGGCGGTGAAATGGTGGCATGAAATATACCAAAATGGGCCTAGATCAATACTTGGGATTGTCTACTACACTACACTGAAGCTAAAATTAACCCTAGAAGCTCCCTACATGCTCCCTAATTAACCCCTTCACTGCTGGGCATAATACACGTGTGGTGCGCAGTCGCATTTAGCAGCCTTCTAATTAGTAAAAAGCAAAACCAAAGCCATATATGTCTGCTATTTATGAACAAAGGGGATCCCAGAGAAGCATTTACAACCATGTATGCTATAATTGCATAAGTTTTTTGTAAATAATTTCAGTGAGAAACCTAAAGTTTGTGAAAAAAATTGTGAAAAAGTGAACAATTTTTTTTATTTGATCGCATTTGGCGGTGAAATGGTGGCATGAAATATACCAAAATGGGCCTAGATCAATACTTTGGGATGTCTTCTAAAAAAAAAATATATACATGTCAGGGGATATTCAGGGATTCCTGAAAGATATCAGTGTTCTAATGTAACTAGCGCTAATTTTGAAAAAAAGTGGTTTGGAAATAGCTACTTGTATTTATGGCCCTATAACTTGCAAAAAAAGCAAAGAACATGTAAATATTGGGTATTTCTAAACTCAGGACAAAATTTAGAAACTATTTAGCATGGTTTTTGTTTGGTGGTTGTAGATGTATAACAGATTTTGGGGGTCAAAGTTAGAAAAAGTGTGTTTTTTTCCATTTTTTCCTCATATTTTATAAAAAATTTTTATAGTAAATTATAAGATATGATGAAAATAATGGTATATTTTGAAAGTCCATTTAATGGCGAGAAAAACGGTATATAATATGTGTGGGTACATTAAATGAGCAAGGGGAAAATTACAGCTAAACACCGCAGAAATGTAAAAATAGCCTTGGTCCCAAACGGACAGAAAATGGAAAAGTGCTGTGGTCATTAAGGGGTTAAAGGGATGTGTAAACAATAATACATTAACATTAATGTGTTGCAAAACCATAGCAGAGGGATTTATCAGCCCTGAATAAGGAGAGAAGATGCTGCATGCCATCATGTAAAAGTACTAGTAAAAAAAAGGCCGATTGTTTGCCTTAGAGGAACAAACAACTTCTTGTTTGGCTCCCGTAAACAATCGGCACAGCCACTCACCATTCTCAGAAGCAGTCCACGCGTAAATCACGCTGAAATTACACTGCCACACTGAAACGCCATGCTGAGAATCTGATGCTGCTGCCAGAAAGGTTGCCACAAAGAGGAGAAACTACACACGCCTTGATACCATTCCCGGTGTAAGTAAAAGTGAACACCTTTTTCTGGTATCTTTTTTGCTGTTTTGATCTGGATCTTAATGTGTTCCAGCTTCTTCATTTGACGTCTGATCTTAGAGTTCTTCGATCAATACTATCGACTCATCTCTATCCGGAATCCGCTAGGAAACCCTCATTTCCATATATGTTTTTTATTGCCTTGTAACGATTGTTACATATGTTGCATATGTTGTCAAATCTTTCTCATTTTTTTATTTTTTAATGCAGCTATTGTAGCCTTTATTTTTAATGTGTAAATTGTTTGTTGTAGTTACTCTAGTTGATTGCACCTTATGTATACTACACTTTAAATTGCGCCTGATCAACGCATTTATTTTGTGTCATAAATCTGTGTATATTCATTTACTTATTTTATTAAATTCATATAAATCACATATTCAAGCTTGGATCACTTTAGTTGGCCAATATTGGCTTGTGTATATTGAAAGGCTATCTTATATCACTATTTTAAGCTTTTGTTAGCGCTTATGATTTAAGGTTATCTAACTTCGGCTAAATAATCCTTATACCCCATCACATAATTATCTTAGAGGCTGGGGAGTCTTTTTTTATATATAGGCTTAATAGTGTTTTCCAGCGCAGTAACCAATATTTCTTTCACTCCCAAGCATTACCCTCTGCACATTCGCGGGCAATTCGCCGCTAGCAGGGGGTGTCAATTATCCTGATCCTATCTGATCAAGTTGATTGCTGTCTACCACCTCAGAAATGGAGGACGAGTTAAGGAGCAGCAGTCTTACGACCGCTGCTCCTAAGCTTATGTTTCGGGCATGACTGAAGGCTCACATGAAAACACAACTGCATTTGCAGCATGTTAAATTGGCCTCTATAATTGTCATAATTTAACTCTATCCCTTTATACAATATAGAAGTAGCTTAGAAATAAATTTCAACAACAATAATGATTTTGGTTCATGTACAAGCTGTAGAATATCAGGAAAAACTTGGATAATATTAAGGTAAATAAAGCTAAAGGCCCAGATGGAATATACCCAAGGGAATTTAGCACTGTTATAGCCAAGCCTCTACTCTTAATTTTTTAAGTCTCATTATCCTCAGGCATAGTACCCCAGGACTAGCATAAAGCTGTGATAAAGATGTGGTGACACAGGAAAGCAGGGCTGATCAAGGAAGCTATACACCAGTTAGTCTGACATCAAAAGTGGGGAAGATATTTGGGATTATATTGATGATTATACAAGATTATGAGTTTAAATCAGCATGTTTTTTTTTTGAGAAATAGATCATGTCAAACTAATCTAATTAGATTCTATAAGGAAGTAAGTAAAAATATAGATAAAGAGGAATCAGTTGATGTGATATACTTGGACTTTGCAAAGGTGTTTGATACAGTGCCACATGAGAGATCAATGTACAAAATTAAGGGACTGGGAATATCTGAAAATTTTAGCTCATGGATAAATAACTCAATAAAAGACAGGGAGCAACGACTAGTAGCTAAGGAATCATACTCAGATTGGACAAAGGTAATCAGTGGAGTCCCCCAGGGATTAGTACTGGGCCCTGGTCTTTTCAATATTTTTATTAATTACTTGGAGCAAGGATTAAATAGCTACATCTCTATTTTTGCAAATGATACAAAATTGTGTAAGGTCATTAGGTCAGTGCAGAATGAAATTGCTTTACAAGGGGATCTACAAAAATTAGAAGAATGGGCAGGTAAATGGAAAATGAGATTTAATACTGGAAAGTGCAAGGTTCTAAATTTTGGAAGTAAAAATAAGCAGGCAACCTGTTATTTAAAGATGGGTGTACAATGCAGGGCAGCAGCTTCTAAGGCTAATAGGATACTAGAATTTATTAAAAGAGGCATTGATGCAAGGGAGGGAAGTATAATTCTGTCACTATATAAATCCCTGGTAAGACCTCACCTTGAGTATGGAGTGTAGTTCTGGGGTCGAATCTCAAAAAAAGATATTGCAGACATAGAAAAAGTTCAGAGAAGGGCCACAAAGCTAACAAGGGTGTGATGAGAGTGGGAAGTGATGTCACCAGATGGGGGTGTGGTTTAGGGGATTGATTGTCTATGTCACAGTTACCAAGTTAGATGTGTTATACAAGCTGTTTACTTCTATGCTCTGCAATAAAATAGCATTGTACCTTCTATGCTGTGTCCTGCATCTCATGACATGGTGTCAGAAGTACTTGCCTGCGCTTCTGTTTCCTGATTAATGATGATGTCGAAATTTACCCTACCTGGGCCTTTTGATTTCTCTCAGCCTGCAGCTTGGCCCACATGGCATCAGCGGTTTCAACGCTTCAGGATTGCTTCCAAGCTGGACAAGGAGAGTGGTGAAGTACAAGTTAATTCTCTTTATACTCTATGGAGAAAGATGTGGAGCCAATGTTCAATGCCTTTACTTTCCAAGAAGGGGAAGAAATTGACTTTGAAATAGTTATGAACAAACTCAGTGCTTACTTTGTGCCCAAAAGAAATGTGATTCATGATAAGGCTTGTTTTCACAAACGTGCTCAGTGTGTGGGAGAATCTGTGGAGTCATTTGTGCGCAGCCTGTATGAAGTAGCTGAATTCTGTGAGTTTGGTGTTGCTAAAGAGGAGCAAATCAGAGACAGAATAGTCATAGGAATTGCAGATGCTGAAGTCTCACTAAAGCTACAGTTGGAGGCTGATTTAACATTGGATGGGGCTATTAGGATCGCCCGCCAGAGTGAACTGGTGAAAAAGCAAAGTGCTGATCTGAGGTCTGAGAGTATTGTGGGTGAAGTGCAGCAGTTCAGGAGAGCTGCTAGTGAAAGGCACAGTGTGAGCGGTAGACCAATGGCAACAGATAGGCCCAGAAGCGGATGGGCACAGCATGCTCGCTGCATGCGGTGTAACCGTACCCATGATCAGAGTGTTGTATGCCCTGCTAAAGACAAAAGATGTAGAAAATTTAACCGAATGGGCCATTTTGAAGTGGCGTGTAAAACTGAATACATTAAAGAGATGCAGGTGAATAGTGACCAGGAGGGTCAAGAAGTGTCCTTTGTTGGGTCTGTTGTTGAACAGTCTGGTTCAGATGAAGATTGGCGGGTTACTCTTACTGTAATGGGAGCCAAAGTTGCCTTTAAGATTGACACAGCAGCAGATATCACTGTTATGTCCCTTGCAGCAAACATAAAACTGCCTCGACAGCATCAGCTGGCAAAAGTTACAACAAAAGTTCATAGTCCTGGTGGCCGCATCGATTGTGTGGGAAAATTTCTTGCCAGCTGCGAGTACAAGCATAGAAATTCACCATGTGGGTACATGTGATTAGAGGTCAGTGTGTTAACAACCTATTGAGCAGAAAAGCAGCCTGTGGTTTGGGCCTGGTCGCCAGAGTGAATGAGATTACAGAAGACATTTTTGGTGAATTGGGCTTACTGAATTGCAACCCAGTCCGAATATCACATAAAGGTGATGCAGTCCCATACAGCATTACCACTCCTCGTAGAATTCCGTTCCTGCTCATGCCTCAAGTGGAGAAGGAACTTCTGTGTATGAAGAATATGGGAGTCATTGAAGGGGTTGTTGAAGCAACTGACAGGTGCACCCCCATTGTGCCTGTCACGAAGAAAAACAGGAAGGTACGCATCTGCATAGACTTGAAAAGACTGAATGAGGCAGTAAAGAGAGAGAGATATTTGCTGCTTGAAGACATAGCTCCAAAATTGGCTAGGGCGAAGTTCTTCTCTACACTGGATGCTTCCAGCGGCTTCTGGCAGATACCCCTAGATCCAAAGTGCCGCAAACTGACTACCTTCATTTCCCCGGTAGGTCGGTTTTGCTTCTGCAGACTCCCCTTCGGGATATCCTCTGCTCCTGAAATCTTTCAAAGAGAGATGAGGGCACAGCAGTCGTCATGGACGACATTTTGGTGTATGAGTCTACATTGGAAGAACATGATCAGTGATTGAGCTGTGTGCTGCAGACCATTAGAGAGTATGGGCTGAAATTAAATAAGGAGAAATGCCATTTTAGGAAGGCTGAGTTATGTTACTTTTGGCATATTATAAATGGGGATGGCATCAAGCCGGACCCTGATAAAATCCTTGCTATTGAACAGTCGAAAAGGCCTTCTGATGTACTTGAGCTGAGACAAATATTGGGTCTTGTGAATTATGGGGTCAGGTTCCTTCCATATTTATCCACAATACTACACCCTATCACAGAGTTACTAAAGAAAGATGTTGCCTGGCTCTGGGGACCTTCACAGGAAGAATATTTTGTGCAGGTCAAGTCCCTGCTGGGGTCTTCCCAAGTGTTGGGGTTCTACGACCCTTCCAAAAAAACTGTTGTTAGTGCTGATGCGAGCAGTTATGGGTTAGGGGCCACCCTCCTGCAGTTGAATGAGAACAAACTACAGCTCATCGCCTACTGTTCCCGTACACTGATGGCTGCTGAGTCAAAATACACCCAAATTGAGAAAGAGTGCCTGGCTGCAGTTTGGGCCTGTGAAGGCTTCCAGCGTTACCTAGTGGGTTTAGAGAAATTTAGTCTGGAGACTGACCATAAACCGCTAGTCCCTCTAATCAACTCCTATGATATTGACAATACACCCCCAAGATGCCAGAGACTTCTGATGAGGCTGCTCAGGTTCAACGTTCAGGCAGTGCATGTGCTGGGGAAACAACTGGTAGTGGCAGATATACTTTCCAGGCTCCCTCTGGCTGCTGCTGAAGAGTCTTCAACAGAATTAGATGTGAAAGTGTATGTAGATTCAGTTCTGGCATCCAAATCCATTTTGTCAGGGAAGCTAGAGCAAATAAGAAAGGAGACATATTTAGATACTGACCTTCAAGAAGTTATTAAGTACATAAAAGAAGGTTGGCCCGAGAGCCGGGCAGTCTGGATGTCGCAGCTCACGGAACTGGATGGGTTGGTGCTGTTCCAGGACCGCATTGTTATTCCTGTTAGCATGCGGCAGGAGATGTTAAACAGGATTCATGATGGCCACAAAGTGCAGAGAAAAGGCAGCTACGGCAGTATGGTGGCCTGGGATCAGTTCCAACATCGCAAGCCATGTGTCAAAATGTGCCTTTTGGATGGAACACCAGCCAACTCAGAGAAGGGAGCCCTTGATTTCTACTCTGCTGCCAGCAGGCCCGTGGCAGAAAATAGCCACTGATTTGTGCAAACTGCACGGGAAAATGTATCTAGTCATGATTGACTACTATTACAGGTATTTGGAGATTGCACCCTTTAATGAGATCACAAGTCAAGCCGTTATCACTCGTCTCAAGAGCTTGTTCGCCCGGTGGGGCATACCAATGGAGTTAGTGAGTGATAAAGGAATGCAGTTTGCTTCCACAGAGTTTAGTTCTTTCAGCAGTGAATATGATTTTGTCCATTCTACGTCGAGTCAACATTACCCACAGGCCAATGGAATGGCTGAAAGGGCAGTTCAAACAACAAAGTTAATTTTGAAGCAATCTGAGCCGTACCTAGCCTTCTTGTCCTATAGGGCGACTCCCATTCAAGCCACGGGTTTTAGCCCGGCAAAGCTGATGCTAGCACCACTTTACCCTCTGTGGGTGTCTTCCAGCCAACTAGCTCTGTTCCTCGGGACGAGGTCCTTAGGAGGGATGAAGAGGCTAAAAGGGGCTATCAATTCTCCTACGAAAGGGAAACACTCTGGGAGGCCCTTGCAGGAGCTGAATGTGGGGCAAAATGTCAGAGTTAAACTGGATGATGAGAAGAAATGGAAGACGCCTGCTATGGTAATTGGACGCTCTCTCCAGAAACAAGGTCTTATGTAGTCCTTACTGATGGAGGGACAGTCACACGTCGAAATCGAAAACATCTTCAGCCAGTACCTGAGAGTTTGGGACTGGATGCCTCTGTACCACTGCCGGTGGGATCCCCTGTTTTAAGAGGGGTGCCTTCCCCTTAGCAAGATCACAGCGGGGATTCTTATTTGCTTCCAGCAGACTCTCAATCACCTTCTTCTGTATCAGAGGACAGTTCATGTAAAATGACATCAAGTGGAAGGGTGGTGAAACTTCCAGTCCGATATCGGGATTAGCACTAGTTAGAGCAGTGACCAGAAGAATGGGCAGAATAATCCCATGGTCACTGTGGACTAGGGTAGTCTACCCCGATGTTTAAGTCAGGATTGTATTTCATGTTGTTTATGTATATCCTCTTTAACTTGTTATTTGTTGTATACTAAACAAAACTATTTCTGTATGCTTCCTGTATACCTTGTTATTTGATGTATTCAAAAAGAAAAAAAATGTATGCTTTGTCCTTTGAAAAGGGGGAATATGTGATGAGAGTGGGAAGTGATGTCACCAGATGGGGGGTGGTTTAGGGGATTGATTGTCTATGTCGCAATTACCAAGTTAGATGTGTTGTACAAGCTGTTCTACTTGTGTTGTACTTCTATGCTCTGCAATAAAATAGTGTTGTACCTTCTATGCTGTGTCCTGCATCTCATGACAAAGGGGATGGATAATTTAAGCTATGAAGAGAGGTTAGCCAAACTGGGTCTGTTTTCTCTAGAATAAAGGCGCTTGAGAGGTGACTAGTGATGTCGCGAACATAAAAATTTGGGTTCGCGAACGGCGAACGCGAACTTCCACAAATGTTCGCGAACGGGCGAACCGCCATAGACTTCAATAGGCAGGAGAATTTTAAAACCCACAGGGACTCTTTCTGGCCACAATAGTGATGGAAAAGTTGTTTCAAGGGGACTAACACCTGGTCTGTGGCATGCCGGAGGGGATCCATGGCAAAACTCCCATGGAAAATTACATAGTTGATGCAGAGTCTGGTTTTAATCCATAAAGGGCATAAATCACCTAACATTCCTAAATTGTTTGGAATAACGTGCTTTAAAACATCAGGTATGATGTTGTATCGATCAGGTAGTGTAAGGGTCACACCCGCTTCACATCGACAGACCAAACTCCCGCAGCGGGTACAACATCATCATCATCACACCGTACGTCCATGTGTGTATTGCTGCCTGACTAAGACATATCCCTGTTATCTACATCCTCTGGCAATAATGGTTGCCCATCACTCATTTCTTCCAACTGATGTGTAAATAACTCCTCTGACAGATCAAGTGAAGCGACTTTGGTGCTAGTGTTGGTGGTGGTGGCAGGCGGACGAGTGGTAACTTGAGAGGTGCCCGAAGCTAAGCTGGAGGAGGATGGTGCGTCAAGGTTCCGAGCGGAAGCTGTAGAAGATTGGGTGTCCTGTGTTAGCCAGTCAACTATGTCCTCATAACTTTTCGAGTTCAGGGTACGTGGCCTCTGAACACTGGGCATTATTCTAGGGCCAAAGGGAATCACAGCACCACGACCACGAAGGCCCCTATGGGGTGGCCTGCCTCTGCCTGTCATTTTTTTTTCGATTTATGGTACTATGCGTGCAAGCTACTGTGACAACAGATATGAGTGGCACTGTGCACTGGCAGAAGTTGGCAGAGTAGACGCTGTAGGCCTGACACACACGCTTGCAGACAACTAACTGCTATTCAATCTATTACAGTCAAAACAAATTTTTTTTTAATGTACACTACGGTTACACCTGATATGAGTTGCACTGGTGTGACACTGTGCACTCGCAGGCCCTGAAATGCACACACGTGAAGGAAACTGACTGCTATTATTTCACAGTCAAATTTCTAGTTTTTTTTTTACCCCTTAAGGACCAAGGCCATTTTTCAATTTCTTTCCCTTAAGGACCAGGGCTATTTTTACATTTCTGCGGTGTTTGTGTTTAGCTGTAATTTTCCTCTTACTCATTTACTGTACCCACACATATTATATACCGTTTTTCTCACCACTAAATGGACTTTGTAAAGATAACATTATTTTCATCATATCTTATAATTTATTATTAAAAATATTATAAAATATGAGGAAAAATTGGAAAAAAACACACTTTTTCTAACTTTGACCCCCAAAATCTGTTACACATCCTACAACCACCAAAAAACAAACATGCTAAATAGTTTCTAAATTTTGTCCTGAGTTTAGAAATACCCAATGTTAACATGTTCTTTGCTTTTTTTGCAAGTTATAGGGAAATAAACACAAGAAGCACTTTGTTATTTCAAAACCACTTTTTTTCAAAATGAGCGCTAGTTACATTGGAACCCTGATATCTGTCAGGAATACCTGAATATCCCTTGACATGTATATATTTTTTTTTAGAAGACATCCTAAAGTATTGATCTAGGCCCATTTTGGTATATTTCATACCACCATTTCACCGCCAAATGCGATCAAATAAAAAAAAATTGTTCACTTTTTCACAAACTTTAGGTTTCTCACAGAAATTATTTACAAACAAATTATGCAATTATGGCATAGATGGTTGTAAATGCTTCTCTGGGATTCCCTTTGTTCAGAAATAGCAGACTTATATGGCTTTGGCGTTGCTTTTTGGTAATTAGAAGGCTGCTAAATGCCACTGCGCACGACACGTGTTTTATGCCCAGCAGTGAAGGGGTTAATTAGGGAGCATGTAGGGAGCTTGTAGAGTTAATTTTAGCTTAAGTGTAGTGTAGTAGACAACCCAAAGTATTGATCTAGGCCCATTTTGGTATATTTAATGCCACCATTTCACCGCCAAATGCGATCAAATTTAAAAAAAAACTTAATTTTTTTTTGCAATTTTAGGTTTCTCACTGAAATTATTTACAAACAGCTTGTGCAATTATCGCACAAATGGTTGTAAATGCTTCTCTGGGATCCCCTTTGTTCAGAAATTGCAGACATATATGACTTTGGCGTTGCTTTCTGGTAATTAGAAGGCCGCTAAATGCTGCTGCGCATCACACGTGTATTATGGCTAGCAGTGAAGGGGTTAATTAGGTAGTTTGTAGGGAGCTTGCAGGGTTAATTTTAGCTTTAGTGTAGAGATCAGCCTCCCACCTGACATGTCAGACCCCCTGATCCCTCCCAAACAGCTCCCTTCCCTCCCCCACTCCACAATTGTCCCCGCCATCTTAAGTACTGGCAGAAAGTCTGCCAGTACTAAAATAAAAGTTTTTTTTATTTTTTTTAGCATATTTACATATGCTGTGGTGAAGCATCCCCCCTTAGCCCCCAACCTCACTGATCCCCACCAAAACAGCTCTCTAACCCTCCCCATCTGTCTTATTGGCGGCCATCTTGGGTACTGGCAGCTGTCTGCTATTATTTCAAAGTGTTGTTTTTTTTAAATGTACACTACTGTTACACCAGATATGAGTGGTGGCACTGGGCAAGTGGGCACAGTATACGCTGTGAGCCTGACACACACGCTGGCAGGCAGGCAACTGCAATTAGATTACACAGGAAAAAATAAAAAAGCAGACTGATGTTCTAGCCCTAAAAAGGGCTTTTTGGGGTGCTGTCCTTACAGCAGAGATCAGATGAGTCCTTCAGGTCTGTAGTGGACACTGAATACACTAGCCTAGCTTTCGATTTCCCTATTAAATCAGCAGCAGCTACACTGTCCCTCCTCTCACTAAGAATACAGCTTCCGAATAAATCTAAAATGGATGCTGTCCAGGAGGTGGGAGGGTCTGGGAGGGAGGGTCTACTGCTGATTGGCTGGAATGTGTCTGCGGACTCTGAGGTACAGGGTCAAAGTTTACTCAATGATGATGAATAGGGGGCGGACCGAACATCGCATATGTTCGCCTGCCGCTGCAAACGTGAACAAGCTATGTTCGCCGGGAACTATTCGCCGGCGAACTATTCACGACATTACTAGAGGTGACATGATTACTTTATATAAATATATTCAAGGTCCATATACAGAGATGGCAGAAGCTCTGTTTATTCCAAGAATATTGTTTGGGACAATTTAAGACTGGAGGAAATAGATTTAATCTCCAGAAACTTAAACATTTTTTCACTCTAAGAGAAATCAACATGTGGAGCTCATTACCTAAGGAGTTAGTAAATGACAATACCTTAGATACATTTAAAAATGGTTTAGATACATTTCTGGCTAGAAACAGAATTCAGGGATATGATTGCTTGTGTTAAATGGGTCACATTTTTAATGGGATTCATTTAAAGGGACATTGTACACTAGATTTTTCTTTGCATAAATGTTATGAAGATGATTCATTTATATAGCCCATCTGGGAGTATTTTTGTAAAAATTTATAGTTTTGCTTCTTTTTTTTAATAACAGTGTGCTTATTTTTCAGACTCCTAACCAAGCCCCAAAGTTTTAGATGTATACTGATGTCTACAGATTCCTGTGGCTCCAGTTTGCATAATCTGTCTATTCATATGCAGAGAAGGCTGTCCTGTTTTCCCAGTCCCTTTCACTGGGTGTCCAAACCTTAACCTAATCAACAGTGCTAAACTGAGAGCTTTTAATTACGTTTTTAAAAGGTTTTATACTTTAAACTCAACTAGAGTTTTTATTGTAAGTATATTAAGATTTGTATAGGTTGGACTTCTGTCTTTTTTCAACCTCATGTACTATGTTACTATGTTCTTACCTTTAAGCAAATCATCATTTCAATGTATTTTTCACTCCCTGAAAATGTGGAATTATATCCTTAGAGTAGACTGGGCCCAAGACATATTCCATATTAGGAATAGATTGCTGTCTTCTAGGGAATCGTGTTAGGCATATTGTGGAGCTTATTGGTAGATCTGGGTCTCATCCAGCAGTCATGGTGCATATTGGCAATAATGGCAGAGTTAGGAGGAGGAGTATTATAAAAAAAATGAGTTTTTGGATGCTAATTTTGCTCGCAATCATGGAATTACTATCCAGTCCAAATTTCAATTGTTTTGAATTCTCTCCATGGATGGTAACCTTTGGGTTCTGGAGTTCTCCAATACGAAACACGGTTACTACATTTTTTTTGTAGATATGCTTCATTCAGAATACCTCCAATACAAATGTATTAGTTCTCCTATGAAACCTGTTATTTTGGGGCTACCCTGGTTGAAGAAGCAATAGACATGTGCATTTGTTTTCCCCAATAGACATGTGCATTCGTTTTCCCCAATAGACATGTGCATTCGTTTTCCAAAGAATAAAACTTAAAAAAAAAAAAAATTGTTATTTTCCTTGCATTACTGAAAAAGTAAACAAAAGAAAATGAAAGAAAAGAAAAAGAAAAGAAAAACTATTTATTTTCTTTTAAAAAATTCATTTTTGTTTTCGGTTTGTGCATATTGTTTTTTTATTAAGCAACCAGGAAGCAGCAGCAGAATAGGTTGATAGTTTCTCTCAGCCTGTCATTGGATGCCTGTGACATTTTCTAGCCAACCAGCATTCTCAGGAAGTGAAAAGGTTATTTAGTTTTACTTATTCCAGAGCTTCTCTCAGATCTGTGAAGGAGCTGGAGGAGGCTATGGACACGTGGACATGGATAGGACAAACACAATGTCATCCGGTTGTTTTGTCACAGTAGCACTGTGGCTGTGCTACACAACATATATTTAGTTGTCATTAAAGAGCCAAATTTACTTGGCAGACGAAGAACTATTAAATCCGAAAATGAGGAGAATGGAGAGGAGATTGAGAAGAGAACTTAAAAATAAATGTTTGGTGCTGACAGAATTTTTTTTTTTTTTTAAATCAAAAATTTTAAATAATTTAAAAAAAAATAGTAATATAATAGCTGGGTACTCCTCCTGACTACAGGTACCACCTCAGCAACAAGGTTGAACTCTATACACATTTAGACAGCGGGGAGTGGAAGGTCAGCTATCCCCTGTTTAAAAGTACTGGAGAATTCACAAAGGCCCTTCATCGCTGCTCCATATGAACCCCTCTCCTCCCTTTCCCGCCGACTTCTGGCTGTGCGGGTCATATCCATAAACCCCTTTTTCTCTGGTGCAGTTTTTGTTATCTTTATATTTGTCTCAATAAAAATTTTTATTTAAAAAATAAATAAATAAATAGGCACATATCATGCACTAAGGGGAGCTAGCTGGTGATTGGTGCCTTTAGACATTTATCTCTCATGTTTGGCTATTTGGCTAACTAGATCTGTTCAGCTAGTGGCCAGTAGTGCAATGCTGTTCCTCCAGTAAAGGATAACCAGAGAATGAAGCATGATAATAAAAGTGCATTTGAAAGTTATTTAAAATGGCATATAGTTACTTTGCCTTTAAGTATTTTTTGTATTACCAAAAATGCAGTGCACAAAAAATAGATGTATAAATAAAAAAACTAAGATTTATAATTACAGCTTTAAAAGAGCAAAAATCTGCACATTCGCTCAAAATGAAAATTTTCGTTAACGAACGAAAATGACCTAAAACGAAAATGTTATTTTTAACTAAACGCAAATTTTGGACGAAGCAAAAACTTTTGCTGCGCACATGTCTAGTCCCCAATTAGTTTTATTTTTTGGACAATCTTCCGTGATTTGCTTCATACATTCATTATAGTCTATTGGATGATATATTAATATCCTCCTCCAGCCTTGAAGATCATTGGATACATGGATCTTAAGTACTGACCCTTTTGAGAAATAAATTACAGGTCAACTTCCAGGGCTACATAATTTTTAAAGATGAGTTTGCTATGGATCCTCATAAAGTCTCTGCCGTATTACAATGGCCTCAACCTACTTTTTTTTAAAAGGTATTCAATGTTTTCTTGGCTTATAAGCTCAAATTACTACTATAAGTTCATTAGAAATTTCTCTAAGATTGCTGCTCCTATTGGTGCACTTACCAAAAAAGGAGCTAATTGCAAGGTCTGGAGCCTAGAGCACTAGAAGTTTTTTTCTGCCTTAAAAACAAAACACTTTCTTTGCAGCTTCTACACTCAGACACACATATTAAAATTACCAATTCACTCTAGAAGTAGACGCCTTGGACCAGGGGACCGGAGCAGTTCTCACCCACCCACTCACCGGGATCCTCAATCAGGCAAACTACACCCCATAGCCTTCTTCTAAAAAGAAATTCTCTCCTCAGGAGTGTAACTATGATACAGGGAATAAGGAACTTCTAGCTATGAAAATGGCATTAACTGAATGGAGATATTGGCTTGAATCTTACTTTATTTAAAATCTGCCCATTAACTCAATACAAGACAGGCATGCTGGGCATTGTTCTTTTCATGATTTAATTTTCTAATATCTTGTATCCCAGGTTAAAAAAAAACACAACAATTTTTGGTGGACAATTTATTTTTGAAAAGTAAGTAAGGAGAGCCTTCAATCCATCATTTATCCCTAACGTATCATTACTTCAATGTCCACAACTATACTTCATAAATTGCCCTGGGCACAAAGGAATCTACCACCTTCCTGGCATCCTCCAAAGGATACCTATTATGTTCCACACCTTCTAAGATCTGAAGAATTTACTTGGGTCAATTCTTGTAAGCTGTCGGGTCACCCAGGTACAGTTAGGACTTTACAATTTCTTCAGATCTATGTATGGTGGTCCACTTACTTTACTGTTTTTCTGATGTTTCTACCAATAAAACACTACAAACATAACCTACAAGTTATCAGGCATATAAGGAGATCCCACCTTTTACTCTTATATCCTGGCCAACAATCATCTTCTCCCATAATCAGGTGGGAGAATAATACTGGGACCCAGATAAGTAGAATGAAAGATGGCAACTAACAGTCACAATGGCAGTAACAGGTAGATCAATTATTTGCAGTACCAGGAAATGGAAAAGCTCACAGTCGGGTCAAAGCCAGAGTTAGCAACAGATAGGCAACCAGCAAAGTACCAAGGGTCAAACATATCAAGGTCAAAGTCCAGGCCAGGGTCAGCAACATTAATCAGAATGCAAAGGTACCAAAGGAAAATCCAAAAGCAGGTAAACAATATGTATAAGCAACAGGAATACAATTACAAATGTAGAATATGCAAAACACAGAAATGGACTACACTACACAGACTGGACTAGGTACACATTCTAAGGCACTGTAAAACACATGGGCATTTCAGCATATATACATATGAAATATTGCATGTATAATACCTTTTAATTTTACATTTCTTCCCTGTATTGGGATGAGTAAAACATGCCCCTTTAATCATACTATTGCAGTTCAAACAATTCAAGCAGGGGAAACAAATGTAGTTTACTGGTCTTACTTGTTCCTAAGTTGGCTTTAATCCAAAAATCATTAATGTTTCTAGGTCTTCTATAGGCTGGCATAGGTGGCTACTTAACCCCTTCACCCAAAACGATGTATATGTCATGCGGTACATTGGCTATCGTACCGCACCACGTATATATACGTCTTCTCTTCAGGGTATTCTAGCAATCGCAGCTGTTAAGTTGCAGCCAAAATCTGGAGCTCCTGAAGCTTCAGGCATCTCCTGCATATGGAGCACGATTGGTGCTCCGCCTCCATATGAGGGCAGATGCCTGATCACCGTCTGTTACAATCTTCTGCTGGAGCTGGCGGGAGGTGTGGGCGGTAGGCGGGAGGTGGTCAGGGAACCAGCAGGGGAGGCGGGAGGTATCAGGAGGAAGGGGGAGGGGCCCTACGCTGGAGGTTTTTTGCTTTAAAGGGACAGGGAGGGATGTGTCAGCTACACTACGGAAAAGGGGTGAGGGGGTACTAAAATAAAGATTGCGGGGGGTTGACGCTACGTTACGGAAAAGTAAAATAAAATTAATAATAAATAAATATTAAAAAAAAAAAAAAAAAAAGATGGCAACAATAGTTATGGCAGGGGAGGTTTTTAGGGGGGATAAGGGAGGGTTGAGGGTTAGGGCAATCCTGCACTGCAGAAAAAAAAACAAAAAAAAATATAAAAAAACAAAACAAAAAAGTTTTTATTTCTTTATTGGCAGACTGTCTGCCAGTACTTAAGATGGGGGTGACCAGTGCGGGGGGAGGGAAGAGAGCTGTTTGGGAGGGATCAGGTAGGGGTCAGGGGGTGGGGAGTGTCAGGTAGGAGGCTAATCTCTACACTAAAGCTAACTTTAACCTTTTAAGCTACCTGATTAACCCCTTCACTGCCGGGAATAATTGAAGTGTGGTGCGCAGCTGCAATTAGCGACCTTCTAATTACCAAAAAGCAATGGCAGAGCCATATATGTCTGCTATTTCTAAACAATGGGCATCTCAGAGAAAATTTTACAAAGATTTGTGCCGTGATTGCACAAGCAGTATGTTGAATATTTTTTGTGAGAAACCCAAAGTTTGAGAAAAAAGTACCAATTTTTTTTATTTGATGGCATTTGGTATGATATATAGATTTAAAAGGTACATAAAAAAGGCTCTATTTAAATGGAGTAATAGCAAAAATGCTAAAAATGCTCTGGTATTTTAGGCAAGTTTTTGTCTGAAAGTCCCGGTAGTGAAAGGGTTAAAGGGACATGAAACCCAAAATTTTTCTTTCATTATTGAGATAGAGAATACATTTTTTTTAAAGTTTCCAGTTTACTTCTATTATCAAATTTGCTTTGTTCCCATGTTATTCTTCGTTGAACAGATACCTTGATAGGTAGCATGCACATGCCTGAAGCACTACATTACAGGAAATAGTGCTGCCATCTATTGCTCTTGCTAATGTATAACATTGTTGCAAAGCTGCTGCCATATAGTGCTACAGACACGTGCACACTCCTGAGCTTACCTTACTGCTTTTCAACAAAGAATAACAAGAATACTAAAAAAAAATTATAATAGAAGTAAAATGGAAAGTTGGTTAAAATTGTATGCTCTCAGGGGCGGAGCTAGCCATTACAGAGTGCGGACGCATTTCAGCAGAGCTCCTGCTACATTTATCAAATTTTGGGGTAAAATATACCTAATGCCTCTTCAAGTGCATACCAGTTTCATGGAGATGGGACCCAACACTACCCACAACATTTGTAGCTGAGAAGTTTGGCTCCAGAGTGCGGATTAATGGAGCTCATCTTACCAGGATCTGTCTGCATTGGGACCAAGGTCTGTCGTCCTCCCAGCCGTGATCTCAGCTGTAAACTCTAGAGTGATATCTGGTCTTAAAGAGGACAGATACCCTGCGATCCAGCGGCGGAAAGCTACAGCAGGGACTTACTTACGACAAGAAGGTTGCCATCTTACTTGCTATCCAAGCTAAGCAGGCTTACTCTCAGAGGTGCAGCCCACAGATCCCCTTGCTCCTACACTGACTCATGCCCAACTAACGTATAGCTAGTGCCTGTTATACTTTCATAATGGAGTGCATCATTCTTCTTTTGAATGATTTGTCTACTCGCATGGATCGGCACTATGCGATTTGCAGGGATGTACTGCAGCCTGGAAACCACGTGTCTCTGGATACCTTGCCGTTTGAAACTCAACATGCTCTTCAACACGCACACAGGATCAAGCCTGATAATGGCGTAGCTTTTAAAGCGGAAAAGGAGATAGCTGCTGAGTTGCATCAGCCTAACTACACTATGGAGGTACTCATGGATATGGAGGAAGTTCCAGTATTAGTCGACATATGTTCTACAGATCAATCAAGTAGCACATCTGGATTATCAGTACTACCCCAGGACATTTTTGTATCAGATTCGCAGACTGAAGTAATCTTAATTTTCAGATGGCTGACAGCCTTTAAAGACCTATCACACTCAAAATGGGGTCTGGGTTGCACTTATCCCCCGCTCACGTAGTGGATCCCTACACTCTCAGTTAAGTGCGGAGTAGGGTAAAGTGACATGGCATTCTACTAGGGATGGAATATCCTAACACTTATTGTTGTGGAGAACTTTCTCTGTCCAGCTTAATTCTTTATCTCTAACAAGACATTTAGCTATGGATACTTGGGCCTCTTATGATAATAATGCTGTTTGATGTCTCAGTCTCTGATTTGTCTATAGCATATGACTTGTCTGTTTCAGCCCTGTATTGAGATATTTGGGTGGTTTCACAAGAGTCACTACTATATCAGCTGTACTGTTATTTTGTTTATATTTATGTTCACAGATTTGTTGATTACTGAGACAGCTAATTTATCTATAGGTTTATGTACTTAGCAACATCCTTCTCAGTTTTTTATGCCTTATAACTCTAATGTTTATGAGTGGCCATACTATGTTTGAGGTTTGCACACAATCTAAAAGCCACAGGTCTCTCTAGAAGTTTAACACCACTAAATTAGGCACCCTGCTTATACTGTATATACTTAAACTTATTATTCATTACACAGACACATCTTTATGATTCTCATTACAAAAATCCCTATACATGCGTATACATTGAGTATGTGAAATCCTTATTTAAATTATGGCGACTACTGACTTGGTTTAAGGGCCTATATACATTTATACTTCTATGTACCCCCATATACTTATAAGGGGTGTTTGTGGCCCTCCCACCTAGCATCATCTCCCCTTAGGATGGTTTATAGGTGGTATATTATGCCTATATTTTGTTTTACCCATTTAACTTATGTACGTATCCCTAGTAACGTTGTGTCAAAATTAGATCAGTGATTCCTTTATTTTGGACTAGTCTCATAATGTATGTTCTAACCTAGTGCTCTATCTTTTTCGCAGGTCCCTACTGACAAGTTTTTATATGTATAAGCTGCTATCCATGACAGATACATTTTAGTGTATGCTGAGGAGTAGGAGGCATTGGTCAACTTCTTGGCCTTCGCTGTTGCATTGGTGGAGAGAAGGCAGAATTAGCAGAAATACGATTATAGCAACTTTTGTTGCTCTGTTTTTTCCACATATTATTTTTTGTGTTTAGCTCATATCTATATACATTAGCCAAGCTTCTGCTCATCTCCACATAGTACCTAGTCTCCTGCTCTTAATTAAGCATGTTATCTTAACCCTTTAGAGTATTACTCAGCTTTGTTGTATGATACTTGTTCCCCACGATTCATTTTCTAAAATCTAGATTATGTTCAATATCTGATATAGACTTCTTCAAAGCTATTGTGACATACTTCTACAGTGCTATTTAGGATGTGGCGTGTTTATACCACTGTTGGGAAAACCTTCTCTATTATGGCTATAGCACGCCTATATCATTATGGCCCCTAGAAATAAAGAGACCAAAATATATATTAGTTTTTCTACTTCACACATGACTTTGTTAGGAGTTATCTCTACTTGTTCTATAGCCAAAAAGTCTAGAGACCCAAAAGTTCTACCAGATAGACACCCTAACTGGCTCCGCCCCCTCCTCCTCCACCTCCCTTTTTCTCATTTGGAGCGGCTCTTGCCCGCTGAATTTCCCTCCCCCCAACAAAACCATGAAGCTAACCCCCCGTTTTGCCCCAAGATGTTCTGAATAGATAAACTATTCTATGGTTTCCACTGCAATTTGGGGACCATTCTCACCCTTACTAAAAAAATGAGGTTTCATTATTATATGTTCCAGCCACCCATATTTGCCATACATTAGTTTCTTCTATTGCTAACCTTATATGTCATACGCTTTATGATCAAAATTTCAGTCATAGTGTTGCCAGCAGCTACTCTCTTACTATTGAATTTGCTATATTGTATAATAAAAGCTCTCATTCATATGTATATGGCACTGCTGCAATTTAGACATGGCAACTACAATTGCAATAATTGTAGCTTAATGTTAAAGCTTAAGTCTATTTTCTGTACGAGAATTGTATGATCGCTCTTATCAACTTTGATCTGTGCCTGGACATATTCTCTGTTTTGTTGTTATTACTCATTACATTGATAAAAAAATTAGAAAAAAAATAATAATAAAAAAAATTGTATTCTCTATCTGAATCACAAAAGAACATTTTTGGGTTTTATTTCGCTTTAAATTCTATAATATCCGGATTACATAGCTGTAACAGTTCCCAATTCTTGCATAGGATTCCATATATATCCCTACTGGAGTTATTATAGTTACTCACAAACACTGTTCTTTTTTGTTTTAGACTTTACCAACTCATGTCCCTGACAACAACTGTTCTCTCTCCACTTGCATTACATCTGCAATTTCTTGTTTAATTATTTTAGGATCATATCCCATCTCCACAAAAGACTGACCCATCTCCTCTAGTCTTTTTGTATCTGTGATGTCATCAGATACAATTCGTCTCACATGCATCAATTTGATCCTAGGTAAGGATTTCTTTAAATAGGGAGGATGGACACTGAAAAAATGCAGTAAACTATTTTTATTTGTATTCATTCTATAGAAATCAACCCATAATCTCCTATTTTCTTCTATAACACTTGCATCTAGAAAATATATGTATAGTAGCCCCATTTAGCCTATTTACAAATGTGCACAGGAATCCAAAATCGCACAACCATATACCAAAAATATAATCGATATAGCTTCACCAAGTGGTGCCATATTGTAAAAGCAGAGAATCTAGATATACAAACATCTCCTCAAAAATACTCATAAATAAATTGTCATAAGCTGGGACAACATTGGATCTCATTGCTGTACCCTGTAACTGCAAGACATACTGGTCTTGAAAAAGGAAATAATTACACCTTAAAATAATATTGAATACTTTCAAAATAAATGCAATCTGTGCACTATTGTATCTTCTGGATTTAAAACGTACTCTTTGAAAAGATCCTCATCCACTGCAATGAGTAATTGATGTATAAAAACTGGATACGTCTAAGCTATACAGAATACTAATTTCCTGAAAAAATCCCCAGTATCCTGTAAATATGAGGCAGATTGGGTAACAAATTCACTCAATATCTACATTAATTGAAATATTTGGCACCAAATGCAGCTAACTCTCCCCTTTTTGCTTTTAAATATTTATGTGTGTTTGCTAAAGAGTCAGTAGACAGAGATATCTAGCACCAGTGTATAATTGTCCAGGGTGCAAGCTATATAGGGGTTCCACACCAAAATCCCCAATAACAAACAGTCCATAGAAAGAGAATAGCAGCACTCCAGATATATTTAGAAAATCTTCAAATATATTAAAGCATCCAAAAATATCAATGACATTTTGGGCCTCAGCCAAAATCCTAGAAGAGGGGGCAATAGGGAATTGTGCTTAAAGCAAATATAGTTATATTGGATATACAAATTAGAAGCTCTAGATGGCACTATGGTAGCAAATTGGGGAGCGTTAGCTGTGTTTGTCGCCAAACGGTTTAAACCCAGGACTACCTCAAGGTCTCTCCTTTCCTTGGAGCAGCCACATAATGCATGCTTTCAAGCAATCAAACTGAGAACCAACTATGGTGACACAGACCTTTGTAATTTCCCTAAGCACATACAAAACACAGAAATAGACTGTATGCTCAGACTGGACTGGTACACATCCTAAATCATTGTATAACCCACAGCCCTGAAAACTTAAAGACAGCTGTATAGTTTCCAACAATTTAGGCAGTTAACCCCGACCAGCCTGGGTGACAAGCCCATAGGGAAAATGAAAAAACAAAATTATCAACACAACAGACAGAAAGCATGGCACTCTCTAGCAAGCACACAGTAATATTTAAAATCACAAATGTGAGAGTTAGTAACACACATATGTAGTACAACGCAAGACCTATACATGTGCAATAGGAAGGAATTAGGAAGGACCTTATAATAGATATAAGGCAATAGATTAATAGAAATTACTATTAGCATGCGCCCGCACTAAAAAGCACACCTGGGTTACATAATAATACTAATAGCACTAAATAGTGCACCTGGATACAATTAATAATAATAGTGCATCTGGCTGCAAATAATAAAACTAACAGCGTGCCTGCAATAAAAAAATAAATAGCTTCTATTATGTCTATAGAGCACTAGATGATTATAGCGTGCTCGCACTATGCTAGGCCAAATGTAACACAACGAAGACTGGGCAGGATACACCTTTAAGCACTCTTTCCCTTCATATGATACATTATATATGTGTGTGGTGTGTTTCACTGGGTTAAAAACAATTACTTTATTTCTTCATATTAAAAATGGGTCAATCTACACTTTACAAATGTAACACTAGTCTGCTTCAACCACTAAAGGTCCATAAAACAACCCTGGGCCCACCTTGACCAACTCCCTTCCAATGATCACACTATAATATGGATGTCTGGTACATGAACCCGACCTTGCTCCAATGACAAGCTCTTTCTTCAGCATTACTCCATCTGGAATATTGAATCATATCTTCTGCAGCAGCTACTACATTCCTTAGTTGTGCGCGGCCAAGCACTGTGCTAATTTTAAAGGGACCATGCCTAATTTTAGGACCTCCTACCTAGGTGGCCACAAGTGTGGGAGTTCCTGTATTGTTCAGTCAACCTTGTACTTGCTTATCTGCTTACCTTGTAATATAATGACAATCAAATGGTATAGAATCACAGGGGGCATTCTGGAGACTCAAAGTGCTCCAGCTCACTGAGTTCTGGCTAACAGCTTCCTCATAAAGCACCAAGGTTTGAATATAGTTAAAACCATATATTTAATAAAACCTTTTAAAAAGTGCACAAATTGAGTGGGTTAAAATCCCTGGACTGGATTTTTTTTAATTTTTTTTTCAGACTGGTAGGAAGTAGGACATTTGAGCACAAATATTTGTTTGCAGTAGGGGAAGCCAACAAACCTGCACTTAGATTGTTTTCCTGCAACATAAAGATTGCCCGTGGACATGGGTGAAGCTTAGAGGGAAGGGGCCTTTGACCCCAGGAGGAAGTGAGGCCCGATTGGTGGGGAGGTGTGTTGCTGGGCAGAGTCTGATGGTAGGAGAAGGCAACAGCTGAGCAGGAAGACAACGTCAAAGTTTTCAGTGAATTTGGCAGTGACAGGTTCATCTAGCCTGCTCAGCTTTGCCGGATGGAGGATTTTGAGGTATTATTTCAGCAGCTGAGGGATACTGCTGATTCAAAGGGCCCAGAATGGTTAGTGGATCAGCTGAAGGGAGTTATAACTCTCCCTCAAGCAGAGCAGCAGTGGAAAGGGAGACAGCAACAGGCACAACGTTCTAGACCCCCTGCTCGCCTCAGTTCTGAGGCTGAGAGCAAAACTGGAAGAAGGAGGCACAGTCCAAGCACTGAGGAGGATACCAGCAGGACAGCAGGTCTTTTAGGGAAGAGGATGGGTCGTGGTCGGTCAGGAGGGTGTGCAGGCCATAAGAAAATAGGATTTATAAGGCAGGATGTTAGTCCTGGGAGGCACCAGTTTCAGCTTTCAGGTGAGACACAGGAGCTGAGAGAGAGTTACGGCCAAATTAGACCTGAGGTTAGTACAGATTAGGCTACAGCTAGAAGAGGCCAGGACCTGAGTTACGGCCTTTTTGGGCCTGAAGGGAAGGTGAGGGAATTAAGGGAAAATCTATCATTTAATTCTGGTTCACCTATGCAAGGGCAGGGTAGTGGGGAGGGGATTCAGATGCAAGACCTGAGTGATAACCAGTTGAATCTTTCTGGCCCTGCAGTTCCTGTTAGTATTGGTTTAATTTCTAGTGTATTTAGCTCAGGGGTTACTGGGTTGGGGGAGCAGGTTCATTGTAGTAGAGTTATTGGGGATTCATTATGTAGTTTTGAGGACCCTTTGGAAAATCCTTCTCCTCCTTGTAGGGATTTTGTAATGGAGGAGGTGAACAATGTTGAATTGGTTTTATCTTCTTCAGATGAGGAGTTTGTCCCTCCCACTCCCAAAGTTGAGGCCCCTATATCAGTGGTTGAGGATTTTTTTACTAGGGATTGTGTTGTGGCTGGTAGGGAGAGAAGTTTACCTGGTGAGGGAGCTAGAGGTGTTCCTTTGAAAGAAGGAGTGGGAAGAAGGGGAAGGGGTATCTCATCTGTCAGTTTGCTTTCTGCAGGGGCTCAGGAGAGTGTTGAATGGCCTGTCAATCGGGCAGGTCAAATGATTATGACAGAAGAAGGTGACAGCCTTGAAGAGGCTTCTTTTGGCCTGGTGGATCTATGGACAGAGAGCATAAGCCTGGATCTGGACGAGGGCCCCTCGAGAGGGGTAGCGTCCTCATTTTTGTCTTCAAGTTATCAGGTGAGCATGGCCCATAATTCATGTTCAGGCCTTAAGGGGAGAGGGGCTGGTTTGTTTATGGCCTATACGGCCAGTTGGTTAAGTAGAGAGGGTGTGGGGTTGGGACGACCAAGTTGGTCAGGTGGTGCTGAAGGTAATAGGAAAGATAAGCTGTCCAAGAGTTTTGTGGTTGGGCAGGGTGTTTTTTTGGACAGGACTAGTTCAGAGCCTAAAAGGGGTTGGAGGGTAATTACAGCTGGGGTTCCCAGTCAGTGTTACAGCAGAGGGGGAAGGGGTTTTCTTCCTCCAAGAGGGGGGCTTTCACAAACTTCTTGTTTGCAGAATCATCTGCAGCCGCCCCAGCAGTTGAAAGCAGTTGGGGGAGAGAGGTTCGGTGAGCAGAAAAGGATGGTAAGACATGTAACGGACCCACATGTAGGAGGTCCTCACGTTGTGGAAGTTCAGTCATTCAGTGATGCTATGGCTTCTCGCAGTGTTCAGGAAGATGCCATCTTGTCAGGTGAGAAAATGCTGTGTTTGTTAGGGGAGGGGAATATTTGCAGTTTGAGTGTGAGTGAGAATGTGGGGGGTTCTGTACCGGTTTCTTTGGTAGCTAGTCTAAACGTTTTGTTGGCCAGATTTGAGAAATCGGTCGCGCAGTGGTTGTTACATCTGTAGCGAATGTTTGGGTTCCTGCTGAGGGCTCATTAGTAGTTTCAGGATTGAATTTGGTTTCAGTTGGGAGTCAGGTTACAGAAAAAAGCTTAGGCCCAAGTATTGTGAGTAGTGGAGCACAGGTGGTTGGTTCAGGGGAAGGGGTGCCATTGGATGCAAAGAAGGCAGTAGGGGGTCCTGAGTTGCGAGTTGTGGATACGGCCATGGCTAGATCTTGTCTCTGTCCCATAGGTCCTTTGGGTTTGCATTTGACAGGTGAGGTTAGGTAAAAGATTTTGAGGAGAGAGTTTATTGAGCTTTTTTCATTACTATCATTGAATCAGTCATTTGAAATTCCAGATTCTAAAAAAGATTCCTCTATAAAGGAGGAAGAGGAGCGCAAGAAGCGTTACCGAAAGCTTCCCAAAACATTCTCAAATTGGTTTCAGGCTTTTTTTTCCCCAATTATTTTTATTGATGGAAGAATTGCATGGTACAACATTATTGTGGATACTCTAACGGTAATATACACTCTGCGCTGAGAGGGTAAAGGCTCTTGAGTTTATGGGAGATTCCTCTGAGCTCCCAAACAGTAGTAATCTTAGAAAAGGGGAAGGGCAGAAACAAGAGCGCCAAATAGCTTATACCCAGAAATAAGAGAAAAAAATGGCTATGTCTTTGATCTTTTCAAGAGTAATTTTATTTTTATTTATGCAGATTCATAAAACATATGTAAAAGTTTTCCATAAAAGCGGTTAGCACAATAGTGTTTTTGGTGTTTTTTTTTTTTAAAACTTGAACAAAATGAAAAATTCTTAAAAAAAATGAGAGATACCTTTAAATATTTATGTGATTATAGCAGATCTTATTTTTCTTTTACTATGTGTTATCAGCTTCACATTTTTAAATATAGCCAATACTATAGTTACCAGGATTAGCGCAAAATAAGAGATATTTTTTTGCGAAAGGATTGATATCTAAAATATAAGCAGTGTTTCTTAAATTAGTAAAACTTTAAAAAGCAGGGTGGTGGATTTATAATCTCAACTACAATGCAATCACCTTCTGTGGCTAAAAAATGGGTCACAGATAAAAATAAAAATAAAAACTTAAAAACTTAGTTTAAGTTTTTATTTTTATTTTTATCTGTGACCCATTTTTTAGCCGCGGAAGGTGATTACATTGTAGTAAGACATAAAGCCATTTTTTTCTCTTATTTCTGGGTATAAGCCATTTGGTACAACATTATTACAAAGACATTTGTTTTCCTGTTATCCATAGGAGATAAGGTACGTCAGTAATATGATATTTCTCACACAGTGGTGAGGTACATAGTTTCCAGTGACATACATTAAGGTGGCTATATCTTTGAGTTTCATAGCAATGAAAAGGTGTATATTTCTGTTTTCTTTTCCACGCATCCTTCTATACATTTTTTACAGATGTTTAACACATTAAACCATTACCTAACAATAAATAATAACCTAGAGATCCATTATATATAACAATAGTTTAAAATACAATATTCCATTCCCCCTGAGCTGTGCCTCCATAAAGATCTCGTGGTGCTGAAAGGGCCTTAGTACTCGTTGCTGTTGACCCAGGGGAAGGCTCAGTATAAAAGTCTGCCATTTGTTTAGAAAGTGTCTCAGACTGCGTTTAGTGTCCAATGTAGTGTCAAATTGTTCAATAAATAACTGTCTAGACATTCTATGTTTGAACTGGGTCAGGGTGGGTGGTTTTTTAGAAATCCATTGTGTTAGGATACATTGTCTTGCTATTAAAGTTCTGAGTGTAAGCATAGAACATAGTGATTTATTTTGTATTTCCCATGTAAGTAAAAATACGATTTTAGGGTCAAAACAAACATCCACTCAAAATGTAAGTTTTACCCAGTATTGTATGCGTTTCCAAAATTGGTTTACATATGGGCATTCAATGAAGTACATTTTAAGTGTCGGATTCAGTGATGAACATTTAGTGCAAACCTTGATTCCAATGAGAACGGAGTGCTGGTGTGATATAATCTTTATTGAGCATTCTGGTTTTCATTTCCCTAATCTGGACCGCAAGACTAGCAACTTTTTTCTAAACTAGTTAGTATGTCATTAGATGATATCTCTCCCAACTCCTCCCTCTGGAATCTGGATAAGACTCGTTCTACAGTACTCTGTGAGACCTGCACTATCAGGTGGCGAAATATGGGTGACATAGAGAAAATGCCCATGGTGTAAGCGACTTGAGTATGAGAAAAGGGGGAGAGCTGCCAAAAGTCTGTCTGCTGGGTCATTAATGTATTTATATAATGCCGGACCAGGAGATATGCATAGAAGTGTGAATTTGGTAGGTGATATTGACTTTTAAGGTCTTGACAGGTCCTGACCGTGTGTGACAGAGGGTCCAAAAGGGCACCCACCGATGTGATTCCCCATGACGTCCAGTCCCGGAAAGGAGCTGTCTCATCACCTGCCGGGAAGCTCTTATTTCCTATTAATGGGATGTATTTGGGAGTAGGTGATCTGTTTCCCAAGAATTTAAATGCAAGCTTCCAAGCTTGCAGTGCATCTCTGTACATGAGGTTGTGTTTAAGACTCAGGGGTAGGTCAGCAAGTGGCATATATGGCAAGTAAGCCAATGAAAGTGGAGAGACAACAGCCGTCTCCAGAACTGGATCATGAAAGTGGTTTGTGTTAAGTTTCCAGTCTATCACCAATCTGATCAGCTGCCCAATTGTAGAACTTAAAATTAGGGAGTGCCAGGCCCCCTCTAAGATATGGTTGCTGCAAGGTTGTCGCTGATATACGCGGTTTCCTGCCATTCCAGATAAAGACCTGGATTGCTTTGTAAAGGTTTGTTAAGTCTGTCTTAGTAAGTAGGAAGGGGAGCATCAGAAGTGGATAGATAAGCTTAGGTAATATTAACATTTTAAGAAGATTAATCCATCCGGTTAGCCCCAACGGGATTTTAGCCCAAGCTTGTAATTGTAAGGGTAGTTGCATACACTGTTTCAGGATGTTTAGTTCATATAGTTTATGGGGGTTTCTATGTATGGTGATACCCAAGTAAGTGAGAGTATGAGGTTGCATAACAAAGGGGTAATCTATTCGGTCTGGATTATGATCAGTAAGCCAGATGATTTCCGACTTAGCCATGTTTATTTTGTACCCTGAGAAGTCTCCAAAGCCTCCTAGGGTATCAATCATTTTCGGGATATATAGGACGGGGTTGTTGACAAAGAGTAGCATATAATCAGCATATAGGGCCATATGTATGCTGGCATCTCCCATGGTTATTCCAGGGAAAATTTGCTTCAGCTTTATGGTGAGTGGTTCGAGGGCAAGATCAAATAATAAGGGGAGAGTGGGCAGCCTTGACACATGCCTCTCTCCAAGGGAAAAGTTGGGGAGTAGAGACCATTGACCAAGATGCTTGCAGTGGGAGTATGGTATATTTTACAAATAAAATCGAGGAATGGGTCCTCAAAATGAAATTGTTGAAGGGTATGAAAAAGATGAGGCCATTCGACTCTATCAAAGGCCTTCTTTGCATCCAAAGGAAGCAGGAAGGCCTCCTGAGCCCCATTCTGATGATTTAAAGTAGGTTCATACCAGTAATAATTAAGGGCATGAAGGACATTTCTCAGATTGACTACCAATGACCTCCCTTGCACAAAACCCGATAGATCAGGGTGCACCAGAAAGAGGAGAATTCCCTTCAGACGGTTAGCTAATATTTTCATAAGGAGCTTGTAGTCCATGTTTAATAACGATATGGGACGGTATGATTCAGGGAGAGCATGGTCCTTCTCTGGTTTTGGGATTAAGGTAATGTGAGCCGTTGTGAAAGGGTCTGAGGGTTGGTGATACTTGGGGTAATAGTAATCGATAAAAATCTACCAGAAGGCCATCCGGGCCCGCCGCTTTCCCTAGGGACAGGGACTTAACAGTGCATTGGATTTCCTCTAAATAGATTGGGGCATTCAAGATATCAATTTGGTCCCGAGTAAGATGGGGGAGTTTAAGTGATTGCCAAAAGTTATGGAGAGAGTCGTGCACCCTTGGTTGCTGTTTCCTATATAAAGTCGAAAAATAGTCTGACATGCAGTCATCTACCTCTGCAGGTGTCCAGAATACCATTCCCTTATATTTTAAAGCAGCTATATCTCTCTTTGTTGTCTGTGCCTTCACCAGTGCGGCCAATAATTTGCCTGATTAGCTTCCAAAGCAGTAAAATTTACCAGCTGACCTCAGAAGGCCAGTAGCTGCCTGTTGTTGGGTAAAAGTGTCTATTTCTGTTTTTGCCACAATATAAGCCTCGTATGTAGGGCAGGATATGAAGGTACAGTACTTAAAGTAAGCTTGTCCTAGTCTCTCCTGTAGCCTATCATATCTATATTGGAGACTATGTTTTAGGGTGGCCATGTAGGAGATGATATATCCTGTAAGGACTGTCTTAGCAGTCTTCCAGAACAGCTGCGGGTTAGAGGAATGCGGGAGGTTGTCCATGCAAAAACCAGCCCAAGAATGGACAAGGTGTTTTTGAAATGGTTCAGAAGTAAGGAGGTAGGAGGGGAAGCGGATTTTGTCCGAGGAGACCTGGGAGACCAGTGTGTCAGAGATAAGAAAAAGATCCAGTCTGGAAAGGGATGCATTAGATTTAGAGAGACATGTAAAGTCCCTATCATCTGGGTGTCATCTACGCCAAATGTCACACACGGCCAGGTTGTCATAAAGGAGGCCAAAATTTTTTAGCTCAAACCTTCCTTTATAGCGACGGATTCTTTTGTTAGTCAATTCTTCAGAGGGCCAAAATCTGTCTAGAGCTGGGTGCGGGGTAAGGTTAAAGTATCCTCCCAGAATAAATGTAATGCCTATAAAAGGGGACAGGGCCTGAACCAAGGATTACAAGTAAGGTAAAAAAATGGCTATTGTGAGCATATATGTTGCACAGTGTGTAGTGAACCTTATTGATAGAGACCTGTACTATCAAGAACATGCCATCTCAGACTGCATTCAGTATCTCTACTTGGAATCTTTTTTTTTCATGTTCCCCATCCGTTAGGTGAGTCTCTTGTAGGAGAGCAATATTTGCGTTAAGTCTATGAAGGTGAGTTAGGATGGATTTCCTTTTAATGGGGGAACTCCTCCCACGTTCCAAGTAAACAGTCTAAGGGTCATCAGTGTTTCCTATGGGGGTCTTAACACATTGGATAACATGAATGTACTTGAAGATATAGGGTGTGTTATCTAGGGGGTTTCTAAAATGATACTGTGCTAATGTCAGGTTGTACCCAGTCTCAGCACCACGAGATCCCCGCATGGCAAAAGTAGAACGGACATATATAGCGTAATAAAAAAACAGAAACAGAAGCATACAGTACATTGTGAGGCCCACATATTACGGCAACCTTAGTCAAAAGCAGCAATAACCCATATATGAGCATATAGATCATTCCCAAATCACCCCTCCCCCCAACTTCACAACAGCAGGCATGGTCAGTCCCATGCGTATGGCACAATGGGTAGGATATGAGGAAGTCCAGGCACTGATGGTGTTTCAATGGGGGGGAGATAGGCAAAGCTAGCCGTACATAATATTTACAGCCCTGGCGGGCCTGATGTTTGTAGTCAAAAATATAATAAATTATGATTATGGGTTTATGGGGTAGGGGCAAGAGGAGACATGTAACAATCCAATTCAAATAACCCAGCAGACTATAAATATAAATGGGGTTTTCAGCCCTTGTTAAGTTATTCAGGGAGTGTAAGCAATACCCAGGGGTGCCGGGTAATAAGATCTTCAGTTGTCTGATACCTAATATAATAATTGTAAACATGAGAAGTTGATCGCTAGATTCTAAATAAACAACTGTCATAATATTAAGAACAAATAAACAAACTAAAACACTGTTCAGTTTCATTACTTCCATAAGGTAGGTAAGGGGCAAGATCTTAAAAGGGTTAGAGGGTGGAGAACTCCACTGGTCAAAACCCCCATGTTAATTATAGACGATGGGAAGTAATCGTTAAGCCTAAGGTAGGTAACATTCATAACATTTAACATCATTAAACAATTAAGAATAATAAACGGTTTCTTCTTCAACCTGTAAAAGGGAGTAGACATTAGTGCATCAACAAAAAACATATTAATAATAATAACTGTTTCCATCTTCAACCTTTAAAGGGTAGTAGACATTAATGCATCAACAAAAAACATCAATTTTATCACAAACATGGTATACATATATGTCCATGTAGCCTGGATTGTCCACAGAATAGGGCAAAGTCCCAAGATGTAGTGTCTTCAGACATTCAAGTGACCGCAGGGTTCTTTTCTGCAGTCAGATAGGCTTCCAGTGCCTGTGGGGAATGAAAATATTTTGGGCCAGAGGCTGTCATCAGCCTGAGCTTGGCCGGATACAGCAAAGCCACTTGCCGGCCCTGTTCATGTAGCCTTGTACAGTGCAGAGCAAAGTCCTTGCGCCTTTTGGTGACCTCCATCGAGTAGTCTTGAAATAGGAGCAGGCGTTGGGAGTCATATTTCACCTCCTTTTGCGTGCGGTAGGCTTGGAGTATCAGGATCTTCTCTACTACTTGCTACTGGTGTTTGGGAGGTTTTCAGGGCCTACCCTATGGGCTCTCTCCACATCTATAGGGAGACGGTCAGCATGGACTCCTAGCAGTTTGGGGAAGGTCAGGGCCACAAATTCCATGAGAGCTTTGCCTTTAATCACTTCAGGGATGCCAACAATTTGGAGATTGTTGCGGTGGCTCTGATTCTCAAGGTCTCAAGGTCTTCATGAAGGATCTTGTAAGTGGGGAAATTCCTGTAAATTCAGGCATGAATGTTAAGGTTCTGGGGGAGCCCACCCCTATGCAAAATGCTTTAGAAGGGGTAAACCAGGGTTTAAGCAGGACCTGTCTGAAAAAGGGGGCATCTCCAGTGAGGGTAGCCATTACGCTAAGAGGAAGGGATGTAGGGAAAAGGCTGTTTTGCTGTTACATGGCTTCAGTTTTGGTTTCATTATTCCATCAAGTGGTGGAGATTCAATATTGGGTCAAAATTTTAAATCAGCAAGGGTTTAGCCGTGCGCGACAAGTTAAAGAAAGAAATTGCTTTGGGTTGCATGGCTGGCCCATTTTTGGAACCTCCTTTGTAGAATTTAAAATTTTCCCCTCTGGGGGTTGTCCCTAAAATGGAGCCTGGAAAATACAGATTGATGCATCATCTGTCTTACCCAAAAGGAGGCTCTGTTAATGACGGAATCCCTGAGGAATTAGTATTGGTCAAGTATGCATTGTTCGATAAGGCTCTTGATTTGGTGAGAGATGTGGGTGTTGCAGTGCTCTTAGCAAAGGAAAATATTGAGGCAGCTTTTCAACTAATGCTGGTTCACCCAGTGTCACATCACTTACTGGGGTATTTCTTTGAGGGATCCTTTAATGTGGATCTTTGTCTCCCCAAGGGGTGCTCAATATCTTGCTCTCTATTCGAGTGTTTTAGCACCTTTTTGGAGTGGGTAGTATGCATTCAATCGGGTTTCAAATCAGTCATACACTATCTTGATGATTTTTTGTTTGTAGGTCCAGCTGGGTCAGATATATGTTGTCTGGGAATGACAATTGATTCTAAAACGATGGAGTGCTGGCTTCTGAATGATAAAGTGGCTGACCTTGTAGGGATAATTCATGATTTTTTGCAGTTTCCTAAGATGAGATTAAAGGATTTACAATTGCTGTTGGGTAAATTGAATTTCTCTTGTAAGGTGTATCCAGTCCACGGATTCATCCATTACTTGTGGGATATTCTCTTTCCCAACAGGAGGATGCAAGAGGATCACCCACAGAAGAGCTGTCTATATAGTTCCTCCCCTAACTTCCACTCCCAGTCATTCTCTTGCAGCTCTCGACAAGGGAAGTAGCTAAAGAGATGTGGTGAATTAATGTAGTTTATCTTCAATCAAAAGTTTATTATTTTCAAATGGTACTGGAGTTGTACTATTTTGGCTTCAGGCAGAAAGGTGAAGAAGAGTCTGCCTGAAGTTTTTTGATGATCTTAGCAGTTTGTAACTAAGGTCCACTGCTGTTCTCACACATAACTGAAGAGATGGGTAACTTCAGCTGGGGGAATAGTGTGCAGGGTTTCCTGCTCTGAGGTATGTGCAGTTTAAAATTTTTCTAGAGAGATGATAAGCTAGAAAATGCTGACAGTACCTGATTTATTTAAGGTAAGCCTGATTACAGTGATTTAATAACGACTGGTATCATGCTTGCTGTAAAGGGTAATATTTTTGATATTTACTCTCATTACTTAATAGATATAACGTTTGTTTGATGTATATAAAAGTTTATGACAAATGGTGATAAAACTTTATTCTTTGGCCCAGTTTTTCCACATGGCTGACTAGATTTTGCCTAGGGATAGTTTTTTAAGGCCCTCTCACTGTGAGTACAGGTTGGGAGGGGCCTATTTTTGCGCCTTAATTGCGCAGTAGTTTTTGCAGCTTGAGACATCCAGCTTCCCTGAAGGAGTCCCCTGACATATAGGACCCCTCTACAAGGTTTTTGTGCCTTTCAAAGTCGTTGTATAGGCAGGTAGGAGCCACAGTAGAGCTGTGGCAGTTGGTTGTGACGGTTTAAAAATGGCTATATCGTTTTTTTGATCCGGTTTTGAATCTAAGGGGTTAATCATCCATTTGCAAGTGGGTGCAATGCTTTTTCAGTCTATTATACACACTGTAAAAAATTCGTAGAATTTACTGCTTTTTTCACTATTTTGCAGTTTGTGATTGTTTTTTTCTTTTAAAGGCACAGTACCGTTTTTATTTTTTGCTTGTTCACAGTTATTAAAGTGTTTTCCAAACTTGCTGGTCTCATTACTAGTCTGTTTAAACATGTCTGACATAGAGGAAACTCATTGTTTATTATGTTTAGAAGCCATTGTGGAACCCCCTCTTAGAATGTGTACCAAATGCACTGATTTTACTATAGATTACAAAGACCATATTCTGGCTTTAAAAAATTTATCACCAGAAGAAATTGACAAGGGGGAAGTTATGGCTTAAATCCTGGTCAGCTGACGTGACTTCAAAGTCTAAACTTCTCAACATTCCCTTCAAAGGACAGACCCTATTCGGGCCTGGACTGAAGGAGATCATTTCTGACATCACTGGAGGAAAAGGTCACGCCCTTCCTCAAGACAGGTCCAACAAATTAAGGACCAAACAGTCTAGTTTTTGGCCCTTTCGAAACTTCAATAGTGGCGCAGCTTCAATTTCCTCTAACACAAAACAAGAGGGAACTTTTGCCCAGTCTAACACAGTCTGGAGATTTAACCAGGCTTGGAACAAGGGGAAACAGGCCAAAAAGCCTGCTGCTGCCTCTAAGACAGCATGAAGGAGCAGCCCCCGATATGGAAATGGATCTATTAGGTGGCAGACTCTCTCTCTTCGCCCAGGCTTGGGCAAGAGATGTCCAGGATCCCTGGGCATTGGAAATTGTGTCCAAGGGTTATCTTCTGGAATTCCAAACCTCTCCCCCAAAAGGGAGATTTCATCTCTCACATTTATCTGCAAACCAGATAAAGAGAGAGGCATTCTTACATTGTGTCCAAGACCTCCTAGTTATGGGAGTGATCCACCCAGTTCCGCAGGAGGAACAGGGGCAGGGCTTCTATTCAAATCTGTTTGTAGTTCCCAAGAAAGAGGGAACATTCAGACCAATCTTAGATCTCAAGATCTAAACAAATTTCTCAGAGTACCATCCTTCAAGATGGAGACTATTCGAACCATCCTTCCTATGATCCAGGAGGGTCAATATATGACTACTGTAGACTTAAAGGATGCTTATCTTCACATCCCGATACACAAATATCATCATCATTTTCTCAGGTTTGCCTTTCTAGACAGGCGCTACCAGTTTGTGGCTCTTCCCTTCGGGTTGGCCACGGCACCAAGAATCTTTACGAAGGTTCTAGGGTCCCTCCTAGCGGTCCTAAGGCCGCGGGGTATAGCAATAGCCCCTTACTTAGACGACATTCTGATACAGGCGTCGACTTTTCCAATCACCAGGTCCCATACGGACATTGTTCTGGCATTTCTGAGGTCCCATGGGTGGAAGGTGAATGAAGAAAAGAGTTCTCTATCACCACTACAAAAGTTTCATTCCTAGGGACTCTGATAGATTCGGTAGAAATGAAGATTTACCTTACAAAGGCCAGATTGTCAAAACTTCTAGACTCTTGCCGTGTTCTTTATTCCACTTCTCGTCCTTCAGTGGCTCAGTGTATGGAAGTAATCGGTTTAATGGTAGCGGCAATGGACATAGTACCGTTTGCCCGCCTACATCTCAGACCGCTGCAACTTTGCATGCTCAGTCAGTGGAATGGGAATGGACAAGGTGTTTCTGAAATGGTTCAGAAGTAAGGAGGTAGGAGGGGAAGCAGATTTTGTCCGAGGAGACCTGGGAGACCAGTGTGTCAGAGATAAGAATAAATGTAATGCCTATAAAAGGGGACAGGGCCTGAACCAAGGATTACAAGTAAGGTCAAAAAATGGCTATTGTGAGCATATATGTTGCACAGTGTGTAGTGAACCTTATTGATATAGACCTGTACTATCAAGAACCTGCCATCTCGGACTGCATTCAGTATCTCTACTTGGAATCTTTTGCCAAATAGGATGACCAGTCCTCTACTTTTGCTTTGGTAGGATAAGTAAGCAACGTGTCCCACCCAGTCACTACATCATTTTTCATGTTCCCCATCCGTTAGGTGAGTCTCTTGTAGGAGAGCAATATCTGCTTTAAGTCTACGAAGGTGAGTTAGGATGGATTTCCTTTTAATGGGGGAATTAACTCCTCCTACGTTCCACGTTCCAAGTAAACAGTCTAAGGGTCATCAGTGTTTCCTATGGGGTCTGAACACATTGGATAACATGAATGTACTTGAAGATATAGGGTGTGTTATCTAGGGGGTTTCTAAAATGATACTGTGCTAATGTCAGGTTGTACCCAGTCTCAGCACCACGAGATCCCCGCATGGCAAAAGTGGAACGGACATATATAGCGTAATAAAAAAACAGAAACAGAAGCATACAGTACATTGTAAGGCCCACACATTACGGCAACCTTAGTCAAAAGCAGCAATAACCCATATATGAGCATATAGATCGTTCCCAAATCACCCCACCCCCCAACTTCACAACAGCAGGCATGGTCAGTCCCATGCGTATGGCACAATGGGTAGGATATGAGGAAGTCCAGGCACTGATGGTGTTTCAATGGGGGGGAGATAGGCAAAGCTAGCCGTACATAATATTTACAGCCCTGGCAGGCCTGATGTTTGTAGTCAGAAAGATAATAAATTATGATTATGGGTTTATGGGGTAGGGGCAAGAGGAGACATGTAACAATCCAATTCAAATAACCCAGCAGACCATAAATATAAATGGGGTTTTCAGCCCTTGGTAAGTTATTCAGGGAGTGTAAGCAATACCCAGGGAGGCCGGGTAATAAGATCTTCAGTTGTCTGATACCTAATATAATAATTGTAAACATGAGAAGTTGATCGCTAGATTCTAAATAAACAACTGTCATAATATTAAGAACAAATAAACAAACTAAAACACTGTTCAGTTTCATTACTTCCATAAGGTAGGTAAGGGGCAAGATCTTAAAAGGGTTAGAGGGTGGAGAACTCCACTGGTCAAAACCCCCATGTTAATTATAGACAATGGGAAGTAATCGTTAAGCCTAAGGTAGGCAACATTCATAACATTTAACATCATTAAACAATTAAGAATAATAAACGGTTTCTTCTTCAACCTGTAAAAGGTGGTAGACATTAGTGCATCAACAAAAAACATATTAATAATAATAACTGTTTCCATCTTCAACCTTTAAAGGGTAGTAGACATTAATGCATCAACAAAAAACATCAATTTTATCACAAACATGGTATACATATATGTCCATGTAGCCTGGAGTGTCAACAGAATAGGGCAAAGTCCCAAGATGTAGTGTCTTCAGACATTCAAGTGACCGCAGGGTTCTTTTCTGCAGTCAGATAGGCTTCCAGTGCCTGTGGGGAATGAAAATATTTTGGGCCAGAGGCTGTCATCAGCCTGAGCTTGGCTGGATACAGCAAAGCCACTTGCCGGCCCTGTTCATGTAGCCTTGTACAGTGCGGAGCAAAGTCCTTGCGCCTTTTGGTGACCTCCATCGAGTAGTCTTGAAATAGGAGCAGGCGTTGGGAGTCATATTTCACCTCCTTTTGCGTGCGGTAGGCTTGGAGTATCAGGATCTTCTCTACTACTTGCTACTGGTGTTTGGGAGGTTTTCAGGGCCTACCCTATGGGCTCTCTCCACATCTATAGGGAGACGGTCAGCATGGACTCCTAGCAGTTTGGGGAAGGTCAGGGCCACAAATTCCATGAGAGCTTTGCCTTTAATCACTTCAGGGATGCCAACAATTTGGAGATTGTTGCGGTGGCTCTGATTCTCAAGGTCTTCAACCCTGTCCAGTAAATGTTGGTTTTGCCTAAGAAGTTGTTTGAGACATATGCACTAGACTGTCGGTCTTCCACATCTGAAATGCGATTCTCTGCAGTTGTAAGGCGGGAGGAAAAGTGTCTCACCTCATTGGTTAAGTCGTCCACCCCTGCCTGTAGAGAGTCTATCTTGGGTAGACATTTTTTTTAAGTCCTGCATAAGGCTTGAGTGGTCCCCACCTTGCGAACTAGAGGGGTCAGGATATTGAGAGATTTCTGAGTGTATTTCTGCCATGTGGCGTGTTTTTTGTCCACTGCTTTAGATTTGTGGGTCATTTTATTATCTCGGATGGTATGTAACTTCTGAAAATATTGATCCACTCTCATGTGATTGGTAAAGATAGGAGAGAACGCTCCTCTGAATAGCTCCACTGAAAATATATTAGCTATGTGATCATAGGCCAGAGAGGTACCTTAATAGTGTTAATAAAAATCAAGCTCTGTGTAGGTACTGTATGTGCAGTTCAAGTATCATCCGATAACAATAGCGGCCCAAACAGAGCAATGTAATATGTATCTCGCCTTGTAGTAGTGGCACTAAATGGGTGGCTATCAGCAGTGCACAGGCTATCTAATGTACTCCCAATAGTATTGGGAGTCACTGTTTATTTATGTCTGGTCTTATCTGGTACACCTTCGGGTAGTAATACAGTACCTTACAAAGTCCATGTGATTGCATTCCGCAGCCCGCAAAACAAGGCCTGTCAGATGGAAGGTGTTCTTTTTAGCATTGTAATCAAGCAAGCCCTGGTATTGTTGCATGTTGAATGAGAAACCGTTTTGCGGCCCTGTCGCCGCCCACGTGGCTAGCAGGGATAGTTATAAGCCAGGGCCCAGTACCATGCAGCGCAGGCAGTTACTCTTTCAGTGTGATAGTAAGGTATTTTTCAGGCCAGAAAGATTCTTCAGCGGCTTTAATAAAGTTCAAGCTCTCAGCCGTTATCTTATATACAGTTCAGGTACCATGCAACAATAGTAGCCCATATCACCTTATCAATGTCCATGTAGTAGCATTCCGCAGCCCGCAACACAAGGCCTATCAGATGGGATTGTAGAAGGTGTTCTTTTGAGCAATGTAATCAAGCAAGCCCTGATATTGTTGCGCGTTGAGTGAGAAACCATGTTGCGGCCCTAGCGCCACCCACATCGCTAGCAGGGATTATTATCCGCCAGGGCCCAGTACCATGCAGTGCAGGCAGTTACTCTTTAAGTATGATAATAAGGTATTTTATTTAGGCCAGAAAGATTCTTCAGCAGCTTTAATAAAGTTCAAGCTCTCAGCCGTTATCTTTTATACAGTTCAGGTATCATGCAACAATAGTAGCCTATATCAAACAGTGTAATACCTGTATCGTCTGACTGTGTTGCCGATATTTAAATGGTGGTGTGTAGTTATCAGTAATATATGAATGGCAGTTGTATTCCCATTGATATGAGGCCGTTATGTAATCTGTACAGTACCTCTTGGGCGTCTAGGTATGGGCACTCTGCAGTCCATGATACAAGATTAGACAGGCTTTGAAAATATATCCCTCTGTGCTGTATCATCAACTAAGCCTATGTAGTACTGTGCGTATAGCGAGGTCAAATACTCTGCTTGTCTGCAGGTTTTTAAGCCATGCTGCGGTCCCGCTGCCATTCATGTGATCAGTAACGGTAGTTATCAGCCAGGACCCGTCACCGGGCAGCATAGGCAGCTATCTCTTGTCCTTCACAGGGGTAAATATTGAGTACACTCTTGTAATAGCGTAGCTGGAACTTGGTTGAGTATCTTGCGGCGTGTCAGCCGCGTGGTCAGTAGTTCTCGTTGTACAACCGGGGGCTAGGGTGGATGGAGAGCCCTTCACAGCAAGTAAGTCAGCTAGCGATGACCAGGTGTGTCTCCTAGTAAGACAGTGGTCTGTGGGGGGCTGACCGGTAGCGGGATTGGGTAAAAAAAATTACTTTTAGTTAGTAGAAGGCACGGAGCTCTTGCTAACCGCCGCCAGTCAGCTGTCCCACCCACCGGAAGTCTCCAGGTTCCAGGCTTTTGTTATCTACACCTGTGTTATGGCTGGAAAATTTCCTTACCAAGGGGCCCCTCTTTTTTGTTATCTTGATGAGATAGTGGCGGCACAAAGGACGTATGGGGGATAGCTTGGTGGTCCTATGACGAGCATTTTCGTCAGAGGTTAGCGCTTAAGCCCAAAATGAAATGAGTTGACCGGGATATGGGGCTTTGGCTAAAGATCATGACGCCATTGAGGGTTTTGCAGCCCTTTAGGATCAGTGCCAGCAGACAGTCAGTCAGTAGTTCATCAGCAGGCGTTAAAAAAGTTTTCTGTTTCGCGTTCAATGAAGGATCTTGTAAGTGTGGAAATTCCTGTAAATTAAGGCATGAATGTTAAGGGTGTGGGGGAGCCCACCCCTATGCAAAATGCTTTAGAAGGGGTAAACCAGGGTTTAAGCAGGACCTGTCTGAAAAAGGGGGCATCTCCAGTGAGGGTAAGGGAGATGGAACCCTGGTTAAGCCATTACGCTAAGAGGAAGGGATGTAGGGAAAAGGCTCTTTTGCTGTTACATGGCTTCAGTTTTGGTTTCATTATTCCATCAAGTGGTGGAGATTCAATATTGGGTCAAAATTTTAAATCAGCAAGGGTTTAGCCGTGCGCAACAAGTTAAAGAAAGAAATTGCTTTGGGTTGCATGGCTGGCCCATTTTTGGAACCTCCTTTGTTGAATTTAAAATTTTCCCCTCTGGGGGTTGTCCCTAAAATGGAGCCTGGAAAATACAGATTGATGCATCATCTGTCTTACCCAAAAGGAGGCTCTGTTAATGACGGAATCCCTGAGGAATTAGTATTGGTCAAGTATGCATTGTTCGATAAGGCTCTTGATTTGGTGAGAGATGCGGGTGTTGCAGTGCTCTTAGCAAAGGAAAATATTGAGGCGGCTTTTCGACTAATGCCGGTTCACCCAGTGTCACATCACTTACTGGGGTATTTCTTTGAGGAATCCTTTAACATGGATCTTTGTCTCCCCAAGGGGTGCTCAATATCTTGCTCTCTATTCGAGTGTTTTAGCACCTTTTTGGAGTGGGTAGTATGCATTCAATCGGGTTTCAAATCAGTCATACACTATCTTGATGATTTTTTGTTTGTAGGTCCAGCTGGGTCGGATATATGTTGTCTGGGAATGACAATCGATTCTAAAACGATGGAGTGCAGGCTTCTGAATGATAAAGTGGCCGACCTTGTAGGGATAATTCATGATTTTTTGCAGGTTCCTAAGGTGAGATTAAAGGATTTACAATTGCTGTTGGGTAAATTGAATTTCTCTTGTAAGGTGTATCCAGTCCACGGATTCATCCATTACTTGTGGGATATTCTCTTTCCCAACAGGAGGATGCAAGAGGATCACCCACAGAAGAGCTGTCTATATAGCTCCTCCCCTAAATTCCACTCCCAGTCATTCTCTTGCAGTTCTTGACAAGGGAAGTAGCTAAAGAGATGTGGTGAATTAATGTAGTTTATCTTCAATCAAAAGTTTATTATTTTCAAATGGTACTGGAGTTGTACTATTTTTGCTTAGGCAGAAAGGTGAAGAAGAGTCTGGCTGAAGTTTTTTGATGATCTTAGCAGTTTGTAACTAAGGTCCACTGCTGTTCTCACACATAACTGAAGAGATGGGTAACTTCAGCTGGGGGAATAGCGTGCAGGGTTTCCTGCTCTGAGGTATGTGCAGTTTTAAATTTTTCTAGAGAGATGATAAGCTAGAAAATGCTGACAGTACCTGATTTATTTAAGGTAAGCCTGATTACAGTGATTTAATAACGACTGGTATCATGCTTGCTGTAAAGGGTAATATTTTTGTTATTTACTCTCATTACTTAATTGATATAACGTTTGTTTGATGTATATAAAAGTTTATGACCAATGCTGATAAAACTTTATTCTGGGGCCTAGTTTTTCCACATGGCTGACTAAATTTTGCCTAGGGATAGTTTTTTAAGGCCCTCTCACTGTGAGTACAGGTTGGGAGGGGCCTATTTTTGCGCCTTAATTGCGCAGTAGTTTTTGCAGCTTGAGACATCCAGCTTCCCTGAAGGAGTCCCCTGACATATAGGACCCCTCTACAGGGTTTTTGTGCCTTTCAAAGTCATTGTATAGGCAGGTAGGAGCCACAGTATAGCTGTGGCAGTTGGTTGTGACGGTTTAAACATGGCTATATCGTTTTTTTGATCCGGTTTTGAATCTAAGGGGTTAATCATCCATTTGCAAGTGGGTGCAATGCTTTTTCAGACTATTATACACACTGTAAAAAATTCATAGAATTTACTGCTTTTTTCACTGTTTTGCAGTTTGTGATTGTTTTTTTCTCTTAAAGGCACAGTACCGTTTTTATTTTTTGCTTGTTCACAGTTATTAAAGTGTTTTCCAAGCTTGCTGGTCTCATTACTAGTCTGTTTAAACATGTCTGACATAGAGGAAACTCATTGTTCATTATGTTTAGAAGCCATTGTGGAACCCCCCTCTTAGAATGTGTACCAAATGCACTGATTTTACTATAGATTACAAAGACCATATTCTGGCTTTAAAAAAATTATCACCAGAAAAAATTGACAAGGGGGAAGTTATGCTGTCTAACTCTCCCCACGTGTCAGAACCTATTACTCCCGCTCAGGGGACGCCAAGTACATCTAGCGCACCCATTGCATATACCTTACAAGACATGGCGGCAGTTATGAGTCATACCCTTACAGTGGTATTATCTAAATTGCCAAGATTACAAGGAAAGCGAGACAGCTCTGGGACTAGAATAAATACAGAGCTCTCTGATGCTTTAGTGGCTATGTCTGATACACCCTCTGTGGGTGATTTTTCTGATTCAGGGAAGATACTTCAACCTGATTCTGATATGTCTACATTTAAATTTAAGCTTGAACACCTCTGCATATTGCTCAGGGAGGTCTTTGCAACTCTGGACGACTGTGACGCTATTGTAGTCCCAGAGAAATTATATAGATTGGATAAATACTTTTCAGTACCTACTTACACTGATGTTTTTCCAATCCCTAAGAGGTTTTCTGAAATTATTACTAAGGAATGGGATAGACCAGGTGTACCGTTCTCTCCCCCTCCTGTTTTTAAAAAGATGTTTCCTATAGACGCCGCTACACAGGATTTGTGGCAGACGGTCCCTAAGGTGGAGGGAGCAGTTTCTACTCTAGCTAAGGGTACCACTATCCCTGTCGAGGACAGTTGTGCTTTTCTAGATCCAATGGATAAAAAATTAGAGGGTTACCTTAAGAAAATTTTTATTCAACAAGGTTTTATTCTCCAGCCTCTTGCATGCATTGCCCCAGTCACTGCTGCTGCGGCTTTCTGGTTTGAGTCTCTAGAGGAGGCTCTACAGGTTGAAACCCCGTTGGAAGATATTATTGACAAGCTTAAGGCCCTTAAGCTAGCCAATTCATTTGTTTCTGACGCCGTTGTTCATTTAACCAAGCTAACGGCTAAAAATTCAGGTTTTGCTATTCAGGCTCGTAGGGCGCTATGGCTTAAATCCTGGTCAGCTGGCGTGACTTCAAAGTCTAAACTTCTCAACATTCCCTTCAAAGGACAGACCCTATTCGGGCCTGGACTGAAGGAGATCATTTCTGACATCACTGGAGGAAAAGGTCACGCCCTTCCTCAAGACAGGTCCAACAAATTAAGGACCAAACAGTCTAGTTTTCGGCCCTTTCGAAACTTCAATAGTGGCGCAGCTTCAATTTCCTCTAACACAAAACAAGAGGGAACTTTTGCCCAGTCTAAGATAGTCTGGAGACTTAACCAGGCTTGGAACAAGGGGAAACAGGCCAAAAAGCCTGCTGCTGCCTCTAAGACAGCATGAAGGAGCAGCCCCCGATCCGGAAATGGATCTATTAGGTGGCAGACTCTCTCTCTTCGCCCAGGCTTGGGCAAGAGATGTCCAAGATCACTGGGCATTGGAAATTGTGTCCAAGGGTTATCTTCTGGAATTCAAAACCTCTCCCCCAAAAGGGAGATTTCATCTCTCACATTTATCTGCAAACCAGATAAAGAGAGAGGCATTCTTACATTGTGTCCAAAACCTCCTAGTTATGGGAGTGATCCACCCAGTTCCGCAGGAGGAACAGGGGCAGGGCTTCTATTCAAATCTGTTTGTAGTTCCCAAGAAAGAGGGAACATTCAGACCAATCTTAGATCTCAAGATCTAAACAAATTTCTCAGAGTACCATCCTTCAAGATGGAGACTATTCAAACCATCCTTCCTATGATCCAGGAGGGTCAATATATGACTACTGTAGACTTAAAGGATGCTTATCTTCACATCCCGATACACAAAGATCATCATCGTTTTCTCAGGTTTGCCTTTCTAGACAGGCGCTACCAGTTTGTGGCTCTTCCCTTCGGGTTGGCCATGGCACCAAGAATCTTTACGAAGGTTCTAGGGTCCCTCCTAGCGGTCCTAAGGCCGCGGGGTATAGAAGTAGCCCCTTACTTAGATGACATTCTGATACAGGCGTTCACTTTTCCAATCGCCAGGTCCCATACGGACATTGTTCTGGCATTTCTGAGGTCCCATGGGTAGAAGGTGAACGAAGAAAAGAGTTCTCTATCACCTCTAACAAAAGTTTCATTCCTAGGGACTCTGATAGATTCGGTAGAAATGAAGATTTACCTAACGAAGGCCAGATTGTCAAAACTTCTAGACTCTTGCCGTGTTCTTTATTCCACTTCTCGTCCTTCAGTAGCTCAGTGTATGGAAGTAATCGGTTTAATGGTAGCGGCAATGGACATAGTACCGTTTGCCCGCCTAAATCTCAGACCGCTGCAACTTTGCATGCTCAGTCAGTGGAATGGGGATTACACAGATTTGTCCCCTCTACTAAATCTGGATCAAGAAACCAGGGATTCTCTTCTCTGGTGGCTATGTCAGGTCCATCTGTCCAAGGGGATGAGCTTCCGCAGGCCAGATTGGACTATAGTAACAACAGATGCCAGCCTTCTGGGCTGGGGTGTAGTCTGGAACTCCCTGAAGGCTCAGGGCTCGTGGTCTCAGGAGGAGGCACTCCTTCCGATAAACATTCTGGAACTAAGAGCGATTTTCAATGCTCTTCAGGCATGGCCTCAGCTAGCTGGGGTCAGGTTCATCAGATTTCAGTCAGACAATATCACGACTGTAGTCTACATCAACCATCAGGGGGGAACAAGGAGTTCCCTAGCAATGTTGGAGGTTTCAAAGATAATTCTATGGGCAGAGGTTCACTCTTGCCATCTATCTGCTATCCATTTCCCAGGAGTCGAGAACTGGGAGGCGGATTTTCTAAGTCGACAGACTTTTCATCCAGGAGAGTGGGAACTCCATCCGGAGGTATTTGCTCAGTTGATTCAACTTTGGGGCAAACCAGAACTGGGTCTCGTGGCGTCTCGCCAGAACGCCAAGCTTCCTTGTTACTGAACCAGGTCCAGGGACCCCAAGGCAACGCTGATAGACGCTCTAGCAGCGCCTTGCTCCTTCAACCTGGCTTATTGTTTCCACCGTTTCCTCTGCTCCCTCGTCTGATTGCCAAGATCAGGCAGGAGAGAGCTTTGGGGATTTTGATAGCACCTGCGTGGACACGCAGGACTTGGTATGCAGACCTGGTGGACATGTCAAAGAAGGAACATTTATTACACAATCTTGATGAGGTCCGTGCTTTAAAATTCTATTTACAAGCTACGAAGGATTTTTGTCAAACATCTGCTTTGTTTGTTGTCTACTCTGGACAGAGAAGAGGCCAAAAGGCTTCGGCAACTTCTCTTTCTTTTTGGCTAAGAAGCATAATCTGTTTGGCTTATGAGACTGCTGGCCAGCAGCCTCCTGAAAGAATTACAGCTCATTCAATTAGAGCAGTAGCTTCCACATGGGCTTTTAAACATGAGGCCTCTGTTGAACAGATTTGTAAGGCGGCGACTTGGTCTTCGCTTCATACTTTTTCTAAATTCTACAAATTCGATACTTTTGCTTCCTCGGAGGCTATTTTTGGGAGAAAGGTCTTACAGGCAGTGGTGCCCTCCATTTAAGCGCCTGCCTTGTCCCTCCCTTCATCCGTGTCCTATAGCTTTGGTATTGGTATCCCACAAGTAATGGATGAATCTGTGGACTGGATACACCTTACAAGAGAAAACAAAATTTATGCTTACCTGATAAATTTATTTCTCTTGTGGTATATCCAGTCCACGGCCCGCCCTGTCATTTTAAGGCAGGTGTTATTTATTTTTAAACTACAGTCACCACTGCACCCTATAGTTTCTCCTTTCTCTTGCTTGTCTTCGGTCGAATGACTGGGAGTGGCAGTTAGGGGAGGAGCTATATAGGCAGCTCTGCTGTGGTTGATCCTCTTGCAGCTTCCTGTTGGGAAGGAGAATATCCCACAAGTAATGGATGAATCCATGGACTGGATACACCATAAGAGAAATACATTTATCAGGTAAGTATAAATTTTGTTTTTTCATGTAGAATACTGCCCATGGATAGGGTTTTTTGCAGAAGGCTTTCGTTGGCTACGGCTGGTGTTATCCAGCCTCATCATTTTGTTAGGCTTGCAAAGGAGCAAAAGGAGGATGTGAGAATTTGGCTGAGTTTCTTAGGTAATTTTAATGGTTTGGCTTTGACCAGGAGGCTAGAATATCAAGTGAGGAACTTGAGTTAGTTACTGATGCAGAAGGAGGTTTTTGGGCTTTGGTTTTTGGGCTTTCTTTCAGGGTCACTGGTGCACTGGTCGTTGGCTGGCTCTTTGGTTTGAGTTGGGTTTGGTAAAAAACTTTGTTTTCCTTTTCACAATTCTTGTTGCATTGTTTGTATGGAAGAAGGATCTGGTGAATAAACATGTAGTCTTCTTTACTGACAACACGGTTGTGGTGTCTGCTATTCATAAATTGTCAGCATCATCTCTACTGGTGATTAGATTATTAAGGGTTCTGGTTTTGAAATGCCTGAGGATGAATGTATTGGTGAGGTCTCAGCATATTCCAGGTGTGAAGAACTCAATAGCGGATGCTTTATCTCATTCACAGTGGTGCCATTTTCAGGAATTGGCACTGTTAGCGGATGAAGTGGTGCAGGAATGCCCTGGATTTCTGTGGTGGCTCGGCACGGAGGACTTGCTGGATTGGTAAGGTCATCCTTGGCGCCAAGTACTTGGGCAGCCTATTCAAAAGTTTGGTCAGAGTGGCTGTTTTGGTTAAGTCAGAAGGGCTCGGTTGAAGGCCATGATAAGTTAATTGGGGGGCTCTTAGAATGTATGTGGCAGTGGAATCTTGAAGGTTTGTCCCCTTCAGTTATGGAGAGAAAATTATCTGCGCTTGCCTTTCGTTTTAAGCTGTTGGGGTTGCCAGATGTGTCGAAAAGGTTCTGCGTTAGACAAGTTTTGAAAGGCTTAAAGAGGGGAAGAAGTTTGGATAGTAGGCAAACTATTTTGTTTCAACCAGAAGTCTGCTCTTCTCCTTATGAGGTGACCCTGTTTAAGGCAGCTTTTGTTATGGCATTTGTTGGTGCCTTTAGATTATCTGAATTGGTTAGTAAGAATAGGTTGGGTCATGGTGGGCTGCTTTTATCTGATGTATTGTGGTCTAGTTCAAGGCTGGAAATATATTTGAAAAAGAGCAAAACAAATCAGAGTGGTCATGGGCAATCTGTTTCATTGTTTGCAAGTGGTTTAAGTGTTTGTCCTTGCGAGTCCTTAAGAAGGTTTTTGAGTGTTAGACCTCTAGTGGGAGGTTCGTTGTTAGTTCATCAGAATGGGGTTTCATTGTCCCACTGTCACACCGTGCCACTCTAGCTGTTGCTAAGGGCGCAGCGTCTCTTTCCCTGCTCATTGCCAGGGGCTGTCGGGTCCAGATGCATGCGGCACTGATGTCATCGCAGCACGCTTCATTCTTTCAGATGCCGGTCTGGATTCCTGTGGTGTGAATCCTGCACCTATGTAAGTCCCTCAATAATGACCTATCACTGCTCAAGTATAGGTGTTACTATGTGTGCTTCTGGGTGTGATAGATCGTTACTACAGTATTGCCTTAAAGTCTTTGAACCCTGTCTGTCTGACTACTCTACCTGTTATTCCCCTGTTGTTCTGGATTGCCTCTTTGTTGACTCAATCCTCTACAGGCCAGGTGGGCCTTGTTCTTTTCCCATTTTAACTTTGTGGTCTCTTATCTTCCTGGGACCAAGAACAAGAAGAAGTACGCCCTTTCCCGTCAGTTCCCTCACTCAAGTGATTCTTCTGAAGCTCCTATTAAACACATCATACCTCCCTCCTGTGTGGTTGCTCAACTAAATACCACCCTTCTGCAAAGATTGCACCGTGCCCAGTCTAGTAAATCTCCTTGAGCCCCTGTGGCCTCCGATATCCTTTTTGTACATTTGAACCTATGCACCCCTGTGCTATCCAGGGCTCATAATAGTAAACTCTCAGGACATCCTGGTTTGACTAGGACTTCTAAGTGTCTTTTCCAACACGTATGGTGGCCTACTATGAAGTCTGACACTCAGGATTATGTGAAAGCCTGCACAACTTGTGCTGCCAACAAAATTCCCCGATCCTTGCCTCCTGGCTTGCTCCAACCATTGTTCATTCCCAAACAACCATGGACACATATAACAATGGACTTCATTGTGGGCCTTCCTCCTTCTGACCACCATACAGCTATCTGGGTTGTGGTGGATCGCTTTTCAGGATTATGTGAAAGCCTGCACAACTTGTGCTGCCAACAAAATTCCCTGATCTTTGCCTCCTGGCTTGCTCCAACCATTATTCATTCCCAAACAACCATGGACACACATAACAATGGACTTCATTGTGGACCACCATACAGTTATCTGGGTTGTGGTGGATCGCTTTTCCAGAATTGCTCACTTTGTACCCCTAACCAAACTGCCTTCTGCCCAAGAATTATCATCTCTTTTTCTCTTGCATGTGGTACGACTTCATGGCATTCCTGTGAATATTGTTTCCGACAGAGGTCCACAGTTCATCTCTACCTTTTGGAGAGCCTTTTGTAACTTGATTGGAACCACTGTTTCCTTGTCTTCTGGCTACTATCCTCAGACCAATGGACTAACTGAGAGAGTAAACCAGGATCTTGAAGCCTATCTTAGAGCCTTTGTCACTCAAAACTCGCCATACCAACTGGCCTGAGTTGTTACCCCTAGCTGAGCTGGCAAGAAACACTCATTGGCACTCTTCTCATAAATGTTCTCCATTTCAAGCTGCAGCAGGGTATCAACCTCATGTCTTCCCTCTCTCTGATCAGTCCACTGGGGTTCCTGCTGCAGACCGACAATTCACTGGACTCACCACTCATTGGCAACGTATTCACTCTCAGCTATGTTCAGCTGTCTCTAGATATAAAAAGTTTGCTGATCGTCATAGAGCTTCTGTAGGTGCCATCTCAGTGGGTGAACGTGTTTGGGTCTCTACTTGACATATTTGTCTACGTCAACCCTGTCACAAATTGGGGCCTATGTTTATCGGCCCTTACAAGGTCCTGAAAATATTGTCTCCTTTTGCCTACAAAGTGGCCTTACCGAAAACCCTGCTCATAACCCAGTCTTCCACATCTCACTTGTCAAGCCTTACATCAAGAATAGATATACCCAGCTTCAAGCTCCTCCTCTGCTCCTAGTCTGTGATGACCCTGAATATGAGGTAGCTAAGATCCTGGACTCCAGATACAGGCGCAGACAACTGCAGTATCTGATAGACTGGAAGGGTTACTCTGTGGCAGATCATTCCAGGGTTCCTGCCCGTGATGTGCATGCTCCATCTTTGGTCTCCAGGTTCCATGCTGCTCATCCTTTGAGGCCGGCTCTGGTTCCCAGAGGGAACCCTTGAGAAGGGGGCTATGTCATGCCGCGCTGCTCTAGCCGTTGCTAAGGGTGTGGCGTCTCCTTCCCTGCTCATTGCCAGGGGCTGTGTTGGGTCTGGATGCATGCAGCACTGACATCATCGCTGCACGCTCCTCTCTCTCAGATGCTGGTCTGAATTCCTATGGCGCGAATCCTGTGCCTATGTAAGTCCCTCAATAATGATCTATCACTGTCCAAGTATAGGTGTTACTTTGTGTGCTCCTGAGTGTGATAGATCGTTACTACAGTATTGCCTTAAAGTCTTTTAACCCTGCCTGTCTGACTACTCTTTATTCCCCTGTTATTCTGGATTGCCTCTTTGATGCTGAACCCTGCCTGCCTGACCATTCTAGTGGTGTGCCCTTGGATTGCTTTGCTGTTGCCAAACCCTGCCTGACCATTCTAGTGGTTTGTCCTTGGACTGCTCTGCCATTGCCACTGGGGACTGTCCTGCCTGTGGTGAGTGCTGCCTTCCTCATCTTACTAACTTTCTCTGCTCTGGGATATTCCCTATCATTCCAGCTCGATGCCGGGATAAGAAGACTACTGGCCGAGTTCGGACTGATAGAGGAGTATCCCACGAGCATTACACCCACTTCCAGTTTCAGTCCGTCCTAAGTAAGGCATTGTATCATTTGGGTTTGGTGCCGGGTGAGTTTGGGTCTCATTCGTTTAGAATAGGGGCAGCTACAGAGGCGGCTTCTCTAGGTTTGGGTGAGAGTGTATTGAAGCATATTGGTAGGTGGGGATCAAACAGTTATTGTCTGTATATTAGTCCTCATTAGGCTATTTGAAGTTTAGTGTGCTTTGTTCTTTGTTAATTTTATAGGTTTTCAGTTGATCTGGTTGGTAGTTCATTCTTTTGTATATTGGGCAAGGAAGATGTCAGCGCAGAAAAAGGATGTTCTCCAGTTGGGTTAGGAAAGTTTTTGAAGTAAGGTGGTTTGGAGTTTGTGGCCTCTGATGGGTCCAAATGTTAGGTTTGATAGTTGACTATTGCAAGAGATGGAACCATCCAGATATATTAGTAGTACATGCGAGAGGGAATTTCCTTGGCTGTATGCCACAAAGAGAGTTGGTAAGAAAAATAAAGAGTGATTTAGCTAGATTAAAGTCATTGTTCCCCAACATGTTTTTAATTTGGTTTGATATACTTCCGAGGTTACACTGGCTTGATAGGAGCAGAAAAAAGTTAACAAGCTAATTGGAGCATTTATGAGAAGACTTAATGGAGCTGTTATAAAATATCCTGATTTGGAGGATATCGGTAAGGGAGAATTTTATAGGGAGGATGGGGTCCATTTTAATGAATTTGGCATGCGGCTGTTTATTTTAAACATTCAGGAGGGTTTACAGAATATACTGCAGGTTGGCGGGACTGGGTTGACAAAGTCAAAAAGAATATATATATATATATATATATATATATATGTTATATGAAAGAAAATAAGTTTTGATGTGAGTTTGGACTAGCACTACAGGTTTGGTTGGGTATGTTAATTTTATGTTAATGTATTGAAAGCTTATTTATACATGGTTATGTTTTAAATAAATTGTTTTTAATAAACAAGCTGCAGCCTAATTTTATACCAAAAAATGGTGTTGTGTCATTATTGGGTATTGTTAAGGAAGGTGGTTTTGAAATAGGGTGTGTATGGATCGAATGATTGATTGTGTTTCTTGAGCCGAGTGGTCTTGATGACTCATGGGGTTAAGATCGCCCCTGGACATGGGAGAAGCTTAGAGGGAAGGGGCCTTTCACCCCTGGAAAATCTGAGGGTAGGAGAAGGCAACAGCTGAGCGGGAAGACAACGTCACAGTTTTCAGTGAATTTTGCAGTGACAGGTTTGCCCACCCTCCCTCCCTGGTCTGTAAAGTTAAGATTTTTTCTTATTGTCGCAGTATACGCTTAGTGCAGGGGGTGCTAGACTGCCTCCCTCTTGCACAGAGTAATTATGGCCATTTGGTTAATATTAAAGGGTCTCCAATGGGGTGGGAGAGCAGTTAGGTAGTTCTGGGGGCATGGGGTTCCTTAGAGCAAAAGACTGGCTTAGAAAGGGAGGTACGGACAGAGCAGGTTTCCTTTGCTGTGTCCGGAAAAATTATATATATATATATATATATATATATATATATATATATATATATATTTAAAACATAACCATGTATCAATAATCTCTCAAAACCTTAATATAAAATTAACATATCCAACCAAACCCGTGGTGCTAGTCCAAACTCACCCCAAAATGTATTTTCTTTCACTTAAAACAAGATGGCCGTAACCAACATATAATATATATACTATATACTATATACTATATATATATATATATATATATATATATATATAGTGCAGAGGGTTAACAGCACTTACAAATCTTCCTAAATATATAAATAAATATGAGTCTCTGGAGAGAAAAACAATTATATATATAAAGTCCTTAATTATGATATGGAGATGTGTATATATATATAAATATATATATATATATATATATATATATACAGAGGTATGAGTAGAATGTACCCACTCAGTGTGTCTGAGTGGAAACAAGCGTTACTCCTAAGGATGCGCTAGTCGAATATATGAAGACAATGTAAGACAGCTATTAGGGACAAAATATTTAACTATAGACTAAGTCCCAACTAACACCCAATAATCACCAAGAAAGACCAGTATATAAAGAAAAAAGCAGCTACTATTTCCCAAAACAGTCTGAACATCCACATCAACCTAATATCAGAAATAAATCATCTGAATCTGATAATAGGTACCAACCATTGACTATAGAAAGTCATAATAATACAAGTAACCCACCAACACCATACGATGAAGGAGTTAGTCGCACTCCTTTTTTAGGTGTGGGCCACAACTCACAACTAGAGCAGTGGACCCTATCCCCCCGGCCGCCGCGACAAAAAAGAACATTCGGAAACGGGGAAGTAGAGGAAAATCCTCAACCCTCAAAAAAGAAAAGCTGTTAAATTATAAAAAAGGGATACATAATTTGTCTAATTTTGAACTATCAGATGACGAAATTAGAGTTCTGGGAAAGGGTCTGTCATTTAGCCCTTCCAATAGTCCCAATATGTTCCAGTTATTTGTGGATATAAACAATTTCACAAGAAAACTGTCGTTGCAAAAATATTTTGCAGAGAAACGCCTTAAAAATACAACTAATAGACCAATTATTGTGGATTCTATGAATGAGCGTTTGACTGAGGGTACAATCATGTATGAACCAGATACTCTGTTGGAACAACTGACCGAAAATTACATCCATACCGATTTTAAGCCAAAATCGAACTTTAATCCACATAGAACCAAGAATTCACATATTTCTATCTTTCAATCTATGGTGTTAAAGGATCTGGAGAAACTCTCCAAAAGATCTAAATATAAAAATAATCTGAGCCCTGGGGAACGTATTGCTCTTAAATCTCTAAGTAACAACAAAGAACTTGTGATCCGCCAAGCAGACAAGGGCGGAGGAATAGTGCTTCAGAATATCACAGACTACATTGAGGAGGCTAATAATATTCTCAACAATGCCAGCCACTATAGGATATTACCTAGCAATCCCACATTTGTGTATCAAAAACAACTATTATCTCTCCTCTCTGAGGGTTTTGATGAAGGCATTCTTACTAAAAAGGAGAAGGACTACCTCTATCCGAAAAATCCGAGTGTGGCCTTCTACTATCATCTTCCCAAAATACACAAAAATTCTTCTAAACCTCCTGGCCGCCCTATAGTGGCAGGCATAGATAGCCTCACCGACCATGTTTCCGCATATGTGGATTCATTTTTACAGAAACATGTGATTACCTTACAATCTTTTATAAAAGATTCGACTGATTTAATAAATAAGCTAGCTACTCTGGGGATTACTAAGACTGACCAGAACCTGTGGTGGATTACGAGCGACGTTAGCTCGTTATATTCAAACATCCCACATGACAAAGGATTAAGAGTAATCCAGTCATACTTGGCATCTGATATCTACATGCCAGTCAGACAGCAACAATTTATTACTGAACTAATTCAGTTCATTTTACATCACAACTATTTTCTTTATCAGGGTATGTACTACCTTCAGGTGAAGGGGACGGCCATGGGCACCAGATTCGCACCCAGTTTTGCCAACTTATACATGGGCAAATTTGAGGAGACCCATGTATATGGATCTCCTATGAGTGCGAGTCTGGTGTTCTATGGCCGTTATATAGATGATCTGATTTTTTTGTTTAGAGGCACATATGAGGAGGCAGTAATATATACCAATTCTTTAAATTCAAATGAATTTGATTTGGAATTTACAAGTAATATTCAATCTAACATGATTGAATATTTGGATCTACTTCTCTTTTTTTCTGCTACTGGAGATATCATGTCAGAAACCTTTTTTAAGAAGGTTGATTGTAACAGCTTTCTCAATTATGGGAGTAACCACTATCACTGTTGGAAAAAGAATGTCCCATATGGGCAATTCAGAAGAATCCGACGGAATTGTAGCACAATAGAAAGCTACAAAAAACAATCTATGATTCTCAAAGATAGATTCATGGAAAAAGGGTACCCATCTGATCTAGTACAAAAAGGATATTTAAGAGCTCTGCATGATGACAGAAACAAATATTTGTCACAAACCAAATCAAAAGTTAAATCCAATGAAGAAAAAAACTATGAGTCAGGTAAAACACCACTTTTCATCACTGGCTATAGTAGCCAATATAGAGAAATTAGTAACATCATTATAAAACATTGGCCCATTATATGTGACGACCCATTTCTAAAAAACTCTGTGTCTATGAAGCCTAGGATTGTCTATAGGAGAGCCCCTACACTCAAAAACAAATTGGCCCCAAGTAAGATAGTGAGAGATAAAATATCATCACAAAATCAGGTCATAGTCCCTAATAGGACTTTTTTGGGCAAGTTTATGCCCAAAAATGGAGTATATAAATGTCTCAAGCCACGATGCAATATGTGCAAAGTGGTGAGAGCTGGTACCAATACGTTCTGTTCATATCAAACGGGGGAACAATTTAAGATCACCAAGAGACTCTCATGTGAATCCACGTACGTAATTTATCTGATTAGCTGTACATGTGGGGTCCAATATGTAGGGCGTACCTCCCGAACCATAAAGAAAAGATGGAGTGAACACAAATATAACATAGAAAGAAAATTTCTTAAACACAGCCTATCAAGGCATTGTGCTTACGCACATAAAGGTAGTTCCAAATCTGTTCATATTCTACCTATAGAGCAAGTACCAAGGAACAGTCATAACCCCATGCTTACTCTACGCCGGAGAGAAACATTCTGGATTCACAAACTACACACTTTAGTTCCGGAGGGTCTGAATGAGTGCGTAGATCTTGCAGCATTTGATCTGTAAAGTTATATCAAGTCCACCATAATACCCTATGAATAACCCTGTAGATTTAAGAACAAAACATCTATACCTACACGTATAGATCTATTCTTATACATTATGCCTTTCTATGGAGGAAAAATGTGACCATCACTGGGCATATCTTGCACTTATTACCATCTATCTTTATTGGTAATATATATTCTTTGATACACATTCTGATATAAGTGACACATTGGGTTAAATTATTAGGAGGGCACACACATATATATCACACGTAATGACACATATATCACACTTAAGGTAATATACATCAAACGGAATGACACTTTAAGATATCTATATATACTTATAGATATACTACATCTGAAATTTATCTAACACTTTTTGCAAGTATATCTCTTCCTACACACTAAGGAAAAATTTCTATAAAGACTAAAAATATAACTATCAGACATCACTTTTCCAAAATCTGACACTAACAAATATATAAATATATCTAACACACACATTTGACACAAGTAAACACATATAGTCACTTGAGCAGAATATTAATGAATACACATATCAATTAGATATCAAAAAACACCAAAGTAACAACTATATCTTGAAATTGAACCACTAATCCTATTGTTTATGAAATTTGACACCACTAAGATACACACATGTTTATACACATACATGACACTTAGTAAATACAAATAGGGACATCATATAAAGGAAGGGTATTAGTAAAATATACTCCTATGGAGCCGCAGTACCATCAGCCCAATAATAACGATTAGTTATAATATGACCTATATATTGTTATAACAACATCACATAGTAGTATGTATCACTGGATATTAACTACTGAAATACACACACTGTGAGTCAAAAGAGATCTAGTTTTATAAAATTTATAAAATTTATAAAATTTATAATATTTATGATTTCCTATATGAACAATATATACATACATATTCTGATGTATAACAACATACATCATTTTGGCTAACATTTGTTCTAAATATGGTATTATGTCATTACATGTCTGTAATCATATCCCACTACGATATGTTATGATGGGAAGGACTCGGTACACATGGAATATGATATTGCTCTTTATTATTATTATATATTTTTTCCACTAATATGCCATTATTATATGGGGGTTACTGTGGACAAGAGAGCAAATATATACGTCTCAATTTGTAGTTGGTGTCTATTTCCCATGGACAATGGAAACCACCTACAAGATAATATTGGCCTATCAGTCGAAAGGCTATAGCACGCATAACGTGAGACTGAATGAGATTCTGGTTCCCTTGGCAATGAAAACTTGAGACTCCTTGGCAATGCTGACATGCGCACTAGCATAAACAATAAAAACCTCCTACAAGATAATACTAACCTATCAGCTGTAAGGCTATAACACGCATAACGTGAGATTGAATGGGATTCCGGTTCCCTTGGCAACGAAAGCTTGAGACGCCTTAGCAGTGCTGACATGCACACTGGCGCAGCTTGGGACGTATCACGTTTTACGCACAACGTATAATTGACTAACACTATTTGTTCCCTTGGCAACATTACTCACATACACATTGACGTTGTACACATGCGCATTAGCGCAACACACACGCCATTTAGAACATCAGATGGCGTTTGAAACTACTCGAATCTAATGGATCAATAGCCCTATAAGGTTAGTCAACAACCTGCCATTTGAAATCACAGTTTATGCACAGCAGTAGATTATAAAACTATTACATACCAATAAATCAAAGGGCTTATAATGTTTAATACAAAGGTTTGAACAAAAAATAGTTACCCTCATATTAAATGTAGATTGGGGCTATTGGCAGAGAGGGATCAGACACTTAAAAACTAAATAAGAAAAAAGATAAACCATTAAACAATGGATTAAAGATGTTCTGATATAAAACAGACCCAGCCTAGACATTAAATAGAAATAGAGATAGGAATCAGATATGATTGAGTAGCATGAGACAAATCTCACTGGATATGGGGAAATATATGTATTGCTACAATATTATAATATTGATGTGTTTTATGTATTATGATTAATATTTGCACTGCAAAGTATGAGGTAGATTGTTTCACTTGACTCATAAAATGTAAACTCTGATGTACATTGTTTAAGTATACAATACTGTGTCACATTTGTTGCTAAAATATATCAGTAGCTAGGATACTGATGATGTCATAAACCACACCCACAACAAGTGTTACCAATTATGTTAAGTGGTTTGTTTAGGAATATATAGCAAGTGTTTGTAAACCATTTTATTATGCCTGAGGAAACAGTCTGAGACTGAGAAACGCGTCGCAATTTAATATTATTTTATTAAAGTGATTTTAACTTTTACTATAAACACTTGCTGCCTATGAACTGGTTTTTATCTGAGGATATCACTGACCTAAAGACCACTGAGAGGACTATTGCATGCTGTATGCCACGAGCTAAGTCTGTTGGGTGACTGAATTAATCCCAGCTTGTCTCTATAGCATCATTGGGGATGCTTCACCAAATGTGAGTTCAAAATCTTATACTACTATCTGGTGTGAAATCACTCTAGTCATACAATACTAGGCCATATAGGCTTTTTTGTGTTTTCTATTTTACACAGACCCTGAACAACTCGAGAGGCCGGTCTGCTGGGTGACTGTTATAGATCCCAGACTGTGTCATTTGCACCAATTGAGGTGCTCCAATACATGTGAGTTCAACTATATAGTAAAATCTACATAAATTTGGAAACTACAATATTGGGCCATGTGGCGCATCTGTCTCTGTTTGATAAGTCTAAGTTAACTATAAGAAAATATGGCACAGAGGGTTAACAGTGCTTACAAATCTTAATAAATATATAAATAAATATGAGTCTCTGGTGAGAAAAACAATTATATATATAAAGTCCTTAATTATGATATGGAGATGTGTATTCAAGTGTATTAGAGATAAATTAGATACCCTTACCAAAAATTACCCCAATCATATGAGGTAAGTTTGCCGCATTGGAGGGTATATCAGGTGATGGGTAGATCCTGGTTGGTGTATTCTTTGTTTTCGTCTGCCTCTTGGAGTAGAAGGAAGTGTAGATCCTTCTGTACTGGTCTCCCCCAAAAACTTCCTATGTAGATATGCTTGTTGCCTCTTGGAGCTGTACTCTGTTGTCTTGGTATGAACTTTCTTGTCCGTATGTGTACCCAGAAAAACAAAGAAGTCTAATATGCTTGTTGCCTCTTGGAGCTGTACTCTGTTGTCTTGGTATGAACTTTCTTGTCCTTATGTGTGCCCAGAAAAACAAAGAAGTCTAATACCGTTTTTATTATAATAAAACTTTAAAATAGACATATATTACACTCACATTTTCTGACCTCAGATATTATGAGGTATGTTCACAGCACAAAGGGTTAAAGGTGATCTCTTGTCAGATTCACTAGATATTATGTCCCAGGCCAGTCAGATATATATAGTGAGTCAAAATCCAGTATATTAGATTTATCAAGCCAGCAAGTAAAGTAGTTTAGGCAGTATGACATAACATCTAGTGAATCTGACAAGAGATCATCTTTAACCCTTTGTGCTGTGAACATACCTCATAATATCTTGATAACGCCCATAGGAGGGCGAAACACGTCGTTGTGTTGGCACTATCTTGATAAAGCTCATAGGAGGGCGAAACTCGTCGTTGTGTTGGCAGTGTTAATCTTTGGCATTTATTATATGCAACTATTTACACACCTTGAATTCTTGCACATAACCCGGGTTATAAATACATTGGAACTTTTCTGTTTTGGAAGAATTCTATCATCTGAGGGGCTTGTGGTCTGAAGGAGTTTTGAATACTCACCACAGTACCCATCTATCTATACCATCTATCTATACCCTTGCGTGCATAGGCACTAAGTGCAGGGCTTGTCTGTGAGCACCGTGTTTGTGGAGATTAGAAGCAAGTGCAAGAATTGGCCTCTTTCCGTTACCGGAACCTCTTTCAGTGACGTCAGATGCCGCAAACTCTCAGTTGGATCCGCTCGAGGAGAATACCGAGCAAGGAAGGCAAACCTCACCCTACTAAGAGGATTTGGGTAATGTACATGGCAGTAAAAGTTGGCTAAATAACATTTAACGATTCAGTAAGCACTCTTTTGGAATATAAATCCTTTGAACATCTATATCTGATCGGCAGCTATACTTGTATCTCATTGGCAGCTTGGTGGTAATTTATCGATCACCTCATAACGGAAATTATCGATAAGACTGACTTTTTTCCTCACTTTCTTTATGGAATAGAGACTTGTTATTATCTAACGTATTGATACTTATGTCTACTAGTATTTACTAGTGTTGAACATAGCGATTTAATTTTAGAGTTTTTAGACCTATGAATGCTATATGATATACTTGTTTAGTTTTTAATCAGTTTAGGATTTTAGCATTAAGTAGTGCCAAATATATGTTTTAAGTATTTTGGGGAGACGTCCCTTTTATATGTGTTGTACATCTATATATGTGTTTTAATAAATTCATATCATTTCTAAGTGGTGATACCTTTGGCTTTTTAGCGCCTCCCTTATAACCTGTTCACGTTTGCAATACCTCATAATATCTGAGGTCAGAAAATGTGAGTGTAATATATGTCTATTTTAAAGTTTTATTATAATAAAAATGGTATTAGACTATCTATGTTCTCTGTTTTTCTGGGTACACATACGGACAAGAAAGTTCATACCAAGACAACTGAGTACAGCTCCAAGAGGCAACAAGCATATCTACATAGGAAGTTTTTGGGGGAGACCAGTACAGAAGGATCTACACTTCCTTCTACTCCAAGAGGCAGACGAAAACAAAGAATACACCAACCAGGATCTACCCATCACCTGATATACCCTCCAATGCGGCAAACTTACCTCATATGATTGGGGTAATTTTTGGTAAGGGTATCTAATTTATCTCTAATACACTTGAATACACATCTCCATATCATAATTAAGGACTTTATATATATAATTGTTTTTCTCACCAGAGACTCATATTTATTTATATATTTAGGAAGATTTGTAAGCACTGTTAACCCTCTGTGCCATATTTTCTTATAGTTAACTTAGACTTAGTCTATAGTTAAATATTTTGTCCCTAATAGCTGTATTACATTGTCTTCATATATTCGACTAGCGCATCCTTAGGAGTAACGCTTGTTTCCACTCAGACACACTGAGTGGGTACATTCTACTCATACCTCTATATATATATATATATATATATATATATATATATATATATATATACACATCTCCATATCATAATTAAGGACTTTATATATATAATTGTTTTTCTCACCAGAGACTCATATTTATTTATATATTTAGGAAGATTTGTAAGCGCTGTTAACCCTCTGCACCATATATATATATATATATATATATACATATATATATATATATATATATATATATATATATATATATATATATATATATAGTATATATTATATGTTGGTTACGGCCATCTTGTTTTAAGTGAAAGAAAATACATTTTGGGGTGAGTTTGGACTAGCACCACGGGTTTGGTTGGATATGTTAATTTTATATTAATGTATTGAGAGATTATTGATACATGGTTATGTTTTAAATCAATTGTTTTTAATAAACAAGCTACGGCCTAATTTTATACCAAAAAATGGTGTAGTGTCGTTATTGGGTATTGTTAAGGAAGGTGGTTTTGTAAATAGGGCGTGTATTGATCGTATGATTAATTGTGTTTGCTGGGCCGAATGGTCTTGACAACTCATGGGGTCAAAACTTATATATATATATATATATTTGTATATTTTGTGCCAGCACCACTAGTTTAATAAATTTCACAGTTAATATACTGAGATAAAATATCGTGTGTCCTATATAGGACCTCACTTCTCAGTATAGTGCACGGATAAGGGTATTTAATTAATATACATATAAACAAGAAAACTCAGACCCTTATTTATCCAGCACCCAACCATGTCTGGAAAAATATATACTTTAAAGCAAGGAAAGATTTAGGAGTAAATAATACACATACATTGAAAAATGCGTTTAAAAGGATTTATATATTAATTTCAGCATGACAATAAATCGTAAGCATGACCCCCAAATATTCGTAAAGTTCAAAGTCCACAACCCGGGTTGTTAAGTAGGAGTAACTGAGTTGGTCCATTCATTTGACCAGTATTGATTTGTTTCAAAATGCCTGATTAATGGCACATTTGTAATCCCAGAGATAGAAAGCAACGTTAATGCAGGGACAGCACCAATTATATTGTAACACTGACTCTGTGGGTTTCAAACTTGTATCTTCGTACTCCCAATGCAAATTGTAACTGTATCACAAATAGCAGAAAAAAGTGGCAACTTTTCCATACCACATTAAACTCGCTGTGACAGTTCTGTATTGCGTGTAGAGGTATAATAAAACAAGTACCTGCTTCCTCGGTGTTCCGTCAGTGGCGTGTTATGGTGTCATATCTACCTGCTCGTTGCTTCCAATTTTTGTTTCAAACCGGTTTGGGAGATATCCCCTTTGCTTTTCCTCCGTGCTTTCTTGGCTCTTTCTGTGCTTCTGCACGCCTTGGCTTACACCGGAGTATGGTTTTGTTTGAGGGTCAGCTTTTTTGGACGGTGCACAGCTGCTGCACCGCTCCAAACAAACAAACAAGCAGCTACGCGCGTTTCACCCGGGGTCCATTCGGGCTTCTTCCGGCTGTGTGTAATTGGAGATTGCTCTCCATAGCATTTAAACAGTATGCTCCGCCTTCAATTGGCTTTTTCAGGTACATAGTGTATTCTAGCCGTACAGGTGAAATGTCAAACAGTTATAAATGTTTATATTGCTATGCTATTAGCCTTTTTCAAAATCACACACTTTCTATATACTATATTTCAGTTATATCCGTTCATACAGTGCAAAGTCTACGATACCAATTTTATATTCAATATTCCTTTGAGGGAATAACTTTATTTCTTGTGGGCAATTTAGTGGGATACCTTAGTAATAATATTCTGTATATATTGCTTCAGTCTCCCAGAAATGAGCCAAAATTTAGCTCTTCATTTAGGCCATCTGGTTTTAAACTTTTTAGGTTAAAGATCCATTTACTTTCTTTACACAGTAGAATCTTGTCTAGATTTCCTCCTCTACCTTTCAGGTCTACTATTTCCAAGCCTCTGAATTTTAACAGTCTTTTGTCACTATTGTGACACTCTGCAAAATGACGTGCTATACTGCTAGTTTTTGTGCATTTGTTTTTAATGTCTCTTTTGTGTTCCTTTATTCTTTCTTTGAGCTCCCTATAGGTTTTACCTATGTAATATTGGGGGCAATTGCAGGACACCATATAGACCACTCCTTCACTTTTGCAAGTTATACGTCCCTTTATTGTGTGAAAGGACCCATATTTATCACAAAAGTTCTTGCCTACTAGCATATTAGTGCAGACTGAGCAGTGTAAGCACTTAAAGTTCCCATTCTTTTTATTGGTTAACCAGTTACCTGTATTTTTATTTTCAAAGTGGCTCTGAACCAGAAAATCCTTTAGATTTGGTGCTCTTTTCGGAGTCATGAGTGGAGATTCTCCTACAAATTTGCCTATTGATTTGTCAATCCACAATATGTGCCAGTGTTTGTTTAGGATTGAACGTATATCCTGCCATTTATGATTGTAAGTTCCTATAAATCGAATTAAGGATGATTCCGTTGTATCATCTGATTTTTCATATAGTAGGTCATCCCTATCCTTATTTTTAGTCTTATTAAATGCTTTCTTTAAACATTGTTGTGTATAGCCTCTTGCTCTAAATCTTTTATTTAGAGTACCTGCTTCAATTTTAAATTGTTCACTATCTGAGCAGTTTCTTTTGTGTCTTAAAAATTGGCCGTAGGGTATATTTTGTATTAATTTTTTAGGATGGTGACTGTCAAATGATAGTAATGAGTTTCCTGCAGTGTCTTTGCGAAATGTTGCTGTTTTGAGGCAATTTTTGTCATTGATAATGCGTAAGTCAAGAAATGTAATCTCATTTTTACTATAGGTGTAGGTGAATTTTAAATTCCAGTTATTATTGTTTAGTTTTTGCATGAACTCTATCAATTTCATCTCTGTGTCCTCCCATAGGAGGAACACGTCATCGATGAATCTTAGCCATAAAGAGATGGAGTCATTTATCTCACTGTCACAGCAAGTTTAATGTGGTATGGAAAAGTTGCCACTTTTTTCTGCTATTTGTGATACAGTTACAATTTGCATTGGGAGTACGAAGATACAAGTTTGAAACCCACAGAGTCAGTGTTACAATATAATTGGTGCTGTCCCTGCATTAACGTTGCTTTCTATCTCTGGGATTACAAATGTGCCATTAATCAGGCATTTTGAAACAAATCAATACTGGTCAAATGAATGGACCAACTCAGTTACTCCTACTTAACAACCCGGGTTGTGGACTTTGAACTTTACGAATATTTGGGGGTCATGCTTACGATTTATTGTCATGCTGAAATTAATATATAAATCCTTTTAAACGCATTTTCCAATGTATGTGTATTATTTACTCCTAAATCTTTCCTTGCTTTAAAGTATATATTTTTCCAGACATGGTTGGGTGCTGGATAAATAAGGGTCTGAGTTTTCTTGTTTATATGTATATATATATATATATATATATATATATATATATGTACTGTATATATATTGTACATATATTTTAGTTGTTGAAAAAATAAGAATCAAGTGCATAAAAGTATGGGTGCCACTAGATTGTTACCTAGGATTTGTTATTTGCAGATGCCAGTTATGAACAGTAATAAAAGAATGTGCAATGAGTTGATATAAACAATATAGGAGTTTTAATGTCTGCAATATTCACTTCCACAATTTTCAGAATTAAATCATAGGAATAGGGGATAAAATACATGATACAAACATATTTATTTCATTGAATATGATTAAAAATGTTATATTACAATTTCAGAGTGCAGAATGTCCCTTTAAATTAATGCTGGCATTTACAACTATTGCATTTTAGCTTTAAAGTCTCATTTTTATTCATAGTGAATGTTAATTGTTACACAAGCTACAAGTCCAAAAGAAATTTAAAAGATAACAGAGACAAGACATTTAATTACAGTTAATTAGAAAATTACATTTAAGATTCTTCTTCTAAATGCTACATGTCTGAGTATTTTTAAAATGTGAGAGGCAAGATAATTCTACGCTAAACTTGTAAGAAGACACATTTACTAGTTAATGGAGTTCAGGTTGCGGTCAACATGTACATTAATTGTTCCAATATTTGCACAATTTGTTTAATTCAATGTACACCATGGAATAGATGTGCTTATTTTTTTCTGATGAGTAATGAAATTCAGATGCTGTAAGGAATTTCTGGAATCTGGATGCCGATATTCAGAAGAGAAAACAAGCATATTCATCTTTATAGATTAATGATATTATTTTAAAAACATAATATAGACACTCACAGCACAATGTGTTTAAAAATTTAATTTCTAATTATATATAATTATATTTTTAATCAAATTGTTGAAATTAAGTTTATATATTTTATATACACTTTTAGTTGTAATAATAATAATAATAATAATAATAATAATAATAATAATAATGACTGTATTAATCCTACAGCATTTTTCTCCTCAATTAAATAATAAATATTAAGACCTAACGTTTTAATAATTTATTTTACCTCACAAGCATGAAGGGCTTAGCAATAACAAGGTTTGAGGTGATACTAAAGATTCAGAGTTGGTCAATTAATCAACTGAGCTTACTCACCAGTTTTTCATCAGGCCAGTTTGATTATAAATTCATTCATTAAGAAGTATATGTATAGGGAATATGTTGCTCTTTATACTGTGATTTCTTGAGCTATTTTGTCTGTCATTTAGTAAAAATGAAATAGAAAAATTAAGCTTTTATTACATTCTATAAAAGCAAATATTGTGCTATCTGCTGTCAAAATGAAATGAACTCCACTTATCTTAAAAACAAACAGTAATGATAATTAAACTAAAAATGTAAACGCATCATAAATTAAATCTTAAAATAAATTAGTTAACCATATATTAATATAAAAGTGATGTATACACACTGTACTCATAGTTCCTTAACATTCAAGGAGTTATCAAAGTTATTTTTATAATAAACTGTGCTTCTGCTTGCTTTAACCTTGGAGCACGGCTATACTGTGAGTTATCTTTAAAATTAATAACTTTAACAGCTTTTATTATTTGTTTAAATATGAAAAATATGCAAAACACTTAGTAACCCAGCAATTGGTGTTGTATGCAAGTATGTGGCATGTTGTATTGCCAAACCTAGGATAATTACCTAACTAGCGTAGCCATTAAGCTCTTTTTCCTACCATAAGATAGATAGTAATCAGAATTTGCTTTCAGGTATGGTGTGAAGCATTTTCTTTCTTTATGCTTGAAAATTGTTATTTGTAATGGTTGCAGAGTATTCCAGACATCTTGTTTACTGCTGCAAGGTGATTCACTGACTAGGTGCAGAGATGTGTATGGATGTGTGCAGCGGGAATGAATTGTGGCCGCAGTCATGATTTAAGGACAATTCAAAAATCCTACTGTTACAAAACTATGGCATTTTAAGATGAATGTCTTACATTGTTATTTTGACTGTAGACCTATTGTGCTATCTCAGATCTTTTGAGATGATTATTCACTGAGGTTGCTACAAGTGTATTTCATATTTGCTATAGCTGCTAAAGCCCTGTGTTTGCTACCTTGTCTGTCAATCATGTGCTTACACATATCAGGATCTGAAGTTTGATTCCAACTTCTTTCTTTCCAAGAAAAATATACTAATGACAAAGAAGCTTTATATTCTCTGTTACACAAATGTAAATAGTTCTTTAAAAAATGATTTCACTTTTATTGTTTATGTCACTATCTGTATATTATTTAACCATATCTAATACACAAACTAAATTTTACAAAAAAAGTTTTAAAAAAAGTTTTAGAATTTTTAAATAACAGTTGTAAACATTTTGCACACTGAAACTACTATTTTATTCAAACTGCATTTAGAGGGCGATTTATCAATCTGAGGCAGACAAGGTTGCACATACGCGCCCCTGTCCACCGCAGCTCACCTCTGGCAGGCTGAATTCCCCTGGCTGAATTCAGCATTGCACACAAGCGTTATTTTGCGTTTGTTTGCAATCCTGCCCCCTACCCACGAGCAGCCAATCACGCGCGGGCATGAGCTGTCAATCTCCCTGGTCGGACTAGACAGGAGAGATTAAATTTTGCCACTTTAGAGGTGGCAAAAGATTAGGGAAGCGGTCTTATGACTGTTGCTTTTTAAATACGACGTGCAGGTTCTCTTGTGAGAACCTGCAGCCGTAATGGGTCAAAAGGCTTGCAAAGCCTTTTATAAATTGACCCCTTAATGTTGGAGAAATGGCTGGACTTGAAGACAAGGGAATGTCATATATTTCCATATAAACCCATTTTGATGGGTGGGCTGGGTCACTGGTATTGGACTGGTATACTGCTTTTATCCTCATGTTTAAGGTTAATTTTATTCCCGGCACATGGGTCACTTCTATCAAAGAACAAATTTTAAGCAAAGTAAATTTGCTTAAAATTTGATTCACAACTTTGTGCAGATTGATATTTATTATAATATTATAGTAAAAACAAAAGTCTTTCATAATACTATCATATGATGTGCTAATCATCTGAGGTAATTTTTTATTAAATTTGAAATAATTAGAAACTGGTGGTTGATCATTTTCATACCATGTTAACCTAGACAACTATGTTTTCTAGAAATTTATCATTATAGTCAAAAATATATTGGAAAAGTAATAGATACTATTTTCTTTACATTTGAACATTTAGGGCTAGATTATGAGTGGAGTGCTAACTGTTGATCACGAGCAATATATGTTGCGACTCTTTGCGTGTGTTGGAAGTAACATGCGTATTACAATTTGAAAGTAAACATGTTCGCTTCTCCTTGAGACAAAAAAGTTGCACAAAAAACATCACATACATTTAACAGTACAGTTGCACTCATAATAATACTGTCTGATAGAAATTACTTTTAAAAAAAATATTGCATTCAAATATTATTAGGGCTCAAAGATATGAGGTTTCAGGTGTTAAGAAAAAAATGGCATGAAAAGAGCTTTAATACAGAGATACATGCATACACATGTCTAATTATGTGTATATATGTATATATACATGTGTGTGTGTACAATATTTATCTGTTTTACTGTAATCTACATATTTATTACTCCAATGTTCTTCACTTACAGGATAATGTCCTTTTTATTGTAAATACATATTTTTATATGTATCTGTATATAACTATACCTGCATATCTATTCCAATAGATATATAGGCATAGCTATGTATTTTACATGAACTGTATATATATATATATATATATATATATACACAAAATAATAATAATAAAAATTATTTTTTTCTATGTGGAGAATATAGGAATGTATACATTTTTGCATTTTGCAATTTAGTTTTTAAAATGGTCGGGTAAGCGCACATAAAAACTTAGTAATCTTAAAACGCATTATTGAAATATTACATATAAAATCTTAAAAATTATGAAACATACTGTAAAATATATAGATATATTTTATGGATCAATTAGAATTTTTTACAGTATGTTTAATATTTAAAAAAAAAATGAATATTTTTAAAAATATTTTATCCTATATAATAAAAGACAAGAGTTTGTCTGAAGGAGAGAGAGAGAGAGAGAGAGAGAGAGAGAGAGAGAGACCGTGTTAAAGCCTTAATTCTGAAACACAATGCGCAAAACACGTTTTCCATTCCCATGTTCTTTGCAGAGATTTTTTTTTAAATTTTTATTATATAAACTAGGCGATAAGCCTGCCCAGAGGGCAGTCTATCTTTAAAAACTACAACCCCCCAAGCTAAAGTTGCAAAAAAAAAAAACTAACTAATTACAGAAAAAAAAATTAAAAGGTATCCAAAATAAAAATTTAAACCTAAACTAATACCCTTATAAAAATAAAAAAATCCCCCCCAAAAGAAAAACACCCCCTAATCTAATGCTAAACTACCAATAGCGATTAAAAGGGCTTTTTGTAGGGCATTGCCCTAAGTTAAACAGCTCTTTTGCAGTTACAAAAAATTCTAAATCCCCCCTAACAGTAAAACCCCAAACCCACCACACCCTCCAAAATAAATAAACCTAACACTAAAAACCTAAACTACCCATTGCCCTGAAAAAGGCATTTGTATGGGCATTGCTCTTAAAAGGGCAGTCTGCTCTTTTGCTGCCCTTAAAAGGGCTTTTAGCTCTTTTAAGAAGTGCCCATAACCCTAATGTAAAAAAAAACAAATCCCCCAAATTAAAAAAAATACCTAAGTCTAACTCCAAAAAATAATAAAATTAAACCTAATCCCTATGAAAATGAAAAAGCCCCCCCCCCTAATCTAATGCTAAACTACCAATAGCCCTTAAAAGGGCTATTTGTAGGGCATTGCCCATCCACTAAACCCCCCAAAGTTAACAAACCTAACACTAAAAAACCTAAACTACCTATTACCCTGATAAGGGCATTTGTATGGGCATCACTGCCTGTAACAGGATCTTCTCTGCCGGACTTCAGCAACCATGAGTACCAACCTGGGGGTTAGACTTAGTTTTTTAAATATTTTTTTGGGGCTTTGTTTTACTTAGATTAGGGATGGGCACTTCTTAAAAGAGCTAAATGCCCTTTTAAGAGCAGCAAAAGAGCTAAATGCCCATTTAAGGGCAATGCCCATACAAATGCCCTTTCCAGGGCAATGGATAGTTTAGGTTTTTTAGTTTTAGGTTTATTTATTTTGAGGGGTTTGGTGGGTGGTGGGTTTTACTTTTAGGGGGGATTTAGATTTTTTTGTACCTGCCAAAGAGCTGTTTAACTTTTAAGGGCTATCGGTAGTTTAGCATTAGATTAGGGGGTGTTTTTATTTGGGGGGGGGGGGTTTATTTGCATAGGGATTAGGTTTAATTTTTTTTAATTTTTGATTGTTTATTATTTTCTGTAATGTTAGAGTTTTTTATTTTCTTTAATTTTAGCTTATTTTTTTATTTTAAAGTACTGTTTTTATTTTGTTTGTAATGTTGTATTTTTGATTTAGGTAATTGGGTTTAATTTAGGGGGTGTTAGGTTAGGGGGCTTAGTAATTTAATTAGTTATTTGCATTGTGGGATTTGGCAGTTTAAGTGATTAATAGGTTAATTAGGTTTATTGCAATGTGGGGGTTATGCGGTTTAGGGGATAATATATTATTTAAGTTTATTGCAATGTGGGGGTTTTGCGGTTTAGGGGTTAATAGGGTAATTAGGTTTATTGTGATGTGGGGGTTTTGTGGATTAGGGGTTAATAGCATTAACCCCTAATCCCCAAAACCCCCACATCACAATAAACCATTAGCAATGGTTACATGCAAACTTTTTGAAAATACCATTTTCAAAAAGTTTGCATGTAACCATTGCTATTGTATAGATATTGATTCAGCTATAGCACACATTATTAACAACTTTCAATTTACTTCTGTTATCAATTTTGCTTCATTCTTATGATTTATTTTATTGAAAGAGCAGCAATGCATTACTGGGAGCTAGCTGAACACATTGGTAAGCCAATGACAAGATACATTTATGTGCAGCCACAAATCAGCAGCTAGGTCTGAGCCTACGTAATTATGCTTTTCAACAAAGGATATCAAGAGAAAAAAAAGCAAATTAGATAATAAAAGTAAATTGGAAAGTTGTTTAAAAGTGTATGCTCTATCAAAATATTGGGTTTCATGTATTTTTAACAGCCATATATGTGATAATTAGTACCACTAATGAGGTGTATAGGAAATCTGAGATTATGAAAAACCCTGACTGCAATATCTTAAAATGTTTTGTTTTTTTTATATATATTTGTGTTTTCACTTATGTAATGTACATTACTGTTTGCTGTTCCACCCTGTCTTCCACCTTTTTTTTTTGTTGGCAACCAAAATCTTTTGCACAGGTTTTTCAAAAAAGCAGAAAAGCCAAACTTCATGTTTTAAATAATCATTATTTACAATATCTAAAACACCGTGGGACATTTTTTTACTGTATAATCACAAATCCCCAAATTAGTAATAGCAAAATATGGAATTTTTCAGTAAGTCACAATTTTTCTCCCTGCGTCTGCTTTTTTGTGTGTTCTAAAATGCAATTCCAGTTCTGTTCTGTTAGTACTATGTATATAAAAGCATTAAAATAATAGAAAACTATGTTTAGGTTGTATAAGGAAGCTGTATTGTGACATGTAAATATTGCCTAAATCACATAAGATATTATTGTTTACACTTGGTCTCATGCCCTCTCCAAACTGTCCCATTTTACAAATGCAAATATATAAATATTCTGAAATCCAAACTATTCCGAAATTCAAACCATTTTCTATTTCCAATCAGTTTGGATAAAGGGTTGTGTACCTGTAATACAAAAATACCTGGCAAAGACAAACCTTGTTCTGTACAGTGAATTTTTTAATGTTTGGCAATGTTTTAAGTCTTGTAACTCAGCAGTTTTACATTTTACAGTATGAGACCTGTTAAAATCCTGTTATAGAAGGTTATATCAGTTGCAGCTACTTTCTTCTAATAGAAAACCACTTAACACACTGTTCCTCTTGATTTCAGATTTTTTAAAAAAAAAAAAGCAATTGAGATGATAATAGTAGATCTCATCTGATATATAGGAGGTAGTAAGTGAGAAAAAACGTGCATTGTAAATTTTAGAGGGAGGTTAAGTGTTAAAAAGGGAAAAAAAATACTGCTTAGCAATGCTTATTTCACAATCAGAAATTATAATTGAAAATCTCGCCACTGAAAGGCTGTTGGGACAGGTATTGTATCACCTAAGAGAGTATAGTCCTTTTAAAATTAGAAACTGCCGGTGATGTTTTCCCATTAAAATACAGGTTACTCCAATAGAACGCCCATTAAAATCCCATGGGACACCTATGTATTTGTTATGTATGTGATCACCATTGTCAATAAAGTACAAAAAAACAACCCTTAATAAACCTATAGGAACAGGGGGATGTGAGTATATATTTTTTGTGTATGCAGTTTATTATTATATGTATTTATTATAATGTAAAATCTTTTCATTATTTAAATAAACATGTTTTTAACTTTTGACGTGTTCATTCCTTTTTAGGAAGACGATTTTGTGTATGGGATATTGTACGTGATTTTAAGAATAAACAGTTTTTTTAATATTGTATTTGTACTGCGCTATAAGTTCACACTGTACTGAACATATTTTACTTCTAGTATTGTGGCTAACAAAAATATTAGAAAAGAACATGTTTTATACAGTGTGGTCACAATATTAGAAGTAAAATATGTTCAGTATATAACACAGTACATATGCGTGTACAATATACCCACAATCTCTCAGCTTCTATAGGTTTATTATTCTTGTCCTAGTTGAACTATTGTAATGTAACAAAAGGGGTTGAGTTTCTATTGACACATGTAAGTTACTTTGCCACTCAATACTGTGTACAGGTATCATTTACATTACACATTCAATACAGGTAGTGATGCTGCTTTAAAAATGACCCCAATGCTAGAGAAGAATTGTCTCCCACTGAGAAGTATAGTAAAATGCGTAGTGGTCAGACAATTAAACCCTTGTGCTCCAAGCCCATAAATATATGTGTGTCTGTCATTTTTAAGGGGTTCGAACAGGGGTATTATTGTATAGTGGTCATGCTAATTTGTATTAATGTAAAAGTTCTTATTATTTTTTAACTGCTTTACTTATTGATTGAGCAGGTATTGTTTATATCTGATTGGTGGCTTTGCTTCCTTATGTCATCCAACATTGTATATAGTCATGTCAGTGTGTTTTGCTCATGCAAAAAGCCACTGCTGCATTTGTAAAAAAAAAAAAAAGTTTGTGAGGCAATTGCCAACTGTAAGGCTTTATTAGTCTGGTATCACATATTTCTGAAGTGAGTGAGTGAGTGAGTGAGTGAGGGGGTAAGTTGGTGGGTCGAGATGAAACTTTTCAATGTTATATAAAATGTTTAATTATACATAATGAAACAACTTTGCAATATGCCTACATTACTTATTTTACCCCCTTGTGTGTAATTAAGTTCAGAAATGCAGGGTTTTCTCAGTCACCCTGCTGGCTTTGGTCGAGCAGGGTGCGGATGTCGTCTGTGGCAGCAAGGAAGGCGGTCTCGGTGCTGTGATTGCTCCTGAAACCGGATTGGAAGGGGTCCAAGATGTGGTTGGTCTCGATGTTGTCAACAAGTTGTGCGTTGATGGCCTTCTTGATTACTTTGGCTGGAAAGGGGAGAAGAGAGATAGGGCGGTAGTTTTTAGGATCTATCAGGTCAGCTGTGGGTTTCTTCAGCAGGGGTTTCAGCTCTGCATGCTTCCAGTCTTCTGGGAAGGTGCCAGTTTTGATGGAGCAGTTTATGGTGAGGCAGAGTTCGTGGGCGATGGTAAAACCCGCTTTATTGAATATGTGGTGTGGGCAAGGGTCTGAGGGTGCTCCGGAGTGGATAGATTTCATTATTCTGAGTGTGTCCTCCGTGGTGAGGGGGCTCCAGGTAGTGCATAGAAGGTGGCAGGTGGTGGGTTTGGGTGAGGTGATGGTGGGTGGGTCGGCGGTGAGTGGTGAGTTCTGGAGCTCAAGGCTGTTGTAGATGTTGATGATCTTGTGGTGGAAGTAAGTAGCGATGTTGTCGCAGAGGTCCTGGGAGGGTGGGATGTCATTAGTATCACTGTTGGGTTTGGAGAATTCCTTGATGACTGTGAACAGCTCTTTGCTGTTGTGGGCTTTGGCGTGGATTCTGTCTAGGATAGCGGTTTTCTTTGTGGTTTTGATGAGGTGGTGGTGGATGGTGACGTCTTCTTTGTAGGCGGATTTGTCCGAGGGGGACTTGCTGGATCTCCATATTCTCTCTAATCGTCTGCAGTGGCGTTTGGAGTCCTGGAGGGTGGGGGTGAACCAGCTGGCCTTGTTGGTGAGCTGGCGGCAGGACGGTTTCTTGAGGGGGCGAGGGTATTTGCGCAGTCTGTGATCCAGCAATGTAGGTGGCGGGCGAAGGAGTTGGCGTCAGTGGAGGTCACTAGGGGGGACTTGATCAGGGTGGAGTGCAGTTGTTCTTGGGTGATGTTGTTCCAGTTTCTGTGGGGCAGATGGTGATTAGTAATGTCGCAAACTGTTCGCCGGAGAACAGTTCCCAGCTAACATAGCTTGTTCACGTTCACCGCTGCGGGCGAACATATGCGATGTTCGATCCGCCCCCTATGTGTCATCATTGAGGAAACTTTGACCCTGTATCTCACAGCCTTCTGACACATTTGATCCAATCAGCAGCAGACACTCACTCACAGACCCTCCCAGCTCCTTGGCAGCAGCCATTTTAGATTCATTACGATCTTGCTTTCTTAGTGAGAGGAGCTTTAGTGTTGCTGCTGCTGACATTATATGGAAATAGATAGCTAGGCTAGTGTATTTATTGTCCACTACAGTCCTGAAGGACTCATCTGATCTCTGCTGTAAGGACAGCACCCCAAAAAGCCCTTTTTAGGGCTATAACTTCAGTCGTTTTTTTTTATTTTTATTATTTGTAATTTTATTTGCATTTGCCTGGCTTTCAGCCTGTGTGTGAGGCTCACAGCATATACTGTGATTAGTGCCACCACTGATATCTGCTTAACATTAGTGTAAATTTAACCAACAAAACTTTTAAATCATTTTGCTTGTGTAATCTAATTGCATTTTCTATCAGGCCTGTGTGTCAGGCTTACACAGCATATACTGCGGTTAATTGCTGTGCCAGCCACCACTCATATTTGCTTAACATTATTGTAAATTAAAAAAAGAAACAACTTTTAAATCATTTTGCTAGTGTAATCTAATTTCATTTTCCATCAGGCCTGTGTGTCAGGCCCACATCATATAGTGTGATTAATAGCTCTTTTTTCCACCACTTATATCTGGTGTAACATTAGTGTAAATTTTTTTTAATTTTTTTTTTACATCAGTCCTCTTCTAGTGTTATTTAATTTTAGTTGCCAGGCCAGCCTGGCTGCCATTAGTGCCAGCCTGTGTGTCAGGCTGCCAGCATATACTGTGCCTACTTCCATCCTCAGTGCCAGTCAACCACTCCTATCTGGTGTAACATTAGTTTAAATTTTGTAAAAAAAACCTTTTATATCAGTCTTCTAGTGTTATTTAATTTTAGTTGCCAGGCCAGCCTGCCACTAGTGCCAACCTGTGTGTCAGGCTGCCAGCACATACTGTGCCTACTTCTATCCTGAGTGCCATCACTCCTATCTGTTGTAACATTAGTGTAACTTTTAAAAAAAAAAAAACTTTTACATCAGTCTGCTATTGTTATTTAATTGCAGTTGCCTGTCTGCCAGCGTGTGTGCCAGGCCTACTTTCCAACTAGTGCCACAAATCATATTTGTTATAACAGTAGTGTAAATATTTTAAATAAAAACTTTTTTGACTGTGAATCATCAGTCTGCTAGTGCAATTGAATTGCAGTTGCCTGCCTGCCAGCGTGTGTGCCAGGCCCACTTGCCAACTAGTGCCACCAATCATATTTGTTATAACAGTATTGTAAATATTTAAAATAAAAACTTTTTTGACTGAGAAACATCAGTCATCTAGTGTAATCTAATTGCAGTTGCCTTCCTCCCAGCGTGTGTGCCAGGCCCACTTGCCAACTAGTGCCACCAATCATATTTGTTATAACAGTAGTGTAAATATTTAAAAAAAATATTTTTTGACTGTGAAACATTAGTCTGCTAGTGTAATCTAATTGAAGTTGCCTTCAATGTATCTATCTATCAAATCTATCTATCTCTTGGTTGTGCAAATGGACTGTTTGCGGTTGTTACACAGAGAGTTTGGTCTGTCACTGTAAAGCAGGCGTAACCCTTACACTACCTGATCAATACAACATCATACCTGATGTTTTAAAGCACGTTATTCCAAACAATTTAGGAATGTTAGGTGATTTAGGCCCTTTATGGGTTAAAACCAGACTCTGCATCAACTATGTAATTTTCCGTGGGAGTTTTGCCATGGATCCCCCTCTGGCATGCAACAGTCCAGGTGTTAGTCCCCTTGAAACAACTTTTCCATCACTATTGTGGCCAGAAAGAGTCCTTGTGGGTTTTAAAGTTCGTCTGCCTTTTGAAGTCAATGGCGGTTCACCCGGTTCGCGAACATTTGCGGAAGTTACATTTTTAGGCCCGCGACATCACTAATGGTGATGCCGGAGGTGCGTGGTGGGTTTGTTGAAGGAGAAGTGTATACAGTGATGGTCAGTCCGGTGGAGTTCGGTTATGTGGTTGACTGAGATGTGGTTGCCTGCGGAGAAGATTGGGTCGAGGGTGTGTCCGGCTATGTGAGTTGGGGCGTTTACAAGTTGTTTCAGTCCAATGGTTTCAAGGTTTTCCAGGAGGTTGGTGGTGTTGTGGTCATTGTGGTTGTCTAGATGGAAGTTGAGGTCACTGAGTAGGATGTAGTCCTTTGAAGCAAGGGCGTGGGGTGCAAGGTGGTCAGTGATGGAGTCACAGAAGGCGGGACGTGGTCCTGGAGGTCTGTAGATGAGAGTGCCATGCAGGGTGGTGTTGTGGTTAACCTTGATTTTGAAATGTAGATGTCCCCAGTCTGGTGAGTGATCATCGGAGGTGGTTGTGACTCTGATGGAGTGTTTGTGGATGATGGCAATGCCTCCTCCAGGTTGGTTGTTGCGGTCCTTGTGGGTGATTTTATAGCCATCGGGGATGGCGTTGGCGATGTCTGGCGCTGATGTGGGGTTGAGCCAGGTTTTGGTGAGGACGTCTGGGGAGGTGGAGTCGAGCAGGTTCCAGATTTCGATGGTGTGCTTGTGGATGGAGCGGATGTTGAGGAGGATGCAGTTGAGGTTGTCCTGGCTATTTGAGTGAGGGATGTTTGGTAGGTTTGTGGTCGGGAGGGTGATGAAAGAGCAGTTGCGGCAGGTGAATGGTCCTTTGGTGTTCGTCGGGGATGCAAGGTGGCATGCTGATGATTTACCGATGTTGAGAGAGCGAAGGTTGCTGGTGTTATAGCGGTGGCAGGTGCGGAGGTCATGGTTCGTGGTGCTGGGTGCGGTCCAGGCACGGACGGGCGCTGATGGGCTTACCTTTGGCGCACCTTTGGCGCGCCATCGGCACGTTCGCTGTGCAGTCGCGAGCTGGGAGGGGGGAAGGGTTGGAGCAGGAAGTCAGAAGAATACAGGAGGGCAGGGAGTCTCAGAAGGGACTGAGCAGAATAGCAGAGAATGCAAGTATATAGAGCTGGGAGGGGGGGAAGGGTTGGAGCAGGAAGTCAGAAGAATACAGGAGGGCAGGGAGTCTCAGAAGGGACTGAGCAGAATAGCAGAGAATGCAAGTATATAGAGCTGGGATGGGGGAAGGGTTGGAGCATGTTATGAGATTCTTTTTCAGGATATGATGTTATCATATATCACTTTTCAGCAAGGAAATGACTGACACACATTTTCTGCAATCTTAAGATAACAATAATGGTTTTATTCTGCAACATAATTATAGAAACGAAATACCACAAACCACTGTTCATGCTTATAACACTTTATGCAATTGCAATACTTATACAATCATCTATGCAGCTTTCATTTACAGTTTAGTTGCCTGCGCAATGACTGATAACAATCTTATGTTGTATTACCACTAAAACAATTCTAGCTAGTTTCAAACAAACAAATTATACATCACCGTGATCTCGGGTTGCATCATCCTATCCTGCCGCTTCTGGGGCGCAATGGGAGGGGACATCTGGGCAATCTTGGATCAGGAGAAAAAAGGCGATCAACGGGAGAAACAACACTGAAGATGCGTCCATCTACAGGTCACAGGTCTCAAAAATACACTGACCAGATTGCCCACAGGTACCCTTCTTTATACTGTTCACTTACGTAACTGATTTGGCGCAAATCCACAGATCCTGAGACCGCTCCCTTTGAGGTTGGCTGTGACCCAAGGCATCTGGCCAGTCTGCCTTAGCCTCAACCAAGCTTATCAGGGCATGCCCAGGTACTATCTCTGACGTATTCCTAAACTCCAATGCCGTCATCCTTCATGTTTTTCTGCCTAACATTATACATCTGATTATGTGGTCTTATGCAGTTACTTCTGTCAACTACATCAATAATAGTTTTAACAATCTTTCCATAGATATAATTAATAGCTAAACATCATAATGGCTTTATTACTTAGCCTATTGCAATTAATAATAATTAATCTTTTAACAATAATAGCCCCTATACTAATGTGTTATCAAGATGTTCCTTAGTGTCAGTATGTGACCCCTGCCAAGGTTACACCCTCGTTCTGCCTGGGTTTTGACTTCTTATCATTAGTATCCATCGGTTGTTTACCACTTGTAGCATGACTTAGTGAAATTCAGTGTCATCTACTTGAAATTAATTAATGTCTTTTACTCTGTTAAAGGCACACTCTCTTAAAGGCAAAGTCACACAAAATAGTGCAAGTGTCATGCTTTCACTCTCTTAAAGGCAAAGTCACACAAGTTAGTGCAAGTGTCTTATGCTTTCATTCTCTTAAAGGCAAAGTCACGCAAGTTAAAGCAAGTGTCATATGAGCAATTACTGCAACCACTTTCCTTACAGAGCAGGAAGTCAGAAGAATACAAGAGGACAGGGAGTCACAGAAGGGACTCTAAGCAGTATATTTCCTGTTCACTGGTTGTCATTTTAAATCTAACAGTTAGATCTGTGTTGTTGAATGTGTGAAACCACTCCTGGAGCTCTTCCTGACCCCCACGACAAATTAAAAATATGTCATTTATAAACCTTCGGTAAAAACTGATGAATTCATCACACTACCCCCACAGGTATTGATTTTCAAAGTGTGACAAAAAGGTATTGGCATAAGAGGGGGCCATAGAAGACCCCATTGCTGTACCAGCAATTTGAAAATAAAAATCACTTTCAAAGCGAAAATCATTTTTAATAAATAATCTATCAAAGTCAGCAGAAATTCCACAGGAGGGCCATCATATAATTGATTACATGTTAGATGTTCTCTAATTGCTGTTAGACCCATCTGGTGTGGGATGATGGTCTATAAACTATTAACATCTAGGGTGAGAAGAATGTCACCCTGCTGAATAGATACATCTCTAAACTCTCTGATTAAGTAATTGGTATCAAGGATAAAGGAACGAATATCCCTAACCACTGACTGTAATAAAATATCCACATACTGGGCTACCGGCTGTAATAAAGACTGAACAGCAGACACTATGGGACGTCCAGGGGGTTTGTTTAATGTTTTGTGGATCTTAGGGATGATATAGAGAATGGGGATCCTAGGATACAAGGTACAAGGTAAAAAAATCATTAATTTGTTCTGAGATGAATCCCTGATCTAGGTCCAATTTTAAAAGTGTGTCCAATTGCTTTTTGTATGTGAGAGTTGGATCTGAAGGCAATAGAGTGTATGTAGTCGCATCTGTAAGCTGTTCAAGGATATCCCCTCTATAGTCAGAATAGTTCAAAAGAACTATAGCTCCGCCCTTATCGGACGGTCTGATGACTATAGAGGGGTCATCCTGGAGGGATTTAATGGCTTGCTTTTCTTTATAGGATAAGTTATTTCTCCATGGTGTTTGGGTTCTTTCTGTGTCCAAGTCTTGTGTCACTAATCAAATGAATGTTTTAGTACTAGGACTGCAGTTAGTGGGCTCGAAGGAGCTCGTTTTTTTACACTTGTATTTAATGGGGGACATAGTACTATTAGCTTCTGTGTTCTGAAAAAATTCTTTAATTTTCATAGTCCTACTTAATTTATGGATGTCTAGTCTTTGATCATGAGGTTTGTAAGTTTGAGAAAAACTATATTGGTCCTGATTACCGTGTGTTGCAGGTGAGGAGTGAAATGAAATTAAGAGATTTTTCTCTGTATCAGAGGATTCTGCCCCACTGGTATCTACCGTGTCAAACCTGACCCTCCTGTTCCTCTGTCTTCTCCTTGGTTGACCGCCTTGTGGTAGAGTTAACCATTTGTATACCTTGCCTTGTGCATAATCAGTGTTTACTGTCTCCAAATTCCTATTTTTAAATACTGTTAGATCATTTTGGTATTTCTCTATCTGTTGACAGATTTTAGTTAACCAATTTTCCTGTTGGTCACTGGCCAAGTTGCTATTGTGGGTAGTCTCAAATGAGTTTATTTCTATCCTTACCTTTGACAAAATATCAGTGACTTCTTCAATGACTAGTAGGACTAAGTCCAATGAACATTTATTGAGAATGTAACACCATTTCTTCCTAAATTCTGGATTTCCCCTACCTATGGTGGGAATATTATGCACCCTGAAACCTCTAGGGATATGACCTGTCCTATAATACTCTGATAAATAACTGCCATGTAGAGACAAATCTCCCTGCCTCTTTTTCAGTTTTAGTAAGGTATAGTATAAATTAACAGGAGTCTCAACAGCTGTCCTGGAGATGGGGGCAAAATGGATCCACTTGGCATCATCCTGAGTATAGGAGGCAGTTCCAATCTGGGCTGTTTTTGCTTGGCAGACCGTATCCTCCTCCACCTGATTGCCATCGCCTTTAGCCATATCCCCCTGTTGATCTGCTTGTGATGCCATGTTGAACAAATAAATATGAAAAAAATGAGTGTTCACAAATCGATAAGGAAAAAGATATGACCAGTCCTTAAAGGGACAGTAAAGTAAAAAAAAAAATATTTCATGATTTAAATAGGGCATGCAATTTTAAACAACTTTCCAATTTACTTTTATTACCAATTTTGCTTTGTTCTCTTGGTATTCTTATTTGAAAGCTAAATCTTGGAGGTTCATGTGCTAATTCCTTAGACCTTGAAGTCTGCCTCTAATCTGTAAGCATTTTGACAGTTTTTCATCACTAGAGAGCGTTAGTTCATGTGTTTCATATAGATAACATTGAGTTCAGGCACGTGAAGCTCCTAGGAGTCAGCACTGTTTGGCTAAAAATGCAAATCTGTCAAAAGAACTGAAATAAGGGGGCATTTTGCAGAGGCATAGATACAAGGTAATCACAGAGGTAAAAAGTATATTATTATAACTGTGTTGGTTATGCAAAATTGGGGAATGGCTAATAAAGTGATTATCTACCTTTTTAAACAACAAAAATTCTTGTGTTTACTGTCCCTTTAACAAAGAGACCAGAGATACACAGTGTAGTCCGCTGAGCTGAAGAGAAATAGAGGCCAAACACTAGGGGTTCTGCTGTTCACAATCAATATAACACAACTCTGCAGCCTGACCCACCAATAGACACCTGCAGGCTGATACTTCCGTGCTCTGCTACACTATACCTTTATTGGCCAGGACTCATTTGGCTGACAGAGCTCCCAAGCTGTTCCGGTAAGACTACTAAGGTGTCGATCTACAAGGAAAAAGCGTGATTGGTCACGGACGAGACACCCCCCCCCCCAGATGCTCCCGGTGTTTGGATCCATGCTGCACGCTGAGTGAGTCAAGGTGAGACAAAGTGGAACCAGAGAGGTTATATGCCAAGCGTCCAAGTTTGCGTTGGACAGCATGCTGAAAGAGTGAATTGACCCTACTGATTCCCCAAGCGGATTGGAGCACGGACACACGGAGAGAGATCACACAAGGAGGCGGTGAGTTAATGCAGCTTAATGCTGTTAATGCCGAGCGCATCTCGCTTACATCTGAAAATTAAATACATCCTGCTCCTGTGTATATGTGTGTATTATGACATGGCACAAGATGCTATAATCTTCTACTACATAACGGCATTATATATATATATATATATACAGGGAGTGCAGAATTATTAGGCAAATGAGTATTTTGACCACATCATCCTCTTTATGCCTACTACCAATTAAGCATATTAGGTGATGTGCATCTCTGTAATGAGAAGGGGTGTGGTCTAATGACATCAACACCCTATATCAGGTGTGCCTAATTATTAGGCAACTTCCTTTCCTTTGGCAAACTGGGTCAAAAGAAGGACTTGACAGGCTCAGAAAAGTCAAAAATAGTGAGATATCTTGCAGAGGGATGCAGCACTCTTAAAATTGCAAAGCTTCTGAAGCGTGATCATCGAACAATCAAGCGTTTCATTCAAAATAGTCAACAGGGTTGCAAGAAGCGTGTGGAAAAACCAAGGCGCAAAATAACTGCCCATGAACTGAGAAAAGTCAAGCGTGCAGCTGCCAAGATGCCACTTGCCACCAGTTTGGCCATATTTCAGAGCTGCAACATCACTGGAGTGCCCAAAAGCACAAGGTGTGCAATACTCAGAGACATGGCCAAGGTAAGAAAGGCTGAAAGACTGATTTTTCTAAGGTTTTATGGACTGATGAAATGAGAGTGAGTCTTGATGGGCCAGATTGATGGGCCCGTGGCTGGATTGGTAAAGGGCAGAGAGCTCCAGTCCGACTCAGACGCCAGCAAGGTGGAGGTGGAGTACTGGTTTGGGCTGGTATCATCAAAGATGAACTTGTGGGGCCTTTTTGGGTTGAGGATGGAGTCAAGCTCAACTCCCAGTCCTACTGCCAGTTTCTGGAAGACACCTTCTTCAAGCAGTGGTACAGGAAGAACTCTGCATCCTTCAAGAAAAACATGATTTTCATGCAGGACAATGCTCCATCACACGCGTCCAAGTACTCCACAGCGTGGCTGGCAAGAAAGGGTATAAAAGAAGAAAATCTAATGACATGGCCTCCTTGTTCACCTGATCTGAACCCCATTGAGAACCTGTGGTCCATCATCAAATGTGAGATTTACAAGGAGGGAAAACAGTACACCTCTCTGAACAGTGTCTGGGAGGCTGTGGTTGCTGCTGCACGCAATGTTGATGGTGAACAGATCAAAACACTGACAGAATCCATGGATGGCAGGCTTTTGAGTGTCCTTGCAAAGAAAGGTGGCTATATTGGTCACTGATTTGTTTTTGTTTTGTTTTTGAATGTCAGAAATGTATATTTGTGAATGTTGAGATGTTATATTGGTTTTACTGGTAAAAATAAATAATTGAAATGGGTATATATTTGTTTTTTGTTAAGTTGCCTAATAATTATGCACAGTAATAGTCACCTGCACACACAGATATACCCCTAAAATAGCTAAAACTAAAAACAAACTAAAAACTACTTCCAAAACTATTCAGCTTTGATATTAATGAGTTTTTTGGGTTCATTGAGAACATATAATATATATAACAGTACAAAAATATATATATCCATATTTAGATCTCATATATTTGAGCTTTTATAACTTTTGTGTGCAATATTTTTTTTAAATATTTTTTATTAGATAGTGTTATTATAAGTGTAAATATACTTTTTAAATCTAATATTGATGTGTTTTGTGCAACCTTTTTTTTTTTTTTTTTTTTTGGTTTGCAAAGCTTTGTTAGATTGAAAATAAAAAAGTACAAAAGCCAAGAGACATTAGAAACAGTGTACAAGTACAATCTAAACATCTTTGAGGAAAATACTTATGAGTCTTTGATATAAAGAGCTCAAAGAGTCCATGGGATTACAGGAGCCTTCCGAGATATAGCAATGTCCTCATTTGGCCAGGAGCAAAAATTGTCTCTAAGTTAATCATCCAGGCTAATGCAGTTTATGTGCATTTTGCAATAGTTTTAACTTTTTCTTACCTTTTGATATTTGAACAGTAAACTTTGAATTAACAAATGTAAACATTACAATAAATTTAAATTGTATCCTTCACAGTCTGAGTTCCTTGAGTGGGAGGGGGAGGCATAAAAGGGAAGAGAGGGAGAGGAGTGTGGAGGGGAGGGACGAGGGTAGGAGGAGGGACAAGGTTCCATCTTTGGTGGGGAGGAAGAGGGAGGGCGGGTAGGAGGGGAGGAGGAAAACAGGGAGGGGGTGGGGGGGAAGAAATTGTTGACTGCTATAAGCTGTAGGAGGGGGTAAGTCAGTAGGTTAATGGTCTCACTAGCAGTTATTAACTGAATATTCTGAGTGTGGGAAGGTATAATTAAAGAGGGGGTGCCCTTCCATGTTAGATCCATGTATTCATATAGGTCGAGCCTCCCTGTCTTGGTATAGTGGTATCCCTCTAGTTGTAGTTGTGCAGTTACTTGGTTTTCCCAGTCTAGTAGGGAAGGCGCGGTTTCTGTTTTCCATTTTTTGGGGATCAGAACTTTAGCTTCATTCAGCATTATGACAAATAGAGCCCTATCATACCAACTATTAAATTTTTGAGGTCTAGGTAAAGTAGGAGTGAGGGGGTTGGGCGAATGAAAAGGTTTAGTTTTTTATTGATCTCAGCGAAGACCTCTCTCCAGAAGTCTCCTATTTTGGGGCAGCTCCACCACACATGCAGCATAGTGCCCTCTTCTCCACAGCCCCTCCAGCATCCCCCGTCGCGTTGGGATAGATCTTATTTATTCTTTGGGGGGTCATGTACCATCTGTTTAAAAATTTATATTGGGTTTCTTGGGTTCAAGCTGAAATTGAGCATTTTTTTTTTATTTCAAAGATTTTGTTCCATATTTTGGGATCATATTCCTGTCTCAGCTCTCTGTGACATCCCTGCACATATGTGGGGAGGTTATGAAGACCACTATGCTGAAGTAGATCATAGATGTGTGAGATTAGGTGTTTTGTTGGAGAGGACAAGGTGCAGAAAGTCTCAAAGGACGTGCGTGGTCTGAAAAGTGACGTTTTGTGTCTATGTGTTGTTACATAGTGTGAGAGTTGGGTACAGCGGAACCAAGATGTAAAAAGACCCTGATCCCATTCCTTGAAATCTTGTTGTGTTTTTAGTTTGTTGTGTATGAGAGCGTTGTATAAAGACAGCTTGTTTAGAGGTAATGTGTGTTTAACTTGCTCTATGGGGGATTGGATGTGTGTGGCTGGATTTCCTCTAATCGGGGTTAGGGGAGAAATGGGTGTTGAAATATGATTCTGAGTAGCTGCTATTTTGTCCCATACTGACATAGTCTCTTTCAGAAGCGGGTATGACAGTAATCGCGTGGGGCGGTGTTTCTTGGGGATCCAGGCCAAAGATCCCACATTGTAACATTGTAGGATGTCGGCGTCAAGTTTTACCCATGCTTTGTGTGCCAGGTTCTGGCTCCATTCTCCTATGCGTTGAAGTGAGATAGCCTGGCTGTAAGAGTGTAGGTTAGGGAGACCCATGCCCCCCATTGATCAAGACCTGTACAGAGTGTTTTTGTTTATTCTAGGCTTAGTTCCCTGCCAGACATAGTCCTCCATTGCTTTCTGAATGTGGTGAATGTGCGGTGTAAGTGGTGGCAGAGGGACTGTTTGTAGGATGTACAAAATTTGAGGTAGAATGTTCATTTTAACTATATTATTCCAGCCTATCCATGAAATGGATTTTTTCTTCCACCCAGAAAGGTCTGTAATTATTTCTTCTTTAATTTATTTATAATTGGATTCTATAATATCAGGTAGGGTCGATCTTATAACAACCCCTAAGTATAGGAGTTCTTTGTGGACTACTCTAAGTGGGGAGGTACTTGCTATAAGGTTGAAATTTGCACGTGATTCAGTGATATTAAGGAGCTCTGATTTAGTGAGATTTAAGTGAAAGTTAGATACGGTGAGTATATCTCCATTTCTTTCAGCACTTCTGGTAGGGAGTGTAGGGTGTCAGTGAGGGTGAGCAGGATGTCGTCCTCATACATGGCTAGTTTATATTCTGTGTTGTGGACTTTGAGACCTGTAATGGAGGGGTTTGCTCTTATTCTGCTAGCTAGGAGCTCTATAGATATAGCAAAGAGAACAGGGGAGAGGGGACAGCCCTGTCTCGTTCCGTTTGTAATTGGAAATGAGTCCGACATGACTCTGTTCACATATACTTTGGCATTAGGAGTAGAATATAGCGCTATGATCTTTTTTATAAGTGTAAGTCCAAAATTCATTTTCTTAAGGGTAGAAAGCATAAATGACCAATTGACCTGGTCAAACGCTTTCTCCGCGTCTGTCGAAAGGAGAGTAAGAGGGGTGGATGTTATTTTGGCATTGGAAATCAGCTGTATGACTTTGTGTGTGTTATCTCTTGCCTCTCTGTGTGGTATAAAGCCCGTTTGATCAGTAAAGATTAGTTGTGGTAGGGATATATTAATTCTATTAGTGATTAATCTTGCCAGAATTTTAATGTCAGAGTTTAACAAGGAGATAGGACAAAAGTTTCAGGTTTTATAGGGGGTTTGCCGGGTTTGGGTAACACTATTATGTGCGCCTCTAACATAGAGTTCGGAAGGGAAGCTGTGTCTTGTAACGTGTTAAATATTTTAAGTAAATGGGGGGCAAGTATGTGAGCAAATTTTTTATAATATTTGGAACTTAACCCGTCCGGGCCTGGGCTTTTATCCGATGGTAGGTCTTTAATGGTTTGTAGGATTTCAGTGAGTTTGAAGGGCTCATCTATTGAGTTCCTGTCTTCTTCTGAGAGCGATGGCAACTCAATTTCCAAGAGATAATTTCTTATCTGGGGTAAGTCATCCTCATAGTGCTGTGGGATAGCCGATCCAGTGCGGTTCGGATTTATGTTATAGAGTGCCATATAGTAATCTATGAAGGTTTTTGCTATGTTTTTCACATCGTAATGGGTATCATTTTTGGAGTCCCTAATCTCATGAATGTATGTTTTAAGCTTCCTACGTGCCAAGGCTCTAGCTAGCAATTTGCCTGCTTTATCTCCCTGTTCATAAAATACTTGTTTCATTCGGAGTGCTTTTTTTTGTTGTTCTTCTTGTAGGTGTGTCATCAAGTCCACTCTAGCTTGTTGTAATTCTTTCAGAAGTGCATTGTTTGTGTGGTTGGTTTTGTGTTGTTGTTCAAGGAGGGAAACTAAAGTCAGTAGAGAGTGGAGTCTTTCTCTCTTGAGTCTATTGTGTCTAGCTCTTATCCAATTGTCATCCAATTTCCATACATATGTGGAGATTGGAGCTTCTGGCCAATGAATCGTGCAGGAGACAGGTGAATGGTCCGACCATGTGATATTTTTAATAGTGCTGTCTGAATTAATGTAATCTATTCAAGAGTATTTATTATGGGGATGGGAAAAGAAAGTGAAGTCTCTGGTATTTGGGTGTGTTATTCGCCAGACGTCATGGACTAGTATATCTTTCAGATATTGTGTTATCATTTTAAGAGTCTTGGGTGCGACACTGGAGGAGCCGTCAGAGGTGTGTAGTTGGGGGTCCATAGGAACATTAAAGTCCCCTCCAAGAAAGAGGACTCCTTTCTGGAGCTCCAGAATTTTTTGTGTTATGCTTTTGAGGAAGGCCTCCTGCGCCGTGTTTGGGAGGTAAAAGTTGACAAGGGTCTATTATATAAAAGACCTAATATTATGATATATCGACCCCCAGGGTCTCTCTCTATCTGTAAAGGACTGAAGGAGGTCTTCGCATGGACCAGTATTCCCACTCCCTCTTTTTTAGTTGGACCCGATGCAAAATAGGCCTGATTGAAGTATTTTTGAAACCATTTGGGCTCACGACCTTTTCGGAAGTGAGTCTCCTGGAGGAAGATTATGTTTCCGCCCATCCTTTGGAGTTCATTAAGCGCTACTGATCTTTTGCCTGGGTTATTCAGTCCCTTGACATTAACTGTGATCAGTTCCAATCCATGAGATTGGGAGTATGATTTACGCGTTGGCATTATGTCAGGCAGGGGCCCTAGATTAGGAAAGGTATTTTAGACTATGGCTGTGAGTGGGAGGGGTAGGATCTGGGAAAGTTAGTTCTGGGATTATATCAATAGGGATGTGGGGTAGTATCTGATGATAGGGTCAATGAGGGAGTGAAGGGGTCTTTCCTCCGTCTATAACAGTAAACTCTGTGGAAGGATAAATCTTTATAAGACTGTAGAACAAGGATAACAAATCTATTTTTCAATACAAAAAGTAACAATATAACAACAAACAGTAACTTCGTTAGGGGTGGTGTCCCTAGTTCATTGCCTATGAGATGTAATCTTTGTGTAATGGTATGTGTTTGGTGGGTGTATGCGTATGTGATGTCAGCTGTAGCAGTGTGTGTAGTGCGGGTATGAGTGAGTGTAGGGTGTGAGGAAGGTAGGTTACTTGAACTTGGAAGGGTGTAGAGGGGGCAGCCGCCGCATGTCCCCTCTTCTCCATTAGTTTCTTGTGGGTTATGTTGTGGGTTCCAGCGTCAGGTGTGGTGCAATGAGTGAAAACAATTAAATTTTAGTTATACAGAATACAAATAATACAACAGAGAGTGACATTTAAGAATATCCTACTTATCTGGATGTTAGGGGTAATTAGGATGCAGGCCCATTGGAAACAATAGTTCATGCTCAACCAATGGTGTTATCTCCGGCTGAGTCAGTATTTCCTTGGTGCAAACAAGTCTGAGGGATCTAGACATTCCTGTCCTTTCACCATGTTGAGGCTGTTTCGCTTTCAGGGGGAAGTGAACTCCGGATAACGGTGAGGCATCTGCTGTTGTATCCCCTGTTGTGGTGGGGGCACTCTGTAGGTGGCCCTCCATTGGAGGAAGCTTGATCTCCAGGTTGAGATTGTTATTGAATGTTTGTAGGTCATCTAAGGTTCGGAACACAGTGGTTGTGTTGTTTTTTGTGGCTACGATGCATGTTGGGAAGCCCCATCTATAAGGAATAATATTGTCTCTCAAAACCACTGTAATAAATGTCAGGTCCTTTCTTTTTTGCAAGGTCGCAGGACAGATGTCTGAGTATATCTGCACCTCTATCCTAGCATGTGTGAGGGGTGATTTATTTCTTGCTCCTTTAAGAATTTCCTCTTTGTCCCTGAAAGAGAGCAGTTTCACTATCACATCCCTCGGCGGTGCTTTGTTTGGTGGTTTAAGGTACAGAGCACGATACGCTCTTTTTATAGGGATTTCTGGAGCTGATTGTGCTTCTTTTGCTGTGCAGAAGAGGCTCTGCAAGTGTCCTTGTAGGGCATCTGGAGATATGGATTCAGGGACCCCTCGGATCCGAAGATTGTTCCTTCGGCTCCTATTTTCTAGATCTTCCATTCTTTCCATTAGGTTTTGTAGCATATCCGCATGTATTTGTGTGTTATCTGATTGCACTTGCATTTCTGATTGTTGGGTTTCCTGTCTCTCTTCTATATTCGAAACTCTGTGTTCCAAGGCTGTGATATCTTTTTTAAATTCCCCAAACAAGTCTTTCACTTCAGTCTTTCACTTCTTGCATGGCTTCTTTTATATCTTCTTTGGAAGCAAAGTATTTGAGGTCATTCTTGGTGACCTGTTGTGTTGTGTCAGGGTTTTCAATACATGCTTGGTTTTCTGTCTCCTGTCTGTGCCTAAGGGGTGGGTCACAAGGAGGCGATGTGGCTGGTTCAGCCGGTTTTAGATAGTTGTTCATGGTGGATAGCTTATAATCCTTGTTCATCTTTGGGGTATGTTTGTTTGGCATCCCAGTTTGCATGGGCCCTGATGTTTTTCAGAAAGAGGGATAGATCCGTGTAGCGCAAGTGCAGACTTGAGAGATATGTCCAGATTTGGATAGATCAATGTAACATTGAAGAGGTATTTATCTGTGTATCAAGACCTAGTGATTACATCTAAGGTTGCAATGCTGGAGAGGGCGACTGTTTAGGCCTCAGTTAGTATAGGCATTATAACTTCACCCTCACTCTGCTAGATTTAGTATAGGTGTCTCTGCTGCCACGTTAGGATTTATATGGTTCCTTTAGTGTCATGCAGGTCCCTATTTTAGCAAAGGTATATGTGAGTTGCAGTGGTCCCTCTGTTTGCCAATGGGGGCTTTTGCTTTTGTAGCTATATCCTATCTGGCCTATTCTCCACAGCGTTCCGGTCTCTTTAGTATATTAGGTGCCCAGTCTTGTTTTTAAAGGTAGCTTCTCTTTTTGTTTCTATTCCCTCTATGTCTCCGGTCTTATGGTTACCTGTTTTGCTGCTGCGTGTGTGCTTTTTGCTGGGGAGGTCTTTGAAGTACAGGTAGACGCTGTCTGTAGACTTTTTTGGTGTCCGGGGCTTAGCCAGATGTTTAGTGCCCTCGGCGGTGGGATTGCAGGTCACTTTGTCCCCTTCACTCTGTCTCCACTTCTTATAGTGATCGCTGTGTAGCCTGTCAATGTGACCGTTAGAGTTGCACGGTTCTGGCTTCCTTGTGTGTGCAGGCCTTATTGTGCAGTTATGCTATCGTTGTGGCGGCTCGTGATGCTTGCCTTTATATTCTGTGAGATGCATTGGGAAGATGGTTGGGGTATTCCCCTGTCTGCTACAGCTGAAATTGGGCTAAAATAGTTTGCTAATTACCCATTATATCCGGCAAATAAACTTAGGGCATCAGAGCTATGTCTTCAGCTATGTATTCCTGTGCAGACAAGCTCCGCCCCCCATTTTGTGCAACTTTTTAGTTTTGCGATCAGTTAACCAGAGTTCTGAAGTTGCGGTAATGATTCTAGCGTAAATCATAATTGTGCCCAAGCGATCGCATTTACTTTCAACTTGTAATATGAGCGGTAAGCCTGATGAGCGCAAACCTTCGCTATATACCCCATATCGCTCAGGCCCAAAAGTTTGTGCTCCACTCGTAATCCAGTTCTAAATCTTTAATCAGTTGACAGAGTATTCAAGCTAAAAATATATTTCTTTGTGTAGTAACCATGGTCCTAATACAAGCCAAGAATAAGTTCCTTCATCTGACTCTGAAACCTTATCTAAATCTTTCTTGGGCAGTAGATCATTTTGTACATTTGGCAATATGCTGAAATACTTGTTTCATTAAATCAGATGATAAAGTAACAAAGGCTGCTGCTCACTGCAAACATGATTAACAGCCCTTTATCCAACTGTGCCAGATTTTCATATGCAGTATAATAGCTTCCAAAGCTTTATATATGGATAAGTGTGGCACTGTAAGGATAGGAGAGAAAAAAACTTCAGAATGGTGTATCTCTAAATTATAAGAAAAATAGTAAACAATAATCAAACACTAAAGATTCCCAAGGATGCTCTTTTTCCAAGACTGGATGTATTTTTTGTTTATTTCACTAGGTTTTGTGCATGAATACATGAGAGAGACCTACATGTGTACATTTATATAAACTTTGTGTGCTCAAGTAAAATAATTGAATAAATACCTTTCTCTTTATACAGCCATTAAAGTAAGCATAGTAAAATAAAAGAATAAACTTGCAACATACTATTTTTATTTATTTTGCACATTTTGCCTGTGTATTTCTATATCTTAAAAAATACACACACACACATATATATATATATATATATATATATATATATATTTATTTATATATTTATTGCTCTTTAAAATGTTTCACTTTTTGTGTCTTGTGTTGGATCACAACAAACAACCAGTGATACTTGTGTACTCAGAGCACCTGGTATTCACACATTGCTTCTGGGCAAGTGTACACACAAAAAGCCACTATGTGTAGGAGACCACTGTCTACAAACAATATGATTGCGTAACACTTGTCCATAGTGTGAGAAAAAATGTAGTCCAAAAGCTGCTATGAGAAAGGCGGAATTCTCAGGACGACTTTTACAGATGTTTTATTCTATATATATTTCCTTATTGCATTTTTTAAACATGTATTTTTTTTTCTTAATTGGTAAATGCAATTCATTTCATTGTAAAACATATTCATTTGAATTGATATAATTTATAGTCTTCTAGAGAACAAATTAGCTAGTACATTTTCAACTAACAAAACATATTCTGCTTAATTTGCTATATAATCAAACACATAATTTATTATAATAATAAACCAATAGAAATAGAAATGTTTTGATCTGTATGGCTGTTTAACAACTATACAGGTGCCTGCAAAGTTTAATAAAATGAGATATTAATCAATATAACTAGGCCTAGGTTACAAAAGGAGTGAATTTTTATAGCTCATGATCACTAACTGCGTTTGAGGTAAAACAATAGCACACCGATGTAAGCTCTGGTGTTACAAGTTGAAAGTAAAAAGTTAGCTTGCGGGCGAAAGACTTCAGATGTCACGACTGCTCTAACTCCATCACCCCAAAGACTTCTATGGGACACGCTAAAAAAAACCTTCTATTTATGATTTACATAATAACCTGCAACTTCCCTTGACCAGCTGCGCTAAAACTAAAGGTGCGTTAGGAATACTTTAAATTAATTTGTTCTTCAATTAGATGTTCTATTTATTTTAAAATTATATTTATCTATATCTGTTTATGTGTATATATATATACAGTATATATACTGTATGTATTTATATCTATCTATTATATATATATATATATATATATATATATATATATATATATACAGGGAGTGCAAGTTGTATTTTTGAGGATTAATTTTATTATTGAACAACAACCATGTTCTCAATGAACCCAAAAAACACATTAATATCAAAGCTGAATAGTTTTTGAAGTAGTTTTTAGTTTGTTTTTAGTTATAGCTATTTTAGGGGGATATCTGTGTGTGCAGGTGACTATTACTGTGCATAATTATTAGGCAACTTAACAAAAAACAAATATATACCCATTTCAATTATTTATTTTTACCAGTGAAACCAATATAACATCTCAACATTCACAAATATACATTTCTGACATTCAAAAACAAAACAAAAAACAAATCAGTGACCAATATAGCCACCTTTCTTTGCAAGGACACTCAAAAGTCTGCCATCCATGCATTCTGTCAGTGTTTTGATCTGTTCACCATCAACATTGCGTGCAGCAGCAACCACAGCCTCCCAGACACTGTTCAGAGAGGTGTACTGTTTTCCCTCCTTGTAAATCTCACATTTGATGATGGACCACAGGTTCTCAATGGGGTTCAGATCAGGTGAACAAGGAGGCCATGTCATTAGATTTTCTTCTTTTATACCCTTTCTTGCCAGCCACGCTGTGGAGTACTTGGACGCGTGTGATGGAGCATTGTCCTGCATGAAAATCATGTTTTTCTTGAAGGATGCAGAATTCTTCCTGTACCACTGCTTGAAGAAGGTGTCTTCCAGAAACTGGCAGTAGGACTGGGAGTTGAGATTGACTCCATCCTCAACCCGAAAAGGCCCCACAAGCTCATCTTTGATTATACCAGCCCAAACCAGTACTCCACCTCCACCTTGCTGGCGGGAGTCGGACTGGAGCTCTCTGCCCTTTACCAATCCAGCCACGGGCCCATCCATCTGGCCCATCAAGACTCACTCTCATTTCATCAGTCCATAAAACCTTAGAAAAATCAGTCTTGAGATATTTCTTGGCCCAGTCTTGATGTTTCAGCTTGTGTGTCTTGTTTAGTGGTGGTCGTCTTTCAGCCTTTCTTACCTTGGCCATGTCTCTGAGTATTGCACACCTTGTGCTTTTGGGCACTCCAGTGATGTTGCAGCTCTGAAATATGGCCAAACTGGTGGCAAGTGGCATCTTGGCAGCTGCACGCTTGACTTTTCTCAGTTCATGGGCAGTTATTTTGCGCCTTGGTTTTTCAACACGCTTCTTGCGACCCTGTTGACTATTTTGAATGAAACGCTTGATTGTTCGATGATCACGCTTCAGAAGCTTTGCAATTTTAAGAGTGCTGCATCCCTCTGCAAGATATCTCACTATTTTTGACTTTTCTGAGCCTGTCAAGTCCTTCTTTTGACCCATTTTTCCAAAGGAAAGGAAGTTGCCTAATAATTTTGCACACATGATATAGGGTGTTGATGTCATTAGACCACACCCCTCCTCATTACAGAGATGCACATCACCTAATATGCTTAATATATATATATATTGTAAAAACAAAAGAAAAATGTTAGGTCTAAGCCCACATTTGGTTACCCCTATCCGGCTCCAGGGTATTATGTCTAAAGTAACCTACTCGTTTCCCCGTGGTAGAAAAATCCCAAATTTAAGTTTCCTAAACTTCTAAAACACTCAACAATAATTATTAAAATCACAATGTTGCAATAAGAATTAAATACATATATACTAAGCAGTTACTTTATTGCTACAGGAGAAAACACATTCTTATAATACAAAGTATGTTTGGTGGGCCCACTTAAACTAATCAGTATACCGAAAAATTCCCAGCATTAATGGGAGAAAAAAAGAGGGTTTTAAATTTCCGTAAGAATCGGATATTAGTGTCCCATAATTTTAATGGTTAATTATTCCACCTTTGCTTGACTTTGTAAAATCTTCAGTGGGAGATTATGGCAAGGTTTGTTTTAAACACTCACGGGTATTTAGAACTTACGGGTGTGTATGTTTCAGCAGTCACAGCTTAAAGTTCAATCGTAGGTGTATGCAAATTGAGTTTAACTTGTATGCAAAATACGCCTCTCCAGGTAGGCTTACAATGTTCCACACTGCTTATTTGTTTCAAGCAATTCAGGACCGCAGCTTTAGTTGTTACGCTTACCTTGATTTAAGATCGTAGGCTTTACTTGTCTCCTACTTCTGGTACCGCTGTTGTTGATCCGCTCTTTCGTATCCCGTTACTCCGTGAGTGTACCCGCTACTCGACCACCCTTGTGCTTTTCTTGCTCCGGTTAGCAAACAAACATGGAGGGTTCAGCTGTTACCCTCACCAAACATGATTGCTTCAAACTTGTGACGCGCGTTTCACCCTCATTAGTATGTCAAAGCATAGGGCTTCATCCGGATGAAGCCCTATGCCTTGACATACTGAACCCACCATGTTTGTTTGCTAACTGGAGCAAGAAAAGCACAAGGGTGGTCGAGTAGCGGGTACACTCACGGAGTAACGGGATACGAAAGAGCGGATCAACAACAGCGGTACCAGATGTAGGAGACAAGTAAAGCCTACGATCTTAAATCAAGGTAAGCGCAGCAACTAAAGCTGCGGTCCTGAATTGCTTGAAACAAATAAGCAGTGTGGAACATTGTAAGCCTACCTGTGACTGCTGAAACATACACACCCGTAAGTTCTAAATACCCGTGAGTGTTTAAAACAAAACTTGCCATAATCTCCCACTGAAGATTTTACAAAGTCAAGCAAAGGTGGAATAATTAACCATTAAAATTATGGGACACTAATATCCGATTCTTACGGAACTTTAAACCCCCCTTTTTTTCTCCCATTAATGCTGGGAATTTTTCGGTATACTGATTAGTTTAAGTGGGCCCACCAAACATACTTTGTATTATATGAATGTGTTTTCTCCTGTAGCAATAAAGTAACTGCTTAGTATATATGTATTTAATTCTTATTGCAACATTGTGATTTTAACAATTATTGTTGAGTGTTTTAGAAGTTTAGGAAACTTAAATTTGGGATTTTTCTACCACGGGGAAACGAGTAGGTTACTTTAGACATAATACCCTGGTGCCGGATAGGGATAACCAAATGTGGGCTTAGACCTAACATTTTTCTTTTGTTTTTACAATTCATACTTTCTATTTCCCCCGAGCACTATTTTCCCTGAAAACTTTACAATCAGGGAATTTAAATGGGCTGGTCATAAATGTGAGTGGTGCAATTAGTTGACTATCTTAAAAAAAAAAAAAAATTATATATATATATATATATATATATATATATATATATATATATATATATATATATATATATATCCATATATACAGATACAGAATATATATATACAGGGAGTGCAGAATTATTAGGCAAGTTGTATTTTTGAGGATTAATTTTATTATTGAACAACAACCATGTTCTTAATTTACCCCAAAAAAACTCATTAATATCAAAGCTGAATAGTTTTGGAAGTAGTTTTTAGTTTGTTTTTAGTTATAGCTATTTTAGGGGGATATCTATGTGTGCAGGTGAAAATTACTGTGCATAATTATTAGGCAACTTAACAAAAAACAAATATATACCAATTTCAATTATTTATTTTTACTAGTGAAACCAATATAACATCTCAACATTCACAAATATACATTTCTGACATTCAAAAACAAAACAAAAACAAATCAGTGACCAATATAGCCACCTTTCTTTGCAAGGACACTCAAAAGCCTGCCATCCATGGATTCTGTCAGTGTTTTGATCTGTTCACCATCAACATTGCGTGCAGCAGCAACCACAGCCTCCCAGACACTGTTCAGAGAGGTGTACTGTTTTCCCTCCTTGTAAATCTCACATTTGATGATGGACCACAGGTTCTCAATGTGGTTCAGATCAGGTGAACAAGGAGGCCATGTCATTAGATTTTCTTCTTTTATACACTTTCTTGCCAGCCACGCTGTGGAGTACTTTGACGCGTGTGATGGAGCATTGTCCTGCATGAAAATCATGTTTTTCTTGAAGGATGCAGGCTTCTTCCTGTACCACTGCTTGAAGAACGTGTCTTCCAGAAACTGGCAGTAGGACTGGGAGTTGAGCTTGACTCCATCCTCAACCTGAAAAGGCCCCACAAGCTCATCTTTGATGATACCAGCCCAAACCAGTACTCCACCTCCACCTTGCTGGCGTCTGAGTTGGACTGGAGCTCTCTGCCCTTTACCAATCCAGCCACGGGCCCATCCATCTGGCCCATCAAGACTCACTCTCATTTCATCAGTCCATAAAACCTTAGAAAAATCAGTCTTGAGATATTTCTTGGCCCAGTCTTGACGTTTCAGCTTGTGTGTCTTGTTCAGTGGTGGTCGTCTTTCAGCCTTTCTTACCTTGGCCATGTCTCTGAGTATTGCACACCTTGTGCTTTTGGGCACTCCAGTGATGTTGCAGCTCTGAAATATGGCCAAACTGGTGGCAAGTGGCATCTTGGCAGCTGCACGCTTGACTTTTCTCAGTTCATGGGCATTTATTTTGCGCCTTGGTTTTTCCACACGCTTCTTGCGACCCTGTTGACTATTTTGAATGAAACGCTTGATTGTTCGATGATCACGCTTCAGAACCTTTGCAATTTTAAGAGTGCTGCATCCCTCTGCAAGATATCTCACTATTTTTGACTTTTCTTAGCCTGTCAAGTCCTTCTTTTGACCCATTTTGCCAAAGGAAAGGAAGTTGCCTAATAATTATGCACACCTGATATGAGGGTGTTGATGTCATTAGACCACACCCCTTCTCATTACAGAGATGCACATCACCTAATATGCTTAATTGGTAGTAGGCTTTCGAGCCTATACAGCTTGGAGTATGACAACATGCATAAAGAGGATGATGTGGTCAAAATACTCATTTGCCTAATAATTCTGCACACAGTGTATATATATCCATATATACAGATACAGATATAGACATAAATATATACTATATATACAGATATCTATAGAAGTATATATTTAAAAAAAATTCTTCTAAGTGAAGAACATAGGAATTAAAATTATTCCTAAAGCACCTTTGACTTTAGAACCCATTCAAGAGCTAGATTACAAGTGGAGCACTAATTTAACATTTGCCGTGAACTAATTTGCCCGTTTACAGCCGCACGTTAAATAACCATCCATTACGAGAGGCTGGTTAATACTACGGAGAGCTCTCTGTAGCACTTTGTGCTAGCATTCATTAACCAGAGGTCAGATCTCTGGTTAATGGAAAAAATGTCCCCAAATTTGCCCCAAAATAAAGTGTAAAGTTCTTTTTTTAAAAATAAAAAATGTAGCATCTTTATTTTTTTAAATAACTGCACAAAGCTGTTTTAAAGAGTTAAAGTGTGCGGATGTGGGGTGTTTGGAAAAAAAATGCCTTCATATAGCGGTCTATAGGGTCTGTGTTATTACTCTAAATATACATGTGTATGCTTATATACATATAATGTATATTTATGTGTCAATATGTGTATATATTTTGCTGCCCTTCGCAGGGACACTTAACCCCTTTGCTGCACTAGGTTCTCTACCGTGTCTCACAGCATGAGAATGAGGCTCCCATTGGAGCCCATGTGAACGCAAAGCTTCTCTGCAATGCGAAAGTGAGGTCACGTTGCGCTCAATTTCTAATATCATCGCACATTTTCATGTGCTGGTATTACGAGAGGAGAGCAAATATGGTGCTCGCGAATGTGCAATTTTGCGTTTCACTCGTAATCTGGCCCAAAGTTTCTTTAACGTATCTACAATTTATTAAAAGAGATGAAATGGTCAAGATCTCCCTTTTCCTTTTGCACTCTACTTGTAATCTGGCCCGAAGTATCTTTAAGCTATCTACAATTTAATGAAAGAGAGAAAATGGTCAAGGTCTCCCTTTTCTGATTTTTACTCTCTAGAAAGATTTAAGATTCAAAATTAAAATGATATGTTCTTAGTTACTGTTATGTCCACTATAAAGTTTTTTTTCCTAGTTTAAATCCCATTGTACATAGTCATCAATAAAAAAGCCAGCTGTTATTGCCTGGGACACATTTTTCTCCCAAGGCTACACAGTGTGAGACTATAAATGTTCCTGGCAGACATGTACAGTCTAGACTATATCATAACCACTTATGAGTTTCACTTCTACTTCAATATAAAAGAAACATTCTTGCTACAATATAAAAATGCAGAAAACATCAATTCCTCAACGACAGCCTGACAGAATAAATGTTCTATAATAATTATATGTTTATGTAAACAATTAGGTTACATTTTGGGTTGCTAAAAATAATAATATTTACAAGCCTTCAAGTATATTTTAAATAGGTCTACAACATCCCGTTTTCAGCCATAACTGAAATGCAAAGAAACATAGAAGAAAAAAAAAATGATCTTTCATTATTCAAACAGAACAATTAAATAATAAAATAACAACTTTCCAATTTGCAGATTTAATGGCACCGCATTTGTGAGATGGGAAAGATTTGTCCTGAAAAGTGTGGAAAACATCTGTGTAATACGTGATTGTGTTAAACTAGGTTACATGTTTATTTCAAGACTGGCTGTTCCGATCAGCCAATAGAATGCAAGCTCAATCTGATTGGCTGATTGGATCAGCCAATCGGATTGAACTTGATTCTGATTGGCTGATTCCATCAGCCAATTAGAATTTTCCTACCTTAATTCTGATTGGCTGATAGAATCCTATCAGCCAATTGGAATTCGAGGGACGCCATCTTGGATGACGTCCCTTAAAGGAACCTTCATTCTTCAGTTGGACGTCGGAAGAAGAAGATTGATCCGCGATGGAGGTCTTCAAGCTGGAGCCGTTCGTCATCGGATGAAGATAGAAGATGCCGCTTGGATCAAGATGGTTGCCGGTCCAGATCTCCTCTTCTTCCCGGATAGGATGAAGACTTTGGAGCCTCTTCTGGACCTCTTCAGCCACCGCTTGATAGAAGATTTCAGCCGGATTATGGATATCCAGCCCCCGCTTGGGCTTGGATGAAGATTTCGGAGCCTGGCACGATCTGTGAACCTGGTATGGTGAAGATAAGGTAGGAAGATCTTCAGGGGCTTAGTGTTAGGTTTATTTAAGGGGGGTTTGGGTTAGATTAGGGGTATGTGGGTGGTGGGTTGTAATGTTGGGGGGGTATTGTATGTTTTTTTTTACAGGCAAAAGAGCTGAATTATTTGGGGCATGCCCCGCAAATGGCCCTTTTCAGGGCTGGTAAGGTAAAAGAGCTTTGAACTTATTTAATTTAGAATAGGGTAGGGCATTTTTTTATTTTGGGTGTCTTTGTTATTTTATTAGGGGGCTTAGAGTAGGTGTAATTAGTTTAAAATTGTTGTAATATTTTTCTAATGTTTGTAAATATTTTTTTATTTTTTGTAACTTAGTTCTTTTTTATTTTTTGTACTTTAGTTAGTTTATTTAATTGTAGTTATTTGTAGGTATTGTATTTAATTAATTTATTGATAGTGTGGTGTTAGGTTTAATTGTACATAATTGTAGGTATTTTATTTAATTAATTTATTGATAGTGTATTGTTAGGTTTAATTGTAACTTAGGTTAGGATTTATTTTACATGTAATTTTGTAATTATTTTAACTAGGTAACTATTAAATAGTTATTAACTATTTAATAGCTATTGTACCTGGTTAAAATAAATACAAAGTTGCCTGTAAAATAAATATTAATCCTAAAATAGCTACAATATGATTATAATTTATATTGTAGCTATATTAGGGTTTATTTTACAGGTAAGTATTTAGTTTTAAATAGGATTAATTAATTTAATAAGAGTTAATTTATTTCGTTAGATAAAAATTATATTTAACTTAGGGGGGTGTTAGGGTTAGACTTTAGGGGTTAAAAATTTTATTAGAATAGCGGTGAGCTCTGGTCGGCAGATTAGGGGTTAATGTTTGAAGTTAGGCGTCGGCGATGTTAGGGAGGGCAGATTAGGGGTTAATACTATTTATTATAGGGTTATTGAGGCGGGAGTGAGGCGAATTAGGGGTTAATACATTTATTATAGTAGCGGTGTGGTTCGGTCGGCAGATTAGGGGTTAATAAGTGTAGGTAGGTGGCGGCGACGTTGGGGGTGGCAGATTAGGGGTTAATAAATATTATGTAGGTGTCGGCGGTGTTAGGGGCAGCAGATTAGGGGTACATAGGGATAACGTAGCTGGCGGCGGTGTACGGAGCGGCAGATTAGGGGTTAAAAAATTTTAATAGAGTGGCGGCGATGTGGGGGGACCTCGGTTTAGGGGTACATAGGTAGTTTATGGGTGTTAGTGTACTTTAGAGCACAGTAGTTAAGAGTTTTATAAACCGGCGTTAGCCCAGAAAGCTCTTAACTCCTGGCTTTTCTCTGCGGCTGGAGTCTTGTCGTTAGATTTCTAACGCTCACTTCAGCCACGACTCTAAATACCGGCGTTAGAAAGATCCCATAGAAAAGATAGGATACGCAAATGGCGTAGGGGGATCTGCGGTATGGAAAAGTCGCGGCTGCAAAGTGAGCGTTAGACCCTTTCCTGACTGACTCCAAATACCAGCGGGCGGTAAAAACCAGCGTTAAGAGCCTCTAACGCTGGTTTTCACGGCTACCGCCCAACTCTAAATCTAGGCCTAAGTTAATTTTAGAAGCATTGGGGCCTATTTAAGAAAGTGCGAGCAGACATGATCCGATATTGCGGATCATGTCCACTGCACATCGATAAATGCCGACAGCATACTCTCTCTGCATTTATCATTGCACCAGCAGTTCTTGTGAACTGCTGGTGCAACGCCACCCCCTAAAGATTTGCAGCCAATCGGCCGCTAGCAGGGCAGTGTCAATCAACCCGATTGTATTTGATCGGGTTGATTTTCGGCAATGTCTGTCCGCCGCCTCAGAGCAGGCAGACAGGTTATGGAGCAGCGGTCTTTAGACCACTGCTTCATAACTTGTGTTTCTGGCAAGCCTGAAGGCTCGCCAGAAACACGGGGCATCAAGCTCCATACGGAGCTTGATAAATAGGCCCAATAAAATTTAGGTTATTCCCTCATTTCCTCTATTCAAGTGTGCCACCATGTTGAAATCTATATTTAACTAGATTTCAGTGCTGACCTGGTTTCACAAGTGCAGCAACTCTCCTTATGATACCTGCTGTGCGACTTTGGTTCCATAATGGCAGCACCCAAGATTAGAGAAAGGTTCTTGTGTTGTATTTAGTTTTTATTGCTCCTTTAAGGGTAAATATTTGGGCTTTAAATTAAATGGACAGTCTGCACTAAAATTCTTATTGTTCAAAAAGATAGATAATGTCTCTGCTTTCCATTCCCCAGCTTGGCACAAAGAACATTTTTATATTAATATACTTTTATAACATTTAAACCTCTAAATTTCTGCCTGTTTCTAAGCCACTACAGACAGAGGTAAAAAGTATATAAATATAACCATAATGGCTGTGCAAAAATGGGGAATGAGTAATAAAGGGATTTTCTATCTTTTTAAACAATAACAATTTTGGAGTAGACTGTCCCTTTAAGATCTGATTGGCAGTGGAGTATCCTTGATGGAGTGCCTGTGAAAGCAGTAAATATATTAGCAAGAGGTATGGTAATTACCTATACTATTTTTTCACTTGCATTAAGCTAAATAAACTTTTTTGCATTATACGTTTCATATTTAATTTTTTCCGCAGGATGATTGCTGCGTCTTTACCAATTCATTTTTATTTCCTATCTATAGAGCTGTTATTTTGTCAGTCACTTCTTCCAATAGCGCACACAGCCACCAAAAATCCAAAAGTATAGTAGAGAGGAAAGAAAAGGGCTCTGTTGATGCTGTCACAGTGACAATTAGTTGTGCATGCATGCACTTGCTCCCGAGCCAAAGCAGGGAGCTATTTTTAATTGCTTATCTCCTTACAGAGAAAAAAAGAAATGAAGATGTGTGGGGGGGTGGGGAGGGTGGGGGGTGCTGGACTGTTCTTCAAATTATTTTATAGTGTAGAAGGTAACATTTTTATGTACCTATAATGCTTAAATGTGTGTTGAGTGGAGTACATTTTTTATACACAAACACAAAATATTGCAATAATTACAACAATAAAGGTTACACCAATAAAGCTACTTAATATTCTTAGACAAAATCATAAAATGAAAGAATTATTGCTCACACCAGTGTATTATAAGTACAAAAACTATACTTATGGTCTAAGTGGATCCAGTAATAATGATTTATTAAAAATCCTGAAATCCCAATAGTGCTGGAATCTCCTCTTTACTCACACTGGTAATGGATATAACAAATCGACTTCATTTATTTCTTCCTAATGCTGGAATCATTTTGGAAGTTAATGCACAATTGTGGCCCCTTCTGTTTGATTTATTTCTTCTGTACCTTCTTTTATACAGCTCAGTCAAAAGGGGTTTTCTTTTTTGTGTCTTTTTAACTCTCCCTTTATAAAATGTAAAATGATAATCACAAATGTAAGATATGAATATTCAAATATTAACATGTAAATATTGATTTTTATAACTTGCAGTAAAAATATATTTGAATTACTATTTAAATAGTAATATTATATATTTGAATGTGAACATTAAATATTTAAATGTTAAAATAAATTATTTGAACGTTAACATTTGCTCTATGGAAACATTTTATAAGCAAATGTCAAAATGCCGACTTTCACCAAATTCTAGTATTTATGTAAACTTTCAATCTGCATTTATTTATTAGGGAGAAACCGAGCAAGTGTTTTCTTTGTTTAGAAAAAAAAATAGATCTTCAGAAAGAATCATTTCCAATTACATATTTTCTCTTATGGGTCTAAAAATAGACTATTTTGAAAATGCATTGCATCTACAAAAATATTATTAATAATTAAAGTGATATGAAACCCCCAAAAATTATTTTGTAATTATAAGAGAGCATACCAATTTACATCTATTATCAAATTTGTTTTGTTCCCACTATATTCTGTGTTGAAGAGATACCTAGGTAGGCATCTGGAGCACTTCATGGCACAAAATAGAGCTGACATCTAGTACTTTTGCAAATGGATAACATTCTTGCAAAACTGCTGCTAACTTGTGCTCCAGAAATGGGTTGGCTCCTAAGATGATGTCCCTGTTTTCAACAAAGGATACCAAGAGAATGAAAACAATTTGATAATATAAGTAAATTAGAAAGTTTTTTAAAATCAAATGCTCTATCTGAATTATGAAAGAAAAAAATTGGGTTTCATATCACTTTAAAGGTTCATCTGTAAAGTGCAAGATCCTCTTTACTTTACCAAATTGTGTCTGTTTTTTTTTTTTTATAAATAGCACTAGGAGAATAATTTTATATTTTAAGGAGTATGTAAACCAATGTGTGACAATAGAGGCTAGATTATAAGTGTAGAGCTAATTTATTGTGTGCCCGTAAATGATAAAATTTGCCTGTTTACGGGAGTGCGATAAATAACCAGCAAGTTGCAAGTGACTGGTTATTGCTAATGCGAGCTTGTGGTAGCAATTAATGCTCTGAAAATTAACCAGAGATTAGATCTCTGTTAATTTTCAAAATGTGGCCCAATTGCCCCCAAAATACAGTGTAGTGTAGTTGATCAAAAAAAAAAAATAGCATTTTATTTTTTTATAAAATAACTGCAAAAAGCAATTATTATGACTGGTTAAAGTTGGTGGGTGTGGCGCTAAAAAGTGCCTTTACATTGCAGTCTATGGGGAACTGTGTGTTCTCTCTCTCTCTATATATATATATATATATATCCTATATTATAAAAGGCAAGTGTTTGTCTGAAGCCGTCATGCGCAGTACAGACAAACACTTGGCCTTAGAAAGCGCACAGCTGATCGCACGCGCACCCACCCGACCTCGAGAGAGAGAGAGAGAGAGAGAGAGATTAAATATGAAACAAATAACACGGCCCGTGTGAACGGGCTTTAGGACTAGTACATATATAATTATATACATATATATTTATGAGTATATACACATATAAACACATTACTAAACACATCAAATTGCTACTCATCGCTGCATGACTTACCCCCTTCTCATGCCGTGTCTCAATGCTTCCGTGCAATGCAAATGCAAAGTAGATATCTTACTCTCTAAATATACAAAATATGACAGATGCAATAGTACCAGTCTAATATAAGTGTAGTTTCAGACACTCAGAATTTCTTCAGTGAAAGATAAAACATTTCTTTTTAATTCACATAAAAAATAAAATGAGTACTTAAGTACATATACAAGATAAAATGTTACAATACATGAATATGCATGCAAACAGTGTTAAAAACAATTGTTGTAATCTGCCGCAATAACGGTTACAAATTACCCTCCATTAATCTCAAGGCTACTTTGTAAGTTAGATCAAGAGTCCAATATTATGGTTATGAATTCAAATGAAAGGCTTCTTTTTCCGGTTTTCCTAAAGAACAAACAGAGAGGACAAGGGATCCTTGTCAAACGTATGGCAAAGTATTTAACAATAAGGTGCCTTTAATTACTTACACCATAGCTTTGTTGTTGACGAGTGGATGGTACAATCCGGACTGATCCTTATCTTGAGTTTTAGAAATTCAACATTTTAATTGAGTTTTGGAAATTCAACATTTTGCACTCTTTTAGTAATTTATACTTTTGAATTAGAATTGCTGTTATTTAAAAAGACATTAACTAAATAAATGGTAGATACAATGATGTATTATAAAAAAAAAATTGATATATATATATATATATATTATGTGTTCAAATATTAAAGAAATAATAGCTTACAACTACCAAAATGCCCTTTTAAGGGCAATGCCCATCCAAATGCCATTTTTAGGGCAATGGGGAGCTTAGGTTTTTTAGATAGGATTTTATTTGGGGGGTTGGTTGTGTGGGTGGTGGGTTTTACTGTTGGAGGGTTGTTTGTATTTTTTTACAGGTAAAAGAGCTGATTTCCTTGGGGCAGTGCCCCGCAAAAGGCCCTTTTAAGGGCTATTGGCAGTTTAGTTTAGGCTAGGGTTTTTTGTTTTTGTTTTTTTTTGGGGGGGGGCTTTTTTATTTTGATATTTTGATATTTTGTGCAATTTAGTGTTTTTTTTTGTAATTTAGTTAATTGTATTTAATTAATGTAATTGATTTAATTGTAGTTAGGTGTTAGTGTAAGACAGGTTAGGTTTTATTTTACAGGTAAATTTGTAGTTATTTTTACTAGGTAGCTAGTAAATAGTTAATAACTATGTACCAACTAGTCTACCTAGTTAATATAAATACAAACTTAGCTGTGAAATAAAAATAAGCTAGCTACAATGTAACTATTACTTATATTGTAGCTAGCTTAGGGTTTATTTTACAGGTAAGTATTTAGTTTTAAATAGGAATTATTTAGTTAATGATAGTAATTTTTATTTAGGTTTATTTTAATTATATTAAAGTTAGGGGTATTAGGGTTAGACTTAGGGTTAGGTTTAGGGGTTAATAACTTTAGTATAGTGGCAGCAGTGACATTGGGGACGGCAGATTAGGGGTTAATAATATTTAACTAGTGTTTGTGATGCAAAGTGCGGTGGTTTAGGGGTTAATATGTTTATTATAGTGGCGGCGATGTCCGTAGCGGCAGATTAGTGGTTAATAATTTTATTTTAGTATTTGCAATGCGGGAAGGCCTCGTTTAGGGGTTAATAGGTAGTTTATAGGTGTTTAGTGCACTTTGTAACACTTTAGTTATGAGTTTTATGCTACAGCATTGTAGCACAAAACCCATAACTACTGACTTTAGATGGCGGAACGAATCTTGTCGGTATAGGCTGTACCACTCACTTTTTGGCCTCCCAGGCAAAACTCGTAATACCGGCGCTATGGAAGTCCCATTGAAAAATGACTTTTTGAAAGGTGCGGTAGTTACGTTGCGTTACAGTAAAAAAAGTGTGCGGTACACCTATTCTGACAAGACTTGTAATAGCAGCGGTAGTGAAAAAGCAGCGTTATGAAGCTTTTTCACTCATAACGCAAAACTCATAATCTAGCCGTAAGTTAGTTTGGGTTTAGAAGTCTTTTCTCCTTACCACATTTCCTCTGCTGAGGTCAGTTAGGGACAGTTATAGATTTGATGTCCCTTTAAAGTAGAAGATTATTAAAAAAAGAAGCTGCTTTGCCACCATTAGTCTGTTATTATCATAGAATTGCAGTTTGATATCCTTTATCTGCTCATTGTGAAGGTAAAGGAATGGAGGGGTAGTGAATATTAATACAGTTTTCCTATTGGCCTTTGCACACAGGCCTGTCTACAATGAAAGGGACATGAAACCCAAACACATTTTCCATGATTCAGATAGCAAATACAATTTTAAAAAATTCTATTATCAAATGTGCTTTGTTATTTTGTTATTCTTTGTTGCAGAAATATTTAGATGAGTAGCGTGCACGTCTGGAGCACTACATGACAGGAAGTAGTGCTGCCATCTAGTGCTCTTGCTTATGTATAGCATTGTTGCAGAATTCCTGCCTTATAGCGCAGCAGGCTCGTGCACACTTCTGAACGTTTTGCTTTTCAACAAAGGATAGCAAAAAATTAAGAAAATTTCACAATAGAGGTAAAATGGAAAAATGTTTAAAATTATATGTTCTATCTGAGTTAAGAAAGAAATTTTATGTCTCTCTTCACTTCCTCATTCACTGGATATAAGCAAACCTGTTTGTTAGTGTCTTGTGAGCACTCAGAGCAATGCGTTTGGCTAGCGGCATGGAATGTGTACCAATTGTCGATTGAAAGTGGTTAGAATGTGTGCAGGAAAAGTACATGTACCTGTGACACACTTTTTGCATCTCAGTCTGTTTATTTTTAAGGTAGCGTATAGCATGTGCGGCTGTTGGTTAGGGCCATAATAAGAGGAGGACTCAATATGGCACCTTGGCCAATCACCATCTAGCCAAATGCTGCAACTAACTCTCAATCTTATTCTTTTAACCTAGCTGTGTGCTGGGTACTGTGTGTTTCATATTTTTCATACGATTTTTCCTATTGAGCTTTACACCTAGGCTTATCTAGGGTTTAGATTATTGCCTGACTCGCTGGATGTAAAACCAGTTGTCTGTAAGTACTTGGGCCTAATAATGTGTTGAGAATCTACCTCATTAGCCTCAAAGACAAGGGGTGTACACTGTTTCCAAGCAATGCCAGCGTTTGATGATGTCTCTCCCATAGAAGTCAACTGATTTTCATATAACTGCATGTAATAGACACTACTATAAAGAATAAGATGCACAGATACTGATGTAAAAATCCAGTATAAAACTATTTAAAAACTTACTTAGAAGCTCTCAGTTTAGCTCTGTTTAAAAGGCAGTTGGAATGCCCACTGCAAGTGGCAAATAAGACACTCCCCCCCCTCCCCCTTCTTTTGCATATGAAAAGACCCTTTACACAAACAGGAGCAAGCTGGAGAAGGTAGCTGACGGTATTCACATAAAACTTTGGAGCTTGGTTAGGAGTCTGAAAATCAGAGCAATGTTATTTAAAAATAAGCAAAACTATACATTTAAAAAAACCAAAAACGTTATGGGTTATATAAATAGATCATATACAAAACATTTATGCAAAGAAAAAATGAGTATATAATGTCCCTTTAACTTATTGTAATGTATTGTAATTTTTTTTCACTTATTTTTAGTGTTCAGTGTTTTAAGAACCATCGGCTAGATTATGAGTCTTGCGTTAGGCTTAAAAAGCAGCGTTGGCCGGTCCCAATGTAATTTAATTATAGTGTAGTGTTAGGTGTTATTGTAACTTAGGTTAGGTTTTATTTTACAGGTACTTTTGTATTTATTTTAGCTAGGTAGTTTATTAAATAGTTAATAACTATTTAGTAACTATTCTACCTAGTTAAAATAAATACAAACTTGCCTGTAAAATAAAAATAAACCCTAAACAAGATACAATGTAATTATTAGTTATATTGTAGCTATCTTAGGGTTTATTTTATAGGTAAGTATTTAGTTTTAAATAGGAATAATTTAGTTAATTATAGTAATTTTATTTATATTTATTTAAATTATATTTAAGTTAGGGGGTGTTAGGGTTAGGGTTAGACTTAGGTTTAGGAGTTAAAAAATTTAGAATAGTGGCGGCGACGTTGGGGGCGGCAGATTAAGGGTTAATAAATGTAGCTAGGTGGCGGTGATGTTAGGGATGGCATTTTTAATGGTTAATAATCTTTAACTAATGTTTGCGATGTGGGAGTGTGGCAGTTTAGGGGTTAATATGTTTAGTATAGTGGCGGCGACGTTGGGGGTGGCAGATTAGGGTTTAAGAAGTGTAGGTAGATTGCGGCGACATTGGTGAAGGCAGATTAGGGGTTAATAAATATAATGTAGGTGTCGGCAATGTTGGGGGCATCAGATTAGGGGTTCATAAGTATAATGTAAGTGGTGGCGGTGTCCGGAGCGGCAGATTAGGGGTTAATAATATAATGTAGGTGTTGGCGATGTCCGGAGCGGCAGAGTAGGGGTTAATAAGTGTAAGATTAGGGGTGTTTAGACTCGGGGTTCATGTTAGGGTGTTAGGTGTAGACATAAATTTGATTTCCCCTAGGAATCAATGAGGCTGCGTTAAGGAGCTTTACGCTGCTTTTTGGCAGGTGTTAGACTTTTTTTCAGCCGGCTCTCCCTGTTGATTTCTATGGGGAAATCGTGCACGAGAATGTTACACCAGCTCACCGCTAACGTAAGCAGCGCTGGTAATTGGAGTGCAGTAAGGAGCTAAATTTTGCTCAACGCTCACTTCTTGTCTGGGTTGTAAAAACCCGTAATACCAGTGCTGTCTGTAAGTGAGCGGTGAGCATAAACTGCTCGTTAGCACCGCACAGCTCAAAACGAAAAACTCATAATCTAGCCGTTTGTTTCTTTAAATTCATCACAAACTTTTCAACCAATCCATTTACATGTAGCCACAAATGTGTTATCCATAGATGTTATTACATGGCTAATAAATAACTACTGCCTCAGGTTTACATGATTTAGGTGGAACCACAAGAAATAATGGATATGGTATTTGGGTATTGGCCAAGAATTTTATTGTATAATGATTTGAGTCAGGTAGGCGGATCTGATTTGCGAACTTAGCAAATCTGTTCAAGCTGTGTTATCAGAAGGGACATATAAAGTTTACTTTATAAATAGGTCCTAGAGGTGCTTTGTTCTGGAGGTGAAGTTGGATAAAGTCTTGGGACTTGTAGCTGAGGTTGTATAGTTGTGACCTGCAATGGAGACTGGATCTCTAGTCTGATAGTTGTGGAGGACATGCTTGAAGGGAAACACAGAGTAATTGAGTGACAGTTGAGGAGGTATCATTGTAAGTATGTAAAGGGGATGCAGATATTCCCTCTTCAAGTCAGAAAGAACTGGGTCAAGTGATATTTTATATAGAAAGTGTTCCCTACAATAGAAGCAATCATGTCCCTTCTCTGGAAATTCCATACACCATCTTACCTGCAGCTGCTTTCCACAGTCCCAATATTTGTCTACAGACACAACTAAATCCTCTCTGGGTCTATATTATTCCAATTTGGCACCTGTACTATCCTTATATGGGGCTGCATAATGCCACTGAAAACTATAAACTTTTCCTATATATATATATTAGTAGACATTTTACATATGCAATTGTACAGGACTGCAGTCATTTATATGCTAAAAGTAAGCTTATACCCTACAGGAAAATGCAAGTTTAATTGATAGTGTAACCAAACAGCCTAAGCAGTCATTTATAATTGCATCTATACAAAGTATCCCCTCTCTGAAATCTAAATCAGTGTTCTTTGTACACAATTTATAGATACTTATCTCTTTTTATAAAACATAAGAACTCTGTTCTCTCTTGTTGGGACATACAGTATGTAACCTTGCTTAAGTGAACGGTCAGTTGAGGGAGAAAATGCAATATATTGCAAATTATACATACCTTCCATTCTTTATGCATGAGGAGGAATCTCAATATAAATAGATCATACTGATGTGGATTACAATATCTACTGGAATATAAATACTCTTTTATTGCTCCACTGTTAAAGGGACCGTCTACTCAAGAATTTTTATTGTTTAAAAAGATAGATACTCCCTTTATTACCCATATCAATATACTTTTTACCTCTGTGATTGCCTTATATCTAAATCTCTGCAGACTACCCCTTATTTTGGTTATTTTGGCAGACTTGCATTTTAGCCAATCTAACTGTGAAAACTGTCAAAATGCACTGAGATAAGCCTTCAAGGGCTTCAAAGTTAGCATATAAGCCTACCTAGGTTTAGCTTTGAACAAAGGGAACAAAGCAATTTGTATGATAAAAGTAAATTGGAAAATTGCTTAACATTGCATGTCCTATCTGAATCATGAAAGTTTAATTTTGACTAGACTGTCCCTTTAAGGACATTTGTCACCTGCCTTCCTCTGGGTTGGTGCTTACACTGGGATAGAGTGAGATAGTCATAGGTAAAGAGAGAGTGAGAGGTATATTTTGAGTTTATAAGTGGGTGAGTCAAAGCGCTTAGGATTGGACCTGCCTCTGTCGCTTAAATATAAGGGTGTTCTAGCTCGCCCTGAAACCAAGTAATTCTTAACCAAAATATAAAAGCGCCTAAGAGGAGGTTAAAAGACAATGCCTATTTTATTAAACAATACGGTGAGTATAACAGTATAATATAATAATCACTCAGTTGGTTGGGATGCTGACCAAACGTTTGGACTGGTCTGATGCACCCTTACTTGAATAACAATTTATAGTTAAACCATGTAAGAAACATCAATACAAAAGGTTCAGATAGATTAAAAATGTTAATAACTTGTATTACTAGGTGCACCTAGACTAAAATATAATATTGGTAAATATATTGCACATACAGAGATAATAACGGTACCCCCCCAGATGGTTGTATTGCTCTTAGTCTGATATACTTGAAAATTTAGTACTCCAATGTAATTAGTTCCGTGTGATGTTCCTTATGTGCTTATCGCTGATGTTAAAAAAAGGGGATAAAGAGGAAAACATATAATGAAGTGGGAAAAAATTATAATAAATGAACCCACTCTGGCTGTAGTTCCTGAATAAAAACAGTTTGTGTCCAAAAAAATGGTTCAATTGTGAGATCCAATTTTATAATAAACAAGTGTCCAACAGTGTTGCTCCAAACAAGTGATCCAATATAGGTGTGCCAAGGCAAATAAAAAAGGAAGAAAACAAAGTACAATACCCCCCTCAACATTAAAACACACCACCCACACACCCAACCCTACTCTAAAACCCACCCAATCCCCCCTTAATAAAACCTTACACTAACCCCTTGAAGATCACCATACCTTGAGAAGTCTTCACCCAACGAGGCCGAAGTCATCAACGAAACTGGGCGAAGTGGTCCTCCAGACGGGCAGAAATCTTCATTCAAGCCGGGCAGAAGAGGTCCTCCAGACGGGCAGAAGTCTTTATCCAGACGGCATCTTCTACCTTCATCCATCCATCGCGGAGTGGCTCCATCTTCAAGACATCTGACGCGGAGCATCCTCTTCAAACGACGTCCAACTGAAGAATGAAGGTTCCTTTAAATGATGTCATCCAAGATTCCGATTGGCTGATAGAATTCGGTTGGGTGAAGACTTCTCAATTTAGGGTGATCTTCAAGGGGTTAGTGTTAGGTTTTATTAAGGGGGATTGGGTGGGTTTTAGAGTAGGGTTGGGTGTGTGGGTGGTGGGTTTTAATGTTGGGGGGTATTGTACTTTTTTTTACAGGTAAAAACTTGTAATTATTTTATTATTTTCTGTAATTTAGTGTTTTTTTCCATAATTTAGATAATTGTATTTAATTGTATTTAATTGTAATTAGTTTAAGGAATTTATTTAATTATAGTGTAGTATTAGGTGTAATTGTAACTTATGTTAGGTTTTATTTTACAGGTAAATTTGTATTTATTTTAACTAGGTAGCTATTAAATAGTTAATAACTATTTAATAACTATTGTACCTAGTTAAAATAAATTCAAAGTTGCCTGTAAAATAAAAATAAATCCTAAGATAACTACAATGTAACTATTAGTTATATTGTAGCTATCTTATGGTTTATTTTATAGGTAAGTATTTAGTTTTAAATAGGAATAATTTAGTTAATTATAGAAAATTTATTTAGATTTATTTAAATTATATTTAATTTGGGGGGCTAGGGTTAGGGTTAGACTTAGTTTTAGGGGTTAATAACTTTAATGCAGTGGCGGCTACGTTGGAGACGGCAGATTAGGGGTTAATAATTGTAGGTAGGTTGCAGCAACATTGGGGGCAGCAGATTAGGGGTTATTAAATATAATGTAGGTGTTGGCGATGTTGGGGTCAGTAGATTAGGGGTTCATAACTATAATGTAGGTGGCGGCGGTGTCCGGAGCGGCAGATTAGGGGTTAATAATATAATGTCTGTGTCGGTGTTGTCGGGGCGGCAGATTAGGGGTTAATAAGTGTAAGATTAGGGGTGTTTAGACTCGGAGTTCATGTTAGGATGTTAGGTGTAGACATAACATTTACTGTATTTCCTCATAGGAATCAAAAGGGCTGCGTTAGGAGCTTTACGCTGCTTTTTTGCAGGTGTTAGGTTTTTTTCAGCCGGCTCAGCCCCATTGATCCCTATGGGGAAATTGTGCACGAGCAGGTTCAGCCAGCTCACCACTACCGTAAAGCAGCGCTGGTATTGAGGTGAGATATGGAGCAAAATTTTGCTCTCCACTCACTTTTCTGCGGCTAACGCCGGGTTTGTAGAAACCCGTAATACCAGCGTTATCTGTAGGTGAGCGGTGAGCATAAACTGCTCATTAGCACAGCACAGCCTTACCGACAAAACTCGTAATCTAGCCGAAAGTGTTTAGAGTGATTTATCCCTACCAAATCAGAGGTTGTAGAGAGGGTAAGAAGCAGTGTTCTGGTGACTACTACTTTTTACATTGTGAAAATGCAAGCCTGCCCCGCAAGGTCTCAAAAGTAGCATATGCTGCTTAGTACATTAATCTCTAAATCTTAATTTCAACAAAAATATTAAGGAATACATTTATTAAGTTGCATTTTCAGCTTTTTCAGCTATGTGTAGCAAGTGGGTATAAGCGAGCCTGCTGCCACATATTTAAGAAGCAGACATTGCTTCTTTTGCCTCTTCGCCACCTCAGATGTGGTGAGATCAATCACCCTGATAATCGCTCTTTCTGGGTGGTTGACATTCCCTAGTGCAATTGGTTGTGTTGGAGCAGGGGGTGGCATTGCACAAGAATCCTCTTGTGCAATGTTAAATTTTTCCGTGGAATGCAACATCACAATTGGTGACTGCCCTATGAATCTACATTTCTTTCTCAAAAAATGTTTCCTTAAATTTAGAGGAATACGCTTATGCTCTTGTGCAATTGGTGTAATGGACTGATTCATTTGTAATCCTTCAGGTGTTCAATTCCATTAAAATTACTGTTCTGTTTATTAAAATGAATGTTCTATCTCTTTGTCTGGTAATTATTTTGATTCATGCTCAGAAGAATAACATATATTAGATCCAAGTCAGAGATAGTACTACAGATTTCCATGTACATTTCCCTTGTCATTTTTTCATGTTTGTGAACCATTAAATCAAAATGTGTGCATTCTTACTTTCTAAGTAAGAAGCCTGTTAAAATTATTTTACCATATGTACAGCTATAATGTAAGCAGGTCACATGGTGATCAATGCACCATTATTTATTTAAAGGGGTTATTAAGTTCCCGTGGCAACTAAAGTACATCTAATGATCTGTGTAAGAAAATGTTGAACTTCATACTGAGATGGTGGAATTCCAAATATTTGTGGTCAGAGGTCAAGAGAGACTATAAATTATGAGTTGCATTCAATTCACTAAAATGCTAATATTTTATAAAATCAAAACAATTTGTACAACTGTAAACTAGAATGAAAGGGCTAAATAATTTGTAACATGATTCCAATGCTTTTTGTAAATTGGCAAAGTGGTTTTAAATTCACGTATTTTTAACCCCTATTAAACTTGATGTTGATCAGTTTTCTTCCTCTGTTTAGCAAAAAAAATAAATAAAAATAAATAAATAAATATATATATATATATATATATAAAGGCATCAAAAAGTTAGTGAAGCACTCCAGGTATCCAAAAGACAAATGCAAATGCAGATTGCCCAGGGACCAGGGTTCTCGTTAGGTAGTCATATAAGCAGCAAAGATTGAACGGCATTCACTGGGTCTTAATATAGAATATTTTAATAATACCTGTATATAACATTTTGGGGTCTCCCCCTTTCTCAAATAAACAAAACACCAACAGTGAACAAACTTACCCCTCCTTATGTACAGACATTGAACTGTGTGTGAGCACGGCACTGCCAACAGCGTCCGGAAGTGACTCCTCCCCCTTTGTGGTTGTGCTACGTAACTTCCGTAGCCATAGCAACCTGACGCGTTTTCGGCACAAGTGAATAAAAACATAATGGCATAGCAACAGGGTATATAGTACAATACATTTATGCAGACTCTCAAACTGACTTAAATGCTATGACAATTATAGCGTGTGTGTACCGCAAATCTAATTGCAATAATAAGGCCAATATGTAAAGGCTCACTCAGTAAATATTACTATTGAAAAGGCATAGCTTAAACCTAATTCACATGATGTTGCTAATAAACAGTAATAAAGGTTAATAGAACAAAAATGGCAGATAACAATACTAGTATATATGGACACACATCACATTATCGTAAGCATATGTAGAATAAGAAAAATTAATTCAAAAACTTATAGTTCATATTGATTAAAAATCATACTAGTTTGTAAAAAAAAATTGGTTTTTACAATATATCTGCTGATTTTAGAAAAATTGGGTTATCTATTCAAAAAGATTTTACACAAAAGCAATACTGGAACTACAAAAAATAATTCAATTAATAAATAAAAGGAATTTATCAAAAAAATAGATATCTATGGGTAGTTATTGATTTAAGAAAAAAAAAATTTTGATCCAAAAATTAATCCAAGGAAAAAATTTGGTCCAAGAAAAAAATCTCCTACTCCAACAACCAGAGGTAGATGAAGATCTTATATTAGTGACCCTTGACGTCACATCTCTATATACGGTGATCCCCCATGATGAAGGGATAAGGGCAGTGAGAAACCATCTACAGGAACATCCATATATAGGACCAAATATTGATGCCTTGACTGAGCTTCTTAAAGTCTGCCTGCAACTAAATTATTTCCATTTCGAAAGAGACTTTTACCTCCAAATTGCAGGAACAGCCATGGGGTTCAATGTGGCCCCATGTTATGCAAATTTATTTATGGCAGAGTTGGAAACAAAGATTACAAACCTCTTCAGGGATGTAATGAATGTCCTAAAAGACAAAAGAAAAAGAGGCGCTCTTGGTGCAGCAAGTTCCAATCAGCACGACAACCAGTGATCCATAAAATAGGTAAGATACTCACAAACAAATATGCACATACAGTGCAATAATGGGCGGACCGAAACTTCAGAGCCGTTCGGCTGACTCCTCAGTGGCCACTCTGCCAAGTGACGCTGTAACACCAGATAATGAATGCTGGAATCCAATCCTCCGTGATAACCTCCGTATTGACCTAGGATGATCGGCTAGGAGGTGAACGTAAAGTCCACAGACTGCTATGAGTAACAAATGATTATCCAGAGCAAGGAAGAGTAGTAAATATTTCTGTTTTAATAAAAACACTTAAAAGTTGCTTTGCAACTCGTTTCTCGGCTAACAATGCCGTTTCATCAGGCTACATAGTTGTTACACTCTACCTTGCTACCTTTTATTACATGCTAAACCAATCAGCAGTCCGTGTTACGAAAAACACCCATCTTACTGCAGACTAATCAAATGCCCTTTAATCCACACACCCCTCGAGTTCACATCTGTGCTCATTAAAAGTCTTTAGAGTTATAGAGTGTGCGGAGAACAAAGCCTATTGCTAAGACTGGAGTGAGTCCTTTCTTAAAGATGTAAAAACAAATACAAATGCAAACCGAAAGATATACAATAAACTTGATTCTCATTCAATTGGCAATGCGTAATACATAACATGCTGTATAGCTTAACCTAAATATATACGGTGACCCACCATTACTGCTAAAAAACTATTAGTTAATTAAAATACATATTCATAATTAAAAATGCTCTAATCAATGTATACAATAAGAATGATAGTGTAACTTATTCTAAACAAACAGGCTCCCAGCTATACCGAAAAGCAAACTGTTAATAAATACAGATACGTGATCATGTTTCAAGAGCATGTTCCTCCAATATACACATTGAATATAAACAATGAATTAATGAAATTTGTTTGATTTCTTTGTAAGTCACTCCATATGACGGTGTAAAGATATTACATATATTAAATAATGAACCTTTGTAAAATATCATAGACACTAAATGATACAAATACTAATAAATATAGGCACTAGATGATGCTTATACCGATAAATGTATGTTCTCGCGTGTGAATGATATTGTGTGAGTGGTGACAAAATTAAAAATAAGTAAGTGAATGTGAACCTATTAATGTAATATGTATGTCTATGTCTATACGTGATTCTAATAATAACACTACACTAAACTATTACTAATATATATTCTCCCGCGTGTGAATAATAGTGTGTGGGTGGCGACAGAATGGAAATCTAAATGTGACATAAGATGGTGATGAAATATGATACATTGAAATATTATGAAAATGTGAATGAGTATGTAGTGTTGGGTTGTGAATTGATATGCTACTATATTGACGCATCCTACTGATAATGATTAACACTTAAAATATAACGGCTAGATTTAGAGGGGTGCGTTAGCTACGCGTGTTTTTTTTACCCCGCACCTTTTAAACAACGCTGGTATTTAGAGTTCTCTGAAGGGCTGCGTTAGGCTCCAAAAAGGGAGCGTACAGTCATATTTATCGCCACTTCAACTCTCAATACCAGCGTTGCTTACAGACGCGGCCAGCTTCAAAAACGTGCTCGTGCACGATTCCCCCATAGTAACAATGGGGCAGTTTGAGCTTGAAAAAAACCTAACACCTGCAAAAAAGCAGCGTTCAACTCCTAACGCAGCCCCATTGTTTCCTATGGGGAAACGCTTCCTAAGTCTGCACCTAACACCCTAACATGTACTCCGAGTCTAAACACTCCTAACCTTACACTTATTAACCCCTAATCTGCCACCCCCGCTATCGCTGACACCTGCATATTATTTTTAACCCCTAATCTGCCGCTCCGTACACCGCCGCAACCTACATTATAACTATGTACCCCTAATCTGCTGCCCCTAACATCGCGGACCCATATATTATATTTATTAACCCCTAATCTGCCCCCCCCAACGTCGGCGCTACCTTACCTACACTTATTAACCCCACTATAATAAATGTATTAACCCCTAAACCGCCTCACTCCCGCCTCAAAAACCCTATAATAAATAGTATTAACCCCTAATCTGCCCTCCCTAACATCGTTGACACCTAACTTCAAGTATTAACCCCTAATCCGCCGACCGGACCTCACCGCTACTATAATAAATGTATTAACCTCTAAAGCTAAGTCTTACCCTAACGCTAACACCCCCCTAAGTTAAATATAATTTAAATCTAACAAAATAAAATAAATCTTATTAAATAAATTAATCATATTTAAAACTAAATACTTACCTGTAAAATAAACCCTAATATAGCTACAATATAACAAATAATTATATTGTAGCTATTTTAGGATTTATTTTTATTTTACAGGCAACTTTGTATTTATTTTAACCAGGTACAATAGCTATTAAATAGTTAATAACTATTTAATAGCTACCTAGTTAAAATAGTTACAAAATTACCTGTAAAATAAATCCTAACCTAAGTTACAATTAAACCTAACACTACACTATTAATAAATTAATTAAATAAACTACCTACAATTATCTACAATTAAATCAACTAAACTAAATTACGAAGAAAAAAAAAAACACTAAATTACAAAAAATAAAAAAAGATTACAAGAATTTTAAACTAATTACACCTACTCTAAGCCCCCTAAAAAAATAACAAAGCCCCCAAAATAAAAAAATGCCCTACCCTATTCTAAAATAAAAAGTTAACAGCTCTTTTACCTTACCAGCCCTTAAAAGGGTCTTTTGCGGGGCATGCCCCAAAGAAAACAGCTCTTTTGCATTTAAAAAAACATACAATACCCCCCAACATTACAACCCACCACCCACATACCCCTAATCTAACCCAAACCCCCCTTAAAAAACCTAACACTAAGCCCCTGAAGATCTCCTTACTTTATCTTCACCACGCCGAGTATCACCGATCCGTCCAGAAGAGGGTTCGAAGTCTTCATCCTATCCGGCAAGAAGAGGTCCAGAAGAGGCTCCGAAGTCTTCATCCTATCTGGCAAGAAGAGGACATCCGGACTGGTAGACATCTTCATCCAGGTGTCGTCTTCTATCTTCATCCATCCGGCGCGGAGCGGGACCATCTTGAAGCAGCCAACACGGATCCATCCTCTTCTTCCGGCGACTCCCGACGAATGAAGGTTCCTTTAAGGGACGTCATCCAAGATGGCGTCCCTTGAATTCCGATTGGCTGATAGGATTCAAGTTTAATCGGATTGGCTGATCCAATCAGCCAATCAGATTGAGCTTGCATTCTGCTTTTAGTTGTTGCTTCCAAAAGGGATCAACAGAAGCATTGGAGCCTGCTGTACATAATACCAATAAACATAGGATACTGTCACTATTTTGCTCTAGTGACTCCAATAGAAGTTAATAGCTACTGCTTTTCCTTGACAGTTGGTACTATATAGCTACTGTACAGATATCTGGTAGTAAGAGTTTAATTTCTCACAAACTAATCGTGTTGGCAACAGCCCTGCATCTCTATAATTGTCTAGCAAATAACCATTTTGATTAGAGAGTTTCTTTAATGTGATGGAATTTAGTTGATGCTACATTGTCAAGTATAATTATAAAGGAACTTGGGAATTAAGGTATCCTCTCCTGTTATTTATAATGTAAGGATGCCAAATAAACAAGTAATCGAGATGAATATTAAAAGAAAATATAACCTTTTGCTCAGTTTACTGGTTTTACTATTTTTTTTAATTATTATCAGTGTGATAAAAACAATCTTTGGGGCTGACCGAGGATGCAGTTTATGACTATAACTAATCTTTATCTGGATGATTTTATTTTTTCTGCTTGACGCTTTATGGAAATTATTATACGTTATTACATCTCAAGTGAAAAATTAAAGTATTAAACTATTTAAGCTAATTGAGCTTTTTACATCAGATTTTAATCCAATATTTTATCTGAGGATTTTAATTTACTTTTTAACAGAGCAGAGAAACTCAAAGACAAGTGGATCAAGACTGTAAGAAAATGCAAACAAATGCTATAGGGCCAGATGACAAGTGGAGCAGTATTTACTGCAAATACTGTTGAAAGTAAACTTTTAATGCACGTGGGATATTGCACGTATTATTTGAAAGAAAAAATCACCCATACCTCCCACCGGCACCAGCAGAAGATCGTTTGAGTATGCGTGCGCAACTGCTGATGGCAACGGAACGCATTACAAACACGATTATAGTTTAGATGTTTATTTTTATATTTATATATATCAGATTTATCAGCAATATATTTTTATTAATATATACAGTAGTGTGTGTCTCTCATGATTCCGATAGAGCATGTGATTTTAAACAGCTTCCCAATTTACTTTTATTATCTAATTTGTTTTGTTTTCTTTATATCCTTTGTTGAAAAACATAACTAGGTAGACTCAGGAGCTGCTGATTGGTGTCTGCAAATACATGCCTCATGTTATAGGCTCACCCAATGCATTCAGCTTGCTCCCAGTAATGTATTGCTGCTTATTCAACAAATGATACCAAGAGAATGAAGCAAATTAGATAATAGCAGTACAATAGAATAGAATTGTTTAAAATGTTATTCTCTATCTGAATTACGAAAGAAAAATATGGGGTTTCATGTCTCTTTAATATTCAATAAAAATATTTTTTCTTGTTTTCAGATATTTGAGTGGAATGTGCTATAAAATGTATATACATTTGCATTTATGTGTATAGATGTGTATATATGTATTTACATGTGTATTTATCTATCTATCTATCTATCTATCTATCTATATATATTGTTAATCTAGTCTGACACAAACCTTAGGTGCAGTGATCTAGCATGGTATGATGTGGCCTTGGTGGGCGGGTAATATCTGGGGGTGTTACCCGTACACTAGTGGGCTCACATGGAAACTCTGATCCAGTGGAAGAGATCCTCTGGTGGGGATTTCTTAATTACCTGCTTGAGGAGTCACCCTTTAATACAGACATTAACCACATGACCTGGAGTCTGGGAGATATACATGATACGGATCTATATGTTAAGGGGCTTATGTTATTATGTTCATTGGAGTATGGACAATGGAGGCATTAATTAACGATATATACATATGCAGGACATTCAAGAGGAGATGCAGTGCTATCTTTGTTTTATTTTCATTTTTGTTTTCTTTTTAGATATATAGTTTTTATGATTATATATACAGATAGGGGTATGTAGTTAATATCCCTAGCGTCACTAATATTGGCCTGTAATGGAGGGAAAGTTGGATGATTAATTGTATTTGCACCCCTATTCAGGTAGAATCCTATATCAATGGGCACAGATGGGCTTAAGGTCATAGAGGTATGAATCTTTCAAATACTGCCTAAAAGGATGCCCAGTAGTGAGGTACACAAGATGAAACCGGAAGTGACATTATCATCACTTCTGGTCTGAAGAATTACACAATACTAAGGTAGATGGCTTTTTAGGCTTGTTTCTGCACATTGTGGGTATGGAGTACACCAATATGTGACTTAGTAAGATTAGTAGTACATCGTTTTTTTATTATATTGTTGAAAATGTTCACCTGGCGAAGGCGGAAGTGGGGAGCCATTGTGCTGCCGGTTTGGATTTGAATGGAACGCAAGGTTGCGTTCCAAGCACATCATTTAGCACTTTTTCTGTTTGAAGTGGGAGGTATGGGTAAGCAAATGCACATATAAAGTGTTATTGTGTTCACTATTATTCACTGTTTGTTTGATCTGAGGAAAGGGAAGATCGTTCCCTGAAACGTCATCCATTAAAGCTAGCTGACTTTATTTTGTTTATCAAATCCTGAGAGTGCAGTATTTTTTGGAGAATTTATATATATATATATATATATATATATATATATATATATATATATATATATATATATATATATATACAGTCATATGCAAAAGTTTAGGCACCCCTGACAATTTCCATGATTTTCTTTTATAAATAATTGGGTGTTTGGATCAGCAATTTCATTTTGATCTATCAAATAACTGAAGGACACAGTAATATTTTAGTAGTGAAATGAGGTTTATTGGATTCATAGAAAATGTGCAATATGCATTAAAACAAAATTAGACAGGTGCTTAAATGTAGACACCATTGTCATTTTGTTGATTTGAATACCTGTAACTACCTAGCTAGCACTGATTAATTGGAACACACAATTGGTTTGGTGAGCCCATTAAGCCTTGAACTTTATAGACAGGTGCATCCAATCATGAGAAAAGGTATTTAAGGTGGCCAATTGCAAGTTGTTCTCTTTCACTCTGAAGAGTGGCAACATGTGTGCCTGAAAACAACTCTCAAATAACCTGAAAACAAAGATTGTTCAACATTATGGTTTAGGGGAAGGCTACAAAAAGCTATTGCAGAGATTTAAGCTGTCAGTGTCCACTGTGAAGAACATAGTGAGGAAATGGAAGACCACAGGCACAGTGCTTGTTAAGGCCAGAAGTAAAATATTGGAGAGGCAAAGGCAAAGGATGGTGAAAACGGTCAAAAACACCCCACAGACCACCTCCAAAGACCTACAACGTCATCTTGCTGCAGATGGTGTCACTGTGCATCATTCAACAATTCAGCGTATGGGAGAGTGATGCGGAAGAAGCCTTTTCTGCACACACGCCACAAACAGAGTCACTTGAGGCATGCAAACACACATTTGGACAAGCCAGCTTCATTTTGGAAGCAGGTGCTGTGGACTGATGAAACAAATATTGAGTTATTTGGTCATAAAAAGGGGCGTTAAGCATGGCGTCAAGAGAACACAGCATTCCAAGACAAACACTTGCTACCCACAGCAAAATTTGGTGGATGTTCCATCATGCTGTGGGGCTGTGGGGCCAGTGCTGGTACTGGGAATCTTGTTAAAGTTGAGGGTCGCATGGATTGCACTCAATATCAGCAAATACTTGAGAATAATGTTGAGGAATCAGTCACAAAGTTGAAGTTACGCCGGAGCTGGATATTTCCACAAGACAACGACGCAAACACTGCTCAAACTCTATTCTTGCATTTATGCAGAGGAACAAGTACAATGTTCTGGAATGGCCATCCCAGTCCCCAGACCTGAATATCATTGAAAATCTGTTGGGTTATTAGAAGCGGGCTGTCCATGTTCGGCAACATCAAACCTAAGTGAGCTGAAAATGTTTTTCAAGGAGGAATGGTCCAAAATACCATCACCCAGAATACAGACACTCATTACAGGCTATAGGAAGCATCTAGAGGCTGTTATTTCTGCTAAAGGAGGCTCTACTAAATATTGATGCAATATTCCTGTTGGGGTGCCCGAATTTATGCACCTGTTTAATTTCGTTTTGATGCATATTGCACATTTTCTGTTAATACAATAAACCTCATTTCACTACTGAAATATTACTGTGCCCTTCAGTTATTGATAGATCAAAATGAAATTGCTGATCCAAACACCCAATTATTTATAAATGAAAATCATGGAAATTGTCAGGGATGTCTAAACTTTTGTATACGACTGTATGTATGTATGTGTATATATATTTATATATATATATATACAGTATATATATATATATATATATATATATATATATATATAGCCCTTTTCATTCAAACACCTTGTCATATACAATATACCATTCAACCCTTTTAAAAAAATGTATTAAAATGTATATGAATATTTTTTTTATTAGATAGTGTTTATGTGAGTGTAACATTTTATTGTAATGTATTTATGTTGTGTTTGTTGAAACTTTTTATTTAGCTCTAACCCTTTACTTGAGGTCTTCAGTCAAAAGCTAACGCACGTAATTAGTTTGCGCTCATGTGGTCACATTTACTTTCAACTTGTAATATTAATGCAAGTTAACCCAGGAGAGATATTGCAATTTCCCACCTGCTCTAATGATAGCACACCACTTGTAATCTAGCCTATAGTATATTCTCATTTTATTTAGAAAATACACCTGCAGAGATTAGACTTTTACCCATAAGTTTATGATCTTAAAGGTTTGTTTTATCAGGTTCTAAAGAGGTAGGTATTAAAAACAGCCTGATGAAACAGCATTTGTTGCTGAGAAACGCGTTGCTGAAATATTGTGTATTACAATAAAGTTTACACATTGGATTTTATCTACTTGTTCCAAGTTTCAAGTTTACTTTTGTCCACCGGGTGTGCCTGATATTCCACTTACACTGTGATGTGCAGCCTGTTGTCTAAATTCCGAGCTGTACTGGCGTCTGGTCTACCATACTGCACCTCTGATTGGACTGTCCGGTCACCTGACTTCACGTCTGACATCCCGGATGCCTGTGTGAGTCTTACGGGTGACTCTGTGGGTCCCGTATCATCCTGCTCAGCACTCCGGTTGTGCCGCCATCTTTGTGAGTAGCCACCCTCAGGGGCTCCGTTACATGCTTCTTGCTTGGTGTTCCTGATGATATTACCCTATGTGGCGTCTCTCTTTTTATCCTTATTAGGTATTAAAAATATGTATTTTCCATCAGCCATAAAAAGTCTTTTGGTCTCCAAATACTATCAAATAGTATCACATTGTAACCCTGAGAGCATTTTACATAAAAAATTGCAACAGTAAGAAAATCATATTTAAAATGTATGCAATCACAGAGGCAAATATATAACAATTTAAGAGTAAATATTATTTTAAAGGGAAAAAAAATGAAGATTTCAAATTGTGTATTGTATATTAGACATGTGCGTTTCCTTTCAGATGAATTTAGTTTTTGGCTGAATTTTGGCCGATTCGGAGATTCGAATGTATTGGCACCATAACTAAAATCCCAAAAATGAATAAATCAGTTTACGAATTTTCTAATCCATTCTTTATTCATATTCAGAATTTTTCATTGTTCTAATCTAAATCGCAGTTCCCCGACACTAACTAAATCCCTAAATAATCCTATTAACGCCTAAACTGCCGTTCCCCGACATCGCCAACACTAACTAAACCTATTAACCCCTAAACCGCCGTTCCCAAACATCAACAAAACTAACTAAACCTATTAACCCCTAAACCGCAGTTCAATTAAGCTATATTAACCCCTAAATCTAACACCCCCTAACTTTAACATAATTAAAATAGACCTAAATTAAAGTTACAATTATTAACTAACTACCTATTTAAAAATAAATAAAAACTTACCTGTGAAATAAAAATAAAACCTAAGCTAGCTACATTATAACTATTTACTAACTACCTAGTTAAAATAAATACAAACTTTCCTGTGAAATAAAAATAAAACCTGAGCTTACACTAATAAAACCTAACATTACAAAAATAAAAAAAAATAGTAGTTAGGTAGTTAATTGCAACTTTAATTAAGGTCTATTTTAATTATGTTAAAGTTAGGGGGTGTTAAGTTTAGGGGTTAATATAGTTTAATTTAGGTTGTTGTGATGTGGGGGGCGGCGGTTTAGGGGTTAATAGGTTTAGTTTAGTTATTGTTGGCGATGTTTGGGAACGGCGGTTTAAGGGTTAATAGGTTTAGTTAGTGTCGGCGATGTTTGGGAATGGCGGTTTAGGGGTTAATTGGTTTAGTTAGTGTCGGCGATGTTTGGGAACTGCGGTTTTGGGATTAATAGGTTTAGTTAGTTTTGGCGATGTCAGGGAACTGCGGTTTAGGAGTTAATAGGTTTAGTTAGTGTTGACGATGTTTGGGAAAGGCGGTTTAGAGGTTAATAGGTTTAGTTAGTGTTTAGTTAGTGTCGACGATGTCGGGGAATGGCGGTTTAGGGGTTAATAGCTTTATTTAGTGTCGGATATGTGGGGGGTGCAGTTTAGGGGTTAATAGGTTTGGGTAGTGTAGGCAATGTGGGGGGACGGCAGTTTAGGGGTTAATAGCTTTATTTAGTGTTGGCGATGTGGGTGGCGGCGGCGGCGGTTTTAGATAATTTTTTCAGCAAATTAGTTATGTTAAATTAAATTGTTTTTTCCGATCCTTTCATTTTTTCGGATCCATTCTTTATTCATATGCAATTTTCTATTCTAAACTTCAGAATTGAATAATGAATATAAATAAAGAATGGATCTGAAAAAACGTACGGATCCAAAAAAACTATTTAACATAACATACAGTAACTAATTTGCCGAAATTAATTTTTCTTTTAAACTTAACTAAACTAATTTGCCGATACAAAATTAACTAATAAAACAAATGTCTATTGTATATATATATTTTGAGGCTATAAAATAATCTTTTGCTATTCTATATCTACCCATTGCAAAAATAAAAATCCTAACATTACAAAAAAATTAAAACTACATTTACAAAAAATAAGAAACACTAAAATTATAAAAAATAAAAGTAATAACAAACTTACCTGTGAAATAAAAATAAAACCTGAGCTTACACTAATAAAACCTAACGTTACAAAAGTAAAAACCTAACATTACGAAAAAAAATGAAAACTAGAATTATAAAAAATAAAAAAACTACTATTACAAAAAATAACAAACGAAATTATACGAAATAATAAAAATTATTCTTATTCTAATATCCCGTTTAAAAAAAAAACACCCCAAAATAAAAAAAATCCTAATCTATAATAAACTACCAAGGGCCCTTAAAAGGGCCTTTGTAGGGCATTGGCCTACAGTTAACAGCTCTTTTGCAAACAAATAAAAACAAACCCCTCCTAACATTACAAACCCCCACCCCCCAAACCCCCAAAATAAAAAAATAAAAACTAACTAAAAAATAATCTACCCATTACCCTGCTAGGGCATTTGTATGGGCATTGCCCTTAAAAGGGCATTCAGCTCTTTTACTACCCTTAAAAGGGCATTCTGCTCTTTTTCGGCCCATTAAAAGCCCTAATCTAAAAAAAAAACACCCCAAAAAAACCTAACACTAACCCCAAAATTGATACTCACAGTTGCTTAATCCGGTGAAAGATCTTCATCCCAGCATTGAAGCATCTTCATCCAGACGGCTCCATCTTCATCCATAGTGGGACTGACATCTTCTTCATCCCTGCGGTGGCGGAGTGGTCAATGTGCAGAGGTCCATCGGTCCGACGTAGAGGTCCTCTTTATGCGATCGTCCGCCGCACACTAAGGATTTAATGCAAGGTACCCCTTTTATATTGGGGTACCTTTGCATTCCTATTGGCTGAAAAAATAAAATCAGCCAATAGTAAGTAATTAGAGCTGATTAAATCCTATTGTCTGATTTCAACAGCCAAAAGGATTTAAGCAGCTCTCATTCCTATTGGCTGATTCAAATGCATAGGCGCATTGACTGCTCTGCCTCCGCAGGGATGAAGAATATGCCGGTCCCACGACGGATGAAGATGGAGCCGCCTGGATGAAGATGCTTCGCCGCTGGGATGAAGATCTTTCCCCGCACTTCAGCAACTGTTAGTACCATTTTTGGGGTTAGTGTTAGGTTGTTATTTTTTATATTTTTGGGGTGGTTTTTTTTCGATTAGGACTTTTAATGGGCAGGAAAAGAGCTGAATGCCCTTTTAAGGGCAGTGCCCATACAAATGCCATTTCAGGGCATTTGGTAGATTAGTTTTTTTTTTAGTTAAGTTTTTTTTTTTATTTTGTGGGTTTTGGGGGGTGGGGTTTTGTGTCAGGACTCTCTCTGCTGCCTTTGTTGTTACACCTGATCACTTACCTGCTTGTCAAACTCAGCCTCTGTTAGTCCAACCCACATCCTCTACTTAATGCTCTCACAGACAAGCTCAGGGGCTTAGTTAATTTGTTTGTATCTAGAAAGCTACTGGGGTCCAAAGAATCCTCTGTTCACTTTGTCCTTCACTGATTTATGCAACCTGTGATTATTCTCCTACTTTGCTTAAGAAACTGTCAACTCCTCTATTTTGATACCAACTAATCGCAAGTATTTTGACTTTATCTGCTAAGGTTAATTGTCGTGGTCATAATACAGACTACCTCTGTTTAAGCTGCTGTTTCCAACCTCTCTGTGCAGTTACGAACTTGTCACAATATTGTCTATACTTGCTTGCTGGAAAATGCCATCTTATTTGATACAGTGTTTATCCTCAAATTATTCTGAAGTTCATTCTTAGCTAAGTTGTTAACTGACATTTTATTCTTACCTTGCTACATATTTACTGGGAATTACTTGTGTTGTCCGTGACCGGAGTTAAGACACACCCACATCTTGCCTGTCAGTAAAGCTGAACCTCTCATTGGTGCTTCAGTGTTCTGGTCTTTCCTATAAGCGAATGTTAGCTTCTGTTACTGCACACATATAATTTGAAACAAGCAGTCATTAAACATCTGTCGTCTTCTTCACTGGTTACTCGATGTATGCTCATGTATTCCGTAGTCAAAGTTACTACGCGATATTACTGTGAATGCACTAGTGTCACTTCCTCCTGACGTCGTCATCAGTTTAAAGCACTTGTTACTTCAGATGAATACCACAACAACAATTTGAGTTACTTATCTACTTTCACCTTTATTCCTGCAACAACAAGTGTATATTTGATTGTTGTTGAACTTTATAAAGAATTGAATAACTTCACTTTACGCATAAAACAGATCTTATGTTAAATATTGATCTAGTGCCAAGTGATACATATACTTATAAATATTTACCTTCTGCAGTTGAGATCCTTAAAGAGACATACCAGGTCTAATTCACATTAGACCTTACAGTTTGTAATGTTAGGGGGTGTTTGTTTTAATTTTTTAGCAAAAGAGCTGTTTAACTTTAGGGCAATGTCCTACAAAAGGCCCTTTTAAGGGCATTTGGCAGTTTATTATAGATTAGTTTTTTTTAATTTGGGGTGTTTTTTTTTTTTAAAATGGCGTATTTCAATAGGAATAATTTTTATTGTTTTGGATAATTTTTGTTTGTTATTTTTTTAGGTTTAGGGGTTAATATAGTTTAATTTAGGTTGTTGTGATGTGGGGGGGCGGCGGTTTAGGAGTTAATAGGTTTAGTTAGTATTGGCGATGTTTGGGAACGGTGGTTTAGGGGTTAATAGGTTTAGTTAGTGTCGGCGATGTTGAGGAACTGCGGTTTAGGGGTTAATAGGTTTATTTAGTTTTGGCGATGTCAGGGAACTGCGGTTTAGGAGTTAATAGGTTTAGTTAGTGTTGACGATGTTTGGAAAAGGCGGTTTAGAGGTTAATGGGTTTAGTTAGTGTTTAGTTAGTGTCAGCGATGTCGGGGAATGGGGGTTTAGGGGTTAATAGCTTAATTTAGTGTCGGCTATATGGGGTGTGCAGTTTAGGAGTTAATAGGTTTAGGTAGTGTTGGCAATGTGGGGGGTGGCAGTTTAGGGGTTAATAGCTTTATTTAGTGTCGGCGATAAGGGTGGCGGCGGTTTTAGATAATTTTTTCGGCAATTAGTTATGTTAAATTAAATAGTTTTTTTTGGATCCTTTTGTTTTTTTCTGATCCATTCTTTATTCATATGCATTATTCTATTCTAAACTTTAGAATAGAATAATGCATATGAATAAAGAATGGATCTGAAAAAATGAACGGATCTGAAAAAACGATTTAACATAACTAATTTGCCGAAATGAATTTTTATTTTAAACTTAACTAAACTAATTTGCAGATACAAAATTAACTAATAAAAAGGAGGCTCTACTAAATATTGATGCAGTATTCCTGTTGGGGTGCCCGAATTTATGCACCTGTTTAATTTCGTTTTGATGCATATTGCACATTTTCTGTTAATACAATAAACCTCATTTCACTACTGAAATATTACTGTGCCCTTCAGTTATTGATAGATCAAAATGAAATTTGCCGAAATGAATTTTTCTTTTAAACTTAACTAAACTAATTTGCAGATACAAAATTAACTAATAAAAATTAAACAAATTTTTTTTGCATCGCACATGTCTATTATATATATACATTTTGAGGCTATAAAATATTCTTTTTGCTATTCTATATATACCCATTTTTTTCTGTTAAATAAACATTTAAAAATGTGTTTTTATTAAAACTGTTGCTTCAAAACTAAACATTCATTCAGATTAAAAAAAATGTTGGATCTACAGACAGGAATACGCCAACATTAAACAGGAGGAAAAACAGGAAAGTGGGAGACCAAAGCTCACAGGAGTGCCACATTTTTAATTTATAATATATAAATGTTTATACATGAAGGGCTAGATTACAAATGGAGCACTAATTTGCCCATTTGTGGGTGCACGATAAATAACCAGTCATTACAAGTGTCTGGTAATTGCTACCACGAGCTCTCTGTAGCAATTAATGCTCAGAAAAGTAACCAGAGATCAGATCTCTGGTTAATTTTCTAAAAGTGCTCCAAATGCCCCCAAAATAGAGGGTCTTTTATTTTAAATTTACTTTTTTTCCCATAAAAAATACTGCACTAGGCAGTTTTAAGCAGTTTAAAGTTGTTGGGTTTGGGGTGTTAGAAAAAAAAAAACGATACTGGAAAGTGACTTTACATTGTGGTCTATAGGAACTGCGTGTGTCCTGTAAATATATATATATGTATATGCTTATATACATATATATTTATGTGTTAAATATATATATATTTAATATTCCTGCCAATCGCTGCGCTACTTACCCTAGGTTCTGAGCCATGTATGATGTAGATCGCATTCACATTGCACTTTATTAGTAATACCAGCGCACATTAGCATACGTTGGTATTATTCAGTTGAGTGCAAATATGACTTAAAGGGCCACTAAACCCAAAATCTTTCTTTCATGATTCAGATAGAACATACACATTTAAACAACATTACAATTTACTTCTATTATTTATTTTGCCTCAATTTTTAGATATCCTTATTTGAAGAAAAAGCAATGCACATATGTGAGCCAATCACATGAGGCTTCTATTAGCAGCAACCAATCAACAGCTACTGAGCATATCTAGATATGCTTTTCAGCAAAGAATATCAAGAGAATAAAACAGATTAGATAATAGAAGTAAATTAGAAAGATGTTTAAAAATGCATTCTCTTTCAAAATAATGAAACAAAAAATGTGGGTATCATGGTCCTTTAAAGGGAAATGAAACCCACATTTTTTCTTTCATGATTTAGAAAGAGAATGCAATTTTAAACATCTATCTAATTTACTTCTATTATCTTATTTGTTTTATTCTCTTGATATTCTTTGCTGAAAAGCATATCTAGATATGCTCAGTAGCTGCTCATTGGTTGCTGCACATAGAAGCCTCATGTGATTGGCTCACATATGTGCATTGCTTTTTCTTCAAATAAGGATATCTAAAAAATGAAGCAAAATAAATAATAGAAGTAAATTGTAATGTTGTTTAAATTTGTATGTTCTATCTGAATCATGAAAGAAAGATATTGGGTTTAGTGGCCCTTTAAGTGTAAGAGATATTTTGTGCTTAACTCCTAATCTGGCCTGGAATTAGATATTTTTTGAGCACCTGTGTATTAAAGGGACGGTAAAATCAAAATTAACTTTAAATGGCAGCAGTGTTTCCAACATTGTTTATAGCAATGTTATACACAGTTGCAAGCACTGCTGCCATAGGCTGCTATAGACACATGCACGCTTCTTAGCTATTAGTTTACGTAGCTTTATTCATCAACAAAAACAAGAGAAGAAAGCAAATTTAATAATAAAAATATTATGCTTAAAATTGCATGTTCTATCTGAATACTGAATGTTTAATTTTACCTAACTGTCCCTTTAAAAGGAACAATATCAAATTTTGGATACATTTTAAGTCCAAAAGAATGCTATAGCTATAAGGTTGAATGGTGATCAAACACATATGGCGGTGGTGTTTTCTTTCTAGTTGTATCATTGTTTTAAAAAGCATGGTCTTTGCTATCAGTAATACAAGAATTTTTATGATATACAACTTAACAAATGTTAATCAAAATGTGACATTTATAATGAATTTTCATTTTGTAAGTTGTATATCATAAACATTCTTGTAGTACTGAAAGAAAACACCACCACCTATGTGTTTGATCAGCATTCTTTTGGACTTAAAATTTATCTAAAATCTTATATTTTTCCTTTTAAAGGGACAGTAAGGTAACATTAAACTTTCAGTATTCCGATTTTCATTTTGTAGATATAAATTTACTTAACATTAAATTATCTATTGATAATGATACATTGGGTACTAACATTCATTTCAAGCCTAGAAAATCTGATTTTGTTTTTATATTTTAACAGTTTTCAAGGATCAATTATTAAAATGCCAGTAATGTTTAGGATCAATTATTGTGTAATGTACTTTTAAAAGAGACGAGTTTCAAATGTTAACTAATAGGTTATTCCACTAAGGTACTGAACAAAGAGTTACAAAGTCTTCAGTCAATTTATTGTTACTAGAAGGAACTTTTAAAAATGGGCAACACATTTTAGTTCCTTTTGTATCACAGTTCATTCTTCTTACTTAGAGATTGCAGAGTATCATTAGACTACTTTAACATTTACTGACTAAAGATAGATTGTTGGCTGCTATAATTCTGCACCTACCATTTTTTCCCTATGAATGAAATAGCAGTTTGTGTGAAGCATTACATAGAGCAGATAATGAAACAAAATCAGACACGTTTGATTAAAACGAGCCCATTACCTTGCTTTAATTTATTTATTAAGGGCCAGATTATGAGTGGCACGCTAACAGTTACAGGCAAGCAAAAAGGGGTTTATCATGGGTTTGATAAAGCCCAGAGGGGCGAAACTCATCAGGGAGCTTTACAGTAGCATATGGGGGCTCTTTTTTAAGGGATAGGAGTTGTGAAACTATTGTAGCATTAGAGCTGTAACCTGTTGATTTCTGATTGCTCGTATAGCGGTGTCTGCGGCTAGTACATGGAGATGCTCTCTTATATAGGATAGTTGATTTAAGCTGTGACACAGAGTCTAGTTACTTATACGAAGTTATTACACTTTAAATAAGTGTTTAATAGAACAACTTAAGATTGTTGCAACTTTTAAATTCTAAACTTGAGAACAATATTTGATATTAGCAGTTAATATTGTAGGTATTACTACTAAAATGACTAATGGTTAGTAAATAAACTGTATAATCACAGAATAGTAGCGCTCTGGATCTTTAATATTTAATAAATTAACACAATATGGGAGCACAGCAGGTATTATTAATATGGAATGCTAGCAAATACTGCAACTATTATTATTGTAGCAAATAGTATGGTACTGTTTATTCTCAATTAAATTATATAAGTTTTACAGGAAGCATAATGCCCTGCAGGGATATTCTTAATTTGCTGAATAGTGATCATTTCAAGTATATGTTAAAGAGCGACTCAACACTTTGTAGAGAACTTCCAGCAATTCTAACTATAATTGTATCAATGTACTGCAACATTGAGCTTTAGATACTTGATCTATCTAGTTAAGAATAGTAGGTATTACAAATATTAACTAACTATATCAGTAACTTATCAGTACTATCTTAAGAGACTACTATCTATATACTTGCTATTATTATGGCAAATGATTAATACTAGAGTGCTTTAACAAGGGTGCTCTTTATATTCATATAACCCGAATATCGGTACTCATCCTGCCACATTACCTCCTAACAGGTTACTTACTATACATGTGTATAAGCATAACACTACACCAATACACCCCGGTTCTATTTATAAAGTTTATATCTTTGTTTGCTACACAGCATTCCTGAAACTATACATTTATTATATGTGGACCAGCATTTTAACACGGACACCACTTGCTATAAGTATTTAATTAAACAATTTTTCTCCTTTGAATTGAGTGGGACGTCCTAACATCCTAGGAGTGTATTCTGTTCATTTATATTACTTTAATTATTTACATATGTTGAATAGAAATAAACTGCATGGATGATGCTTTACTATAATTCTATAGGGGTCACATTAAATTAAACGATGATTTCAGTTAAACATTGCTCCATGCATTAACTTAGCTCTAATTATTATGGGAGGTAATTGAACCACAAAGGCCTACTTCTTAGGGTTATCTGTATTCCACTCCTCCTTCCATGGTTTTATTTTAATTATTACCTATTTTATTGTGTATCTAATAAAAGTTATCTTTTAATGTATTTTTCCTCAATTTCTGTCTAGTAGTCAGGGCAGAGAGTGCTATACCGCATCCTTTAGTGGGAATTCTTTCTATGGTTTAGTTGTGCAAAGCACCCCTCCCCACAATATTTTAAGTAATAGCACTAACTTTAGTGATAATTACATTAACTACAGTGGGAGCTTGCCCCCTTGTGGTGCTATTGCTCAAAATCAGCTCAAGTTTATCATGGGTGTTTGCTCACATCAGAGATTTGCGATATTATTAGAATTTGAAAGTAAATGCAAAAGCATGAGCACAATCTTGATTTATGCTAGAATAATTACCGCCTCCTCAGAGCTCTGGTTAACTATTTTGCAAAACAAAAAGTTGCATAAAACACATCAAAAATACATTAAAAAGTGCAGTTACACTCAACACTATCTAATAAAAGTTGTTTTTAAAAAAATGCACAAAATAAGTTATAAGGGCTCAAAGATATGAGGTCTCAGGTGTTTAAAAAAAAGCCTGTAAAGCGCTGTAACATTGAGATACATACTTATACATCCCTCAATATGTATGTTTATATATGTATATATATATATATATATGTATATATATATATACTTTCATATGTGTATGCATTTAAATATGTGTGTATATATATATATACAGTATATATATATATATATATATATATATATATATATATTAACAGACATACAGTATATATACATAAAAACATATAAATACATATGTTCCCACATATAGACCTATACATATATAAGCGCAATGGAGCCTTTTGAAGTCAAGTGTCAGAAAAGATGAAAAAGCATATGCAATGTTCATATTTAATAGTGTTATACTGTGTATTTACTGTAAATATGTAACATTCCATTGTTCTGCACATAGCAGAATATGTTCAAAGTATCTCTCTCTTCATATAGAATCATGTGTATATATAGGTATAGATATATAATGTACCAAAATACCATTTTATATATATATATATATATATATATATATATATATATATATATATATATATATATATATATACTGTATATAATGATAAATAAAACATTGGAATGTAAAATATTCATATTTTTTTATGTCAGGTCAGCGCACTTGAGAATATGTGTTCTGGTTCACGTTATCGGGTTCACGTGCAATATTCTTTTTGCACCCATTGAGTTAGCGCACAAGTGAAAACTTTTTACTTTCAACTTGTAAACGCAACCCTACATGCGCAAAGCGATCTTACTTCTAGCGGAGTTAGCGAGCAAGCAAGATCATTAAATAATGCTCCACTGCAATATGGCCGTAACTTATTTTTTTTGTGGTGCATTTTTTTAGTTAAGAAAACTGTTCAATAAGACAAAAAATATTGAGGCCCATTTATCAAGGTCAGTATGGAGCTTGTGGGCCCGTGTTTCTGGCGACTCTTCAGACTCGCCAGAAACAGCAGTTATGAAGCAGTGGTCTAAAGACCGCTGCTCCATAACCCTGCCCTCCTGCTCTGAGCAGGCGGACAGAGATCGCCACAATTCAACTCGATCACGTACGATCGGGAAGATTAACACCTCCCTGCTGGAGACCCATTGGCCGCGAGTCTGCAGGGGGCGGCGTTGCACCAGCAGCTCTTGTGAGCTGCTGGTGAAATGCTGAATACGGAGAGTGTATTGCTCTCCGCATTCAGCAACGTCTTGCGGATCTGATCCGCACTGTCGGATTAGGTCCGCAAAACCTTTGATACATAGGCCCCATTGACTCAAACTTATTTTTAAATATATATATATATACACATACATATACACTATTATTTATCTCATTTTGGCAAATACAAAATTAACAAGGAAATTGCTGTAATTAACAATAGAATAGTAAAAAAAAAAAATCCTGAAATTCTGATTAAGGAGCTGTAATAAAAATGAGAGAACTCATGCTACCAGTTAAATTAGTGAGCAATATGTTCAATTGCATCTCAAATACATATGCTGTCTGCATTAGACTTACTAAATAGGGAAATTACTGTAAGAGCATTATATATAAAAAATATTAATGATTATGAAAGTAGCCCTGCAGGCATTCAGCATAAAAACATTCATTTTAGCTACATGGTCAATTTTGGAGGCATTCCCAGTTTTCTAAAGTGAAAAATATAATTGGACTTACAGAATATTTTAATGATATAACAATGAATAAAAATCAATGTAACAAATCAGTTTTAAAGTCTTTGTTCTGTGGTTTTCGAATACATGCTGTACAATAAGCTGGTTTCAGAAACTGATGTGTTGAAAGATTTCAGCCATTGCGGTAGTTATCAATCACTTAATTAAACTGAATTAAATGAGGTAAAGATTCCTTCCTCATAGAACATAAAATCGTCAGGCTTTCCCATGGTATAAATGTTTCTTTTTTGTCTCTGAAGATCCATCAAGGTTAAGGTTTCTGGGGGAGAAAATATCGTATTTATGAAAGTTAAACGTATTTCTAACTGTTTTCTAAGGTAAAGTATACTTTCCAATTTCGTTTTCATTTTTGCAGTGATTCTTATCAATAATAAACTATTTCTGTTATACCTGGGAAAAATATCCTATGTCTTTTGGGAACAGGAAAAACTCACTTGCCCTCATTTTATAAATAGAAAAAAGCTTATATTTTAAATCCCCTTGTTAATACTGCTATACAAAAAAAAATATTTTGACTGCTATGACCTACTTTTTTTCATCCTTATATTTTTTGTTTTGATGAATTTCACTTGGGAAAAGTAGATCTCAATTGTGTCTACAAATCTATAGTTGCTGATATCTTCATTCAGTCTGTACAAACATAAGCTACATTTATTACCTTAGTAAGATTTGCAATAAAATGAGCCTTCATTATTAAAGCCTTTAAAGTTTCCTTAAAAGTCTGCATCTTAAATATAGTTAATCTGCTCTGTTTGATTGGTCCATCTGATTCTTGCTTTTCTTGGCAACAAAGATTAAAAAGTATGGAAACTTGAAAGCAATCTTAGTGTTCCAAAATGAAAAGGGACATGAAACCCAAATTTTTTTCTTTCGTGATTTAGAAAGAGCATGCAATTTTAAACAACTTTCTAATTTACTTCTATTATCTATTATGCTTCATTCTTTTGATATACTTTTCTGAAAAGCATATCTAGATAGACTCAGTAGTTGCTGATTGGTTGCTGCACAAAGATGCCTTGTGTGATTGGGTCACCCATGTGCACTGCAATTTCTTCAACAAAGGATATCTAAAGAATGAAGCAAATTAGATAATTTAAGTAAATTGAAATGTTTAAAATTGTATTCTCTACTTGAATCAGATAAAGATAAACTGTAGCACATACAGTAATTTTATAGCACTGTCCAAAAAGGGCAATTTAATATCCATTGTGGCATGGGAACATTTCCAAATCCAGGATGAAGGAAACAACCATATACTTGCCATATACTTAATGCTTGACATAAGTGTTGTACTTGATAGTTTGCATTAAAAAAACATAACAATTATAGAATTAAAGTATTTTAGTTATGTTTATACTTATAACATGTAAAACAAAGTCTTATATAAAAAAAAAGGTTTTATAAGTGTATGTATGAGTATGTGTATATATGTATGTGTGCAGTGTTCTAAGCGTATATTTCAATACAAAAGCATAGTAACAATGTAAGTGAAGATCTCCTCTATATGAGCAGAAGTTTAGCGCATCCTCACCATATCTCTTGAATAACAGCTTACATGAGTCTATAATGTGAGAGATTTAGCATTCCTCTGCTATCCAGCAACCAGATATCAGAGCACCCTAGACTATCGATTGAGCGATAAAATACCACTTTTATTTTGTAATATTAGCAAATAAATAAAAGTATTATTTAACTTGAGATGTAAGTGCACATTAGGACTAATATTTTTGCTTTCCAAAATTAATATTACGTAGCATTAGATGTTCTAGATTCATTTGATTCTACATACCTGGTCGTCTAATATAGAATGTCTGGGCTTGATAGACAGTTGAGGAGGAACTGGAGTTGGCAGCATTTTCTTATTATGATTATTATTATTATTAGCTGTTTTCCAATGTTGTTTTTACATTACATTTGCCAACAGCTATTTTGACTTTTGCATAAGATTAGGAGAGTTCTGTCTCATAGTAAGCTTCTTTATGTTAACTAACTGATACTAATGTCTTTCTTTTGTCAAGGACTTTATCAGAGGTGCTGGACAAAGAAATTGCCAGATGCTACCTAATAATCATTCCAATAGTCAAACTTAGTTAACAGATACCACATGATGTAGGAAATATGTTTTGGCCTCATTCCATTTCTGATAAAGGACAGCAGCAACATACTTTGGATGCTATACATTTTATTGTGGGTTTTTTTTCCTTATGGATACAAGGAAAGCTGTTTCCAGATGTGAATTTGTAAGAATTTCAAACTTGCCACAAGCAAGTTTCATATGGACATGTTTAACAAGGACAGTCCTCCCCTCAATGTGAAGGCTGAAATACAGAAAAATGAAACGCAGCAATGTGGAATTCACCTCATCTTTTAATTAAAAGGAAACAGAAGCCAAATCTATAATAGAGCGATACAGCCCCGTCATATTTTGTGCATTTTGTAAAGCTTGTATGTCCCTTTAACCACTAAAAATGCTTTTTAGAAATGTCTTAAAAATGCTGCTTGTACTCACTTTCAAGGGCCCTTCTACATACCTGATTTATTAAAATGGCGCATTATTTTAAATCCACTTTGATCAAGTTACTTGCTGATGTCACACTTTTTAAATTGTTTTATATTATGTTTTTGACCTTCAACTTCAAACTAAATTAAAATTCCAATAATAAAAGCATATTTTTATTTTAAGTTTAAAGTCACAGTGAAAGCAGTAAGAAGGAAAAAGATAGACCCACTTATATAATTAGAAATGTATTGAGAATAAAGCTATTCCAAAAGAAGTTATGAAAGCATCTAGTGCTTGAGATAGAGAATACTATAACAAATATAACATAAAGGAAATATAATGTTTATATTGCATGTTAATTTAGAAAGCCAGTCATTTTTTATTTTTTTTTGAATATTTTTTTATTGAGGTTTTAGAGAAAAAAAAAATATAACAGAAATCGCCTGTGAACATCATAAATGAAAAATACAGTGAGAATTGAGCAAATTATTTCAAAAATGATACAGTATGCAATAAGTAGGCTAATGAAACCTCGATTTTATGATAAATAGCATAAATGACTAACCAGTTAGCAACCAACTCTCAGGCCATACGGCCACTAAGGATATAATGAAGAAAACTGGTAGACAAATAAATAGCTTTTTTTTGTGAGCTTCAGGGTATGGAGGGGGTGGAGGATATTCAGCGGATAAGCACCGCTAGTCAAACATGGGGGAGTGTGGGGGGCGGAGCCTTATAAAAGTGCTTGGTACTGTACACAAGCTATACCTATAATACTAGTTACTACTAAATACACAAATTGTACTTGTCAACTGGGGACACTGTATTAGACTTGTTGTTATATTAAATAAGATATGAAGACTTAAGGTCAAAGTTTCTATTAAGGAGATGACTAGATTAACTAGTAGTAAGACCATTTTTCGTGTAGCTAATGGTATTGACAAATACTTGTGTATCCTGGAACAGAAGTCCAGGGATATACAGGGGTTTAAGATATATGTAGGTATCCAAATATAATGAACCTGCGATTCCGCCTTATATTGTGACATATAGCTTTAAACTTAGTAAAGACAGCATTAGAAGGTACTATTATTTACATTAGACCATATGCACAGACCTGACACAAAACTAGGGAGGAAAGGGCTACAAACAGGTCAAAATAATCATCGCGTATGTAGTTCAGATCTACTCTAATCTAGTGATTGAGTGACGTATGAGAGTCTTAGAATACAAGGACTAAGTTGTACCTCCTCAAAATTTTAATGATCCTAGAATCTTTTAATCATAATAGAAAAAGCAATAGAGCATCCCTATGTGTTGTGAATAAACTGTTATTTAGAGACTGTTAACCATGGCTAAAAAGCCTGTGCAGAGCTCCATGTGTATGTGTAGGTTTACAGTAGCGATTATCATGTTGAAAGAGGATACACCGATTATATACAGATTAACACAAGAAACAGGGTTCCAATACATTCTTGGTAATTTCATACCTCAAGTTGTGGAGTCTAGCTCAACTGTGTGCGTGTGGTGTGACTTTACCCTCTAAAGGTTGAGTGTGCAACAAAAATTATGCAACAATCAAATCTGGTCTTACAGCATATGACATGTGGGACAGTATATATATAGGGCATTAAACTTTAAAGCTTAATTGACAACCACACTCATCTGCAAGTAAAATTGTGTGATAATTAAAGTTAGCCTTATAATATGTTACCCCTAAAGCTTTTTACATACAGGGCATTAAACTTTAGGACCTAATTGGCAAAAAGGAAACTTAGGAAACAGTCCAGAAGGAACTGGAAGTACGCGCAGGTGTCTGTCTAAACTCAGGCTGGATGGCTGGGACTCTGTGTCTGTGAGAGCTGTCATAAACATTGTAAGAGTCATACATAAATACTCAGCATATATATGCCACAGTTGAAGTATCTACACCCTTAGAGAAGTATAATTATTAAAATAAAAAAAATGGTTTATACATATATACAATTCTCTCCATGCTCTATATGATTGAGTAAGGTACAGTTTCCTTGCATATATCTATATATTTACCCAAAAATAGACATTATCTAATATAGTGTGTCTCTGAACAATGTCTCTATCCTGTCAGTAGAGGCAGGCTTCTCTGAAATAATAATTCTATGAGTTATCCCAGTTGTTTGGGCATCAAAGTGTTAGTTCTAGTGGTATTGAGAGATCTCCCCTAGCACTACAGTATCTTCAGGCAATAGCCATGTGTCACTAGCGGGCAAGTTTATCTATGATAAAGTAGTTATGCATATAAGTGGGAATTAACACATTTAACTAAATCTTTGTACTTATAGAGAGAGCTTCAAAACACATCCGAACAAACTAAGTTAACCAGTAGTGTGAGACTCATGCTGAGTAAAACAAACAAGACATGCGAGTATTAGTAAGGCTGAAGAGCCAAAGAAAAGATCCCAGGTCCTCAGAGTAGTAACTTGTCATTTAGGAGTCCACGTAGGAGAGGTCACTGAAAATAATGTTAATGTGAAAAGTTCAAACACATTATAGACACTCACAAATTAACATTAGAAATATAAGGTATAGATAACTAATACATAAAACATTTTTTTTTTTTTAAAAACAGTAGTGAGATACATCTGAGTAACCCATATAAGCTATTGTTTAGACCAGATATAGTAAAAGACCTCCTATGGTGGAAAGTAGAGAGCTAAGTTCTAAGTAAGCATGATAGTATACTTTCATAAGAGTCTCTTATGGCAAGTTAGGGTGCCCACTTCCAAGTGAAGGAACACTAGAGGTCCTCTGATCTAATAATAACATAGTAGAAAGTTACCCCACACCAGATCTTACAAAGTGGGCAAAGTTCTGCATGTCAGCTAGTGTATTCTTGTAGCATCTCATGATGAGTTTGATGGTCGTATAGGCCCAGGGTTGTGATTGCATGGTACTAACTCCCTGCAGAGACATCGTGACCACACTCAGTAACTTTGAGGTAGAGCTCTCCTCGAGTAAAGAAGTGGAGTTCGGTATGGTGTTTGCGGTGGCATCGGAGAGTATGGGAGGCCATCGAATAACTATTTTGCCAACTTTAACAGACACTTCCTGATCTCCAGTATTTGACTGATCCATCAACTCAGGTAGCTGGCCTCCAACTTCATTTTGCAGAACACCTACTATCACCGCTTCTAGTGTGACCCGTCCGGGGCTGATGATCTCCTTTGGGGCCCAGTACTGTGAGTTATCCCGAGATAGTAAATTATAGGAAAGTGGCTCTGCAGACTCTCTTTCGGGGAGTGATACAGAGGTCAGTATGAACTCCGCTGGAGGTGTCGGGACCCCATGCAGGGAACTACAGATTTCTCGTAGGGAGTTCCGTTCCACTGTGAATATTTCTCGGAGCTCAGAAAAATTAGCATCAATCTTTGTCTACACCTCACGGAGCATTGCTACGAGTGCAGCCTCCATTTTGATTGCGGGTATATTTTCTTCTGGCTTACTCTTTGAATGTTGTTGGGCCAAGTGATCTTAAGGTGCGACTTGGAAAAAAATAATAGAGGCGTCAAACAAAGTCCATATATCCTCGCTATTAGAGCTGATTGCGCACTTACAGTTTCGGATGCGGTCTAATGAAGGCCCTGCACTCAAATTGTGAAGTGCTTCTGAATGTAGCTAAATTCAGGGTGCTCAATCACCGAATTTGTCCGATAACATCTTGAAGGTGTTATACAACTCTGGCTGGTTATAAGACCAAAATTATTACCGGTATACTTGTGATTGCTGTGATATAAAGCGTTTGTTTCACAGAGCTCCATGCTTACACAGCCATCATGGCCGATGTCGGCTCCGCCCCCTCCGAAAGCCAGTCATTTTTTAATTAATTGATGTTTGTAGTTGATTTCATAATTTACTGTCTGATGTTAGGCATATACAAACCATTGAAAACATAGGGCTAGATCACAGTTGAGATGTACCTTGAAGTACTAGTGTGGTTTGCAGGTGATCAAAAAGAAGCCCCCAAAATATACTGAGACTGAAATGCATTTACAGCTCCCAATTAATAGTGACAGTTATTACTGTCTGTAGTAGCCCCTATAACTTACCACAGTATCCTATGTCTCAAGTATGACCAATCCTAATAACAACAACATTATTAACCCTTACCATGGCTGACGACCACATAATCACAACTCGTAAATCCATGCACTTCTACTTAAGGCTGTTCTATTGCAAGTCCAGGTCAATGTTTATTTTGATAGGGATGAAACACCGTTAGTGATACTGGTCTCTAACAATGGTACCTATATTATATAGCAATTGGTGATATAGTAGTTGTGGTAAGAAGTTCCTTAAGGGTCATAGTAATCACCCATAATGAGCTGCAAATATTTGGTGATATACAAACAGCATGTTATCTCTACAAAGGGGCAATTTTCTTGTTATTATTACATGTAGTATCCTCATTTGTATGGTAACATTAATTTGTGTTCAATAAGTGAATTTTTGCATTTTCATAGTTCATCAAAGCTGTATCCAACGCTTATTCTGTGTTTCTAACCAAGCCCTAGTAACACAAGCTGGACAATGCACACTTTTAAACTCTCACTCTTGGCTTTAACATGTTATGAGAATTTATACTTAAAATAGACAGCTAAAGACTTACAGGAACATTAAATATTTTTAATATCCCTTAAATTTTAAACCAAGATGATCAAGTAGCATATTACATTTAGCAGTGTTACTATTTTCCATCTTTAAAAACTCAACTGATTTAAAAAAGAAAGTATAAAATAAGTTACTGGTAACAATCATACAGCTAGATTACGAGTTTTGAGTGCTATAGGGAAATTAACGACCGCCACAAAAGCAGTGGTATTTCCCCTCCCTATAGCACTACTCTTACAGGCTTTGTAATACCCGGCTTGTACGGGCGATATGGTGGCGTTGAACTCCATACCTCACCCAAATACAAGCGGTGTTTTGACATGCTCGTGCACGATTTCCCCATAGACATCAATGGCGAGAGTCAGCTAAAAAAAGCCTAACACCTGCGATCGCAGAAACAAAAGCTCCGTAACGCACCCCATTGATGTCTATGGGGAAAGAAAAAGTTATGTTTAAACCTAACACCCTAACATAAAAAACACATCTAAACACCCTAATCTGCTGCCCCCAGCATCGCTGCAACCTACATAATGTTATTAACCCCTAATCTGTCGCCCCCTACATCGCCGCCACCTACATTACAGTTATTAACCCCTAATCTGCCGTCCCCAACATCGCCGCCACCTACATTACAGTTATTAACCCCTAATCTGCTGCCCCTAAGATTGCCGCCACCTGCCTACGCTTATTAGCCCCTAATCTGCCGCCTCCAATGTTGCCACAACTATACTAAAGTTATTAACCCCTAAACCTCTGGCCTCCCACAACACTAACACTACATAAATATATTAACCTCTAACCCTAAACCTAATGTAACCCTAACCCTAACACCCCCTAACTTAAATATAATAAAAATAAATCTAAATAAAATGTACAATTATTACCTAAATAATTCCTATTACTACATACTTACCTTTAAAATAAAACCTAAGCTAGCTACAATATAACTAATAGTTATATTGTAGCTATCTTAGGTTTTATTTTTATTTCACGGGTAAGTTTGTATTTATTTTAACTAGGTAGACTAGTTAGTAAATAGTTATTAACTATTTACTAACTACCTAGTTAAAATAAATACAAAGTTACCTGTAAAATAAAACCTAACCTGCCTTACACTAAAAACTAACATTACAATAAAATAAAAAAATTAAATTAATCAAATCCAATTATCTAAATTACAAAAAAAAACACTAAATTACACAAAATAAAAAACAAAATTATCAAAAATAAAAACAAATTACTCCTAATCTAATGGCCCTATCAAAATAAAAAAGCCCCCCCAAAATAAAAAAACCCTAGCCTACACTAAACTGCCATTAACCCTTAAAAGGGCATTTTGCTCTTTTACGGTGCCCAAACCCTAAGCTAAAAATAAAACCCACTCAATAAACCGTTAAAAAACCTAACACTAACCCCCGACGATACACTTACAGTTTTCGAAGACCGGACATCCATCCTCATCCAGGTGGCAGAAGTCTTCATCCAAGCGGGCAGAAGTCCTCATTGAAGCTGACAGAAGTCTTCATCCAAGCGGGCAGAAGTCTTCATCCAGGCAGGTCCATCTTCAAGACATCCGGAGCGGAGCATCCTCTTCTTCCAATGGTCGCTGTAGAATGAAGTTTCCCTTTAAGTGACGTCATCCAATAATTAATCTTCAAGAATTCTATCAGCCAATTGGAATTTAAGGGGAAAAATCAGCAATCAGCCAATAGGATTGATCTTTCATCCTATTGGTTGATCCAATCAGCCAATAGGATTGAGCTCGCATTCTATTGGCTGATTGGAAAAGCAAATAGGATGAAAGCTCAATCCTATTGGCTGATTGCAACAGCCAATAGGAATGTAGTGATGCGGGAGGCGGCGGTTTAGGAGTTAATAGGTTAATAGTTATTATAGTGGCAACAATGTCATGAAGCGGCGGAATAGGGGTAATACATTTTTTAAGTGGCGGTGATGTCCGGAGTGGCAGATTAGGAGTTAATAAATTTATTTTAGTTTTGCAATGCGGGAGGGCCTCGGTTTAGGGGTTAATAGGTAGTTTATGGGTGTTAGTGTACTTTGTAACAGTTTAGTTATGAGTTTTATGCTACAGCTTTGTAACGTAAAACTCATAACTGGAAGGGGGTGAGAGAAAGTGCAGAGATCTAAGTGTAGATTAAACACCTGGTAAGCCCCATGTATTTTTTACTAACTACTCACAAGATAGTAGGTGAAAATAAGCACATAGGTAAAGTTGTATCCTTGAGCAGCATCCAATGAAGAAAACAGCTTCTGTGGTTATAAGCTTTTTATTAATGTTTAAAACAAGCACTAGCTTTGTATATATTAGCAAGCCGGCTACAGCAGGTGGAACCTATAAATTGAGAACACACCTTGCCTAGCCGTATGGAAATGCAATTTTAATACAATGTAAGAAGTATACAATACATAAAACATATAAACCCCTTAGCTATATTGTTGCTGCAACACACTGCTAGCTAACAAAGCTTCACAGGAGAGTATGTCTAAAAACTGTTAAAACTCTGTTTTCTTCATTGGATGCTGCTCAATGATACAGCTTTACCTATGTGCTTATTTTCACATACTATCTTGTGAGTAGTTTGTAAAAAATACATGGGGCTTACCAGGTGTTTAATCTACACTTAGATCTCTGTTTGCGCTTTCTCTCACCCCCTTCCAGCTTTTTACTATTGGTTTGAACTGACCTTAAAGAGGAGCAGCAGCTGCAGAATATAACGGGAATATTTTCCACATTTGCTGAAAAACAAGGACATCTCTGGAGAAACCTTGGGGATTTCAGAAACCTTATTTATTCTATTTATCCACTAGAGACGGTACCATAAAAAGTGTTTTACAATACAGATTGACTTTTGTTTTTCATGTTCATGTAGGGAATGAGGTAAATGTAAATTGTTTCATATTTTAGAACTTTTGATTTATGTCTTATCTAATATTATTGTATTTTTAGAGTGTTATTATTTAATATTTTTATTGGGTACCTTTAGATTTATTTATTTAGAGAGCGAATCGCTGCTTTTGTTTATTTTTTAAAACTCATAACTACTGACTTTAGATGGAGGTACAAATCTTGTGGTTACAGAGTGAACCGTTCACTTTTTGGCCTCCCAGGCAAACTCGTAATACCGGCGCTATGGAAGTCCCATTGAAAAAGGACTTTTTTAAAAAGTGCGATACTGACGTTGCGTGATGGGCAAAAAGGTGTGCGGTACACCTATACCTGCAAGATTTGTAATTGCGGCGTTAGGGAAAAAAGCATTGTTATGAAGCATAACGATGCTTTTTCACTCATAACGCCAAACTCGTAATCTAGCTGAGTATTAGATATTTAAGTATAAAATTGAAAGCGTAAGACATTTCAAACACTTAAATATCAAAGAGGTACTTGATTATTGCTTATTTTTCAGTATTATGAAAACTTTAACAAGACAAATTGACATTTAAATTTCAGATGAAGCCAAAAAAAATAATGGTGGATACATTTATACAAGTGCTCTTATGGAACGTATCCCAGACATGACTTGGTATACTTCAACCTATATGACAGGCCAAAATATCTAGAAATGATTGAGAAAAAACAGATGTCTTATGTGTCACGCCGCTCCTCGGGTTCCGGCCGCCGCTCTGATCCATTGTCATGGCCGCTGCCATGGACGCGGCGGTTGCTTCAGGCACACAGCGATGACGTCATCATCGGACCCCCTGTGTTTCCTGATGCCGGTCCGGATCTCACCTGTGCTCTCCTTGGCGTGAATTCTGCACCTATGTAAGTACCTCAGTTGCTCTCATCTTTGCCCAAGTTTAGGTGTTACTGTGTGTGCTCCTAGGTGCTTTATTACTTGTATTGCTGTATTGTCTTATCGTTACTTAACTCTGCCTGTCTGACTACTCTGTCTGTTTAACCCTTGAATTGCTGGATTGCCTTATCATTGCTGAACTCTGCCTGTCTGACCACTCTGCCTGTTTAACCCTTGAATTGCTGGATTGCCTATCATTGCTGAACTCTGCCTGTCTGACCATTCTGTCTGTTTAACTCTTAAATTGCTGGATTGCCTAACCATTACTGAACTCTGCCTGTCTGACCTTTCTATTGGTTTACCCCTGAACTGTTAAACTGCTGGATTACCTTTTGTTGCTGACCTGTGCTGGTTCCTGACCATTCTATTGGTTTACCCCTGAACTGCTAAACTGCTGGATTACCTTTTGAGAAGGGAGAAAAAAGAGAGGCGCCAACCATAAAACAGTATCGTGGATCCAACCAAAATTGACTCACAGACTTCCCCCCCGTAGTTCGAAATACTCACAAGCGGGGCGGTACAAATTCAGTGCCTGTACTAGCAGATCGGGACTGTTCTGAGTCGCCTGACAGACACACCGGGGCCAGTTCACGTCACACAGTGACCTCCAATCAACATCAGGTAGCTCCGTTAGGCTCCGACCGACAAAGATCAGCTGTATATTCTGATGGCAAGTGTCGGAGTGAGGGAATGGAATTCCAACTTTAATTTCTGGACTATAATGCAAATTCAGTGATGATTTGAAGGGGTGTAATGGCACTTGCTAGCAAATCGACTGTATCCAGGGTCTACAGTTGGTGGCAAACTGACCTCACACTGCTAAACTTCAGTGTAACAGAAGACCATAGAAAACTGTAGAAAAAAATATACTGTAAGCAATGAGACTAATGCCACAGCGCCCTCTATGGTGCCTCTATTGATTACCTTTTGTTGCCAACCTCTGCCTGTTCCTGACTATTCTATTGCTTTACCTCTGGACTGCTATACTGCTGGTTTGCCTTTCTGTTGCCGAACTCTGCCAGTCTCTGACCATTCTCTGTCTCAATCTTATTGCCATGAAAGACTACCCTGTCTACTGTAAGTACTGCTTACCTCATTTCTTAAATTCACTTTATTCTGTTATATTCCCTTATCCTTCACTTGACTCCAGGATAAGAAGACTACTGGCCAAGTTTGGTCTGATAGGGAAATATCCCACGAGCATTACATTATGCTTACAGTGTTATCTATCAAGTAAGTAATGAGTGTTACGGTATATGAATAGTGGGAGGTTTTCCTGATCCAGTAAAAGACCGTTTCACATACAAATGATCTGCAATAACTCAATGAAATTGAATCAATTTCATAATCTAGGCCATTTGTACCTCTTACAACACATTTGTGTCTGTAGGATAATAACTATATGTATACTGTATTTTTAAGCTTAATATATTTACATAAATTGAAACACCCCCATTGCTTTAATAACAATAATGAATTATCTAGAGAAAAAAGATACGTGATTAATGCTACATTCAGGCCATATTGATCACATATTATTTGTATATATTTGTCATTTTTGTAGGCTCTATAGAATCCTTAAGCTTATTAATGTAACTTTTTTATGGGTGCACATTATATTGTACAAAAATAACCTATAAAATCCAATGAATATTTATGTGAATTCCAAAAATTACACTAATCTTGATAACAGCAAAATTGTGCATGTGATTACTTTATAGGTTTCCATTAAAATATTTGAACCACTAGCAAAGCTAAGCTTCTTTCCCAGAGGTTTAATGTTTTTAGTCACAGCTTCATTGGTACTGGGCTTCCTATGGCTTTAAAGGTAACATAAGAAAAAAATGAGAAAAGAAGAGAAAAAGAAGAATTGAAATAAAAATGTAATGGGGATGGGCAATAAATGCAGACAGAAACAATATTAAAGTAGCAGAAGAGATGGATGAATTTATTATGTCCATCTTCTTGCAATCAGCAAATGGCAAGAACGGGATAGTTATAGAATGCAGTCATGTTTTATGCACAATAAATTAGTCAGTCAGGTTGCCAGGTTGCACATGCTTTGCAAACAGTTAAAATACTGACAGGTACTGCAGAGAACTGCTGGTGATTCAATCAACAGTGTTAGTTGAACTACCCATTGGTGTGACTAGCACTGCTTATCATGTCAGTGGCAGTTTCTGCTCATGGCCAGCAGTTCTATGTGGCTCATGAGCAATATTCTAACCATTTGCAGGGGTTAACACATAGGACCAGATTACAAGTGGAGCAATTATTAACACTCCCGCTTGAGCGTTAGTTACGCTAGAAGTAAGCGATCTGGGTTGCGCTCATGGTCCTTAGCAGGTCTTAAAATGAGGTAATACAACCTCAGATTAACAACAATACATGACATATTACACCATGTCATGATTTATTTAGAAAAAAAAATTCAAAATGGAGAAGCCATGTGTGAAAAACTAAGGCCTAGATTTGGAGTTTGGCAGTAGCCGTGAAAACCAGCGTTAGAGGCTCCTAACGCTGGTTTTAGGCTACCTCCGGTATTTGGAGTCACTCAAAAAAGGGTCTAACGCTCACTTTTCAGCCGCGACTTTTCCATACCGCAGATACCCTTACGTCAATTGCGTATCCTATCTTTTCAATGGGATTTTTCTAACTCCGGTATTTAGAGTCGTGGCTGAAGTGAGCGTTAAAAATCTAACGACAAAACTCCAGCCGCAGAAAAAAGTCAGTAGTTAAGAGCTTTCTGGGCTAACGCCGGTTCATAAAGCTCTTAACTACTGTACTCTAAAGTACACTAACACCCATAAACTACCTATGTACCCCTAAACCGAGGTCCCCCCACATCGCCGCCACTCTATTACATTTTTTAACCCCTAATCTGCCGACCGCCACCTACGTTATACTTATGTACCCCTAATCTGCTGCCCCTAACACCGCCGACCCCTATATTATATTTATTAACCCCTAACCTGCCCCCCACAACGTCGCAGCCAGCTACCTACAATAATTAACCCCTAATCTGCCGACCGCAAAGAGCCGCCACCTACATTATAGCTATGTACCCCTAATCTGCTGCCCCTAACACCGCCGACCCCTATATTATATTTATTAACCCCTAATCTGCCCCCCTCAACGTCGCCTCCACCTGCCTACACTTATTAACCCCTAATCTGCCGAGCGGACCTGAGCGCTACTATAATAAAGTTATTAACCCCTAATCCGCCTCACTAACCCTATAATAAATAGTATTAACCCCTAATCTGCCCTCCCTAACATCGCCGACACCTAACTTCAATTATTAACCCTTAATCTGCCGACTGGAGCTCACCGCTATTCTAATAAATGTATTAACCCCTAAAGCTAAGTCTAACCCTAACACTAATACCCCCCTAAATTAAATATAATTTTAATCTAACGAAATTAATTAACTCTTATTAAATAAATTATTCCTATTTAAAGATAAATACTTACCTGTAAAATAAACCCTAATATAGCTACAATATAAATTATAATTATATTATAGCTATTTTAGGATTTATATTTATTTTACAGGTAACTTTGTAATTATTTTAACCAGGTACAATAGCTATTAAATAGTTAAGAACTATTTAATAGCTAAAATAGTTAAAATAATTACAAATATACCTGGAAAATAAATCCTAACCTAAGTTACAATTAAACCTAACACTACACTATCAATAAATTAATTAAATAAAATACCTATAATTATCTACAATTAAACCTAACACTACACTATCAATAAATAAATTAAATACAATTCCTACAAATAAATACAATGAAATAAACTAACTAAAGTACAAAAAATAAAAAAAAACTAAGTTACAAAAAATAAAAAAATATTTACAAACATAAGAAAAATATTACAACAATTTTAAACTAATTACACCTACTCTAAGCCCCCTAATAAAATAACAAAGCCCCCCAAAATAAAAAAATGCCCTACCCTATTCTAAATTACTAAAGTTCAAAGCTCTTTTACCTTACCAGCCCTGAACAGGGCCCTTTGCGGGGCATGCCCCAAGAAGTTCAGCTCTTTTGCCTGTAAAAAAAAACATACAATACCCCCCCCCCAACATTACAACCCACCACCCACATACCCCTAATCTAACCCAAACCCCCCTTAAATAAACCTAACACTAAGCCCCTGAAGATCATCCTATCTTGTCTTCACCATACCAGGTTCACCGATCCGTCCTGGCTCCAAAATCTTCATCCAACCCAAGCGGGGGCTGGCGATCCATCACCCGGCGGCTTAAGAGGTCCAGAAGAGGCTCCAAAGTCTTCATCCTATCAGAATCAAGATCAATAGAATGCGAGCTCAATCTGATTGGCTGATTGGATCAGCCAATCGGATTGAACTTGATTCTGATTGGCTGATTCCATCAGCCAATCAGAATATTCCTACCTTAATTCCGATTGGCTGATAGAATCCTATCAGCCAATCAGAATTTGAGGGACGCCATCTTGGATGACGTCCCTTAAAGGAACCGTCATTCTTCAGTTGGACGTCGCCGGATGAAGATGGGTCCGCGGTGGAGGTCTTCAGGATGGAGCCGGTCCTCATCGGATGAAGATAGAAGATGCCGCTTGGAAGATGATGGTTGCCGGTCCGGATCTACTCTTCTTCCCGGATAGGATGAAGACTTTGGAGCCTCTTCTGGACCTCTTCAGCCGCCGGATGATGGATCGCCAGCCCCCGCTTGGGTTGGATGAAGATTTTGGAGCCAGGACGGATCGGTGAACTTGGTATGGTGAAGACAAGGTAGGATGATCTTCAGGGGCTTAGTGTTAGGTTTATTTAAGGGGGGTTTGGGTTAGATTAGGGGTATGTGGGTGGTGGGTTGTAATGTTGGGGGGGGTATTGTATGTTTTTTTTTACAGGCAAAAGAGCTGAATTCTTTGGGGCATGCCCCACAAAGGGCCCTGTTCAGGGCTGGTAAGGTAAAAGAGCTTTGAACTTTAGTAATTTAGAATAGGGTAGGGCATTTTTTTATTTTGGGGGGCTTTGTTATTTTATTAGGGGGCTTAGAGTAGGTGTAATTAGTTTAAAATTGTTGTAAGATTTTCCTTATGTTTGTAAATATTTTTTTATTTTTTGTAACTTAGTTCTTTTTTATTTTTTGTACTTTAGTTAGTTTATTTCATTGTAGTTATTTGTAGATATTGTATTTAATTAATGTATTGATAGTGTAGTGTTAGGTTTAATTGTAGGTAATTGTAGATATTTTATTTAATTAATTTAATGATAGTGTAGTGTTAGGTTTAATTGTAACTTAGGTTAGGATTTATTTTACAGGTAATTTTGTTATTATTTTAACTAGGTAACTATTAAATAGTTCTTAACTATTTAATAGCTATTGTACCTGGTTAAAATAATTACAAAGTTACCTGTAAAATAAATATTAATCCTAAAATAGCTATAATATAATTATAATTTATAGTGTAGCTATATTAGGATTTATTTTACAGGTAAGTATTTAGCTTTAAATAGGAATAATTTATTTAATAAGAGATAATTAATTTCGTTAGATGTAAATTATATTTAACTTAGGGGGGTGTTAGTGTTAGGGTTAGACTTAGCTTTAGGGGTTAATAAATTTATTAAAATAGCGGTGAGCTCCAGTCGGCAGATTAGGGGTTAATAATTGAAGTTAGGTGTCGGCGATGTTAGGGAGGGCAGATTAGGGGTTAATACTATTTATTATAGGGTTAGTGAGGCGGATTAGGGGTTAATAACTTTATTATAGTAGCGGTGCGGTCCGGTTGGCAGATTAGGGGTTAATAAGTGTAGGCAGGTGGAGGCGACGTTGTGGGGGGCAGATTAGGGGTTAATAAATATAATATAGGTGTCGGCGGTGTTAGGGGCAGCAGATTAGGGGTACATAGGGATAATGTAAGTAGCGGCGGTTTATGGAGCGGCAGATTAGGGGTTAAAAATAATATACAGGAGTCAGCGATAGCGGGGGCGGCAGAATAGGGGTTAATAAGTGTAAGGTTAGGGGTGTTTAGACTCGGGGTACATGTTAGAGTGTTAGGTGCAGACGTAGGAAGTGTTTCCCCATTGCAAACAATGGGGCTGCGTTAGGAGCTGAACGCGGCTTTTTTGCAGGTGTTTTTTTCAGCTCAAACAGCCCCATTGTTTCCTATGGGGGAATCGTGCACGAGCACGTTTTTGAGGCTGGCCGCGTCCGTAAGCAACTCTGGTATCGAGAGTTGCAGTTGCGTTAAATATGCTCTACGCTCCTTTTTTGGAGCCTAACGCAGCCTTTCTGTGGACTCTCAATACCAGAGTTATTTTTATGGTGCGGCCAGAAAAAAGCCAGCGTTAGCTACGCGGGTCCTTACCGACAAAACTCTAAATCTAGCCGTAAGTAACTAAGGTGCTTGTAGAAGCACCTTTAGCAGCAATAACTTGAAGTAATTGTTTACTGTATGACTTTATCAGTTATTAACATCGGTGTGGAAGAATTTTGGTCCACTCTTTTTTTACAATGTTGATTCAGTTCATTGATGTTTTTGGGGCATTGGTTTATGCACAGCTCTCTTAAGGTCCTGCCACAGCATTTCAATCCGGTTGAGGTCTGGACTTTGACTGGGCCGTTGCAACACCTTGATTCTTTTCTTTTTCAGCCATTTGTTGTAAGTTTGCTGGTGTGCTTGTGATCATTGTCCTTTTGCATGACCCAATTTCGGCCACACATTTGACTCTAGAATACTTCGTTATACAGCGCTGTTAGGATGCATTGAATTTCATAACAGTGGGGAAGGGTTTTATTTTTGGATTAGGTGTTAGTTGTTAGCAGATGCTTCAACCTGGAGAAGCTATATAATTTAGGAGCTATGTTATGGAAGAAGTTTAGCTAGTTTTTAGAAAAATATAACTTGGGATGAGATTGCAAGGGAAATAGGGTTGGTATGGTTAGGGTTAATAAAGTTGGAGGGTGCCTGTTAGGGTAAATAATCAGAAGTTTGTATTTACAGGGTTGTTATACTGATATCTGAATAATATAGGTACCTGTGTTACAACTGCCGGGGTCAGATAATCCTTACCATGTTGGTCATTATCACAAACCATAATGAGTTCCAATTAATTATTGACACCTATCTTGTAATGTGTCAGTGGATTATAGGGTTTGGAATTTCGTTCTGTCATAAAAAAGGAGCCTTTAAATAAAAAAAATAAAAAAATGTCTCATTTGTTTTCATAAATGTACTATGTTTCTGCCACAGGAGTAATATCTAGGTAGTAAGGGGCAAAGGAACTGGTGCACAAGTTATTATATATTCCTTTAGTAAATAATGTAGTAAACTGCATAGGTGTGTAAATAAATTTACATTATAATTCTCATAAGACATGCCTCAATATGCAGTGATAGATTTGATAGATACAGTCTAGTCAAAATTGAACTTTCAAGATTCAGATAGGGCATGCACTTTTGAACAACTTTCCAATATACTTTTATCATCAAATTTGCTTTGTTCCTTTGGTATTCTTTGTTGAAAGCTAAACCTAGGTAGGCTCATATCTTTGCTAATTTCTAAGACATTGAAGGCTGCCTCTTATCTTTGACAGTTTTTCACAGCTAGACAGAGCTAGTTCATGTTTGTTATATATATATATATATATATATATATATCACTGTGCTCACTCCTGTGGAGTTACATATGAGTCAGCACTGATTGGCTAAAATGCGAGTCTGTCAAAAGAACTGAAATAAGGGTGCAGTTTGCAGAGGCTTAGATATAAGATAATCACAGAGGTAGAAAGTATATTAACGTAACCGTGCTAGTTATGCAAAACTGGGGAATGAGTAAAAATTTGAGTATCTATCTTTTTAAACAGTAACTTTTTTTTTTAATAGACGGTCCCTTTAACTACCAGAAGTAGTTTGCATAAAAGTTAATTTCAGCTAGCACCATTTACAATTATACACAGTTATTGCAACCATGCTGCTCCCACATTCAAATACCATGTGGTGTTTTTATACTTTGAATAAATAAAACATTATTTTAGAACCAGTGCTAAACAATTCTGTCTGTGACATTAGCTTTTTTGCATTATACACAGCATTAACTTGTTTTTCATTACAAGTATAGCTCTCATAAGACAACCAGTACACCATTAGTGTATACCATAATGACAACAACAGACCAGGTGCTGCATGTAATTTGTCTAAATCCTATTTATTAATGCATAATATGAGTCACATTGTTGTCTCTTTTATATGCAGTATCACTTATTATGGCCAATTCAGTGCAGATGCTATTTGCAGTTCCGCTTGCAGTACTGCATGATATACAATAATGGGTGCATAAACAGTTGTAAATCTGTATACTGTAGCTATAAAACTGAATTCCATATATGCTGTAATGTCTCTTTACAAACACTGCTGATGTTAAAGGATACATGTCAGCTAAGTAGCATAAAGAATAAATATGAATAATAATAAGTAAGGATGTGCATATTATATGATATTTTATCTTGTCAGTTGTTCCCATACTCCACAGGAGCTGACAATATTCATTTTCTTCACAATAAACCTTTGTTTAACTACCAAATGAAAATTAAAACAGAAAGGGAGAAATAAAAACGACTCACCTAAACACACATATATTTGTAAAAATATGTCACATGATACCTCTTTTTGTTATTTAATTAAAGGGACATTGTGCTGTAAAATGTTCACTTCTATAATATGTTCCCAATGATACCTGCAGTAGTGTATTAAACTGTTTACAAATAGCTAATTAACTTTATTTTGACATTGCACATGCGAGCCTGCTTCCCACAATGCAAGAAGCAGCGGTTATCAGACTGCTGCTGCTCACACTCTTCGCCACCTCTGAGGTGGTGGAGAGAAATCACCCAGAGTGAGCTCGACATGCCCTTCTCTCTCACGACTGGTCACGCGAGAGAAGGGGCGGACTTTACACGCTAACTGGAGAGTGTAATGATACATACATGCAGCAGATGAACAGAATCTGCTGCCAATATGCCACAAAGCCGAGTAGACAAAGAGGCCTATTTATCAAAGGTCTGTCGGACCTGATCTGCTATAGAAAGATATGCAGACAGGAGACAGCAGCAGAAATCAACAACCCAGTGTGGTGGGAGGGAGAGACAGGCCCACATAAAATGGTATTCCGGCAGGTACTTTGAAGACAATTGACTCTTAGCAAGCCTCTTTCCTGAGTACATTGGGGCCCATTTAACAAGCTCCGTATGGAGCTTGTGGGCCTTTGTTTCGGGCGAGTCTTCAGACTTGCCAGAAATACCAGTTATGAAGCAGCGGTCTAAAGACCGCTGCTCCATAACCCTGTCCGCCTGCTCAGAGCAGGCGGACAGGAATTGCCAGAAATCAACCTGATCGAGTACGATCGGGTTGATTGACACCCCTGCTGGTGGCCAATTGGCTGCGAGTCTGCAGGTGGCGGCGTTGCACCAGTAGCTCTTGTGAGCTGCTGGTGCAATGCTGAATACGGAGAGCATATTGCTCTCTGTATTCAGCGAGGTCTTGCGGACCTGATCCGCAGTGTCGGATCAGGTCCGCAAAACCTTTCTTAAATAGGGGCCATTGTCTCTTAAACAAGATTATGTCAAAAACTGCTGGAGGAAAGAAAAAAACATCCCTGTGATTGCATGCCTGCTAGTTAGGGTTGCCACCTCGGCCATGTTTTCCTGGACACTTATGAGTTACGCATGCTGCAGGGTAGAACATGAATTGTGCCTCTGGACATCACATGAATAGTGCACAATATATGTTCCTCCCTGCTTACCCTGCAACATGCGTAACTCATAAGTGTCCAGGAAAACATGGCCGAGGCGGCAACCCTACTGCTAGTACAAAGATTAGGGGTGCCTCCATAATATGCATGTAAGGCATCCAGCATCAGTGCAGTAACTGTGAAAAATGTCAGTTACTGAGTATACAAATCACTTTGACAGCCAATCACATTGATTATATTCTTTAAATGCAGCCTAGATAACAAAATCTTGCAATGCATGTTAGTATGAGGCTCAGTGGGCAATCACTGGATGTCTCAGGAGAGAGGCAGTCCAGTGATGCCCAAAAAAGTGGCCAATGGTCTTGTGATAACTGTGGCAGGCAGCCACAGTTATAGCATGTCAAAAAAGACAAGACATTGTTTGTTAGCAATGGCTTGTCTAGGCCCCTCTCATTCTGTAGCAGTAAACACATATCGTAAAAAAGTATTGAATTTATTTTAATAAGGTATATAATTTTATTCCATGAAAAGGGCAAATGTATGGGCATTCAGCTCTTTTGCTGCCCATCCCTAATCTTGAAAAAAAAAGCCCCAAATACATACTCACGGGTCCTGAAGTCCAGCGGAGAAGGTCCTCTTCCATGCGGTGAAGTCTTCTTCCAAGCAGCCGACATCTTCTTCCAAGCGGGGACCTCTTCTTTCTTCATCCAGTACAGTGGAACTGAAGACCGGTAATGGTGGAACTGAAGACCAGCGACCGCAGAGCTATGGAGCGTGGAGGACCCTCTTTTTCCGATCGCCGTTATACACTGAATAGTGAATTCAAGGTATGCAATTAAAGATGGTTTCCCTTGAATTCCTATTGACTGGTTTGATTCTTCAAATTCAAATCAGCCAATAGGATGAGAGCTGCTTAAATCCTATTGGCTGTTCGGTAGATTCTTTCACCACCCTGCCATTTTCGGATTCCAACTGGATGCAGCTTTGCTGCATCCAGGTGAATTCTTTTGGCTGCACACGCAGCCAACATTCTGTTGGCTGCCTCGCACTGCCAACATTCCATTGAGGATGCGTGTGCAACTGGCGACGGACATTACAAACGCAATTATAGTATAGATAGTCCAAGCAAAGCAAATTTTAGCGTTAAACTAATAATTCCATCTTTGTAGCATTTGCTATAAATTACTCAGAAACCTAGTCTTATGGGGTATTCCGAAAAGCAGGACAACATAATAATTTTATGGAGGTATTTTTTTAGCTACACTAGTTTTGTAGAAATTATTATAAAGAAAACTGAAATTTTTTTTTGTTTTTTTTCCATTTTGCGTCGTTTTCATTATTAAATTTCTATGTGTTGTTATTTTATATACGCATATAGGGTATCATAGGAAATACCTCTTTGTCTGTTAAAAAAAAAAAATGTGCTTAAAGGGACATTGAACTCAAATTTTTTCTTTCGTCATTCAGATAGAGCATGCAATTTTAAGTAACTTTCTAATTTACTCATATTATCAATTTTTCTTCGTTCTCTTGCTATCTTTATTTGAAAAAGAAGTAATCTAGGCTTTATTTTTGGTTCAAAACTCTGGAAAGCACTTTTTTATTGCAATCAGCCAATCGGATTGAACTTGAATCTGATTGGCTGATTCAATCAGACAATCAGATTTTTGTAACTTAATTCCGATTGGCTGATAGAATCCTATCAGCCAATCGGAATTCGGCGGACGCCATCTTGGATGACGTCATTTAAAGGTACCTCATTCGTCGTTCAGTCGTCGGCCGGGATGGATGCTCCGCGGCGGCGGAGCCAAGAAAGAAGATTGAAGATGCCGCCGGAAGGATGAAGACTTTGCTGCCGCTTGGAGGAAGACGTCGCCCGGATCGGATGAGGAGTTCGGCCCTGTGTGATGAAGACAAGGTAGGGAGATCTTCAGGGGGGTAGTGTTAGGCTTTTTTAAGGGGGGTTTGGGTGGGTTTAGAATAGGGGTATGCGGGTGGTGGGTTGTAATGGGGGGGGTATTGTATATGTTTTTAAATGCAAAAGAGCTGAATTCTTTGGGGCATGCCCCACAAAAGGCCCTTTTAAGGGCTGGTAAGGTAAAGAGCTTTGAACTTTTTTTAATTTAGTATAGGGCAGGGAATTTTTTTATTTTGGGGGGCTTTATTATTTTATTAGGGGGCTTAGAATAGGTGTAATTAGCTTAAAAATCTTATAATCTTTTTTTATTTTTTGTAATTTAGTGTTTGTTTTTTTGTGTAATTTAGTTTAGTTAATTTAATTGTATTTTTAGATAGATATTTGTAGTTTATTTAATTTCTTGATAGTGTAGGTGTATTTGTAACTTAGGTTAGGATTTATTTTACAGGTAATTGGGTAATTATTTTAACTAGGTAGCTATTAAATAGTTAATAACTATTTAATAGCTATTAGACCTAGTTAAAATAATTAACAATTTACCTGTAAAATAAATATTAACCCTAACATAGCTACAATGTAATTATTAATTATATTGTAGCTATCTTAGGGTTTATTTTATAGGTAAGTATTTAGATTTAAATAGGAATATTTTAGTTTATAATATGAATTAGATAAATTTAATATAAATTTAGTTAGGGGTGTTAGGGTTAGATAGAGTTAATATAGTTAATATAAATACTATAGTAACTATATTAACTATATTAACCCTAATATAATTAGGGTTAATATAGTTAATATATATAATGTAATAACTATATTAACTATAATATACTTAGGGTTAATATAGATAATATAGCTGGCGGCGGGGTAGGTAGATTAAATTAGGGGTTAATAATATTAATATAGGTGGCGGCGGTATAGGGGGATTAGATTAGGGGTTAATAATTTTTATATAGGTGGCGGCGGTTTTAGGGGTCAGATTAGGGGATAGATAAAGTAGATTGCGGCGGTTTTAGGGGCTCACAGTAGGGGGTTAGTTTATGTAGATGGCGGCGGGGTCCGGGAGCGGCGGTTTAGGGGTTAATAACTTTATTAGGGATTTCGTGGGGGGGGGATCGCGGTTGACAGGTAGATAGACATTGCGCATGCGTTAGGTGTTAGGTTTTATTTAGCAGATCGCGGGTGACAGGTAGATAGACATTGCACATGCGTTAGGTGTTAGGTTTTATTTAGCAGATCGCGGGTGACAGGTAGATAGACATTGCGCATGCGTTAGGTGTTAGGTTTATTTTCTAGCTAGTTTAGGGAGTTACGGGGCTCCAATAGTCAGCGTAAGGCTTCTTATGGCTGCTTTTTGTGGCGAGGTCAAAATGGAGTAAGTTTTCTCCATTTTCACCACGTAAGTCCTTACGCAGCATATTGGATACCAAACTGCGCTGGTTTGGTATACCTGCCTATAGCCCAAAAAACTACGGGCGACGGCAGAAATATACGGGCGTAACTTCTAGGTTATGCCGTATATGTGATACCAAACCAGCGCAAATATTGGTGTCGCCGGCTTTTGCGGGCGACGATTTTTTATCGGATCGACCCCCAGGTTTCATGCATACACTTTATTTTAAGAATTGTACCCAAACCAGTAATTATTAGAATATGCAAGCAAAGTGTCATAAAATCATACAGTTACAAGAGTGGTGAATATAAATTGCATTAATTAAAAATAAAAGCAAATCAATATTCATCCACAAATTAAAGGGACATTGACATTTAATTAGTACATGTTTTAAAAACATTCCCTTGAGAGGACTTTTAAGTGGTATATTCTCATCTCAATTACGGTTAACAATTAAGGACTCATATAAATGAGCTCTAGAGCAAATCAAATAATTGTTATGCAGCATATAAGAGGGTCAGGGTCCAGAGAATGCACTCCACAGTTAAAATTTACAGGAAAATCAGGCAAAGTTTTTTTGTTTGTTTTTTACTATACATAATTATACATTTTTACAGGCAATTGCATTTTGAGTTTAATGTCCCTTTAAATGAAATCTCTGAGGGCGGAGACTGACTGAGCTTGGAGATGGCCGCATAGTCTCTGAGCTCCGTGCTGCGGATATCTAAAGTCGGCGATGAAGCTACAGAACAGAGCCAAGCTTTCTTTCAAGAGCAGATGGAAGGAGGTTGACACCCGGAGTACCCATCGGCTGATCAACCAGGAGCACACACAACACCTCGGGCCACCTATCTAACCGACACCGCGCACTTGCGCCAGAAGGAGTAAGGCCTACATTGAGGAGCCTAACAATGCCACACACCTCTGGTCTCCACACAGAAGCTACCTGACATACCAGATAGCTGGTACTTACCTCGGAGACACAGAGGACATCGAGGGCCCGAGGGATGAAGAGTGGCTGCCCATTCTGACCGTTCCGGTCTGGCAGCGTCACACAGGTAGGCCGCAGATGCAGGTACTTAAAGCGTGTCAATGTGTCATGCTGTATACCGCACCAAACAGCAGGTGGCCTAAAAATAGCCCAAAGTCTCTGAAAATAGTCATCAAGACAGAGGACATGAAATTTAACACTATACCTTAGCATGGATAACCCCTATATCTAGACATTTATATTAACTATATATCATTAAGCAGTGAGGATATTTTGGGCGGTAACTGTGGGAAAGGGGGCTAAAGAAAATGTTTCCCTTTTGTTGCGCACAACACAATAAACAGGTGCTAAGGCTGAACTATTATAGCTACTAACATAAAAAGAACGCAACAGGGTGAACTGAGAGACATTTAAAAGTGAAACTACTGAACAGCCTCTCCCTCTTTTTGCAAATTAAATAAAGAGAGATAGAAGATTGGGGCATACCTTCAGCCTCAGTAAAAGTTTAAACAGAGTAACATCACAAATGTTTCCATCTACTCTCTAAACTAACATTCACACTTAAAGGGACACTGTACCCAAATTTTTTCTTTTGTAATTCAGAAAGAGCATGCAATTTTAAGCAACTTTCTAATTTACTCCTATTATCAATTTTTCTTCGTTCTCTTGCTATCATTATTTGAAAAAGAAGGCATCCAAGCTTTTTTTTGGTTTCAGTACTCTGGACAGCACTTTTTTATTGGTGGATGAATTTATCCACCAATCAGCAAGGACAACCCAGGTTGTTCACCAAAAATGGGCCGGCATCTAAACTTACATTCTTGCATTTCAAATAAACATACCAAGAGAATGAAGAAAATTTTATAATAGGAGTAAATTAGAAAGTTGCTTAAAATTTCATGCTCTATCTGAATCACGAAAGAAAATTTTTGGGTACAGTGTCCCTTTAACAAGCTCTCTCGGCCCCACATGTTATAAAAAGGAAGTCATACTTATACATTCCTCAAATCTCAAGTCTGCAGCACCTGGTTACAAGTAGATCCTCTCCAACATTCTTGGTTAGTGTACCATTTCTCCTTTTTTGTTGTTGCTATTATGTCAGTCAGAAAATCCACCAAAGGAGATAAAACAAATAAACCTTCAACAGTGAGCACCTTATTTAAACCCTCTAAACACAATAAAAACACGTACGTCTAGATTTAGAGTTTGGCGTTAGCCTTCAAAACCAGCGTTAAGGGCTGCTAACGCTGGTTTTGGCCACCCGCTTGTATTTAGTGTCAGTCAGGAAAGGGTCTAATGCTCACTTTGCAGCCGCGACTTTTCCATACCGCAGATCCCCCTACACCATTTGCGTATCCTATCTTTTCAATGGGATCTTTCTAACGCCGGTATTTAGAGTCTTGAAGTGAGCATTAGAAATCTAACGACAAGACTCCAATCGCAGAAAAAAGCCAGGAATTAAGAGCTTTCTGGGATAACGCCGGTTCATAAAGCTCTTAACTACTGTGCTCTAAAGTACACTAACACCCATAAACTACCTATGTACCCCTAAACCGAGGTCCCCCCACATCGCCGCCACTCTAATAAATTTTTTTAACCCCTAATCTGCCGACCGCACACTGCCGCAACCTACGTTATCCCTATGTACCCCTAATCTGCTGCCCCTAACACCGCCGACCCCTATATTATATTTATTAACCCCTAATCTGCTGCCCCCAACGTTGCTGCCACCTACCTACACTTATTAACCCCTAATCTGCCGACCGGACCTCACTGCTACTATAATAAAGTTATTAACCCCTAATCCGTCTCACTCCCGCCTCAATAACCCTATAATAAATAGTATTAACCCCTAATCTGCCCTCCCTAACATCGCTGACAACTAACTTCAAGTATTAACCCCTAATCTGCCGACTGGACCTCACCGCTACTCTATTAAATTTATTAACCCCTAAAGCTAAGTCTAACCCTAACACTAACACCCCCCTAAGTTAAATATAATTTTTATCTAACGAAATAAATTAACTCTTATTAAATAAATTATTCCTATTTAAAGCTAAATACTTACCTGTAAAATAAACCCTAATATAGCTACAATATAACGAATAATTATATTGTAGCTATTTTAGGATTTATATTTATTTTACAGGTAACTTTGTATTTATTTTAACCAGGTACAATAGCTATTAAATAGTTAAGAACTATTTAATAGCTACCAAGTTAAAATAATTACAAAATTACCTGTAAAATAAATCCTAACCTAAGTTACAATTAAACCTAACACTACACTATCAATAAATTAATTAAATAAAATACCTACAAATATCTACAATTAAACCTAACACTACACTATCAATAAATTAATTAAATAAAATACCTACAAATAAATACAATTAAATAAACTAGCTAAAGTACAAAAATAAAAAAAAGAACTAAGTTACAAAAATTAAAAAAATTATTTACAAACATTAGAAAAAGATTACAACAATTTTAAGCTAATTACACCTACTCTAAGCCCCCTAATAAAATAACAAAGCCCCCCCAAAATAAAAAAATAACCTACCCTATTCTAAAATACAAATAGAAAAGCTCTTTTACCTTATCAGCCCTTAAAAGAGCCTTTTGCGGGGCATGCCCCAAAGAATTCAGCTCTTTTGCCTGTAAAAAAAAACATACAATACCCCCCTCAACATTACAACCCACCACCCACATACCCCTAATCTAACCCAAACCCCCTTAACCTCTTAAGGACATATGACGGAATTTTTCCGTCATAAAACAATTGAGCAAACTGAAATCTGCGTCCTTAAAGGGTTAAATAAACCTAACACTAAGCCCCTGAAGATCTCCCTACCTTATCTTCACCACGCCGGGTATCACCGATCCGTCCAGAGGAGCCTCCGAAGTCTTCATCCAAGCCCAAGCGGGGGCTGAAGAAGTCCATCATCGGGCTGAAGAGGTCCATCATCGGGCTGAAGTCTTGATCCAAGCGGGCGCTAAAGAAGTCCATCATCGGGCTGAAGAGGTCCATCATCGGGCTGAAGTCTTGATCCAAGCGGGCGCAGAAGAGGTCCATCATCGGGCTGAAGTCTTCTATCAAGCGGCATCTTCAATCTTCATCCATCCGGAGCGGAGCGGAGCCATCTTCTTCCCGACGACGCGGATCCATCCTCTTCTACCGACGCCTACTCGCCGAATGACGGTTCCTTTAAACGACGTCATCCAAGATGGCGTCCCTCAAATTCCGATTGGCTGATAGGATGGAATCAGCCAATCAGATTCAAGTTCAATCCGATTGGCTGATTCAATCAGCCAATCAGATTGAGCTTGCATTCTATTGGCTGTTCCTTCGGCTGGAAGAAGATGGCTCCGCTCCGGATGGATGAAGATTGAAGATGCTGCTTGATAGAAGACTTCATCCCGATGATGGACCTCTTCAGCGCCCGCTTGGATCAAGACTTCAGCCCGATGATGGACCTCTTCAGCCCGATGATGGACTTCTTCAGCACCCGCTTGGGCTTGGATGAAGACTTTGGAGGCTCCTCTGGACGGATCGATGATACCCGGCGTGGTGAAGATAAGGTAGGGAGATCTTCAGGGGCTTAGTGTTAGGTTTATTTAAGGGGGGTTTGGGTTAGATTAGGGGCATGTGGGTGGTGGGTTGTAATGTTGTGGGGGTGTATTGTATGTTTATTTTACAGACAAAAGAGCAGAATTATTTGGGGCATGCCCTGCAAAAGGCCCTTTTAAGGGCTGGTAAGGTAAAAGAGCTTTTCAATTTTTATTTTAGAATAGGGTAGGGCATTTTTTTATTTTGGGGGGCTTTGTTATTTTATTAGGGTTTTAGAGTAGGTGTAATTAGCTTAAAATTGTTGTAATCTTTTTCTAATGGTTGTAAATAATTTTTTAATTTTTTGTAACTTAGTTCTTTTTTTATTTTGTGTACTTTAGTTAGTTTATTTAATTGTATTTATTTGTAGGTATTTTATTTAATTAATTTATTGATAGTGTAGTGTTAGGTTTAATTGTAGATAATTCTAGGTATTTTATTTAATTAATTTATTGATAGTGTAGTGTTAGGTTTAATTGTAACTTAGGTTAGGATTTATTTTACAGGTAATTTTGTAATTATTTTGACTAGGTAGCTATTAAATAGTTAATAACTATTTAATAGCTATTGTACCTGGTTAAAATAAATACAAAGTTGCCTGTAAAATAAATATAAATCCTAAAATAGCTACAATATAATTATAATTTATATTGTAGCTATATTAGGGTTTATTTTACAGGTAAGTATTTAGCTTTAATTAGGAATAATTTATTTAATAAGAGTTAATTTATTTAGTTAGATAAAAATTATATTTAACTTAGGGGGGTGTTAGTGTTAGGGTTAGACTTAGCTTTAGGGGTTAATAAATTTATTATAGTAGCGGTGAGGTCCGGTCGGCAGATTAGGGGTTAATACTTGAAGTTAGGTGTCGGCGATGTTAGGGAGGGCAGATTAGGGGTTAATACTATTTATTATAGGGTTATTGAGGCGGGAGTGAGGCGGATTAGGGGTTAATAACTTTATTATAGTAGTGGTGAGGTCCGGTCGGCAGATTAGGGGTTAATAAGTGTAGGTAGGTGGCGGCGACATTGGGGGCGGCAGATTAGGGGTTAATAAATATAATATAGGGGTCGGCGGTGTTAGGGGCAGCAGATTAGGGGGACATAGGGATAACGTAAGTGGCGGCGGTGTACGGAACGGCAGATTAGGGGTTAATAATAATATGCAGGGGTCAGCGATAGCAGTGTCGGCAGATTAGGGTTTAATAAGTGTAAGGTTAGGGGTATTTAGACACGGGGTTCATGTTAGGGTGTTAGGTGTAGACATAACTTTTATTTCCCCATAGGAAACAATGGGGCTGCGTTAGGAGCTGAACGCTGCTTTTTTGCAGGTGTTAGGTTTTTTTTCAGCTCAAACGGCCCCATTGTTTCCTATGGGGGAATCGTGCACAAGCACGTTTTTCAAACTGGCCGCGTCCGTAAGCACCACTGGTATTGAGAGTTGCAGTGGCGGTAAATTATGCTATACGCTCCCTTTTTGGAGCCTAACGCAGCCCTTCTGTGAACTCTAAATACCAGCGGTATTTAAAAGGTGCGGGGGGGAAAAAAGCATGCGTAGCTAATGCACCCCTTTGGCCGCAGAACTCTAAATCTAGCGGAGAGTTAGCAACAATTGAGACAGGGGGTGACTCAGAACCAGAATCAACACCTCTCACCTGTGATGAGAACATGACCCCAGTCAGGAAAGCTGATTTGAGGGGCCTCGTTTCAAAGCAAGATATTACAGCTAATTTTGAAAAACTATGGGAAAAAATTGATTCAATGCACACTGCTGTCACTTCAAGCCTCACTGATATACGATCAGATGTAGCTGATTTGGGTGGCAGACTTGATGTGCTGGAAAAACATAGAGACATGGTCACAGACGAACTAGCTGCATCCTCTCAAACTATGCAACTTCAACAACAAACCATCACAGACCTACAAGATAAAGTTGATGACCTGGAGAACAGGTCTCACAGAAACAATATCAGACTAAAGGGAGTCCAAGAAACAATTGCTAACCCTGACCTTAACACATATCTGCAACAACTCTTCAGAAATATCACAGGAGACCCAGAGGACTCGGACTTTGATATTGAAAGAGCTCATAGAGCATTAAGAGCAAGACCTAAGCCTAAGGGGGATGCACCCCCTAGAGATGTTATTATTAAATTCAAATTTTCCCAAGACAAGGAGAAAATTCTTCAGGCCTCAAGAAATAAACCAACATATAAATTCCAAGGAAATATAATACAGTTCTATCAAGACCTCAGCCTTTGGACACTCTAAAGGAGAAGCTCCCTATGCACACTGACCACCCTCCTACGAAGATTAAATACAAATGGGGTTTTCCTTTTTGCTTTTCACATCCTCAAAGATAACAAAACCTTTACAGTTCGGGAACAGGAAGAAATACCTCCAACATGTAAGCTACTGGGGCTGGATACGCAACACATACCCACTGAAGACCAGCCACAACCACAGTCAAGTTTCCACAGACGACCCAGGTGGACAAGAGTAAACCACAAAAGACTCAAGAAATAATAAACCTCTGAGAACATTATATTCCTATTTCCACCTGTGATACCCCTCAGGGATTAGGGTTCCTCACCTTATAACCTGTTATGACTTTATGAACCAACAGTATCCTTTAACTAAAATGTCTATTAGGATGTCTTCATCCTACAGGTTCCCTAGGGAGACCATACAAATGTTGTGCCTCCTTACTAAAATGTAAGGCAGCTATACAGGGAGTGCAGAATTATTAGGCAAGTTGTATTTTTGAGGATTAATTTTATTATTGAACAACAACCATGTTCTCAATGAACCCAAAAAACTAATTAATATCAAATCTGAATAGTTTTGGAAGTAGTTTTTAGTTTGTTTTTAGTTATAGCTATTTTAGAGGGATATCTGTGTGCAGGTGACTATTACTGTGCATAATTATTAGGCAACTTAACAAAAAACAAATATATACCCATTTCAATTATTTATTTTTACCAGTGAAACCAATATAACATCTCAACATTCACAAATATACATTTCTGACATTCAAAAACAAAACAAAAACAAATCAGAGACCAATATAGCCACCTTTCTTTGCAAGGACACTCAAAAGCCTGCCATCCATGGATTCTGTCAGTGTTTTGATCTGTTCACCATCAACATTGCGTGCAGCAGCAACCACAGCCTCCCAGACACTGTTCAGAGAGGTGTACTGTTTTCCCTCCTTGTAAATCTCACATTTGATGATGGACCACAGGTTCTCAATGGGGTTCAGATCAGGAGAACAAGGAGGCCATGTCATTAGATTTTCTTCTTTTATACCCTTTCTTGCCAGCCACGCTGTGGAGTACTTGGACGCGTGTGATGGAGCATTGTCCTGCATGAAAATCATGTTTTTCTTGAAGGATGCAGACTTCTTCCAAACTGGCAGTAGGACTGGGAGTTGAGCTTGACTCCATCCTCAACCCGAAAAGGCCCCACAAGCTCATCTTTGATGATACCAGCCCAAACCAGTACTCCACCTCCACCTTGCTGGCGTCTGAGTCGGACTGGAGCTCTCTGCCCTTTACCAATCCAGCCACGGGCCCATCCATCTGGCCCATCAAGACTCACTCTCATTTCATCAGTCCATAAAATCTTAGAAAAATCAGTCTTGAGATATTTCTTGGCCCAGTCTTGACGTTTCAGCTTGTGTGTCTTGTTCAGTGGTGGTCGTCTTTCAGCCTTTCTTACCTTGGCGATGTCTCTGAGTATTGCACACCTTGTGCTTTTGGGCACTCCAGTGATGTTGCAGCTCTGAAATATGGCCAAACTGGTGGCAAGTGGCATCTTGGCAGCTGCACGCTTGACTTTTCTCAGTTCATGGGCAGTTATTTTGCGCCTTGGTTTTTCCACACGCTTCTTGCGACCCTGTTGACTATTTTGAATGAAATGCTTGATTGTTCGATGATCACGCTTCAGAAGCTTTGCAATTTTAAGAGTGCTGCATCCCTCTGCAAGATATCTCACTATTTTTGACTTTTCTGAGCCTGTCAAGTCCTTCTTTTGACCCATTTTGCCAAAAGGAAAGGAAGTTGCCTAATAATTATGCACACCTGATATAGGGTGTTGATGTCATTAGACCACACCCCTTCTCATTACAGAGATGCACATCACCTAATATGCTTAATTGGTAGTAGGCTTTCGAGCCTATACAGCTTGGAGTAAGACAACATGCATAAAGAGGATGATGTGGTCAAAATACTCATTTGCCTAATAATTCTGCACTCCCTGTAGTGTATATATACTGTACTTTACTTTAATCTTTGTCCAAAAAATGTTTGATAAGTTCAACTGTTGCTGTCTTTCAAGTCTACTTATTAACTTAAATGTACAAGCAGCTCTAACCTTTTTTACTGAAATATCATTACATTTATTGTATGTTTACCCATTTATTGGGTTTAAGTTATGTTCTTACCTGTTTTGTTTATTATTTAATGCTTTGTTTTTAATTTTATCTTCCAACTTTTCCAAAGATGCCGAGACTGTACCGTTCCCCGAGGTAACACAGTGTGTCCACACCCAGTCAAATGAAATCCTGATCCCTCCTGGGCCACAAGTATCAATAGATTTTACACTAATTCTGGCAGCACTGGGGCCCCCCACTTCACTAATCTTATGACCCCCCAGATACATCTTATATCTCACAATGTGAGAGGGTTAAACACTAACATCAAACATCATACAGCTATGTCTCAATATCAACATTTAGGGGCCAATATTATATTTCTTCAAGAAACCCACTTTACCAAGGCTATAATTCCAAAATATTGGGCTAAAAACTTTACACAACTCTACCACGCAATCACTGATGCTAAGAAGAGAGGTGTCTCGATCCTAATCCATTCTAGCTTGGCTTTTAAACATGAATCCACCTTAGCAGACAAAGAAGGGAAATACCTCATAGTTAAGGTCCGCTTCTCAGACACAAGTGCCATCTTATGTAATATTTACGCCCCCAATGACAATCAAAACACCTTCTTCAATAACATCTCCAACTTACTCACTAACTGGTCTCAACACAAAATTATACTAGCAGGAGATTTTAACATCACTATGTCCAAACACACAGACCTTACTGCTAAATCAAAACCTAAAAGTCTTAGACATAACAAAATAGTGGATGCTATTCATGAACACTTAGCTCCACATGCATTACTTGACTCATGGTTTACGCTATATGGGAAAACATTGAACACAGCATACTACTCTTCAGCCCATAAACAATACACAAGACTTGATTATATTTTTACTAGTGAGATAATACAACCACTTCTTTGATCCTCAGTAATCCCCTCCAGTGTATGGTCTGACCATTTTGTTCTCTCTATACACCTTGACGGATTTATAGATATTCGCTGGTCTAGAACGTGGACTTATGACCCATCACATTTAAAAGACCCTCTAAACAAAGACAAAATTATTAAATCATTATCTGAATTCTGGGAAGTAAACAAAGGGTCCATGACTAATCCAACTTCCCTCTGGGTAGCCCATAAGAGATCCATCCATCCGGGGTCTGCTTATTCAGGAAAAATTGCTTCGGAATAGGCAAAAGAAAACCCTAATATCAGAACTACATAAAGAAATTCATGAATTAGAGACTCAACACAGACTGACCCATAGAGCAGGTGTAGTTTCTACACTAGAGACTAAGAGATCACACTTAGCCAACCTTTTAAATAACCAATCACTGAGAGCAATTCAGAGGCTTAATGCACAATACTATATATATGCAAACAAACCTGATAGGTATCTAGCACACAAGTTAAAGGGATATGAAACCCAATTTTGTTCTCTCACGATTTAGAGAGAACATGCAATTTTAAACAACTTTCTAATTTACTTAAATTATCTATTTTGCTTAATTCTTTTGATATCCTTTGCTGAAAATCATATCTAGATAGGCTCAGAAGCTGCTGATTGGTAGCTGCACATAGATTCCTTGTGTGATTGGCTCTCCCATATGCATTGCTATTTCTTAAACAAAAGATATCTAAAACATGAAGCAAATTAGATAACAGAAGTAAATTGGAATGATGTTTAAAATTGTATTCTCTACTTGAATCCTAAAAGAAATTTTTTGGGTTTAGTGTTCCTTTAAGAGAACAGTGTAGGGCAGCTACTATCCCTTATATTTTACTTCCAAATGGCACCTCCATGTCCCACCCACAGCATACAGCAGATATATTTGCAGACTTTTATGGGAAACTCTATGATGGTAAAAAAGTAACGCGCTCACAAACCTTAACATCCCAAACCACAAAGTTTTTAGAGGAATCTAAATTGCACTCCCTATTGAAATAAGATAGTGATATCCTTAACGCCCCAATCATGAGAGCAGAAGTTTTGGCGGTCATAAAAGACCTTAAGACGGGGAAAGCGGCGGGGCCCAACAGGTTCGCTACTGAATACTATAAAACGTTTAAAGAAATCTTAATACCCCATCTCACTGATTTTTGCAATCATATTCTAGAGGGCCAAACTATCCCAAATGACTTATTACAAGCAAGGATCATGGTGATCCCAAAACCCAGTAAAAATAATAAATTATGCTCAAGTTATCGTCCCATATAGCTTATAAACCAAGACCTGAAAATCCTAACAAAAATTCTAGCCAACAGATTAAAACATATCCTCCCAATGCTAGTCCATCCGGATCAGGTGGGATTTGTTAAGGATAGAGAGGCGCCGGATAATGTAAGACGGATGGTGAATATTGTGGATTATGTGAGGGAGACTCGAGTGGGAGCAGTTCTACTCCAGATGGGATTTGGGGATGCCTTCATTAAAGCTCTGAATATGATTTATTCAACTCCCTCAGCTCAGGTTTCTGTTACTGGGTATAAATCCAAAAGTTTTCCTATACTAAATGGAACAAGGCAGGGGTGCACTATGTAAAGAACCCCTGGCAGCTAAAATTAGATCATCACCTGACATCTCAGGAGTGGTGATCATGGTTCATGAATATAAACACTTTTTGCTGACGATATCCTTCTGACATTGTCTAAACCCCTTATATCACTGCCCAACCTATACAAACTCTTAGACCAATTTTCCTAAATCTCAGGGTATAAGGTCAATCTTGACAAATGTGAAGCGTTACCGCTAGGTCTCCCTCAACACACAAAGAAAGCTATAGAAATCAACTTCGACCTGAGGTGGGCCACACACTCCCTTAAATACTTGGGGATTCACCTAACTACCCAAGTTAATCAGTTATATAAACATAACTTTGAACCCATGTATAAAGAAATTAGGAAAAACATTAAGAAGTGGAAGACACATACCTTTTCATGGCTGGGTAGACTCTATGCGGTAAAGATGACTGTGTTACCCCGCCTATTATACCTATTCGGAACTCTCCCCATAAAGATCCCAACATCTGACTTAAAGACGCTACAGGCAGAATTAGTGGCATTTATTAGAGGGAAAAAAATGGCAAGAATCTCATCTACACTTATCAGAAGACACAGAGGCCTGGGGGGAGTGGGGGCTCCCAATCTGTTAGAATACTATAAAGCAGCGAGACTATCACAGACAATACTTTTAGGGGGAAACTCCAAAGGGGTTATTTGGACCCAACTGGAAGTGAATCTAAGGGGATCCACCCACCCAGACAACATCCTGTGGAGTGGACCTCCTTTGGGAGGCACCTCGGAAGGATACAGATCTCCCATTTCAGACAACACTATACACATATGGTCTTTACTAACCAAACAACAGAAATTATTATCTACTCAAACATTAATGTGTCCATTCAGATATCTTCTTCCTAGAGACACACAAAACAATAGTAGATAAATGGGCGAACAAGGGGCTATACAGGGTGGCAGACTGGGTAGATGGTAGAAAACATAAGACTTTCAATCAAATACAAGCTCACCTAGACTCGCTGAAACTTCACTGGTTCCAGTATCTTCAATTCAATTTGGCAATTCAACACTACACTAAAACCTTACAACCTGTCAAGCTAACAACCCTAGAAATCCTCCTGAATTCTGCACATAGGCCCAAAAAGTCAATATCCAGAATATACTTAGAGAGCCAAATACTAAACAACAAGATTAAATCTGCAGTACTTCTGAACTGGGAGAAAGATCTATATATATCTAAGGATTAAGAATGGTGGGACAATATATATATATATATATATATATATATATATATATATATATATATAATTCAGCTTGCAAAGGTCTCTTGAGTGCGGACTTGAGAGAAAACACAGTCAAGACCATGTTCAGGTGGTACCTGACCCTGATTAAGACATATTATATGTCTCCCACTAACAATAGATTATGCTACAGGGGCTGTGGGGGTACAGGCTCGCGTCATCATATGTGGTGGGATTGTGACATAATAAAGCCAGTATGGGTCAAATTATCTACCTTACTTAGTTCTGTCTTAGAGGAACAAATCCAATTATCTTCTTCCCAAGCTTTTCTACACGAACCCCTGCACCAGTTCAACAACCATATAAATACATTCATTAAGATCGCCTGCACATTTACTAGAACGTGCATAGCAAAATACTGGAAAACTAAGGCTCCCCCTTGGGAGGAGGTGAAGAACAAATTATCCCTAACATATCGAATGTACGAGTCAGCCTCTAAGATCCTTGACACACAAGCTTAGTTTGAAAAGGTCTGGTTTTATTGGACTCTGAATGGGACTTCAGACACACACAACTAAATAAGATCTCTGAAGGGCGTAGGGTCACATCATTTGATCAGTCATAGGGAGGGGGTCTTGGCATCTCTCTTAACTAATTCATGAGCAACCTGATTGGAGAATCGTTGGTATTTATTTTTTTGTGTATTTTTCTCTGATTTGTTTTGTTTACTTTCATCAGATAATGTTATACTGTTCAATGTATCTATCTTTGGGACAACACACCCTCGCTTTATTAATTTGCTAAGCTGAATAACAAGGACGGTAATATCTGCACTTTGCTCAACACCTCCTTGAGAGTCCTTGCTGAACCTGGATATTAAATACGGACTGTCTAGAAACAAAATCACCAAAATTGCTTTGGACTTTACTTGCTCCTAACTAAAAGATGCTTTGAAACCTTTAAAGATTCATAGAAAATAGCAAATGATACTTTACGCGTTGTCCCTCATATTAAGTTTGTATTAAAATACTATTTTCTTAATAAAAAGATTCAAACATAAATTAAATCTCTGAAAGCTAAACACTGTATATCAGGTGGCTTGAAAGTCATTCCCTATGTTAAAATTGACAAGTATCAGCTGCCAGCATTTCAATGCTGGTATGTGTTACACATCTGCTAAGATGCGCCCCTAGCTGTGACATTGCTTAAATACAGCCAATCCAGTCAATATAAAATGTTTTTTGTTTGTATTTATTTTTAATAAATTTAATTTGTATTACCTATCCCATTCATGGTAGTATATATTTGAATGTCAATACCAATAACAGCAACATCAACTTATTTTGTGTCTCTCACTCCTGAGGCAATGAATGACCCCTGTTTCCACAGTTTTACTATTAATTTTTCCAGTGTTAAATGTATGCTACTGATTAATTATGTTAATGATGAATTAGAGGTGAAATTATTTATGATAACTGATACTCAGCAAGATTACAAGTTGTGCGGCTATACCACTGAAAAACTGGCCATTGCTTGTGGAATATACAGGTCTCCCATATTACAAGTCGCTGCAGTACTGCTATACCATTAGAATTTTAGTCTTTACGCAACTCTCCATTCCGCACTAAAAAAAATGACTTTTGAGTGTGGAATTTTGAGGTCTCCTGTATTACAGGTTGTGCGGTCCGGCTAGCATTATAGCTTATACCGCTGTGATCCAATCCGCGATCTGAGAACAGTAGTTATGGATTTTGCAAAACAAAAATGTTTCACAAAACTCGTAATAAAAATGTTATAAAGTACACTAATACCCATAAACTACACTATTAACTCCTAAACTGCCACCGAACCGACATTGCCAACACTAAATAAACCTATTAACCCCTAAACCACCAGCCCCCCACATCGCTACTACTATAAAAAACATATTAACCCCTAAACCGCTTACCCCCCACATTACCAACACTAAATAAACCTAATAACCAATAAACCAAAAGCCCCCCCATCGCTACTACTATAAAAAACTATTTACACCTAAACCACCGACCCCCACATCACCAACACTAAATAAACCTATTAACCCCTAAACCGCCGCCTCTCACATCGCCAACACTAAACTAAACCTATTAACCCCTAAACCACTGGTCCCACACATTGCAAAACACTAAATTAAACTATTAACCCCTAAACCTAACACCCCCTAACTTTAAATTAAATTTACAATATAACTTACCTGTGAAAAAAAAACTAAGATTAAACTATAAATTAACCTAACATTAATATTTAAAAAATAAAATAAAATAAAAATAATTAAAATAAAAATACAATATTAAAAACACTATGAAAACATTTAAAAACCTAACATTACAAAAAACACTAAAATTAAGAAAATTAAAAATAATCTAACATTACAAAAAAAATAAATCTAAGATAACAAAACGAAATTATCAAAAATAATAAAATTAAACCTAATCTAATAGCCCTAAAAAAACAAAAAAGCCACCCAAAATAAAAGCACCCCCTAATCTATCAATAAACTACCAATAGCCCTTAAAAGAGCCTTTTGTAGGGCAATGCCCTAAGTTAAACAGCTCTTTTACCTACAAAAATTACAAAGTCCCTCCTAAAAATAACCCCCCCACCCAACCAACCCCCCAAAATAAAAAAACCTAAGTCTAAAAAAACCTAAGCTACCAATTGCCCTTAATGGGGCATTTGTATGGGCATTGCCCTTAAAAGGGCAATCAGCTCTTTTGTGCCCATTAAAATAAAAAATGCCCTAAAAAAAACACACATACACAAAAAAAATTTAAAACCTAATAATAACCTCAGAAAATCTACTCACCGTTCCTGAAGTCCGGAAGTACAGGCGGAGCAAAGTCTTCTTCCAGGCAGCGAAGATCTTCTTCCAGGGCGCCACCATCTTCTATCTTCTTCCTGGAGGTGCGGAGTGGTCTTCAGCGACCTGAATCCTCCACTTCATGCGAATGTCCGCCGCACACTAAAGCTTCAATGCAAGTGGTACCCCTTTTATATTGGGGTACCGTTGCATTCTTATTGGCTGAAATATTCAAATCATTCATTCGGATGAGAGCTGCTTAAATCCTATTGGCTGATTTGATAGTTTTTTTTTTTTTTTGGGGGGGGGTTTTTAGATTAGGGCATTTTTTATTTTAATGGCAACAAAAAGAGCTGATTGCCCAAGGGGCAATGGGTAGATGTTTTTTTTCCAGTTAGGATTTTTAATTTTGTGGGTTGATTGGGTGTGGGGGGGGTTACTTTTAATTTTTGTAGGTAAAAGAGCTATTTAACTTAGGGCAATGCCTTACAAAAGGCCCTTTTAAGAGCTATTGGTAGTTTATTGATAGATTAGGGTTTTTGTTTATTTTGGGGTGGCTTTTTTATAGGGCGATTAGATTCGGTTTAATTTTTATTATTTTGGATAATTTCGTTTATTATTTTTTGCAATGTTAGGTTTTTTTTAAATTTTCATAGTGTTACGATTTTTAAATATTGCAATTTAGTTTTATTTATTTTTTTTTTTTTTAAATAGTAATGTTAGGTTAATTTATAGTTTAATCTTAGTTTTTTTTCACAGGTAAGTTTTTATTTATTTTAAGATAGTTATTTTGTACGTTTAATTTAAAGTTAGGGGGGTGTTAGGTTTAGGAATTAATAGTTTAATTTAGTCTTTTGCTATTTGGGGGGCTAGCGGTTTAGGAGTTAATAGGTTTAGTTTAGTGTTGGCGATGTGGGGGGCCGGCGGTTTAGGGTTTAATAACTTTATTTTATTAGTAGGGATGTGGGGGGCTGGCGGTTTAGGGGCTAATATGTTTATTTAGTGTCTGCGATATCGGGGGGCAGCGGATTAGGGGTTAATCACTTTATTTAGTGTCGGGGGATGGCGAATTAGAGGTATTTAGACTAGGGGTTTATGTTAGGGTGTTAGGTTTTTACATAATTTTCTTTTCCCCATAGACATCAATGGGGTTGCGTTACGTTGATCGCCATTCCGCGGTCGCAGGTGTTAGTTTTTTTTCTAACATTTTCTTACCATTGATGTCTATGGGGGAAAATGTGCACAAGCACGTCAAGTCAGGCTTTGGCTTTTGTGCGGTAGGGAGCTTATCGCACTATATTGCACAACAAAAGAAGATTTTTGTGAAACTTGTAATGGCAGCGCTAATGAGAGTGCAATACCGTTATTTTTTCCCGTTATTTATGCACAGGGTTTAGCACACAACTTGTTATCTTGTTGACTGTTTCAATATATAGTATTGTTTAATGGAACATACTTCAGTATAGTTTAGTGTTTAGTTGATTGCAAAGATTATCTAAGAAAGTTTTTTTTTTTTCAACATAAAATATTTGTTAGCAGAAAATACAACAAAGAGGTTTTTCTGACTTAGTAAAGTTTGATATATGCAGCATTTATTATAAATTATAATTTCACTTCTCAATATAAAACAGTTTTTATTGATTTATTCTGGGGGCCCTATGTTCTGGTGGGAATATTTAATAGGTCTTGTCAGTAAACTTTTAGTTTGAGAGCTGTTTTTCTAGCTATGCAGAGTTTGGTGTGATTTCTCTTCATGTTGGCAAGTTTTTGATCATCAGGCCCTGGATAAGAAAATATAAACTTTTTTTTTACAGAGATTTTTACACACAACCATTAAGGTAGTGGAGATATATTTAAAAATTTCTATTAAATGAAAATCACAATCCCAGATTTAACAGTTTGGCTTTAGGTAATGAATAATACATTATTATGAATATGTTAATTAAAGGGACATTAAACTGCTGGGTACAAGTAAAGTAGCACGGTTACTACTCACCAATCCATGTTATTGGTTTTCTTCCTGTACCAGCAGCTCCCTTTAAAGCTGTTCTCCTATTTTAACCTATTACAGAAGCCAGTTGGTAAAGCTCTGGATTTCATACTGGGTGCTGCCATCTTGTAGCCTGCGTATTGTTACATCTTGTAATAGGAGCAGGGCATGTTCACAGATCTGCTTTTTGAAACCTGTACCTTTCACTTCAGTTTAGCTCACATAAAAGGTAGCAGCAGTGTTACATTGTTGCAGTTTTTTTGCTCAGTTCAAAAGTTACATAACAAATATAAGGTCAAAGATGGCGGCCCCCAGTGTGAAGATTTAGAACTTCACTAACTGATACCTGTAAGGGGTAAAATAAGAGAATTAATTTGAAGAGAGCTGCAGGCACAGGAGGAATAACAATAGTACAGTGAGTAGTAACCATTCTATTGTAGGTGTACTCAGCAGTTTAATAGCCCTTTAAATTATAGCATTTAATTTCTACTTTATAGATAATTAATGTTTTTTCTAAATCTTTTTAGAAATAGAATGTATAGAATGTATTAAAATATTGCAATGTTCTAGAAGCTTTTATTTTAAGGCTAATTTGGTTCCATAGTATCTTGAAAATGTTTCTAAAATGTGAAATTATAATAGCCCCTAGGCTAGCTAGAATGACTAATGTAATAAACTTAAAGGGACATTAAAATGAAAAATGTCATGACCAATAAAGATAGATTATGAGTGGAGTGCTATTTAGCGCTCTCACACAAGTGTTAACAGCGCTGGACAGAGGCTTTTTGTGTGCATCATGTTGCGCTCATATTACAAGTTGAAAGTAAAAAGTTTGTGCAGGAACACTAAACCGACGGTCAGAAAGTGGAACTTAGAATATTGCGAATGCAGTAACTTATTCCCTGATAGACTTTAATAGAGTGTGAAAAATGGAAAAAAAAATACCCGCACGCAAACCCAATCGTATTTAATCAAGTATGCTTAACCCGACATGAAATATAAATATATTTCACATTCCAATTTTCTTCACATAGAAGAATATGTTCTATTTATTATTTAATTATATATATATAAAATGTATGTTAAATGTTTGGTAAAAAAAAAAATATATATATACCTATATATACACATCTGATTATATATATATATATATATATATATATATATATATATATATATATATATATATATATATATATATATATATATATATATAGGCATAAGTCAGAGATATTGATGCTTCGGGTTCCAGACCACTGCAATAAAGAGAATATAGCAATAAAGTGAGTGCATAGAAAAGTTATATTTACACTATACTGTCTATACTATACTGTCTATACTGTCTATTAAGTGTGCAATAATATTATGTCTAAAAAAAATGTACATACTATAATTAACCCTTTAAGGACACAGCTTTCTGTTTGCTCAATTGTTTTATGACGGAAAAATTCCGTCATATGTCCTTAAGAGGTTAAAAAATACTTTATTGTTAAAAAAGGATAACCATCATCTGAGCCTTTTGTTATTCATAATATTTTTACTGGTGGTGTGTATATAGGTGTGCTTATACGTGTATTTATGTTTTTATATGTATATATGTTTTAAAAATGATGTTGATAGACTTGCTCCACACAGGGTTGCCGCAAACCTTGAATTTGTAAAAAGAGAAATTTCTGTGAAGCCTGTGCCTGTGTATATATAGTGATGTGCGGTAAGGTCATAGGTTGGTGAGGCACTGGCTATGATACGCCTGAGAAGCCCATATATGAACCCAATAGAGGTATCTTAAATTTACGATAAAATTAGCAGGTTGTACAATAGCACAAAATGAGAGGCTGCAGCAATCAGGGCATAAATCATCACTGCAATCACCTGCTATTGGCTTCGTCCTTCCCCACACATAAACACATGCACTTACATAAAGTTCAGGAGCTAGTATGAACAAGACAGGACGTGTGAGAGGCTCAAATCATCATAATGGCACAAAATTAGAGGCTGCAGCAATCAGGGCCTCAATCAGCACTGCAACTAACTGTTTCACATATAGCGCAGGCAATGTATTCAAATGAGAGGGGGGAGGGGGAGGAAGAGAGAGGGAGGACGAGAGGGGAAGGAGAGAGGGGGGAGAGGGAGAAAGAGAGGGGGGAGCAGGAGAGAGAGGATTCGAGAGGGGAGGGAGAGAGAGAGGGGGGAGATAGAGAGAGAGAGGGAGAGAGAGGGAGAGAGAGGGGGAGAGGGAGAGAGAGGGGGAGAGGGGAGGGAGAGAGAGGAGGGGAGAGGGGAAGGAGAGAGAGAGTGAGAGAGTGAGAGGGGGAAGGAGAAAGAGAGATAGGGAGGGAGAGAGTTGGAGGGAGTGAGAGAGTGAGAGGGAGGGAGAGAGAGAGGGAATGGAGAAAGAGAGAAGGGGAGAGAAAGAGAGGGGGAGAGAGAGTGAGAGAGAGTGAGGGAGAGAGAGATAGGGAAGGGGAGGGAGAGAGAGAGATAAGAAGGGAGGGAGGAAGAGAAAAAGAGTGAGGGGGAGAGATAGGGAGGGGAGGGAGAGAGACAAGGAGGAAGAGAGAGATAGAGAGAGAAAAAGGGAGGAGAGAGGGAGCGGAGAGAGAAAGATAGGGGGGAGAAAGATGGGGAGGGGGAGAGATATAGGGATAGGGATGGAGAGAGAAACATAGGGAGGGAGAGAGATAAGGAGGAAGAGAGATAGAGAGAAAAAAATGCAGAGGAGAGAAAGAGAGAGAGAGATAGTTAAAGAGAGAGAAAGAGAGAGAGAAAAGGGGGAGGAGAGAGGGAGAGAGGAAGGTGAGAGAGAGAAGGGAGAGAGAGAGAAAGAGGGGGAGGGGATAGAAAGAGGGGAAGGGAGAAAGAAGGAGAGAAAGAGGAATTCTCTAAGGCCACTTTTTTTTTTTTTTTTTTTTTTTTTAAAGAGCTTTATTTAAGTCAAACAAGTCACAGGACATGCAAACATATACAATAACAGCATTAACACCAGATGACTGATACAACGAATTGCGATTATGATAGAGACAAAAAGTGTTCAAGTTGCATCTTCCTGTAACAGTCCATAGCAGTGGAAGTGCCAGCAGGGTTTGTGACACCAACAGATTATTCTTAAAGCTCTTGGTTTCATATTTTATACAAACTTTGATATACATATAAACTTAACCATTATGATTACGCATCTCATAACCAAGGTTGAACCATAACAGGTTCTTACCTTACAGGGAGTTAACATTTTGTAGGTATACCCTTAGTGTATCACATGAAGTGAAAGCAAAGACAAACATACACAACAGCATTATGATAACGTATGGAATAGAAGACATAACATGAAAAAAACCCCAAAAAAACACAGTTACAGGATTGGATTTTATTTTCCCTCCTGAATTATATTGGTACTCTAATTCCCTACAACAACTTGGTATTGGGTCAACAGACATCCCAAAGGTTTACTTATGTGCTCAGCTTATCTTGGGGCTTGCCATTTATTATGTGCAACTACTGTGGCAAAATAAAAGAATCAGCAGATAGCAGTGAAGCATAATATAGGGTACAGTTGTGTCTCATTGTACTTCAGTGTGATTAAGACTATACTAGAAGCTTTCCTATAAACTAAAAATATTTGCAAAGCCAAATTTTTACTTTTACACAGGGTGCATAAATACCTCATGTCCATAACCTCCCCTTTGCTATATAATGATTGGGCAAACTAAATGAAAGTGGGTTAGATATTATTAAATTAGAATCCTAGCCAAATGAAATACCCACCTAAAGACTTATATACTATTAACTACATAGGGGATTGAGGATTATATTTCTTTACCCCTGGTTGCTATGGGACAAGCAAAAATGAGGCTACTTAACTGAGTCCTAGCAAATGTAAATTCAGAGTGGGAAATATAATAGTGTGAACAAATATAGCAAGAAGAATGTGGGTGAACATTATAACTATTTGCATAAACAGGATAAGAAGGATCACAACATAATATCCTATAATGGGAACATGAACCAGTCCAGACCTAAAAGCACATTACATAAAGACTGACTTGATATCAAACATACAGGCAATATAAACAGTCCGATGAAACGAACCCTAGATGGTGTAAAAACTAACTGGGTACCTGGTCACAGAGGGGAGTCGTTAAATCTTACCCGAAGTTGTCCATTAAATTTATCCCACTCCAGTTTTGTGGGGGCAACTTGAGTACTTGGGCAAGGCTGTATTTGTGGAAGTGATGAAAAAAATTTTAGCAGCCAAAATGCGAGCAGACACGCTGCATGCAGAGTCCCGTGACCCAAGTCTGAGCTAGCGGCAGGCAAATATTGTTCAGCGTGTGCGCCTCTAGTATTCTGTCTCCCCCAGAACTTGTAACGCTGCATGGTAGTTGTAGAACGGCAACTCAGACCTTCAGCGTCAGGATCCACATCTTGCGTCTTGGCAATGTAATCCTTCTCTCCCATTTCATCCTCTCTCTGTTGGGTACATATAATGTAAGCAATGGAGCTTCCCATCACTATATTCCGCCGTGGGTTGTCGGTAGCCGCCATGAGCTTCTCCTCTCGGAAGGCAAGTGTATCATAACATTGCGCTTCTTCAGATAAGATAGGGGGCTGAGGTGCGGAATCTTTGTTGATTTTCTCAGACATTTCCACTAATGGCTGGAGAAGTTGGGTATCCACAGGGACATGAGTAGGCACCTTCATTTCACAATTCTTGGTCACTAGAGCAGGCTGAGCCAGTTTAACTTGTACATGCTCACCAGGTGGTATGCACTCACTTGCAAGAAAGAGGGTCTGAGCTAGTTGTTGCACCATATTGTGAACGTGTGTATGAAGTGATTGCAGAATCGTTGTCTCCCACTTGTCAAGTGCTTCCATATTTTAGCTGCGCACTTAGTATGCGGTATGATAGTAAAGTAATCTCACACAGTCTCCTGTTTAGTATGGCGAGCGTTTAGAACAGAGCTCTATCTAGATTTACCCAATCTTGATTTGGGACCTTAAGTCAAGGGATTTCCACAGCACTATTCACTGTCGATAACTCAGGATCCACTGAATCCTGGGGGGGTTATTGTGCGGCAGCCCAAGCAACTTGGGAAAACAGATCCACAGCACAGATTCACTGCCACGCGGTCGGCCCCAATGATGCTTAGCTGAAGAGCATAGGAAAGCCCATCTTTGTAGCAAACATTCACCAACTCCTCTGGGTTCTCCTAGGGTACTTCTTCTACGAAGTCTGCTGTAATAAAGCACTTTTAAATACAAAATATCTCCTAAGATTCCAGATAAAGTCAGGAGCTCTTAACAAACATGACCTTCCGCAACAGCTGCAGGCTCCGCCCCCCCTAAGGCCACTTTTTACCCTGAAAACAGGGTGTTTGCTAAGGGACATATATTGTATTTTCGTATGGGAAGGAGGTACATACATTACAAAAGTGCACAATGAAAATCGTAATTTAAAAATTATACAAAGTGAATAATTTAACCATTCACACAAAAATACAGAGGAAACATTGGTAAGGTGCATAAAAAATCATAACATGAATACAAAAAAATTGTATTTTATCAAAAATTTTAAATTTGTATGTAAATAACACAGGAATAAATTGTATTAAACATGAACGGCGTAAATCGTAATTTAAGTACACTGGATGTGCAAAAACACATATAAATATATAAGTGCAAAATACAAAGCGTAACTGTTGTTTTTCGTAAAATGGTGTGAACATGGGCACTCCATAGGCGGGTATGAAATTTTTCTCAAATCCCAGCTCTAAACATTTCCACCCTACAGATCTCAGGTTTTTTTCTCGCAATTGAAAAGGTGGCGAAGTTGTGACAAAATACCCAAAATACTTAATACCCCAATAGAAAATAAGTGCATATAAAAATATAGGTGATTTATAAGATGCTATCCACAAATGCTGCATAATGTGACATATTGGCTGCAGGTTTTAATTATTAAAGTGAGCCCCCTGCTCACTGCTAACTTCACCATACACATCAAAGTTTCCCTTTCCAGTGACCTCCATTAATTTCAATAGTAGATATCTTGCCACTTTTAAAAAATAATTCCACTAGGGCAGCCCCTGCGCGGGTCGGTGTGAAAAACTACATCTAATCTGACGAGGTTTATATACTCGGCCCTTTAGCTGTAAAACAGACTCTTTCTTATTCCATAAGGCATTACCTTTCTATAACATACACTATTTTTGAAGGTTACAAAGCAAAGAAAATATCATTCATAAAAAATATATCAATCGCTAGTATAAATAGAACACAATATTTTGCAAACTAAAGCAGTTCTGTGCATTGGTTTTAAAATAAATGTTTTCTTTTTTGTAAAATAAAACTTAATTGCAAATGGCCACAGTATCCATTTATAAATGTAGTATTTGCATGACTTAAGTACATGACTTTCTTTGTATAACTACAGTTTATAACTTTTGGATATTAAAAAGGTGACCTGTACCATTTATTCTAAATTCCTCAAGGGAGCAGGCTATCTTAGGTATCATTGATCCAAGGGTACAATGTAATTTGTCCACCCTGAGTTGTGGACCTAATTTATTAAGCTCCACACAAAATTGGAGACAAAGGTTAAAATAAAGACACAGCAAGTACAGAACATCTATAATAATGTATGACTGCATATTTAGCTCTTGTAGTAAAATGCAGTTTATTTTAAGAAACTCTCTTTCCTCTCCATAAATATCTTTTGTCAGCTTCCATGGCAAGTCTACGCCATAAAGCAAGCCAAAAATCACGTTGACAATCTACACTATAAATTACTGTACTAACAACTGATAATATTAATAATCTTGGCCTATTGCCACTACTATTTTTTGACATTATTTTATTAACAAAGTGATGATATGTTGATATATAGTATTTCAAAACACTAAGGAAATGTAGCCAGCACAAATGTGTTGGCACTTTTAAAGTTATATGCAATTAAATTGAAGTACTGAAAATATAACCCATCTGTAGGGATTATCAATGCCTACATCTAGTTAGGAAGATTAATTGTTCCCATTAGTTATTTTGCCTGGCATATTTTCATAAAACTGTTCATTTGATCCATTCGTAAAATGAGTCACCTAACAAATTCCCCTATTACAAAGAAAAGAACCTGCAATTTAACTTACATAAAAGAAAAAAAAAAACAGAGAAATCAAAATTGGTTTTGCCAAGTATTCATTTTTTTCTTGATGATTTCTTGAACACAATGGGAATTACTTTAAGACTATCCTTTAAAGACTTTGCCATAAATGCACTTTAAGTAACGGTGTATTTTGAATTATTTTCACTGGGGTGTTTTTTATGTATATGTTTAGCAGAAAATAATTTTTCTTTGCATAAATGTTTTGTAGATGATTAATTTATACAGGTATAGCGCATCTGGGAGTGTTTTTATAACAATATATAGTTTTGCTTATTTTTTAATAACATTGTGCTGATTTTCAGACTCCTAACCAAGCCCCAAAGTGTTAGATGTATACACGTGTTTACAGACTTCTGCTGGCTCCTGTTTATATAACCTGTCTTTTCATATGCAGAGAAGGGGGGAGTGTCTGCTGTTCTTGTTATCACTGCCCCTTTCACTGGGTGTCCCATCCTAACCTCATCAACAGTGCTAAACTGGGAGATTCTACGTAAGTTTTTAAAAGGTTTTATACTGGATTTTTAGATCAGTATCTGTGCATATCCTTCTTTAAAGTAGTGCATACCTCCCAACATTTCAAAATTAAAAGAGGGACGTCCCACCTCCCCTGGCAAAAGTGTGATATGTGGTGGGCAGGAGCAGGGATAGGGCTTAAAAAAATCATAAGACCAAAGTAATATAAATACAATTTTAAATAAAGTCATATATTTGAATACTCTTATGCAGCAAATCAAACACAAGCTCAAACCACTGGTATATCTATGTGAGCTCGGTATTTAATTAGCCTTTGCAGAGACAGTGCTAAATAGATTATTTAAAACTGCTCTCTGCATTCCCCATTAATATTCTAGATTCTGGCGTTTAAAGTCAGCAAAAATTCACAGTAACACAAGCAGCCTGGTATCCATGAGAGTGCCCCCCCCCAAAGTCCGGCAGACCCGGCTAGATCCTGATGGGTCGGCTTGGGGCTGTCCAGTGATGCTATTCCAATTCAGTTTGCCAGGAACGGCTATCTGCATTGCCGCTACTCTATCCCAGCCAAATGGTGAAATTAAATGGCTGCAAGGCTAAGCTCCACTGCAACAGGTGTCCATTGTCCCCAGAAACCCTATTAAGCCATACCAGGGGGTTGTGATCTGTGAGCACTGTAAAGTATCTCCCGTACAAGTATGGCTGCAGTTTCTTGAGAGCCCACACTAGTGCCAAGCACTCCTTTTCCACTGCCCCGTTGCCCACTTCCCTAGGCAGTAGTTTTTGGTTGATGTAGGCTACAGGGTGCTTACGGCCCTCCTCATCCACCTGGATCAGTACTGCTCCCAACCTGAACATAGAGGCATCTGCATGGACACAAAAGCATTTGGATGGGTTAGGAGTGGCCAGGATAGGGGCAGAAACTAAGGCTGTTTTCAGTTGCTGGAAGGCAGCCTCGCACTCGGGGGACCACAGGACTTGCTGGGGTAAATTTTTTTCTGGTCAGCTCGGTCAGGGGTTTGACCAGGGTGCTATAATTTCCCGCAACACACTCGGCGTCCAAGGTACTGGGCCTCCAACCTCCCTACTTTGGACTTGTCTGGCTTCAGAGTCAGACCTGCAGCCCTGATGCTGTCCAAGATGGTACCTAAGTGAACCAAGTGTTCCTCCCAGGTATGGCTGTAGATCGCAATGTCATCCAGGTATGCACAGGCATAATCCTGGAGGCCATGGAGGAGGAAATCCACCATCCTTTGAAACGTCATCGGAGCATTCTTCATCCCAAACGGCATTACCTTAAACTGGTACAGGCCGAATGGGGTGATGAATGCCGACTTTGGAATAGATAGGTCCAGATGAATTTGCCAGTAGCCTTTACAGAGATCTAGCGTCATCAGAAAATTATTCTGGGTGATGCGGTCTAATAACTCATCCACCAGGGCATAGGATAGGTGTCGGTCATGGTCCGTCATTAAGCCTACGGTAGTCTACACAGAAGGAGGTTGTGCCATCCTGCTTGGGCACAAGCACTACCGGCATGCCCAGGGACTGTTGGAAGGGCTTGATAACTCCTGTATCAAGCATCTCCCTAATTTCCATCTTAATGGGAGGAGAGTCCACTGCTTCATTCATTACTTGTGGGAATTAAGAACCTGGCCACCAGGTGGAGGCAAAGACACCCCAGCCAAAGGCTTAAATACCTCCCCCACTCCCCTCATTCCCCAGTCATTATTTGCTTTTCGTCACAGGAGGGTAGTACTCTTCGAAATGGGACTCGAGTTTTAAGTAGTGCTGTCAGCCTCTTAGTGAGAGCATGGGTGAAATTTAGAGTTCGGAGATGCAGGGAGAGTCTTTCTGCGAAACCATCCCGACTCAGATTAAAAGCTCCTTAAGCAATCAACGTTGACTAGTTTCGCTGCCTGCTTTATGCACTCAAGTCCATGTCAGGAGTGATGCTACTAACCTGTCACACAGAATCCACGGCATAGATTCTGGTAAGATTGTTTCATTTATACACATATGATAATGCAAGAAGACAGGGTCACAGTGTGTCTCCTTTTATCTGTATAGAATTAAGGGTTAATATCTCTGGAAGGGGAATTATTGAACAGGGGGAATTTATGCATAATATCTTTATTGTGTTTGTTGCTGCGCCAAGTGTGAGATGAGGCTCTAGCAATGTGTGAACAGTCAGGAAAGATTGGCGCCACCTTTTTTTGGAGCGTTTTCTATATAGTGCAGGGGCGGTCCTGCATGGCACTTCCTCTTTCCTGATCAGCAATTGTGGGAGACGTAGCGGTTTCTCTGTGGTCAGGGTCATAGGAGGTGGTGAATGCCCCGGTCATTGGTTTATAAAGGTGCCATTTAATCTATCTAGTCTTTATTAAAGGTGCAAGCTATGGAGGACTCTGATATGTTAGAGGATACCCCTTCTCTAATTAAATCTAATACCTGTGTTTATTGGGAGAAGGTGCAGGTTGATCCGCCTGCTCAACTGTGTTCCACATGCTTTGATAAGATTGCAATATCTAAAAAGAATAAGATATTTAGCACTACAGAGCCATCCACCTCTGAGGGTTCTCCGTCCCGCAAGGTGTGTTCCCTACATTCATCTCCGATTACACATAGAAAAAAAGGATTGACAGTCCTCAGAGGGTGCGCTAGTACTTGAAGGTTGATTGTAGTAATGAGACACCAAACTTGATGGCAGCACTCCCGATAGTAATCCAGATGGATTTCTGGCTATGATACAAGGAAGAAAAAGAAGAGAGGCGCCAAAACATAAAACAGTATCGTTGGTCGAACAGGATAAAATTCCCACACGATATAGCTTCACCCCGTAGTACCAGATACTCACAGACAGAGCGGCATGGATGGCATGCCTCAAAGCGCGGATCAGGACTGTTCTGAGTCGCCCGACAGACACACCTCGACTGATGTACGTCACCCAGTGACCTCCAATGGGCAGCCGGCAATCCAGGTAGTTCTGGTGGTTCCGTAAGGCTCCAAACAGCCAAATACCGCTGTGAGTATTAGAGTGGGATTCAGCGTGGAGCACAAAGATTCACTCTTAGCGAAAAATGGTGGTTATGAGTGGTTAAAACACAGGACAAGTCAGCTATATAAAAATCCGTCTTTTATTGTAGAAGAAACAACAGCAATGCGTTTCTCGGCTGAAAAGGCCGTTTCATCAGGCTGTACAATACTAAGCCCTTGCTCACAATAAATACCTTACATGCACCTGTCAGTGGGCGTTCTAACAAGCGATACCTGTCTTCCTGTTCAAAGTTAACTAGTTCATAACCGGAGGTTAAAAAATGGTTGCATTGATTATACATGATTCATTCAGAAAAAACTGATACAAATTGTTATATCAATATAAGATAAAAATCATTGATCTGTTACTTACTTAATCATATAAATCTAACTATGTACATATAAAATTAATGTATAAAAATAGTAATATGCATGCTAAAATTAAACACATATTTAAAATCATCGTTCATAATACAAATGTGCGCCACTATCGGACATCCATATAATGTAATGGACTTGGCAACCTAATAAATGACAATCATTGATACAGAATATTCAAATGACAGTTAAAAAACTATGGCCTAGATTTGGAGTTCGGCGGTAGCCGTCAAAACCAGCGTTAGAGGCTCCTAACGCTGGTTTTAGGCTACTGCCGGTATTTGGAGTCAGTGATTAAAGGGTCTAACGCTCACTTTTCAGCCGCGACTTTTCCATACCGCAGATCCCCCTACGCCATTTGCGTATCCTATCTTTTCAATGGGATCTTTCTAACGCTGGTATTTAGAGTCGTTTCTGAAGTGAGCATTAGAGCTCTAACGACAAAATTCCAGCCGCCTGAAAATAGCAGGAGTTAAGAGCTTTCTGGCTAACGCCGGTTCATAAAGCTCTTAACTACTGTACCCTAAAGTACACTAACACCCATAAACTACCTATGTACCCCTAAACCGAGCTCCCCCCACATCGCCGCCACTCGATTTAAATTTTTAACCCCTAATCTGCCGACCGCCACCTACGTTATACTTATGTACCCCTAATCTGCTGCCCCTAACCCCGCCGACCCCTGTATTACATTTATTAACCCCTAACCTGCCCCCCACAACGTCGCCACCAGCTACTTAAAATAATTAACCCCTAATCTTCCGACCGCAAAGCGCCGCCACCTACGTTATCCCTATGTACCCCTAATCTGCTGCCCCTAACACCGCCGACCCCTATATTATATTTATTAACCCCTAATCTGCCCCCCTCAACGTCGCCGACACCTGCCTACACTTATTAACCCCTAATCTGCCGAGCGGACCTGAGCGCTACTATAATAAAGTTATTAACCCCTAACCCGCCTCACTAACCCTATCATAAATAGTATTAACCCCTAATCTGCCCTCCCTAATATCGCCGACACCTAACTTCAATTATTAACCCCTAATCTGACGACCGGAGCTCACCGCTATTCTAATAAATTGATTAACCCCTAAAGCTAAGTCTAACCCTAACACTAACACCCCCCTAACTTAAATATAATTTACATCTAACGAAATAAATTAACTCTTATTAAATAAATGATTCCTATTTAAAGCTAAATACTTACCTGTAAAATAAATCCTAATATAGCTACAATATAAATTATAATTATATTATAGCTATTTTAGGATTAATATTTATTTTACAGGCAACTTGGTATTTATTTTAACTAGGTACAATAGCTATTAAATAGTTAAGAACTATTTAATAGCTACCTAGTTAAAATAATAACAAATTTACCTGTAAAATAAATCCTAACCTATGATATAATTAAACCTAACACTACCCTATCAATAAATTAATTAAATAAACTACCTACAATTACCTACAATTAACCTAACACTACCCTATCAATAAATTAATTAAATAAACTACCTACAATTAACCTAACACTACACTATCAATAAATAAATTAAATACAATTGCTACAAATAAATACAATTAAATAAACTAGCTAAAGTACAAAAAATAAAAAAGAACTAAGTTACAAAAAATAATAAAATATTTACAAACATAAGAAAAATATTACAACAATTTTAAACTAATTACACCTACTCTAAGCCCCCTAATAAAATAACAAAGCCCCCCAAAATAAAAAATTCCCTACCCTATTCTAAATTAAAAAAGTTACAAGCTCTTTTACCTTACCAGCCCTGAACAGGGCCCTTTGCGGGGCATGCCCCAAGGATTTCAGCTCTTTTGCCTGTAAAAAAAAACATACCATACCCCCCCCAACATTACAACCCACCACCCACATACCCCTAATCTAACCCAAACCCCCCTTAAATAAACCTAACACTAAGCCCCTGAAGATCTTCCTACCTTGTCTTCACCATACCAGGTTCACCGATCCGTCCTGGCTCCAACATCTTCATCCAACCCAAGCGGGGGTTGGCGATCCATCATCCGGTGCTGAAGAGGTCCAGAAGAGGCTCCAAAGTCTTCCTCCTATCCGGCAAGAAGAGGACATCCGGACCGGCAAACATCTTCTCCAAGCGGCATCTTCAATCTTCTTCCCTCCGGTGCGGGGCGGGTCCATCTTGAAGCAGGCGACGCGGATCCATCCTCTTCTTCCGTTGTCTCCCGACGAATGACGGTTCCTTTAAGGGACGTCATCCAAGATGGCGTCCCTCGAATTCCGATTGGCTGATAGGATTCTATCAGCCAATCGGAATTAAGGTAGGAATTTTCTGATTGGCTGATGGAATCAGCCAATCAGAATCAAGTTCAATCCGATTGGCTGATCCAATCAGCCAATCAGATTGAGCTCGCATTCTATTGGCTGTTCCGATCAGCCAATAGAATGCAAGCTCAATCTGATTGGCTGATTGGATCAGCCAATCGGATTGAACTTGATTCTGATTGGCTGATTCCATCAGCCAATCAGAAAATTCCTACCTTAATTCCGATTGGCTGATAGAATCCTATCAGCCAATCGGAATTCGAGGGACGCCATCTTGGATGACGTCCCTTAAAGGAACCGTCATTCGTCGGGAGACAACGGAAGAAGAGGATGGATCCGCGTCGCCTGCTTCAAGATGGACCCGCTCCGCACCGGATGGAAGAAGATTGAAGATGCCGCTTGGAGAAGATGTTTGCTGGTCCGGATGTCCTCTTCTTGCCGGATAGGAGGAAGACTTTGGAGCCTCTTCTGGACCTCTTCAGCACCGGATGATGGATCGCCAACCCCCGCTTGGGTTGGATGAAGATGTTGGAGCCAGGACGGATCGGTGAACCTGGTATGGTGAAGACAAGGTAGGAAGATCTTCAGGGGCTTAGTGTTAGGTTTATTTAAGGGGGGTTTGGGTTAGATTAGGGGTATGTGGGTGGTGGGTTGTAATGTTGGGGGGGGGGTATTGTATGTTTTTTTTTACAGGCAAAAGAGCTGAAATCCTTGGGGCATGCCCCGCAAAGGGCCCTGTTCAGGGCTGGTAAGGTAAAAGAGCTTGTAACTTTTTTAATTTAGAATAGGGTAGGGAATTTTTTATTTTGTGGGGCTTTGTTATTTTATTAGGGGGCTTAGAGTAGGTGTAATTAGTTTAAAATTGTTGTAATATTTTTCTTATGTTTGTAAATATTTTATTATTTTTTGTAACTTAGTTCTTTTTTATTTTTTGTACTTTAGCTAGTTTATTTAATTGTATTTATTTGTAGCAATTGTATTTAATTTATTTATTGATAGTGTAGTGTTAGGTTAATTGTAGGTAGTTTATTTAATTAATTTATTGATAGGGTAGTGTTAGGTTTAATTATATCTTAGGTTAGGATTTATTTTAAAGGTAAATTTGTTATTATTTTAACTAGGTAACTATTAAATAGTTCTTAACTATTTAATAGCTATTGTACCTGGTTAAAATAATTACAAAGTTGCCTGTAAAATAAATATTAATCCTAAAATAGCTATAATATAATTATAATTTATATTGTAGCTATATTAGGATTTATTTTACAGGTAAGTATTTAGCTTTAAATAGGAATCATTTATTTAATAAGAGTTAATTTATTTCGTTAGATTAAAATTATATTTAAGTTAGGGGGGTGTTAGTGTTAGGGTTAGACTTAGCTTTAGGGGTTAATCAATTTATTAGAATAGCGGTGAGCTCCGGTCGTCAGATTAGGGGTTAATAATTGAAGTTAGGTGTCGGCGATGTTAGGGAGGGCAGATTAGGGGTTAATACTATTTATGATAGGGTTAGTGAGGCGGGTTAGGGGTTAATAACTTTATTATAGTAGCGGTGCGGTCCGCTCGGCAGATTAGGGGTTAATAAGTGTAGGCAGGTGTCGGCGACGTTGAGGGGGGCAGATTAGGGGGTAATAAATATAATATAGGGGTCGGCGATGTTAGGGCAGCAGATTAGGGGTACATAAGGATAACGTAGGTTGCGGCGGTTTACAGAGCGGCAGATTAGGGGTTAAAAATAATATGCAGGGGTCAGCGATAGCGGGGGCGGCAGAATAGGGGTTAATAAGTGTAAGGTTAGGGGTGTTTAGACTCGGGGTACATGTTAGAGTGTTAGGTGCAGACGTAGGAAGTGTTTCCCCATAGGAAACAATGGGGCTGCTTTAGGAGCTGAACGCTGCTTTTTTGCAGGTGTTAGGTTTTTTTTCAGCTCAAACAGCCCCATTGTTTCCTATGGGAGAATCGTGCACGAGCACGTTTTTGAGGCCGGCCGCGTCCGTAAGCAACTCTGGTATCGAGAGTTGCATTTGCGGTAAAAATGCTCTACGCTCCTTTTTTGGAGCCTAACGCAGCATTTGTTTAAACTCTCGATACCAGAGTTAAATTTATGGTGCGGCCAGAGAAAAGCCCGCGGAGCGTTAACAGCCCTTTTACCGCCGAACTCCAAATCTAGGCCTATGGCCCCAAATGATCAGATAGGACACAAAATAGTGTAGATAAAACAGTACTAAGACCTATAAGAGAAACCTATAAGTATGACCTATAACAATGAAAAAAAATATATATATATTTGCATGTCGCTAAAAATGTATATATATAATATAAATGGGATATTAATATGTGAGGGGTGTATCAGAGGTTGATCAGTACCTCCCTCTTGGAATATACTAATAAGCCTGACACTAACATATAAATGGATCCAATGCAAGCTAATATAGGGGCCATGGTGATAGTGTGATCTCAATCTAATATGGAAGTAAGGTGATCAAAGAAGATCTATAAAAAATCTGGTAAGTCTATGAATCACTATTGATTGGAGTAACAATGAGGGACACTTCATGGTATATAATAGACTATAAGATATGGTTAATGAGTTACCTAGTGATAAACGGTGGGATAAGGTATGTCTATTACCTAGTGGGGGATGGGTATAAGATAGGTGTATTAGGAGAGGTTGACTTACTGAATACCACAAATGGCTCATAATGTTGCCAGAACTATATTGAGGTTGAGACTATGAATCACTATTGATTGGAGTAACAATGGAGGACAATTAATGGTATATAATGGACTGTAAGTTATGGTTAATGAGTTACCTAGTTATAAGCGGTGAGATAAGGTATGTCTGTTACCTAATGGGGGGTGGGTATAGTAGGGTATAATAAGAGAGGTTGACTTACTGGATACAACAAATGGCTCAAAAAGTTGCCAGATCTATATTGAGGTTGAGACCATTAGGATGGAGACTCTTAAGAGTGTGGATCCAGTAAGTCTCCCTTTGTCTAAGTCTAGATAATCTATTATATAAATGAGATATGGGAATAAATTCAATAGGACAAATACTGAAACAATCAGTGCGGCCATTGTGATGATGGTTGCAGTGCCTGGGAACACTATGGTTCCTATAGTTATTTTTCATGTTTCTTAGGTGTTCTGACCATCTAATGCTGAGTCTTCTGGAGGTTCTACCAACATATTGAACCCCACCGACACAGGACAATAAATATACTACATATCTGGAGGCACAGGAAATGTGGCCAATGATCGAAAAATGTTTCCCCGTAACATTTGATTTGAATGTTGTTTGTTTATGTGTGATTCTAGCACACAGTTTACATTTTCTGACCTTAGATCTGTATGATCCTATAGGTAAAGTTCCAGCCCTGTGGCAATTGTTCAAAGTTTTATGTTTCACCACCTTGCTGGGAGCCAACATCGATTTCAAACTGGGTGCCTTTCTATACACTATATTTGGTTTATCAGTCAGAATTTTCCCCAAAATGAGGTCTTTTTGAAGAATTCCCCAATATTTGTTTATGATCTGTCGTATTGCTTTATGATGACAGTTATATTCAGTGATAAAAGGGGTGGAATTCCCCATAAAATCATTTTGCTCTTTATTTGTTTTTGTGATGGTTTTTCTAAAATAATCTTCTTTTTTATCCCGTTTGGCTCTTTTATAGCCATTCTCTATAATATGTGATGGATAATGTTTCTCATTAAAGCGTTCTTTTAATATCAAAATTTGGATCTCATAATCGGCAAGGGTACTGCAATTACGGCGAATCCTTTTAAATTGGCCATATGGCACATTGCATTTCCACGGGAAGTGATGGTGACTAGTGAAATCTAAATAACTATTACAGTCTACCATCTTGAAATGGGTGACACTAGTTTCTTTAGGACCTTCAAATTTAAGTACAAGATCCAAAAATATTATGGTTTCATGGTGAATGGAGCTGGTTAAAGTTAAACCTCTATCGTTTGAATTGAGGTATTCTACAAATAAATTAGCTGATGCCATATCTCCCCTCCAGATGAATATCATATCGTATATGTACCGCCCATAGAACACCAGGCTCACCCCAAAAATGCCATCATAAATATGTTGTTGTTCAAAGGATCCCATGAACAAATTGGCATAACTTGGGGCGAACCTGGTGCCCATGGCGGTACCTTTGACCTGGAGAAAAAAATCATCTTGGAACAAAAAATAATTATGTCTCAAGATGAATGAGATGAGTTGTAAAATAAAATCACATTGGACACTAGGCAGATAAATGTCATTTTGTAAGAATTCTAATATTGCTGCTAAACCCAAATGATGTAGTATATTTGAATATAATGATTGGACATCACATGTTATCCATAATAAATCTGGAGTAATCTCGATTTTTTCTAGTTTTGCAATCAGATCACTGGAATCCTGAATATATGATTCAAGGCCCAATACATGCTTTTGTAAGAAAAAATCCACGTAGGAAGACACATTATCTGTGAGGCTACCAATACCCGCGATAATGGGCCTTCCCGGCAGGCAGGTAAGATTTTTGTGCAATTTCGGCAAATGATAATAAAATCTTTTTCTTTTTTAAGTATTATATTTTCTTTAAATGCCGATTCTACAATATCTTTTAATATCAATGTAAACTGTTTAGTGGGATCACGGTTTAGTTTTTGATAGTAAGCAGTTTCATAAAGGATTTTACGAGCCTCCATGAGATAATCATCTAAGTTCTGGAGGACGATAGCGCCCCCCTTATCTGCCTGTCTTATAACTATGGATTTATCATTTTTTAGGGTCTCTATCGGCTAGATTTAGAGTTCGGCGGTAGCCGTCAAAACCAGCGTTAGAGGCTCCTAACACTGGTTTTGGCCTACCGCTGGTATTTGGAGTCAGTCAGGAAAGGGTCTAACGCTCACTTTCCAGCCGCAACTTTTCCATACCGCAGATCCCCCTACGCCATTTGCGTATCCTATCTTTTCAATGGGAACTTTCTAACGCCGGTATTTAGAGTCTTGGCTGAAGTGAGCGTTAGAAATCTAACGACAAAACTCCAGCCGCAGAAAAAAGTCAGTAGTTAAGAGCTTTATGGGCTAACACCGGTTTATAAAGCTCATAACTACTGTGCTCTAAAGTACACTAACACCCATAAACTACCTATGTACCCCTAAACCGAGGTCCCCCCACATCGCCGCCACTCTATTAAAAATTTTTAATGCCTAATCTGCCGACCGCACACCGCCGCCACCTACGTTATCCCTATGTACCCCTAATCTGCTGCCCCTAATACTGCCGACACCTACATAATATTTATTAACCCCTAATCTGCCGCCCCCGCTATCGCTGACACCTGCATATTTATTTTAACCCCTAATCTGCCGCTCCGTACACGGCCGCAACCTACATTATACCTATGTACCCCTAATCTGCTGCCCCTAACACAGCCGACCCCTATATTATATTTATTAACCCCTAATCTGCCGTCCCCAACGTCGCCTCCACCTACCTACAATTATTAACCCCTAATCTGCCGACCGGACCACACCGCTACTATAATAAATGTATTAACCCCTAAAGCTAAGTCTAACCCTAACACTAACACCCCCCTAAATTAAATATAATTTAAATCTAACAAAATAAATTAACTCTTATTAAATAAATTATTCCTATTTAAAGCTAAATACTTACCTGTAAAATAAACCCTAATATAGCTACAATATAAATTATAATTATATTATAGCTATTTTAGGATTAATATTTATTTTACAGGCAACTTTGTATTTATTTTAACCAGGTACAATAGCTATTAAATAGTTAATAACTATTTAATAGCTACCTAGTTAAAATAATTACAAAATCACCTGTAAAATAAATCCTAACCTAAGTTACAATTAAACCTAACACTACACTATCAATAAATTAATTAAATAAAATACCTACAATTATCTACAATTAAACCTAACACTACACTATCAATAAATTAATTAAATACAATACCTACAAATAAATACAATGAAATAAACTAACTAAAGTACAAAAAATAAAAAAGAACTAAGTTACAAAAAATAAAAAAAATATTTACAAACATTAGAAAAATATTACAACAATTTTAAACTAATTACACCTACTCTAAGCCCCCTAATAAAATAACAAAGACCCCCAAAATAAAAAAAATGCCCTACCCTATTCTAAAATTAAAATAGAAAAGCTCTTTTACCTTACCAGCCCTGAAAAGGGCCCTTTGCGGGGCATGCCCCAAAGAATTCAGCTCTTTTGCCTGTAAAAAGAAAACCCCTAATCTAACCCAAACCCCCCTTAAATAAACCTAACACTAAGCCCCTGAAGATCTTCCTACCTTGTCTTCACCATGCCAGGTATCACTGATCGCTCCAGGCTCCGAAATCTTCATCCAAGCCCAAGCGGGGGCTGGAGATCCATCATCCGGCTGAAGTCTTCTATCAAGCGACGGCTGAAGAGATCCAGAAGAGGCTCCAAAGTCTTCATGCTATCCGGGCAGAAGAGTAGATCCAGACCGGCAACCATCTTCTTCAAAGCGGTGACAATCGTCTCCATGTTGAAGACCTCCGTCGCGGATCAATCCTCTTCTTGCGATGTCCTAAGTCCGAATGAAGGTTCCTTTAAATAACGTCATCCAAGATGGCGTCCCTCGAATTCCGATTGGCTGATAGGATTCTATCAGCCTATCGGAATTAAGGTAGGAAAAATCTGATTGGCTAATGGAATCAGCCTATCAGATTCAAGTTCAATCCGATTGGCTGATTCAATCAGCCAATCAGATTGAGCTCGCATTCTATTGGCTGATCGGAACAGCCAATAGGATGCGAGCTCAATCTGATTGGCTGATTCAATCAGCCAATCAGATTTTCCCTACCTTAATTCCGATTGGCTGATAGAATCCTATCAGCCAATCGGAAATCTATAAAACCTTCATATAGTTGATGAGGCACGCCATCTGTGCCGCTCTGTCTGTGAGTATCTGGCACTACGGGGTGAAGCTATATCATGTGGGAATTTTATCCTGTTCGACCAACAATACTGTTTTATGTTTTGGCGCCTCTCTTCTTTTTCTTCTGATTACACATGCAGCGCCCCAGGGCCCGACTGATTCTCTCACGGGAGGGGCCCCTTGGCAACCAGATTTCGCTGCCCAGCTACAAACGGCAGTTTCTGTGGCCTTCCATGCCTTACCATGCCCTGCAAAGCAGAAGCGAAGGGAAAGACATAGCCTTCCATCCCAGGGGTCATCTACTCCGTTGGATGTCTCTGATAGATTATCCGCTGATGAAGATGCCTCCGACTTTTTGGAGGGCGCTTTCTCTGGGATGGAATCGGCGTCTTCTAGGCCTCTGGCTGCGGAGGAGCCAGATTTTAAGTTTAAGATGGAGCATTTGCGCTTTTTACTGAAAGAAGTGCTTGCTACGTTGGAGGTTCTGGAACTGAAACATCCGGAAGAATCATCAATCCCTAAGCTAGATAGGGTTTACAAGGACAGGGTGGTGCCTCAGACCTTCCCAGTTCCTGTGAAGATGTCTACTATTATTTAGAATGAGTTGGAGAAACTTGGCACATCCTTTTCTCCCTCTACCTCTTTTAAAAGCTTGAGCTATGGGGGCCATTCCTAAGGTGGATGGAGCTATCTCCACGCTCGCTAAGTGTACGATTATTTCCCTCAAGGATAGTTCGTCATTTAAAGAGCCCATGGATAAAAAATTAGAATCCATGTTGAGGAAGATGTTTCAACTCACAGGGTTTGTTTTTCAACCAACAGCGACGATCGCTGCAGTGGCAGGTGCGGCTACCTACTGGTGTGACGCACTGTAAGCTATGGTCGAGGTGGAGACTCCCCTCAAGGAGATACAGGAAAGGATTAAGGCCTTAAGGGTAGATAATTATTTTATCTGTGATGCTAATATGCAGGTTTTTCGCCTGAATGCCAAGACTTCAGGTTTCTCGGTTCTAGCATGCAGGGCTCTGTGGTTAAAGTTGTGGTCTGCGGACTTGACTTCCAAGTCTAGATTACTATCCCTTTATTTTCAGGGGAAAGTCCTTTTTGGTCCAGGGCTGGACTCTATCATATCCAAGATCACGGGAGGCAAGGTTGCTTTCCTTCCGCAGGATAAGAAGAACAAGCCTAAGGGCTCTACTTTTTGTCACTGCAAAGCAGCAGCACATTGATTGATGACTGGCTCTCAGGGATTTTTTCAACCCCACCCCATAGCATTTTACCAACTGCAAAGCTTTTACTCCTAAATGTTAGAGGTTCTTGTGAGCATGCACCTGTTTTATTACTACATTTTTATCTTATAATTATGTGATTTTAGAGAAAAATAAACAGAATTATTCAAGAAACATTTGAAAAACCTACCAAAATGCCTTTGCAGCTAATTTCCAACACAGTTGTCAACTGCTGCAATATTTTATAAAACTTTTTCTTCTATCCCTAACCTTTTATGCAAGGTCTTCAGTCGCGCTAGACAGACGCAAGTTACATTTTATAGTGCTCAAGTAAATGTGTTTACTTTCAGATTGTAATACATCATGTGCAAATAAAAGCGCCCACCATATTCTTATATCGTGCTCGCTAACATTAGTGTGCCACTTGTAATCTAGTCCCACTATATGGTGTTCCATGGTCTTAAACCACATTGATTTGTTGATGCTTGATAATATTTTATGTTTCACATTTTGTTTTATTTTATTTGCGGTTTTCACTTGCCACTATGGCAAGTTTTGGAATATACTTGAACTGGGAATAACGTTTATGGCTAGTCTGTTTTGATATCTGAAGAAGGAAGTCTCATCTCCTTAAATGTTCCATTAATTGTTTATTGGTAGAGTTTAAAGGCAGTATGGAGGAGGAGCGTGCAGGACCTGTGCATTTAATAAAGGGGGAAGAGGATCTTGCTAAACCTCAGAGCCCATTTTCTAAATGAGATGGTGCCAGGAATTCGTTGACGCTAAATTATGCTTTGGAATATTTTGATACAATAGGTGGATTATAATGAAGGCTAGGAAAATAATGTGGTGCCTAGTTTAAATATAAATATATTTAAAGAAAAATAGAACAAAAGAGTGTGAAAAAGAATAACACAGTTTTTTGGACAATATATCAATTTGCATATAACATTACATTAATAGTTAAATTATTGTTCGGACAAGTCTCAACACCAGCAGCCTGCTGTGAAGACTGAGCAGTTCAAGGGATCTTGGAAGCCAGCTTAATCTTGGAACAAATCCAAGCAGAGCATGAAGCCCACAGAGACAAAGTTGGCATGAAGGGGCGGCCCCCGATCCATCTCTGGATCCCGTAGGGGGCAGACTATCACTGTTCACAGAGGCTTGGATGAGAGACATACAGGATCCTTTGGTACTGGAGGTTATCACCCAGGGTTACAGGATAGGGTTCAAGACTCATCTGCCCAGGAGCAGATTCCTCATGTCAAACCTATCCTCAAGACCAGAGAAGAGAGATGCCTTTCTAGCGTGCGTGAGGGATCTCTCTTCTCTCAGAGTAATTGTTCCAGTAACTCTAGCAGAAAGGGGTCTAGGGTTTTATTCAAACCTTTTCATGGTCCCAAAGAAGGAGGGAACGTTCCGCCCAATTCTGGACCTAAAATGCCTAAACAAGTTTCTGTCAGTTCCATCGTTGAAAAGCGATGATCGATTCTGCCTCTAGTTCAAGAGGGGCAATTTATAATGACAATAGACTTGTAGGATGCTTACTTTCACGTGCCAATCCACAAGGACCACTTCAGGTTCCTAAGATTCACTTTTCTGGACCAACACTTTCAGTTTGTGGCCCTACAGTTTGGTCTGGCGACTGCCCCAAGAGTCTTTACAAAGGTTCTGGGAGCGCTGCACGCGGTTGCGAATGCCAGATGTATTGCAATGGCTCCTTAGCTGGACAATATCCTGGTCCAGGCTCCGTCCTGCAGTCTCGCGGAGGATCACTTGAGGGCTCTTCTTCTTCTCCTTCAATCCCACTAATGGAAGATAAACAAGGGAATAGTTCTCTGGTTCCCAACAACAGGGTGGAGTTCCTGGGTACGATAATAGATTCCATATCTATAAAGATATTCTTGACAGATCAGAGACGTTCTAAGATTGCGTCCAGCTGTCTTGTCCTTCAGACCTCCTCAAGGCCATCTGTGGCAAGGTGTATGGAGGTGATTGGGCTCATGTTTTCCAGCATAGATGTCAATCCTTTTGCCAGGTTCCATCTCAGACCCCTGCAGTTACAGTATGCATGTTGAGACAATGGAATGGCAATCACTCAGATTTATCCCAGCAGATCTCGCTGGACAATCAAGCATGGGAATCCTTCTCTTTGTGGGTCCGTCTGAGACAGCTTTCCCAGGGGACATCCTTCTTGAGACCATCCTGGGAGATTGTGACCACGGATGTAAGTCTATCAGGATGGGGAGCTGTTTGGGGTGCCAGAAAGGCACAGGGCAGGTGGACTCAAGAGGTGTAGAACCTACAGATAAATATCTTGGAGCTACAAGCAATATTCCTCACTCTGAGGGCTTGGCCCCTCTTGAGGTCGTCCCGTTTCATCAGATTCCAGTCTAACAACATTACCTTGGTGGCGTACATAAATCATAAAAGGGGAACGAGAAGCTCCCTAGCCATGAGGGAGGTGTCTTGGATTCTGGAATGGGCAGTGGACCCACAACTGCTTGCTCTCAGCAATCCACATTCTGGGGGTTGACAACTGGGAAGCGGATTTCCTCAGCAGACAATCGTTTCATCTGGGGGAATGATCTCTCCATCCTGAGGTGTTTGCAGAGATTAGCAACAGATGGGGGGCACCAGAGATAGATCTTATGGCGTCCATACTCAACTTCAAGCTACCCAGATATGGGTCGCAGCCCAGGGATCCCCAGGCAGAGCTGATAGATGCCTTAGCGGTACCTTAGGAATTCAACCTAATTTACATTTTCCCCCCATTGCCACTTCTTCCTCAAGTGATGCCCTACATTAAACAGGAGCAAGCTTCGACCATTCTGATTGCTCTGTCATGGCCACGGAGGGCGTGGTTTGCTGATCTGGTGGAAATGTTGTTGTCTCCTCCATGGAGGTTACCCTGTTGCAGAGATCTGCTTGTTCAGGGTCCCTTTCTCCACCAAAATCTTGATTCTCTGAGACTGACTGCGTGGAGATTGAACGCCTAGTCTTGACCAAGAGAGGGTTCTCGGAAAGAGTGATTGATACTCTCATTCAGGCCAGGAAACCGGTCACTCGTCGCATCTATCATAAGGTGTGGAGGACCTATTTATCCTGGTATGAGGAATGTGGATATCCCTGGCACAAGGTTTCCAGGATTCTGGCCTTTTTCCAAGATGGTTTGGATAAGGGTCTTGGCGCCAGTTCCTTAAAGGAACAGATTTCAGCTTTATCGGTTCTATTACACAAGAAGCTAGCGGAGCTTCCTGATATTTAGTCCTTTGTTCAGGCTCTGTCTAGAATCAGACCAGTATTTAGAACTTCTGCTCCTCCTTGGAGCTTAAATTTGGTTCTTAAGGTTTTGCAGAGGGCTAAGTTGAGCCTATGCATGCGTTTGACATTAAGATTCTTTCCTGGAAGGTTCTTTTTCTTTTGGCTATTGCTTCAACTCGCAGATTCTCTGAGTTAGCAGCCTTGCAATATGAGCCCCTTACCTGGTCTTTCATGCTGATAAGGCTGTGCTTCACACTGGGTTGGGGTTTCTTCCCAAGGTAGTGTCAGATCGTAACATCAATCAGGAGATAGTAGTTCCTTCCTTGTGTCCTAACCCTTCTTCGTCTAAGGAAAGGTTACTTCATAACTTGGATGTAGTTCGAGCCTTGAAGTTTTATCTTCAGGCCATGAAGGATTTCAGACAGACTTTGTCTATATTTGTCGTGTATACAGGGAAGTGTAGGGGGCAGAGGACCTCTTCCACTTCACTGTCTTTTTGGTTGAGGAGCATTATCCATTTGGCCTACGAGGCAGCGGGACATAAATCTCCTTAGAGGATTACAGCTCACTCAATTAGGGCTGTGGCCTCTTCTTGGGCCTTTAAGAACGAGGCCTCTGTGGAGCATATTTGTAAGGCGGCTACTTGGTACTCCTTACATACTTGTAAATGTTACAAATTTGATGTCTTTGCTTTGGCGGAAGCTGTTTTTGGGAGAAAGGTTCTGCAGACTGTGGTGCCCTCATTATAGGGTCCACTTCCGTTTACCCTCCCGTTTTGTTCATTCAGTGTCCTCTAGAGCTTGGGTATTTGTTCCCTCAAGTAATGAATAAAGCAGTGGACTCTCCTCCCATTAAGATGGAAAACATAAATTATGCTTACCTAATAATTTAATTTCCACCTGTGGGAGGAAAGTCCACTGCTCCCGCCCGTTTCTCCGGTGGGCAGACCAAAATTTAATTTTATTCTTCTGGCACCATTTATACCCTGATTTTTCTCCTACTGTTCCTTGTTCTCTTGGCAGAATGACTGGGGGATGAGGGGAGTGGGGGAGGTATTTTAGCCTTTGGCCAGGGTGTCTCTGCCTCCTTCTGGTGGCCAGGTTCTTAATTCCCACAAGTAAGGAATGAAGCAGTGGACTCCTCCCATAGATGGAAATGAAATTATCAGGTAAGCATAATTTATGTTTTTGCTGCACATATCTTCCCTAACTGACTCGGGGACCCGCAACGGCAGCTGCTGCAAGGGCGCCTGTCCTGGGGGATTCACTCTGTGCACCGCTACTGTGGTGTACCCAGGGTCTGTAGAGAATATTTCCTGTCTGCTCTCTTGCACCTGCCTGACTTGCTCCTGCTGCACAGTCCCTATTTGCTCATCTACTGTTATATCCCCTACGCCTGCTGGCTCCCTACTCCGCCTGGGCAACTCCGGCATGGGGAGACTCTATGAGTCCTTCATGGCAGGAGCACATATGGTGGCTACCTCCTCTGGCCTCTTCTGGTATGCCTTCAGCATGTTTACATGAAAGGTCCGGCGGACTCATTCATCTGTACATTTGGCTACCAGGTAGGTAGAATCGCAAAGCTGTTCTAATACTTAATAGGGTCCCCGCCAAGCAGCCTGCAGCTAATCCGTCTTGGTAGGTTTTGGGGCAAGAACCTTCTGCACTACTTCCAGGGTGTGGTTGTGAGCGGTACCACCACTTCTGCCTACCCTGGGCAATCCCGCACCGTGGCAGTGAGGTCCTTCAGTCGGTCCCTGAACTCTAGGACATATCCTACAATGGAGGGTCCATCCTCCCCAACTGACCCTTCCCAGTAGGCTCTAGCTAGGTCTAGGGGTCCCCTCACCCTCTGGCCATATACTAGTTCAAAGGGAGAGAACACAATAGATTCCTGTGGCACCTCCCAGTAAGTGAATAGGAGGTGTGGCAGGTATCTCTCCCAGTCCTTGTGAGATACAGAAAACATCTGAAGCAGCTGCTTCAGTGTCCCATTGAACCTCTCGCATAACCCGTTAGTCTGGGGAGTTCGGCAGGTGTTGTATCCTGTAAAGCCTCTATAGCTGCTTGGTGAGCTCAGCAGTAAACTGAGTCCCTTTGTCCAAGATAATCTCCCAGGGCAAAACCCACTCTGGCAAAGATCCAGAGCAGGGCATTGGATACTGTCTAAAAGTTGGCCAGGGGGATTGCATCCGGGTACTGGATAGCATAGTTTACTTCCATCAGTATATATCTCTTTCCTGAGGGGCTAGGATTGGGCAATAATCTGACAATGTCAACAGCTATCTTGCTGAATGGATCATCGATGATAGGGAGGGGATACAGGGAAGCTTTGGACTGGTCAGCTGTCTTCCCTACTCTCTGACAGGTGTCACAGTTATGGAAGTACTGCCTAACGGGTCCCGGGTCCTAGTAATCCCAAGATGCCCTGCCTGGCAAATGTCTGCGGTACCACCAACTGTTGCTTGGGCATCTACCTGCTCCTGCCAACCTCTGTAACCCGGTACAGCAGTCCTCTGTTCCACTCAAAGCGGTCCCCTGGGTCAGTTCCCACCCGGGCACGGTAGGCAGCTAAAGTCTTGTCACTTAAGGTCTCCTGGGCAAAGTCGGAGGGGGAAGCCCAGGAGATGGGGTAATCTGTCGGGTTAGTAGTCCAGTGGGGGTGGCTTTTCTGGGTTCCATTCTCGAGTGACTCAGCATGGAGCCTGGCTTGTTGGTGGGTGGTAACCTGACAAGCATCCCTAGGGCCATCTATAAGAAAGGAAGAGGTGAGATGTCCCAAGTCATTCCCTAGCAGAACTTCCACCAGCAAGTGACCCATAACACCCACTTCTACAGCAGGAGAACCAGCACCCCAATCCAAGTGGACCCGTGCTGTGGGGATTCGGAGCACCTTACCCTCAGCAACACAAACTCTTATTGATTTCCTGGTCTGGTCCAAACTGGTGACCAGGTGTGGCTTGATTAGCATAATGGTGGCTCCGCTGTCCCATAACCCTTGGGCCTGCTAACTGTTAATACACACTGGCTGGCAACGATGCAGATTAATGTCGCCAGCTGCCGCTTGTACCGGGTCTACCTCATTCAAGACTCTGAATTCCTCTTCGGCCCAAGCAGCGAAGTCAGCAGGGCTCCCTGACTCCAAGCGGTGGGCTGCTGCTCTGGAAACCCCAGCTGGTGCTCTCATCCAGTTGATAGAGAGTGGATTCCTTGGGCAATTGAACCGTAAATGGCCTATTTGATCACAATCGTAGCACCAGTTTCCCGGTGTGGACTGGAACCAAAAGAGCGGGTTGAGCCAGTGGAGCAGAAGGGTACCAGTGGGTCACTGGAGCATAAGGGGGTGTGGTAGTAGGGAGGAACATTGAATGGGTTCAGGTGAAACCGTGCATCAGACATCTAAGAACTTGTCCGCCAGAACTGCTGCCTGATCTATGGTGGCAAGTTTCCGGACCCGGTCTCGTACCTCCTGCGGGGAGTGGTCATAAAAGTGATCAAGTAGGATAAGCTGTGAGGCTTGGGCTAGGGTGGTCACTTGTCAACCCGAGAACTAATAGTCCAGGGAGCGGGTAAACTGGTGGGTCCACTCGGTGAATGGTTTCCCCTCTCTCCATCCTCTCTCCATAAGACTCCAGAACTTGAGATGATATGCCTATGGAGTGATGGCATACCGGGCCAGGATGCACTCTTTCACCTGATCATAGCTCTGCTTGTCTTCCAAGGGGATAGCCTCAAAAGCATTCAGAGCCCTTCTCTCCAATGTCCTGCAGTTCACACTGGGTCTCATATAGCTTTAAAAAAATAACTGTGTTATTAGCATATTGCAACTTGCCTCTTACTTTGTCGTTTCAATCCCAATACTATATTGTACTGGGCCCCCATTCATCAAGCTGTCAACTGTCCATTTGCTCACAGATCACAAATCAAAGTTACAAAGCTATCAACTCTATTTAAAATGAAAGGACATTTGCACTATGGAATTTGCTAATGGACATAATCCATATTTAATAAATCACTGTTTTGTTTTTAATGGAAGTAAAACAAGAAATATCTAATACCCAAAAAGACAAAAAGTATATAAGAATATATATAGCGAGTAGCCTTTATAAAAGGTACCATCATACCATGTCACAAAAAATTTAATAATACATAAATATAAATACAAAAAACACAAATATAGATACAGACTATTCAGGTACCTCTAGGAAACGAAGTACCGGCACTAATAGCTCAGTCCAGAGTTCAAAAAATGTTCCATAAGCTCTTCATTAGAGGGGGAAAAATCCTATCCTCGAAATCCAGAAATGATTAAATTCAGACGATGTCCACAAAATAAGTATCCTTACCTCGTTAACTGCAAAACTGACCTGTAGAATAAAATTGCAAACAAAAACTAGTGCATCACTGATAAACAAATATAAAAACTGAGGTTAAAACACTCACCAGATAGTCCAATAGACAGCCTACGCGTTTTGGCCTGATTGGGTCTTTCTCAAGGCTCTATTGGGCTATCTGGAAAGATGCCTTAAATAATACCTGGTGGTAATGTTAATTCAGTATCAATTAGGGCGTTTTGGTGACAAACACGGCTCGCTTCTGGTTTTGGACAGATGTCACTTCCAGTTTCGGCCAGATGCCAATTCCGGTCAGATGTCAGTTACGTTTTCAATCGACCTTCGGTGCCGATTGTTTAAATCCGGCGCAAAACACTAATGGCTAGATTTAGAGTTTGGCGTTAGCCGTCAAAACCAGCGTTAGAGGCTCCTAACGCTGGTTTTTACCGCCCGCTGGTATTTGGAGTCAGTCAGGAAAGGGTCTAACGCTCACTTTGCAGCCGCGACTTTTCCATACCGCAGATCCCCTTACGTCATTTGCGTATCCTATCTTTTCAATGGGATCTTTCTAACGCCGGTATTTAGAGTCGTGGCTGAAGTGAGCGTTAGAAATCTAACGACAAAACTCCAGCCGCAGAAAAAAGTCAGGAGTTAAGAGCTTTCTGGGCTAACGCTGGTTCATAAAGCTCTTAACTACTGTGCTCTAAAGTACACTAACACCCATAAACTACCTATGTACCCCTAAACCGAGGTCCCCCCACATCGCCGCCACTCTATTAAATTTTTTTAACCCCTAATCTGCCGACCGCACACCGCCGCCACCTAGGTTATCCCTATGTACCCCTATTCTGCTGCCCCTAACACCACCGACACCTACATAATATTTATTAACCCCTAATCTGCCCCCCCAACGTTGCCGCTACCTACCTACACTTATTAACCCCTAATCTGCCGACCGCACACCGCCGCAACCTACATTATCCCTATGTACCCCTAATCTGCTGCCCTAACATTGCCGACACCTATATTATATTTACTAACCCCTAATCTGCCCCCCCCCAACGTCGCCGCTACCTACACTTATTAACCCCTAATCTGCCGACCGCACACCGCTGCCACCTACGTTATCCCTATGTACCCCTAATTTGCTGCCCCTAATACCGCCGACACCTACATAATATTTATTAACCCCTAATCTGCCACCCCCAACGTTGCCTCCACCTACCTACACTTATTAACCCCTAATCTGCCGACCGGACCTCACCGCTACTATAATAAATGTATTAACCCCTAATCCGCCTCACTCCCGCCTCAATAACCCTATAATAAATAGTATTAACTCCTAATCTTCCCTCCCTAACATCGCCGCCACCTAACTTCAAGCATTAACCCCTAATCTGCCGAACGGACCTCACCGCTACTCTAATAAATTTTTTAACCCCTAAAGCTAATTCTAACCCTAACCCTAACACCCCCCTAAGTTAAATATAATTTTTATCTAACAAAATAAATTAACTCTTATTAAATAAATTATTCCTATTTAAAGCTAAATACTTACCTGTAAAATAAACCCTAATATATCTACAATATAAATTATAATTATATTGTAGCTATTTTAGGATTAATATTTATTTTACAGGCAACTTTGTATTTATTTTAACCAGGTACAATAGCTATTAAATAGTCAATCTTCTTTCTTCCGGATCCATGGTCATCCTGCCGACGCGGAACATCCATCTTCACTGACGACTTCCCGACAAATGACGGTTCCTTTAAGGGACGTCATCCAAGATGGCGTCCCTCGAATTCCGATTGGCTGATAGGATTCTATCAGCCAATCGGAATTAAGGTAGGAAAATTCTGATTGGCTGATGGAATCAGCCAATCAGATTCAAGTTCAATCCGATTGGCTGATCCGATCAGCCAATCAGATTGAGCTTGCATTCTATTGGCTGATCGGAACAGCCAATAGAATGCAAGCTCAATCTGATTGGCTGATTGGATCAGCGAGATTACACACAACTATTGAATCTGGTAAAGGATATTAAGTGGCAGGAAGACTTTCTTTGACACTTGTGACGTGTCAGCTTTATATACAAGCATTGCACACAATTTAGGTATTGAAACTATAAAAATGTTCCAATCTAAGTATAAATATCTATCTACTCTTTAGATACATTTTATTCTAGATGGTATTTTATATATTTAACACATAATTATTTTAACATTGAAAAGGTTTTTATAATCAAGTCTGCAGTACTGCTATGGAGACCAATTTAGTAGAAAAATAAAGAAAGTCATATCTCCCACAAACGGACAGGTTCTCCCCATAAAAGAGATGATTAGGTGTTGTGATGCCGGGGTCATATATAAGATAGAATGTGGATGAGACCAAACCTTACAACCCCTAAGAGAAAAGATCCCAGGGATGACTGCCCCATATACAGACACTTTAGAGATAATCATAATAATAGTACAAAAGATATGTGGTTTTGTGGCCTACCTGGAATCTATACTGACATTGTACAAAGGGGTCAGATAAGCTCTTAAACTTGCTTTTGTTTGTCTATTAAAACATTATTTTCTGATCAGAGAACTGTAGGTTTCCCTCACTCTTGGTTTTACTAAATTGGGACTATGAAATTTTAGAAGCCATTGTTGAAATAATAATAATAATAGTAAGCACAGATATCACAGCTCTCCAGAAGTAATATACACAGTGAATATAAAAATATAGGGCTAAATTTCTAGTGGCACGCTAACTGTTACACGCGAGCGATAAGTGGTTTGCTTGAGCGCAATTGAATATAACGAGCCTCTGGGTAGCGTGAAAATTATAAAAAAAAAATATTGCATAAGAAAGTTATGAGATATAAGATCTCAGGTGTTAGAAAAAGAAAGCCTGCAAAGGGCTTTAACAATGAGATACATACATATACATGTCTAAATATGTATATGTATGTATATATATTTTTATATGTGTGTACATTAGATATGTGCGTTTCGTTTCGCTCCGAATCAAAATTCGGACAATTTCGCCAAATTTGAAGATTCTAAACGATTCGAATTTCGGAATTACCCTAGCAACAAAAAACTAAACTAATCCGAATGCATTTGTAACGAATAAATCAGAATTAGTTCTGATCTATTCTTTACATTCGAATGGCCATGGACTAATCACAATTCAGTATAAAAATTAAAATTAGTGAGATAGAACAGTGAAATAATTTGTGTAACTTGAAACCATCTGAATCAACATAAAACTTACTGAACTTCCGAATTTATGAGTCGAATCAGAAACTAATACATCTGAATACATACGAATTTATTCGAATACGAATGAATTCAAAACGAATACATTCAAATGTATCAGAAATCAAATTGATCCGAAACGAAATTCAAAAAAATCAGAATCTGTCCAAAACGAACCAAAACAAATGTTCCTGATGTTCACATGTCTAGTGTACATATGTACAGTATATATGTATTTATATGTGTATATATGTATTTACATAAATACTGATGCATATATATAGACAAATATATAAGGGCATTGGAGCCTTTTGTAGTCAAGTAGCTGAAAACATGTAAAATCATACTTTTGGAATATGAATATGTACTGTACATATTTCACATTCCAATATTTGTCACATAGGGGAATATGTAATATAGATTTTCCTATATGTAAGCTTATTTCCAGCAAATGTAACACGCGAATGAGAGTGATAAATTGCGCTCCAGTCATATTACCTCTTATACAAGACTTTTAAAGATGTAACAAACATCTTTGTCTAGGTAAATAAGAGGTAGTGCAGGGTATATTATAGGAAACTTGGGTAGACTTGATGATCAATTTGCATATTCTTTCAAGTCAAAGCTCCAAAGTTATCATTTATTCACTGGTCTTTGCATCATTTTGATGTAAACAGTTTTGAGTGTTTTTTTTATATTTGATAAGGGTTGCAAAGGTTCTTGCACAAGGTACTAGAGAAGTAGAAAAGTACTCATGGGACTTATGCAGCGGCACTTCAAAGTTGAACTAGAAACAGGGGGTTTATTTGTTTATTAGACACCTTACATGGAGCCCAAGGACTCTGGTTAGGCTGATGAGGGGCCATGTTGTTAAGGCCAGATCATTTTCAGAATTCATAAAGGTTCGCTTCACTAAGATATATAGTTGTTATAAGTGCAAAAAACCATAATATCTCACAAATCAAACAAGAGCTGATAGCAATGCGCAAAAACAATGATTGCAACCTCAACACTTACGGCTAGATTTAGAGTTTTGTCGGTAACGACCCGCTTAGCTAACACTGGCTTTTTTCTGGCCGCATCTTTAAAATAACTCTGGTATTGAGAGTCCACAGAATGGCTGCGTTAGGCTCCAAAAAAGGAGCGTAGAGCATATTTAACGCAACTTCAACTCTCGATACCAGAGTTGCTTATGGACGTGGCCAGCCTCAAAAACGTGCTCGTGCACGATTCCCCCATAGACAACAATGGGGCTGTTTGAGCTGAAAAAAAACCTAACACCTGCAAAAAAGCCGCGTTCAGCTCCTAACGCAGCCCCATTGTTGTCTATGGGGAAACACTTCCTACGTCTGCACCTAACACCCTAACATGTACCCCGAGTCTAAACACCCCTAACCTTACACTTATTAACCCCTATTCTGCCGCCCCCGCTATCGCTGACCCCTGCATATTATTTTTAACCCCTAATCTGCCGCTCCGTAAACCGCCGCTACTTACATTATCCCTATGTACCCCTAATCTGCTGCCCTAACATCGCCGACCCCTATATTATATTTATTAACCCCTAATCTGCCTCCCCCAACGTCGCCTCCACCTGCCTACACTTATTAACCCCTAATCTGCCGACCGGACCGCACCGCTATTATAGTAAAGTTATTAACCCCTAATCCGCCTCACTAACCCTATAATAAATAGTATTAACCCCTAATCTGCCCTCCCTAACATCGCCGACACCTAACTTCAAACATTAACCCCTAATCTGCCGACTGGAGCTCACCGCTATTCTAATAAATGTATTAACCCCTAAAGCTAAGTCTAACCCTAACACTAACACCCCCCTAACTTAAATATAATTTAAATCTAACGAAATTAATTAACTCTTATTAAATAAATTAATCCTATTTAAAGCTAAATACTTACCTGTAAAATAAATCCTAATATAGCTACAATATAAAGTATAATTATATTATAGCTATTTTAGGATTTATATTTATTTTACAGGTAACTTTGTATTTATTTTAACCAGGTACAATAGCTATTAAATAGTTAAGAACTATTTAATAGCTAAAATAGTTAAAATAATTACAAAATTACCTGTAAAATAAATCCTAACCTAAGTTACAATTAAACCTAACACTATACTATCATTAAATTAATTAAATAAAATACCTACAATTACCTACAATTAAACCTAACACTACACTATCAATACATTAATTAAATACAATATCTACAAATAAATACAATTAAATAAACTAACTAAAGTACAAAAAATAAAAAAGAACTAAGTTACAAAAAATAAAAAAATATTTACAAACATCAGAAAAATATTACAACAATTTTAAACTAATTACACCTACTCTAAGCCCCCTATAATAAAATAACAAAGACCCCCAAAATAAAAAAATGCCCTACCCTATTCTAAATTACTAAAGTTCAAAGCTCTTTTACCTTACCAGCCCTGAACAGGGCCCTTTGCGGGGCATGCCCAAAAGAATTCAGCTCTTTTGCCTGTAAAAAAAACACATACAATACCCCCCCCCAACATTACAACCCACCACCCACATACCCCTAATCTAACCCAAACCCCCCTTAAATAAACCTAACACTAAGCCCCTGAAGATCTTCCTACCTTATCTTCACCATACCAGGTTCAATGATCGATCCAGAAGAGCTCCTCCGATGTCCTGATCCAAGCCCAAGCAGGGAGTTGAAGAGGTCCATGATCCGGCTGAAGTCATCATCCAAGCGGGAGCTGAAGAGGTCCATGATCCGGCTGAAGTCTTCATCCAAGCGGGAGCTGAAGAGGTCCATGATCCGGCTGAAGTCTTCTATCAACGGCATCTTCAATCTTCTTTCTTCCGGATCCATCGGATCCATCGGACTAACGACGAATGAAGGCTCCTTTAAGGGACGTCATCCAAGATGGCGTCCCTTGAATTCCGATTGGCTGATAGGAATTAAGGTAGGAAAATTCTGATTGGCTGATGGAATCAGCCAATCAGAATCAAGTTCAATCCGATTGGCTGATTCAATCAGCCAATCAGATTGAGCTCGCATTCTATTGGCTGTTCCGATCAGCCAATAGAATGCGAGCTCAATCTGATTGGCTGATCGGATCAGCCAATCGGAATGAACTTGATTCTGATTGGCTGATTCCATCAGCCAATCAGAATTTTCCTACCTTAATTCCGATTGGCTGATAGAATCCTATCAGCCAATCGGAATTCGAGGGACGCCATCTTGGGTGACGTCTCTTAAAGGAGCCGTCATTCGTCGTTAGTCCGTCGGGCCAGCAGGATGTTCCGCGTCGGAGGTCTACAAGATGGATTCGGAAGAAAGAAGATTGAAGATGCCGTTGATAGAAGACTTCAGCCGGATCATGGACCTCTTCTGCCCCCTGCTTGGGCTTGGATCAGGACATCGGAGGAGCTCTTCTGGATCGATCGTTGAACCTGGTATGGTGAAGATAAGGTAGGAAGATCTTCAGGGGCTTAGTGTTAGGTTTATTTAAGGGGGGTTTGGGTTAGATTAGGGGTATGTGGGTGGTGGGTTGTAATGTTGGGGGGGGGGGTATTGTATGTGTTTTTTTACAGGCAAAAGAGCTGAATTCTTTGGGGCATGCCCCGCAAAGGGCCCTGTTCAGGGCTGGTAAGGTAAAAGAGCTTTGAACTTTAGTAATTTAGAATAGGGTAGGGCATTTTTTTTATTTTGGGGGTCTTTGTTATTTTATTAGGGGGCTTAGAGTAGGTGTAATTAGTTTAAAATTGTTGTAATATTTTTCTGATGTTTGTAAATATTTTTTTATTTTTTGTAACTTAGTTCTTTTTTATTTTTTGTACTTTAGTTAGTTTATTTCATTGTATTTATTTGTAGATATTGTATTTAATTAATGTATTGATAGTGTAGTGTTAGGTTTAATTGTAGGTAATTGTAGGTAATTATAGGTATTTTATTTAATTAATTTATTGATAGTGTAGTGTTAGGTTTAATTGTAACTTAGGTTAGGATTTATTTTACAGGTCATTTTGTAATTATTTTAACTATTTTAGCTATTAAATAGTTCTTAACTATTTAATAGCTATTGTACCTGGTTAAAATAAATACAAAGTTACCTGTAAAATAAATATTAATCCTAAAATAGCTATAATTTAATTATAATTTATATTGTAGCTATATTAGGGTTTATTTTACAGGTAAGTATTTAGCTTTAAATAGGATTAATTTATTTAATAAGAGTTAATTAATTTCGTTAGATATAAATTATATTTAACTTAGGGGGGTGTTAGTGTTAGGGTTAGACTTAGCTTTAGGGGTTAATAAATTTATTAGAATAGCGGCGAGATTCGGTCGGCAGATTAGGGGTTAATAATTGAAGTTAGGTGTCGGCGATGTTAGGGAGGGCAGATTAGGGGTTAATAAATATAATATAGGGGTCGGCGGTGTTAGGGGCAGCAGATTAGGGGTACATAGCTATAATGTAGGTGGCGGCTCTTTGCGGTCGGCAGATTAGGGGTTAATAATTGTAGGTAGGTGGCGGCGACGTTGTGGGGGGCAGGTTAGGGGTTAATAAATATAATATAGGGGTCGGCGATGTTAGGGCAGCAGATTAGGGGTACATAGCTATAATGTAGCTGGCAGCGGTGTGCGGGCGGCAGATTAGGGGTTAATAAGTGTAGGTAGCTGGCGGCAACATTGTGGGGGGCAGGTTAGGGGTTAATAAATATAATATAGGGGTCGGCGGTGTTAGGGGCAGCAGATTAGGGGTACATAAGGATAACGTAGGTGGCGGTCGGCAGATTAGGGGTTAAAAAAAATGTATCGAGTGGCGGCGGTGTGGGGGGACCTCGGTTTAGGGGTACATAGGTAGTTTATGGGTGTTAGTGTACTTTAGAGCACAGTAGTTAAGAGCTTTATGAACCGGCGTTAGCCCAGAAAGCTCTTAACTACTGACTTTTTTCTGCGGCTGGAGTTTTGTCGTTAGATTTCTAACGCTCACTTCAGACACAACTCTAAATACCGGAGTTAGGAAGATCCCATTGAAAAGATAGGATACGCAATTTACGTAAGGGGATCTGCGGTATGGAAAAGTCGCAGCTGAAAAGTGAGCGTTAGACCCTTTTTTGAATGACTCCAAATACCGGCGGTAGCCTAAAACCAGCGTTAGGAGCCTCTAATTCTGGTTTTCACGGCAACCGCCAAACTCCAAATCTAGGCCTTAGTAAGCACACTTACAATTCAGGTAATGTTCATGTTTGTAATTATAAACTTTTTGCATGTCTGTTTAATTAGGGTAAAGTAGTCTCTCTGAATAGTGTAGCATCTCAAAAACCTTGGAGTGGCAAACAAGAGGCTGGAAATGGGTGTTTCCGACCATTTTAATGGTGTGATCATTTTTGTTCATCTCAACTTTGTTCAAGCATGTGGAATTCATACTATATTGCCCTGTGAAGTATCTCGTCTCATTTATATTGGGACTAATCTTGCAGCTCCCTGCTGTAATAAGGGCCCTGATGCTCAAATATTCTCCTGCTTGAAGATAAATTATAGTAAAGACTTCACAGTGGCTGAACTCTAAAAGAAAAGGGTGGAACCTTGAAGTCCCAGACAGATTAGAGATGCCTCCCATAAAGCTGTCCTTTCAGATAAGATGATCTAAAATGATTCTCCAGCACTGTGAGATCACTCACAACAAGATTCTAGACAGGCAAATTTGTTTCCCTGTATTTTTTTGTATGAAGGAGAGAGTTGCTCAGTGCAATATAGCATGATATTTTATTTTTTTCTATATTACATTTTTATTGAGTTTTCAAAAAACAGGAGAAAAAACATATAACTGCACATGTATAGCCATTTTTAGTCCGGAACCAGTATTAAGTGCTATCCTAATGAATAGTCCTTGTCCATTCAGATGTTTCCAACATAAGATTTTTTTTTATACTTACTCTCTGTACTTTTCATATTGCTTTAGAATTCAGATTAGGGTCCTTTAAGTTGTATTACATTTAAGCTTTGCACTTTCTATTTTGTATTTTTAATGCATTTAGATTCTTTTTACAACAGTGATTTTACAAATTCTGATTATGCTTAACGCGTGTTACTTTAACAAATTACGATCATAATTTATATATTTCTGTATATCTTTTACAAATGACATTGCACTTTGTATTTTCTCTATTAAAAAATAAAACTGACAGTTTAAGAGGGTGTGGGAGGGTTAGGGCAGTTCTCAGGTTTCTTCATTACTATCTTCCTCAAGCCTCACTACCTGCCCACTCGACCCTATACCTTACTATTTAATACCCTCCCTGTCTTCCATGCTCACTCCTACTCTTACTCACATCTTCAACCTATCTCTCTCTACCGGTTCATTCCCATCTTCTTTCAAACATGCGAAGGTCACTCCCATACTCAAAAAACCCTCCATTGACCCTAATTCTCCTGAGAACTACCGCCCCATATCACTGCTTCCTCTAACATCAAAACTCCTCGAAAAACTAGTTTACAACCACCTAACCCACTTCCTGTCCACCAACTCCTTGCTTGACCCCATGCAATCTGGATTCTGCCCCAAACACTCAACTGACACTGCCCTTACCAAGGTTACTAATGATCTTATTTCTGCTTAAAGCAATGGCCACTATTCTATACTTATCTTACTTGACCTCTCTGCTGCCTTCAACACAGTTGACCTCCCCTCCTCCTACAGACCCTTAGCTTTTTTGGCCTCTTTGACACTGCTCTTTCTGGATATCACTCATCTGGCGACTCCTCCTCTCTAATGCCTCTGTCTGTTGGAGTATCTCAAGGATCTGTTCTAGGTCCTCTAAACTTCTCCTTCGACTAAGGATTTTTGCCAGTCCTCTGCCCTCTTTGTCTGTTTCTCTGGGAAACTTAAAGGTCAGAAAGCTACTGCTACTACTCTTTCTTTTTGGTTAGGAAGTATAATTTGTTTGGCTTATGAGACTGCTGGACACGCAGCCACCTGAGAGAATTACGGCTCATTCCACAAGAGCTGTTTATTCTTCTTGGGCATTCAAAAATGAAGCTTCTGTGGAACAAATTTGCATGGCTGCAATTTGGTCTTCTCTACATACTTTTTTAAAATTTTTACAAATTTGATACTTTTGCCTCGGCTGAGGATTCTTTTGGGAGAAAGGTTCCTCAATAAGTGGTGCCTTCTGTTTAGGACTGCCTGTCTTGTCCCTCCTTATTTATCTGTGTCCTCTAGCTTGAGTATTGGTTCCCAACAGTAATTGCTCAAGTTATGGACTCACCATATTTTAGGAAAGAAAAACAAAATTTATGCTTACCTGATAAAATTCTTTCTTTCCGGATATGGTGAGTCCACAGCCCCACCCTTTATTTTAAGACAGTTGTTCTTTTGACTATAACCTCAGGCACCTCTACACCTTGTGTTAGTTCTTTTTCTCCATTTCCCTTCAGTCAAATGACTGGGGGTTGTGGGTAAGGGAGTGATACTTAACAGTTTAACTCTGGTGCCCTTTGCCTACTCCTGCTGGCCAGGACTGATATTCCCAACAGTAATTACTCAAGCCGTGGACTCACTATATCCGGAAAGAAAGAAAAATATCAGGTAAGCATAAATTTTGTTAGCTTGAAGACTTATTTCTTGTTCTCTGATTCATTTTTGTGGAGCACAAAAAGTGTGATAGCTCTTTTGGTTCCTATATAAAAAAGTTTTGCTGCTTACCACTTAAATTAAAAAATGTGTAGTACTTTTCATTTCCCATCTCTCATTTTATCACTATAGCAAGCATAGTTTAACTAATCACATCCAATAATGTTTGTCCATAATCTGGGCAATTAAACAGTTATTATGATGAATAAAATTCCAGTAGCATAATAAAATGTTATAAAAAATACCGTCTGGCTCATTTATAAATACTAAAACCTTATATAATATATATATATTCTCAAAGCCATATAATGTGTTTAAAGGCACAATGTGTACTAAGAACAATGTTGTCATCTTATGAAAAAGCAGCATTTAAACAGGAAGTGCCCATCAGCCAATGAGCATTAACAGTGTAACGTCCCAGGTTGTCTCCTTACCTTCTCAGGCTCTAATAGATCACTTTGCCTCTCCAGTATACCAATCAATCATTTCCTGCATCTGTCTCTTATGCACATGTGCAAACTGTGCTAGTTCCTAGACTACACTCCATCTATTTACGTTACTAAGATTAGTAGTATTATTGTTCTTTTTCATGTTCTCTCTTATAATCTACACAATACAAATTCTTATTTAGTTTTTTTTTTCTTAGTTTTTGTTTGTTTATATTTCACATGTACAAGTAGTTTTGTTTATTACTGTATACTTCTATTTCATTAACAACTTAACCCCTTAATGACCAACCATTTTTCAATTTTCTTACCCTTAAAGGGCCATGAAACCCACATTTTTTCTTTCATGATTTAGAAAGAGAATGTAATTTTAAACATCTTTCTAATTTACTTATATTATCTCATTTGTTTTATTCTCTTGATAGTCTTTGCTGAAAAGCATATCTAGATATGCTTAGTAGCTGCTGATTGGTTGCTGCACATAGAAGCCTCGTGTGATTGGCTCAACATGTGCGTTGTTTTTTCTTCAACTAAGGATATCTAAACAATGAAGCAAAATAAATAATAGAAGTAAATGGTAATGTTTAAATTTCTATTCTCTATCTGAATCATGAAAGAAAGATTTTGGGTTTAGTGGCCCTTTAAGGACAAAGGCTATTTTTACATTTCTGCTGTGTTTGTGTTTAGCTGTAATTTTCCTCTTATTCATTTACTGTACCCACACATATTATATACCGTTTTTCTCGCCAGTAAATGGACTTTCTAAAGATACCATTATTTTCATCATATCTTATAATTTACTATAAAAAAATATAACACACTTTTTCTAACTTTGACCCCCAAAATCTGTTACACATCTACAATCACCAAAAAACACCCATGCTAAATAGTTTCTAAATTTTGTCCTGAGTTTAGAACTACCCAATGTTTACAAGATCTTTGCTTTTTTTGCCAGTTATATGGCAATAAATACAAGTAGCACTTTCCTATTTCCAAGCCACTTTTTTTCAAAATTAGCGATAGTTACATTGGAACCCTGATATCTGTCAGGAAAACCTGAATAACCCTTGATATGTATATATTTATTTTAGAAGAAATCCCAAAGTATTGATCTAGGTCCATTTTGGTATATTTCATGCCACCATTTCACAGCCAAATGCGATCAAATAAAAAAAAAAGTTCACTTTTTCACAAATTTTGTCACAAACTTTAGGTTTTCCACTGAAATTATTTACAAACAGCTTCTGCAATTATGGCACAAATGGTTGTAAATGGTTCTCTGGGATCCCCTTTGTTCAGAAATAGCAGACTTGCACTTTTTAATTGTTCCTGTAGTGTAGCAGCCCCCCCCACAATACCCCTATCCCCCTCCCCCTCCCAGATCCTTTTATATTTAATTTTTTTTAAATCTTTTTCCCTCCCTTTCCCTTCTCATTGGTGTTAGTGGCTAATGCACGCGCGCGCACACACACAGGCACGCGCCCCTAAGGCCCCCCCCCCACGCTCCCAGCACCTGGTGTGCACATTGCACTTACAGGAACCGGATGCCAGGTAGCGATGGGCCGCCCACCCGCCTCCCTGTTATGCTCCCACCCACCAACGAACGGCACCATCCCTACCGGTGCAGAGAGGGCCACAGAATGGCTCTCTCTGCATCGGAGTCTTCTAAAAAGGTATTTCAGGATGCCTCCATATCGAGGCATCACTGCAATAACCTGAGAGCTGCTGGAAGCGATTGTGATCGATTCCAGCACTCTGTTAGACAACTGAAGTACCAGGTACGTCTATTGTCATTAACTGTTCTTTTTTGCATGATGTACCTGGTACGTCAGTTGTCATTAAGGGGTTAAAGGGACACTGAACCCAATTTTTTTCTTTTGTGATTCCTATAAGCATAACATTTTAAGTAGCTTTCTAATTGACTCCTATTATCAAATTTTCTTCATTCTCTTAGTATCGTTATTTGAAATGCAAGAATCTAATTTTAGATGCCGGCCCATTTTTTGTGAACAACCTGGGTTGTTCTTGCTCATTAAAGGATAAATTCATGAACCAATAAAAAAAGTGCTGTCCAGAGTTCTAAACCAAAAAAAGCTTAGATGCCTTCTTTTTCAAATAAAGATAGCAAGACAACGAAGAAAAATTGATAATAGGAGTAAATTAGAAAATTGCTTAAAAATGCATGCTCTATCTGAATCACAAAAGAAAAAAATTGGGTTCAGTGTCCCTTTAAAGGATCACTCAATGCAGTAGAATTGCATAATTAACAAGTGCATAATAAAAAGACAATGATTTTACACCTAAATAAGCAGTAGATTTTTATCTGAGAATTTTTTTTCTCCCATTTTCCGGCCCCTGTATCATGTGACAGACACCAGCAAATTACAGACTAGTATACATATAACCTGTGCACATGATCAGTATGATCTTGTTCCCCAGAAAGTGTGTATATTAAAAGACCGTGCAAATTTTGATAATGGAAGTAAATTGGAAAGTGTCTTATAAAACTGCATGCTCTTTCTGAATCATAAAAATGTATTTTGACTTGTGTCCCTTTAACTATCCACCTTGTAGAAGAAAATATTTGAATTATCATTTCAAATAAAATGAAAATGAAGTAATATAAGTATATATATATATATATATATATATATATATATATATATATATATTTATAAATTCTTAGAAAATATTCTGCTATGTACAGAACATTGGAATGTTAAATATTTACAGTACAAAACCGAAAAGAGAACGATGCAGTTCTGAATGGTCACTATGCGTGGCTTTCTGTATGATATAAGTGCTGTTCCCATGCGTAGCAAGTAGAAAACCCGCTACTATATTATTTTAAATACACTCTGGTAAATATAAGTGGTTTAGGACTTCAGGTGTTCATATTCACAGGATAAAATATACCTAAAACTGCAATTCGATGCAACGTATATTCCTGGAGATTATCTGTATCCTGCGACGATATTCGAATGTAGAACACACTTGATGAAAGCTGTGATCCTAACAGCTCAGAGACCATGTATGTACCTCCCAACCTCCTATGGCAGCTTGAGCCAGAAGTATAAGGGACTTCGTCTAGCGGTGATAAGCGGTAATAGGCAGTAATAAGGTCAGAGATAGTCCAGTCATTCAGAGCAGATCTGTGGGGTAAATGCGGGAGAGGGAACAGAGTGAAACCTTGCACTCACTTACCATCTCTCTCCGACCATTGGGACACACCACCACCATTGAACAAGAGCGCCGGCGTCTTCCTGGATTCCTGCTGGCATGTACACAACACGTGTTCTCCTCTGACGTAACCGCAACACACACCTTTTCCTCGAAGCAAGTCAATTGGTAGGTTGGGAAGGTACCCCACGCAAACAGTCCAATAGGGAACAAGCGCCACTTGGTATGGGGTATGCTGCTGCCGAACAGGCTTAAGACATAAATAATCCAAAAATCAAAAGTAGTGGCAGCAGCTGTAAGTAAAAAGTCAATATTTATTGCTAATCCATTAAATGATATATTCCATGGAGGAACATAGGATGTAGATAAAACAGTGCACAGGTAGAATTAAACAGTATACGCGTTTCAGCAAGAGCCGTAATCACTACTGATACAGACTTACAATCAGAGGTGCTTTAAAAGGGGTGTGCTATGACCCCATTGGTTAAAACAAATGATGGATTAAACCAATACCCGTGCTATGGTGTATGTTGTTACATATTACACACACATACTATACACAGTTTCAAAGTTGCAAAAACATTCTATTTTAAAAATTTCTACATAAATAATTAGTACATACCACAACAGTGTACTCACTCCTAAAAAGTGCCACTTCAATTACCATTAACATATTAACATATTTCATGGGGTAATTGGTATAGTTTAATTTAATTTGAATTTAAATTTAAATTTAAAGGGACAATCCTTTTGATGGCAAGGTCCCTCAGATGCAGGATAATGATAATTCTGTATGTATTTTCACACCAGAAATATATATATATGACTTATCCAAATGTGTGATCTCAGAGAACAACATAGGAAAAACATAGGAAAAAGAAGAATGAGTGAGATTAGAGTTAAGAGAACCTAATAAAATTATAACCTAATTTAGACTCCTAGGTCCTAGTGTATGATCACTAAGAACAACATAAGGAAAGAAGTGGATGTTTTTTTCTACATCCTATGTTCCTCCATGGAATATATCTTTTAATGGATTATCAATAAATATTGACTTTTTACTTACAGCTGCTGCCACTACTTTTGATTTTTGGATTATTTAAATATTTACAGTAAACACACAGTATAACACTTTTTTCATGTTTTCACCAACTTAACAGCAAAGGGCTCCAGTGCACTTCTATATATGTCTATATTTGTGTACATATGTATTTTTGTGTTTATCTGTACACAGGGCCGGCCTTTGGGCGCCTCAGACCCTGCGGTCAGGGGGGTCCCGCACCGGCTTAAAAATATATTTTTTTTGTAATTTTTTTTTTATGCCATTTTTTTTCAAATGTTTATTTATTTTTTTGCCCGCCATTTTTTTAAATTTTGTGCGTGCCGTGGCTGCGCAAATTTTAGCCCAGAAGAGGGGAGGAGGGGCGGAGATCAGACTGTGCACGTAAGCTTGAGGCAGCAGACAGACAGTCACAGGCAGCCAGCCCAGCAGAGTGGGACAGAGTTGACGACAAGAGTGAGTGGTGAGTCCCTCACTGTGTCTGTGTGTCAACAGGCTGGGAGTGGGAGTCGGACTGGGACTGGGAGTGTGTCAGTGTGTGACCAGGATGGTCATGGAGGAGGATAGTTATTGGGGAGAGTTGAAGTAGTTCAGGCAGAAGCTGTTTACATAACATTTTTGAAGAGACCCAGGACAGCAGTCTTCTCCTATTAAATGCAATCTTCATTTTAATTATGTGTTTAATGAAAATTGCATCTGTTGGCAATATAGAACAAATATATCAACTGCTGAATTCTACACTCTAAAACATTGGAAGTGAAAGGGCTCTGGGCCCTCTACAAATACAGGCACAGGCACTCACATTGGATTGATTTATTTATTTTACTTACAGAAGTTACAGTCATTTTGCCGTTCTGTTGGTTGGCATGGTGCCTTTTTATATTAATACACTAATTTCATTGACTAACAACTAGTATACAAAATTGTATCTGGCTTTATTGGATATTCATGTTGATATTCCTTGTCATATCAATTAACATGATGCAGTTATTTTAATTAAACTGAGTAGCCTTAGCAATCCCCTGAGCTTTAGAAAAAAAGAACTCATACAGGGAAACCTTGAATCTCATAAAAGGTTTGTAAGATGCCTGATGAGTATATCAGGGACAGGGGAAATGAATTAAATTGGTACAGTACACACTCACACTGACTACATCTGACCTCCTGAGTGTGACTAGTACAGTGCCACATTTTAATTATGGTGTGCTGGGCCCTGGGCATAATTTTATAAAATTGCAATGGGCTGGGGTATAATTTTATTGCAGGTGGACTGGGCTTCATTTTATTGCAGGGGGGCTTCATTTTATTGCTGGGGCAATTGAAGGGGGTGGGGCATAATTTTATTGCAGGGGGTTTAATTTTATTGTTGGGGGCTGGAGAAGTCATTTTATTGCTGGGGGCATCATATTTTTGTTGGGGGCATAATTTTATTGTAGGGGAGATGGGACATAATTTTATTGCTGGGGCATCATTTTTGTGCTGGGGGCATCATTTTTTGCAGGGGGGCCTGGGGGCATATTTTTTATTGCAGGGGGGGCTTCATTTTATTGCAGTGGGGCTGGGGGCATCATTTTATTGCAGGGGGCTGGGTGCATCATTTATTGCAGGGGTGCTGGGGCATCATATTTTTTGGGGGGGGCATCATTGTATTGCAGGGGGCAGAGCTGGGGGCATCATTTTATTGCATGGCGCAGGGCTGGGGGCATCATTTTATTGCAGTGGGGCGTCATTTTATTGCAGGGGTGCTGGGCGCATCATTTTATTGCAGGGGTGCTGGGAGCATCATTTTATTGCAGGGGGGCTGGGAGAATAATTTTATTGCTGGGGCATAATTTATTACAGAGGGGGGCTGGGAGCATCATTTTATTGCAGGGGTGCTGGGGGGAATCATTTATTGCTGGGAGCACCATTTTATTTCAGGGGGACTGGGAGCACCATTTTATTGTAGGGAGGACTGGGAGCACCATTTTATTGCAGGGGGGCTGGGAGCACCATTTTATTGCAGGGGGGCTGGGAGCATCATTTTATTGCTGGGGCATAATTTATTACAGAGGGGGGCTGGGAGCATCATTTTATTGCAGGGGTGCTGGGGGGAATCATTTATTGCTGGGGGCATAATTTTATTTTAGGGGCGCTGGGAGCATCATTTTGTGGCAGGGGGGATGGGAGCATAATTTTATTGCTGGGCAATATTTTATTACAGAGGGGGCTGGGAGCATCATTTTATTGCAGGGTGCTGGGGGTATCATTTTATTGCTGGGAGCATCATTTTATTGCAGGGTGCTGGGGGCATCATTTTATTGCTGGGAGCATCATTTTATTGCAGGGTGCTGGGGGTATCATTTTATTGCTGGGAGCATCATTTTATTGCAGGGGGCTGGGAGCATCATTTTATTGCTGGAGCATAATTTATTACAGAGGGGGGCTGGGAGCATCATTTTATTGCAGGTGTGCTGGGGCATCAGTTTATTGCTGAGAGCATCATTTTATTGCAGGGTGCTGTGGGCATAATTTTATTGCTGGGAGCATCATTTTATTGCAGGGTGCTGGGGGGATCATTTTATTGCTGGGAGCATCATTTTATTGCAGGGTGCTGGGGGCATCCCTTTTATTGCAAGGGGGCTGGGAGCATCATTTTATTGCAGGGGGGGCTGGGAGCATCATTTTATTGCAGGGGGGCTGGGAGCATCATTTTATTGCAGGGGGGCTGGGGGCATCATTTTATTGCAGGGGGCTGGGAGCATCATTTTATTGCAGGGGGGCTGGGAGCATCATTTTATTGCTGGGGCATCATTTATTACAGAGGGGGGCTGGGAGCATAATTTTATTGCAGGTGTGCTGGGGGCATCAGTTTATTGCTGGGAGCATCATTTTATTGCAGGGTGCTGGGGGCATCATTTTATTGCCGGGAGCATCATTTTATTGCAGGGTGCTGGGTGCATCATTTTATTGCAGGGTGCTGGGGGCATCATTTTATTGCTGGGAGTATCATTTTATTGCAGGGGTGCTGGGTTCATCATTTTATTGCAGTGGGGCTGGGATATCCTTTATGATTTGACTGCTGATTCCTATTGGTGTGGTGCATGTTACGTGAGTTGTCACTAATAAAAGCTCAATAACAAAGCTTGGCATACCATCATGTGTCAAAATACCTCAATATATGGATTTAAAATTGTATAAAGTAAATACGCAACTGTAATTTGCAGCTAACCAGCTTGACTTAGTTACAGTAAGTACCTGTCTGCAACTAAGCTTAACCAATTTACACCATTTCAGTAGTGATGACGCAAACCTAAAAATTTGGGTTTGCGAACTGCAAACGCGAACTCCCGCAAAAGTTCGCAAACCGGGCGAACCCCCATAGACTTCAATTGGCAGGCGAATTTTAAAACCCACAGGGACTCTTTCTGGCCACAATAGTGATGGGAAAGTTGTTTCAAGGGGACTAACACCTGGACTGTGGCATGCCGGAGGGGGATCCATGCCAAAACTCCCACGGAAAATTACATAGTTGATGCAGAGTCTGGTTTTAATCCATAAAGGGCATAAATCACCTAACATTCCTAAATTGTTTGGAATAACGTGCTTTAAAACATCAGGTATGACAAGATATGAGTGGTGGCACTGGGCAAGTGGGCACAGTATACGCTGTGAGCCTGACACAAAAAAGCAAACTGATGTTTCACAGTCCAAAAAGTTTTTGTTTTTTTAAATGTACACTTACACTACTATTAAACAAGATATGAGTGGTGGCACTGGGCAAGTGGGCACAGTATACTCTGTGAGCCTGACACAAAAAAGCAGACTGATGTTTCACAGTCCAAAAAGTTTTTTTTACAAAAATGTACACTTACACTACTATTTAGCAAGATATGAGCGGTGCCACTGGGCAAGTGGGCCCCTTATAAGCTGTAAGCCTGACACAAAAAAGCAGACTGATGTGTCACAGTCCAAAAAGTTTTTTTTGTTTTTAAATGTACACTTACACTACTATTAAACAAGATATGAGTGGTGGCACTGGGCAAGTGGGCATAGTATACGCTGTGAGCCTGACACAAAAAAGCAGACTGATGTTTCACAGTCCAAAAAGTTTTTTTTTTTTTTTAAATGTACACTTACACTACTATTAAACAAGATATGAGTGGTGGCACTGGGCAAGTGGGCACAGTATACTCTGTGAGCCTGACACAAAAAAGCAGACTGATGTTTCACAGTCCAAAAAGTTTTTTTTACAAAAATGTACACTTACACTACTATTTAGCAAGATATGAGTGGTGGCACTGGGCAAGTGGGCCCAGTATAAGCTGTGAGCCTGACACAAAAAAGCAGACTGATGTTTCACAGTCCAAAAAGTTTTTTTTGTTTTTAAATGTACACTTACACTACTATTAAACAAGATATGAGTGGTGGCACTGGGCAAGTGGGCACAGTATACGCTGTGAGCCTGACACAAAAAAAGCAGACTGATGTTTCACAGTCCAAAAAGTTTTTTTTAAAATTTACACTACTGTTACACCAGATATGAGTGGTGGCACTGGGCAAGTGGGCACAGTATAGGCTGTGAGCCTGGCACACACGCTGGCAGGCAGGCAACTGCAATTAGATTACACAAGCAGACTGATGTTTCACAGTCAAAAAAGTTTTTTTTTTTAAATTTACACTACTGTTACACCAGATATGAGTGGGGCCACTGGGGAAGTGGGCACAGTATACGCTGTGAGCCTGGCACACACGCTGGCAGGCAGGCAACTGCAATTAGATTACACTAGCAGACTGATGTTTCACAGTCAAATTTTTTTTTTTTAAATTTACACTACTGTTACAGCAGATATGAGTGGTGGCACTGGGCAAGTGGGCCTGGCACACACGCTGGCAGGAAGGCAACTGCAATTAGATTACACAAGCAGACTGATGTTTCACAGTCAAAAAAAGTTGTTTTTCTTTAAATTTACACTACTGTTACACCAGATATGAGTGGTGGCACTGGGCAAGTGGGCCTGGCACACGCTGGCAGGCAGGCAACTGCAATTAGATTACACTAGCAGACTGATGTTTCACAGTCAAAAAAGTTTTTTTTTTTTAAATTTACACTACTGTTACACCAGATATGAGTGGTGGCACTGGGCAAGTGGCTTGGCAGGCAGGCAACTGCAATTAGATTACACAGGAATTTTTTTTTTTTTAAAAATGATGTTCTAGACCTAAAAAGGGCTTTTTGGGGTGCTGTCCTTACAGCAGAGATCAGATGAGTCCTTCAGGACTGTAGTGGACACTGAATACACTAGCCTAGCTATCAATTTCCCTAATAAATCACCAGCAGCTACACTGTCCCTCCTCTCAATAACAATGCAGCTTCCGAATGAATCTTAAATAGCTGCTGTCCAGGAGCTGGGAGGGTCTGGGAGGGAGGGTCTGCTGCTGATTGGCTGGAATGTGTCTGCAGACTGTGAGATACAGGGTCAAAGTTTACTCAATGATGACGAATAGGGGGCGGATTGAACATCGCATATGTTTGCCCGCCGCGGCGAACGCGAACATGCTATGTTCGCCGGGAACTATTCGCTGGCGAACTATTCGCGACATCACTACATTTCAGTTGCTTCCAATTTCTCTACATTTTTGCTTTGGGTTTTCATGGTATTAACATCTGTAAGATTATGTAGATATTGGACATCAATGTCTAATGTCTACATCAAAGAATGTAACTGCAAAGTTAAACTTTACTTTCATTGTAACTTTGTGTAACTAAGGTACTTTTTGTTTAAATGTAATGCCATATTTGTTTTCAGTTGCATACAAAATGCACAATGTACACTACCTAACTGCTTTCTATAATGGTTGGGGCTATGAATCAAACCTTATTACAACAGGTAGCTGCCATACCTTGGTATTCTAAACAAAGCATTAACATCTTTAAAAAAAAAAAAAATGTTTACAAGTATTTCTATTACCCTTTAGTGTGTGTGGTTGGTTGGTGTGTGTGGTTGGTGTGTGTGTGTGGGTTTGGTTGGTGTGTGTGGTTGGTGGGGGGGGGTGTGTGTGGTTGCCCCATTTCTTTAAGTATTTATTGTTCTGGGTAGAGGCCACTGTGCTGTCATTCTGCCTATGGACCTGCACTTGCTAGAGCCGGCCCTGGCGTCTCTGTAATGTTCCTGTTATCATAAGAAAACGCAAAATAAAGCCAAGTTCAACTCAACTATCCCTAATTGTCAGCATAATTCTTCATTATATACATAAACAGTTGTTCCAATAGTAAAAATGTTTTATTGCAGTATATACAATGCTATAGTGCTCCAAATTAGTGGATTTGTTTTGTTTTGTTTTTTTAAATGTTGTGCATTACCTTTAAATTATTTTTCTCTCATTTTTTAAAAATTAATTTAAAAAACTCGGGGCGGGGTTGGAGGCGGAGACTGGACGGCGTTGGAGGCTGAGACTGGGCAGGTTAGAGGCGGAGACAAAGGGGTCCCATTTTGTCATTCTGCCTTGGGCCCCGCAATGGCTAGGGCCGGCCCTGTCTGTACACATATAAAGAGGAAAAGGACCATCCAAGCTGTTATTAGTGTAAGGTCCAAAAGACAGCGTCTTTCAAGGTATTGGGGTATGTCAGTGCCCATGGCATGGGTAACTTGCACATCTGTGAGGGCACCATTAATGCAGAAAGATATGTATACATTTTGGAGCAACATATGCTGCCATCCAGACATCATCTTTTCAAGGGACGTTCCTGCATTTTACAGCAGGACAACAACAAACCATATTCTGCCCGGATTACAAGCACATGATTGCGTAAGCAGAGAGCACGTGTGCTAACATAGCCTGCCTGCCTGCAATGTGTGGTGCATTATGAAGCACAAAATAAGGCAACAAAAGCCCCTGTACAGTTGTGCAGCTGACGACATGCATAATGGATGAATGGGGCAAAATTCAGCTTGCTAAACTTAACCAACTGGTGTCTTCAGTGCCCAAACGCTTAGCAAGTGTTATTAAAAGAAAGGTGATGTTACACAGTGGTAAACAGTCAACTGTCACAACTTTTTTGGAGTGTGTTGCAGTCATCAGATTTGAAATGAGTGTATATTTTCAAAAATAAATTAAATTCACAAAGTAAAACATAAAATAATGTGTTAATAATGTTTTTTCAATATAGTACCGTGTGAATTAAATTTTCAAATGAATCTTTTTGTATGTTTTTTTGCATTTTCCATACTGTCCCAAATTTTTAAGATTTTCATAGCCTTTTTTGTATGTGCAGTTGTAGTTTATTACAATTTCTACTGTGCACCTTAAATAATTTCATTCCTGCTCAATTTTAATCAGGGCCGGCTCAAGATATTGTACTACCTGGGACCGAGAATGCAATTCTCTCTCCTCAGTAGTAACATTACTGATTAGCAAATTAACCTACTAGGCCTGGCCACTGACCTTACTAAGCCTGTTTACCTGCATGCACATCTTTATGCACAGGTGTACAATAAGTGGAACGGAAATTAGGTAAGATATGCACTTTTCCCACTTTGAATGTCACCCCTGACCAGTACTGTGTTTTTTTGCATGTTATGTTGCTGAGAGCCTGGGACTTCCCCCACGGAGACTGAGGACAGGATTGGTCTGGAGAAAAACAAGGTAAAATGAAAAAGCTTTCCGCTCAAAAGAATACTCATATAGCACTCAGAACAGTCGAGGCTTTCAGATAATCTGATTGTGTCAATATTGATATCTTATGTGACAAGAGAGAGTTCAAAAAGGCCAATAAAAAAAACGTAACCTTTAATAATACACAATTAAAAACTGGGAAATTAAAATTAAAACCACAAACTAGAATATAGGATACAAAGAATCAGATAAGTGAATAATTCACATACACCTAGATTATAAGTTTTGCGCTTTAGAGGGCGCGAAAGAAATGCAACAAAAGTTGCGTTATTTCACCCTCCATAGCGCTGCCATTACGAGATTTTGAAAAGCCGCCTTGTGCGCGCGATATGGTTGCATTAAGCTCCATACTGCACAAAATACAAGCGCTGCTTTGACGTGCTCGTGCATGCTTTCCCCATAGACATCAATGGGGAGAGAGTGTTAGAAAAAAACACCTGCGATCACGGAATGATAAGCTCCGTAATGCAGGCCCATTGATGTCTATGGGGAAAAAAGTTACGTTTAAACCTAACACCCTAACTTAAACCCCAAGTCTAAACACCACTAATCTGCTGCCGCCGACACCTACATAATGTTATTAACCCCTAATCTGCCGCTCCCGATATCACTGCCACCGAAATTAATGTATTAACCCTTATTCCACCGCCCCCTGACATCGCCGCCACTAAATATAGTTATTAACCCATAAACCTCTAGCCTTCCACATCACTGCCACTAAATACACCTTTTAACCCCTAAACCGCAGGCCCCCACATCGCAACAACCTAAATTAAACTATATTAACCCCTAAAGCTAACCCTAAACCTAACCGTAACCCTAAGCCTAACACCCCCTAACTTTAACATAATTAAAATAGTGCTAAATTAAAGTTACATTTATTAAATAAATAATACCTATTTAAAACTAAATACAAACTTACCTGTAAAATAAAAATTAAACCTAAGCTAGCTACAATATAACTGATAGTTATATTGTAGCTAGCTTAGGTTTTTATTTCACAGGTAAGTTTGTATTTATTTTAACTAGGTAGACTAGTTAGTAAATAATTATCAACTACCTAGTTAAAATAAATACAAACTTACCTGTGAAAGAAAAGTAAAACCTAAGCTACCTTACACTAAAACCTAACATTACAAAAAAAAAATAACTAACATTACAAAAATAAAAAACCTACCATTACAAAAAATAAAAAACAGTAAAATTACAAAAAATAAAAAAAACTACCATTACAAAAATTAACTAAAACAATAAAAATGATTAATATTCTAATACCCTGTTAAAAGGGTCTTAAAAGGGTCTTTTGTAGGGCATTCCCCTAAAGAAATCAGCTCTTTTTCTAAAAAAGAAAAACAAACACCCCCCTAACAATATACAAACCCCCATTTAGCTCTTTTGCTGCCCATTAAAAATAAAAAAATGGCTATTCTAAAAAAAAAAAAACACCCCAAAAAAGAAAAAAAAATTACACAAAATAACAAACGAATGATCCAAAATAACATAAAATAATAAAAATTATTCCTATTCTAACACCCCAAAATAAAAGAACCCTAATCCTATATAATAAATGGCCAAGTATGTTTGTCAGATGCAGTCATGCACAGTAGAGACTGCACGTGACAAACATAGAGCAAGGCTGAAGTGGAGTGTCAGGGGGCATGGCCGACAGGAGCATCACAATGGGGATGTGGCCGGGCGTGGCAAGGGGCGTGGTCGGGCGCGGTGAGGGGCATGGCCGGGCAGGTGTCGTCGTGATGGGGCATGGCCGGGCGGGGTGCCACGATGGGGGTGTGGCCAGAGAGGCAAAGGGTTTGAAAGACAGAGAGCCAGAGAGGGAGTAAGAGAGGGGTGGAGAAGGGCCAAAGAGGGGGGGAGAGAGCCAAATAGAAAGGGGGAGAGAGCCAAAGGGGGGGAGAGCGAGTCAAAGAGGGGGAAGAGAGAGAACAACAGAGGAAAGAGAGCCAAAGAGGAGAGAGCAAAAGAGGGGAGAGGGCCAAAGAGGGGGAGAGAGAGCCAAAGAGGGGGGAGAGCCAAAGAGGGGGGAGAGAGAGCCAAAGAGGAGAGAGCCAAAGAGGAGAGAGCAAAAGAGGAAAGAGAGCCAAAGAGGAGAGAGAGCAAAAGAGGGGAGAGAGCCAAAGAGGGGGGAGAGAGAGCCAAAGAGGGGGGAGAGAGAGCCAAAGAGGGGGAGAGAGAGCCAAAGAGGAGGGAGAGAACAAAAGAGGGGGCAGAGAGAGCAAAAGAAAGGGGGGAGAGAGCAAAAGAGGGGAGAGAGAGCGCAAAGGAGAGGTGGAGAGAGCGCAAAAGAGAGGGAGGAGAGAAAGCAAAAGAGAGGGGGGAGAGAGAGCAAAAGAGAGGGGGGAGAGAGCAAGGGGTGGGACCGCTGTATTGCAAAAAATGGCCCATGTACACAGGCTTTAGTACTAGTCTATAATAAACTACCAATAGCCCTTAAAAGGGCCTTTTGTTGGGCATTGCCCTAAAGAAATCAGCTCCTTTGCTACAAAATAAAAACAAACACCCCCTAAAATTACAAACCCCCACCCCCCAAACCCACAAAATAAAAATAAAGCTAATCTACCCATTGCCCCAAAAAGGGCATTTGTATGGGTTTGGCCTTAAAATGGCATTCAGCTCTTTTTCTTGCCCTTAAAAGGGCATTCAGCCGAAACACGAATCTAAAAAACTTAAAAAAAACCCTAACATTAACCCCTCTTTAGGTACTCACAGTTGCTGAAGTCCGGCTTGAACGATCTTCATCCCAGCGGCTCCATCTTCATCCAGGTGGCTCCATCTTCATCCATCGCGGGAACAGCATCTTTTTCATCCCTGTGGAGGCAGAGTGGTCGATGCGCAAAGGAGTAGGTCCAGGTGAAGGTCCAAGGCGGAGGTCCTGACAGAGGTCCATCGATCTGACGTGGAGGTCCACTTCATACGATCATCCGCCGCACACTGAGGATTCAAATGCAAGGTATCCCTTTTATACTGGGGTTACCGTTGCATTCCTATTGGCTGAAAAATGTAAATCAGCCTATAGGAATTAGAGCTAGTAGAACAGAGAACAAACAAATGATGCAGACAAAACAAAATAAGTAGGCGTGAGTGGAGACCTAGCTGTTACTATCGCAACATGCAGAGTGCGGTTAACTCTTGGGGGTTAATATCACCGCTATCCATATATCACAAAATGTGCATTTATGTTGTGTGTTAATAAGTCACAGCAATGTAGCAAAGCAGGGGAAAGCAATGAGGAATAGTATAGGAATGGTTTTTACTTTGAAAAAAGTCAGGCTGCAGATGTCAGGAAAACCAGGTCCCGCATGTATAGATCCTTATAATGACATTTAGGTATAGTGAGCCTATTCAACTCTTAAGCCCCAGTATATGCAATCAAGCAAAGAAAAAGCAGAGCGTGTGATCCTCATTCAGAGCAGACTGTAAATACAATACCAATCATTCACACGCTGATCTTTGCAGTTAGTGTAGAAACAAGCATAGGAGGCATGTGTAGCAAGCTGATTTATCATGCATAGCAACTGTATTGAGTCGATGTCAAAAAGGTAGGTAACAGTCTCATAGAAAGCCAAGTTTCAAATGGCTGGAGAAGTTGTAATATGCAGGTTAACAGGGCTCACATTCAGTGATACAACCTTGTGCAAAATAATACAAAACAATTGGCCTCAAGCCGTAACAGATAATGGTTGTCCGTTACTCACTACCTTGTCATCATGCTCCAGAGTAGTTCCAGCAAGAACACAAGAGTGCTATATAAATAAAAAGTGAATTTATTAGGACAGATTAAAAATGATTACAAAAATAGGCAGACTCTAGCAAACAGATGGGAGTATCAAAAATAGGTCTGACCGGTTTCAGCCACACTGGCTGTAGTCATAGACATGTTACACCTGTGCAGGTGCAAACTATTTAAAACCCTTAACTCCTCCCTGGGGAGGTGATAAAAGAAACTGACTCCCAGCGTTTAACCCTTTATGAAGAAATGTATACATATAACATGTGAATAAATAGGTGGCAAAAAACATACAAACTGACATATAATAAGCATCCCCCTTAGGTAGATGCTGAGTTTAAATATTGTCAATTCATATAATAGCCTGAAATAGTGAAAAAAAAAACAGTTCTAAATAAATAAATGAATGGCCCTATAAAATAAAGATGTTCATGTTTGAATGGTAAAATATACCTAAATACAAATGAACTAATGAACATCACATAATATTAGGGATAAAAAAAAAACATTCACTTTGAAATTAGATGCTGTGAAGATAGATATCATATAAAAAAACGTAAAGAATTATAGTGTGTTTAAATATAAACCTAATCAAAATTATGTCCGGCGTGTACACCTCTAAAAAACAGGGGATAATTCTAGTGGAAATATATGGTTCACATGGGGGTATTAAGAAGGTTTGTCATAAATGATATTATACAAATAACCCCTATAGAGTGAACAGACACGACCAGGACTTAGATATCACATTTGGGTAGGGACAGACAGAAGTTTCAAAGGAATATTTAAAGCCCTAATCCAAGGGCTAAATATTAATACTGATATGAAATTGCATATGTGAGTAAACAGGTGAATGAGCAAAAATGAGAGCATATATATAGGGCACTCCATGCGTGAGTATAAATCTAACATATGCATTCAATCAGTGTTGCCAATAGTTGATAATCTCAAATTCTGAGTTGAACCCCCTAGGTAGCAGGCAACCGAGTTTGTGAATCCAATAGATCTCTTGTCGACACAATATGCAAAATTTGTCCCCTAGGGGGTCTGACAATTTGTTCGATTGCCTGCCACCTAAAGGATCCAACATGACCATGATGAACTTCCAAAAAGTATTTGGACAGAGCTGAGACTGCTCTGTCATGAGAAATATGGGCTAAGTGCTCTTTAATACATGTCCCCACCTCTCTAGTCGTTCTTCCCACGTACTGTCGATGGCACAAGGTGCACTCAATGAGATACACCACAAATTTACTGCCACACTTCACGCAGCCCTTGGTTTCAAACGTTTCAGCCCCTGTAGCTGAAGTGAAGTGGGTAGCAACTTTGATATGGTCGCATGAACCACAAGACCTCTTTCCACAGTGGAACGTGCCTTTGAAGTGTAGCCAGGAGCTCCTGCTTGTTTCTTCCCTAAGTAAACTTGCAGACAGCAAGTTCCCTAGTGTCAAGTTCCTCCTATAGACAAAATTACAGCCATCTTTTATTACTTTACGCAGGGATTTATCCCCTCGCAAGATAGGGATATTCTTCCTAATTATGTTGCATACTTGGTGGTATTGGTTAGAGTATGCAGTAATAAGAGTGGGTACATTACGCGCTCTGGACTTTTTGCCATCAGGACTAGTGGTCCTATGGAACAACCTAGACCGATCCATCTGGTCGACCTCCTGTCGTGCTCTCCCAATTACCTTTGCTGGGTAATTTCTTTCAAGTAGGCGCTTGTTCAAGTCCTCATTTTCTCTATAACAGTCCTCTCCCCGGGAACAGTTGCGTTTGATGCGCATGAACTGACTTTTAGCAATACCTCTAAACACATGTTTAGGGTGACTGCTATTCACATGCAATAAAGTGTTCCCGGAGATAGGCTTGTGATAGAGCGATGATGTAATCCTGTGGGTATCAGGGTCACCCGTCAGTGTTACATCCAGATAGTTCATAGTCCTATTGTGCCACTGGTAGGTGAATTTTAGACCCACTTCGTTACAATTGAGTTGGTCAACCAATTCTTGTACTTGTGTCTCGCCTGAGGACCAGATGATAAAAAGATCATCTATGAACCTCAGATATTTCATGATGGACCCAGAAAAAGTATTTCCACCTCCATAGACGTGGAACCGCTCCCACCACCCCATGAAGAGGTTGGCGTAGGAGGGGGCAAATTTTGCCCCCATAGCGATTCCACGTCTCTGGAGGTAGAAAGTGTCCGAAAATTTGAAAAAATTATGTTGTAACAGAAACTTAATAACTCTCAACACAAAGTCTTTGTGTTCAGAATCTAGGTCTGTGCACATATCCATAAAGAATTCAACAGCCTGGAGCCCAAATTCATGGGGAATGCTGGAATACAATGCTACCACGTCAATGGTTATCCAGCTGTAATTTGGCTCCCATCTGATTTGTTCAAGTTTGGATAGGGCATGAGCTTTGTCTCGTACATAACTGGGTAATCTATGTACCAATGGCTGTAAAAAATTGTCGACCCATTTGGACAGTGGCTCTAATAATGAGCCGATACCTGCACAATGGGTCTACCCTGTACATTTTCGAGACTCTTGTGGACCTTCGGGAAGTGGTGGAAGATGGGCATCACAGGATTTTCAACTAATAAACAGTCGAGAGTGTTTCTATCTATGATGCCCATCTCCAATCCATCATCCAGGAGGTCCCTCAGGGTATGGCCAAAAGAAATCGTGGAGTCCCAGGGCAAAGTAGAATAGGCCTCGTAGTCGCCCAATTGTCTCAGTGCTTCCGTAATGTATGCGTCCCTATCCATAACGACAATACTACCGCCCTTATCAGATTGTCTAATGACAATATTGATATTATTCTGTAGGCTTGTAATGGCCTCTCTTTCCTTACTAGTCAGATTTGAAGTATGATTGTTACTTGATTGGGAGAGAATGGTGAGGTCCTCCATGACTCTCTTGTGGAAAACCTCAAGACTCTTACCCCTAACATGTAAGGGATAAAAGTTGGATGTAGATTTCAGTTTATGTTGGTGTAAGTTGTCCTGAGGTTTATGGCTTATACTACCTGATAAGTCCTCTAACCTTGTAAGAGCGCATATGTCAGCAAAGGACATATTGTCAACGTCAGAATATGATGTTTCTGTTATTTGGTCAGTAACAGGATGAGAACTATCTGTCTCTGGTTCTGGAAAAAATGTTCTAAGTGTTAAATCCCTGACTAGTCTGTTTACGTCCAGGATAGTCTGAAACAGATCAAAGTTCCTGGAAGGGACAAATCCCAAGCCATAACTTAATACTTTCCTTTCAAGATTAGTTAAATCATAAGTGGACAAGTTTATGACTGTATTGTCCATCATTGATACCTGTGTTGTGGGGTTCCCCTGTTCTCCCTCACTGGGTATCTCTGTTGCTGAAAATCCCCAGTGTTGGGTTTCTGGGTGTTGCCTCACCCCCCTCCCCTGGGTCATCTCGGGGCCCCCTGAAAAACCTGATGAGAAGTGTCAGAGCTATCACCAGTGTGTTGGGGATTAGTGGTCGTGTGATAGTGGGAGCTGCCTCTTCTCTGGCGTCTGCCCCTTTTAGGGACAGCCCCTGAATTAACATGTTCCTTAAGTATACCTCTTGGTGGTATGTCACCCGTCATGTTAGATGTTGTGCATGTTTGATTAGATAATGTTACTTCATCCCCATCAGAGCCAGAGTATCCATCTGAGTCAAAGCTAGAGGCAAACCTTTCTTCATCTGTCAACTCTGGCTCAGAGTCGGAGAAGGCTACTTTCTTAGTGACTTTAGCCTTTTTGTTGTTGTGTTTTCTTAAGTGAGTGATCTAAGTGCCCCCCCTGACCTATAGCCTGGTTATCTGATTTATTGTACTGTAACTGGGACCAGATCCTACTCCTCTCTTTACGTCTCCAAATGTAAACCGTACCTTTGGAATAATCTTTCTGGTCCCTAAGGAACTTAATATGTTTCACGTGAATAATTAATTTTCTAGACTCCTCAATCACCTTCCTACGTGTTTCATCAAACTGAGGGTAAATTTCATGTTGTTTAAACTTATTCATGTCTGCTTGGAGCAGTATGATCTTATTTTTAACCTCTTTAAGTAACATATCTTTGTATTCAATTAGTAAGGCAATAAGTTTTAAAGAGCAGTCAGTTAAAGCTCGGTTCCAGCGTTCTATAAAGTCCACATCTTTGATGTCATAGGTAGGGAATTTGTTGATCCTTAATCCCCTAGGCACCATTTGCATGTTGATGTACTTGGAAAGGATCCACTTGTCCCATTTAAGTCTTTGTTCTTTTAACTTCAATGTCTCCATGTCATAGAAATTGTCCCCTTATTTAGTATTAGGTGTATCACGGTCAAACACATCCTGTAATTCCAGCAAATCTAGATCCTCATCATCAGACTCTTTAAGGGAAAAAAGGAGTCCGTTGCTGCCATATTGTCAATAAATAGATAAATAAATAAGCGCTTAGGTAAATGTATACACCGGACAACCTTTGTATTTTTTAGCAAAAGGAAGGCTTAATGTAAGTCACTCTGGGGGGAAGTGTGTGTGTATAAGGTAAATATCTGTATGTATATACACACACCAACCACTGCATCAATCCAGGGAAAATAATAGTAGAACAGAGAACAAACAAATGATGCAGACAAAACAAAATAAGTAGGCGTGAGTGGAGACCTAGCTGTTACTATCGCAACATACAGAGTGCGGTTAACTCTTGGGGGTTAATATCACCGCTATCCATATATCACAAAATGTGCATTTATGTTGTGTGTTAATAAGTCACAGCAATGTAGCAAAGCAAGGGAAAGCAATGAGTCGTATAGGAATGGTTTCTACTTTGAAAAAAGTCAGGCTTCAGATGTCAGGAAAACCAGGTCCCGCATGTATAGATGCTTATAATGACATTTAGGTATAATGAGCCTATTCAACTCCCAGGCCCCAGTATATGCAATCAAGCAAAGAAAAAGCAGAGCGTGTGATCCTCATTCAGAGCAGACTGTAAATACCATACCACTCATTCACACGCTGATCTTTGCAGTTAGTGTAGAAACAAGCATAGGAGGCATGTGTAGCAAGCTGATTTATCATGCATAGCAACTGTATCGAGTCGATGTCAAAAAGGTAGGTAACAGTCTCATAGAAAGCCAAGTTTCAAACGGCTGGAGAAGTTGTAATATGCAGGTTAACAGGGCTCACATTCAGTGTTACAACCTTGTGCAAAATAATACAAAACAATTGGCCCCAAGCCGTAACAGATAATTGTTGTCCGTTACTCACTACCTTGTCTTCATGCTCCGTTCAGTGGTACACTTGAATGCCTCAGTTGCGGTCTCTGTTGCTGTGTATCCGGCTCCAACTCTGCTCAGCTGGTCTCCACTATAGTAGCACGCCACTCAGCTCCCCCTCCGGTAGTGACATCACCCGGCAGGGCCGTCCGGTCTCACTGTGAACTGTTTAATAGGAATGGAGTCCCAGTACTCCATATAAAGTAGCAGAAAAAAATTCCAGAGTAGTTCCAGCAAGAACACAAGAGTGCTATATAAATAAAAAGTGAATTTATTTGGACAGATTAAAAATGATTACAAAAATAGGCAGACTCCAGCAAACAGATGGGAGTATCAAAAATAGGTCTGACCGGTTTCAGCCACACTGGCTGTAGTCATAGACATGTTACACCTGTGCAGGTGCAAACTATTTAAAACCCTTAACCCTTATTTTATAGGGCCATTCATTTATTTATTTAGTACTGTTTTTTTCACTATTTCAGGCTATTATATGAATTGACAATATTTAAACTCAGCATCTACCTAAGGGGGATGCTTATTATATGTCAGTTTGTTTGTTTTTTGCCACCTATTTATTCACATGTTATATGTATACATTTCTTCATAAAGGGTTAAACGCTGGGAGTCAGTTTCTTTTATCACCTCCCCAGGGAGGAGTTAAGGGTTTTAAGTAGTTTGCACCTGCACAGGTGTAACATGTCTATGACTACAGCCAGTGTGGCTGAAACCGGTCAGACCTATTTTTGATACTCCCATCTGTTTGCTGGAGTCTGCCTATTTTTGTAATCATTTTTAATCTGTCCTAATAAATTCGCTTTTTATTTAAATAGCACTCTTGTGTTCTTGTTGGAACTGCTCTGTAATTTTTTTCTGCAGGAATTAGAGCTGCTAAAATCCTATTGGCTGTTCAAATCAGCCAATATGATTTAAGCAGCTCTCATTCCTATTGGCTGATTTGAATAAAAACAACCCCTCCCCTAACATTACAAACCCCCACCCCCCAAACCCACAAAATAAAGCTAATCTACCCATTGCCCCAAAAAGGGCATTTGAATGGGGTTTTTTTTTTTTTTTTTAGAGTTAGCTTTTTTATTTTGGGTGGTTGGTTGGATGGTGGGTTTTACTGTTGGGGGGGTCTTTGTATTTTTTTTTGCGGGGAAAAGAGCTGATTTCTTTAGGGCAATGCCCTACAAAAGGCCCTTTTAAGGGCTATTGGTAGTTTATTGTAGGCTAGGGGTTTTTTTTATTTTGGGGGGGGGCTTTTTTATTTTGATAGGGCTAATAGATTAGGTGTAATTGGTTTTATTTTGGATAATTTCATTTGTTATTTTTTGTCATTTAGTATTTTTTTATTTTTGTAATCTTGTAATTTTAATTTAAAGTTAGCGGGTTGGTAGGTTTAGGGGTTAATAGTTTAATTTAGTTTTTTGCCATGTGGGGGATGGCAGTTTAGGGGTTAATAGGTTTATTTAGTTGCAGCGATGTCGGGGAGCTGCAGAATAGGGGTTAATATCTTTATTATAGTGTGGGTAATGTTGGGGTGCGGGGGAATAAGAGTTAGTAACTTTAGTATAGTGGCGACGATGTTGGGGAGTGGCGGAATATGGGTTAATACATTTTATTGGTGGCGACATTGTCAGGAGCAGCAGATTAGGGGTTAATAAGTTTAATATAGTGTTTGCAATGCAGGAGGGCCTCAGTTTAAGGGCTAATAGGTAGTTTATGGATGTTATTGTACTTTGTAACACTGGACTACTGGTCTCAGATGGCGGTACAGATCATGTCCTTATAGGGTGTAAAGCAAGTTTTTAGCCTCACTGCAAAACTCGTAATGGCAGCGCTATGGGAATCCCATGAAAAAAAAGGTAATTTTTTCGAGTGTGGGACTGACGTTGCGTTACAGGCTAAAAGGGTTGCTGTACAGCTATACCGACAAGACTCGTAATGGCTGCGTTGCTGTTTTAACCCTGAAATGGCCATTTTTTCAGCGTTAAAACATGAACGCAAAACTCGTAATCTAGGTGTTAGATAATAAAGCACATTGAGAAATTGTAGGAATGTCAGTGTGTTTAGTGCATACTTAGATTTTAACCTATGAGAACAGGAAGCTCTAAATAAACATAAAACTGTATACAGAGCTCAAATATAAGAAGTAGGACAAGTAGGACATAGGTGAGGAAATAAAGTAGGACATAGGTGAGGAAATAAAATTCAGCTAGCAACAGAGACTTACATAACTAGTGTATCAAACCCAGATGGAAACAATGTATCATATTCCTGGTAGGAAATGGGCATAAGTATGTCAACTCAGTGTAGCTAATATATGCTAATGGCTGCACACTCGAAGTCACGGACACTCGTTGTGATGTGTGTCATATAGTAACAAATGCTTGCAGCTGTATTATGTATACAGATGTGGAATAGTAACAGGAAATGATTATGTTGAACCAGGGTTAGTCGCTCTGCCTGGAATAAAAAATAATAATAATAAGGTATGTGAGGCAGCAGCAGCGGTTCAATCAAAATAGCTACCCTGTGCAGAGACTTCTGTGTACTGACAAGCAAACGGTGACACACAAGTGGGTGACCTTGAAATGACATGTAACAATCTGAGGAGCGGTAAGATAGACTAGTAATACGAGCGTGGATTAGGCAAAGTGTAGTAGATAGCATGAAGTGCTAAAATTCTTTCCAACTACAGCCCCACCTTGATCACTAAGTTTTAATATAAAATCTCCATGAGCTGAATAGTTAAGCACAAATAGTGCAGTGTATTACGTATCCAGCTAGTTGTCCTAAAAACACAAGAGCTCCCAGACTCCTCACCAGATCCCTAACATGTTTCGCCGTACTTTTAAATATAATTTTGATTAGTTTTGTGCAATTTTTTAGTCAAATGTAACAGTTAACCAGAGCTTCAAAGTTGCCATATCTTAACGTGCATTAAATTCAATTGTGCTCAAGCGAATGTGTTTACTTTCAACTTGTAATATACACGCTACTTCTGATGTGCGCAAACCCTGTGATAAACTTATTTTCGCTCACACGCAACTGTTTGCACACTACTCGTAATCTAGCCCTTAGAGTACATTGCTTAGCAAAACTACCTTTGTTGCTATAAAAGGTCCAGTTTTGCACCCATTCACCACATTAGATTGACTGTATTGCTTTAAATAAGGAGTTTAAAAGCAAATTAAACCCAAAATTATTTTTTTCATGATTTAGATAGAGCATGCAATTTTAAACAGGGACATAAGCTTAGGGACATGCACGAGTCTGGAGCACTGTTGGTAGCAGTTTTGCAAGAATGTAATGCATTTACAAGAGCACTAGATGCCAGCTTATTTCGGGCCATGTAGTGCTCCAGACACCTACCTAGTATGCCCTGTCTGAATCGCAAAATACATTTTGGGGGTTTTTATATCCCTTTAAGCTCAAAAGAGAGAAAAGAGGAGAGTGTGAGTTTTGTGAATGTGGAAATGTTTTTTTGACCATCATTTTCATTTTAAACTTTCCTGTTTCCTACATACACCTACACACACTTAGAAATAGCATGCATGCACTTAGGCATACAACAGCACAAATACATTTTCAATAATTCCCAGGTAACCTGTTCCAACCCATCCATTATGATCTGCCAAACCATTACATCTTCCCTACCTCTGTGTTAATAGGGTTTTTTTTTTTTTACTTTTTTTTTACATAACACTTTTTTAGTCTATATATTTTGTTCCAGACATAATTGATTGTGTACCTGCCCAACACATTTAACAACATCCCTGATCCTTCACCTTTGACTGAACTGCAAACCCAAGTACCAGTAGCCTTTACCCCTTTCAGTACTCTTTTTTTTTTTTTTTAACAAAATCCTTTTGTGGCATGTTTTCATGCAGCACTTTTTTGTCTGTTTTTATTGTACTGTGCTTTCTGACAAGTGGAACGCTCAGTGATGTATTTAGGTTGTGTGCTGCCCTAGACACCCAGAATCCTGCTGCCACCCCCCCCCCAAGAATTTAGGCTATTTTTGGCAATAACATCTTTTGGTCAGGCCCAGGAGTAATGTGACTTTTTTAGGTTATTATTAACCGTAATATGCACCAGGGGGAGATATATAACTTGTCCCTGCACCACATGTATCAGGCTGCCACTGTGCATTAGCATTCTCTGTGTGTAAGACTCAGACAGAGTGATATAAACTTTAAGGCACCCCATATTATTCCAGCACCAATGAGATGCAAGTGGATAAGGCTAATATATTCATTAGGGATGTAATGCAGTACTACAAATAAATATCATTTTATTGCAAGCAAGCATTTCATAAAAAAGGCAATGAACCAGGGTCAGGCGCTTGAAAAAAAAAAAGATGACCTGTGTGGCTAAAATGTTGGCTTTTTTGACTATCATCTTAAAGAAACCAATCAACAATGCCATGTTAATAAAACTAAAACTAAAGCCATTTTAAATATTGATTGAAAGACGTAGCATAGTAGTCAGACTCAGTGCTGCTATATTAATTTGTGCACTGTCTTGCAGTCATGAGTGACCGTGACCCACCTGAGGCTCCTGAGCTCTAAGAAGTGACTCCACAGCTGACAGCTCCACTCATCCATTGCCTTCCAGTACACTTTCCAGACTCCAATACGCTTGCCTTCACAGTCACTCAGTCCGTCTCCCAAATGTTGTAACTAATTCAGTCTCCCCTGCCACTCCGCTATTTCCGTAGCCGCATCCCTCCTTACATCACCGCCTATCCCTCCTTACAGAACTGCCCATCCCTCTTTACAGTACCATCCCTCCTTAGAGAACCATCCATCCCTCCTTACATCACCACTTATCCAGTATCACGTTCCAACATCACTGCCGCGAACCTGATTACATTCTCCAAAGTTACCAAAAAATCTGTCAAAAAGCCGCGCACCAAGTACGGTACAATGAACAGCGGACTGTTTTTAACTAACAGTCATCGATCTCGCTGCTCTTTGGCTTTTTTACAGCTTTATTAGTACCCTGTCACTAAACACCCACACTATACTATACTGTTTACCCCCTATACAACCGCTCCCAGACCCCACCACAACTTTAATAAATGTATTAACCCCTAAACTGCTGCTCCCGGAGCCCACCACAACTGAATAAAGTGTTTAACCCCTAAACCGCCGCTCCCGGACCACACCGCAACTAAATGCAATTATTAACCCCTAAACCGCCACTCCCGGAGCCCACCGCCACCTACATTATATTTATTAACCCCTAATCTGCCCCCCTACACCGCCAACACCTACCTACATTTATTAACCCCTAATCTACCGCCCCCAACGTCGCCGCCACTATATTAAATTTATTAACCACTAAACCTAAGTCTAACCCTAACCCTCACACCCCTGACTTAAATATAATTTAAATAAATCTAAATAAATATTACTATCATTAAATAAATTATTTCTATTTAAACTAAATACTTACCTATAAGATAAACCCTAAGATAGTTACAATATAACTAATAGTTACATTGTAGCTATCTTAGGGTTTATTTTTATTTTACAGGCAACTTTGTATTTATTTTAACTAGGTACAATAGTTAACTAATAACTTCCTAGCTATAAAAATAATTACAAGATTTTTAAACTAATTACACCTACTCTAATCCCCCTAACAAAATAAAAAAGCCCCCCCAAAATAGAAAAAAGCCCTACCCTACACTAAATTACAAATAGCCCTTAAAAGGGCCTTTTGCGGGGCATTGCCCCAAAGTAATCAGCTCTTTTACCTGTAAAAAAAAAATTACAACCCCCCAACATTAAAACCCACCACCCACACAACCAACCCTACTCTAAAACCCACCCAATCCCCCATTAAAAAAAAACACTAACCCCTTGAAGATCACCCTACCTTGAGACGTCTTCACCCAACCGGGCCGAAGTCCACCACGAAGCAGGCCGAAGTTGTCCTCCAGACGGGCAGAAGTGATCCTCCAGGCGGGCAGAAGTCTTCATCCAGGCGGCATCTTCTATCTTCATCCATCCGGCGCGGAGCGGCTCCATCTTCAAGACATCCTCTTCTTTTGACGTGTTCTTGAAGAATGAATGTTCCTTTAAATGACGTCATCCAAGATGGCGTCCCTTGAATTCCGATTGGCTGATATAATTCTATCAGCCAATCGGAATTAAGGTAGGAAAAATCCTGATGTTCCAATCAGCCAATAGAATGTGAGCTCAATCCTTTTGGCTGATTGGATCATCCAATAGGATTGAAGCTCAATCCTATTGGCTGATTGCATCAGCCAATAGGATTTTTCCTACCTTGGATGACGTCATTTAAAGGAACATTCATTCAGCAAGAAGATGTCGAAAGAAGAGGATGCTCCGCGTCTGATGCCTTGAAGATGGAGCCGCTCTGCGCCGGATGGATGAAGATAGAAGATGCCGTCTGGATGAAGACTTCTGCCCATCTGGAGGATCACTTCTGCCCATCTGGAGGACCACTTCTGCCGGCTTGTGAAGACGTCTCAAGGTAGGGTGATCTTCAAGGAGTTAGTTTTAGTTTTTTTTAAGGGGATATTGGGTGGGTTTTAGAGTAGGGTTGGTTGTGTGGTGGTTGTAACTTTTTTTTTTACAGGTAAAAGAGCTGATTACTTTAGGACAATGCCCCGCAAAAGGCCCTTTTAAGGGCTATTTGTAATTTAGTGTAGGGTAGGGCTTTTTTTTATTTTGGGGGGGCTTTTTTATTTTGTTAGGGGGATTAGATTAGGTGTAATTAGTTTAAAAATCTTGTAATTATTTTATTATTTTCTGTAATTTTTTTTGTACTTTAGATAATTTGTTTTAATTGTATTTAATTGTATTTAGTTTAGGTAATTATTTAATTATAGTGTAGTGTTAGGTGTAATTGTAACATAGGTTAGGTTTTATTTTACAGGTATATTTGTATTTATTTTAACTAGGAAGTTATTAAATAGTTAATAACTATTTAATAACTATTGTACCTAGTTAAAATAAATGCAAAGTTGCCTGTAAAATAAAAATAAACCCTAAGATAGCTAAAATGTAACTATTAGTTATATTGTAGCTATCTTAGGGTTTATTTTATAGGTAAGTATTTAGTTTTAAATAGGAATAATTTATTTAATGATAGTAATATTTATTTAGATTTATTTAAATTCTATTTAAGTTAGGGGGTGTTTAGCGGTTAATATATTTAATATAGTGGCGGCGACGTTGGGGGCAGATTAGGGGTTAATAAATGTAGGTAGGTGGCGGCGGTGTAGGGGGGGGCAGATTAGGGGTTTATAAGTATAATGTAGGTGGCAGTGGGCTCCGGGGGCGGCTGTTTAGGGGTTAATACATTTATTTAGTTGTGGCGGGGTCCGGGAGCAGCGGTTTAGGGGTTATTAAGTTTATTTAGTTGCGGCGTGGTCCGGGAGCGGCGGTTTAAGGTTTAATAAATGTATTTTTTTGTGGCGGGGTCCGGGAACCGCTATTTAGGGGTTAATAAGTTTATTTAGTAGCGGCGGGGTCCGGGAGCGGCGGGATAGGGGTTAATAAGTTTTATTTAGGTTGCGTCGGTATCGGGGTGGCAGATTAGGGGTTAAGAAGTGTAATGTAGGTGGCGGCATTTTTTGCGGAGGGACGGTTTAGGGGTGTTTAGACTCGGGGTACATGTTAGGGTGTTAGGTGTACACATTCCCATAGGAATCAATGGGATATTGGGCAGCAGCGAACATGAGCTCTCGCTGCTTTACGACTCCCATTGATTCCTATGGCATCCGCCGCCTCCAGGACGGCGGATTGAAAACCAGGTACGCTGGGCCGGAATAGTGCCGAGCGTACCTAGTATATTTTTCATAACTTCCAAAAGTAGTCAGATTGTGCCAAACTTGCGTTCCGAACATCTGTAGTGACGTAAGCATCGATCTGTGTTGGACTGAGTCCGGCGGATCGTTTGTTATGTCACCAAATTCTACTTTTGCCGGTTTGTAGGGTTTGATAACTAAGGAGAATCAGGCTCGCCACAAATACGCTGCGGAATTCCGGCGTATTTGCGGTTGACGGCTTGATAAATAGTAGCCTATCTGTGAACTGCAAACCTATCTCATTATTGTTTAGCTGTAGAAGAAAGATTTTGGCCTCCTACGCATTTCCAGAACATATAAATAGAAGGTAATCAATAAATCTTTGAAAGTACACAATCTTTGTCCTGAAAGGATTATTCCCATCCTCATAGATGTGGGACAGATCCCACCAACCCAAAAAAAGTTTGGTATAATTGGGGGGGAACTTGACCCCCTAGCTTACCCGCACTTCAGAGTCAAAACAATCCCTCTTGAATAGTTAAAACAATCCCTAAAAGTCTAAATGTAAATTAAAGTTAACTTTCTGATGTTTTATAGCTGCTTTATCTGAGGATGTTCACATTAAAGGCCATTTCAAACCATATTTAACCCATATGACAACCCATGTATCCCCTTTTTAAATGTATTTGGTCCATATAATTAAATACTCCCTATGCTTTAAATATGGACAATTCAACAATTAACACCACTATTCCAATCTATCTATAAAAAAAAATCTACCAGTTTGTAAAATGATTTTTGGAACTTGTCAAATTCTAAACCTTGAACATTCTGAACACACATTTTGGCTTGAATCAGGTAGCTACAATTTTCCAGTTTTAAAATGTTTATATGCCAGTAAATTACATTATTTGCTTGATAACAAGAACAAAAATAGTTAAAATTTCTCTTTTAAACTATACATCTCGTAAATAAATTGAATTTAATCATTCAAATTTTCATTCATGATTGCAATTAAGCATTTAGACGTTTAAATATGTTATTTAAAAGATTAATCAAAAGGATGTGAAATTAGTATTTTCACACATCTCCTGACTATAAGTGTTTAAATATTAATGCTTATATGCAAATATATTATCAATATTGACTTATGTATCTGTCATGCCCTACTTTCTTTCAGCTGTGGGTCATTTGCTTCAGAGAAGATCTCTGAAAACTAGAAACTACTTGAAAATCATCAATAACCCTGTTTCTTTCTTAGAGTTTTTTCACGTTTTATCTATTTAGAAGCAAAAAATATTGGGTTTCCAGATATATCAAAACTTTTTTCAAAAAGTTTTTTCACAATGATTCATCAGATTGATCAAAATTCCTTGTGTAATGCTGCCCTCTTTTCAAGTGCAAGAAGGGCCTGTCAATCACCCCGAGCGTGCGTGTTTGGGTTGCTTTCATTACGCCATCTTATAGGTGGCATAGAGTGTAAGTAGCTTACGCTGCATAGTACATTGAGTCCAAGATGTTTTCGTAGGCCATTAATTGGGTTTGAACACAATTGAAATCTTGACAGCTAAGCTACATCATTAGAATTATAATAATTCATATTTCTCCTCTTGACACAGGACTATTTTAAAATATATTTGCAACAAAAATATATTTAATAAAAAGTTAATTTTCATGAGAAATGTTTTACTGCAGAATTAATTCAACATTAACCTAATCCTCAAATATTTCATCTGTTTAATGTCTTTACAATTGGCCCATCTGCATCTTCTAAAGAATCATCTATAATAGGTTTATGTATATTACGCACCGTTTGCAGAGATCTTAATTAAGATAAATGCTACCCAAAGTTATAATTATGAAAAAGTACCTAATGCGAAGGGACAATACTTTCACTTAAATAATTAATTATAAATGTATATATCCTGAGTAATGACTGCAGTAAGCCTCAAACACCTTTGTCATTTTTTTCTATAATAATTTTTTTGTTGCAAAAATGTTTTTATGATAACAATAACCCAAGAGATTCTCAAGAGATACTAAGCAGACTCCAGCATATAAAATTTGTAGAACAAAATGTATTTCTGCTTTTGAATTCCTAAAAGTTAAAAGTAAATGTTCTTCAATATGTATATTTATTTAATACATTAATAAGAAAAGTCATATAAGATCTCATTTAGATGAACAAAAGCTGGCAGTTGTCTCAAATTATGTAAATTATGAAAATTCTGCAATTAAAAAGACATTTTAATTTATTTTTAGGACATTATAAAATATACTTGTTTTTGTATGTTTTTATTTATTTTTTATTTTATTTTTTTAAAAACTAATGTTCCTGCCTGGAAAAACAAAGAATATTTTCTTGTCACATTTGTAGAAAAGTGTCTCCACTAGTAAAGCAGAGGCAATTGACCTAGTTAGGATTAGTAAAAGTTGTTTCAATTTAAGGCAAAACAGGTTTTATTTTATTTTTGACACCTGTGAATGTTGCTGTTCCGTATGTATGATAGAAATTGTTCAGTACAATGTCCCTTTAAATCCTTAGCCTCTGAAAACCTTTTCTCCTCAGCCTCCTTAAACCTTTAGCAAAAAACGCCATCCTGTTTTAATAAAAGAAATGTCTGTGGGTGAGAAGGTATAATATTGTCGCATATATCTGTACATTCATGACCTTATGACAGTTCTATTTATGTTACACTGTCATCAAGCATGCAATTTAATGTTGGAATTTACAATACGTGAGCAAATTAACTCCATATTCACTTCTGTGCAACCCTAGGAACACAAAGACATACAAGGATTTCACATCTAATAAATTATTGATATCCAAAATTCCAGAATATAAACCACAAATAATTGAAGAAAGCATTTCTCAAAAAGTTATATTAATTTACCCAGTACAAACAAAACCAAAAATACTATTATTACATTTTGTGTATCATCACAAATATCTTCTGGAATGTATTTAAAAAAAAAAACATGGTATTAGGTATATTGTGTATTGTGTTTTACAAATTAATTCAAACGTATTGAGAGACTGTTACTCATAAGACATCAAGGCAATTAATTCTACTTTAATTTTAATACATACAGTATTTAAAAAAAAATGCCTGCAATTTGCAAATCCAAGCAAATCATAAAACTATTGGGTAAAAAGAGGCAAACAAAATATTTTAAGTCTAGGATTCAGAATTTTCTGAAAATATTGGAATTAAGTCATATGCAATCTGCCATGCTCTGATTAAATTGTGTAAATTGGGTTTATAAAATATATTTGGTTAGATTACAAGCGGAGTGCTTGAAGAGATATATAGATATATAGCTATATATCTAATAGGGCACTACATAAAGCCTTGACATTTATGTTATATTACTGTATTACTGCATAATCATATAGTCATATAATCAAAGAGTTAAATATTTTAACAGAAATATTTAATACACTATAATACACTATATTCCTTTGTTTTTCTGTAATTTCTCAATATCAAAGCTAGCTTCACATATCCTGTACACGAATAATTGTGAAATGTCGGTTTTTGTTCCTGAATATAAACCGCAATATTTATGGATGTTTTTTTGCATTATCTGAATCGCTGATTATTGCAATTTATAATGAAATTGTCGTATGCCCATGTTTGTAAATTGTCGTATGCCCATGTTTGTAAATTGTCGTATGCCCATGTTTGTAAAAATGACTTCCCGTATTTTATGAACACAGTTTTGTGTAACAGGAGTGGTTTGGAGCATAATAAATTGGAGTTGTTAGAATATCTATCCGTGTGTGTGTGGCTTATTTTGGCTTATCTGACAACTCTCCAGGACCTGCCTTTGTAAGTTGGTGACCAGTCTTGCAAGTCAGGTGGTAAATATATCTTCGGCCGAAGAAAGGAAAATAATTACCTACAGTGCTAATTTAATGGGTGCATGTTAAATGACCAGCAGTAGCACTTTGCATTGTGCTCAAATTCATTGACCAGAGATCACATCTCTGTTTAATGAAAAAAAATGTCCCCAATTTTCCAGAACATAAAGTGTAAGGTTCCTTTATTAAAATAATACATTGTATCATCTTTATTTTTTTTTATTTTTTAAACTGCACGTAGCAGTTATAAGGGGTTAAAGTGAGGGGACCTGAAAAGTACCTTTACATAGCGGTCTATGGGGACTGTGTTTTTACTGTAAATATATATGCTTATATACATATATATTTATGTGTTAATATGTGTATATACACATATAAACATTAAAGCACAGAAGAAACTCTCAGCTCATATATAAAACTTGACATTTATTGGGTTAGTTAAAAATTAAGGCAGAAGCCAACAATCAATAGAAAAAGAGAGGGTAAGATGCACAGCACAGCTGGCTTACGCATTTCGGAGTTCAACCGTATTCATAGCCTGACTAGAGTGCCCTTCTCACAGTAAAAAATACTTTAAAAAACACTGCTATTGGTTCACAAGAAGTAGTGCATCACCTCATTAATTAATATGCCACATGTGGACTTCATGAATGAAAACCTTAAAGGGACACTGAACCCAAATTTTTTCTTTTGTGATTCAGATAGAGCAAGTAATTTTAAGCAACGTTCTAATTTACTCCTATTATCAATTTTTCTTCGTTCTTTTGCTATCTTTATTTGAACAAGAAGTCATCTAAGCTAAGGAGCCAGACAATTTTTGGTTTAGTACCCTGGACAGCACTTGTTTATTGGTGTTGTCCAATCAGCAAGGACAACCAAGATTGTGAACCAAAAATGGGCCGGCTTCTAAACTTATATTCTTGCTTTTCAAATAAAGATAGCAAGAGAATGAAGAAAAATTATTAATAGGAGTAAATTAGAAAGTTGCTTAAAATTGCATGCTATCTGAATCATGAAAGAAAAAGGGTTCAGTTTCCCTTTAACCCCTTTGTGACCGGACCACTTTGCAATTTGTTGACCGTCTGGAACCAAGGCTATTTTTGCAGTGTTTGTGTTTAGCTGTAATTTTCCTCTTACTTATTTACTGTACCCATACATATTATATACAGTTTTTCTCACCATTAAATGGACTTTCTAAAGATACCATTATTTTCATCATATCATATAATTTACTACAAAAATTATAAAATATGAGGAAAAATGGAAACAAACACACTTTTTCTAACTTTGACCCCCAAAATCTGTTACGCGTCTACAACCACCAAAAAACACCCATGCTAAATAGTTTCTAAATTTTGTCCTGAGTTTAGAAATACCCAAGGTTTACATGTTCTTTGCTTTTTTTGCAAGTTATAGGGCAATAAATACAAGTAGCACTTTGCAATTTCCAAACCACTTTTTTTCAAAATTAGCGCTAGTTACATTGGAACACTGATATCTTTCAGGAATCCCTGAATATTCCTTGACATGTATATTTTTTTTTTTTAGAAGACATCCCAAAGTATTGATCTAGGCCAATTTTGGTATATTTCATGACACCATCATTTTACCGCCAAATGCGATCAAATAAAACAAATCGTTCACTTTCTAACAAATTCTTTCACAAACTTTAGGTTTCTCACTGAAATTATTTACAAACAGCTTGTGCAATTATAACACAAATGGTTGTAAATGCTTCTTTGGGATCCCCTTTGTTCAGAAATAGCAGACATATATGGCTTTGGCGCTGCTTTTTGGTAATTAGAAGGCTGCTAAATGCCACTGCGCACCACACGTGTATTATGCCCAGCAGTGAAGGGGTTAATTAGGGAGCTTGTAGGGAGCTTGTAGGGTTAAATTTAGCTTTAGTGTAGAGATCAGCCTCCCACCTGACACATACCACCCCCTGATCCCTCCCAAACAGCTCTCTTCCCTCCCCCACAATTGTCCCCGCCCTCTTAAGTACTGACAGAAAATCTGCTAGTACTAAAATAAACGTTTTTTTTTTGTTTGTTTTTTTATAAAAAAAAAACAACTTATTCTGCTGTGTAGGATCCCCCCTTAGCCCCCAACCTCCCTGATCCCCCCATACAGGTCTGTAACCCTCCCCCTCTCTAACTTTTTACTGCCATCTTGGGTACTGGCAGCTGTCTGCCAGTACCCAATTTGCCTCAAAAATTTGTTTTTTTTTATTTTTAAAAGTAAATAATTATATTTTCTGTAGTGTAGCTGCCCCCCCCCCTCAATATCCTACCCACCCTCCCACTCCCATATCCCTTCCCCAGGACATTTGATCCCACCCTCCATCTCCCTCCTTTCAATAGAATTAAACTGATGCCAGTTAAATGTGGTGCACACACGCTACCCCACCCCCCACCACAACCATGTCACATGCGGATCTGGTCACCAACATCAAACACGGATGTGACCATCAAAGGGCCACCCATCTGCCTCCCAACTGCAGCTCCCACCCACCAACGATCGGCCCCATCGATGGCCGATGCAGGGAGGGCCACAGAATGGCTCTCTCTGCATTGGTGGGGTAAAATGGATATTGCAGTGATGCCTAAATATCGAGGCATCACTGCAATACCCAGGAAGCAGCTAGAAGTAATCAGGATTGCTTCCAGAGCTTCAAACCCCAGAGGACACGTCAGGAATGTCCTTGGTCGTTAAGGGTGTTTTTTTGTAGGACGTTCCTGGTACATCCTTGGTTGTTAAGGGGTTAAAGGTATATCAGTATCTAGTAACATTCAAATAGATTATAGGAATGAGTGACATAATAGTTTTAATGTAACAGATGCAGTGAAGGCATGTTCACTTAGGAAGCCAAAGTGCCAGGAAGACCCATTCAAGGCTATAAAGGGCAGAATCAATCCCAATAATTTATTAAATCCCACTTCGAATTTAAGCCCTCTGGCACTCTGGTTCTTAAGCGAAACATCCAGAAAATTTCCCCTTTCGCAAGCATTCTATCCACATCTCCACCCCTTGTTGTTTTTTTCACCCACTCAATAGCACACCACTTGAATATGTCTATTTTACCATTGTGCTTTTCTCCAAAATGTCGCACAATTGGAGTGGATGACTTGCTCTGGTTAATTGTGAAGAAGTGTTCTCAAATTCTTGATTTTATGTCCCTGGACGTGAGCCCTATATACTGGACCCCACAGGACTGGCATCTAATCATGTATATTACCTGAGTGGTCAAACAGTTCATACATGTTTTAATGTCAAACCTTTCACCTGTTACATGTGAGCTGAAGGTCTTAGTTTGATCTAGATACTCACAAGGTTTACACTTTCTGTGTCCACAGCCATACATCCCTAAACTACTTAGCCATGAGCTAGAAATTACTTGTTTTCCTTTGAGCTGGTTTAGGGAAAGTAATTATGCTAAAGTAGGACTTTTCCTTGAACTGCATCTAAGACCTTGTTTAACCACCTCAGTTAGTCTGTCATCTGCTGCTAGAATGGAAAAATCGCTACGTATGATGGAAACTATTTGTGGAAACTCTGTACTGTAATTGGTCACAAAGTTAATACATCTGAACCTTTATTTGCCTTCTTATTATCCTTCAACAAGGTATCTCTTTGTCTACATTCCACTTGTTTCTTGGCTTTTACAATCACGTTGTTCGGATATCCCCTTTCTCTGAGTCTTGATTCAAGATCTTTAGCTTGTAAATTAAATTCCCCCCAATCAGAACAATTTCTTTTTAAACAGGTAAACTGTCCTTTGGCTACTGCTGCCGCAGTGTGTTTGGGATGACAGCTTTTTCCATGTAGGAGGGAATTCCCCAAGATTGGTTTCCTGTACACCCTAGTATGAATCTGTCCTGCCATTGTACCCGTCAGAGTCAAATCCAGATAGTTAATAGTAGTAGGATGATTTTCAAAGGTGAACCAGAGACCAATCTTATTGCAATTCAGGTACTCAACAAATTAAGGACCACTCCACACAAATAGGAGATCATCAATGAATCTGCTGTAAGCGTCTATGTGCATCCTCTAGGGATTTCTATTTCCAAAGATGTGAAAGAATTCCCACCAATCTAAAAAAGGTTGGCATATGATGGGGCAAAATTCGCTCCTATCGCCGTTCCACATCTCTTGAGATAGAAAATGCCCTGAAACTGAAAAAAAAATGTGAGTCTACAGGAAATTCACAATTCCCAACACAAACTTTTGAAAATCCTCAGTATAATCAGTGAAACATCTCAGAAAGAAATCTAAAGCTTTCATTCCTTCTTCATGAGGAATTGAGAAGTATAAAGCTACTACATCAACTGTAACCAAAGAGAAAGTTCCACTCCAATGCAGACTCTCCATTAGGTTTAACAAATGTTTAGTGTGCCTTATATAAGAGGGAAGGGCCGTTACTAGGGGTTGAAGTATGGAATCAATCCATTGGGATAGGTGTTCTAGTAAAGACCCTATCCCGCTGATTATGGGACGTCCTTGAACGTTACTCAGAGATTTATATATCTTAGGAAGGTGATGGAATAGGGGTATCCTGGGATTTTTCACATCCAAATATTCAGCTGTATTAGTATCCAGGAACCCCTGCTCCACACCTTCATCCAAGATATGAGACAACTCATCCCTAAAATAGTTAGTGGGAACATTAGGCAGAAACAATTAGTTATCACAAAAGTTATCTTTTTTTTAACTAACCCAATACATGTCAAATTTTATATATGAGCTGAGAGTTTCTCTGTGACGTCATACTTGGGAGACAGTAAACACGAGAGACACTAAGAATTGGAGGCCTTGAAGTTGGGCAACTCACTTACATTGCTAGAGCTGCTGAGGACCTGGCAGCATCTGTTGTTATGCTGATCCAGCAACGTTTGATTCTGTTTGACTTGAGGAGTAAGAGGTAACGCTTAATATCCAAGGAGGTATGTACCAGTCAACAAAATAACTTATTTTTCTTTAGTAACAGAAGATCCTCTCACAAGTCTCATTCTAAAACCATACTCCCACCCTGGTTGCCACTTACCAAGCTTTGATCAACTCAAAGTCTATCTGGCTCACTTGCCTTATAAGAATAGCAACATTATTTTTTTCAGAAGAATCGGACTTAGGTTCATCAGTTCTATTAATTTCTGAATTTTTAAATACTATGTTACCTTACTGTTATGCAAAGAAGTCGTCCCGTCATTTGTTCTATAGCACTCTCTGGCACCTTTACTTTCACTGCTGTTTGTTCTGCCTCAGGATAGTATTATGAGTGATCTGCAAGAGGCCATGAAGCTATCACATTTTGGGCACCTATGTCAATCAAGTTTCTGCACCCATTAAACACCCTCTTATAGAATGATATTTCAGCTCTTTTTTATCATTTATTTTTTTGCTTTTGTAAAAAATTCTAAGCCTTCCTAATTGCCACTCATAACAATCAATTAAATATACATAACATCTACAGGGAGTGCAGAATTATTAGGCAAGTTGTATTTTTGAGGATTAATTTTATTATTGAACAACAACCATGTTCTCAATGAACCCAAAAAACTCATTAATATCAAAGCTGAATATTTTTGGAAGTAGTTTGTTTTTAGTTTTAGCTATTTTAGGGGGATATCTGTGTGTGCAGGTGACTATTACTTTGCATAATTATTAGGCAACTTAACAAAAAACAAATATATACCAATTTCAATTATTTATTTTTACCAGTGAAACCAATATAACATCTCAACATTCACAAATATACATTTCTGACATTCAAAAACAAAACAAAAACAAATCAGTGACCAATATAGCCACCTTTCTTTGCAAGGACACTCAAAAGCCTGCCATCCATGGATTCTGTCAGTGTTTTGATCTGTTCACCATCAACATTGCGTGCAGCAGCAACCACAGCCTCCCAGACACTGTTCAGAGAGGTATACTGTTTTCCCTCCTTGTAAATCTCACATTTGATGATGGACCACAGGTTCTCAATGGGGTTCAGATCAGGTGAACAAGGAGGCTTTGTCATTAGATTTTCTTCTTTTATACCCTTTCTTGCCAGCCACGCTGTGGAGTACTTGGACGCGTGTGATGGAGCATTGTCCTGCATGAAAATCATGTTTTTCTTGAAGGATGCAGACTTCTTCCTGTACCACTGCTTGAAGAAGGTGTCTTCCAGAAACTGGCAGTAGGACTGGGAGTTGAGCTTGACTCCATCCTCAACCCGAAAAGGCCCCACAAGCTCATCTTTGATGATACCAGCCCAAACCAGTACTCCACCTCCACCTTGCTGGCGTCTGAGTCGGACTGGAGCTCTCTGCCCTTTACCAATTCAGCCACGGGCCCATCCATCTGGCCCATCAAGACTCACTCTCATTTCATCAGTCCATAAAACCTTAGAAAAATCAGTCTTGAGATATTTCTTGGCCCAGTCTTGACGTTTCAGCTTGTGTGTCTTGTTCAGTAGTGGTCGTCTTTCAGCCTTTCTTACCTTGGCCATGTCTCTGAGTATTGCACACCTTGTGCTTTTGGGCACTCCAGTGATGTTGCAGCTCTGAAATATGGCCAAACTGGTGGCAAGTGGCATCTTGGCAGCTGCACACTTGACTTTTCTCAGTTCATGGGCAGTTATTTTGCGCCTTGGTTTTTCCACACGCTTCTTGCGACCCTGTTGACTATTTTGAATGAAACGCTTGATTGTTCGATGATCACGCTTCAGAAGCTTTGCAATTTTAAGAGTGCTGCATCCCTCTGCAAGATATCTCACTATTTTTGACTTTTCTGAGCCTGTCAAGTCCTTCTTTTGACCCATTTTGCCAAAGGAAAGGAAGTTGCCTAATAATTATGCACACCTGATATAGGGTGTTGATGTCATTAGACCACACCCCTTCTCATTACAGAGATGCACATCACCTAATATGCTTAATTGGTAGTAGGCTTTCGAGCCTATACAGCTTGGAGTAAGACAACATGCATAAAGAGGATGATGTGGTCAAAATACTAATTTGCCTAATAATTCTGCACTCCCTGTATGCCCCCATTTCTTATTTTTTTTTAAAAATATTTATTTATATCTCCAACAAGAAGTACAATCCAATGCGTTTCACCTTTATATACCACGCAGGGTCCGGTAAAATACCATACAATACAAAAAATAAGCAAAGTATTTCCTTATCATACGATGTTCAAACGAGAAAAACAACAGAACTATAACCCTACATAACAAGTTTGTACAAGATGTTGGATTTTTTTCTTTTTGCCTTAAAATAAAAAAGAGGAGAGGAAAAAACCAAACAAAAAAAAAAAACATCTTATGTTATACAATCACATAACAAAAAAAAGAAAGACTCCATGATATAATTAATAATATTTCAAAAACAATTTAAATGCTGAATTTTAGTTTTCCCTTTTTAACCAAAAGGGGAAAGAAAAAAAAAAAAAAAAAACTTAATTAGAAAACAAACCCAGGGAAGGGAAGAATTACTGACTTCTCCCAACCCCTCCCCCCCCCCCCCGAGTGAGCCACCTAACCCAAACTATCACGATTCCTCAATCCATGACTGAGGGAAGACATTTAATAGGGTCAATTCGGCAAAGCTAATCGATAGTAAAAACGGATAGAGAATCCGTTTCTGGAGTGGCCTTGGATAGGTTAGGATAGGTGGAATCCATCTCCATAAAAAATTCTTGATCCTATTTTCTGCAGCATCTTTAAAGGGACATTAAACCTAAATTTTGTCTTTCATGATTTAGATAGAGAATACCATTTTAAACACCTTTCTAATTTACCTCAATTATCTCATTTGCTTCATTCTCTTGATATTCTTTCCTGAAAAGCATATCTAGATAGGCTCAGTAGCTTCTGATTGGTAGCTGCACATAGATGCCTAATGTGATTGGCTCACCAATGTGCATTGTTATTTCTTTAACAAAGGATATCTAAAGATTGCAGCAAATTAGATAATAGAAGTAAATTGGAATGTTGTTTAAAATTGTATTCTCTATCTGAATCGTGAAAGAAAATTTTTGGGTTTAATGGCCCTTTAAGGTGATAAGATTCAAATACTATTTGCTCCTGTATGGATTTAAAAATCATAGGTAATCCTGGTACTTGCTTAGCCTTCCAATTTTTTTATTTTTTTTTAAATGAGCTTTATTAGCGAAATTCGAAAAATAATACACACATGACAGAAGTACATTGCATCACACAAAATTACTGATTACATAAGTGAATACAACTTGTTGCAAACATTTCGCGTGCATTGACAAAAAAGCTATTCTTCCATAGTTATATATTGAAGAAAGAAGCTATTCTTCCATAGTTATATATTCTAGTGATACAGAGTGAACATATAAACAGGTAAGTCATTTATTAAACCTCGGGAATGAATCAATATAAGAGGTAACTTTACACGGCATTACCTAATACACCTAGCCGTGGATTGTGATCTTCCCGAAGTGACCATGATTCCTTGACAAAAGAGAACTGTCAAGGTGTTAAAGGTAAAGGGATACGGTAAAAGAGGAGAGCAGAAAGACTCTGGAGGAAAGCGGAGAGGGGAGAGGGGAGGACAGAACAACAAGGCGGGGAGGGAAAAAAAAAAAAAGGGGGGGGAGAGGAAGAGGAGAGGGAGGGGGTATGAGCATTATCGGTGAGTAGTTATTTTGTTTACCAATGAGTTATAATCCTCGCCCCTCCCATGTGAACAACATCAGTTCATGTGTGCACAGTTTCCCAGATCTGAGGTAATGATACCTCTCCAACCTCAAAAGGTCAGCAATTTTGTTTTTCCATTCTTGAACGGTGGGGATAGTTTGTTTTTTCCAATACAGTGGAATTAATCCTTTCGCTCTGTTAAGCATCAACAAGAGGAGCAGGTACTTATCCTCTCCCCCCATCTTTGGTAGTTGATGGTATAATAAATGAGAAGGATTAGGGGGAATAATGACTCCCAATACCCTGCTCATCTCAGCCAAAATGCCATTCCAGTAGGGCTGAATTAATGGACAGGTCCACCATATGTGTAGGAGGGCACCCTCGCCTCCACATCCTCTCCAGCATCCCCCTCCAGTTTGAGGGTAAATGTGTTTCAGTCTTTGGGGAGTCAAATACCACCTGCTCAGCAGTTTATATTGAGTTTCTTGGACCCTAGCCGAGACAGAGGCCTTTTTAGTCCTTTCAAAGATCTTGTTCCATTCCCCGCGACTTATGTCTAGACCTAGGTCGTCTTGCCATGCTTGTGTGTATGTTGGGAGGGGTTGATCATTCCCCAGCAATAAAAGTTTGTATAATTGCGAAATCAAGTGGGATGGGTGAATTGTCGCTGTGCATAGGTTTTCAAAATGGGTCCTACGTCTTGTCAGCCTTCCAATTTTTAAGCAAACACGCTCTGACAAGAAGTATGATAGTATTGAGGCTATTTATAGTGCTATTACTAATAGCGTTTTGTGGGGGGATTAAAAGCAAAACGTCTTCTAATGACAGCCCTATTGACACTTTATATAATTTATTAAACCAGAAAATTATTTTGAGCCAGAGCTGTCTTACTTTAGGGCATGTCCAAAACATGTGACATGTATCTGCTTTATTATTAGAACATCGATGACACCTACTAGCTGTTGTTGTGTAGAACCTAGATACTCTATGTGGAGATAGGTAGAAATTATTGATCAGTTTCATGTGAGATTCTTTCATGCCCATTGAAACTTTACATTTATGAAGAGAGTCAAAACTCTGTTTAATTTTTTTATGATCTATTGTAGGAATTACTGAAAGCCAAAAATTGCAAATATCGTCTAAATACAACAAGCTTTGTTTATTCAACAAAATGTCATATAGCAACGAGATTGAAGAGTCCCCTGCCAAAAACTTTTTTATACAGAGTCTAATATCAGACCATGCGATTGATAGAGGAAAAAGCCAATTTTGTGAAGTAATAAAATGCCGGATTTGGAAATATGCAAACAAATTCGTCTTAGGTAGCTCGTATTTATTAAACAAAGATTGACACATCTGCATTTGGTGATTTCCATCTAATAGCTGATTCACAAAAACTAGACCTTTTTGAGTCCAATCTTTAAATACTTTCTGATACAGTCCTTGTAGAAAGCTAGGATTACCTGTAATAGGTAAAAATTCAGAAAATATAAAATCTATATCTAGGCATAAACAAAACTTCTGTCAGGCAACAATTATATTTTTAATTGAAAAAAGTCCCCTGACATTCTGCGGAAGCTTCTTTATTGGGTAATGTAGAATAGCCTTTAAAGAAAATGTGGTAATTAAATGATTTTCTAAATCTTCTGACGAGACAATATTGGTTCCCGCAAGCCAGTCTACCGCTATCTTCACCATTGCCACCAGGTTATATAATTTAAGATTGGGAAGTGCCAGGCCAGCCGATTCACATTTTTGCATTAGTCTAAGAAGCGATATACAAGGTTTTTTATTATTCCAGATAAATCTGGAAAACTGTTTAAAGATCCTCTTTAAATCTTTATTTAAAATAAATAATGGGAGATTCTGGAGAGGATAAAGAAGACGGGGAAATAAAATAGATTTAATTATATTAATCTTGGCCGTAATTGAGAGTGGGAATGCGGCCCATAGCTGAAGATCTCTTTCAATTTTTTGAAATAGCGATTCGAAGTTAGATTTGTACCCTTGACTAGGATTTTTATGAAGAAATAAACCTAGGTACTTAATAGTATCCACCACTTTAAACGGTATATTGGGTAATACTAAAGAAGAATTACCTATACACATTCATTCGCTTTTTTCTAAATTAATCCTGTACCCTGAAAAGGAGCTAAATTCATCAAGAGCCTGCAAAGTAACCGGTATAGATTGTTGAAAACTGGCTAGAAAAATCAATACATCGTCTGCATATAATAGCGTTTTAAGTTTCTGGGGGCCAAGTTGAACTCCTGTCAAGATGTCTCTGAGATGGATCACTAACGGCTCAAGCGCAATGTTGAATAATAACGGGGACAGGGGGCACCCCTGCCTGGTGCCTCTCTGTAATACTATCTTAGGAGATAAAAATCCATTAATAAGAAGAAAAGATACTGGTTTTGAGTATAGTCTAGATATGAATTATGTAAACTTGCCTTTAAACCCGAAATTATCTAGAGCCCTAAATAGATACTGCCACACAATTGAGTCAAATGCTTTGACTGCATCCAATGATAGAATAGCTACATCTCGCAACAGAGGTTTCTTACTATTTTGATCTATGTTCCAGGCATAATCCAAAAAATTTATGAGTTTACGAATGTTTTTTGCAGAGTTTCTAGCGACCATAAAACCTGTCTGATCAGGGTGGATAATTTTATGAAGACATGTAGAGAGCCTAGAAGAGATAATAGCCATCAAAATCTTGTAATCTGAATTAAGAACAGAGATTGGCCTATAAGAAGCTGGGTCTTCCGCATTTTTACCTTTCTTTAATATAAGTGAAATATTGGCTGCAGAGAAAAAACTCGAGATAGCGTCATCTGAAGAAAAATAGTGATTAAACAGCTTTTCCAGGATAGGAATTAATTCTTCACCAAGACATTTATAGAGCTCTGCTGACAGCCCGTCCAGGCCTGCCGCTTTGTTCAGCTCAAGGTTGTCTATAGCCTTTCTTAATCCTTCAGTAGAGATAGGTGCATTAATTGACGTTAAATCGTTAGCGAGCACTTGAGGTATCTTTATCTTTGCCCAAAAAACGTCTTGATTATAATAATTTGATTCTATTCTGCAGTAGAGTTGTTGGTAATAGGAAAAAAAAACTCAGAGATTTCTTTGGATTCAGTGAAGCGACCATTACAAGTCTGGATAGCAAGAATCATATTTTTTTTCTTCCTAGATTTAGTTAACCTAGCAAGATATTTGGCTGAGCATCCATGAAAGCCTTTAAATTGCAAGCTAATTTTAGCTTCCTCTTCTAATGTTCTTTGCTTTAAAAGGAGATCTCTCTCTTTCCTGTTTTCTAGATATTTCCTCCAATTGGTTACTGAATGGTCTGAACAAAATTTTCTAAAAGAGTTCCTAACTTTATTCGTAATCTGAATTTCCCATGCTCTATTCTTTTTCTTGGCTATACTTATATAAGCCTGGATTTCTCCTCTGATCACCATTTTAAAGGCCTCCCAAAATATTTCACGTTTTTCAAAGTAATTCATATTATAATAACAATATTCCTGCCATATAAATTTCAACTTATTAACGAATTTAGGATTAAAGTATAAATATCTGGGAAAAAAAAACAGGTGTATATGTCCTATTTTCATTTATAGAGAAGAATAATGAGATAATCGCATGATCTGATATTATGATTTCTCAGATCTCCACCTCTAACTTTTGCACAGAAAGAGTTTCAGAAATTAAAAATAGATCTATTCGAGAAAATGTTCTATGGACTTTTGACTCACATGAAAAGGCCTGTATATCAGGGGTTTTTATCCGCCACACATCTACCAATTTTAACATTTGACAAAATTGCTTCAGAAATTTTGCATTTCTGTTATATTGTGTTCTAGTTTTGTTTCAAAGTCTGTCCAACGTAGGACATAATGTTGCGTTAAAATCTCCACCTAAAATAATAATCTCTGATTAAAAAGGAACTCACTCTTATTTCTTCCCAAAATGCCCTAGAAAATGTATTAGGAGCGTAAATATTACATAAAACCAGTTTCACATTTTTAATTCGGATTTGAAAAAGGATAAATCTAGCGGCTGGATCTAATTCTACTTTAACAACCTTGAACCTTGTACTCCAAATCTTTATGCAGGAGAATCGCTACCCCACATTTTCTAGAACTCCCAGATGAGGAAATAACTTCCCCCACCCACTTAACTCTCAATTTGGCTGCTTCTTGTTCATTAATATGCGTCTCTTGGAGGAAAACAACATCCGGTTTATTCTTGGCTAAGGTTTTAATAATCAACTTACGCTTAATGGGGGAGGAAATCCCCCCTACATTCCATGACAAAAATCTAATTCCTTCAGTCATTAAAAATCTTTAAAAGATATAACAGGGGTAATATCACTTAACCCTGTATGTGGCAAAAAGAGGCACACGGGGGGAGAAGGGAGGGGGAGAAAAAAAAATAAAAAATAATAATTTGTTTTCATTGATAAAAAGAATTGGAATCAGGAACATATACCAGACTTCACTTTCTAGATGCAGCCAGATGGATGTAGCACTGCTAAAACTGCATTAAATATGCAATACTTAAAGAGTCTCATTGTTCCAGGAAGTAGGCTTTACTTCCTGCTCGACTGGAGGAGCTGACCAAGATTAAATTACCCTGTAGAAGGACTATACTGTAAGTATATTTACCTTTGTAAGCAGGCAGTCTCCATGGCATCACTGTTCTATGAAACATCAAGGTTGAATTCAGAGCCCCTCTGGCAGTTATGTGCTAGTTTATGGCCTCCTTTGTGTTCCACTGAGAAGTTATCTAAGTCTTAAATACCCTATATTACTGTTAAGCTGTGTTTTATTTCTTACACTATATTTTATTGGTATGTTTAAACTAACTTCTGAAATGTTTCTGTATACAAACTCTAATTCAAACTTTTGTTATCAGTTTGCTCAGCTGGAACCTATGAGGCCTTTCACCTTTCTTAAATTCAAAACATTTCCTATGATATTATTAAGGAACACCTTGTGAACAAGAACTCCAATATCAAGTTCCACAGAAACCAGTTGAGTCTGGCTTTGTGCTTCACCATTCATCATACTTTTCATTGAGTCATGCATGATGCATTGCTTCTCAAATGCCTCATATTTCCTATCATAACATGTTCTGACTCTGTTGTTGCTACAAAATAGGTAACTCCTGTAGCTGTACATTTCTGTCCAATAGTTTGTAGCAGAATGAATCAATACTTGTTCACCCATAACTAGAGGCCTTAATACTTTGGGGTCTATCTATCAAGCTCCGTATGAAGCTTGACTGCCCGTGTTTTTGGCGAGTCTTCAGACTCACCAGAAACACCAGTTATAAAGCAGGCGGACAGGTGGACAGACATCGCCGGAAATCAACCCGATCGAGTATGATCAGGGTGATTGACACCCCCTGCTGGCGGCCGATTGGCCGCGAGTCTGCAGGGGGCTGCGTTGCACCAGCAGCTCTTGTGAGCTGCTAGTGCAATGCTGAATACGGAGAGCGTATTTCTCTCCGTATTCAGCAAGGTCTGGCGGTCCTGATCCGCACTGTCGGATCAGGTCCACCAGACTTTGATAAATAGGGGCCACTGCATCTGTTGTATTAAAGGGACAGAAAACTCAAAAAGTTTCTATTATGATTTAGATATAGCATGCAATTTTAAATAACTTTCCAATTTACGTCTAGAATCTGTGCTTTGTTCTTTTGTATCCTTTGTTGCTTTTTGACAAAGGATTACAAGAGAATGAAGCATATTTGATAATAGAAGTTAATTGGAAAGCTGTTTAAAATGGTATGCTTTTTCTAAATATAAAAAAAAAATTGCCTGTGTAGCGGCTTCTTACCCATGTTTTTTTAAAATAATATTTTAGCAGACATCCTCTCTTTGAGCAACATTTTGGTTCTTCTTTTCATCAATATTTGCACAACTCTCTAATTTCTGGGTGCCAGTATAGCTAAGTAATGATTGTTCCCCTTGAGGCGTGCAATGTTTATGGCTAGCACTAGTTTTCTGTTGCTCTTAGTTATTCTGGTAAAGAAGTAACATGTTCAAAACAAAGTCCTATTAGCAATTAACCCCTTAACTGCTAGGAATTTCAGAGAAAAACTTATATCCTGATTGTCATTTGTATACACACTGCAGCCATTTGTATAGAACTACAGTCTTTGCACCAGATTGATTAACTGAAATCACAATACAGCGACCCCCTTTTGTTTTGAGTTAATTAGATTAATGGGACTTATTGGAGCTTTCACACTAAATTTTGTATGCTTCCTTTAGGGGACCCACTATTGCACAAGTTTTGTAAATGGTTATAGAAATTCTTTGTTCCTGAGGTTTAGTTGGTCTTTTTATTACATTTCACATATTTATACCCATGGATAACATTAAATACTGTATATAAGGTATGCGACTGTAGAAAAAGCCATGATGATCTTATACCATACTGTTGGATTGTGGCTCCCCACTTAACATACAATTACTAACAGCATATAAGGGGTAGAATCTGTGTATGCTATATACGTACATTTCTTTTAATTACCCCTGTATAGCCCCCATGTACTGACCACCCTATACAGTTCCTTTACGATTGCCTTCTAATAGGGGATATATTTTAGTCCCGCTATGTAATATTTAATTTATGTGTTTTCCCCCTCCTTGTTGAGTCTTTTTTTTTTACTGCTATTAGCACAGCTGTTGTCTTCATATTTGCTCTATAATATGTCATTTTCTTTAGCTTATACATGCATATGGGTGCTTAAGGGTGATGTCTGATTGTATGACTCATTAATTAGACACGTATTGCTGATATGGTTTAAATTAGGGAGCATTGGTAAATGTTAACTTTTATATTGCTATCAGTAGATTAAAGGTTAACTGCCACACGTAAGGCTAAGTAAGATGCCGTTTTGATTTAATGGAGAACCCTCTACCCTTCTGAATACTTATCAAATACAGGGAAGCGTGCTATATATTCCGTCTTCATTGTTCAGCTATTGGCTTGACGTAGTCTATGCGGGTGTGTCCTATGAGATGCATTACTATGATCCTACCCTTCCAGGGAAATTATTCGTTTTTACTACTTTGGGAGGTGTGCCCTAAAGAATTGTTCTGTTATTATAGCACAGACTTATGCAACTTTATTACTATGTATGTTGCAGATTCAATAGACATATTTGTAATCAACTGCATCCACACATGGCTGGATAGTGGATGAATATCGCTAATCCTTTGAGACCACATATTTTGCCACAACAATGGGAATAGATCAGTTTCTGGGTATAATGTTTTTCACATTTTGTTTATATTAACAGCCACAGCTTTATTATCATAACCTACAGTGATTTTAATGCTTTTTATTTGCAAAGACACGTACAATGGGTTTTTGGATAGATTTATATTTTGTTTATTGTGTTACTTTGACAACTGTGTTTTGGGCACAATTCTCATAGGGGAGGGGCTTATGGGTAATTTTAAGCTTGTATTTTGTATCACTTCTGGTTGGTCTGAGGAAGAGGAGATTGTCCTCGAAATGTCACCTGGAATATGGCTTCATAAAGGAAAAAAAAAAAGAAGTAAGAGAGTTTCCTTTTGTAAGAGGTGGATAATTATCTGATATATTTATCAGTCTAGAAATCAATTACCAGGAAATTAAATAATGAGAATTGTCTGTTGGCTTTGGCAGATAACAGATCATATACAGCTTTCATGAGGGCAGTTACAGTATAGTATTTTGAACAAAATCCATACTTAAGAGACACACAAGAAACTGGAGGATATAAAGTCTGTAACTCAGCGGTAAACTAGTTATTCAATACATTTAGGGGGAAGAGGATGTTGAGAAATCAGGTTAGAGATAGAAGCTTGGTCAGAAAGGGCTCGGGTGCCAGAAAGGGAGAAAATGAAGTGTTATGGAAATGTTTGTGAGATGAGAAAAAAAATGACAATCAAATAAACACCTCATATATTAGAACAGGTGATTAACAGCTGAGGGTGGCAGCTAAATTGATGGAGGTATATAGGGAGTGATAGTAGTTAAGAGTAGGTGTTTTGTCTTATAGGGTCCATTTTTTGCCTTAAAGTGAAAGGCAAGATCTGTAGCCGTAATGTGGGATGGTTGAGGAGGGTGAAGTGGACAGAGCAGGGTTCTAAATGTACAGAAGATATGTATGAGGTTTGAATATAGGGAACAATTAGTAAGGAGAAGAACGTTTGCTGGGTGAGGGCAGTGAAATATGACAATATAGCATGAATGTGTTAAAGAGATAGTCAGCCTGAGAGTGTTATTTACTTTGCAGATGAATAATATAGTTGGAGGTACAAGTGAAATTGGAATGACAAGGCTGGAGCTTGATGTGTAAGAGTGGCAGGTGAAGCTGAGTCCAGGGAAGAAGTTAATGAGTGATTGTAGTGAGTAGCAATGAGGATGTGGCAGAACGTGCTGAAGATACTTGAAAAAAGTGATTGATTTCGATTAAAATTACTGGTATTCTAAAGCTTTGCTATATCTGCATATAAGAGAGACGCAGGGGTATGAGGATGCTGCTTGAGTACAGAAATAAAGCAAGAGTTGGTAGTTGTACAGGGTAAACGGGTGTTGTAGATTTGGAAGACAGAGCAGTGGTGGGAGAAAAAAAGATTGTTTCATGAAGTGGCTAACACGGTGAGTTGCAGAAGTTAAAGAGAGAGTAGTTCAAAAGCAACTGTTGAGAAAATTTTGCACACAGACATGTTGAAGATGCCAAGGATGATGGAAGCATTGTAGAAAAAAAAAGAAAGCCAGGATGCTAGAGTTGTAGTTGTGCTTTGTTTATCTGTCTAAACTGGCAAATTCCTTGCTATGGACTGTACATTTCCCAGTAGAGGTTTGCACATGTATTTTTCAATGATTACAAACACATTCATATATTTTTCTAATTGTGTTTGTTTATTATTTTAATTTCACATTGTCCAACTGGTTTGTGGCAATATTTTTTCAGTAATGTTTCGCTTTGCTGTATTCCTGCTTTGTTCTATACAAACTTTGGGCTAGATTACGAGTGGAGCGCTAACTGTTGCACGAGAGCGATAAGGGGTTTATCGCAGGTCTTTGCACACTTCGGTAGTAGAGCACAAATTATGAGTTAAAAGTAAATGCATTTACTTGAGCACACATACATTTATTGCGTGTCGGGATAGCACAACTTCAGAGCTCTGGTTAACTCTTACGCTCGACAGAAAAGTTGCACAAACTGCATCAAAAATACATTTAAAATTAGTGTTACACTCATAATAACACCTTCTGATAAAAATTATTGAAAAAAAATATTGCATTAATAAAGACTCAAAGATATGAGGTTTCAGGTGCATCTGCACTCACACTCACACCAAATAGTCTGCAACCAAGGTGCCAGTTCAAAAATGCATATTCAAATAGAAAAAGGAACTGCACTCAAACCACACACCGACCACTGAAAAATTGTACCAAAAGTGTAGTCATGGAAACCCCAAGTGCATGAATTTAACATCCCATACATAGTGAAAATAAGTTGAGAAAATAGGATTGTAAAACATTGGATCAATTTATCAACAAATAAACATTGCAGTGGCTATGCAAAAATCACTTTACATCAAACACAAAATTTGCCTAATATGCATCAATAATGAAAGTTTAATGGCATATAAACCTTTCTACCTGAGTTCATAATGGCTTGTTCTTTCTCACAGTTTATAACAGACAACAGTTTCCAAGATAACATCATAAGCAGTGACCCCGCTACACATCAAATATTATAATAAAAAAAGATATTCCGCTATGTGAAGAACATTGGATCTGAAATCTGCAATTTTATTTTCTTATGTTGCGTTTTGAAATAACTGCAATCGTATTACAATTTGAAAGTAAATACAAATGCTTTTAGTGCAATTGCTATCTACGCTAGACCTCAGAGCTATGGTTAAGTGTTATGTATCAAACGTTTCACAAAACACATCAAAAATGCATTTAAAAATATAGTTACACTCATAATAACATAGACAAAGAGAAGGCGCAACCTCTTGTAGATAAAAGTGAAACTTCTTTATTTAGTAACAGGTAAAATTCCAGCAGCTGTAAAACATGAGACAAAGTGCAGGGTCTGACTAGTTTCGGCTTGTGGCCGTAATCGTAAACCTAACACACCATAAAACAAAATTGGTTTAAAAAGGATTCACTACTCTCTAATTGGTTAATTGACATAAGGGGTTGGAATTCATGTTTACAAAATGTAACACTTGGAGTACCATGAATAATCACCTTAAACAAAACAGCACATGCTATTCTACTTAACCAAGACATCAAAATTATGTGTAAATAGTCATTGGAGAAAGCAGTGCTGTGCATATAATTTCAAAAGTTTCAACAAAATACAAATGAACAACCTCCCCACTAAACAGAATCTATCCTTAAACATATTTCAATAAATTGCTTACCAAGAAAGGTAGGGATATAATAATACTATTCCCTTTCTATTATGCCTAATATTATATGGTAGCAAAAATATATATTTAATTAGAACAATACATTCTGTATACAAAGGGGTGATAAGAGAATAATTCATTTCTTATATATATAAATGCATACATATAAAACTTTCCCTAACTCAAGGATATTTAAATATCTTGTATAGCTGTGAAACTCTGTGATGTGATTATACATGTAGATGGCTGTATAACAAGCTGCCAAGTAGTATATACCCTAGATAAGGAAATGTTAATACCTGACTATAATTCACTTTTAAGAAAAAAATGTAAAATGCATAGATGTCCCTTCACATGTAGTTCTCTCATTTCCAGTGGAGATATAGAATGAGTGTATATGTATAGAGACAAAATTAGATAGAACATATATGCATAATGTAACTGGTTCAATAAACAAAAAGCTTATGAGTTTGCACAGTATATTAACATTAGCCAATATCAACATTAGGGGATATCGGCCGCAGGTGGACAATGAAACATGTAAAGGGCATCAAGTAGGCCAAAGGTGGCAGAGGGTCCCAGACACAGAAACCAAAAAGTATAAAAATATATATATTTAGAAACACAATGTTTCTAATCAACTGATATTTGTGATCAGCATGCTACCAGTGATTAATTAGGTCAAATTCAGAGTTATACCCTTCTGGTATCTGTGTCCTCAACTTAAATATCCAAAAGGTCTCTTGTTTAGCTAAGAGCTTATCCTTGTCACCACCCCTAGGGGGTCTCTTAACAGCTTCAATAGCTCTCTATTTAAAAGTGGTGACATTGCAGTGATGTGTTTCTATAAAATGTTTGGAAAGTGCTGAACATGTCACTTTGTTCTTGATGTAGCCTAGGTGTTCCCTTATTCTGGTGCGTACATCCCTACTCGTTCTACCAATGTATTGTTGATGATGTTGTGTGCACTCTATTAGGTATACTACATAAGATGTTGAACATTTTATGAGACCTTTTGTTTCAAATATTTGATGTGTAGTACAGGAATAGAATTCTTTGCCTTCAACCAAATAGTCACAGGCTTTGCATCTTCCATCGCCACATTTATATGTTCCCTGAATGTTTAACCAAGAACTATGGTTTATTTGTTGGCAATTGCGTTGGAGATAGAATGTTCCCTAGGGTTAAGTTTTTGGAATACACGCATTTGAAACCCTTATCTATCACATCTTTTAATGCCCTGTCTCCATAAAGTATCGGAAAGTATTTTTTTAGGATAGCACAAATTTCATAATATTCAGTTGAATATTTCGTGATAAACATAGTTCTATCATCCATAGTTTTTCTTGGTCTGTGTTCCAGGGCCTCCCGCCTCCCAACCTTAGCCACTTCCTTAGCCACGTTCCTTACCATCTCCGGCCGATACCCCCTTTCGATTAGTCTATTGACCATACCTTTGCTTTCATCAATGTAGTCACTTTCAGAGCTACATATCCGTTTAGTATGTAATAGTTGCCCTTTAGTTATTCCTTTGAAGACATGCCTGGGGTGTGAACTCTTGTTGTGTAAAAGTGTGTTGCCTGATATTGGTTTCCTATATAGTTTGGAGGTAATCACACCTGTTTTAGGATTACCCATCAATGTTACATCCAAAAAGTTGATTGATACTTTATTCCATTCACTGGTAAAGTGAACTCCATTCTCACAATCATTCAAATACTGTAAGAAATGGTATGCATCCTCTCTATCCGATGACCATATTATTAATAGGTCATCTATGAACCGTTTATATAGGGAGATATGCTTCTTGAAGGGGTTACTATCCGCATAGACAAAGACTCTCTCCAGCCACCCCATAAAGATGTTAGCGTAGGAGGGGGCGAACTTCGCCCCCATGGCTGTTCCCTGTCTCTACAGATAGTAAACCCCCTCAAACATGAAATAATTGTGTTCAAGTAGGTATTTAGTAACTCTTAGGATGTATAGTGTAGCTTCACTATCTATACCATAGATGGGTTCTAAAAAATATTTGATGGCATTAATTCCCATATCCTGAGGAATACTAGAATAGAGGGCCACCACATCAATGGTTAGCCAGCTAGAGTTATGAGACCATGTGGTATCCTCTATCATTTGTAGAAGATGGGTAGTATCCTTTATGTGACTATGCAGTGTTTCTACAATGGGCTGCAGAATGGCATCGAGCCATTCTGACAAAGGCTCCAGAAGGGACCCTATGCCGGACACTATAGGTCTACCTTTTATGTCAGTCAATCCCTTATGGACTTTGGGTAGATGGTGAAAATGGGGGTAACCGGATTGCTCACATAAAGATATTGCATGGTTTCTCTATCCATAAACCCCCAATTCACACCATCGTCCAACAAGTCATACAATTCCTTTTGGAATCTTCTGACCGGATCATATGTAAGTGTCAGATATGGATTAGTATCTTCAAGTTGCCTTAGTGCCTCGGCAATGTAATAATTTTTGTTCAAGACTACAACACTTCCCCCTTTGTCTGAATTTTTAATTATTATTAACTTGTTGTTTTTAAGTTTGCTAAGGGCCTCTTTCTCCCTAAGGGATAGATTATGTGTGGTAGTCCTGTTTGTCTGATTTAGTGCCGTAAGGTCCTCAATGACACGTTTATGGAATAATTCCAGTGCTTGGCCCCTACTTTGGATGGGATAAAATTGAGTGGATTCTTTAAACCTGGGGAATGTGGGGCTAGATATGGATAAACTGGGATTATTAGATTCCATGTATATTTCCTCCAGTGTAGTTACATCACAGGCCTCTGAAAATGAAGACCTAGTGCTTCCTTGATTCGGTAGAACTAAACATGGTTCTAATGGTGTAGGGGTCATGTTACCATGGGTGTTACTTTGTGTATTGAAGTGTTTGCGTAGTGTGAGTTTTCTGATGAATCTATTAACGTCAATAATAGTATTGAAGAGATTGAACTTATTGTCAGGGCAAAAACCAAGGCCATAATTGAGTACTTTTATTTCGGTTTCATTAAGAGGATAAGATGACAGATTAATCACACTATTTACTTTGGGCGACTCATTGCTTTGTTTTCCCTCAGAGTATATCTGTGTTGTCTGTTGTGAGTGTCCTTCCCTCCCCCTGTTGGTGGCTTCAGGACCAACCGAAAAACCTGTACTTGTTCATTTGCTTTGGTGTTACCAGTGGTTTTATTAATAACTGTATTATCAGTTATCACTTTATTCTCTTGGTAATCCCTTATCAAAGGGATTACCAAGAGAATAAAGTGTTTATTTGGTATAGACCAAGGAGAAATAGGAATAGACACAATATGAAAAATAAAAACAAAAATACCATGGGTGTAAATAAAGCAATTAACGCTAACACCAGCAATGACACTACCAATGACACCACAAATGACAAGCCTTCATATAAACATAAAAGGAGACAACATAAAAAGAAAAAGGTAACATTTGTGGAGATGGATACAACCGATGATGATGATCAATCGTCATGGGCTGCATCCACATCAGGGGAAGACTATTCACTCTCTGATTGTGAGCAGGGACATCCAGAACTGGGCCCTAATGAACCCACTATAACATGCACTAATGTGACTAGAGAGGATATACCAAAAGAAACAGGTCAAGGGGCTAAGCCTAAGGCCACATACCAGACATTATCAGAGGGTGTTACACATGATAATACAGTTATTAATAAAACCACTGGTAACACCAAAGCAAATGAACAAGTACAGGTTTTTCAGTCGGTCCTGAAGCCACCAACAGGGGGAGGGAAGGACACTCACAACAGACAACACAGATATACTCTGAGGGAAAACAAAGCAATGAGTCGCCCAAAGTAAATAGTGTGATTAATCTTTCATCTTATCCTCTTAATGAAACTGATATAAAAGTACTCAATTATGGCCTTGGTTTTTGCCCTGACAATAAATTCAATCTCTTCAATACTATTATTGACGTTAATAGATTCATCAGAAAACTCACACCACGCAAACACTTCAATACACAAAGTAACACCCATGGTAACATGACCCCTACACCATTAGAACCATGTTTAGTTCTACCGAATCAAGGAAGTACTAGGTCTTCATTTTCAGAGGCCTGTGATGTAACTACACTGGAGGAATTATACATGGAATCTAATAATGCCAGTTTATCCATATCTAGCCCCACATTCCCCAGGTTTAAAGAATCCACTCAATTTTATCCCATCCAAAGTAGGGGCCAAGCACTGGAATTATTCCATAAACGTGTTGAGGACCTTACGGCACTACATCAGACAAACAGGACTACCACACATAATCTATCCCTTAGGGAGAAAGAGGCCCTTAGCAAACTTAAAAACAACAAGTCAATAACAATTAAAAATTCAGACAAAGGGGGAAGTGTTGTAGTCTTGAACAAAAATGATTACATTGCCGAGGCACTAAGGCAACTTGAAGATACTAATACATATCTGACACTTACATATGATCCGGTCAGACGATTCCAAAAGGAATTGTATGACTTGTTGGACGATGGTGTGAATTGGGGGTTTATGGATAGAGAAACCATGCAATATATTTATGTGAGCAATCCGGTTACCCCCATTTTTCACCATCTACCCAAAGTCCATAAGGAATTGACTGACATAAAAGGTAGACCCATAGTGTCCGGCATAGGGTCCCTTCTGGAGCCTTTGTCAGAATGGCTCGATGCCATTCTGCAGCCCATTGTAGAAACTCTGCATAGTCACATAAAGGATACTACCCATCTTCTACAAATGATAGAGGATACCACATGGTCTCATAACTCTAGCTGGCTAACCATTGATGTGGTGGCCCTCTATTCTAGTATTCCTCAGGATATGGGAATTAATGCCATCAAATATTTTTTAGAACCCATCTATGGTATAGATAGTGAAGCTACACTATACATCCTAAGAGTTACTAAATACCTACTTGAACACAATTATTTCATGTTTGAGGGGGTTTACTATCTGCAGAGACAGGGAACAGCCATGGGGGCGAAATTCGCCCCCTCCTACGCTAACATCTTTATGGGGTGGCTGGAGAGAGTCTTTGTCTATGCGGATAGTAATCCCTTCAAGAAGCATACCTCCCTATATAAACGGTTCATAGATGACCTATTATAGGCTACATCAAGAACAAAGTGACATGTTCAGCACTTTCCAAATATTTTATAGAAACACATCACTGCAATGTCACCACTTTTAAATGGAGAGCTATTGAAGCTGTTAAGAGACCCCCTAGGGGTGGTGACAAGGATAAGCTCTTAGCTAAACAAGAGACCTTTTGGATATTTAAGTTGAGGACACAGATACCAGAAGGGTATAACTCTGAATTTGACCTAATTAATCACTGGTAGCATTCTTATTACAAATATCAGTTGATTAGAAACATTGTGTTTCTAAATATATATATTTTTATACTTTTTGGTTTCTGTGTCTGGGACCCTCTGCCACCTTTGGCCTACTTGATGCCCTTCACATGTTTCATTGTCCACCTGCGGCCGATACCCCCTAATGTTGATATTGGCTAATGTTAATATACTGTGCAAACTCATAAGCTTTTTGTTTATTGAACCAGTTACATTATGCATATATGTTCTATCTAATTTTGTCTCTATACATATACACTCATTCTATATCTCCACTGGAAATGAGAGAACTACATGTGAAGGGACATCTATGCATTTTACATTTTTTTCTTAAAAGTGAATTATAGTCAGGTATTAACATTTCCTTATCTAGGGTATATACTACTTGGCAGCTTGTTATACAGCCATCTACATGTATAATCACATCACAGAGTTTCACAGCTATACAAGATATTTAAATATCCATGAGTTAGGGAAAGTTTTATATGTATGCATTTATATATATAAGAAATGAATTATTCTCTTATCACCCCTTTGTATACAGAATGTATTGTTCTAATTAAATATATATTTTTGCTACCATATAATATTAGGCATAATAGAAAGGGAATAGTATTATTATATCCCTACCTTTCTTGGAAAGAAATTTATTGAAATATGTTTAAGGACAGATTCTGTTTAGTGGGGAGGTTGTTCATTTGTATTTTGTTGAAACATTTGAAATTATATGCACAGCACTGCTTTCTCCAATGACTATTTACACATAATTTTGATGTCTTGGTTAAGTAGAATAGCATGTGCTGTTTTGTTTAAGGTGATTATTCATGGTACTCCAAGTGTTACATTTTGTAAACATGAATTCCAACCCCTTATGTCAATTAACCAATTAGAGAGTAGTGAATCCTTTTTAAACCAATTTTGTTTTATGGTGTGTTAGGTTTACGATTACGGCCACAAGCCGAAACTAGTCAGACCCTGCACCTTGTCTCATGTTTTACAGCTGCTGGAATTTTACCTGTTACTAAATAAAGAAGTTTTACTTTTATCTACAAGAGGTTGCGCCTTCTCTTTGTCTATTGCCTTACCTGGGATTACAAGGAATCCCTCCTGCAATCTCTATTAGAGACAGTACCCGAACTTGGTTTTCTATTGGCCTGCATTGGCACAGCTGAAGTCTGGAAGTTCCCCTATCACAAATAGCGGTTGGAGGATTCACACACACCCCCTACTTTACGCTGACGTCAGACCCTGGCGTGTTTGGGAGAAATGTTTGGAGGGGCAGCAGCAATGGCGGACACACGCTGAAGATAGAAGCTGCGCCTTCTTTGGTTCCCACATTTACACACCGGATGAGTGACTGTTCTCCAGCGGTAGACATCGGCAGAAGGGTGAGTGATATGGTACACCCTATTTCGCTTTAGTGGATGCCTTTGGTATGGTTTGCTTTGGGGGTGTGTAGTGCTCCACATCACATTGAGAGATTTACTCCGCTATATAGACTGTTCATGTGCATGCAAGAGCCATATTTGCAAAATGTTAACCAAGTTATGATATCGTTTGTGACAACATTGACAGCTTGGGAAGTTCTCTGTTGCTAAACTCATAATAACACTAACACAAATTGTTATTATAGAGGTCTCAGGTGTTAAAAAAATGACTGCAAAGTGCTTTAACATAAAGATACATACATACACGTCTACATATTTCTGAGGAAGGGGTGTACTACCCCAAAATGTCACAATAAACCACTCTATATGTATGTATATATATATATATATATATATATATATATATATAGACAAGCAAAGTGCACTCCAGATTTAAACCAAGCAACAGCTTCGGGTGCTAACAAACAAATTATAGCAGACGACAAGAAGCACTCCAGAAGACTTTCAAATAGTGTCACCTTTAATAGTGAACGTTTTCGGGCAATAAACTGCCCGTCCTCAAACTTACAAGGTTACCAAACTTACCACCCAGCTGTGTTATGAACCGCCACCAGAGAAAAGTGCACCACGCTCTCCGCGGTAGATGCGCCGCCCCTAACGAGTGATGTCATCGCCCGCGGCAACGTGTGAGAACTAGAAAAAGCAAAACAACAACAGGCAAATTATTATACATGCATATAATAAGCCTAATGAAAAAGCCTATAAAATAAGCATATCAAATAAGTACAATGCAGCATTATTGACTAGAACAGGAAATAGGTAATATCGCAAAATGTAAATATACGGTTGTCATAGCAACCAGTAAACAATAGACGCCATATATAGCAAGGCATTAATTATATAAGCATAACTATAGACAAAATGACACTGCACATCCAACTATGTGGCTCCACAGAACAGAAAGACCATCTGAAAGAATACAAAAGATTTGGTATAACATATAAAGCAAAATGCTGAAAAGTGGAGTCACATAGCAGGATAAACAGAAATGAATTTGCTAAACAAGCTAATAATATTACAAAAATTGGCTAATAATATTACAAAAATTGGCTAATGATATTACAAAAATTGGAATGGACCATGGCTCTCACAAAGTAATCAACAGTAATATGAGTGACCATAGACTCCCACAGAAGCATGGAAGAACCCCATATTCGCTACAGGACATGGATCATAGGAACACCTGCCAATCTAGCTGTGTATTCAGCCCATAAGGCACAAGAGTGTTCAATTCAAATGTCCATTTGGCTTCTTTTTGGAGCAGCAGTCGATTCCTGTCGCCTCCTCTTGGTAATGGTGGCACATGGTCTATGATTGTATATTTAAGATCCATGACACTGTGTTTGTGTTCCAAAAAGTGTCTGGCTACTGGTTGCTCCGATGTGCCTTTATTCAGTGCCGTTTTGATAGCAGATCGATGATTAGCCATACGTGTACGCAAATCATCGCAGGTCTTTCCTACGTAATACAGCCCACAAATACAGTGTAAAAGATACACTGTATGTGTGGTAGTACACGTCAGGCGTAATTTGTGTTTATAGCTTTTGCGTTTTTGTGGATGAGTAAAGCTCGGTCCAGTAATTAAACCCCCACATGTTGTGCAGCCAAGACATCGAAAGACCCCTGGTTTTTTAATATCCAACCATGTTGAAGATTTATAGCTTTGTATCGGGTCAGTTTTAATTAACAAGTCCCGCAGAGACCTGGACCTCTTGTAGCCCACTCTTGGTGGTTCAGCTTTATGTAAGGGTAGCGATCTGTCCGTGTTAATGATCTCCCAATGCATGTTAAGTATGTCCTTTAAGGGGCCTTTGTCACCTGTGAAGGTTGTGATGAATGTCATCCTTCTATCCTCCTTTTTGGGTACCAAATCCCTAGTCTGGCAGACCTGAGCCCGCTGTTCATTCAGTAGTTTGTCAGGATAACTCCTAGTTTCAAAGCATTGCACCATCTCAGTGAGTTGTTCTTCTCTTTTATCAATTTCAGAGTTATTCCTCACAACTCTAAGCAATTGAGATTTTGGCAATGCTTTCTTCAATGTGGGAGGATGGCAACTGGTGTAGTGTAGTAAGGAGTTTCTATCAGTCTCCTTTCTATACAGAGTTGACTGAATCCTACCATTGCCTATATATAGCCTGACATCTAGAAAGTCAATTTGTATTTTGCTTGATGTCATTTTAAACTTCAGAGCCATATTCGCCCCATTAAGCTCTTGAAAAAAATTATACAGGCTAGCTGATGTTCCAGACCAGATCAAAAACAGGTCATCTATATATCGCTTAAAAAAGCGAATATTTTTTACCTTACATAATTCTGTCCCAAACTCCTCGAAATGGGCCATGAACAAGTTGGCATAAGATGGGGCCATATTTGACCCCATCGCCGTCCCTTCAACTGTAAATAGAAGGATTGTTCAAAGCGGAAATAATTGGTGGTCAGGCAAAATTCCAATAATTGTAGGATTATCTCAGGAGGTGGTCCAATATATGGATATCTGCAGAGATGAAATAAGACAGCGAGTAACCCCTCATCATGAGGGATTACAGTATATAGACTAGTCACATCTAGTGTGACTAGCCAAATGTCTTCATCTATATCTCCAAATTGTTTCAACATCTCCAGTAGTGCCATTGAATCCCTCAAGTATGACGGTGTATTGTATACCAAAGGTTGTAAAAATCTGTCAACTAAGGTGGCAATGGGCTGTTGTATTGACCCTATTGAGGACACAATGGGTCTTCCGGGAGGAGGTGAGATCCCCTTATGTATTTTGGGGAGGGTGTATAAAACCGGGGTTCTGGGATGTGGTACCACCAAATACAGGAAGGTATCCTTGTTGATAAAGCCCTGATCATATATCAATTTGATATATTCATCAAGCTGTTTCTTAAATGCCTGTGTAGGGTCGTGTTGTATCGGTCTATATGTACCTGTATCCGCAAGCTGAGATATGATCTCCATCCTGTAATCTCTATAATTGAGAATAACCACTGCCCCACCTTTGTCGGCTTCACGCATGATCAAATCCTTGTTGTCCGCAAGGTTTCTTAAGACTTTCCAGTCCTCTTTGGAGAAGTTATTGAACGTCTCATTGTGTTGTATGGCTAGAGAATGATTCATATCCTCCTGTAACCGTCGAGTGAAAGTATTGATACTGGCGTTGCCAAATTGAGGAGTGTATGTAGATTTTTTCTTCAGTTGGCTGTGGTCTGTGTCCATTTCTCCAAATTTTTCTTTTAGGGATAGTAGTCTCTGGAATTTTTTTGTATCTATATAAAAGTCAAAAGGGTCAGTTCTGGAAGTTGGAGACCCTTATTTAGAATCTCAATTTCAGAGTCACTCAGGGGGTAATCACTCAGATTGACTACTATGTCATTTTGCATCATTACTTCTGTATTGGTGGTTTTCCTCTTATACCCGCCTCTCCTGATCCTCTCCCTCTTCCTCTTCCCCTGTAGTTTTTTGAGCGTGTTGTCACTCCTTTAGGGTGTTGTATCTCTTGAGAGGGGTTTTGTGCTTGATCTGTGTCCGAACCTGAACCAGACCCTGAACTTTCAATAGTGGTCAAATCCTGGGATTTGTAATAGCGTGGTCGTCTCCTCCTGGCAATATGCTGCCTCTGTCTCTCACTAGCAGACAATAGCCATAAATAGACCCGTTTGTCTCTATAATCACTAATCACAGCTTCCAATTTTTTATTTTTGAATTGTATAAGATCAGTTTCATACTTGTCAATTTTAATCTGTAATTTGTTCAGCCAATCCTCTGTATGATCCGCCTGTAGTCTGGACAAATTAGGTAATTCATAAGCTGTAATCTCCACTTTAATTAATTGTAGCAATCTACCCACTTCTTGTATTACTAATAACACCAAATCTAGTGAGCATTTGTTTTCAATGCTGCACCACCTTTCACAGAACGAAGGGTTATTTCTGCCCAAAGTGGGCACGTTTCTGATTCGAAATCCCCTTGGGATAAAGCCTCTGCGATAATACTCAGAGAGATATGCCCCATGCAGGGTAAGATCCTTCTCCTTCTGTTTTAACTTTAATAGGTGTGTGTAGATATAAGATGGTTTGTCCAACACCGGCCGTAGTGTTATTTTGTCAAACAGAATCCCCTCTGCATCCGCTTCCGTGAAGTGGAAAGTACTGGCTCCAGGGATTGTGTCAATATCCCCAATGTCCTCAGCAATGCCAGATGTAATATCAGTTGTCATGCTGTGTCCAATAAGTCCCCAGAAAAAATTGTAAGTCCAATAACAGCAAGGAGATATACTCCAAAAACGTAATCGGGTGCAAGCAAAAAATTAGATACATAGACAAGCAAAGTGCACTCCAGATTTAAACCAAGCAACAGCTTCGGGTGCTAACAAACAAATTATAGCAGACGACAAGAAGCACTCCAGAAGACTTTCAAATAGTGTCACCTTTAATAGTGAACGTTTTCGGGCAATAAACTGCCTGTCCTCAAACTTACAAGGTTTGATCATACGTGAAGCCGACAAAAATGGGGCAGTGGTTATTCTCAATTATAGAGATTACAGGATGGAGATCATATCTCAGCTTGTGGATACAGGTACATATAGACCGCTACCACACGACCCTACACAGGCATTTAAGAAACAGCTTGATGAATATATCAAATTGATATATGATCAGGGCTTTATCAACAAGGATACCTTCCTGTATTTGGTGGTACCACATCCCAGAACCCCGGTTTTATACACCCTCCCCAAAATACATAAGGGGATCTCACCTCCTCCCGGAAGACCCATTGTGTCCTCAATAGGGTCAATACAACAGCCCATTGCCACCTTAGTTGACAGATTTTTACAACCTTTGGTATACAATACACCGTCATACTTGAGGGATTCAATGGCACTACTGGAGATGTTGAAACAATTTGGAGATATAGATGAAGACATTTGGCTAGTCACACTAGATGTGACTAGTCTATATACTGTAATCCCTCATGATGAGGGGTTACTCGCTGTCTTATTTCATCTCTGCAGATATCCATATATTGGACCACCTCCTGAGATAATCCTACAATTATTGGAATTTTGCCTGACCACCAATTATTTCCGCTTTGAACAATCCTTCTATTTACAGTTGAAAGGGACGGCGATGGGGTCAAATATGGCCCCATCTTACGCCAACTTGTTCATGGCCCATTTCGAGGAGTTTGGGACAGAATTATGTAAGGTAAAAAATATTCGCTTTTTTAAGCGATATATAGATGACCTGTTTTTGATCTGGTCTGGAACATCAGCTAGCCTGTATAATTGGTTTCAAGAGCTTAATGGGGCGAATATGGCTCTGAAGTTTAAAATGACATCAAGCAAAATACAAATTGACTTTCTAGATGTCAGGCTATATATAGGCAATGGTAGGATTCAGTCAACTCTGTATAGAAAGGAGACTGATAGAAACTCCTTACTACACTACACCAGTTGCCATCCTCCCACATTGAAGAAAGCATTGCCCAAATCTCAATTGCTTAGAGTTGTGAGGAATAACTCTGAAATTGATAAAAGAGAAGAACAACTCACTGAGATGGTGCAACGCTTTGAAACTAGGAGTTATCCTGACAAACTACTGAATGAACAGCGGGCTCAGGTCTGCCAGACTAGGGATTTGGTACCCAAAAAGTAGGATAGAAGGATGACATTCATCACAACCTTCACAGGTGACAAAGGCCTCTTAAAGGACATACTTAACAAGCATTGGGAGATCATTAACACGGACAGATCGCTACCCTTACATAAAGCTGAACCACCAAGAGTGGGCTACAAGAGGTCCAGGTCTCTGCGGGACTTGTTAATTAAAACTGACCCGATACAAAGCTATAAATCTTCAACATGGTTGGATATTAAAAAACCAGGGGTCTTTCGATGTCTTGGCTGCACAACATGTGGGGGTTTAATTACTGGACCGAGCTTTACTCATCCACAAAAACGCAAAAGCTATAAACACAAATTATGCCTGACGTGTACTACCACACATATAGTGTATCTTTTACACTGTATTTGTGGGCTGTATTACGTAGGAAAGACCTGCGATGATTTGCGTACACGTATGGCTAATCATCGATCTGCTATCAAAACGGCACTGAATAAAGGCACATCGGAGCAACCAGTAGCCAGACACTTTTTGGAACACAAACACAGTGTCATGGATCTTAAATATAAAATCATAGACCATGTGCCACCATTTTCAAGAGGAGGCGACTAGAATCGACTGCTGCTCCAAAAAGAAGCCAAATGGACATTTGAATTGAACACTCTTGTGCCTTATGGGCTGAATACACAGCTAGATTGGCAGGTGTTCCTATGATCCCTGTACTGTAGCGAATATGGGCTTCCATGCTTCTGTGGGAGTCTATGGTCATTCATATTACTGTTGATTACTTTGTGAGAGCCATGGTCCATTCCAATTTTTGTAATATCATTAGCCAATTTTTGTAATATTATTAGCCAATTTTTGTAATATTATTAGCTTGTTTAGCAAATTCCTTTCTGTTTATCCTGCTATGTGACTCCACTTTTCAGCATTTTGCTTTATATGTTATACCAAATCTTTTGTATTCTTTCAGATGGTCTTTCTGTTCTGTGGAGCCACATAGTTGGATGTGCAGTGTCATTTTGTCTATAGTTATGCTTATATAATTAATGCCTTGCTATATATGGCGTCTATTGTTTACTGGTTGCTATGACAACCGTATATTTACATTTTGCGATATTACCTATTTCCTGTTCTAGTCAATAATGCTGCATTGTACTTATTTGATATGCTTATTTTATAGGCTTTTTCATTAGGCTTAGGGCTTATTATATGCATGTATAATAATTTGCCTGTTGTTGTTGTTTTGCTTTTTCTAGCTCTCACACGTTGCCGCGGGCGATGACGTCACTCGTTAGGGGCGGCGCATCTACCACGGAGAGCGTGGCGCACTTTTCTCTGGTGGCGGTTCATAACACAGCTGGGTGGTAAGTTTGGTAACCTTGTAAGTTTGAGGACGGGCAGTTTATTGCCCAAAAACGTTCACTATTAAAGGTGACACTATTTGAAAGTCTTCTGGAGTGCTTCTTGTCGTCTGCTATATATATATATATATATATATATATATATATATATAAAAGGAAGAGGATGAGAAAAGCGCTATATAAGGATCAGGTCCCAGAATTCACTGGAATTGGATAATTTTGTATAAATGTGTATGATTTGTAATATTAAACAGGTACTGTGGTAAAAATTAGTGTTTTAACCACATCAGATAATCACTCCTTAAATAAATGAAAATCAATTAATTTAAATAAAAACTAAAAAAGGTTTTTTTTTGTTACAAGAAACCAATATTAAAACAAGTCCATTCAAAATGTATGTAAAAAAAATGATGGTAATTTAGGTTTATCACACTTTGATATCCGGTAGGTATTACACTTACTAGAACAAACCTCAATCATATGAGGTAAGTTGCCGCCTCTGTAAGTGGGAAACTTCCGAAGATCTGCAGTGGCAAAGAGTGCTTGGCTTTGTCTTTTGTTCTTCTCCTCTCAGAGTATGGGGTTGGGATCCAGATCTGTCCAGATAGGAGACTGGTGGTGTATTCTCCCCAAAAATCCAGCAGGTTCATGCAGAATAAGAGGCAGGAGAAAAAGAATACATAGTGTAATACTGTTTATTATGATAAAAACAATATATTAAAACAGACAAGTGGCCACTCACATCTAGAATCCTCAAATCTATGAGGTATGTTAAATACACTTAGCAGTAGCCTGTAGTAGAAGAGCTGTTCTATGCTGTAAATTGCAATACATAGGGCGAACTACAAGACCCTCTCACACCTTCACTTTGTTATGATTCATGGTGTTAGAGGGTCTTGTAGTTCGCCCTATGTATGTAGTTCGCCCTATGTATTGCAATTTACAGCATAGAACAGCTCTTCTACTACAGGCTACTGCTAAGTGTATTTAACATACCTCATAGATTTGAGGATTCTAAATGTGAGTGGCCACTTGTCTGTTTTAATATATTGTTTTTATCATAATAAACAGTATTACACTATGTATTCTTTTTCTCCTGCCTCTTATTCTGCATGAACCTGCTGGATTTTTGTGGAGAATACACCAACAGTCTCCTATCTGGACAGATCTGGATCCCAACCCCATACTCTGAGAGGAGAAGAACAAAAGACAAAGCCAAGCACTCTTTGCCACTGCAGATCTTCAGAAGTTTCCCACTTACAGAGGCGGCAACTTACCTCATATGATGGAGGTTTGTTCTAGTAAGTGTAATACCTACCGGATATCAAAGTGTGATAAACCAAAATTACCATCATCTTTTTTACATACATTTTGAATGGACTTGTTTTAATATTGGTTTCTTGTAACAAAAAAAACCTTTTTTAGTTTTTATTTAAATTAACTGATTTTCATTTATTTAAGGAGTGATTATCTGATGTGGTTAAAACACAAATTTTTACCACAGTACCTGTTTAACATTACAAATCATACACATTTATACAAAATTATCCAATTCCAGTGAATTCTGGACCTGATCCTTATATAGCGCTTTTCTCATCCTCTTCCTCCTATTTCACTTGTTAAGATATTCTCGCCTTCCATAGGCGAGATATCTTTCCAATTTCTGAGACACTAGCTGCTTACATAGGATCCCCCACCACTATCTTAGCCAACTACACACACAGCGCCAATCTTGGTGTGTGTGGTGTGCTTCTCTATTGCTCTTCCTTATAAGAGACTAGAGATCCCCCACCTACTCCTCCTTTCCTGTGATATATATATTTATATATATATATATATATATATATATATATATATACACATAGAGAAAATTGCACTCACAGGAACGAACAACCGGTTCAATATTAGTGTTAGCCTGTTCTATGGCCGTTTACCACCTGTGTGCAGCTTCTTTTTAGCCCAGTAATGATTTTCATGTGGCTACACCTCACTGATGAGGCCTAATGAAGGCTAAAATAATTGTCTGTGGTTGTTAGCATTACTTGGCTAAAAAGAAGCTGCACCCAGATGATAAATTACTATTGAACAGGCTAACAATGTTATTGAGCCGGTTGTTCATTCATGTGAGTGTGCTTCTCTGTGTGTATTAAGTTTCTATAAGGGAAAAAGGTGAAACCAGACATGAACTCCTTGCTCAGTGTGCTTAGAGGAATGTGGCTACACCTCACTGACAAGGCCTAATGAAGGCCGAAGCGATTGTCTGGGGTTGCTATGTTCCTTGTTCAGAGAAGAATTGCCTGGTATTTTGGCACTGGACTGACCTACTAGGCGGGATTAGACTGATATACTACAGGAAAGTTCTACTCTGTAAAAAGTATTACTGGCATAAAAGAAGCTGCACTCATTCCTGGAAAAGATGATGTCTGGATGGCAGCATATGTTGCTTCAAAATGTATACATATGTTTTTGTATTAATGGTGCGCTCACAGATGCGCAATTTACCCATTCCATGGGCACTGACACACACCCATACCATGACAGATGCTGACTTTTGGATATGACGCTGATAACAGCTTGGATGGTCCTTTTCCTCTTTGCCCCAGAGAACACGACCGCTGTTTTTACCAAAAACTATTTGAAATTTTGACTCGTCGGACCACAAAACACAATTCCACTGTACTACTGTCAATCTCACATGAGACCGAGCCCAGAAAAGTTGGCAGCACTTCTGGTCAGTTTAGATGTATGGCTTCTGCTTTGCATAGTAAAGCCTTAACTTGCATCTGTCAATGCAGCGGCAAATAGTGTTGACTGACAAAGGTTTACCAAAGTATTCCCGAGCCTATGTAAGGATATCCATTACTGATGCATGACAGTTTTTGAGACAGTGACGTCCGAGGGATCCTAGATCACGCACATTCAGAAGTTGTTTTCGGCCTTGTCCTTTACACACCAAGATTTGACCGAATTCCTTGAATCTTTTACTTAAATTGTGCTCTGTAGAAGGTGAAATACCCAAGATTTTACCGATTTGTCTTTGGATTATATTGTTTTCAAAGTGTTGGCTTTTTCACTGATGCATGTGTTGGCAGATTGGTGAGCCTTGACCCATCCTTGATCTTGAAGGACTATTCCTTTTTTTGGAGGCTCCTTATATGCTATGATTACTCGACTGCCTCACCTGTTTCACATAACCTTCTTATTACATTAAATTCACAAAGTAAAATTTTAAATAATGTGGTAACAATCACCTAGATTACGAGTTTTGCCTTCGTGATTTAACGCTGAAAAAAATAGCAATTTTAGTGTTAAAACAGCAATGCAGCCATTACAAGTCTTCTCGGTATAGCTGTACCGCAAGTCTTTTACCCTGTAACGCAATGTCAGTCCTGCACTCGTAAAAATTATGTTTTTTCATAGGACTTCCATAGCGCTGCCATTACAAGTTTTGCAGTGAGGCTAAAAAGTTTGCGTTACACTCTATAATGACAAGATCCATACCACCATCTGAGAGCAGTAGTTATGAGTTTTACGCAACAAAACTGTTACATAAAACTCATAACTAAAGTGTTACAAAGTACACTAAACACCCATAAACTACCTATTAACTCCTAAACTGAGGCCCTCCCGCATCGCAAATACAATATTAAAATTATTAGCCATTAATCTGCCGCTCCCGACATCGCCGCCACTAATAAAATTTGTTAACCCCTATTCCGCAGCTCCCTGATATCGTTGCCACTATAATAAATGTATTAACCCCTAAACCGCCACCCTCCTACATCGCCCCCCACTATACTAAAGTTATTAACCCTTATTCCGCCGCTGCCCGAAACTGCTGCCACTATAATAAACCTATTAACCCCTAAACCACAAGCGCCCACAATGAAATATACTAAATTAAACTATTAACCCCTAAACAGAAAGTCCCCCACATTGCAATAAACTAATTTTAACTAGTAACCCCTAAACCTAACGCCCCCCTAACTTATATTAAAATTACAATTTCTTTATCTTAAATTAAAACTTACCTGTCAAATGAAAAAAACTAAGTTTAAACTAACAATTAAACTAATATAACTATTAAAAAAATCTTAACACTACTATAAAAATTACGAAAAATAACAAACAAAATTATCAAAAATAAAAAAGAATTACACCTAATCTAATAGCCCTATAAAAATAAAAAAGCCCACCCAAAATAATAAAAAAAACCCTAGCCTACAATAAACTACCAATAGCCCTTAAAAGGTCCTTTTATAGGGCATTGTCCGAAGTTAAACAGCTCCCCAACAGTAAAGCCCACCACCCAAGCAACCCCCCTAAATAAAAAAACCTAACTCTAACAAAAACCTAAGCTACCCATTGCCCTAAAAAGGGCATTTTTATATGTGCTTTGCCCTTAAAAGGGCATTAAGCTCTTTTAAGAAAGGCCCAAACCCTAAACTAAAAAAAACACCCAAAAAAAGTTTAAAAAATCCTAACACTAACCCCCAAAGATCCACCTACAGTTTCGAAAGTCCGGACAACTAGGCGGTGAGAAGTCTTTATCCTGGCGGCGAGGTCTTCATCCATCCAGGCGGCATTTTCTATCTTCATGATTTGAACAGCCATTAGAATTTCAGAAGCTCTCATCCTATTGGCTGATTTGAATTTCCAAAATCAAATCAGCCAATAGCAATGCAAGGGACGCCATTTTGAAAAGGCTCCCTTGCATTGAAGATTCAGTATACGGCGGTGACCATATAAAGTGGATGCACCGCTCCGGATGTCTTCAGGATGGACCCACTCCGCGCCCCCCGGGATGAAGATAGAAGACGCTGCCGGGATGAAGATAGAAGATGCCGCCTAGATGAAGATGGAGGGGCCTGTAAGAAGATGGAGCCGCTGTGATGAAGATCCTTCAAGCGGGACTTCAGGAACTGTGAGTACCTAAAGAGGGGTTAGTGTTAGGTTTTTTTAAGGTTTTTTGGGTGGGTTTTTTTTTTTTAGATTAGGGGTTGGGCATTTCTTGGGCAATGCCCATTCAAATTACATTTTCAGGGCAATGGGTAGATTCGTTTTTTTTTTTAAGATAGTTTTTTTATTTGTTTGTTTGTAATGTTAGAGGGTCTTTGTATTTTATTTTTTTTAGAAAATGAGCTGATTTCTTTAGGACAATGCCCTATAAAAGGTCATTTTAAGGGCTATTGGTAGTTTATTATAGATTAGGTTTATTTTTATGTTATTTTGGGGTGTTTTTTTTAAATGGGTATTAGAATAGGAATAATTGTTATTATTTTGGATAATTAGTTTGTTATTTTGTGTAATGTTTTTTTTCATTTTGGGGTACGTTTTTCTTTTTAGAATAGCCATTTTTTATTTTTAATGGGCAGGAAAAGAGCTGAATGCCTTTTAAGGGCGATGCCCCTACAAATTCCCTTTTCAGGGCAATGGGTAGATTAGGTTTAACTTTATTTTTATTTTGTGGGTTTGGGGTATGGGGCTTAGTATTATATTACTAGGGGGTGTTTGTTTTTCTTTTGTAGAAAAAGAGCTGATTTCTTTAGGGCAATGCCCTACAAAAGGCCCTCTCTTTTCTTTAAATGATATTAGAATAGGAATAATTTTTATTGTTATGGATAATTTGGTTTATTATTTTTTGTAATGGTAGGTTTTTTTATTTTTTTATTTTTTGTAATTTTAGTGTTTTTGATTTTTTGTAATGTTAGGTTTTAGTGTAAGGCAGCTTAGGTTTTATTTCATAGGTAAGTTTGTATTTGTTTTAACTAGGTAGTTAGTAAATAGTTAATAACTATTTACTAACTAGCCTACCTAATTAAAATAAATATAAAATTACTTGTGAAATAAAAATAAAACATAAGCTAGCTACAATATAACTATTAGTTATATTGTAGCTATCTTAGGTTTTATTTCACAGGTAAGTTTCTATTTAATTTTATATAGGTATTATTTAGTTAATAATTGTAACTTTAATTTAACTCTATTTTAATTATGTTAAAATTAGAGGGTGTTAGGTTTAGGGTTAGGGTTAGGTTTAGGGTTACAGTTAGGGTTAGGGTTACGGTTAGATTTAGGGGTTAATATAGTTTAATTTAGGTTGTTGCGATGTGGGGGGCTGGCAGTTTAGGGGTTAATAGGTTTATTTAGTGGTAGTGATTTGGAAGGCCAGAGGTTTAGGGGTTAATAACTTTATTTAGTGGTGTCGATGTCAGGGAGCGGTGGAATAGGGGTTAATAGATTTGTTATAGTGTGGGTGATGTTGGGGTGCAGGGGAATAGGGGTTAATAACTTTAGTATAGTGGCGGCAATATTGGAAGCAGTAGATTAGGGGTTAATAGATTTATTTAGGTGGCAGTGATATCGGGTAGTGGCATAGACATCAATCGCAGGTGTTAGGTTTTTTTTCTAACCCGCTCTCCCTATTGATGTCTATGGGAAAGCATGCACGAGCACATCAAAACAGCGCTTGTATTTTGTGCGGTATGGAGCTCAACGCAACTATATCGCATGCACAAGCCGGCTGTTTGAAAACTTGTAATGGCAGTGTAATGGAGTGTGAAATAATGCAATGTTTGTTGCGTTCGTTTAGCACCCCGTTGCGCCCATAACTTGTAATCTACCTGTATGTGTTTTTAATATAGTACATGTTGAATTGAATTTTCAAATGAATCTTTTTGTTTATCTTTTGCATTTTTCATACTGTCCCAACTTTTTCTGATTTGGGGATGTATATAGACATATATATACTATATATATATATATATATATATATATATATATATATATATATATATATATATATATATATATGTATATATATATATATATATATATATATATATATATATACAGGGAGTGCAGAATTATTAGGCAAGTTGTATTTTTGAGGATTAATTTTATTATTGAACAACAACCATGTTCTCAATGAACCCAAAAAACTCATTAATATCAAAGCTGAATAGTTTTGGAAGTAGTTTTTAGTTTGTTTTTAGTTATAGCTATTTTAGGGGGATATCTGTGTGTGCAGATGACTAATACTGTGCATAATTATTAGGCAACTTAACAAAAAACAAATATATACCCATTTCAATTATTTATTTTTACCAGTGAAACCAATATAACATCTCAACATTCACAAATATACATTTCTGACATTCAAAAACAAAACAAAAACAAATCAGTGACCAATATAGCCACCTTTCTTTGCAAGGACACTCAAAAGCCTGCCATCCATGGATACTGTCAGTGTTTTGATCTGTTCACCATCAACATTGCGTGCAGCAGCAACCACAGCCTCCCAGACACTGTTCAGAGAGGTGTACTGTTTTCCCTCCTTGTAAATCTCACATTTGATGATGGACCACAGGTTCTCAATGGGGTTCAGATCAGGTGAACAAGGAGGCCATGTCATTAGATTTTCTTCTTTTATACAGTTTCTTGCCAGCCACGCTGTGGAGTACTTGGACGCGTGTGATTGAGCATTGTCCTGCATGAAAATCATGTTTTTCTTGAAGGATGCAGACTTCTTCCTGTACCACTGCTTGAAGAAGGTGTCTTCCAGAAACTGGCAGTAGGACTGGGAGTTGAGCTTGACTCCATCCTCAACCCGAAAAGGCCCCACAAGCTCATCTTTGATGATACCAGCCCAAACCAGTACTCCACCTCCACCTTGCTGGTGTCTGAGTCGGACTGGAGCTCTCTGCCCTTTACCAATCCAGCCACGGGCCCATCCATCTGGCCCATCAAGACTCACTCTCATTTCATCAGTCCATAAAACCTTAGAAAAATCAGTCTTGAGATATTTCTTGGCCCAGTCTTGACGTTTCAGCTTGTGTGTCTTGTTCAGTGGTGGTCGTCTTTCAGCCTTTCTTACCTTGGCCATGTCTCTGAGTATTGCACACCTTGTGCTTTTCGGCACTCCAGTGATGTTGCAGCTCTGAAATATGGCCCCAGCAAATTGGCTTTTTCTCCTGGGAGAAGTATTTCTTCCACCTTTTTTAATCAATTAATTTCAGGAACAATTTTCTCGGATCAGGTTTATCAGCCAGTGTAAGCTCTGTATATGGGATCATTTTCTCATTCAATTTCTTCCATTCTTGAAGATTCAGCCACTTTTCTTTTTTTCTTGCTGTGTGTATTCTTTATTTTTTCTTTTCATTTGTTCAGCCAAATACCTCAGCTGCCACATTGTTTATTATATTTATATTTGCATGTAAAGGGCAAGCAAACAGACAATTTAATTACTTCTATTTTTGTGACTAAAGATAACTATTTAAGAGTGAGGAACCTCATCTGTCACTAAGTTACTCTACAGTGTCGTATTGTTAGTGTTCCCCATGGAAATTAAACACACAAACTTGTAATTCCACAAATATTGATACATCAACTAATCTTCATGCAGTGCCTAATAAAAAGGTAATCATTTTTATCATGTATCATTTTTGTTGGCTGCAGCGGTATTATTTCAAAGTTCATTAAACCCAAAATTGTTCTTTTATGAGCCAGATAGAGCATGCAATTTAAACAATGTTCTAATTAACTTCTATTATTAAATTTTCTTCATACTTTATGTATCTTTTGTAAAAAAACAAACAAACATTTGGAGCATGCATGTGTCTGGAATACTATAAGGCAGCATTTTTACAAGAATGTTATCCATATGAAGAGTACTAGAATAATTTCCTCCCATGTAATGCTCTAGACACTTGCTTTGGGGGGTAGTTATCAAGCCGTCTACTTTTCTGGCTTCGCCGGCCCAATACGCCCGCCTAAGCTCGCCTACCTTCGCCGCCGCGGACCTGAAAAAATACGCCTAAGTTATCAAATAAAGCTGTCAAAAAGCCGCGGGGCGATGAGCAGCGGACTGTGACAGTTATCACTCATCCGATCTCGCTGCCCTTCGGCTTTTTCCCAGCTTTATTGCTAGCCTGTCACTAAGCACTCACACTAAACTACACTGTTCTATCCCTATACCGGCGCCCCCGGAGCCTCCCGCAACTCAATAAAGTTACTAACCCCTAAACCGCCGCTCCTAGACCCTGCCGCAACTCTTATAAATGTATTAACCCCTAAACCGCCGCTCCCGGACACCGCTGCCACCTACAGTATACCTAGTAACCCCTATTCTGCCCCCCCTATACCGTCGCCCTCTATAATAAAATTATTAACCCCTATCCTGCTGATCCCGCACCTCGCCGCAACTAAATAAATAGTTTAACCCCTAAACTGCCGCTCCATGAACCCGCCGCAACCTATATTAAACCTATTAACCCCTATCCTGCCCCCCATACACCGTCGCCACCTATAAAAAATTTATTAACCCCTATCCTGCCTCCCACTACGCCGCCGCCACTGTCATAAAATTATTAACCCCTAAACCTAAGTCTAACCCTAACGCCCCCCTAACTTAAATATTAATTAAATAAATCTAAATAAATTAACCCTTATTAACTAAATGAATCCTATTTAAAACTAAATACTTACCTTTAAAATAAACCCTAATATAGCTACAATATAAATAATAATTATATTCTAGCTATTTTAGGATTTATTTTTATTTTACAGGTACCTTTCAATTTATTTTAACCATGTACAATAACTATTAAATAGTTATTAACTATTTAATAGCTTACCTAGCTAAAATAAAGAGAAATGTACCTGTGAAATAAATCCTAACCTAAGTTACAATTACACCTAACACTACACTATACTTTAATAAATTATTCCTATTTAAAAATAAATACTTACCTGTAAAATAAACCCTAAGATAGCTACAATATAATTAATAATTATATTATAGCTATCTTAGGATTTATATTTATTTTACAGGTAACTTTGTATTTATTTTAGCTAGTTAGAATAGTTATTAAATAGTTATTAACTATTTAATAACTACATAGCTAAAAGAAATACAAAATTACCTGTAAAATAAATCCTAACTTAAGTTACAATTAAACCTAATACTACACTATCATTAAATTAATTAAATAAATTAACTACAAATAACTACAATTAAATACAATTACATAAACTAACTAAAGTACAAAAAATAAAAAAAGCTAAGTTACAAAAAATAAAAAAATAAGTTACAAACATGTTACAAATATTACAACAATTTTAAGCTACTTACACCTAATCTAAGCCCCCTAATAAAATAACAAACCCCCCCAAAATAAAAAAATGCCCTACCCTATTCTAAATTAAATAAATTTCAAAGCTCTTTTACCTTACCAGCCCTTAAAAGGGCCATTTGTGGGGGCATGCCCCAAAGAAAACAGCTCTTTTGCCTGTAAAAGAAAAATACAACCCCCCCCCCAACATTAAAACCCACCACCCACATACCCCTAATCTAACCCAAACCCCCCCTTACAAAAACCTAACACTAATCCCCTGAAGATCATCCTACCTTGAGTCGTCTTCACTCAGCCGAGCCACCGATGGAACTGAAGAGGACATCCGGAGCGGAAGAAGTTAATCCTCCAAGCGGCGCTGAAGAAATCTTCCATCCGATGAAGTCATCATCCAGGCGGCGCTGAAGAAAAGTCTTCGATCCGGCCGATGTCATCTTCAAAGAGGCGCTGAAGAGGTCTTCTATCCGGGAGAAGTCATCTTCCAAGCCGGGTCTTCAATCTTCCTTCCGCCGACGCGGAACCACCTTCTTCACCGACGGACTACGACGAATGACGGCTCCTTTAAGGGACGTCATCCAAGATGGCGTCCCCTCAATTCCGATTGGCTGATAGGATTCTATCAGCCAATCGGAATTAAGGTAGGAAAATCTGATTGGCTGATGGAATCAGCCAATCAGATTCAAGTTCAATCCGATTGGCTGATCCAATCAGCCAATCAGATTGATCTCGCATTCTATTGGCTGATCGGAACAGCCAATTGAATGCGAGCTCAATCTGATTGGCTGATTCCATCAGCCAATCAGATTTTTCCTACCTTAATTCCGATTGGCTGATAGAATCCTATCAGCCAATCGGAATTGAGGGGACGCCATCTTGGATGACGTCCCTTAAAGGAGCCGTCATTCGTCGTAGTCCGTCGGTGAAGAAGGTGGTTCCGCATCGGCGGAAGGAAGATTGAAGACCCGGCTTGGAAGATGACTTCGCCCGGATAGAAGACCTCTTCAGCGCCTCTTTGAAGATGACATCGGCCGGATCAAAGACTTTTCTTCAGCGCCGCCTGGATGATGACTTCATCGGATGGAAGATTTCTTCAGCGCCGCTTGGAGGATTAACTTCTTCCGCTCCGGATGTCCTCTTCAGTTCCATCGGTGGCTCGGCTGAGTGAAGACGACTCAAGGTAGGATGATCTTCAGGGGATTAGTGTTAGGTTTTTGTAAGGGGGGTTTGGGTTAGATTAGGGGTATGTGGGTGGTGGGTTTTAATGTTGGGGGGGGTTGTATTTTTCTTTTACAGGCAAAAGAGCTGTTTTCTTTGGGGCATGCCCCCACAAATGGCCCTTTTAAGGGCTGGTAAGGTAAAAGAGCTTTGAAATTTATTTAATTTAGAATAGGGTAGGGCATTTTTTTATTTTGGGGGGGTTTGTTATTTTATTAGGGGGCTTAGATTAGGTGTAAGTAGCTTAAAATTGTTGTAATATTTGTAACATGTTTGTAAATATTTTTTTATTTTTTGTAACTTATCTTTTTTTATTTTTTGTACTTTAGTTAGTTTATGTAATTGTATTTAATTGTAGTTATTTGTAGTTAATTTATTTAATTAATTTAATGATAGTGTAGTATTAGGTTTAATTGTAACTTAAGTTAGGATTTATTTTACAGGTAATTTTGTATTTCTTTTAGCTATGTAGTTATTAAATAGTTAATAACTATTTAATAACTATTCTAACTAGCTAAAATAAATACAAAGTTACCTGTAAAATAAATATAAATCCTAAGATAGCTATAATATAATTATTAATTATATTGTAGCTATCTTAGGGTTTATTTTACAGGTAAGTATTTATTTTTAAATAGGAATAATTTATTAAAGTATAGTGTAGTGTTAGGTGTAATTGTAACTTAGGTTAGGATTTATTTCACAGGTACATTTCTCTTTATTTTAGCTAGGTAAGCTATTAAATAGTTAATAACTATTTAACAGTTATTGTACATGGTTAAAATAAATTGAAAGGTACCTGTAAAATAAAAATAAATCCTAAGATAGCTAGAATATAATTATTATTTATATTGTAGCTATATTAGGGTTTATTTTAAAGGTAAGTATTTAGTTTTAAATAGGATTCATTTACTTAATAAGAGTTAATTTATTTAGATTTATTTAATTAATATTTAAGTTAGGGGGGCGTTAGGGTTAGGGTTAGACTTAGGTTTAGGGGTTAATAATTTTATGACAGTGGCGGCTGCGTAGTGGGGGGCAGGATAGGGGTTAATAAATTTATTATAGGTGGCGACGGTGTAGGGGTGGCAGATTAGGGGTTAATAAATATATTATAGGTGGCGACGGTGTAGGGGGGGCAGGATAGGGGTTAATACATTTAATATAGGTTGCAGCGGGTTCAGGGAGCGGCGGTTTAGGGGTTAATACATTTATTATAGTTGCGGTGGGCTCCGGGAGCGGCGGTTTAGGGGTTAATATGTATAGAGTAGCTTGCGGTGGGCTCCTGGAGCGGCGGTTTAGGGGGTAATAACTTTATTTAGTTGCGGCGGTGTAGGGGGGGTCAGATTATCGGTGTTTAGACTCGGGGTACATGTTAGGGTGTTAGGTGTAGACAGCTCTCATAGGAATCAATGGGATGTCTGTCAGCAGCGAACTTGTACTTTCGCTATGGTCAGACTCCCATTGATTCCTATGGGATCCGCCGCCTCCAGGGGTGGCGGATTGAAAACCAGGTGCGCTGGGCCGTAAAAGTGCCGAGCGTACCTGCTAGTTTTTTGATAGCTAGCAAAAGTAGTGAGAATGTGCCGCACTTGTGTGCGGAACATCTGGAGTGACGTAAGAATCGATCTGTGTCGGACTGAGACCGGCGGATCGATGCTTACGTCACAAAATTCTACTTTTGCCGGTTTCGAGCCTTTGATAACTAAGGCAAATCAGCCTCGCCACAAATACGCTGCTGAATTCCAGCGTATTTGAGGTTGACGGCTTGATAACTAGGCCCCAAAGTCTCAAAAACAAGATTTTTTTGTGTTTCATATCCCTTTAAGTAAAAATGTATATGTAGAAAAATAATTGTATAATGAAATACAAAAAGTAGCGCTATAAATGCTAGAATATATACAAAAAATGTACAAGGATACACTGATACACTAATACAATAGTGTATTCGATATACAGAGGATAATTATATAAATACCTTGTTCAATATAAAAAGGCCAGGATAGTGGCACTAAAACAACCGATCCAATGTTTATAAATGTCCAATACTCACTTCCATTAGACAAATAAATGAATCTAAAACAGTCCTGAGGATCCTCTTATTAAGGGTTAATCCGAGTTACCCACGAAGAGAAAATCTATACAAAAATGGAGAGAAGCACGGACAAGATTCAAGTGCAGGCTACTAGTTTAATATTACAGCACACATGATAAATAAACTGAGAATATATAAAGATTAAAAAAGCACATCAACTGATAATACCAGAGGTCAAGTGTCCCACGGTCTGGATATATTCCAATATGTGCATCCACTAGTGGTTGTATCCGGGGTTTGAAAGGAATGCTGCTCCCATAAAGATAGTGTGGTGTGCTTGTGCAGGTATTCTCCCTTAGAGATCAATGGAGAAAAAAATGTTGGGAAAAAAATTAAAACCTGCGATTGCAAAATCGCTATTGCATTTTCACATTCCCCATTGAACTCTATTGAGAAAAAAAAGTTTTACAAAAACCTTACACCCTAACAAAGCCCCTAGTCTAATAACTCCGAAACCACCATCCCCCACATCAACAACACTAAATAAAGCTGTTAACCACTAAACCGCTGTCCCCCCACATTGCAGCTACTATAATAAACCTATTTACCCCTAAACTGCCATCCCCCCACATCGTGACTACTATTATAAACCTAAACCCCCAAACTGCCATCCACCCACATCGCAAACACTAAATAAACTTATTAACCTCTAAACCGCCATCCCCTTACATAGCCAACACTAAACAAACCTATTAATCTCTAAACTGCTGTCCCCCCACATCGCGACTACTAATATAAACCTAAACCCCTAAACCGCCGTCCACCCACATCGCCAACACTAAATAAACATATTAACTTCTAAGCCGCCATCCCCCACATAGCCAACACTAAATAAACCTATTAACCTCTAAACTGCTGTCCCCCGACATCACTACTACCTAAATTAAACTATTAAACTCTAAACCTAACACCCCCTAATTTTAAATTACAGTTACAATATACTAACTACCTTAAAATAAAAATAAACTTACCTGTGAAAAAATTTAAAACCTAAGCTTAAACTAAAAATAAAACTAGCATTACTTGTTTAAAAAAATAAAAAAATACCAAAAATAATAAACTTAACATTAAAAAAAATAATAAAACCTAACATTACAAAAAATAAATCCTAACATTACAAAAAAAAACCTCTAATATTACACAAGATAAAAAAACTAACATTACAGAAAATAACAAATGAAATTATCCAAAATAAATACCCCCCATTAACCCCCCAAACCCCCAAAATAAAAAAATCTAACTAAAAAAAGACTAATCTACCCATTGCCCTGAAAATGGCATGTGTATGGACATTGCCTTTCAAACGGCAATCAGCTCTTTTTAAGCCTAGAAAAATAAAATAAGAACTAATCTTAAACCCCCCCCCAAAAAAAAGCTAACACTAACCCCAAAATCAGTACTCACTATTACTGAAGTCCGGCGATCTATCTTCTTGCAGGTTCATCTTATATCTTCTTGGCGGAGCGGCCAGAGGCGGTGGTCATCGACTACACAGAGGTTCTTTCATGCGATCAGCTGCCACACACTGAAGATTGAATGCAAGGTACCCCTTTTTATATTGGGGTACCCTTGCATTCCTACTGACTGAAAAAGTCAAATCAGCCTATAGGATGCCGATCGCATGAATAGGACCTCCGTGTCGCTAACCGATCAACATCTGCCAACCTCTCTGCATCCGCCGAACACTCCGCCAAGAATATAGAATATGAACCCACAATGGATAAAGATGACGCCATCTGGATCAACTACTTTTGCTGCCTGGATGAAGATGTTTCGCTGGACTTCATCAATGGTGAGTACAGATTTTGGGGTTAGCAATAGTTTTTTTTTTTTTAAGATTAGGGCTTTTTTATGGTCTTAAAAAGAGCTGATTGTCCTTATAAGGGCAATGCCCATACAAATGCCCTTTTCAAGTCAATGGGTAGATTAGGCTTTTTTTTTGTTAGTTTTTTATTTATTTTTGGGGTTCTGGGGTGGGGGTTTCTAATGTAAGGGGGTCATTGGTTTATTTTATTTGCAAAATAGCTGTTAACATTTGGGCAATGCCCCATAAAAGGCACTTTTAAGGGCTATTGGTAGTTTATTTAGAGATTAGGGTTTTTTTTTTTTAATTTTGAGATGGTTTTTTTTTTATGGGGGGGTTAAAATAGGAATATTTTTTTATTTTGGATAATTTTCGTTTGGTATTTTCTGTAATGTAATGAGGTTTTTTTTTTGTAATGTTAGGTTTTATTATTTTTTGTAATGTTAGTTTTATTATTTTTGGTATTTTTTATTTTTAAACAAGTAATGTTAGTTTTATTTTTAGTTTAAACTTAGGTTATTTTTTTTCACAGGTAAGTTTTTATTTATTTTAAGGTAGTTAGTATATAGTAACTTTAATATAAAGTTAGGGGGTGTTAGGTTTAGGGTTTAGTAGTATAATTTAGGTAGTCACGATGTGGGGGAATGGTGGTTTAGGGGTTAATAAGTTTATAATACTAGTTACAATGTGGGGGGATGGCGGTTTAGGGATTAAAGGGACAGTCAACACCAGATTTTTTGTTGTTTTAAAAGATAGATAATCCCTTTATTACCCATATCCCAGTTTTGCATATCCAATACAGTTATAATAATAAACATTTTACCTCTGTAATTACCTTGTATCTAAGCCTCTGGAGACTAACCCCTTATTTCAGTTCTTTTGACAGACTTCTCTGTAAATTCACGTGATTGAGCTCAATGTTATCTATATAAAACATATGAACTAACGCCCTCTAGTGGGGGAAACTGTCAAAATGCATTTAGATAGAGGCAGCCTTCAAGGTCTAATAAATTAGCCTATGAGCCTCCTAAGTTTAGCATTCAACTAAGAATACCAAGAGAATAAAGCAAAATTGGTGATAAAAGTAAATTGGAAAGTTGTTTAAAAATGCATGCCCTATTTTAATCATGAACGTTTTTTTTGGACTTGACTGTCCCTTTAATTGGTTTATTATAGTAGTCGCAATGTGGGGGCATGGCGGTTTAGAAGTTCTTAGGTGTATTTATTACTTGCGATGCGGGCGAATGGCGGTTTAGGGGTTAACATGCTTCTTTCTTAGTTGTGATGCAGACAGATGGCAGATTAGGGGTTAATAGTGTAGTTTATGGGTGTTAGTATACTTTGTTGGATATTTTTGATGTGGTTTGTGAAACTTTTTTGTTTCACAAAACACATAACTACAGGTCTTTGAGTGCAAAATGGATTGTTGCGGTATAGGCCATAACGATCACGTAAAGCCATACTGCGTGACTTGTAATATCAAGTAGCTGACCATTAAGCACACAAAGGCCTTTTTCAAGCAGTATAGCCATACCACACAACTTGTAATCCAGGCCTTGATTTGCCACAGAATGTTGTCTTTAGTATAAGACATCTTTCTTTTTTTCTAAGTAAGTGAACAGGCTTTTGGTCTACAATAAAGGAAGACGTCTTCATCCAAGCCGGGACGAAGTCCTCAATGAAGCCGGGAGAAGTCTTCATCCAAGCCAGGTGAAGTGGTCCTTCAGACGGGCAGAAGTCTTCATCCAGACGACATCTTCTATCTTCATCCATCCGGCGTGGAGCGGGTCCATCTTCAAGACATCCGACGCAGAGCATCCTCTTCATCCAGAGTCTTCTTACTGAATGACGGTACCTTTAAGTGATGTCATCCAAGATGGCATCCCTTAGATTCCGATTGGCTGATAGAATTCTATCAGCCAATCGGAATTAAGGTAGAAAAAATCCTATTGGCTGATCCAATCAGCCAATAGGATTGAGGTCACATTCTATTGGCTGATTGGAACAGCCAGTAGAATGCAAGTTCAATCCTATTGGCTGATTGGATCAGCCAATAGGATTGAACTTCAATCCTATTGGCTGATTGCATCAGCCAATATGATTTTTTCAGCCTTAATTCCGATTGGCTGATAGAATTCTATCAGCCAATCGGAATCTAAGGGACGCCATCTTGGATGACGTCACTTAAAGGTACCTTCATTCAGTAAGAAGACTCTGGATGAAGAGGATGCTCCACGTCGGATGTCTTGAAGATGGACCTGCTCTGTGCCTGATGGATGGAGATAGAAGATGCCGCCTGGATGAAGACTTCTGCCGATTTGGAGGACCACTTCACCCGGCTTGGATGAAGACTTCTCCCAGCTTCGTTGAGGACTTCGGCCCGGCTTGGATGAAGACGTCTCCCGGTAAGTCGATCTTCAGGGGGTTAGTGTTAGGTTTTTTTAAGGGTGTATTGGGTGGGTTTAATTTTTAGGTTGGGGTTTGGGCGGCAAAAGAGATAACTGCCCTTTTAAGGGCAATGCCCATCCAAATGCACTTTTCAGGGCAATGGGGAGCTTAGGTTTTTTTAGATAGTATTTTATTTGGGGGGTTAGTTGTCTGGGTGATGGGTTTTACTGTTGGGGGGGTTGTTTGTATTTTTTGTTACAGGTAAAAGAGCTGATTACTTTGGGGCAATGCCCCGCAAAAGGCCCTTTTAAGGGCTATTGGTAGTTTAATTTAGGCTAGGTTTTTTTTTTATTTTGGAGGGGCTTTTTTTAATTTTAATAGGGCTATTAGATTAGGTGTAATTAGTTTAAATATCTGTAATTTATTTATTATTTTCTGTAATTTAGTGTGTTTTGTTTTTGTATTTTAGCTAATTTAATTTAATTTAGGTAATTGTATTTAATTTAGTTAATTTATTTAATTATATTGTAGTGTTAAGTGTTAGTGTAACTTAGGTTAGGTTTTATGTCTTTAATTTAACTAGGTAGTTATTAAATAGTTAATAACTATTTAATAACTATTCTACCTAGTTAAAATAAATACAAACTTGCCTGTAAAATGAAAATAAACCCTAAGATAGCTACAATGTAACTTTTAGTTATATTGTAGCTAGCTTAGGGTTTATTTTAAAGATAAGCATTTAGTTTTAAATAGGAATAATTTATTTAATGATAGGAATATTTATTTAGATTTATTTAAATTATATTTAAGTTAGTGGGTGTTAGGTTTAGGGTTAGACTTAGGTTTAGGGGTTAATAACTTTAATATAGTGGTGGCGATGTTGGGGGCGGCAGATTAGGAGTTAATAAATGTTGGTAGGTGGCGGCGATGTTAGGGTCGGCAGATTAGGGGTTAATAATATTTAACTAATATTTAACTAGCCTGATGAAACAGTGTATAGCACTGAGAAACGAGTTGCTGTTGTTTTTATCAATAATAAATTTTAACCCTTTTTTAACTCTCCATCTGCTGCTGACTCAATATATTTGTCTTTGGTGAACCTTCCCCTGGACTTTCTTCACATGTTGCATTGTGTCTCCTGACCTGCGGGCGGACTCCCATTGATTCCTGCTCCATTGGCATATCCTGACTATTCATCTCTGGGCATCTCTGGACTCTCCCTGGTGAGACGAGGAACCCCTTTTGGCGATATCTTCCATTGGTCTAGCGGATGACGTGTGGTTCCGGACTGCTTGTACTGCACATCAGTGCTTTACTCTGTGTGAGTAGGTTTTCATTTATTTTCCGCTCACCACCTAAAGTTATTTATAATCTGCCCTTTGTGGCGCCCTCTATTCTGTTCCTCTTAAATATTTAACTAATGTTTGTAGGCGGGAGTGCGGCGGTTTAGGGGTTAATTTGTTTATTATAGTGGCGGCGACGTTGGGGGCGGCAGATTAGGGGTTAAAAAGTGTAGGTAGGTTGCGGCGACATTGGGGGCGGCAGATTAGGTGTTAAGAAACATAATGTTGGTGTCAGCGATGTTGGGGGCAGCAGATTAGGGGTTCATAATCATAAATATAATGTAGGTGGCGGCGGTGTCCGGAGTGGCAGATTAGGGGTTAAAAATGTTATTATAGTATTTGCGATGCGGGAGGGCCTCGGTTTAGGGGTTAATAGGTAGTTTATGGGTGTTAGTGTACTTTTTAGCACTTTAGTTATGAGTTTTATGTTACGGCGTTGTACCATAAAATTCTTAACTACTGACTTTTAAATGCATTAGGGATCTTGACAGGGTAGGGTGTACCGCTCACTTTTTGGCCTCCCAGTACAGACTCGTAATACCAGCGCTATGGAAGTCCCATAGAAAAAAGACTTTACAAAGTTTACGTAAGTCGTTTTGCGGTAAGGTCAAAGAAGTGTGCGGTGCCCCTAAGCCTGCAAGACTCGTAATATCAGTGAGCGTAAAAAAAAGCAGCGTTAGGACCTCTTAGCGCTGCTTTTTTATCCTAACGCAAAACTTGTAATCTAGCCAAATATATGCAAAAATTTAACATAGAACAGGTAGGAAATATTTAATCAACCATGACAGGTGCATTCTGTTTTTAAATATGTAGTTGATAAAATGAGCAGCGCCTTGAGACCCTTACGGGTGATTAGCCACGCTTTACAAGTACCCAATACATACTGGTCTGATGCATACAGGACACTAGGGTTGATAGACCCATTTGTGATTTTATTGCACTGACTAATACTCCTAACACTCTAAAAGCTGCCTAATATTAGCATGTGCTAAATCAGCATCTTGATATACAGGTGGAAAGCTCTTACTATTGCCCATTCAGCAGTGTTCAGTAAAGCACTTTATACAATGGCTTGCTGATATAGAGAATCTTGCATCCAATGTAAATTGTCAGTGTATGCCCATGTACAACAAATAAGCAAGTGGTGTCTGACAGTGCAGGATATGTAGCTATTCCCTAATATGAAGAGTTATGAGTAGACCCTTCTTAAGTAATGGATATATGAAGGATGTTAGCAAATGGAGGACTAGACTACCATTTCAGTATGTTTATCTTATATAAATAGTAGCTTATGGCATTCTTAAACCAAAGACTAGCAAACTTTCACTTCTCTTTTAGATTTGTAGTGCTTCACTGGCTGCTAGATTTGGATCCTGAAGATCACAGGTTAATATGATACTTGCTCTATCGTTTGATATTTATATTTTATAAATTACTGTAAGAACTGCCTTCTTGAAGATTAAGTACTCTGTATAAAGAGTTTTTTTTGCTTTCAGCATGTTTGTATACTACAGTAAAATTGTCTTCATTGGATACAGAAACTAATAGTAATGAGTAGAACATGTTGCAGCTTTATTTTATTCTCTAATTTCCTACATCCACAGATCCACCTAAATAGCTTTTAACCATATTCATCAGGGTAAATGTGTTGGGGATAAATAACTGCATTTTGTACATATAAAATGATTTAGTGTGTATTAAATGTTTGCACATTTCAAGTTCTCATTAAGGTCTAGATTATGAATGGCGTGGTAACTGTTTCATGCAAGTAGTAAGGGGTATTTCATGTATCTTTCCTGTCGGATTAGTGCACCTGGTTTAATGCGATCAGGTTTGTGTGTGAGTATGAGTGTCAGTTTTTACCCACTTTTCACACTTCATTGAAGTCTATGGTTGAATACGTTATTGTTTTCGCAAATTTCTAAGTTTCACTTTTTGTGTGAATCGGCTAAGCATTCATGCGCATACTTTTTACTTTCAACCTTTAATATGCACGCTACCCGACGTGAACAAAAGGCTTACTTCTAGCGAAGTTAACGTGCGAGCCGGAGCGCTAATTTGTGCTCCACTCGTAATCTAGCCCTAAAAGTGAAAGTTGCAATTAGTGCTCACAGTTTGATTGGGGATCTATTATAATGCATACAAAGCATGTCATACTGCAGGGTTTTAAAACAACTTTTAGAATGATTTTTGGACTTGTCTTTATCCTCGGATGTGACCTCTTTAAATGCAATTCTGGCCTCTTTGAAACAGCATATCTTGTCTGTTCCCATCACTTCACAAACTTTTTTTTTCTCATTTTTGCACATGCTCATTTCTCATATTAATAGACATAATCATCTCCTAGTTTGATATAAGTTGTGTAAACCAAACTTTGACGCTATAAAACTTATGCAGAATACTCATTTATGGTTGCAAATATGTTTTTTTACTTTTAAAAATGTTAATTATAAAATTATATAAAATTGTATATAGTCACATGCCATGACTTAATAAAGTCATGGCATGTGACTTATTTTACTTTATAATTGAAGTTGTGCATTTTGCTGCCATATTGGTGTACAGACCAGCTAATCCTTGAAAAAAACAGAGAAAAGCCTATTTCTTTCATGTAATTAGCAAGAGTCCATGAGCTAGTGACGTATGGGATATACATTCCTACCAGGAGGGGCAAAGTTTCCCAAACCTCAAATGCCTATAAATACACCCCTCACCACACCCACAAATAAGTTTTACAAACTTTGCCTCCCGTGGAGGTGGTGAAGTTTTGGTTCTAGGGGCTCTTCAAGCTCCTCCGTTTGAACCTATGCATTCGTTGGATATTAAATTACTTTCTTGGAAAGTTTTGTTTCTTTTTGCCATCTCTTCTGCTAGAAGAGTTTCTGAATTATCTGCTCTTTCTTGTGAGTCTCCTTTTCTGATTTTTCATCAGGATAAGGCGGTGTTGCGAACTTTTTTTAAATTTTTACCTAAGGTTGTGAATTCTAACAACATTAGTAGAGAAATTGTGGTTCCTTCATTGTGTCCTAATCCTAAGAATTCTAAGGAGAGATCATTGCATTCTTTGGATATAGTTAGAGCTTTTAAATATTATGTTGAAGTTACTAAGAATTTCCGAAAGACTTCTAGTCTATTTGTTATCTTTTCCGGTTCTAGGAAATGTCAGAAGGCCTCTGCCATTTCTTTGGCGTCTTGGTTGAAATCTTTAATTCATCATGCTTATGTCGAGTCGGGTAAAACTCCAACTCAAAGGATTACAGCTCATTCTACTAGGTCAGTTTCTACTTCCTGGGCGTTTAGGAATGAAGCTTCGGTTGATCAGATTTGCAAAGCAGCAACTTGGTCTTCTTTGCATACTTTTACTAAATTCTACCATTTTGATGTGTTTTCTTCTTCTGAAGCAGTTTTTGGTAGAAAAGTTCTTCAGGCAGCTGTTTCAGTTTGATTCTTCTGCTTATAATTTCAGTTTTTTTCATTATAAGATTTAAACTTTATTTTGGGTGTGGATTATTTTCAGCGGAATTGGCTGTCTTTATTTTATCCCTCCCTCTCTAGTGACTCTTGCGTGGAAGATCCACATCTTGGGTATTCATTATCCCATACGTCACTAGCTCATGGACTCTTGCTAATTACATGAAAGAAAACATAATTTATGTAAGAACTTACCTGATAAATTAATTTCTTTCATATTAGCAAGAGTCCATGAGGCCCACCCTTTTTGTGGTGGTTATGATTTTTTTGTATAAAGCACAATTATCCCAATTCCTTATTTTTTATGCTTTCGCACTTTTGTCTTATCACCCCACTTCTTGGCTATGCGTTAAGCTGATTTGTGGGTGTGGTGAGGGGTGTATTTATAGGCATTTGAGGTTTGGGAAACTTTGCCCCTCCTGGTAGGAATGTATATCCCATACGTCACTAGCTCATGGACTCTTGCTAATATGAAAGAAATACGTATTGAATAAAGATCTAGGGAGCGCCTCACAGTGGGCAGGGATATTGGATGACACTTTGCAGGTATAGATGATATATAACAGATATATTTATTAAACAAGGTTAAAAAATAGTGTTAAAGTTACTCAACACAACGATATATCTAATCTCATAGATTCACATACATAAATAAAATCACAAAACATACATAAAAATATTCATGGATCCATGATTACAATAAAAATGTGATAAAAAACATATATTCCTGAATGGTAAAAGAAACTATCTCAAAAATGGTAAAAAGGTCTAATAGATAAATTTCCCCAAATTGGCTGATATGGATGGCAGTCCAAGATGGCGATCTAGATTGTTAGTCTAGCAAAGACAATAAATAAAAAATGTGTTGTGTCTCCAGGTGTAGTGAAAAAATTCCAGGTGTGGTGAAAAAATCAAAGTGTGCGTGGACGCTCCAAGTTCCTTGTAGGTGATCCAACCTTTGATAAGTATATCCTATGGTTAATAGATGTGAAGGTGTCCAAGAAGGAGATTAAATGTCGTGTGCTTTAAAAATGTAGCAAAAAATGTAACAAAGAAGTATAACAAAAATGAGTGTCCTTATGTTGATAAAATACAAAATGTGAAAAAAATGTAAAATATAAAATATAAAAAGTGAGTCGTAAAAAATGCAAAAAAATTCCCAGTGTACCTGTGGAATACAAAAAAAGACAAATAGTGCAATAACGCTATAATATTACTATGCTAGATGAAATGAGGCTTACCATCAATAGCCAACGCGTTTCGGCCCTTCCATGGGCCTTTCTCAAGACTGTATTGTGGTAAGCACTGATTAAGCCTCCTTTTATATTGTAGTGTACCAATCAGAATGTGCTAATTTTGCGCCAAAAAAGGTTGTGCCTTTGAACCGGAAGTGTTACTATCCCATTCAAATATCAAAAGGCTTTTGTTCCTGATCTTATGTATTTGTAAAAGTAACAATAAAAGTAATATGAGTTATCCATTGTTTATTCCACCCTTATTATCCTTGTGTGTTCTATGATTAGCTTTAAATTTGTGCCATTTGAAATACATAAATCGCCGAAACCGGAAGTGTACATTAAGTATTAGTATCACTTCCGGTTCGCGATATCCTGCCCAAATTTTTCCGATTTGTTAAATTTTCCCACTATTAGCAACTTTCAACCTGCTGAAACTTATATAGGATATGTTTATAAAAAATGTCCTGTCTTTTATGCTCTTATATTAGATCGAGGTTTAGTATGCTGAATCGCCGAAACCGGAAGTGTACATTACTTAATAGAATCACTTCCGGTTCACGATGTGGAGCTGATGTTATTCCACTCCGTATCAGACAGGGTTTAATAGGCTGAGTTATCGAAACCGGAAGTGTGCACTATGTAATAGTATCACTTCCGGTTTCGCGATATAAGGCCGATGTTGTTCCATTCTCAGTGACTGTTGCCTTCATTACAAGCAACTATTAGACAGGCCTTTTTATTTTTAAATTGTCTTGCTCTCAGGGATATATTGTCTATTGTGGTCCCCATTAGTTAGCACTAATTTCTGGGGCCGGAAGTTCTATCAATTCCAGAAATGGTATTATGGTCTCTATGGGGGATCATGAGTGTCTGACAAAATGCTGATTGTGAAAATTGATGTAAAATACTATTATTAAAATTACAATCTTCCTACTCTCACTAAGGCTAAAATATAAAATTGTATACAGATGTTTAAAAGATTCATACAGTTAATCCAGCTTCTAAAATAGTGTTCAAAAATGCAATACATAAAAAACAAATAAATATAGCCAAGAGACTGAAATTTAATAATGACATAGAAAAATAAAATTAATTAATGCTAATACTAAGTCGTAGCCAAGGTACATATGAGGCTGCACTTATATTGCATAACCTATATATAAAAAAATAGGAGATCCATATTCTGGATCTAAATTGTCCTAATGGGTTAGATTAGGTGGTGGGGGATTAGGGTGATCATCCTATCCAGGGTAGGACTAAAAGAGGTCTCAGAAATCACTGTTCTAAGGGAAAACCATATTGTCAATTATGATTTGGTGGAACATAATCATAAAGGGAAAGTTCTTCCATATTAAGTTCTATAGTAGTATAGGGACATATTTTATGGCTAGTGGCTTCAAACAAAACTACTCCCAAAGTCCATTACTCTACTTAACAATATAATTTGAGCATTGATGTGGCTGTCTATTCGTTATCAGAGATTTGGGCTATAAAACATATAAATATTAAAATACTATAATAAAATAATAAAAAATACTAATAAAAATATGTGGTTCTTTCATATGGGAGGCGGGGGGGTCAGAGATAGGAGATTATGCTCTTGTAGGGGAAACACTTATCTATATTGCTAGTATGAAGATACATGCTAATACTCAATCTCTGTTTCCTATTATACATTTCGGAGCATGTTTACTTCAAATTGAATAAATGTGATAGATCCTCCTTATTGTTAAGACCCCTAGGATAAAGGCAGTCTAAATTAAAGATCCATCTGGATTCTTCTATGAGAAGTTTTTTCTCTTGGTCTCCCCCTCTCCAACTTGGATTCACCAGTTGGATACCACAGTATCTAAAATCTTTCTTATTGCCAAAGTGCTGTTTAGTGAAATGTTTATACAATGGGGTCTCAATACTCTTATGCTTAATTTGTAACAGATGTTCCCTGATGAGATCCTTTAAGGGTCTTGAAGTCTGACCAATGTATTGGAGACCACAACTATATTTGATGAGATATATGACCCCCTTACTGCTACATCTTATGTGATCTCTTATGAGATAGTCTGTTTTGGTGTTCCGTGCAGTAAATTTCTTAGTTTTCACACCTCTTTCACATGCCTTGCAGCTTGGGCACGGGTAAAAGCCCTTGATATCTCTACCTTGTATGTCTCTTGTTTTCATCTTAGGAGTTCTTGGTATACTGGGTGAGAGTATATTCTTTAAATTGTCTAGTTTTCGATAAATAAATTTGGGAGTTTCCGGTAACCTCTCACCAAGTATCTCATCATCTTTCAGGATTGACCAATGTTTCTTTATGATCTTTTCTATAATGTGTCTATTAGAGCTATACCTTGTGATAAAAGGAATGCTCAATATTTCATCATCCCATGTTGATTTGTCTTCTTTTCTTTTATACTGTAGAAGATCTTTTCTGTCTTTAGTCCTGACTTCTGAAATGTTTTTCTCCAGACTTTCATTGTCATATCCTCTTTCAAGGAACCTCTCTTTGATCATTAAGACTTGTTGTTCCCATTTCTCCGGATTGGAGCAGTTCTTCCTTAATCTCAGCATTTGGCCCTTTGGTATATTGGATTTCCAATTGGAGTGATGGCAGCTGTCTTGATGGATATAATTATTGCAGTCTACCTGCTTGAAGTGAGTTGATGTCTCCAGTCTGCCATCAACTACTTCAATCTTCAAATCCAAGAATGTAATTTCTTTCATATTCGTATGTGAACTTGAGGTTATGTTTGTTTTCGTTCATAATCTTAATTGTGTATAATAAGTCCTCCATAGAGCCCTTCCAAATTAGTAAGATGTCATCTATGTACCTTTGGTATAGGACCAGGTCCGCGCTAGCTGGGCACGATTCCCAAAAGATTCGTTCCCATCTTCCCATATACAAATTCGCGTAGCTAGGCGCGAACCTGGTCCCCATTGCTGTCCCACATATTTGGTTGAAGTACGTTCCTTGATTAAAGAAATAATTGTGGGTCAGTATGTAGTTGATGCCATCTAAGATGAAATTCTTATGTATTGTAGGTATATTTGGGTCCTTGGTCAGAAAGAAATCTATGGCTTCTAGGCCTCCCTCATGTGGGATGCTCGTATAAAGAGATGTTACATCACAGGTGGCTAAGATGTAATTGTTTTTCCATTCTATATTCTCAAGTATATTCAGGATTTGAGTTGAGTCTCTCAGGTATGAGGGAAGTTTCGTTACATGCTGTTGAAGTTGCTTGTCTACATATTCTGATAGGTTCATGGTTAAGGATCCTATCCCTGATATGATTGGTCTTCCTGGCGGTTTTTCAATAGACTTGTGTATCTTGGGGAGGTAATATAAAACGGGAGTAATTGGATGTTTAATACTCAGATATTTGTATTCCTTTTCATTCAATATTCCGTTCCTCCTTGCCTCCCCCAGAAGTCTGTCTAGCTCCTTCTTGTAGCCTTCGACTGGATTTTTCCTGAGTTTCTCATAGGTCTTTCTATCTTGAAGAATCCTATCGCATTCCTGATTGTAATCCGTCTTATCTAAGATTACCAAACCTCCTCCTTTGTCCGCTGGTTTAATGACCAGATCATGGTTTTTCTCGAGGGACTTTATGGTTGATAGTTGATCTTTGGTGAGGTTGTGTTTGATCGTTTTTAGTTTATTTTGGCTGATGTTTCTGATATCATTACACACCATGGTTTCAAAGGTTTCTATTGCGTTTCCTTTACTCATCACTGGGTAGAATGATGATTTTGGTCTCAAATCAGTATGTTTATATACAATACTGATCGTGTTGCAGTTTTCTAGATTGGAAGTGTCTATTCTTGTTGACTGGTGTTCTAATGGAGATTTGATGAAATGCCTCTTGAGTGTTAGTTTTCTTATATACTCTTTGGCATTCACAAAAGTTTCAAACTTATTCAAGCTCTTGACTGGGGCAAAAGAAAGCCCATAATTAAGGACAGAGGATTCTTTATCCATGAGTGATACTGAGCTTAGATTGTATATACCTTTCGGTATGCTGTTCTGTTTTGGGGAGTTCGTTGGGTGTTCGCCTGATATGTTTCTCTTTGTATTCATTTTTCTCCCACCTCTCTTGCCTCTGTGGGTTTCTTTTTTCTGTTGGCGTCATGAGATCTTCCGGGCAGAAGTTTTTTCTTTTTGAGGATGTTCTCACTAGTTCTTTTGTTGACGTCTGATGTTGTCCTAAAAAAGAGTGTCCTGATGTGGAGGCTGTATTCTGTATCACTTCCAGTTCGCGATATCCTGCCCAAATTTTTCCGATTTGTTAAATTTTCCCACTATTAGCAACTTTCAACCTGCTGAAACTTATATAGGATATGTTTATAAAAAATGTCCTGTCTTTTATGCTCTTATATCAGATCGAGGTTTAGTATGCTGAATCGCCGAAACCGGAAGTGTACATTACGTAATAATATCACTTCCGGTTCGCGATGTGGAGCCGATGTTATTCCACTCCATATCAGACAGGGTTTAATAGGCTGAGTTATCGAAACCGGAAGTGTGCACTATGTAATAGTATCACTTCCGGTTTCGCGATATAAGGCCGATGTTGTTCCATTCTCAGTGACTGTTGCCTTCATTACAAGCAACTATTAGACAGGCCTTTTTATTTTTAAATTGTCTTGCTCTCAGGGATATATTGTCTATTGTGGTCCCCATTAGTTAGCACTAATTTCTGGGGCCGGAAGTTCCATCAATTCCGGAAATGGTATTATGGTCTCTATGGGGGATCATGAGTGTCTGACAAAATGCTGATTGTGAAAATTGATGTCAAATACTATTATTAAAATTACAATCTTCATACTCTCACTAAGGCTAAAATATAAAATTGTATACAGATGTTTAAAAGATTCATATAGTTAATCCAGCTTCTAAAATAGTGTTCAAAAATGCAATACATAAAAAACAAATAAATATAGCTAAGAGACTGAAATTTAATAATGACATAGAAAAATAAAATGAATTAATGCTAATACTAAGTCGTAGCCAAGGTACATATGAGGCTGCAATTATATTGCATAACCTATATATAAAAAAATAGGAAATCCATATTCTGGATCTAAATTGTCCTAATGGGTTAGATTAGGTGGTGGGGGATTAGGGTGATCATCCTATCCAGGGTAGGACTAAAAGAGGTCTCAGAAATCACTGTTCTAATGGAAGGCCATATTGTCAATTATGATTTGGTGGAACATAATCATAAAGGGAAAGTTCTTCCAGATTAAGTTCTATAGTACTATAGGGACATATGTTATGGCTAGTGGCTTCAAAGAAAACTACTTCCAAAGTCCATTACTCTACTTAACAATATAATTTGAGCATTGATGTGGCTGTCTATTCGTTATCAGAGATTTGAGCTATAAAACATATAAATATTAAAATACTATAATAAAATAATAAAAATACTAATAAAAATATGTGGTTCTTTCATATGGGAGGCGGGGGGGGGGGGTCAGAGATAGGAGATTATGCTCTCAAGGAAGTCATCAACAGAGACAAAATGATAGGAGCAACGAGACATCGAGCTTACGCCCTAACAAACAGAATACAGCCTCCACATCAGGACACTCTTTTTTAGGACAACATCAGACGTCAACAAAAGAACTAGTGAGAACATCCTCAAAAAGAAAAAACTCCTGCCCAGAAGATCTCATGATGCCAACAGAAAAAAGAAAACCCACAGAGGCAAGAGAGGTGGGAGAAAAATGAATACAAAGAGAAACATATCAGGCGAACACCCAACGAACTCCCCAAAACAGAACAGCATACCGAAAGGTATATACAATCTAAGCTCAGTATCACTCACGGATAAAGAATCCTCTGTCCTTAATTATGGGCTTTCTTTTGCCCCAGCCAAGAGCTTGAATAAGTTTGAAACTTTTGTGAATGCCAAAGAGTATATAAGAAAACTAACACTCAAGAGGCATTTCATCAAATCTCCATTAGAACACCCGTCAACAAGAATAGACACTTCCAATCTAGAAAACTGCAACACGATCAGTAATGTATATAAACATACTGATTTGAGACCAAAATCATCATTCTACCCAGTGAATGATAAAGGAAACGCAATAGAAACCTTTGATACAATGGTGTGTAATGACATCAGAAACATCAGCCAAAAGAAACTAAAAACGATCAAACACAACCTCACCAAAGATCAACTATCAACCATAAAGTCCCTCGAGAAAAACCATGATCTGGTCATTAAACCAGCGGACAAAGGAGGAGGTTTGGTAATCTTAGATAAGACGGATTACAATCAGGAATGCGATAGGATTCTTCAAGATAAAAAGACCTATGAGAAACTCAGGAATAATCCAGTCGAAGGCTACAAGAAGGAGCTAGACAGACTTCTGGGGGAGGCAAGGAGGAACGGAATATTGAATGAAAAGGAATACAAATATCTGAGTATTAAACATCCAATTTCTCCCGTTTTATATTACCTCCCCAAGATACACAAGTTTATTGAAAAACCGCCAGGAAGACCAATCATATCAGGGATAGGATCCTTAACTAGCAACCTATCAGAATATGTAGACAAGCAACTTCAACAGCATGTAACGAAACTTCCCTCATACCTGAGAGACTCAACTCAAATCCTGAATATACTTGAGAATATAGAATGGAAAAACAATTACATCTTAGCCACCTGTGATGTAACATCTCTTTATACGAGCATCCCACATGAGGGAGGCCTAGAAGCCATAGATTTCTTTCTGACCAAGGACCCAAATATACCTACAATACATAAGAATTTCATCTTAGATGGCATCAACTACATACTGACCCACAATTATTTCTTTAATCAAGGAACGTACTACAACCAAATATGTGGGACAGCAATGGGGACCAGGTTCGCGCCTAGCTACGCGAATTTGTATATGGGACGATGGGAACGAATCTTTTGGGAATCGTGCCCAGCTAGCGCGGACCTGGTCCTATACCAAAGGTACATAGATGACATCTTACTAATTTGGAAGGGCTCTATGGAGGACTTATTATACACAATTAAGATCATGAACGAAACATAAACATAACCTCAAGTTCACATACGAATTGAGTATGAAAGAAATTACATTCTTGGATTTGAAGATTGAAGTAGTTGATGGCAGACTGGAGACATCAACTCACTTCAAGCAGGTAGACTGCAATAATTATATCCATCAAGACAGCTGCCATCACTCCAATTGGAAATCCAATATACCAAAGGGCCAAATGCTGAGATTAAGGAAGAACTGCTCCAATCCGGAGAAATGGGAACAACAAGTCTTAATGATCAAAGAGAGGTTCCTTGAAAGAGGATATGACAATGAAAGTCTGGAGAAAAACATTTCAGAAGTCAGGACTAAAGACAGAAAAGATCTTCTACAGTATAAAAGAAAAGAAGACAAATCAACATGGGATGATGAAATATTGAACATTCCTTTTATCACAAGGTATAGCTCTAATAGACACATTATAGAAAAGATCATAAAGAAACATTGGTCAATCCTGAAAGATGATGAGATACTTGGTGAGAGGTTACCGGAAACTCCCAAATTTATTTATCGAAAACTAGACAATTTAAAGAATATACTCTCACCCAGTATACCAAGAACTCCTAAGATGAAAACAAGAGACATACAAGGTAGAGATATCAAGGGCTTTTACCCGTGCCCAAGCTGCAAGGCATGTGAAAGAGGTGTGAAAACTAAGAAATTTACTGCACGGAACACCAAAACAGACTATCTCATAAGAGATCACATAAGATGTAGCAGTAAGGGGGTCATATATCTCATCAAATGTAGTTGTGGTCTCCAATACATTGGTCAGACTTCAAGACCCTTAAAGGATCGCATCAGGGAACATCTGTTACAAATTAAGCATAAGAGTATTGAGACCCCATTGTATAAACATTTCACTAAACAGCACTTTGGCAATAAGAAAGATTTTAGATACTGTGGTATCCAACTGGTGAATCCAAGTTGGAGAGGGGGAGACCAAGAGAAAAAACTTCTCATAGAAGAATCCAGATGGATCTTTAATTTAGACTGCCTTTATCCTAGGGGTCTTAACAATAAGGAGGATCTATCACATTTATTCAATTTGAAGTAAACATGCTCAGAAATGTATAATAGGAAACAGAGATCGAGTATTAGCATGTATCTTCATACTAGCAATATAGAAAAGTGTTTCCCCTACAAGAGCATAATCTCCTATCTCTGACCCCCCCGTCTCCCATATGAAAGAACCACATATTTTTATTAGTATTTTTTATTATTTTATTATAGTATTTTAATATTTATATGTTTTATAGCCCAAATCTCTGATAACGAATAGACAGCCACATCAATGCTCAAATTATATTGTTAAGTAGAGTAATGGACTTTGGAAGTAGTTTTCTTTGAAGCCACTAGCCATAACATATGTCCCTATACTACTATAGAACTTAATCTGGAAGAACTTTCCCTTTATGATTATGTTCCACCAAATCATAATTGACAATATGGCCTTCCATTAGAACAGTGATTTCTGAGACCTCTTTTAGTCCTACCCTGGATAGGATGATCACCCTAATCCCCCACCACCTAATCTAACCCATTAGGACAATTTAGATCCAGAATATGGATCTCCTATTTTTTTATATATAGGTTATGCAATATAAGTGCAGCCTCATATGTACCTTGGCTACGACTTAGTATTAGCATTAATTCATTTTATTTTTCTATGTCATTATTAAATTTCAGTCTCTTAGCTATATTTATTTGTTTTTTATGTATTGCATTTTTGAACACTATTTTAGAAGCTGGATTAACTGTATGAATCTTTTAAACATCTGTATACAATTTTATATTTTAGCCTTAGTGAGAGTACGAAGATTGTAATTTTAATAATAGTATTTGACATCAATTTTCACAATCAGCATTTTGTCAGACACTCATGATCCCCCATAGAGACCATAATACCATTTCCGGAATTGATGGAACTTCCGGCCCCAGAAATTAGTGCTAACTAATGGGGACCACAATAGACAATATATCCCTGAGAGCAAGACAATTTAAAAATAAAAAGGCCTGTCTAATAGTTGCTTGTAATGAAGGCAACAGTGACTGAGAATGGAACAACATCGGCCTTATATCGCGAAACCGGAAGTGATACTATTACATAGTGCACACTTCCGGTTTCGATAACTCAGCCTATTAAACCCTGTCTGATACGGAGTGGAATAACATCGGCTCCACATCGCGAACCGGAAGTGATACTATTAAGTAATGTACACTTCCGGTTTCGGCGATTCAGCATACTAAACCTCGATCTGATATAAGAGCATAAAAGACAGGACATTTTTTATAAACATATCCTATATAAGTTTCAGCATGTTGAAAGTTGCTAATAGTGGGAAAATTTAACAAATCGGAAAAATTTGGACAGGATATCGTGAACCGGAAGTGATACTAATACTTAATGTACACTTCCGGTTTCGGCGATTTATGTATTTCAAATGGCACAAATTTAAAGCTAATCATAGAACACACAAGGATAATAAGGGTGGAATAAACAATGGATAACTCATATTACTTTTATTGTTACTTTTACAAATACATAAGATCAGGAACAAAAGCATTTTGATATTTGAATGGGATAGTAACACTTCCGGTTCAAAGGCACAACCTTTTTTGGCGCAAAATTAGCACATTCTGATTGGTACACTACAATATAAAAGGAGGCTTAATCAGTGCTTACCACAATACAGTCTTGAGAAAGGCCCAAGGAAGGGCCGAAACGCGTTGGCTATTGATGGTAAGCCTCATTTCATCTAGCATAGGAATATTATAGCGTTATTGCACTATTTGTCTTTTTTTGTATTCCACAGGTACACTGGGAATTTTTTTGCATTTTTTACGACTCACTTTTTATATTTTATATTTTACATTTTTTTCACATTTTGTATTTTATCAACATAAGGACACTCATTTTTGTTATACTTCTTTGTTACATTTTTTGCTGCATTTTTAAAGCACACAACATTTAATCTCCTTCTTGGACACCTTCACATCTATTAACCATAGGATATACTTATCAATGGTTGGATCACCTACAAGGAACTTGGAGCGTCCACGCACACTTTGATTTTTTCACCACACCTGGAATTTTTTCACTACACCTGGAATTTTTTCACTACACCTGGAGACACAACACATTTTTTATTTATTGTCTTTGCTAGACTAACAATCTAGATCGCCATCTTGGACTGCCATCCATATCAGCCAATTTGGGGAAATTTATCTATTAGACCTTTTTACCATTTTTGAGATAGTTTCTTTTACCCTTCAGGAATATATGTTTTTTATCACATTTTTATTGTAGTCATTGATCCATGAATATTTTTATGTATGTTTTGTGATTTTATTTATGTATGTGAATCTATGAGATTAGATATATCGTTGTGTTGAGTAACTTTAACACTATTTTTTAACCTTGTTCAATAAATATATCTGTTATATATCATCTATACCTGCAAAGTGTCATCCAATATCCCTGCCCACTGTGAGGTGCTCCCTAGATCTTTATTCAATACGTATTTTAGAATCTGAAGACAAACTAGGTGTCTTGCTTTTCTGGGGAGCTAGTAGGATATAGAGAAGGTGCTGTGAGAAACCTAAAATAATATGAAAGAAATGAATTTATCAGGTAAGTTCTTACATAAATTATGTTTTCTTTATGGTTGTTCATGTGTTTACCCAATGTGAGTGTAAGAGAATCAGATTTTCCTCTTCTATTGTATTTGTAACTTGTCTGAAAATGTAAATGGGTGCACATATAATTAATTCAAGTGCCATATAAAAGGAAACTAAAGCCTGAGTTGAATACATTTCTTCTTGGAAGACTTTAATGGATTGGAATAGTGAAATTGACTTGCACATACTGTATTTGTAGAAATGTCTGGAGAAATTAAGCTAGAGAAAACATTAAGTTCTATTTATGAAACTGTGAATGCAGCTTCTAAGCCCTTGCAGTGCAGGTTCACTTAATACCACCTAACCACAACCTCAGAGTTTGCAGATGTCAAAGATCTCAGACTCTTTAATCTGCGATGATTGAAAGCCCTGGTTGCTCAAGAGCCGGGCGCAGTTTTGCACAAGAAAATACTTGTGTAATATTACATTCCACCAGCGTATGTTACATTAAAGGCCCCCCACTTTTATAAATGGGATCCTATATCTACATTATCTTCAGCAGCCATCAAAGAGCAAATTATTTCCAATGAGTGAGAATCCCTCCATATTAGAAATATATTTCTCAAAAGTTCTCCCATTGAGATAAGAAAAGAGTGCTTCATAACTAGCTTATTCTATGACATAACTTATTACCTGTTGTTAATCCAATTTTAAGCAAAAAACAAATGCTTTGTGCTACCTACAATGAGCTACTTTATTTTTATGTAGTTAAACTAGTAAATATATCATTAAGCATTGAACAATAAACTGTTTATATTTTGTCTTATTGTTTCATCTCTCTAAAGAATGTTTAGCCCCCAGTGCTCTCTCACAGTTAAGCATGCTGAGTAAAAAATAATAAACCTCTTTTCATTACCACCTTTGGAAATATATGTGAAAGAAATTCAAAGCTTTAAATCATTGATATGCTTTCTGCTTCAGGCATCAAGAATGAGCCAAGGGAGCGTGGTAGACAAGAACATGAAGAGCCAAGTGAAAGTAACTTATTGATTCATTACAGCATCAACTACTGTATTTTAACAATCTTCTCTAAGGCACTCAAACATACCTACAGCATATCTCAGGCACAGAACTCTGTTATATTCTTTTTTTTGTAAGTAAGAAATTGTACATTATCTCCAATGAATTATTATCCAGAATAGACTACAGTACACTTATTTTTACTTTATTTTTTAATAAGTTTAATTAACAATAATAGACTAGACTACAATATCCCGGGGTGCATTATCCTTAAGGCACAATCTGGCATTTCAAATGAAGGGTAAAAAAACTTTACAATAGAATCTTAACACGGCTGATATTTTTTTTAGGGTACCCCATACTTTGAAATAGTAGAACAGGGTGCATTAATATTGCTCATATTACAATTTACAAATGGTGTGTTAAGTGTTGAGCAACAAATGATATAATTTAATATGCATACCAAAACACATGCATTATTTCTTAAAATATTCATAATTATAAATACATATTTATACAAATTAAATACTAAATAAAGGTTTATTATTGAAAAAAGCGATTTAAAGGGATATGGTATATGGCAAGTTGTTGCACTGGGAAAGATTTAAAGGTACTCATAAGTATTTGTATCTGTGTGTGTATATATATATATATATATATATATATATATATATATTTTAATACATATATATGTGTGAAAATTTTGTCCTATGGATTAGGGTACCTTCACTTTAGTGCTCAAGTAACAGCAGACATGAGTTTTTCAGCTATCTGACATCGTTAATAAACTCTTAGACATTCACTAGAGTTCTAATACATTGCTTGAAAATTGTAATATGAGTGCAAAAATAAAAGCTTTATTGGTTTAACTTGAACAGTGTTAGTGCACAATAACAATAATGGGCCCCATGTACTAAGCTTCGAAGTGACCGTTATTTCCGCATCAAAATTCGCTCACGATCTGCATCTCGTCTTTACCAATCTGTGATCGAATAGAAAAACCACTATTTTTCATCAGCTATCGTAATTTTACGCAACTGATCGTTCCTAAGCCTTTTTCCACTTACTACATGTTCGATCGCACGTAAATTCGCTTTAATCGGAAATTATGAATGTTACAACTAATCCACCCGCTCCAACTTTCACTGTAACTTCGCATGATTTGCTTCGCGACCATTTAGGTAGCGAATATAATAGAAAATTATAGGGGGTATCAACCTGACGCCAGGTTGAAGTACTTAAGTGAAAGGACTAGACTACTATGGTATCATTATTGGTTTTTGGATCACTGAATGAAGATGGAGACACTTTTACACATGTTTCTTTTCTGATTTATTCAATTACGAGGAAGAAAGGCTATACAGGCACCGGTTGACAACAATGGATTGCAAAGAAGGAGAGGTATAAGAATCAGAGTCCCTAGAGTTTTCCTTCCACGTATGGGTTTGGAAGGCATTTCTGATTGGGAAATTATCCAGAGATTCCATTTGGACAGAGAAGCTATTATGGAACTTTATAATGAAATTGCAGAATACCTTGAACCTATGACAGCACGTTCACAAGCCATACCCGGACTATTAAAACTGTTGGCAGCCTTACACTTTTTTGCCACCGGTTCATTCCAAGCTGTGTCTAGCCTTATAATTGGCATCAGCCAGTCTGCTTTTTCGAGGCACTTAACCAAAGTAATTGATGCATTGATGGTCATCTTTCCAAGGTACGTGTGCCTTCCATCGACTCATGAAGATTGGCAATCTGTGAAGTCCAATTTTTATAGAATGTCCAGAATGCCCAATGTCCTTGGAGCCATCGATTGCACCCATGTTGCAGTCAAACCATCACGAGAACGTGAGGACGTTTTCAGGAACCGAAAACAGTACCATTCCCTCAATGTTCAGATGGTGTGTGACCATAACATGAAAATAATCAGAGTCCGTTCTAACTTCCCTGGATCCTGTCATGATTCCTATATCTTGCGTCAGTCTGGGTTATATCGGAAGTTTGAGGAGGGAGAGATGCCTGAAGGATGGCTGTTAGGTAATTATATTTTTTTGTTGTTATGTAAAATAGAGTATTATTTTTATTGTAAAATTTCGTTAATGTTATGGAGTTTGAAGATATATGTAACTCAAAAACATAGTTAATTCTCTTTAAAATTATCATCTTTATCATATTATAAATGTTATTCATTATTTTTATTTTTTTTCATAGGGGACGCTGGTTATTTCAGTAGAGAATGGTTATTCACACCATATAACAATCCTCGAAGAAGATGTGAGGTGAAATTCAACGAGGCACACAGATCCACCCAAGGAATCATCGAGAGAGCTTTTGGATTGTTAAAAATGCGCTTTCGTTTTCTTGACCATTCAGGTGGTGTGATGCAGTATGCTCCAGAAAAGGTTGCAAAAATTATTCTTGTATGCTGCATTCTTCATAACATTGCAATAAGAAGAGGATTTGAAATTGAGGATGCAGAAGAAATATCATTTGAGAACTTCCCTGAGGTCATCTGTAATGATGCACCAACAAGACAGGCCATTAACGCCAAAAATTATGTTGCTGAAAACTATTTTAAAGATTGATTTAATCAATAGATTTTATTCACAGGACTTCTATTTTTTTGTCGTTTAAATAAAAATCTAAATTGTGAATTTCTGAATAAATATTTTGTTTTTCCATCATTTACTTTGTGTGATTGACCATTTTGTTTTATTTGTTTTAATTTTTACAATTTTATGAATTGTAAAAAAAGGTCACATTAGAGAATGATTATTAATAAAACTTTACTTTTTATTTAAAACCAACATATTGCACAATAACTACATAAACAAAATAATCATAACGATCTATAATTACATGACTCTCCTACATTACAAAATAACCTAAACTACACTATTGATAACTATATTGAACTTACACTAAATAAATATACAGAAAACTTCAATTACATTTAACATTACTTATTATTCACATATTACTTTTACATCCGAAAATAAAAAAAATAGATACTGCCAATAAATAGTACAACTTTACAATTATTGTATCCAAATAATTCTAACAATTTAGCAAATATAGAATAATGTTGCATAGAAACACTGAATAACGCGATATTTAGAACATTTTGAGATTTGACACACCCATCTAGAAAGTTGCTATGCGACCAGGGAGGATGAAGAGAATTGCACCTTTCACATCTGTGGAAATTATTCTAGTCTATGTTATGGACAGATATTTTCCAAAACGCTTAGGGGGTGTCCGAGGGGTCATGCAAGATGAAAGGGACAAAACTATATATGAAATGGTACGCAGAATGTATCGTGTATCAAAAATTAAAAGGACCAGGCGTCAATGTTTGAGACGCTACAGTGATGTTAAACGTCGAGAACGACTATATTACCAATCCATTAGGAGTCTTTTAAGGACATGTAAGTTTATAAAATTGTTTTTATATTAATATTTGTTTGTGATCTATTGGTAATCTAATACTGAAAAAAAAAAAAAAAAAAAAAACTTAGTTGTTTTTAAAATTTACATCCCTGCATTTAAAAAAAATATATAATTTAAAATCATAATAAAATTATTATTGTTTTAAATTATAAATTCTATGATAAGTTCATCATCATTATGAGACATGAACGAATAATTAGGTTTCAGTGTACCATATTGATCACTTTCATGTCCATACTGGTTCTTACTGTTATCTATTAACATTATGATCGATGTTTTTCTAATTTTTAATTGGAAATTATTGTTATGTACAAAATTCTTAAAAATCTAAACACTCTAAAAATGTTAAAAACTAAAAACTCTAAACTTGATATTAAAAAATCTAAAAAAAATGATAAACTTTTTTAAAAAAAGTACAAATGACAATAATTTTCAAAATTCTAAAACATCTAATCACTATAAACATTATAAAACACCAAAAGTGAAAACTTTATTTTATAAAATGTTAAAAAGTTAGAAACTTTTAACAAACATATGTACAAATAACAATAATAATATCTTATAGATAAAAAAAAAAAAAAAAATAGAAAAATAAATTTGTTGAATCTTGTTTTGTATATCTGTATTCACTATTTCAGATAAGAAGAAAGAAAATATTTGTGGTGCTCCTCCTCCACGTTATGTAAGGCCTATTCTAAATTTGACACCTAAAAGTGAGGCTAGATCCCCACCCTTGCCACTGTCTTTGCTTGACAGACAATTGTCCCCACAGAAAGACTGCAGCTACGATTACGGCTTCATTGCCGAAACATGTCAGCAGACAGTCACTAGAGTGAAGCTTTCTACTAACTTGTGATTCCTGTATCCCTGGAGGGAACTTGAAATTTTACTTGCAATAAAGAAAAAGAAAATTTGTTTTCACAACTGGCTGTTTGTGCACCTCATTTGAACTTTGTTATTTCTATCTTGTGGAACCGAGGTTGCACCAGTTACCAGTGTGTCTTATCTGCATATCTCAGCATACCGTTCTTGGTCTCGGAGGTTGCCGAGGATTTCACAGCATTACCCAGGTGAAAGGGGTTCCATGAACCGGAAGAAGGTCCAGTGACGTCACACACCATCGAGGAGGAATCGGGCAGAGGAGACCAGAGCAGTCAGAGAGGGCGTCAAGTGCCGGACCGACTCCGTGTGCACCTGGTTTGCACACAGAGGGTCGTTTTCGATATCTGCTTTCCTGCAGGCTAGGCCAGGTGACACTGGACTTTGCGTGACCAAGAAGGGTGAGAGATTCATTTGATATTATGGCATTGGGGCTATTTGTATTACTTTGTTTAGCCCCCCAGACATCTTATATCAGCCATTGTCTGTGTTTCTATTTGCCTATATCACCAGTTGCTTCAGGTGCCAACACACATTGACTTTTTTGTTCATCTTCGCTATCTGTTTCTAGTGATAGTGTCTGTGCACTTTGTTAACTGGGTCTTACAGCAGAGACTATTTTCTTATTTAGCACATTTGCAACATGCTAGTAGTGATACACAGACTGTGAAGTTTTATGCATTACAATCGACTGATGAGAGGAAAGGGGATATGTTGGAATTGGAATCTGTGTTTTCCTCTGATTTCTCTACATATAATCTCAGCAAGCTTTTTGATACAATGGAGTCCTTATTAGAAAAGGAAACAAGGTTGAAATGGGACATTTGGACACTCCAAAAATACATAAAGTGTGGTATGATCCCAAGAGGACTCAGAATCAATAAATTTCCTACGTTTGCTGTAGAAGATGTTGAATTCATAAGGGTTTGGAACAGTGTCTTGTCAGACTGTTCCTTTAGGTTAATGGGGATGTTGGTAGAATTTAAAATGAAGCAGTTAAACATTATATCTGATGAAATCAATTGTTTACAGATAGAATTGAACACACGTAGCAATGATTTACAATTTAGCAAGTTTGACAAGATTTTACAAAATGCCATGGCAGAGGCCAAAAATCTAATTATGGATATCAAACACGATAAATACCTCAGAGATTTAGGAGATTACGAGTCCAATAAAATTTATATTTGGAATAGAAAACAGAGAACCAATTACAGAAGGGAAAATGACCAGAGAAAATATCCCAAGGGAAATAAGAACAAAAATAAAAATAAGAACAAGAATAGTAACAAGAATCCCAAATAAAAGAAAGTTACATTTAATGAGAGTGAGGCAGAATCCTCAGGTGATTATTCATCATCAGGTGAAGAAAAGGAGACAGAGACAGAAGCCAGCAGTATTACACATGCACCTAGTAATTTTGCAACACTTACAACTAGGGTAGGCTCTAAATATCTATCTGAACCAGGGGGGAGTATGGACCCCTTAAACACAGGTAACACTGAACAGGCAGAAATTGTGCAGTTTTTTTCAAATGCACCAAAAAGGTTCGTGGGGGGGGGGGGGAGGAGAAAAGGGAGAAAAAGGAATCCTAAAGGAGACCCCACTAACCCCCAGACGGGGCAGGTCACAGACCAAGTACAATTAAAATCTGTTGTTAACTTGTCTTCTTATCCACTGAATGAGTTGGAGTACAAGGTTTTGAGCTATGGTCTCAACTTTGTTCCAGCAGATAATTTTAATCTTTTCCAAACGTTGGTCGATGTAAATAAATTGATAAGAAATCTTACTTTGAAGAAATATTTTGCTACCACACCTGATGAATATTTCTCAGACAGGGAGACCCTAGAAAGTATTTCAACTTATAGAGTATCTCCCCTTACATTTGAGGAAGCCTGGGATTTAGAGAATTTGGAGGTGCTACGAATGGAGGGATTATCAGATTCTGATCTATCTGATATCCTTAACACTACTGGTCCTTCCTTTCGCCGCACCTCCAAGTTCTATCCTATACACACTAGAGGAGCAATTCTGAAAAAATTTCAAACAAGAATAGAATCAGATTTGAACAAGTTGGCTTACAGTACCAACAAGAGGAAGTTTTCTAACCTTAATAAGGAAGAAATTTTTACCCTTAATAAATTTAAAAGTAATCACCAATTGGTGATACATTCAGTGGACAAGGGGGGGGGTCAGTGGTGGTAATGGATAGGAATTTCTTTATCCAGGAAGCGCTACAACAACTCACTGACCCCTCGCAATATCAGGTATTGGATTTCAATCCTGTACACCGTTTTAAACGTGATCTGGCACAGTTATTGGATGATGGGAAGGAAGAGGGTTTTATAGATCAACCCACTTTTGATTTTTTAGTGGTAGATTGCCCAGTCACTCCCATCTTTAATTTTTTACCCAAAGTACACAAGTCCCTTGTGGATGTAAAAGGAAGGCCAATCATCAGTGGTATTGGTTCTCTGTTTGAGCCCCTTTCCCAGTGGCTAGATGAAATCTTGCAGCCACTGGTAAAGGGCCTAAATAGCTATCTCAGAGATACCAAGCAACTACTGAATGAAATGTATAACTTTGTGTGGAAGGAGGGGTACAGTTGGCTTACAATTGATGTTGTGGCACTGTACTCCTCTATTCCACACAATAAGGGCCTTGAAGCACTGAATTTTTGTCTATTGAGGTTTACTAACTTCAGTCAGGGTTTTCGCAGATTTATCCTCAGAGTAACAGAATTTCTACTGACGCACAATGCCTTTGTTTTTGAGGGAGTTCATTACCTCCAAAGATGTGGGACAGCCATGGGGGCAAAATTTGCCCCTTCATACGCCAACCTATTTATGGGTTGGTGGGAGCAGTCCCACATCTTTGGATGTGATGAACTCTGGAAACATAAAATCATCTACTACAGGAGGTACATTGACGACCTACTAATGATTTGGTATGGTACAGAAGAGGAAGCTTTGAGCTTTGTATCCATACTTAACGTCAACAACATAGGCATAAAATTCACATATGAATTTAATAAAGTCAGTATTAATTACCTGGATGTTACTCTGACAGGTATATGTGACAAGAACGTTGATACCAAAGTATATAGGAAGCCCATCACGGGAAATACTCTACTCCATGCCAGGAGCAATCATCCGAAAAGAGTCTTTAATTCTGTCCTCAAAGGACAATTTATTAGACTCCGGAGAAACTGTACAATGGATGAGGAATATAAGAAACAATCTCTTGAGCTGGAGGAGAGGTTCTGTGAGAGAGGCTACAAAAGGGAACTTGTTAGCCATCATAGACTTAACATTGGGGTCAACTCAAGAAATATTTATCTTGAAAACAAAAACAAAGGCAGGGAAGACAAATTTGAGGGGGTATCCTTCATCACCCAATACAGTAACCAGTTCCATCAAATTTGCAATATTATTAGAAAACACTTTAATATTCTAAAAGCGGATGATGGATTGATAGACATCGTCACAAAAGGGTGTAGATATGCCTTTAGACGTGGCACTAGTCTAAGCAACTTGCTTGCCCCCACACGGCTTAAGAATGTAAATAATGATGTTTCATCATGGATTACATTCAAAGGAACTTATAAATGTAATTTTGCTCAGTGCATAGCTTGTGAGTTTTTGCAGCAGGGAGAAGGTTTTAGGAGCACCGTGACAGGAGAAACTTTTCAACACTCTTCATGTTTAAATTGCAGACCTAAGTTTGCAATTCATTTATTAACTTGCACAGAGTGTGGAATACAGTGCACAGGGCTCACAACTAGGGAAACTAGAGAGAGGATTAGGGAACATGTTTCAAACATCAAAGCTGGCAAACTAGCAACTCCCTTGGTCCAGCACTTTAAGACACATCATAATACAAGTACTAAGACATTAAGATGGACCATTATAGAACAGGTTAAGTTAAATAAGAGAGGTGGGGACAAGGAAAGGTTGCTGGCAAAAAAGAGAGGTGTTTTGGATACACAGACTCAGAACCAGAGTCCCAGAAGGTCTTAATTCTGAATTCAACCTAATACATTTCTGGGAATGATATCCTGGTTCTGGGTCTGTGTATACATGATCTCATCCTAACTCACACAAAGAGTAATTGTTGTACAACTTGCATACTTCTGTATTGTGCATATGTCGTTATAAGCTAATGTGGGCAATAGTACCACTCATGCATATATGCATTTAAATACACTTATTTATTTCTGAAACTTGTTTGTTAATTGCACTCTATGTGTAATCTGTTTCTCACAAATTTTTGAATCTTGCATTTCTTATATGATCTATATCATATTTACAATGGATTTCATCAATTGTTACATTGTTTATCAATTATTAATAACCTCAACAGTAGTTGAATGTTTATGTAGCTTAGGTTTCACATAAATGTGTATGTTATACTTTGTAACAGAAAATTGTTATCCTATTATAATATGTGTCAGGAGAGTAGGGGTTAGCTTCACTCTAGGTGTGGTTTTAATTATATTCTTAAACCAATCAGGTACCAGGAAGTGGTTCATTAGACTGGTGCACACCTGAGACTGCAGCTACGATTACGGCTTCATTGCCGAAACATGTCAGCAGACAGTCACTAGCTAACTTGTGATTCCTGTATCCCTGGAGGGAACTTGAAATTTTACTTGCAATAAAGAAAAAGAAAATTTGTTTTCACAACTGGCTGTTTGTGCACCTCATTTGAACTTTGTTATTTCTACCTAAAAATGAGGCTAGATCCCCACCCTTGCCACTGTCTTTGCTTCACAGACAATTGTCCCCACAGAAAGGAGGTGTCAGGCACCTAACTGTCATTCATACGCCTCAAGGTACAAAAGGAACCATGGTTTAAATATCTATAGTTATAGAACTGATAAATTTAATCATGAATAGCTTTTTGTGTTATTAACAGAAACCAATAAAAGAGTGTTGAAAACGAAGAAAACAAGGTTCACAAGAATCTTACAAATGTCTTCTACAGAAGGTATTTTTCTTATATTTTGTACCATTACATTTTTCACATTAAAATTTTTGTAATTGTATTCTTAAATAATCTTTCATAGATAGTGACATTGAAGAAAATAATGCTCCTGAAAGGATGTCATCAACTTCACCCTCAATTCAACTAGGTAATTGTTTATTATTTTTAGATTTACTATATTATTATATATTATAGTCAAATCAATAAACAAAAATATATACATCGAATTATAAATATATTTTTCAGATGCAAGTAGTGAGAAAAACTCAACCAATATTTCTGATATTGATAATGACTTGGACATATCTATGGTTTCTAAATCTACACAGACAAGTACATCTATGGAAAATACCACCTCTAATATAAATGGTAATACAATTTTGATAACTGCTTATTAACAATCTATTTTTATTATAAACATGGTCTCACAATCCTTAATTTTTTTATAACTTTTTTTCCTTATCTAGATTCCGGGGTACAAGTTGTATCACAAGTGCAATCCTCTGTTTGTGAAGAAATTAAACAAATAATGGATACTATCAAGAATTAAAATACACAGGTTCAAAATCTCTACAACAGTTATGTTGTGGAAAACAGATAAGCAATGATTGCATTTTAATTCAATTTTTTTTTTTTAATTTGCACTTTGATGACATTAAAATTTTCATATTTTTGTATGTTAAAATGGTGAATTTCAAAACCAACAATGACTATAGTGGCCGGGAGGACCCTCATATCTTTTTTTATAATGCCTTTTTGTTTCATATTTGTTAAAAATCAGGATGTAATAAATTTTACATTTGGTTCAATTAGATTTGTCTTTGTGTACAATTAATTTTAAACCTTTAAATGATTAAAAGTAAATTTAGAATAGAATAAGAAAATAAAATTAAATAAGAATAAACTTTAATAAAACTATGTACAAATAACAATAAAAATATATTCTGGATCAACAAAAAACAATAATAATAACTTCAAAAATTTCCAAAAAATGCACTAATTTAACCTTGGTCTTTTTGGATCTGGCGACTCTTGGCTCTGATGTCTATCTCTAATAAAATCTAACAAAGTTTGCATAGTATTTTGAGCCATTTGCATGTTGTTTTCGGCTATTGCCAAGGCCCTGGTTATATGTTGGTTCCTTTCCTTGTCCATTTCTCTTTGCCAGTGAAAGATTTCACGGTCCAGTTCCAACCATTGCTGGTTGTAATTGTCAAACCTTTCTAAATGTCCAGAAAAAATATCCTGAACTTGTCTACTGTCTGCTCTATATCCTCTGGCAAGATTTAACATCTCATTTAGAGCAGCATCTTCCAAAGGTGCCTGCTCTTGGACAATAGGTTCAGCTTGTGGTTGTTCCAAAGGTTCAATTGCCTGTTGTTGAACTACATGATCAGGTGGTGAATTTGTATTTTCATCATCAATACGGGGGTTTATTACAGGCTCATGAATATCCAAATCCTGATCTTGTGCCATCTGTGTTAGGTCAGGAGTCAGGCTTCCGCTTTCTTGAGATCTAACCTCTGGTGCTGGAACTGGAATAAGATTCAGAATGACCTCTCTAGAAGAATCATCCTCCTCACCAATATCTAAGAAAATAAATAAATAGAAATTTAGAAATAATTAAAAAAAAAGGGGGGGGGGCAGATCAAAATGTGTTCCTACAGTAATGGTTAGAGGGGTTACTATACAAGAGAAATTTATACAGTCATGTTGGATTTAAACAATAAGATTAAAGGCCTTCCTAATAAATAATTGTGATTTTACATGGTAAAACTGTTTGCATATAAAATCCATCCATCTCACAGTCTCACAGTTTGAATATCAATCAAAATTTTAAATTTTAGAGTTAGTTTGTACCAAAATTATTTGTCTTGTTATCCTATATTTACTTTACAAAAGTAACTTACCATCGAAAAGTGGTGCAGAATCAGTCACCATGGCTCTGAAGAGACGTCCAACATCTGCTGTAAAAATAAGAATTAAAGATTAATATCTAATTTATATTAAAATATTTAAAGGTGTATATATAAGTGGTTTAAAGATACATACCAGAGCTTCTTCCAACAGCTGTATCTGGTGTACTGCTCCTTACATCTGGAATAGTATCTGCAGACGATAGGCTGTGGCTGGTATTGGTTGTTGAATGTATATATTGCCCATGTTGTGGTTCTTGTCTTATATTCAAATGCTGTGATGTTGAAGGACGTGGTAGCTGTGATGAAGAGGTAGATGGGGTATGGACAGATGCAGAGGTCGATGCTCGAACAGAACCACCTATGAAATAGTAAATACAGATTTCAATTAATACATTAAATAAAATTAAAACTTTAGGTGCAATTTTTGCAATGCTAATTAAATGTAAAATGTACTCCTATTATTAAATTTTCTACCTTCAATTTGTATCTTTATTTCAAATGCACTAAGTAAAGGGTCACTAAACCCATCTTTCTTTCATGATTCCAATAGAGAATACAATTTAAAAAAAAATTCCAATTTACTTCTATTATCTAATTTTCTTCATTCTTTAGATATCCTTTGTTGAAGAAATAGCAATGGACATGGGTGAGCCAATGACAAGAAACATCTATGTGAAGCCAACAATCAGCACCTACTGAGCATATCAAAATATGTTTTTCAACAAAGAATATAAAGAAAATAAAGCTAATTAGATAATAAAAATAAATTATACAGTTGATTAGAATTGCATGCTCTTTCTAAATCAAACATTTGGGTTTCATTTAACTTCAAAAAAAGTGAATTCCATGTTCCATGTAGGCCTTATTTTTTAAAATAAATTAAGCAATAGAAAAAAAAAATGGAGTATATTAGAAACTTGGAAATGTTTTTCATGCTCTCTTTATGAATCATGAATGCATCATTTTTGGTTCACTGGAACTTTAAAGAAATAGATACAGAGAGAAGTAATCAAATTAATAAATCAGTTTTAAAGGGACAGTAAACCAAAAAATTTTCAATCATGATTCTGATTCTGATACAATTTTATAATACATTAACGTAAGAGACACATTTTTGGTGCAGACAATTAAACAATATAAATATTAATTTGGAGATTAATTTATAATTACCTCGAATATCGCTATCACTTTCCCTCAATGACCTCCGTGCCAAGCCTCTGTAAAACTTCTCTTTCAAAGTCAGTCAAATCTGCGACATAAGGTTGTCCGCCTCCAGTACCTCGTGCATATTGCTTTTCTTTGGCAATTTTGGCTTTAGTTTGACGCTTTATATCGTTGAACCTTTTTTTGCAGGAGTCAATATCTTTTTTAGTTGGTCCTTGAGCACTCACAGTGTCACTAATTTTTTCCCAAATAAACTTCTTACGAGCACCGAGGGTTTGCTTGACTCGACTACCATAAATATTGTCATAATATTCGAGTACTAGATCAACAAGTACAACATTCTGTTGATGAGAGAAATTAGGGTTGCGAGTCTTCTTAGAAGTAGCTGAATCTCCGGAGCAAGCCATCTTCTCAAAGTGAATACCGAAAAGTAAATAAACAATATTCTAAGATTTCTGGGAATATGCACATTCTTATACATGTCAGCAGCCAGACGTTGCCGCTTGTCTGACGATTATGACACCTAGATGGTCACGTGGGTGAAGAACTAAACCAATTAGGTCGCAGACTGCTTTGTAACTTTGCTCTTTCGCGCTGAACGAAGCTTCAAAGTTATCAATAATCCGATTGTCTTCGAGACACAATAGACGCGAAATTTTACGGCTTGGTTTTTAGTACATTCATGTAACAAAGTTCTATCCGCATGGTGCGAATGCCGGCGGGTTAATTTGATACGGTCTGTGCGAAAAATTTGACGCCTTAGTACATGGTGCCCAATATGTTTGTGCTCTATTTGTAATCTAGATAAATATGAGGTGCTATTAAGCATACTTTTGTTCCTCAGTTGTGACTCAGATGATTTTTGCTAATAATCATATGTCCTCTTAAAACATTAAAGTTTTGTGAACATAGAAGACTATCAAAATTATAAAAATATTACAAAGACCATGAAAATGATTAAAGTAAAATGTAAAAATCAGAGGAAGCAGGTCTAATAATTTTGCTACTTTTATAACTCCTTAAAAGAAAACAATCAGTTACACATAAGAAAAAATGGCAATTAAATATTGTTGTATAAAAAATAGTAAATTAAAGCTCTATACATACTATACATATGAGAGAAAAAGGTGGTTTAGATGTGTGCAAAAAATAGAAGAAATAGAAGAAATCACCCTAGTAAATTATTGGTGCGCCTAATTTAACAAAAACTTTAAATGGTCTAGTTAAGGTAAGGACTCTTCTCTATGGGTTCCTAATTTTAAGCCTATGGGGCCTATCTATCAAGCTCCGAATGGAGTTTGAGGGCCCGTGTTTCTGGTGAGCCTGCAGGCTCGCCAGAAACAGCAGTTATGAAGCAGCGGACTAAAGATCGCTAGTCCATAACCCTGTCCGTCTGCTCTGAGCAGGCGGACAGACATCGCCGGAATTCAACCCAATCGAGTATGATCGGGTTGATTGACACCCCCTGCTGGCAGCCAATCTGAGTCTGCAGGGGGCAGCGTTGCACCAGCAGTTCACAAGAGCTGCTGGTGCAATGCTGAATACAGAGAGCGTATTGCTCTCCGCATGTCGGATCTGATCCGCACTGTCGTATCAGGTCCGACATACCTTTGATAAATAGGCCTCAATATGTGTGCTACTATAAACTTTTCACATTCAGGTTTGAAAATAAGATTATTCTAGAAAACATCTTAAAATAACTTTATATAAATTACTATTATCCTCACCTCATCTTGGATTTAGTGTGGTTTCTGCAAAGCCACTTAGCTCCTGAATCTGACCACCCAGTCTCAAGATTTCCAAGGGGGCGTGCAGGTTTTGCTGTAGCAAATCATGTCCGCTGGTATTATCATTGCACAAGCATTTCAGCAAAGGAGCTGCGGTCTTATGACTGCTGCTTCTTGACTTTCGTTTCAGGCAAGCCTGAAACCATTAACCTCCAAAGCAGCATCCGCCGCTTTATAAATAGAGCCCTCAGTCTCTAGCACATATTTATTAAACAATTATCCTTGAGTGTTGCAAACAAATGTAAGTTTTGGCACATCCCAGCATAGATAAATCAAACACTTTTGCCTAGATCAAATAAAAACAGTTCATAAAACAGCCATAACAATGCAACGTGAAAACTGCAGAATTTATAAAGATTTGTGCAGCTTTCTATTTCAGGTGAAAGTTACAAGCCACTGTCTGTTCTAATCAGTAGAACAGCATTTATTTTGTTATCAATCACTTCTCACCACATAGAATATGTTGCATTATAAAGGGTAAATTAATCGCAGAACTGTCTCCAAAACCTTACCGTAAAAAGTAATGAAAAAGAAAAACTCATCATCTGTAACATATGCAAAAAACAAACAGCTAAAGGGCACTAGATAACGTGTAATTACAGAATAATTATGTAGTCTTATATTAGTATAATATAGCCAAGTCTAGACATTGGTTTGCTGCAAGTGTTTCCCAATAGCCAATCTCCACAAACCACTGGCACCATTTGGAGAAGCCAATCTGGGCTTGCTTCTGTAAGATACAAGGCTATCCACAGCCATAGTGTTAGTATAACCTACATTGGGCTTGTTTCCATTGAGCCGTAATTAGATTTGTGTGCGCTCACAAACAGTTAAATAAGCTGTTGGAAGCAATATCGTTCACCGACTGCTTCCAACAGCCGTTATAACTCAATTTTGTCAACCGGACTCCGACTGCCAAAACATTATTGTGTCCCATTCAAAGTATCAGAAGCTGCTAATCAACAGTCTATGATTAAGGCGTGTGACAGCCGAAACATGCAAGACTGTGTGTCTTCACCCTGTGTTTTCACCTGTTTCTTCAACTGCATTAAAGGGTCCGGAGGCATACTCGGCTCAAGTAAGCAGTGATAACCTTTGGAAGCATAACCATCTGGATAAAGGTTGTATTTTTCTTTGACTGTTGCCTTGACTGATTGGCTAGCATAACGATATGCATACTTAGCTACCCTGTCGAGGGGGCTCACATTATTTCTGAGATAACAAACTGCAAGTATTGGATGTTCGATGCATATGAATTTGCACATTGACTGACAAGCTGGCTTTGTGTTCTCCTGCATCTTGCTTTTTTCCATGGCTATGTACTGCTACTGCTTGCATGTCTGATCTATGAATCCTAAGTCTAACAAACGACCACCTACATTTACTACAAAGGACTAATTGCTATCATTGTACTTTTGCCGTTTTACTTATGCCTAAATTTTCCTGCTGTATTGTACATATTCTAGGGACACAATCCCATTGACTACTTAGATCCCATATTCATTAACCTGCCCGGCAAGTAGCCTCTTATTAGAGGTGCCGTACGCAGCAGGGTGTAGTAGTCTGGGCGCAGTTCCCTCTGCATATACTTTATGCATATGTACATATCTCTACATAACTTGCTTATGACAATTTATTGACGCTTGAAGTTAGCCATTTACCTATGTTATATGTAATCATCCTTAACATGGTACCTTCACAGATCCCTGACCCGTCAGGTTTTATTGTTGATTTACAATTGCTGTTAATATTTACACACATGAACACTTTGAACTCCTGTTCTTTTTAGCTACAGTATTTGGGAGTCTATGTACATGGGGTGTAGATGACCGCCTTCTCTTTCAGCGGCCAAAGCAGTGTTTGGATACATTACCTATTGTAAGAGCTAATAAAATTCTTTATAAAAGAGTGCTGAATCCCCTGTCTTTTATCCAGGATTATAATCCAGGATTTTTTCTCTCTTGTTAAACCCACTACACATTTTTAAAGGGTCTGCACCACATTCATTGATGTATATCTATACAAAAAGTATTTAGAAATACTTTTTGCCTAATTTTTAGCTCCAAGCAGTTGCCTCCCCTCCGTACATTTCTTGAATAACAATAAAATGTATTAACCCCTAGTCCACCATTCACACATAATGCAATCTACTTAATCCACCATGCCCTTACAGCACAACTAACAATAAAATGTATTAACCTCTAAACCGCCATTCCCCCACAATGCAATCTAGCTATTTTAACTATTAACCCCTAATCCCTCATCCCCCCACAACGCAAATAACTAATCACTAAGCCCCCTAACATAACGCCCCCTAAATTAACCCCCATTACACAAATTAAAAAAATGCTAAATTACAATTAAAATAAAAAATACTAAATTACAATTAAAATAAAAAATCCTAACATTATTTAAAAATAAAATCTAAGATTAAATTACAATAATTAAATCTAAAATTACAAAAAATAAAAAGTCTAAAATCACAGAATAAAATAAAACAAATTATCAAAAATAAAAACAAATTAAACCTAATCTAATAACCCTATAAAAATAAAAAAGCCCTCCTAATCTAAGACTAAACTACCAAAAGCCTTTAAAAGGCCCTTTTGTAGGGCATTTTCCTAAAGCAATCAGCTCTTTTGCCTAAAAATACAAATGAACCCCTAACAGTAAACCCCCCAACCAACCAAACCCCCCAAAATAAAAAAAACCTAACACTAAAAAAAATCTAAGATACCCATTGAACCTAAAGAGGCATTTGCATGGGCACTTAAAAGGGCAATCAGCGCTTTTGCAGCCCATTAAAATAACAAAGCTCTAAAAAAAAAACACCCAAAAAAATAAAAATAAAACCTAAGTCTTACCCCCAAATAGGTACTTACCGTTCCTGAAGTCCGGTGGAGAAGGTTTTCTTCCAGGCGCTGAAGGTCTTCTTCCAGGCAGCAATATCTTCATCCAGTGCGGGGACCTCTTCTATTTTCATCTAGGACCAAAGCGACGCTGAGCGTAGGTGACTGCAGAATAGGACCAGTGACCGCAGAGCCATCCAGCATGGAGCATCCTCTTCATACGATCACCACCGCACACTGAATATTGAATGCAAGGTACTCATTTTATATTGGGGTACCATTGCATTCCTATTCACTGATATTTTCAAATCAGCCAGTAGGATGAGGGCTACTGAAATCCTATAGGCTGTTCAAATCAGTTTAATAGTTTAAATAGCTAGATTGCTTTGTGGGGTATGGCAGATTAGGGGTTAATAGTTTAAATAGCTAGATTGTGTTGTGGGAGGATGGCAGATTAGGGGTTAATTGTTTAAATAGCTAGATTGCATTAAGGGGGAATGGTGGTTTAGAGGTTAATACATTTTATAGTTAGCTGCGATGTGGGGGAATGATGGTTTAGAGGTTAATACATTTTATTGTTAGTTGTGTTGTGGAGGCATGGCGGTTCGGATGTTAATAACTTTAATAGATACTTTGTGATATGGCAGATTAGGGGTTAATACATTTATTAATTATTGCTGTAGGGGGTGGCAGTTGAGAGGTAGATATTGCGCATGCGTTAGGTGTTTGATTTTATTTTAAAAGTGAGTGATGGGTAAAATATACGCGCCACACTTGTATGTGACACCGTATATGCAATCGAGTGTAGTGTAAGGTTGGGTTACCATAGTAACCTATTAATGTTTTACAAATCCGGCATCGCTCCTCGACATCGCCAACACTATAATAAAGCTATTAACGCCTATTCCGCCGCTCCCCATCACCGCCACTAAATAAATTTGTTAACCCCTAAACCTCTGGCCTCTCACATCACCGCCACTAAATAAACCTATTAACCCCTAAACCACCAGCCCCCCCCCCACATCGCAAAAAACTAAATTAAACTATTAACCCCTAAACCTAACAACCCCTAACTTTAAATTAAAATTACAATATCCCTATCTTAAAATAAATAAAAACTTACCTGTGAAATTAAAAAATCCTAAATTTAAACTAACAATTAAACCAGCATAACTATTATACTAAAACTAACTACCAATTAAATAAACTAAATTACACATTAAAAAAAACTAACACTACTAAAAATATTTAAGTCTAAAATTAAAAAAATTAAAAATACTAAATTACAAAAAATTACAAACACTAAATTACGAAAAATAACAAACGAAATTATCCAAAATAAAAACAGCTCTCAGCCGATAGGATGAGAGCTACTAAAATTCTATTGGCTATTCAAATCAGCCAATAGAATTTCAGTAGCTCTCATCCTATTGGCTGATTTGAACACCCAATAGGATTTCAGTAGATCTCATCCTATTGACTGATTTGAATTTCAAAAATCAAATCAGCCAATAGGAATGCAAGGGACGCCATTTTGAAAAGGCTCCCTTGCATTGTACAGCGGCAACCGTATGAAGAGGACTCTCCACGCCGGATGTCTTCAAAGATGAACCCGCTCCGCGATGCTGGGATGAAGATAGAAGACACCGCCGGGATGAAGGTAAAAGATGCCGTCTGGATGAAGATAGAAGACGTCACCTGGATGGATGAAGACCTCGTCACCTGGATGTCCGGACTTCATAAACTGTAAGTGGATCGTTGGGGGTTAGTGTTAGATTTTTTTTTACTTTTTTAGGTGTTTGTTTTTTTAGATTAGGGTTTGGACTTTTTTTTTAAAGAGCTGAATGCCCTTTTAAGGGCAATGTAAAAGAGCTGAATGCACTTTTAAGGGCAATGCCCATACAAATGCCCTTTTCAGGGCAATGGGTAGCTTATTTTTTTGTTAGAGTTAGGTTTTTATTTTGGAGGGTTGGTTGGGTGGTGGTTTTACTGTTGGGGGGTCTTTGTATTTTTTTACAGGTAAAAGAGCTGATTTCTTTAGGGTAATGCCCTACAAAAGGCCCTTTTAAAGGGACAGTAAACCTTAAAATTAATGTTATATAATTCTGCACATAGTGCAGAATTATACAACATTATATTAGCCTACCATTATTTAACATAATATTGCCTTTTTATTTTTAGCAAACAATGCTGTTTTACAGACCCGCTCTCTGGGCTCTGCTGAGCGGGTCTGTTTTTTTTCCTCAGCGCATCGGGCCAGCTGTATAGTCACAACCCGGCCCGACCGCGCCATAAGACTAAGTGCAGCTCGCTCCCGCTCTGTCTGACAGCAGGCATTGCCCAAAAGAAATCAGCTCTTTTACCTTTAAAAATAAATAAATACAAACACCCCCCAACAGTAAAACCCCCCACCCACACAACCAAAACCCCCAAATAAAAACCTACCTAAAAACCTAAGCACCCCATTGCCCTGAAAAGGGCATTTGGATGGGCATTTTCCCTTAAAAGGGCATTTAGCTCTTTTTCTGCCCAAACCCTAAGCTAAAAATAAAACCCACCCAATACAGCCTTAAAAAAATCTAACACTAACCCCCGAAGATCAACTTACAGTTTTTGAAGACCGGACATCCATCCTCAATGAAGCGGCAGAAGTCTTCGTCCAAGCGGGCAGAAGTCCTCAACGAAGCCGGGTGAAGTCTTCATCCAAGCGGGCCAAAGTCTTCATCCAAGCCGGAAGAAGTCTTCATCCAGACGGCATCTTCTATCTTTATCCATCTGGCGCAGAGCGGCTCCATCTTCAAGACATCTGGCGTGGAGCATCCTCTTCATACGGTCCCAGCCATACACTGAAGCTCAATCAGCCAATCAGAATTTATGGGACGCCATCTTGAATTATGTCACTTAAAGGAACCTTCATTCGAGAAGAGCCGTCAGAAGAAGAGAATGCTCCGCGCCGGATGTCTTGAAGATGGACTGCTCCGTGTTGGATGGATGAAGATAGAAGATGCTGTCTGGATGAAGACTTCTGCCGGCTTGGATGAAGACTTCGGCTCGCTTGAATGAAGACTTCTGCCGGCTTTGCTGAGGACTTCTGCCGCTTCGTTGACGATGGATGTCGGGTCTTCAAAAACTGGAAGTGGATCTTCGGGGTTAGTGTTAGATTTTTTTAAGGGTTTATTGGGTGGGTTTTATTATTAGCTTAGGGTTTGGGCTGAAAAAGAGCTAAATGCCCTTTTAAGGGCAATGCCCATACAAATGCCCATCTCAGGGCAATGGGGAGCTTAGGTTATTTGGGGGGTTTGGTTGTGTGGGTTTGTATTTTGGGGGGTGTTTGTATTTTTTTTTACAGGTAAAAGAGCTGATTTCTTTGGGGCAATGCCCCAAAAAAGGCCCTTTTAAGGGCCATTGGCAGTTTAGTGTAGGCTAGGGGTTTTTTATTGGGGGGGGGGCTTTTTTATTTTGATATGGCTATTAGATTGGGAGTAATTCGGTTTTAATTTTGATAATTTTGTTTTTTATTTTTTGTAATTTAGTGTTTAGTTTTTTTTTTGTAAGTTAGAAAATTGTATTTTAATAATTTAATTTATTTTATTTTATTGTAATGTTAGTTTTTAGTGTAAGGCAGGTTAGGTTTTATTTTACAGGTAAATTTGTATTTAATTTAACTAGGTAGCTAGTAAATAGTTTAAAACTATTTAGTGCTAGTCTACCTAGTTAAAATAAATACAAACTTACCTGTATATAAAAATAAAAATATAATAAAAATAAAACCTAAGATAGCTACAATGTAATAATACAGAGAAAAGAGTGCCCCACAATAAGGTTCAGTAATATCTATATGTATAAAAATAACCAAAAGGATATGCTGCTTCCAAATGGTATAGTTGTTTCAGAAATTCAGGGTTGCTGCCTCATGTAATGCACGGTACTGGAAACCAGGAAAAAAGCTAAAAAACATAAAAGAAGAAACAGGGCGCAACCCCTCTAAGTGCAGTATATCAGATTAAACAATATATTTATTTACAGTCTCAATTTAAAACTCACAAGATATGACCTCAAACAAAATGAGGTATGTAAAAGGCACCTGGGAACCAAATAGGTCTCTCAAAGGATTTCATTCAGAGTTCCATAATGGCAAAGGCTCTCAGAAATCAGGTGTAAGACAGGCAAATACACTCGTAGTTCCACAGCACTACTCCTGATTTCCAGCCAAAGTCAGGTCCTTCAAATGTCACCACACAGGGGCGGAGCTAGCCAGCGCCCAAAATGGTTGCAGGTGCCTAGAGCTCTGAAGTAAGGTCGGCTCTATCGCAGCATAAGCCCTAAGAAAATATGAGTGGGAAGCTGAAAATACTGGCACTTGCTCCCTGACAACTTGCAGTGTTCCCGGTGGCTGTCAGAGAAACTCTTGGGAAACGTGGACCCAGCTACAACACACCGCGGCCTCCCGCGGCTTTTCTGAGGCCTATTCAGAGCCACGCATCAAGCACCATGCACACTCTTTCAGGGCCGCCGGAGGAATACAGCCTCTCAATTCACCCCTCACCACGTTGCAGAGGATAAAAACTATCAGATGGTGAACGGGTGAATGCGGACTGCCTTGCCATGCGGAGTTCGTTGGGTAAGTGAGGGAGGGCATTCTATAACGGAGCATTACATAACAGAGCTGCAATCACTATATGTTAACCCTTCACTGCCCAGATGTTATGCCCGCGATTAGTAAGATAATACATGCATAGGAAGGACCCCGCATGGCAGCAGCACAACTAATCAAATGGCCTAAGTGCAGCCTACGCATCACTGTTTGAGAGACCCTATATCCCTGTTAAGGGAGAGCTAAGGCTGCGCTTCACCAAACAGCCTGCAACTCAATTAAGCACATAACCCTGTAAGGTGGGAAAGTGTATCTCTCATAGAGGGAGTCTTATAATCAGACCTGTCTCCATTCACTAGGGACAAATTGTTTGTAGTTACAGCTGCTTCTTCACGCTGCAACAGCTTCTCATAGGGGCAGAAACTTCTCTCAATATGTCAACAAAAAGGGCACTCAGAGCCAATAAGGCAAGTAAGAGCGGTACCTCTGTGGCCCCCACAGTACATAATTTTTTCAAAGCGGTGGAGTTAGTAACCACTGAGCAAGCTGATGACCTTATGAGAATGCCATCTCCACCCCCAGACCTTACTCCTGAGGGGGTCCTGGAGACAATGCTAAGTAAAGCAGATCTGCAGACCCTTCCTTCGAAGGAGGACTTTAATAAATTCATAGGGCAAGTCAGTTCCATGATAAAAAACTAGTCTGTCTGAGGTCAGAAGGGAGATCAGCGAAATTGGTTCCAGAATAGCCCAAATAGAAGAGGATGCGGAACACACATACAGAATATTAGATGACCAGATCTGTCACGTGACACAACACTCCACTATAATAATCAACTGCAGGACCAGGTTGAAGACCTGGATAATAGGGGGCAGCGTCAGAACATCAGAATCAGGGGGGGCCCTGAGAACATTAAGACCTCGGAACTCCTCTCATACTTACAAGTCCTATTCAATACCCTGATGGACAACGATGAGGCAGTAGAGTACCCTTTAGACCACTACCACAGAGCTCTGAAACCCCCCCGAAAGATTCGGCTACCCCAAGGGACATTATTATAAAATTTACAAGCTTTAGGGATAAGGAGAATATCCTCTCAGCGGCCAGGAAAAAATCTCCCATTTTACATAATGGGTTCACCTTACAATTTTAAGCAGACCTTAGCCAGCTGACCCTGAGTAAAAGAAGGGAAGCCAGATATCTTACCCTACATCTAAGAGACCTCGGCATCCCTTACAGATGGGGCTTCCCCTTTAGTTTAAAAGTGATGAAGGATAATTCCACTGCAGTTTACAGAACAGCGGAGGACCTGGAGGACTTTTGTTCACTCCTTAAAATCCCGAAACCTAGCCTTCCAACCCTTCAAGAGGAACAGCGCACACCAAATCCACGGAGGCAGGAGTGGACGCAAGTCCCCTACAGGAGGAAACACAGACCATCAGCAAAGAACCCTGATAGCCAGGAAGCGATCACCTGATTCGTGGAACTTTCTTGGCAGTATGCATCTTGCCGCATTAGGCCCGCAGCATGGCGAGGCTTTTTCTCTCTTTTTCGTTTCCCTCACTGGTATTATGGAGGGAGGACTTGAAAAAACTTTCACTGATTGCCTTATCCTTTACGCTACTGGAATATGTAAAGTATGGTTTCAACTTATACACTTTATGTTTGGTTGTTGCACAAAATAAATGTTTAGATAATGTAGGATGTTTTGTTCTTTATAGCTGTCGGGGGACAGGAGTGCTTGAAGGAACATTATCCGGTTGCCCCTACTCCCAACGCAAATGAGAACTATATGTTTGGCTTAGTCTTATGCACTTTGGGTATTGTTGCAGTTAAATGTAAATGTTGCTTTAATGTTAAGTTGTTATATCTAAGATAACTTATATAGAACATCAGTCCCAAAAGCTCAATGTTCTGTTGCCGACTTGCTACCACAAGGTGTAGCAGTTACTTATTCCCCTCACCCTCTAGTTAGCCGTCAGAGGCATATGATGCTTCTTGTTAGTGTTCACGTTTTACAGTTAAAATTTGTATGTATTGTTTTCTTTATATGTGTCTTTTACCATTGCAGATATGCTCTTCTCAACCTTTTCTTATTGGAACCTCTACCCCTTACCCCTCACCCCTGGCCTGGCCAGAGCCACAAATGCCACATATTGGTTCATCGTCAGGTAATACCTCCACTCGCCACACCACACCATTACTTAGCCACCACACCTCCCCGACCACATCCAAGCTCCCCGCTCCACTCATATGGTAGTATAGTATGGCTTCATTAGGAACCCAGAGAACCTCTCACGCGGGGCAGCACCACATTAAACTTGTCTCTCAAAATACAAAGGGACTGAACTCCCCCACAAAGCGGTCCGTCGCTCTCTCTTGTTTTAAAAAATCCAGGGCGGATTTGGTTTTTGTGCAAGAAACACACTTTTCAAAAAACAATTCCCCTAGGCAAACAAACAGGGACTACCCCACTGCATATTTAGCTTCACAAACAGATAAACGGGGGGGAGTGAGAATCCTGATCCATAGGACATTGCCGTTCCAGTTATCCACAATGGAGGCGGATCCCGGAGGTAGATGGCTTATCCTTGTTGGCCTTCTTTATAATCGACCAGTTACTTTGGTCAATGTATATGCCCCAAATTTGAAACAGGCACAATTTCAAAAAGGTAACAAATAAGATCTTTCAAGTCCAGAAAGGAGCATTAATTATGGCTGGTGACTGGAATGTTGCACTAGAACCGGAAGTAGACTCTTCCCTGGGCCGAGTCAGCATCCCCATTAAGACCCTACAGGACATTAGATCATTTACAGACAAACTTGTCCTGATCGATGTATGGAGGGTTAAGCATCCGAGCTAGCGGAATTACACTTTTTTCTCTAACCCGCATAAGCGCTACTCGCGCATCGATTATATCTTTACAGATCAAATCACCTATAGTTTAGTGAAAGATGCAGATATTGAGCCTACCAGCTGGTTGGATCACGCCGCAGTGTCGGCAACCTTAAACTGGTCTGATAAACCCTTAACCCCTTATACGTGGAGGCTAGACGAATCCATGTTAAAAAAAACAGCTTTTTCTAAGCACATAGCGGAAAGGATAAAAGAATATTTTGTTTTCAATAACACATCAGATATTTCCCCACACACATTATGGGAGGCCCACAAATGCGTAATTCGGGGGGAAATGATCACACATAAGGCAGGCCTGACTAAACGGTACCGTGAAACCTACAAGCTTATGATACAAAAGATCAGAGAGATAGAGCAACGCCACAAAGCATCCCCGTTAGATAAAGCCACAACAGACGAGCTAAGAGGGGCGAGGAATGAATTAAATAGCCTAATATATAAAGAAGCTCAATCCAAAGTGTTGTACCTCAAGAAAATGTACCTAGCCAACTCCAATAAGATAGGGCCTTCCCTGGCGAGATCCCTTAGGGAGCAGAAACTTAACTCTTATGTACACAGTATAGCTGACTCGGCTGCTCACCAAGCCTTAAGCAGCCACCAAATTGTAGAACAATTCAGAGCATTTTATAGCAAATTATATAACCTGCCGAAACCGCCGCAAGCAGCGAATCCTTTGGCGCGAGAACAGTACATAGTGGAGGCTGATCTCCCGGCTCTTTCGGCAGAACAATCACAGAAGTTAGAAGCCCCCATCACGTCTTTAGAAGTACTTTTAGCAATAAAATCCCTTCCCTTACGCAAAAGCCCTGGCCCCGACGGGTTCACAAATTTATACTATAAAAACTATAGGCAGCTCTTGGCCCCTCACTTAACATCAATGTTCACAGCAATAGACACAAAAAAACCTTGGCCCAAGTGTAACTTAGAGGCTCATGTCATAGTCTTGCCAAAGGTGTATAGGGACCCCCAAAAAGTAGAAAATTACAGACCTATATCTTTGCTCAATTCCGATATTAAGATTTATGCAAAAATTTTAGCGACACGCCTGAATTCAATTCTCCCCCAAATAATCCATGTGGGCCAAACAGGGTTTATCCCGGGGAGGGAAGCACGGGATAATACTACCAGGGTAATTCAACTAATAGAACATGCCAGCTGGTCGGAAACTCCTTCTATATTAATATCTACTGATGCGGAGAAAGCTTTCGACCGTCTGGACTGGAATTTCTTGCGCTCATGCCTGTCCGCCTTTGGCTTAGGCGATTTAATGACCCATAGAATCCTTAGCTTATATACCCAACCCTCAGCGAAAATAAAGGCTAATGGTGTTTTATCTGACAGCTTTGGAATTGGCAACGGTACTAGGCAGGGCTGCCCCCTGTCCCCGCTTCTCTTTGCCATATCCATGGAGGTGTTGGCCTCACATATTAGGCGAAACCCTAAAATAACAGGTATAACATTGGGCCCCAACACCTATAAGCTAACCCTTTATGCGGACAATGTCCTTGTGCTGCTGACTTCCCCAAACACCTCACTCACTTACTTACTGGAAGAATTTGACCGTTTTAGTGCCCATACAAATTTTCTCATCAACGCACAGAAGTCAGAAGTCCTAAATATTAACTTAAAAAAAACAATCTTTTGAAGCCTTACGATCTTGCTGCCCATATAAGCTAAACCACGATAAACTCAAGTACCTGGGAATACAGCTCACGCCAGCGTGCAATAAACTATTTAAGTACAACTACATACCTCTAATGCATAAACTCAAAAGGGAACTTGACAACTGGCAACATAAACCAATCTCATGGTGGGGCCGGATACAGGCTGTCAAGATGACAGCCCTCCCGCAGATTCTTTATGTAATGCAAACCATACCTATACACTTACCTCACACTTACATTAGTCAACTACAAACAACGATAAACTCCTTTATCTGGGGAAATATTAAACCGCGCATTAGTAAGAAACTTATCACAGCCCCACTGGGGGAGGGGGGACTGGGAGTCCCGTCAATACTATCATACCACCAGGCTGTGGTTATGCAGAGGGTAATTGAATGGCATAACATGACAAACACTAAAGCTTGGGCATCTATTGACTCCATCCTTTTAAAGGCACCAAGCATTGGCCCACTTAGCTGGATTAAACATTTGGCCAGACCCCCTATGGCAGGGCAATCCTCACTCTATAACCATCTATTTAGAACATGGGACGGGAACCGCTTCAAAATAAAAGGCATTTCGTCTCCCATCTCCCCAATGTCACCAATATCGTATAATGCAGAGTTTGTGGGGGGCATATTGGTGGAGAAACCTAGTCTAGCGAGTGGAGAACACACAACACCATTTGTCAACCTGGTATCTAACAACATATTAAAGACACGCACACAACTTGCAGATATGGTAGGTGGAGCTTTCTTGGGATGGCTCAAATATGCACAGCTCACACACCTACTGAATATTTCGCCCCATAGGGATAGCTTACTAGAGACTTAACCCAATATGAAAGGCTTTGTTTGGCCGGAATTACACCCCATGGCTCCTTATCAAAGTAAAAAAAAAATGCTCGACGCGGCACTTACACCGAAATTCCCTTTGTGTAGATTGCACTGGCAGAGAGAATTAGGCATAGAGTTCTCAGAGGAGCAGTGGCAGATTATCTTACATCACACAGCTAAGTCCTCCTCATTACCCAGATCCCTAGAGCTTAACCACAAATTCCTGTTCCGCTGGTACCTCACACCAGAGAGAATAAAGCAAATCTATCCGGGTGCGTGGGCGACCTGTTGGAGGGGATGTGGGTCCACTGGATCGAAGTCCCTTATCTGGTGGCAATGCAGCTCTCTCTCCTCATTCTGGAGGGGGGTAGAGCTGGCCCTCAGGGAGTTACTGGGGGCATCATTTAATTTATCACCTTCCCTTGCTCTTTTAAACCTTAAACCGGAAAAAATATGCAAGATTAAATGGAAATTAACACAAATTAGCTTAAATAGCGCCAGGGCTCTTATAGCCCAGCACTGGAGATATGCACGCATCCCTACGATGCAGGAGTGGATTTCCCACACTTCAGAACTCTTAGCGGCGGAGGAGTACTCCTTTTATCGGAATGGTAACTTAGCTTTTTTCCCACAATGTCCAGTTTTACTGGGAATGTATATCTCAAACTCTCCAGTCACCGGAGGTCCCCGCTTTATCAGACATGTCCTAAACCAACATGGTGCCCCCCCCCGGCCGGGCCTCTTTCCCCCCCCCCTCCCCCCCCACTTTATCTCCTTCTACCCACCACTATATAGTAGGTTGTGAACTAAATTGGGCAGTAGACGTTTTTATCTGTATGTATGGTATAGACTGTTTATTACAGTATGTTATGTATATTGATACCAGTAAGAAATGCTTTCAGGCCTTACAACATTTACTGATATCAGCCTTACCTGGGACATTGCAAGTATGAGCAGAGACAAGGCTGGGGAGGCCCTCCTCCGATGTACTTTTCTATGGGTCACCTGGACAATACCCCTATTTCAGAGTGACTTTCACACATATGTGATTAACTGTGAGGGTAGCCTACCTTTGAGCTATTACGCCCCTCTTGGATTGTAATGATATACTGTAGTCTATGAGTTGTACATTGAACACCATGCTGTAATGCTGTTGATTTTCAATAAAGTTTATTTAAAAAAAAAAAAACGCCACACAACACTGACAAGTCAGCTGTTAGCAAGCATCAAGTGCCGGCAACTTGAAACTGCTGAACGTAGTAGCGTGATAGTGTAAAAAACCTCTGACAAAGTAGGGGTAATCCCTACGAAATGCGTAAGGCAATGCCCACCGTCTTTACGCTATCACGCTACTACGTTCAGCAGTTGCAAGTTGCCGGCACTTGATGCTTGCTAACAGCTGACTTGTCAGTGTTGTGTTGCGTTTTTTAGCTGAGAAATCATATTAGTTTTAACTGAACTCTTCTACTTGGGGACATTTGAAGGACCTGACTTTGGCTGGAAATCAGGAGTAGTGCTGTGGAACTACGAGTGTATTTGTCTGTCTTACACCTGATTTCTGAGAGCCTTTGCCATTACGGAACTCTGATGGAACTCCTTTGAGAGACCTATATGGTTCCCAGGTGCCTTTTACATACCTCATTTTGTTTGAGGTCATATCTTGTGAGTTTTAAATTGAGACTGTAAATAAATATATTGTTTAATCTGATATACTGCACTTAGAGGGGTTGTGTCCTGTTTCTTCTTTTATGTTTTTTAGCTACAATGTAACTATTAGTTATATTGTAGCTAGCTTAGGGTTTTTTTTATAGGTAAGTATTTAGTTTTAAATAGGAATTATTTAGTTATTAATAGTAGGTTTTATTTAGATTTATTTTAATTACATTAAAGTTAGTGGGTGTTAGGGTTAGACAGACTTAGGGTTAGGGGTTAATAACTTTAGTATAGTGGCGGCGACGTTGGGGGCGGAAGATTAGGGGGTTAATAAGTGTAGGTAGGTGGCGGCAATGACGGGGTGGCAGATTAGGGGTTAATAACTGTAATGTAGGTGGAGGCGACATTGGGGCAGCAGATTAGGGGTTAATAACTGTAATGTAGGTGGCGGAGACATTGGGGGCGGAAGATTAGGGGTTAATAAATATAATGCAGGTTGCTGCGATGTCGGGGTGCCAGATTAGGGGTTAATAAGTATAATGTAGGTGTCGGCGATGTCGGGGGATACAGATTAGGGGTTAATAAGTGTAATGTAGGTGTCGGCGATGTCGGGGGCGGCGGATTAGGGGTGTTTAGACTCGGGGTTTATTTTAGGGTGTTAGGTGTAAACATAAATTTTGTTTTCCCATAGGAATCAATGGGGCTGCGTTATGGAACTTTACGCTCCTTTATTGTAGGTGTTAGGCTTTTTTTTAGCCGGCTCTCCCCATTGATGTCTATGAGAAAATTGTGCACGAGCATGTAAAACCAGCTCACAGCAACGCTGGTATTTGAGTGTGGTATGGAGCTCAACACTGCCATATTGCCGGCTAACGCCTGGTTTTTGCAAACCTGTAATAGCAGCGCTATAGGGAAGTGAGCAGTGACAATAACTTGCAAGTTAGCACCTTGCAGCTCTTACCGCAAAACTTGTAATCTAGCCGAAAGTAAAAATTTGAATACTGATGATTTTTGTCAGTATTTTTTTCGTTTCCGTTATTTTCTTTGGTGCATGCATTCCAATATTCTTTTCTTGTGTTTAATTATGGTAGTGTTTGTTTACAGCAGTAAGTTGTTTGTGGGAATTTGGGGCTAGTTTTCATTGAGGTGGTAAAGTTTGGAAACTGTGAAAACCTACAATTTATACATTGAGACGTCTCATACCTCTTGCTTGTTACATAAGACTCAAAATGTGTGTTTAAAATTAACACCTGTTGCTAATCTTGTGCTTCACCTGATACACATATCCATACATGATTAACCTAAAGGGATCCTAATATGCTAATCTTAACGTGACAGAAACAATGCATACAAAATATGCAAAATAGAAAAATATAACAGAGGAGATTATTTTAGCGAGAAATGTAACATAGAGGCCTATTTATTAAAGTGTCAACAATGTTGCATTCGCGGGCGTCAATACACTCGCCAAATATTGCGGCCACGGATCTGAATATGATCTTCTCATTTATTAATAAAGCCATCAAAAACACGCGCGTCAAGTACGGTGCGAAGAGCATCGGACTGATGTTAACTACCAGTTATCGATGTTGCGGCTATTCGGGCTTTTCCCAACTTTGTTTATACCATTTCAATACTGTCCACGAACAAGCATATAGTGTATATGGTGTAAATGTATTTTTTTTCTGAGCAGGACTAATTGCGAATATAGCAAGTAGCGACATATTTGGTGCAAAGTGGAGAGTGAATTGATTACAATTCTTTTTTTTGTTCTAAACAATGTTGTCTGTCATATCTCTGTGTTTAGTTATACTACTATATGTATATATTGAATGTATAGAATGAATGTATAGAATGTATTGTTATTCTGGGCAGGAATAATTTCGAATATAACATGAAATCAGAGTATCATATGCATTTATTTGAAATCTATGGCTATTTTAAAGGGATAGGAAAGTGAAAATTTATGTTACACTAGTGGGAGCTAGCTGATAATTGGTGCCTGCACACATTTGTCTCTTGTAATTGGCTAAATAGATATGTTCAGCTATCTGCCAGTAGTGAAATGCTGTTCCTTCAGCAAATGATAACAAGAGAATGAAGCAAATTTGATAATAGAAGTAAATTTGAAAGTTGTTTAAAATTGTATGTTCGATCCAAATCTTGAAATAATATTTTGGGGTTTCCTTTCCCTTTAAGAGCTGGGCCAGGTTTCTCTCTGCACCTGTCTTACCCCTCCTGATTGTAATCTATTTTTAAAAACCAACCCTTCACAAGTGTTATAAAATGGCCCTGCATATAAGATGACATTTCTTACAGAAAAAGAAATTCAAGAGAAGGAAGAAATAACTGAACATATCATGACAGTAAAGAGGTGAATTTAATTTCTGCTGAATCTGAATCATGACAGTTTGAGGTTAGGTGGGCTATCCCTTTGAGCTATCAGCTTAAGATTTTATTGAAACAAACATCAATTCAAATTTTAAAATCCTTGTCTAAAATATTACACTGTGGGGGGTAGTTATCAACGTGTCTACTTTCCTGCCTTCGCCGGCCCAATACGCCCGCCTAAGCTCGCCTACCTTCACCGCTGTGGACCTGAAAAAATACGCCTAAGTTATCAAAAAAAGCTGTCAAAAAGCCGCGGGGCGATGAGCAGCGGACTGTGAGAGTTATCACTCATCCGATCTCGCTGCTCTTCGGCTGTTTGACAGCTTTCTTGCTAGCCTGTCACTAAGCACTCACACTAAACTACACTGTTCTACCCCCTATACCGGCGCCCCCGGAGCCCCCCGCAACTAAATAAAGTTACTAACCCCTAAACCGCCGCTCCTAGACCCCGCCGCAAGTCTTATAAATGTATTAACCCCTAAACCGCCGCTCCTAGACCCTGCCGCAACTCTTATAAATGTATTAACCCCTAAACCGCCGCTCCCGGATACCGCTGCCACCTACATTATACCTAGTAACCCCTATCCTGCCCCCCCCTATACCGTCGCCCTCTATAATAAAATTATTAACCCCTATCCTGCCCCCCCTACACCGTCGCCACCTATAACAAATTTATTAACCCCTATCCTGCCCCCCCTACACCACCGCCACTGTAATAAAATTATTAACCCCTAAACCTAAGTCTGACACTAACCCTAACACCCCCCTAACTTAAATATTAATTAAATAAATCTAAATAATATTTTTATTATTAACTAAATTATTCCTATTTAAAACTAAATACTTACCTTTAAAATAAACCCTAATATAGCTACAATATAAATAATAATTATATTCTAGCTATCTTAGGATTTATTTTTATTTTACAGGCAACTTTCAATTTATTTTAACTAGGTACAATAGCTATTAAATAGTTATTAACTATTTAATAGCTTACCTAGCTAAAATAAACTGAAATTTACCTGTAAAATAAATCCTAACCTAAGTTACAATTAAACCTAACACTACACTATCATTAAATTAATTAAATCAATTACCTACAAATAACTACAATTAAATACAATTACATAAACTAACTAAAGTACAAAAAATAAAAGAAGCTAAGTTACAAAAAATAAAAAAATAAGTTACAAACATTTTACAAATATTACAACAATTTTAAGCTACTTACACCTAATCTAAGCCCCCTAATAAAATAACAAACCCTCCCAAAATAAAAAAATGCCCTACCCTATTCTAAATTAAATAAAGTTCAAAGCTCTTTTACCTTACCAGCCCTTAAAAGGGCCTTTTGTAGGGGCATGCCCCAAAGTTCAGCTCTTTTGCCTGTAAAAGAAAAATACAACCCCCCAACATTAAAACCCACCACCCACATACCCCTAATCTAACCCAAACCCCCCTTAAAATAACCTAACACTAATCCCCTGAAGATCATCCTACCTTTAGTTGTCTTCACTCAGCCGAGCCACCGATGGAACTGAAGAGGACATCCGGACCGGCAGAAGTTATCCTCCAAGGGGCGCTGAAGAAATCTTCCATCCGATGAAGTGATTCTCCAAGTGGCGCTGAAGAAATCTTCCATCCGGGCGAGGTCATCTTCCAAGAGGCGCTAAAGAAGTCTTCTATCCGGGCGAGGTCATCGTCGAAGCTGATCGGAACAGCCAATAGAATGCAAGCTCAATCTGATTGGCTGATTGGATCAGCCAATCGGATTGAACTTGAATCTGATTGGCTGATTCCATCAGCCAATCAGATTTTTCCTACCTTAATTCCGATTGGCTGATAGAATCCTATCAGCCAATCGGAATTGAAGGGACGCCATCTTGGATGACGTCCCTTAAAGGAGCCTTCATTCGTCGGTAGTTCGTCGGGAAAGGAGGATGTTCCGCGTCGGCGGGATGAACATTCAAGACCCGGCTTCGACGATGACCTTGCCCGGATAGAAGACTTCTTCAGCGCCTCTTGGAAGATGACCTCGCCCGGATGGAAGATTTCTTCAGCGCCGCTTGGAGAATCACTTCATCGGATGGAAGATTTCTTCAGCGCCCCTTGGAGGATAACTTCTGCCGGTCCGGATGTCCTCTTCAGTTCCATCGGTGGCTCGGCTGAGTGAAGACAACTAAAGGTAGGATGATCTTCAGGGGATTAGTGTTAGGTTATTTTAAGGGGGGTTTGGGTTAGATTAGGGGTATGTGGGTGGTGGGTTTTAATGTTGGGGGGGGGTTGTATTTTTCTTTTACAGGCAAAAGAGCTGAACTTTGGGGCATGCCCCCACAAAAGGCCCTTTTAAGGGCTGGTAAGGTAAAAGAGCTTTGAACTTTATTTAATTTAGAATAGGGTAGGGCATTTTTTTATTTTGGGGGGGTTTGTTATTTTATTAGGGGGCTTAGATTAGGTGTAAGTATCTTAAAATTGTTGTAATATTTGTAAAATGTTTGTAACTTATTTTTTTATTTTTTGTAACTTAGCTTTTTTTATTTTTTGTACTTTAGTTAGTTTATGTAATTGTATTTAATTGTAGTTATTTGTAGGTAGTTTATTTAATTAATTTAATGATAGTGTAGTATTAGGTTGATCTGTATGTAAAGAGTCGTCAGGAAGCTGTGAAGCAGGAAATTTGTGACAATATCAGTACAGGCTTTGAGGATTTCCCAGCTTTTCCATTGCCCCTTTTTTATTGTTATTTTTTATTGCTTTTATTGCCTTCTATTGCCTTGGATTTGAGGCATTTGAACCGTCTTCAGATTGGATTAATAGGACCCATTGGAGGACAAGAGACATTCTATATGGACTCTTTTCAGGATATATAGATTTTAGGAGTATAACAACGTTATCACTATTTTATACTATTTTCTGAATGTATCACCAACATCTGTCTATCTTCTAAATAATTGTTCACTGCCCCCTATTTAGTTATTATTGTTGATTAAGTGTGCATCTATTCACATTTTTTATTACACATTTTTATGATATGTGATTGTTTTTTTCCAATTTTGAGATCACATCACATTTATGATTTTTGATACCACATTTTTCTGATACCACATTTTTACTAGATGTGTACACACTAGTTATTTTTGATCACATTTTTTGGATCGTTTTTATTTTTATTTTTACCTTTTTCACTGCATATCACTTCACATATGGTTTTTATTTATATATGTTTATATATGATTTAAAGTTAAGTTCTGTCCGCATAGGATATTTTTCTTTGAGCCGCATTTTTTTGTTGTTTTGATTATATTCTCTAATTTTGTGGACACCATTCCACCAATCTGTTTTAACTGTTCAATTTATGCAAATTGTTTTACTAGCCTCCATATCACCATAGAGAGTAGAGGGTAGTACATTGTAACGAAGTCCACCTTTCTTACATACCACCTTGGGGACACTCTGCCCTTGGAGGGTCCAATCCCCTTGATTTTTAACCCTATATATTCTACAGTTTTTAATCTATTATTTTAAACTGTCTTAAATACACTTTTATGTACCATGGATCCATGTCTATAAGTCATATATTGTGTCTGTAATAAATTGTATTAAATTGTTATATATTATATATCTCACATCCGTTCCCTAGTTGTCTTACTACCGCATAAGCATCTACATAACACATTAAAAATAAACCCCTACCTTAAAAGTTTTTTTCGCTCTAGTGTGAACATATAACTCACACACAGGTAGTTATTAAATAGTTAATAACTATTTAATAACTATTCTAACTAGCTAAAATAAATACAAAGTTACCTGTAAAATAAATATAAATCCTAAAATAGCTAAACTATAATTATTATTTATATTGTAGCTATATTAGGGTTTATTTTACAGGTAAGTATTTAGTTTTAAATAGGAATAATTTATTAAAGTATAGTGTAGTGTTAGGTGTAATTATAACTTAGGTAAGGATTTATTTTACAGGTAAATTTCAGTTTATTTTAGCTAGGTAAGCTATTAAATAGTTAATAACTATTTAATAGCTATTGTACCTAGTTAAAATAAATTGAAAGTTGCCTGTAAAATAAAAATAAATCCTAAGATAGCTAGAATATAATTATTATTTATATTGTAGCTATATTAGGGTTTATTTTAAAGGTAAGTATTTAGTTTTAAATAGGATTAATTTAGTTAATAATAAAAATATTATTTAGATTTATTTAATTAATATTTAAGTTAGGGGGGCGTTAGGGTTAGGGTTAGACTTAGGTTTAGGGGTTAATAATTTTATTACAGTGGCGGCGGCGTAGTGAGGGGCAGGATAGGGGTTAATAAATTTATTATAGGTGGCGACGGTGTAGGGGGGGCAGATTAGGGGTTAATACATTTATTATAGGTGGCGACGGTGTAGGGGGGGCAGGATAGGGGTTAATACATTTAATATAGGTTGCGGCGGGTTCAGGTTGCGGCGGGTTCAGGGAGTTCTAGTTGCTTACATTAGTAACCTACAATATATGTGTAATTTTCCTTGTGTAAATGCTTTTATAGATTACTCACATTTTAATAGAGATTGGCCAATCACATATTTTATTGTCTGAATTCTTGTATAAGGTTTAATTTATACCTAGGAGATTTTCATCTCATGTTTTACATATTTTTATTTTTAGGTTCTTTTTGTGACATTTGTTGAAGAATAAATTATTTTTTATATAAACACTAAATTGCATGCTCTCTTTTTCTTGGGTATATTTTGCCTGTACTGGCGCTTTAGATTTTAATTGTTCTCTGTTGTCCTTTCCCCTGGGGATTTAGGAGAAATATCCCCTTAAATCTTAAAGCATATATACCCTAACCTTTGCGCAGTCTGTATAACCTTTTGTAGAAATAATATTGTCCCCTTGATTTGTAATGAGAGACAAAGTTGTAGCATAATCCATCAGTAGTAATGCATTTTTCATTTTTATCCCTATATCTACTAGTGCACCAAATGTGGAGCAATACTATTGTTTGATTTTTGAAGGGTATACATATTTAATAGTTTGTAATTTACTTTTATTAGGTGATATGCTTCATTTAACATAAGATTTCAGTGTTTTCCGACTCCCATTGAGTTTTATGGTATCCACGACCTCAAGGGTGGCGGATTGAAAACTAGGTACGCTGCGTTGGAAAAGACGCAAGCATAACTGTTGAATTTTTGATAACTTCATAAGAGCTTCAAATAGTGTCGAATAGGAAGGCAAATGAACACAATTCCGCTTGAATTCCACGGGTTTTCAACTCGCATCGATCTGCGCCGGATCACAACATCAGAAATTTCAACATTTGACGATCTTGACGCTTTAATAATTACTGCGGATCAATCTTGCTACAATTATGATGCGGAATTCCAACATATTTTCAGTTGATGCTTTGATAAATAGGCCTCATAGTATTCAATAACCAAACAACTTCATATAGAAAGGGGTTAATTTATATAAAAATTCCTCCTTATCACTAATCCTCATTAAATTTATATTTACTATCACGATAGTTCAGAATTATATATAGGCCTCTCATTTCTGTGTCTTACATCCACTCCGTGTAGCACCAAATATTTATTTGAGAAAGTAATCGCTAAATTAACGTTTAATAAGATGCCACATATTCAAACAGGTAGAGTAGTGAAATATCGATTAAATACAGAGAGATGAAAATACACAATGCATTATTTGAAAGGGGGATGTTAAAGAAGGGAGAGAGGGACAATTGTAATACTCCCTAATATTAGTCTCGATTAGATCTGGTGATATGAGGGCTAAAATCTAATGTGTGATACCTGTGCACTCCGTACATATATGTATGTAACTTAATGTAAAATATATACTCACAGATAAATATTAGGGGGTACTTGATAGGCACATGTCATATAGATACTATTATATTATTTGAATATTTGAAAAATGACAGAGAGAACAATGAATTCCTAAGTATAAAGCCTGAAGTGTAGGAAATTGAATAAATAGAAATATCCATACATATTTTAATTAAATGTTAAAAAAAAATATTGGTTATCCAAATATATAGAGAATACAAGGCTATTCATACTAAGTCCCTACAGTCAACATCAAATGGATTAATCTACTAGGTTGCCACAGTAACAATAGAGAGGAGTTACACAGCCCTTAAATATGGTTACAGATTAACTCTCTCTTTTTTCTTTTGGTTAACACTGCTTAGCTTCAGGCATTCATGGGTTAAATTTTGTTAAGATTTGTATGTGTTACTCCCATTTTTAATTGTATCCAATCAGGTAACACTTTACCTGTTTTAAGACACATCTCTTTGATAGCACTGTATGCTATGATTACGGCCTGAGGGCTGAAACATGTCAGCATTTGTGCTACACCTACTCTCTCTTGGGATGTTTCCTGCTGTTCTTTCAAATTTTTAATCTTGTTTAAATAAAGGACATTTTATTTATCTACACAGTGGCTCTACTCCTCTTTATACAGATTAACTGTTACATCAAAATTAATATTCTAAATATTATACTTAAATGTGAAGTATACTGGCTAAAATAATAACTTCTATGCTCCCAATGATTCATTATGTCATATGTCATAAACAGAATTAAAGCCTTTTGGATATCTGGTTTCTAATTTAAAGATCCAGAATATCTCTCTGTGGTACAGTTCTTTTACTCTGTCACCTCCTCTCTTGGGGCAATGTACAAGTTCTATGGCTTGACATTTTAACATATTCACTGATTGATGATGTTGGTGTATAAAATTCTTTATTACAATTGATATTACTCAAATGTTCACGTATCCTGGCCAACGTACTGTAGTTTACACTGGACACATGAAATGAGAAAGACAACAAAGCCCATGCTACAATTTATACATTGAGAGGTCTCATAACTCTTGCCTGTTACATAAGACTCAAAATTTTTGTTTATTTGTATATGTTCACAAGATTTACACCTCAAACTTCCACATTTAAAAGTCCATTTATGGGGGGGTGGAGCTAGCTCAGCATCTGAGATGTCGCACAACTCAACAGCTCTGGCTGTACTCATAATAATTAAGCATTTTTGACCACTCAAATCAGCAAACTTTTAAAAGGAAGTGGTGGTTGACTGATAGCTGAATCACACAAAGAAACCATAACTGTGAAAATGATTGAAATGGAGGAATGTTTCACCTTCTATGTGTGTGCAGATTGCTGTGGTGAACACGAGGAAGACGCCATCTTGCCACTCCAATCATGCTAGTATTTCTTGACCGTGAGCTGTTTATTTACCTCTATCTACCTCTGTAATATAAGTGGATGTACCATCACCTCAATATGGATGCCACAGCCATTAAAGCCCTATTAAAAGACCTGGAGCACAACATAGATAAGTGTTTTGAAGACCTACTTCAGTCGCTACGCATAAGCAGTGCGTCTAACCCCAAGGGGGGACTGCGGTATATGCGGGGACTGCTGCCCTTAGCTCTAACAATCCTGAGCAGTCGGACCCCATTGATGTCACAACCGGGGGGCAGAATGGACTGAAGCTGCTGACAGGGTCTGGATGTTCAGCTGAACACTCACATGTGTCACTGGCTCCTGAGCGACTAACTGCTACACAGCACCTTAGACATAAGATTCACTATCTACAAATTTCTACCACCCACGAGATCAACAAGAGAGGTTTCTCCCTGGAACCAGCATACATCTGGCTTGTTAGTGTGATGCTCCATAAGGGTACAGTGGTTACACTTTTTGGGGCATCGGCCAAACGTTGCAAGACGGGTCAGCCTGAAGTATGGGACCCTGGAGGATGCAATTCTAATGTGCATGTAGGACAGACTCTTTGCATGTACTCCCAGAGTGGTTAAGTTCTTTGGACGGCAATGATAGCCACACTGCTGGATTCCAGCTAGTATAATAGCACCCATATGATATGATATGCGGACTGTTGGAACACATATCGTAATAATCTTGCACACATATTAATCTTTTAATTATTTTGTTATCCCTCATGCATGGAAAGAACAGCTTTACAAGACTTTTATATGTATGTTATTTCACATACTGGGAAACTTTTTATGTTTATAGGGTTTACTATGATTCACCGCCTATATAGAGGTTAAACTTGTGCAGTGTTTAGTAGAGAAACTTCTTGTTGTTGTCTTTTATTATACTAGTATGAGCTAGAAGACTCGTGTTTGGATGTTTAACTCCCACAATTCATATTATGTTCTTGAGGTTATAGAGTACCATCGGAGCAATCATGGGGATATCTTGGACAAATAGCCCTGGAATTCATACTATTGCTCCCCTTAGAACCATTGATTTATGACGACTTCCAGGTCTGAAGCTTGTGGACTTTGCACTCTAGATACTATATTACACCTATTACAACCAATATTATCTCATAAAAATTACCTGTTGGGGGCTATTGGTTCTTCTGGGTTCCTTAAAAGTTTGCATAGTAGCTAATGTCTATTGAATTTACGTTCAAGTTTTAAACATCTGGGTGATACATTCTTTTACTAATGTTTATGTATGTGAGTCTCTTAGTTGGGAGAAGTCTACTGAAAGTCACCTTACAGCATGGGGGAAAATAGGTTTTGCTCTTTGTTCTAACACAGTTAGCACCTATTCTAATCTTGCCTATATGAGCCACCTACTTTTAGTCTGACATTGAATTATACAAAGTTTTGCAATTAGGGAGATGCAATATTAGGGGTTCACAATATATGTCAAATGTGCTTTTATGAGACCCTATGTTTATATATTAACATCCCCTTTGACTTCATGTAGCCCAAATGATACCTTAGCCTCCGTCCTGTCGTGGGACTTTAGCAATATATTTCGGAAGCTACCTGCATCCGAGGTGGCTTTCTACAGAATTATATGTTTTATTTCTGCCACAGGGGTGGATTTTAACTTATAAGTTAAAGCGAATGGGACTTACTATTCATTTAAGTATTTAAAACAACAGCGCATATGTCCAAATACTAGACTTTCTGGGCTCATGTGGTCCCCCATATTGACTAGAGACCTATTGTATCATTAGCATTCTGTCCCTTTATATAATACGGGTTTGCTCTAACCTGTACCCCTCCCCCCCTTATTTCAATTTTCAGCATTGTTTATCTGCTGTTAAATGTATTACTCTAAGGTTGTAAACATGTTTTTGTGACATCTACTTAGCTATTCTATAATAATGTATTTACACCATGAGGGGGGTGACTCTACATTCCCAGTAGCAAGACTGGGTTCTTTAATATACCCAGTATTGGTTGGCTGGGATTACAAGAGCGGCTTTGGTCCGCTATTCTATATAACTATTTGTTTTTAGGTTGCATAGCGTATATATTTGTTTATTAAAAATTGTACAGTAGTGAGTTTAGACTACATCTTTATCATATGCTACCCTACACTACGCATTAAAAATTTAAGGATATTATTACAATGGAGATGTGTGAAGTGTCTACAGAGTATACTATTTTTAAATTTTTCTTCTATTGTGTTTAGCAGTTGATAATTTTACTTTAATTTTTCATTGGTCCAAGAGAGAATATTTTCAAAATCCTACTCCCTTTAGATAACATATAGGGTTAAATGGGTCCTGGAGTGGCTTATCACATTAGGAGAGGGAGATGCTTTCAAAAATAAAATAAGGTTTCAGGTTAGCTTGTTCCACGCTTTTATGATTTTCTTAGGAAATTGTTTTAATTTTATATGTGATTGTATAAGTTTATGGGCGCTCATTTATGTTATCATTATCTACGTGAATGTTTTTGAACACCTATTGTATCATGATTTGTTGGTATTATTTTGAAGTTGTCATGCTAATAACCTCAATAAAAAATTATTTAAAAAAAAAAAAGTCCCTTTATGGGTTAGCCAATAAAGATGGATAAGATATTACATAATGTTACGCTGCGTCTATAAGCAAACCTACATCCCTTATATACAATATTCTTCATTCTAGTGTCTGCCAATAGGATAGATAGGTGTTTTCTTATAATGGTCCAAAACTGAGGATACTGGTCACTGTGAATAGTGACAAATGTAACCTGTGATTGTGATTTACCTAGTGAAAGTCTTCTCTGATGCTTATTCTCTAAGGAGCTCTTTTCTAGGGATGCATTCAACTTCCTTCATGGCATTTAATACAGTTTTTCTATCATATCCCATTTGAGAGAAATCCTCACTTAATCTCCTACATTCTTCTTTATAGTCATTCTCTCTAGAGCAGTTACGTTTCATTCTTATAAACTGCCCTTTTGAAATTGCTCTTGCAGTATTCTTTGGATTACTAATAGAAGAGTGCAGGAGATTATTTTTCACTATAGGCTTACGATATGTTCTGGTTTCAATTATGTTTGTACAGTGATCTGACAATAACGTAATATCAAGGTAATTTATGGTAGTTTTATGCCACTCCATGGTGAATTTAATACCTATTAAATTTAGGTTTAGATATTCCAGAAAAGCGTTAGCTTCAGTTTGGGTTCCTCACCACACAAGTGTCAGGGTACAGGTAAATGACATATATATATATATATATATATATATATATATATATATATAAAAATTAAGCAAGAAAGGCACTCTCCGTGTTAACCACCAAACTTTACTTTAGGTGAACGTTTTCGGTGTTACCACCGTCCTCAGGCCTTACAAAACAACTAGTGAAAAAACAATTTATGTGCTTTACCTGGTACTGATCCTGCTAGTGCGTGTGGCGTCCCTTCAGCGCAACTGCGCATGCGCGAGAGACCTTACAGAGGCCCTAGAGGGTCAAAAAGTCACCAAGGCAAAAATTAAAAACAATATTACATACACAAACAAATAGCATAATCATATGGTTAATCATATGCTGTAACTAATACAAACATCCCAATCATTACTTACGGGGGAGACATCCATAAGCAAAGACCCGTGAGTAATGACATTTGAGATGGGATTACCATTCATAGTGTGATTATTTTTTGGTTTCTAAGCAACCATGTGTAAACAATTCAAGGGCAGATTGAGCTCTTATTAGAGCGTGTTGTGATTTGTGCTGCCCATATTTTCAGATTGGGATGTTTGTATTAGTTACAGCATTAGCGTAGTCAAATATGTGGGATCTTTGTACTGCACTGATTTCTGCTTTAGCAGCGCCATACACATAGCCACAACATCGCATCCCTCAGGATTATATTACAACTAATGCCCATTGAACATCATACAACACTCTATTCAAGTAACATACAATTAGTCTCTTGTAACCTTATGATTATGCTATTTGTTTGTGTATGTAAGATTGTTTTTAATTTTTGCCTTGGTGACTTTTTGACCCTCTAGGGCCTCTGTAAGGTCTCTCGCGCATGCGCAGTTGCGCTGAAGGGACGCCACACGCACTAGCAGGATCAGTACCAGGTAAAGCACATAAATTGTTTTTTCACTAGTTGTTTTGTAAGGTCTGAGGACGGTGGTAACACCGAAAACGTTCACCTAAAGTAAAGTTTGGTGGTTAACACGGAGAGTGCCTTTCTTGCTTCATTTCTATATTACATTATTTAAAGTGCACCCCAGAAGCTGTGTTTGAATAGTGAGTGTGGGATCCATTTGGAATAATATATATATATATATATATATATATATATATATATATATATATATATATATATATATATATATATATATCTATACAGGGAGTGTAGAATTATTAGGCAAGTTGTATTTTTGAGGATTCATTTTATTATTGAACAACAACCATGTTCTCAATGAACCCAAAAAACTCATTAATATCAAAGCTGAATAGTTTTGGAAGTAGTTTTTAGTTTGTTTTTAGTTATAGCTATTTTAGGGGGATATCTGTGTGTGCAGGTGACTATTACTGTGCATAATTATTAGGCAACTTAACAAAAAACAAATATATACCCATTTCAATTATTTATTTTTACCAGTGAAACCAATATAACATCTCAACATTCACAAATATACATTTCTGACAAACAAAAACAAATCAGTGACCAATATAGCCACCTTCTTTGCAAGGACACTCAAAAGCCTGCCATCCATGGATTCTGTCAGTGTTTTGATCTGTTCACCATCAACATTGCGTGCAGCAGCAACCACAGCCTCCCAGACACTGTTCAGAGAGGGGTACTGTTTTCCCTCCTTGTAAATCTCACATTTGATGATGGACCACAGGTTCTCAATGGGGTTCAGATCAGGTGAACAAGGAGGCCATGTCATTAGATTTTCTTCTTTTATACCCTTTCTTGCCAGCCACGCTGTGGAGTACTTGGACGCGTGTGATGGAGCATTGTCCTGCATGAAAATCATGTTTTTCTTGAAGGATGCAGACTTCTTCCTGTACCACTGCTTGAAGAAGGTGTCTTCCAGAAACTGGCAGTAGGACTGGGAGTTGAGCTTGACTCCATCCTCAACCCGAAAAGGCCCCACAAGCTCATCTTTGATGATACCAGCCCAAACCAGTACTCCACCTCCTCCTTGCTGGCGTCTGAGTCGGACTGGAGCTCTCTGCCCTTTACCAATCCAGCCACGGGCCCATCCATCTGGCCCATCAAGACTCACTCTCATTTCATCAGTCCATAAAACCTTAGAAAAATCAGTCTTGAGATATTTCTTGGCCCAGTCTTGATGTTTCAGCTTGTGTGTCTTTTTCAGTGGTGGTCGTCTTTCAGCCTTTCTTACCTTGGCCATGTCTCTGAGTATTGCACACCTTGTGCTTTTGGGCACTCCAGTGATGTTGCAGCTCTGAAATATGGCCAAACTTGTGGCAAGTGGCATCTTGGCAGCTGCACGCTTGACTTTTCTCAGTTCATGGGCAGTTATTTTGCGCCTTGGTTTTTCCACACGCTTCTTGCGACCCTGTTGACTATTTTTAATGAAACGCTTGATTGTTCGATGATCACGCTTCAGAAGCTTTGCAATTTTAAGAGTGCTGCATCCCTCTGCAAGATATCTCACTATTTTTGACTTTTCTGAGCCTGTCAAGTCCTTCTTTTGACCCATTTTGCCAAAGGAAAGGAAGTTGCCTAATAATTATGCACACCTGATATAGGGTGTTGATGTCATTAGACCACACCCCTTATCATTACAGAGATGCACATCACCTAATATGCTTAATTGGTAGTAGGCTTTCGAGCCTATACAGCTTGGAGTAAGACAACACGCATAAAGAGGATGATGTGGTCAAAATACTCATTTGCCTAATAATTCTGCACTCCCTGTATATATATATATATATATATATATATATATATATATATATATATATATATATGTCAATAGGACAGGGATATGTGTTTATGTATGAAACCATATTTTTATCAGATATTACTGAAATAGGGTTGAAATTCTGATGTCAGGATTTGATTCACAAAACTCCCACAAGTTGAATAAACATTCCAGGACTCAATTGCAGACAGGATATATCCAGAGACATTTCTAGCTAGTGTGTGAAAATGATGTCCATACCAGATTTGTAATTTAAAATTTCACTTTGACACTAAAGCATTTGCTCTTTAGTTGGAAGTGCAAAAATCCAGTGCACTCTGTACCCCATGCGGTGAATGAAGACGAAGAGTCTGGAAACTGTCTTTAAGTTAGGAGGAGATTTGGGAAAAAGAGCAGTGGGGGTTAAAGGAATGGCCTTTAACACCTGTCTGAGTGACCCTGTGAACTAAAGACACATTTTAAGATGTAACTTTGAATTACAACAATTTTTTTTTTTTTATTTATGCCTCAGAATTTATTAAATATAGAAATTAGGGAAATTGTCAAATTCTCTATTATTACATGTGTATGTACTAAACTTGGCAGAAACACATATTTTAAATTATACTCTTGGGAACCATTGTTAAAAGACAGCATAGAAATTAATACATGTGTGTGCATATATATAACATATTTTTTCTATTTTTCAGATGCACCATAGAGTAATTCATGCAGGCAGAACTGGTTGGAGATGTAAAACATGCTGAATTTGCATGAATGCCATATCAGGATTTTAAATGCCATTAATTTCAAAATAATTAGCAGTATTAAATTGCTTTAATATAATATAATGTTAGACACATGATATTTCATATCAAAACGATCAGAAAATTCATAAGATATTACCCTATCTAAAACAAATATTGTGAATAATTGTTGTAGAGAGTTATAGTCTAATGAATAACCACTTCATAGAAATAATTAAGTTGTTAAAAATGCTGGTTAAATGCATAGCTGTGTTTATGTCTACTGCCCCCGAGTGGCCAGAATCCAGTAAGACAGTTAAGAGAATTAACTGTTCAAAAGATGGGTTTCCATGGTGAAGATGTTCTGCTCCGTTAAGGGCCAATCCGAGACAAGGTTTCCGTTTGGGCGTTTCCAATCTTACCTATGATGGAAACCTTATATAAGTAATGCAAGAGGGAGAGAGAGAGAGATTGTGCTAAGCTGATATAACTGGTGTGCTGGGCGTGAGATACCCATTTTTACTTTGGCAAAGCTAATCTACCTTTTCTCATTGATTGCAATATATACTTATTGGTGATTCTGAGGTGAGAAATTCCTATTAAGGAATATTGGATATCGATTGGTGTTTATCCTGGTAACGTATTCAAGATTATTGGTAGATTGGAGAGAGCAAATTGTGCTTTTAAATTGTATTGCATAACCTTAAATAGTTCTTAGCTTGCCTGTTTGTATGCAAATATTTAAAGTAAACATTTATTATTGCTGTATGTAGCAGATTTAAAGAAATAGTTTGTATTTCAAGTTAACATTTCATAGCCTGTGTACTGTTAAACCAATCCTAAATTTTAAATTGTTCATATGTGCAAATATATAATTATAAGTCAGAATTGGATTTTTGCATAAATAATATATACAATTTCTGATGTTTTAAAATAGAATTGTGTTAGAGAAAGCGTGAGTAAATAGCTGAGTATTTTACTTAGAATCCCATTGTGCAAATTGAATGAAAAGCTATTTGTAAATAAGGCTGGTTTTAAAAGGTAAACTTTTATGAGCTTTGTAAGAAGTATAGCATATCTTAATAGCTTTGAAAATGTGTAAAATATTGTTTCATGTCCTAGTATTACAAATATATTCCAATATGCTCATAGATATTAACTAAATAAAAAGAATTCAGATATTTATATTTATTTTATGGTTTCTAGTAGATGCATATTGATTGAGGGTTTATTTTAAAGGAAAATTATTTGAATATATTGTATTATAACCCTGCCATAGACTAATATATTATTTGGAGAGCACTACTGAAAATTCTTATTAATATACTGACACAAGGATCAGTTCTTTTGTAAAATCTAAATCTTTTGTAAAAGACTATTGATGACCGAAAGGGATTTCTATCTCCAAAGATGTGTGTGACGCCTCTCACCAATCTAAAAATAGGTTGGCGTAGGAAGATGCAAATTTTGCCGCCCATGGCAGTCCCACATCTCTTGAGATAGAAAGTGCCCTCAAATTCAAAAAAAGTTATGTTCAAGAAGATATTGAACAATACCAGCAAAAAAGTTTATCTGTTTAGAGTCAAATTTAGTAGCAGAAGACAAAAAAATACTTTACAGCACAGAGACCCCAGCAATGGGGATTAAAAGAATACAGGGAAACCACTTCTATGGCTTTCCAGCTGTGAGCTTCATCCCAGTGAAAATCAGTGAGCAAATTCAGAATATGTTTTGTATCTCTGAGGTAGCTCCACAGCTGGCCAACCATAGGCTGCAACACACTATCCACCCACTCGAGTGGTTCTAATACAGAATCAATCCCAGAGACAATGGACCTCCCTCTGATATTCTCAAGTGATTTGTGCACCTTAGGGAAAAGGTGAAAGGCTGGAGTTTTAGGATGCTGTACACATAAAAGACTCAGCTGTCTTCTTGTCAATATAGCCCTTTTCTACCCCTGCATCCACTAATGACTGTATCTGATGACTGTATTTGTAGTTGTATAGCAGGTGTGAGGTTACTAGGGATCTTATTATAAGTGGAAGTTTCATCCTCTTTTTTCGAGAATAACAGTGGTCCCTCCCTTATCAGATTTTCTTATGACAAGATGAGCATTGTTTTTAAGTTCATCAATAGCTTCCCTCTGTGTTTTAGTGAGATTTTGCTTATGGGGTATGTCTTATTTATGTAATTTAGTAAGTTCACCCTCAACACATTTGTGAAACATTTCCAATACACCTCCTCTACTCTTAATTGGATAAAACCGAGATTTAATAGCCATACTATGTGTTAGGGGTTGTGTATCGGAATGTTCATTCACAGTTGTTGTGCTCTCATCCAATGTGATCAGATCTTCCATATCTTCTACACTACATATCTCATCAAATCTTAGTTCAGTAGGTCAGATACAAAATATCTTCTGAATTTGCTCAGTGATTTTCACCAGGATGAAGCTCACAGCTGGATAGCCATAGATGTGGTTTTCCTGTATTCCTCTATTCCCCATTGCTGGGGTCTCTGTGCTATAAAGTATTTTTTGTCTTCTGCTACTAAATTTGACTCTAAACAGATAACCTTTTTTGTTGGTATTGTTCAATATCTTCTTGAACATAACTTTTTTGAGTTCAAGGGTACTTTCTATCTCCAGAGATGCAGGACTGCCATGGGCGCCAAATTTGCGTCCTCCTACGCCAACCTATTTTTAGGTTGGTGGGAGGCATCACACATCTTTGGAGATAGAAATCTCTGTCAATCATCAATAGTTTTTTACAAAAGATTTATTGATGACCTGATCCATATGTGGCGAGAAACCCAAACTGAAGTTAATGCTTTTCTGGAATATCAGAACCTAAATGTAATAGGTATTAAATTCACCATGGAGTGGCATAAAACTATCAAAAATTACCTTGATCACTGTACAATTAAAATTGAAACCAGAACATATTGTGAGCCTATAGCAAAAAATAATCTCCTGCACTCTTCTAGTAGTCATCCAAAGAATACTGCAAGAGTGATTGCAAAAGGGCAGTTTATAAGAATCAAGCGTAACTGCTCTAGAGAGAATAACTATAGAGAAGAATGTAGGAGATTAAGTGAGGATCTCTCTCAAAGGGGATATGGTAGAAAAACTTTATTAAATGCCATAAAGGAAGTTGAATGCATCCCTAGAAAAGAGCTCCTTAGAGAGCAAGCATCAAAGAAAAGACTTTCACTAGGAAAATCACAATAACAGGTTACATTTGTCATTAGTCACAGTGACCAGTATCCTCAGATTTGCACCATTATAAGAAAACACCTATCTATCCTATTGACAGACACTAGAATGAAGAATATTGTAGATAAGGGATGTAGGTCTCCTATAGATGCAGCATAACATTAGGTAATATCTTATCCCCCACAGTCCTTCCGAAAAAGACACTGGTAGCAGTTGGCTAACCCATAAAGAGACTTTTAACATTGATTTGAAATATGTATGTAAATTTCTATTTAGACTTTAGGCTTTATACTTAGGAATGCCTTATATAGCCCACATTGGTTTTCTTTTCACTATATCAAATAAAGCTGTTGTTTTGAGCTGCACTAGTATTTTCTTTGGATTGCTGCATGCTGAACTCAACTATTGGGCTCATCCAATATGCAGCCGAGATGCAGACCTTAGACCTGGAAGTACAGGGCTGGAGTTTGTACACAAGGAATAACAGAAGAAAGCTTGGTAGGATCCTAACAGCACAGACAGTGCACATCACCTCATTTAGGTTTGTCTAACTAGACTACGGATTACCACCTAAAGCTGTATCGGAAGTGGATTTCTACTTTATTCAAAACATAAAAAATAGAAAAGTGGTATGAGGTATGACCAAAAAGACCAGGAACAAAGCACCCTCCTTAAATAAATAACAACAAATATATATTATACCAAATAGAAAAGTTTATATGACTTAAATAATAAATACAATTATAGAATATACATATACAGAAATACACATAAGGCACAGAGACACACATAAAAGGCAACACATAGGCCCCTCATTCAGCTCAAAAATGACAAAGCCGGCAATAGAAAAAAATGTCCAATACTAGGTGTATTACTAAAAAGTACAAAATGTTTAACTGGGCTACTTAACTGCTACAGTTGTAAATCCATGTAAGAGAGCTTTAGTTGCTAGGTCAATGATGAATTCACCAGTGCTAGTTAATAGCAATGAAAGTTAGTTGCAGTTTCCGACATACAAAACATCACAAGTAACAAGTAGCAAACCAGTCATGAAAAATTAAGCCAGTCACGTAGTATTCAAGCTTAAGTGCTCAAGCAGACATGAACTACAAAAGCATGCAGCTTCACTATGAGAGCGAGTATAACAATCCGCTATAACCCTGTGTGGGGTATCCACATGAGTGGTAAAGTAAGGGAGAGGTTTTAATTACCACATTGGCATCCATAGATGTCCAGGAGACTCAAATACCTCTCCCTCAGTATTGAACAGTCAGATGATGCAGGCCTCACTCACTACTCCTCCGCACAGGGACAACTTAGATAGCGGAATTGCAAGATTGCAATAACAGGTTGGGGGATCCCACTGTTGCAGTGCTGCACACTGATGTGTCCTTCTGCGCATTTCACTCCGTAATAGCTAACAGCACAGACAGTGCACATCACCTCATGGAGGTTTGTCTAACTAGACTACGGATTACCACCTAAAGCTGTATCGGAAGTGGATTTCTACTTTAACTCTATTTTTTATGCATGTATTGCACGTTGCTATTTTTTACTTTGCATACCCATTACACTACTCCATGTTGAGGCTGGATTAGTGCTGACACACTCAGTTGCTGTAGATGAACTTTCCACCCAAGACAACCAAGAAAAATAATATGTGAATCATATTCTGCGTATAAGTAGGATATAAGTGGGTGTAGGGGAATAACCATAGGTAGCCAGATAGCAGTATCATCTATACATAATAGCTAGTTAATAGCATCATAAAAGGTTAGCTCACTGTGACTCAAAATATCAGAGGAGTAAATACAACAGCGGTACAGTAGTACTGCCTTAAGCCTATCTGCTATGGTAGGTGAGATCCACAGAGAAAAGAAAGTTATCAAGCATTATAGAGATAGATTTACACATTGAAGTCCGATGTTCTGCAATCCTCATCCATGGCTAAGAGTAAATATATACAATGCTATAATAGGCATGCATTACCAGGCAAATTATAAGCAGTATCTCTTAAAGGTCAGCGGGTCTAGCCTAGAGTCCAAGAGTTGTGGAGTAGCTTGCAGAGAGAAAGAGGTAGCAGTGGCACTATAGCCAACCCATGTGACCAGGTAATTAATGGCTTGGGGATAAAGTAACTTACAGGTAAACATATGTCAATCCTTGCAGTTCAACATCATGCAGGCAAAAATAAAAATGGTTCAGAGTATACGAAAAGAAACAGAACTGTTTTTTTTTTTATTCGGTTAGATCCGCCGATGTATGCACTAGGCAAACTCGGTACAATGACAGCATATGGTTTAGCCTACTCTGGATTTAACCAATGTCTGTTCTGTTTGTGGGTGCATAGTGCTGTGTGCAAGAGATGAAATCCCCCTCATCTTCTCTCCCGCCTTCAGCATACTCACATGAGAAGTGGATGTAATCTCTGCATAGCCCCCTTGATATAACAAAGGCTTGGTTGTAATTAATGCCTGTCTCTGGCTAAAGTCCTTCTCCCACATGGCAGCACCAAGTATCCTGGTATAAATGTTCCCCTCATAATTGTTAGCCAGGAGAAGGTGACTCATGTCCAGTCCAAAAGTGATGTCTGTCTTTTTCGTGCTATTTTTGAATCGCTGTGCAAAAAGTAAGGGGTTCTGCGACATGGGGGTTTTGGACAGTGCAGCCGCCTCCTTTTGAGCTGGATTAATTTCATCCTCAGGCTGGATCAATGTGAAGTATCGGGATGAGGTCATAGTTAGCTATATGTTATTATGTAGGGATTGGAGGTTTTTGGAAGCTCTCTCATCTCCCTGTTTGTTTAGCCGTTGTCTGTTTTCATCTTGTTTGAAGGGTAAATGGATTTGACAGTGATTTAAAGGTATATAGTCTATGATCAGGTTCTAGGCTGGGAAAAGCTCAAAGGTTTATAGGTATGTGTGTAAATGTGTGTAAATAAGCCAAAATCATGGTATAAAACTAAGCAGAAAGTTAGTGTCATGGTATAACCCCAAATACTCACAGAAAGAGAACCATTGTACCTGTTGCTACCAGCACTGAGAAGGGATTGGTTCAATCTGCCTTGCCCTGTGCCAGATCTGCCTCCTTGGTCTGTTTACCCATCATGCCAGCGACTTAACTTGAGGTCTCTCTCTTGTCATCCTTGCCTACCTTTTTGTTATCTGCTGTGTATCTGCCCATATTGCTATTAATACAGTCCGCAGGTTTGAGGCCTACAGCACAATAATATACAGAAAGGAATGTGAGCACCACCAATATATGTGAAGTACTGCAAACTAGCAAAACTTCTAGTGAAACTCCTAGGTGCACCCCCTTACAAAAGATTTATACTTTCCATTGGCTCTCATCCTGCTGGGCTGCTCCCATACTAGGGTCTTCCCCTATAAAACTCTTCAGCTCACTCACACAAATTGCTTGGAAATTTGCTATGTATATCTTCACTTCCGGATTCCCCAGTACCTGTGTTGTTATCTGAATCCCTGACCTCTGCCTGTTTTCTTTGTACTTCTGCTTTCTCCTTTTGTCTTGAAGCATTGTTCGGACTGTTTTCTGTGTATGATTCCTGGCTTGAGGTTTGGAATTTGGTTTTTCCTGCTCCCTTTGTATCAAAGCTTGTATGGGTTGATCATAAGTGTATTACCTATCTTGCTACCGTAGACTTTCCTCTGCCTTACTCCTTTACTTCTGCACAATGGGGCCATCACCCAACACCATAGGTGGCAATCACCTTAGCCTGGGGCTTCTAAGTCTCTTGATCTAAATAAAACAACTACTGCTCTATTGGTGGATAGTGCTCTTCTCTCATAAACATTAAAAAGACAGTGTACTTTCATTTTTCTCCCCTTTAATATGTTCCCAATGATTTATTTTACCTGCTATGAAACTATTTACAGACTGCTTCTTTACCTTTCATTTTGTCATTTGAAGCAGTTGATTTTGTTTATTGTATCCCTATCTATACTGAAAATGTCAATAAATTAATTACTTTTTTATAGAAAAACTAGAGGGTTTACATGAAATCTTGCTCATAGCGGTGCTGTGATAAAGGGATATAAAAATTTTTCATTTACATTCGGCTAGATTACGATTTGTGCGTTAGGCTTAAAAAGCAGCGTTGGCCGGTCCTAACGCTGCTTTTTAACGCCCGCTGGTATTACGAGTCTTGCAGGTACAGGTGTACCGCTCACTTTTTTGGCCAGACTTTGAAATACCGCAAATCCACTTTTGTAAATTGCGTATCCTCTTTTTTCAATGGGACTTGCATAGCACCGGGACTACGAGTCTGCCAAAAAGTGAGCGGTAGACTCTCTCCTGTCAAGACTGGTACCATATATTAAAGTCAGTAGTTAAGAGTTTTACACTACAATGCCGTAGCATAAAACTCTTAACTAAAGTGCTAAAAAGTACACTAACACCCATAAACTACCTATTAACCCCTAAACTGAGGCCCTCCCACATCACAAACACTAAAATAATTTTTTTAACCCCTAATCTGCCGAACCGGACATCGCCGCCACTATAATAAATATATTAACCCCTAAACCGCCACACTCCCGCCTTGCAAACATTAGTTAAATATTATTAACCCCTATTCTGCCATCCCTAACATCGCCAACACCTACCTACATTTATTAACCCCTAATCTGCCGCCCCCAACGTCGCCGCCACTATACTAAAGTTATTAACCCCTAAATCTAAGTCTAACCCTAACCCCCCAACTTAAATATAATTAAAAGAAATCAAAATAAAAAATTCTATCATTAACTAAATTATTCCTATTTAAAACTAAATACTTACCTGTAAAATAAACCCTAAGCTAGCTACAATATAACTAATAGTTACATTGTATCTAGCATAGGGTTTATTTTTATTTTACAGGCAAGTTTGTATTTATTTTAACTAGGTACAATAGTTACTAAATAGTTATTAACTATTTACTAGCTACCTAGCTAAAATAAATACAAAAGTACCTCTAAAATAAAACCTAACCTAAGTTACACTAACACCTAACAATACACTATAATTAAATTATTTCCCTAAATGAAATACAATTAAATACAATTAAATAAAATTAGCTAAAGTACAAAAAACCCCCCACTAACTTACAGAAAATAATAAACAAATTACAAGATTTTTAAACTAATTACACCTAATCTAATCCCCTTAACAAAAAAAAAAAAAATAATAATAAAAAAAAAAAAAAGCCCTACCCTACACTAAATTACAAATAGCCCTTAAAAAGGCCTTTTGCTGGGCATTGCCCCAAAGTAATCAGCTCTTTTACCTGTAAAAAAAATTACAAATCCCCCCAACATTAAAACCCACCACCCACACAACCAACTCTACTCTAAAACCCACCCAATACACTAACCCCTTGAAGATCACCTTACCGGGAGAAGTTTTCTTCCAACCTGGCCAAAGTCCTCAACGAAGCCGGGAGAAGTCTTCATCCAAGCTGGGCAAAGGGGTTCTCCAGACGGGCCGAAGTCTTCATCCAGATGGCATCTTCTATCTTCATCCATCCGGCGCGGAGCGGGTCCATCTTCAAGACATCAGGCACCGAGCATCCTCTTCATCCGACGGCTAACACTTCAGCTAACTGTTCCAATCAGCCAATAGAATGCAAGCTCAATCCTATTGGCTGATTGGATCAGCGGTTGATTGCATCAGCCAATAGGATTTTTTCTACCTTAATTCCGATTGGCTGATAGAATTCTATCAGCCAATCGGAATTGAAGGGACATCATCTTGGATGATGTCATTTAAAGGAACCTTCATTCAGTGTTAGCCGTCGGATGAAGAGGATGCTCCGCGTCGGATGTCTTGAAGATGGACCCACTCCACGCCGTATAGATGAAGATAGAAGATGCATTTTGTTCTACGCTCACTTTTTTTCTGTTAACGCCGGGTTTGTAAAAACCCATAATAGCAGTGCTGTCTGTAAGTGAGCATTGAGCATAAACTGCTCGTTAGCACCACATAGCCTCTAATGCAAAACTCGTAATCTAGGTGATTGTTTTTTCCTTTTTCCATGTATTTTTTTTTTATTAAACAGTGAGAAATAAGATAAGGGAGGCATTTTGAAAATAATTAGACAAATAAGCTAACAAAGTCTGTTCTCCATATACACTTAGCCCGGTTTATTGGGTTGTGTTTTCAATTTGCAGAAACCGCTATGTCACATACAAAAATAAACCTAAAGGAACAATTTCTTATTTTATACTCTGCTGCTGGTATTACAAGTCACTGGCAACAAATTAAGGGTAAACCAAATTTTGCAATGTCCCTTCAAGCAAAAAGGAATTGATTTTTAGCTCAGAAACACATTTTGCTTTCTTTCTTCAAATAAACTAAAATAGTTTTTAATTACTCTCATTTAACCCCTTTGGCCAAATTGATGTACCATTACATCACAAAAACACTGGTTCTTAAGGACCCGAGTGACGTAATGGTATGTCCTTCCTTTTTGGCCGCTTCACAGGAGATCCCCCACGGTTCCTCACCCACCGGCAGCCCCAAAACTTGCCTTGCAACTGAGGCAGATGGGGAAGGGAAGGGATTGACGGACAGACCCTAAAGCAGAAACAAAATTTGGAAGGGAGAAGCTGCACTACTTGGGGGGATCAGTGGGTCGAAGGGTTGAGGAATGATTCCCTACAATGCAGAAACAAAAAAAATTTAAAAATAAAAAAAAAGGCCAGACGGGTTTACTAACCTCTACTATAAACAGTTTAGACAAATACTAACACCACATCTAGCTAAAATGTTTAATACACTAGATCAGGAATGACACTTCTCCCCACAGCAATTGGAAGCCCATGTTTCAGTTATCCATATGCAGGGTAAATCAGCAAATAGTCCGAGCAATTATTGCCAGATAGCGCTACTAAACGGCGATATAAACATTTTTGCAAAAATTATAGCCAGAAGACTAAATTCCATTATGCCCTCCATAATTCATGTTGACCAAGCTGGTTTTGTGCCACGCAGGGAGACCAGAGACATCACTATCAGAGCTTTACGCCTGATAGAATATGCTCAAACAACTAACCAACCCATGGTCCTGCTCTCTACTGATGCAGACAAAGCCTTTGATAGGCTGAATTCAGTTTTCTTAATAAGAACGCTGCACTTTTTCGGTCTTGGGGGGTAAATGATCAAAAAAATATTCCATCTTTACTCCACGCCCACAGCTAGAGTAAGAGTGAATGGAGTTTTGTCCCAGTCTTAAAATAGGACCGAACAAATTCAAAATATCAATGTTTGCAGATGATGTGTTATTGACAATCTCAACCCCAATTGATTCCTTACCCCCTATTAGAGGAATTTAATAACTTCGGTAACCTATCTAACTTCTCAATCAATAAACAGAAATCCGAAGTCCTTAATATAACCCAGCCAGGGAAAGTATTTAAACGTCTCCAGAAAATCTGCCCATACAAAACACATTCTGGTAAACTAAAATATCTAGGCATACAATTAACTCCCAGGATTTCACAACTTTATGACAATAATTATAAAACCCTACTCACTTCTATCCAGCATACTTTGCTTACATGGCAGGACAGACCACTCTCTTGATGGGGAAGAATGCAATCCATTAAGATCACTATACTCCCTACAATACTTTATATACTCCAGACTATACCAATTTCGCTCCCTAAATCCTATCTCCTGCAACTGCAAAACTGTATCAATACCTTCATATGGGGTAAAACACGCCCACATAAAAATGCAGCAACCATGTATAGATTGCTTGCAGGGGGAGGATTGGGAGTCCCTAAACTTGAGTCCTCCTATAGAGCTATAATACTACAACAGATATTAGACTGGCATAGCAAAAAAGAGGACAAGGTTTGGATTTCCTTGGATTCACAGATTTTAAAATCCCTGGTGCTTTATGCTGGATGCCTAAAAACATACGACCCACATTATGTTATAACTCCCAACTATACAGACATATATTTGGTAACTGGGATCACTTGGTTTTGACCACACCAAAAATGTCCACTCCTTATTCCCCACTGACCCCAATATCTCATAATATGGAGTTTAAGGGATTATATGAATCAATGGGGAAAACAGTGGTAACTTGGGAAATCCCCTATACAGTCCCAATCATTGAAACTTTAGAGCAGGGGAAATTAAAACCACAGACAAACCTCCACAATGTATTAAACAGGGCATTTACCTCTTGGCCCAAACATTCACAATTGAACCACTTCCTACAACACAACCACCTTAAGCTAAATCTCACTAGAAACTCAACACCCTTCGAACACTTGTGCCTTTTGGCTACATTACCCAGGGGATCCCTCTCAATATTCAAAAGAATACTAGACATGGCAAGTCAAACTCCACTTCCCCTCTATACAACACAATGGCAACGGGAGATAGATACACAACTAGATGAAACTGACTGGACTAACATACATCAAAACACTTGCAGATCCTCCACGTCTGCTCTTTTTCTAGAATTAAATTTTAAAGTACTCCTCCGCTGGTACTTGACACCTGTTAGGCTCCACAAAATCTACCCCCTCTCCTCCCCATTGTGCTATAGAGGATGCAAAGACAGGAGCACCATGATCCACATGAGATGGAAATGTTCCAAACTCTCTGCTTTTTGGAAAGCGATAGAACAAACACTGAAAATATTACTCGGACAGGACTTCACTTTAACACATGAATTTGTGTTACTGAATAAAAACAATAACTGTAGATGCAGAATACATTCCCTTCTCACACAGATGTGCCTAAATAATGCAAAACTCTTAATAGCACAACATTGGAAGTCTACATTTATACTCACACACCATTTGTGGAAGGAAAAAATGAATGAAACCCTCCTGTTAGAACAATATGGCTTTTATAAATGGAATAAACTCCACCTATTTCTAGAGGCATAGTTTTACCTAGAATCCCTATATAAAACAAGCCTCAACCAAGACCCGCCGACCTGAGAGACCAATACTGGCAGATACGGATAGTAAATACTAAGTAACCATAGCCTTCATTTAGAATGGAAATCATTACCTCACCACATGCATTATATTTTTATTTTTAAGTTTTTGAATCTATTTATCTCATGAGACAATTATCCTGTCTCGTGGAAAGCATTGTTTGATATTTTATTGTTTAATATTGTTAAAAGGTTCAAGTATTTGTACAAAAATGACAGGGTTTTTGTATGTGCAACTGTCATTCACCTGTGTCAATTGCATTATCATATCTCTTATTTTCCAATGTTGCCTGACATGTATTTCTTTGATGATGATGATCACTTCAAATTTATTCTGTGTTTGAGCAACGTCAAATGTTTTGTATGACATGTTGTAAGCCAAGGCTCTCTTCAATAAAAAAAAGAATATAAAAAATAAATATAAAAAGCCCTAAATGCATACTGGCACACTGTCTGCCAGTACCTAAGATGGTGGTGAGGAGTGTGGGTGAGGGTCAGGGAGGTGAAAAGTGTCAGGTGGGAGGGTAATATTTACACTAGAGCAAATATTAACCTTGCAAGCTACCTAATTAACCCCTTCAATGCCTGGAGTATTAGAAGTGTGTTGCGCAGATGCAATTAGCAGCCTTCTAATTAACAAAAAGCAATGGCAAAACCATGCATATCTGCTATTTCTGAAAAAAAAAAGGCCCCAGATATGCTTTTACAATCATTTGTGTCATGGTTGCACAAGCAGTATGTACATAATTTCAGTGAGAACCCCAAAGTTTTTTAAAAAGTTAACATTTTTTATATGATCGCATTTGGCTGCGAAATGTTGGCATGACATATATAAAAATGGGCCTAGATTAATGCCTTGGGTTCTCTACTTCAAACAAATGTATATTATTGACAGGTAAATAAAAAAGAGCAAGGATTTATTTTTGTTCAAATAGAGTGATAACAAAAATGCTAAAATTTCCAATACTGAAGGGGCTAAATGCAAAAGGAAAAAAGTACCTTTAATGTCCCTTTACATGTTTTGGTTCACCAATGTCTAAATAATAATAACATTTTTAACCTTGTTAGGTGTTTTCAGGGGGGGGAGAGTGTCAGTCAGTGTTTGGCCTGGAGCACACCATATCAGCTGGAAATTACTGGATTATTTCATAACAAGATATCCCAGAGAACAGAAATCAGACCACGCAGCAATCAGTCTAATATCTGCTCTGTTAATTGAAAGATGAACAAAACTTCTTATAGGCAGTGATTACAGCATATAGGGTTAACATGATGACACGTTCATGACCGCGTCATTTTACATAGTATTTGTCAGGAAAGAAATAAGCTCATTATTATAATTAGGTAAAATAGAGTTTTGAGAAGCAGTGTTTCTTATAACCATAATAAAGGTTCATCTAGGCCCACAGCAAGGCCGTTTGGGCATCTTATAGAGATAATAGCTTCCAGGTGCATCGCCAGGAACATTTACAAGGCCAATATAGCTATACAAAGACTCATAACATCTACATCTTTCCCACTACATAATGAATTGCTATAATACATGTGTCTTAGACAAGATGGATGCCTAAGACATAATGGCAACTAAAACATCAGTAAGGCTAACATTTCCTAACATACCACTCTTTTATTCTAACAGAATAACATAAAATAGAAATGCACAGAAAATGAGTAAATCCTTTAACAACAATATAAGCCTAACACTTTGGTATAATATGAATCTATGTGAGAATACTGTAGAGAACTGTATTCACATTTACTGCTATAATTTTATAGGCCAATAGGGCACAATTTGTCACAGCACATAGGTGCGGCCTCTCCAATACTCTCCGTCTACCTCCCAGCATCCTCACAAAGACCGCTGCTCCATAGCCTGTCCGCCTGCTCTGAGCAGTCAGACAGACATCGCTGGAAATCAACCCGATCGAGTACAATAGGGTTGATTGACACCCCCTGCTGGTGGCCGATTGGCTGTGAGTCAGCAGGGGGCGGCGTTGCACCGTATTGCTCGCCGTATTCAGCGAGGTCTGGCGGACCTGATCCGCACTGTCGGATCAGGTCCGCCAGACTTTCATTAATAGGGGCCATAGTCTTTATGTTCTGAAGACACACATCCTAGGAAACAGTCATAGATTATCCAGAGTCCAGTTCTGGGGCTGGTACCAGCATGCAAAGCAAAGAATGGATCCAAAGATTAGTTCAGCAACTTTTACTGCAGTATGGTGGTTAAAAGAAACATGACAAAAAGGTCTTTTATCTTCATTTTTCTCTTCTTCACCTAGGCACCAGGCATTTCTTTTGTTTAAAAGGTTTACTTGCATTCAGTCTTCAATCTTTTGGAGAGTGCACTATGGAATTTTATCTGTACAGATTTTACCTAAATATGAAAAACTCAAAAATAATTCAGTAAGGCCTAGATTTGGAGTTCGGCGGTAAAAGGGCTGTTAACGCTCCGCGGGCTTTTTTCTGGCCGCACCATAAAATTAACTCTGGTATCGAGAGTTCAAACAAATGCTGCGTTAGGCTCCAAAAAAGGAGCGTAGAGCATTTTTACCGCAAATGCAACTCTCGATACCAGAGTTGCTTACGGACGCGGCCGGCCTCAAAAACGTGCTCGTGCACGATTCCCCCATAGGAAACAATGGGGCTGTTTGAGCTGAAAAAAAACCTAACACCTGCAAAAAAGCAGCGTTCAGCTCCTAACGCAGCCCCATTGTTTCCTATGGGGAAACACTTCCTACGTCTGCACCTAACACCCTAACATGTACCCCGAGTCTAAACACCCCTAGCCTTACACTTATTAACCCCTAATCTGCCACCCCCGCTATCGCTGACCCCTGCATATTATTATTAACCCCTAATCTGCCGCTCCGTAAACCGCCGCCACCTACGTTATCCCTATGTACCCCTAATCTGCTACCCCTAACACCGCCGACCCCTATATTATATTTATTAACCCCTAACCTGCCCCCCACAACGTCGCCGACACCTGCCTACACTTATTAACCCCTAATCTGCCGAGCGGACCGGAGCGCTACTATAATAAAGTTATTAACCCCTAATCCGCCTCACTAACCCTATCATAAATAGTATTAACCCCTAATCTGCCCTCCCTAACATCGCCGACACCTAACTTCAATTATTAACCCCTAATCTTCCGATCGGAGCTCACCGCTATTCTAATAAATGGATTAACCCCTAAAGCTAAGTCTAACCCTAACACTAACACCCCCCTAAGTTAAATATAATATTTATCTAACGAAATAAATTAACTCTTATTAAATAACTTATTCCTATTTAAAGCTAAATACTTACCTGTAAAATAAATCCTAATATAGCTACAATATAAATTATAATTATATTATAGCTATTTTAGGATTAATATTTATTTTACAGGCAACTTTGTAATTATTTTAACCAGGTACAATAGCTATTAAATAGTTAAGAACTATTTAATAGTTACCTAGTTAAAATAATAACAAATTTACCTGTAAAATAAATCCTAACCTAAGTTATAATTAAACCTAACACTACCCTATCAATAAAATAATTAAATAAACTACCTACAATTACCTACAATTAACCTAACACTACACTATCAATAAATTAATTAAACACAATTCCTACAAATAAATACAATTAAATAAACTAGCTAAAGTACAAAAAATAAAAAAGAACTAAGTTACAGAAAATAAAAAAATATTTACAAACATAAGAAAAATATTACAACAATTTTAAACTAATTACACCTACTCTAAGCCCCCTAATAAAATAACAAAGCCCCCCAAAATAAAAAATTCCCTACCCTATTCTAAATTAAAAAAGTTACAAGCTCTTTTACCTTACCAGCCCTGAACAGGGCCCTTTGCGGGGCATGCCCCAAGAATTTCAGCTCTTTTGCCTGTAAAAAAAAACATACAATACCCCCCCCCAACATTACAACCCACCCCCCACATACCCCTAATCTAACCCAAACCCCCTTAAATAAACCTAACACTAAGCCCCTGAAGATCTTCCTACCTTGTCTTCACCATCCAGGTATCACCGATCCGTCCTGGCTCCAAGATCTTCATCCAACCCAAGCGGGGGTTGGCGATCCATAATCCGGTCCAGAAGAGGCTCCAAAGTCTTCCTCCTATCCGGCAAGAAGAGGACATCCGGACCGGCAAACATCTTCTCCAAGCGGCATCTTCGATCTTCTTCCATCCGGAGCGAAGCGGCAGGATCCTGAAGACCTCCAGCGCGGAACATCCATCCGGACCGACGACTGAACGACGAATGACTGTTCCTTTAAGGGACGTCATCCAAGATGGCGTCCCTCGAATTCCGATTGGCTGATAGGATTCTATCAGCCAATCGGAATTAAGGTAGGAATTTTCTGATTGGCTGATGGAATCAGCCAATCAGAATCTAGTTCAATCCGATTGGCCGATCCAATCAGCCAATCAGATTGAGCTCGCATTCTATTGGCTGATCGGAACAGCCAATAGAATGCGAGCTCAATCTGATTGGCTGATTGGATCAGCCAATCGGATTGAACTTGATTCTGATTGGCTGATTCCATCAGCCAATCAGAAAATTCCTACCTTAATTCCGATTGGCTGATAGAATCCTATCAGCCAATCGGAATTCGAGGGACGCCATCTTGGATGACGTCCCTTAAAGGAACAGTCATTCGTCGTTCAGTCGTCGGTCCGGATGGATGTTCCGCGCTGGATGTCTTCAGGATCCTGCCGCTTCGCTCCGGATGGAAGAAGATCGAAGATGCCGCTTGGAGAAGATGTTTGCCGGTCCGGATGTCCTCTTCTTGCCGGATAGGAGGAAGACTTTGGAGCCTCTTCTGGACCGGATTATGGATCGCCAACCCCCGCTTGGGTTGGATGAAGATCTTGGAGCCAGGACGGATCGGTGATACCTGGATGGTGAAGACAAGGTAGGAAGATCTTCAGGGGCTTAGTGTTAGGTTTATTTAAGGGGGGTTTGGGTTAGATTAGGGGTATGTGGGTGGTGGGTTGTAATGTTGGGGGGGGGGGTATTGTATGTTTTTTTTTACAGGCAAAAGAGCTGAAATTCTTGGGGCATGCCCCGCAAAGGGCCCTGTTCAGGGCTGGTAAGGTAAAAGAGCTTGTAACTTTTTTAATTTAGAATAGGGTAGGGAATTTTTTATTTTGGGGGGCTTTGTTATTTTATTAGGGGGCTTAGAGTAGGTGTAATTAGTTTAAAATTGTTGTAATATTTTTCTTATGTTTGTAAATATTTTTTTATTTTCTGTAACTTAGTTCTTTTTTATTTTTTGTACTTTAGCTAGTTTATTTAATTGTATTTATTTGTAGGAATTGTGTTTAATTAATTTATTGATAGTGTAGTGTTAGGTTAATTGTAGGTAATTGTAGGTAGTTTATTTAATTATTTTATTGATAGGGTAGTGTTAGGTTTAATTGTAACTTAGGTTAGGATTTATTTTACAGGTAAATTTGTTATTATTTTAACTAGGTAACTATTAAATAGTTCTTAACTATTTAATAGCTATTGTACCTGGTTAAAATAATTACAAAGGTGCCTGTAAAATAAATATTAATCCTAAAATAGCTACAATATAATTATAATTTATATTGTAGCTGTATTAGGATTTATTTTACAGGTAAGTATTTAGCTTTAAATAGGAATAATTTATTTAATAAGAGTTAATTAATTTCGTTAGATTTAAATTATATTTAACTTAGGGGGGTGTTAGTGTTAGGGTTAGACTTAGCTTTAGGGGTTAATACATTTATTAGAATAGCGGTGAGCTCCGGTCGGCAGATTAGGGGTTAATAATTGAAGTTAGGTGTCGGCGATGTTAGGGAGGGCAGATTAGGGGTTAATACTATTTATGATAGGGTTAGTGAGGCGGATTAGGGGTTAATACATTTATTATAGTAGCGCTCAGGTCCGCTCGGCAGATTAGGGGTTAATAAGTGTAGGCAGGTGTCGGCGACGTTGAGGGGGGCAGATTGGGGGTTAATAAATATAATATAGGGGTCGGCGATGTTAGGGGCAGCAGATTAGGGGTACATAGGGATAACGTAGGTGGCGGCGATTTGCGGTCGGAAGATTAGGGGTTAATTATTTTAAGTAGCTGGCGGCGACGTTGTGGGGGGCAAGTTAGGGGTTAATAAATGTAATACAGGGGTCGGCGGGGTTAGGGGCAGCAGATTAGGGGTACATAAATATAACGTAGGTGGCGGTCGGCAGATTAGGGGTTAAAATTTTTAATCGAGTGGCGGCGGTGTGGGGGGACCTCGGTTTAGGGGTACATAGGTAGTTTATGGGTGTTAGTGTACTTTAGGGTACAGTAGTTAAGAGCTTTATGAACCGGCGTTAGCCAGAAAGCTCTTAACTCCTGCTATTTTCAGGCGGCTGGAGTTTTGTCGTTAGAGCTCTAACGCTCACTTCAGAAACGACTCTAAATACCAGCGTTAGAAAGATCCCATTGAAAATATAGGCTACGCAAATGGCGTAGGGGGATCTGCGGTATGGAAAAGTCGCGGCTGAAAAGTGAGCGTTAGACCCTTTAATCACTGACTCCAAATACCAGCGGGCGCCCAAAACCAGCGTTAGGAGCCTCTAACGCTGGTTTTGACGGCTACCGCCGAACTCCAAATCTAGGCCTTAGTGTTTTTACTCTCTGGATACAGCTTCATGATCTCATCCTGCAAATACAAATATTGAGTTAAATAACAACAAAAAAAACATTTTAGGTTCATTTTTTAGGTTCATTTTTTTACTTAAAACAATCACCCAAATCACATAAAGATACTCAGCAATACTCATCAATACTTCCCCCTTTGTTTGCGTGAAACACCCTATGTGTCACTCCAACACAATATAACAGCAAACTAAAAGACAATTAATGCACTCCATAGTAAACTATTCTTAACATCAGGCAAAATCAAATACACCTCAATATTCAATATTCCATGCATACAGTACCCTTCCACACGCATTCACTAAAAATAAAAACATAATATTCTCTTAGAAAACACTTGAAACCAACTGTCCATTGCACAAAACAAAACAGTAACAGCCGACACAAACTTTTAACAACCACAATTAACCTGAAATTCAACACATATACTTACACATTACTGAAACACAGCACTCGCAAAACACTACAAATAATTAAAATCCTATAACAACCGACTATACCCTGGTTCTGCAAATTCTACCATGCACAATACTATGAGATCATACTAATAATGCAATCACTTCAGAAGATCAATAAACTCCAGTTGCATATTTACAAATAAAATCCCTAACCATAAATTTACAAAGGAACACACAAACACCTAAGTACTATATTCTGGGAAATGTCAGATAATAATGGTACAGCCACTGTTCTATATAGCCCCTGCTTGCATGCACAGTGCAAACCCACTGTTAAATAAATCATGTTTGGCACAAATAATTTGTGAAAAGCCCTAGAATCCAGTCTATACCTTTACATAACCAAGATTTGAATAAATACTCAATTATTTGATTTAACATTTTTTTATAATTTGATATTTACCATTTTGCAGCTCTCTAACTAAATATAACAATGGTATACAACAAAATGAGCTTTCTACAAAAGAATATTAAGAATGTACACTAATAGATTAAAAAGACAGTTTGTACAAAAATGTCCCCTTTAACTTGTTCTCAATGATCCACTGTCCTCACTTATAATAAAAATGTATACTGACATCCATTGAATAGCCTAAGCAAACACAGCCAGTATAAAAAAAACACACTCACAGTGGGGTAAAGGCTAGTTAAAGGGATATTTTACCCAAATTAAAAAAATATCTTTAATTGAAACTGCTGACATAGTTAACTATTCTAGTGCTTGGCTTACAATAAACCTCATTTTCTTTCTCTGTAAATATTTCTTTAAAATCTCAGATTTTATATCAGTTTGCCTGTACCCCTTTAAATATTTTCTCTTTTTTTTTTTCTTTTTTCCTCTAGTCTCACAGATCGCAACACAAAGATTGCAGGCTTACAGAGAGAATTGATTTACACTGTGTAAATGTCTGCTATCTAAACGGTAGATTTATATAATATATACAAGGAAAGGTCTCTGCACACGGTGGAGATATAACCAAACTATTGTAAAACAAACATAGAAAATCATCCAGGTCTGATGCAAATAGCACTGCCCTTTTATCAGGGTGTTCTAGGGACATTGAGCTGAACTACAAAGAAGGAGGACAAACAAATGTTAAAAAATATATTTTGCAAACTACTACATTTATGTTTTATCTCCTTTACTTGTTAATACAGTGTTATTGCTGCTCATGAACACCTTTCACATGAGTGAACTGGTCCTTTAAGTAATAAAATGACAATTTTCCATTGCTCTGTCTAAGCCCTGAGCTCTGGTTTTACAGACAAATATAAGATAAGGAACACAATGAGATATGCTTATTATCCGAAATTCAACCCATTACAATAAACTGTGCCTTGAAAGCACAAAACCAGCCACCCCATATACACAAACAAACCCGCAAACGCAACCTCTCCTACACTCCACACTATGCGGCCTGCACACAAGTCACTGAACATACACCAATATAAAACTATGTTACAGTGTACTGTCCCTTTAAGGACTAACCATTTATAACATGTATATTACTTATGTATACCCTAGCCATGATTAGGAAACTTGTATTATTTACCATAAAGATTCTACTTTTTTACTGTATCATAACCTGCATATTTAAATGAGAGCCATCACAGCATAAATAATACTTATTTATATTAAAACTTCTACTGAATTAATTTACTTGCAACAGAAACAGACCCAAATACTTTTAGATAAATTTTAATAGCATACGGCGTATAGTGTTTTCTATTCTCCTGTTTTAACTCCTTGCATGAATCTTACATTACTCCCACAACATACTTGAATCAACCTGTTAATCTTTTTTCACTTACCCGAACGTGACCGAAAGTCACACAATCATCCGCACATTTACAAATCCCTTAATTAGTTCACTTGCAAAAACAATATATTTATATGCCGCAACAGGTGGACAGTCTTCATTTGCATATAACAAATATCACTTAAAACTAAAAAATGCTATTAATAACACACATAATTAAGAACATACATATGACTAAAATAAAGTTACAACAATAACACTTCAAAATACCTCATTACAACGTCCGGGGGACTTAAACCGCCCGTCAAATGCATGCTAACATTTTTCTCTTGTGCGCTTCACCAGACAGGACTGCACACCTGTCTATACTAGCAGGACTGTAACCTGTCTAGAGGGGTTAATACCAAGCAAGACTCAAACTTGCCTCTATAAATGCCGGCAGGACTGGAACCTCCGCAAAAAAAACCTTAACCCTTTATATATATATTTCTAACACCTATTATAAAAAAAATTAGGTTCAGATTCACAGAAGGAAAAGTAGAGTAAAAAACACTTATCTACTTACCCAGTGCGAATCCCACGAGCTGACAGCAGAATCATTAGGTGTTATTTTCAGGGGGGGAGAGTGTCAGTCAGCATTTGACCTGGAGCACACCATATCAGCTGGAAATGACTGGATTATTTGATAACAGGATATCCCAGAGAACAGAAATCAGACCACACAGCAATCAGTCTAACATCTGCTCTGTTTATTGAAAGATGAACAAAACTTCTTATAGGCAGTGATTACAGCATATAGGGTTAACATGATGACACGTTCATGATCGCGTCATTTTACACAGTATTTGTCAGGAAAGAAATAAGCTCATTATCATAATTAGGTAAAATAGAGTTTTGAGAAGCAGTGTTTCTTATAACCATAATAAAGGTACATCTAGGCCCACAGCAAGGCCGTGTGGGCATCTTATAGAGATAACAGCTTCCAGGCGCATCGCCAGGAACATTTACAAGGCCAACCTAGTTATACAAAGACTCATAACATCTACATCTTTCCCACTACATAATGAATTGCTATAATACATGTGTCTTAGACAAGATGGATGCCTAAGACAAAATGGCAACTAAAACAAGATGGCGTCAGTAAGGCTAACATTTCTTAACAAGCCTGTAATATATAAAAGTGTATACACAATGATTATATAATCCCTTTTATTAACTTGAGTCTGTTTAGATGAACAGAAACTGAAAATGATCGTAGAAGTGAAGTCAGTTAACAGAATATAGTGGAGGAGGTATAATTCAGTCAATAACTCTGGAATATGAACTACTGCCCCTTTTATTAAAAAATGTCAGTAAAATACAAAGTAGATGACTATAGCATCTCTAAATTAAAAATAATTAAATATATACATTCCAGTTATCTTCCAAAATAAGCTGACCTTGAGACTTAACCATTTTAAATATACTATGCCTTCAACATAGCTCAGTGCTGGCAGTAAGTTAATTTTTATCAACCCTGTCAGCCCCATACTCACATCACTTAGAACCCTGATCGTTCAACCCTTCTATAAACCATATCAAACCAATAGTTTGTCAGCTATCAAAACACTGGCCCTGAAGTCAGCTGTTCCTGTTACCCCACATGTGGAGCTCTGTCTCTCAAGTACTCAATGCTAGGTCATTCTGGGCCAGGGAATGGAAACAGAAGGAACCTAGGAACAAAACTGATAGATACCATGCTATTGCATGTTTTAATGTGAAGTGTCATGTCACCCCTTTATAAGAGATAAAGGGAACTATGCCAAAAATCCAGAGACTAGATTTAAAACGGTGGTCATATCTTGCAAGTTCCATTGCACCCTGGCATGTTTTTGTGATTATAAATTAATATATTGCTTCTGTATAACTTAAAGACAGTAGCAGTTAACATAATTTCAAAGCTGTTGATGAAATATTATCACTGTTACCTTGAATTTAATTATGCAAGATACAAAGATCCAGCAAAAAATTCTAAATTTATTGCAATTACCAGTTCTCTGACACTCTCTGCTGTAGTCACATATGTAGCAAAGCAGTTGCTAAATAAATGTTCCTGTCATCCTTTAAATTACTAGCATAATTGAAGTTCACTTACTGAACTTTAAATTAGTTTCTTAGAAAAGCACATTGACTGTTAAGGAAATCCCATTTAATTGAATTTTATAATAGATTAATTTATTTAATGACTTGCCCCAGAAGTAACTATTAACACACTAATCTTAAATTGTACATGAAAAATGAAAATGCACCTATAGTCTCTTGAGAAAAAAAATGAATTACTTTTGCAATAATATTAGATGCCCTTTTAGCTATATTCTTGATTAGCTATTAAGACCAAACAGTTATTTGAAAAATGCAAATCACTTACTATTTTTATTCTTTCGAATATTGTCATTCATAAAACATGAAATAATGCAAATTACCTTGGTACCTAAGAGTTCAGTGTTAGATAATTACATTGGGACAGATTCCTGTTTAGCCAGTCACATTTGCTGTGTTTTCATGATTTTGTAGTTTGATTTGAAATTCTAAAGCATCAGAATCACCACATTAAGCATAATGTTTAGCACTGTTTCAGAGCAAAAATTGATCAGCTACCTAATACTTGGTCATGATGAAACCCATATTCCAATTTACATGTAACCCATAGTGATTATTTATATTGCTTGCTAATAAATATTTATTAATATCACATCCACACTTTCCTGGATATTCAGTGCAAATAATTTTACATTTCATTTTTAGAAAGTAAGCTCTTTTAGAAGTTTAGGAGTCCATCTGTCCTGTTGATCATCTTATGTAAAGGTTGTTTACAGCCTACAGTGACACTCACACAGGGTCCTCTAACATTTGTTATTGTCTTATGATTATTGTATTTCGCATATGTAAATTGTATCCTATAGTGCTGCGTAATATGTTTATTCTTTATTAAAGGGACAGTAAAGTCAAAATTAAACTTTCATGATTTGGTTAGAGTATGCAATTTTAAACAACATTCCAATTAACTTCTGTTATCAAATTTGCTTCATTCTCTTGGTATATTTTTTGAAGAGTAAAACTAGGTAGTCTTATACGAGCTCAGAAGTGTACACGTGTCTTTAGTACTCTATGGCAGCAGTGTTTTGCAACATTGTATAACAAAGCTACAAATAATGTTGCAAAACACTGCTGCCATAGGGTACTAAAGACACATGCACCCCCATGAACTCATGAGCCTACCTAGTTTACTCTTAAATAAAAGATATCAAGAGAATGAAGAAAATTTGATAACAGGAGTAAATTGGAAAGTTGTTTAAAATTGCATGCTCTATCTGAATCATTAAAGTTTAATTTTGACTAGACTGTCCCTTTAATAAATAATAATAATAATACTAGTTATATATTTTATTTATGATTAACTATATACCTAATGAATCTATAACACTCCTTGTATGTTTCTTTGCACCTTGATGCTTTTTTTATAATGATTAAAGTGCATAAACAGTTGTAAGTGCAATGAGGAAAAAACTCCTGTAAAAATGATACCTTCTCAGTATTTGAAGAAGCTAAATATTCTGCTTTCTACAGCACTTCCCACTACCCAAAAAGACCACTTCTATGATTTATGACCTTTACAGAATCTAGAACTGATGTGGCCATAATTCACAAGAAAGCACAATAGAAACTATTTGAAGAAACAGCGCCATTGGGTTTCTAAAACACTGTAAAGGTAACATTTTGACGGTTAACTATTTTTCTATGTAGCACTTTGCCAAATGTTTATAGAGATTTATTTGTTTTAGGGCATTTATGGCTCTTTAATAAATTCAGTCTGCAATAACTGAAACCATGAGGGACCTATTTACAAACATCATTACATCACAAGGAGAAGTGGACATTGAGAGCACTATATACAGATTAACAACATGATTACCTTTAGCAAACAAGCACTAAAAGCATTGTGCTGCAGCGCTACTTAGCAAATAAGGGTGTTATACAGCTCTAATATGTTTTTTTGTATAGTCCTAAGCCACTAGTGAATGTTTTTAATGAATGTCTTTTTCTTTTTTTACGTCACTTTTTTGAAGATCATCTACAAATTGTTCCATCAGTACATGGGAAACTGGTTATCTTTCTTTTTATTTAAGTGCACAGTCTTACAATTTATTAGGTTTTTTTGTGACATATAAAAATTGTATTTATATGATATTAATAGGGGCATTACATAAACACTTTAATGTTTCAGTATACAACATTTAAATACAGTATATCTAGTAACAAGCTTTTTTATACTTTCATTCGGCTAGATTTAGAGTTTTGTCTATAAAGACCTACGTTGCTAACAAGCTTTTTTTTTCCAGCGCACCCTTAAGACAACACTGGTATTACGAGTTTTCTGAATGGCTGCGTTAGCCTCAGAAAAGTGAGCGTTGAGCCAAATTTAGCTCCACTTCAACCCTCAATACCAGCGTTGCTTATGGTAGCGGTAAGCTGGAAAAACGTGCTCATGCACGATATCTCCATAGGAAACAGTGGGTCTGAGGCGGCTGAAAAAAAACCTAACATCTGCAAAAAAGCAGCATTCAGCTCCTAACGCAGCCAGATTAGGTCTACACCTAACACCCTAACATGAACCCCGAGTCTAAACACCCCTAACCTTACACTTATTAACCCCTAATCTGCCGCCTCCGCTATCACTGACACCTACATTATATTATTAACCCCTAATCTGCCACTCCGTACACCGCCTCAACCTACATTATAGCTATGAACCCCTAATCTGCTGTCCCTAACATCACCGACACCTATATTTATTAACCCCTAATCTGCCCCCCCCAACGTCGCCGCCACCTACCTACACTTATTAACCCCTAATCTGCCGACCGGACATCGCCGCCACTATAATAAATGTATTAACCCCTAAACCGCCGCACTCCCGCCTCGCAAACACTATAATAAATTTTATTAACCCCTAATCTGCCCTCCCTAACATCACCGCCACCTAACTACACATATTAACCCCTAATCTGCCGCCCCCAATGTCGCTGCTACTATAATAAAGTTATTAACCCCTAAACCTAAGTCTAACCCTAACCCTAACACCCCCCTAACTTAAATATAATTTAAATAAAACGAACTAAAATTACTATAATTAAATAAATTAATCCTATTTAAAACTAAATACTTACCTATAAAATACACCCTAATATAGCTACAATATAACTAATAGTTACATTGTAGTTATTTTAGGATTTAAATTTATTTTACAGGCAACTTTGTATTTATTTTAACTAGGTACAATAGCTATTAAATAGTTAATAACTATAACTAATAGCTACCTAGTTAAAATAATTACAAAATTACATGTAAAATAAATCCTAACCTAAGTTACAAGTCTAAAAGAGGCTGCTTCCAGGTGGTAAATCGCCATAGAACAAGCCACTGAGCTGTTGTTCGTTCCTGGTAGAGCGCTTCTCTCTTTGTATGTAAGTTACAAATACACCTAACACTACACTATCAATAAATTAATTAAATAAATTAACTACAATTATCTAAACTAAAATACAATTAAATAAACTAAATTATAATACAAAAAAAAACACTGAATTACAAAACATAAAAAAATTACAAGAATTTTAATCTAATTACACCTAATCTAAGCCCCCTAATAAAATAAAAAAGCCCCCAAAATAATAAAATTCCCTACCCTAAACTAAATTACAAAGTAATCAGCTCTTTTACCAGCCCTTAAAAGGGCTTTTTGCGGGGCATTGCCCCAAAGTAATCAGCTCTTTTACCTGTAAAAAAAAAATACAATCCCCCCCCAACATTAAAATCCACCACCCACACACCCCTACTCTAAAACCCACCCGATCCCTCCTTAAAAAAACCTAACACTACCCCATTGAAGATCACCCTGCCTTGAGCCCTGTTCAGCCAGCCGCCACCGATGGGACAGAAGAGGACATCCGGACCGGCAGAAGTCTTCATCCTATCCGGGCAGAAGAGGACATCCGGACCGGCAGAAGTCTTCATCCTATCCAGGCAGAAGAGGACATCCAGACTGGCAGACATCTTCATCCAGGTGGTATCTTCTATCTTCATCCTTCCGGAGCGAAGCCATCTTCTATCTAGCCAACGCGGAGCCATTCCGATGGACTAATGACAAATGAAGATTCCTTTAAATGACGTCATCCAAGATGTCGTCCCTCGAATTCCGATTGGCTGATAGGATTCTATCAGATAAAGAGTAGTGACCTCAGGAGCCTTAGCAACGGAGGCAAAGGGGGAAGACAAATGTAAATATTGAAATAAAAATATATATAAATGTATTCATACAACACTCATGGATCCATGCATACAATACATGGAATAAAACATCATATAAAAAACGATAGAAAGAGTATAATGCTTAATAAAGTGACACTCACTTAAGGGTAGCAGCAAGGACCTCTGCTAAACCCCAAGGAGGTGACTTAGGAGACGATGTGGCCGATAGATGAGACCTTCAGAGAGGGGTAGGATACTGGCCTCTAAAAGGTTTGCTGTAAGGTGTCGATAGCTAATTAAAAATGATTTGGTGTGCAAAGAGCATAGAAAAAAGCCACAAAAAGCTGGATATGATATGTGCTGAAATCAAGGTGAGTCAATTAAAAAGTCCAAACTTCAATCCAAAAAAATCCAATCCATGGAAAACAGTCCAAAAAAAATCCCAAAGAAAAACAGCAAAAAGGCTATTGAGCAATCTAGGTGCTTAAAAAATGTGTAATAAAAATGTGCAATAAAAATGAGTGATCCTTTAAAAATATAAAAAATAAAAAGCAACTGTTATTATCAAATGGCTAACAGTACTATACAAGTGATGAGCAGTGGTGTATAGCAAAATAATTCTTCAAAGCAGTGATTATGAGACAGTTCTATTCCTGTTGATAAAAGAGCAGAATGGGGCAGACTCCCAACGGTGAATGTATGATAGATGTAAAGAGATAGAATTTATATAGCGATATCCTCCTGTGAATAAAAACAAAAAACAAATAGTGCAGACAGTTTTTTAAAATGTGGGGATAATTAGAATTAGGCTTACCAGTACTCGGTCTACGTGTTTCGGCCCCAGTAAGGCCTTTATCAAGACTGGAGTACTGGAAAGCTTGGTAGCCTTAAATAGTGTAAAGTGATTAGTGACCGGATGTAGAGTTACCTGGGAGTTCCGGTATTCGTGTAATCAATAGTATCTTTAGATAATATCTTAAATTGCAGGCATCAATTAAAGTTTTATTCATACAATATATGCTTCATATAGGAAAATGCTCCCTAAAATCGCAATCTGTAATAGACGATCTGAAAGAAGCAATCTATAAAACCCCTAGTCTCCTATAGTAGTGACGTCACTTCCGGTATGAGAAAAAAGCCGATTGAATATAAAGAGTTTTTAGTACATTTATGCGGTGGCTAAAATATCCGTTTTAAGGGATCGGGTATTTATAGTTAGTAAATCGCTAGTGAATTGTTTTAAATCCAATCAGGCCTAATCGGGCCGAATTCTGGCTTCTGTTATTGGTCGTGATGTCACGACTACTGTCCGGCACCACTATTGGTGGCTAATAGAGGTGTTTGTGTTAAGGGGGATCTGATTGGTTGCTTAATCAAAGGCAAGTGACATGTCAGAAAAGAAGAAAGACAATGTGCTCGTATTTAGTTTAGACAGAGATAGCACAGCACATATGTTTGCAGTTTCCAAGCAATTGCAGTGAATGTATGTGTTCCAAGGAGTGGAAGTTACCTATATTAAAAGTGTGTATGTATATGTACATTAGAAGACAATGTCAAAAATCCTCACTGCAATATGTGTCAATTATTACAATTCCTTATATAGATTAAAAAAGCCTGGTTTAGACTAATTACTAAAAGGTTGGTAAATTGTAAATAGATGGGTATTTGAATACTCAAAGTCTTGAAACTTACTAGCCTAACAGACAATGTGGTAGAAATGTGGAATAATTCTCAAGGTTAATAATATCCACTTTCATATAGATTGGCCTATATTGTCTGTGGAATTATTATTCACATAGTTGAGAATATCAACTTTTAAGCAAATTAGCCTACATTGTCATTTTGGGTATTCCCAATCGTAGTGTTAATCAGCACATGATGTATATACATAAATCATATCTATGGAGAATATAAATCATATCTCTGGAGGATATGGACTAGAGAGGGAACTAGGGATATCTAGATAGAGAGCCAGTGATGGCTAAAGGAAGGGTACCTAATCTAATAGATTAGTGAGATGATAGGCCAGTAATGGCTAAAAGAAGGAGTGAATCCACATATAAGGCTTAACATAACCTAAATAAAACTTGAATATGTGTGTTGATGGAGACAAATGAAGTTAGGGCTAGTATACTTCATTCCAGGTTTCTGGAAATGTGTCTCAATGATATCTAACCTAACCTCAATAATTGCTAAACTGGAGTAACAGGCTTACATGTGAAATAAAAGACTTCCGTGTGAGATAACCGAGCAGACTTGAAAACTTGGCGGACTAGGGAGGTGGACCAAGACAAATTTGAAGGACAAATGAAGTTAGGGCTAGTATACTTCATTCCTAGTTTCTGGAAATGTGTCTCAATGATATCTAACCTAACCTCAATAATTGCTAAACTGGAGTAACAGGCTTACATGTGAAATAAAAGACTTACATGTGAGATAACCGAGCAGACTTGAAAACTTGGCGGACTAGGGAGGTGGACCAAGACAAATTTGAAGGACTAGGCAACAACTATTTTTGTTACTTGTATGTAAAACAATCAGACTGTGATATAAACATCTAGGATTGGCTCATGAGTAATTGAGCTGGAGAGTGACTGATGAAATCAGGGACTAATGTGTTTCATTACAGGTCTCTGGAGATGTGTCTCAATGATATCAGAGCCTAACCTAAATAGTTACTAGGCTAGAGTGAAGGGCTTATGTATGAGATAACCAAGCAAACTGGACTAAGACATGTTACAACTATTTTTAATACTTGTATGACAAATAACAAACAGAATATGATATAAACTACTATGATTGGCTCATAAATATTTGAGCTGGAGAGTGACTGAGCTGAATATGACAATGGACAAATCTAATGAGTGAAACAGTTGGACATATCTTGTGTAGAATATTAGCCTGTACCCACATGTGCCGTTTCTTAAAAAGGGACTATAATGGATAGTGGACAACTACTATTGGATCTGGCTGATGGCATTCCTATAAGCCAAATTATCATTCTAAAATTTAGGTAAGATAAACACTATACTGTCATATTGAAAAGGTGGGAGAGGTCCTCTTTGTTATTCAACCCTTTGGGATAAAGGCAGTCTAGAGTAAAGATCCATTTCGATTCGGTAATTAATAGTTGTTTCTCGAAGTTGCTTCCTCTCCATCCTTTATTCACCTTCTGGATGCCCATAAAGGTTAGATCTTTTGTGTTCCCATTGTGTTTAATTGAAAAGTGTTTGTACAGAGGTGTTTTTTCATGTTACATTTTTCGATTAGTAATATGTGTTCGCGTATCCTATCCTTAAGGAGTCTCGATGTTTGGCCTACATATTGTAGGCCACATGAACATTGTAACATATACACAACACCCTTATCGTGGCATCTGATCATATCATGGATCTTGTATACCTCTTTTGTATTATGGCACTGGAATGTAGTAGATTTAATTCCACATTTACATGCTTTGCATGACGGGCAGGGGAAGAATCCTTTAATCTTTCTCCTAAAAAAAATCTTTTGTACCAACAGTCTTCTTCTTTGGTATACTTGGTGCGATCTTACTTCTCAAATTTTTGGTTTTTCTATAAATAAACCTCGGTTTTGTTGGTAGTCTTTCACTTATCATTTCATCTTCCTTCAGGAGCTCCCAGTGTTTATTAAAAATCCTCTCAATGATGTTTTTATTCTCACTATATTCAGTGATCATTGGGATGTTTAGGACTTCACTCTCATCCTCCATTGTTCTTATCTTTCTTCTATATTTTTTTAGCTCAGTCATTTCGATTTTTCTTACTTCTGAAATTTTTTGTTCCAACATTGTATCTTTGTATCCTCTTTCTAGGAATTTTGATTTAATTAATTTGGACTGTTCTTCCCACTTTTCTTTGGTGGAGCAGTTCTTCCTCATCCTTAGCATCTGCCCTTTTGGTATGTTGTTTTTCCAGTTGTCATGATGGCAACTGGTTTTATGTATATAGTCATTGCTATCCACCATTTTGAAATGTGTGGATGTTTCTATTTTGCCCTTATTTATCACAATCCTGTGGTCCAAAAAAGGTGATTTCTGTGGTGCTCCACTCATATGTGAATTTCAAATTCTGCATGTTTTTGTTCATAATTTCCATCGTGAAATCTAGATCTGTCTTAGTCCCCTTCCATACCATCAGAATGTCGTCTATGTAGCACCGGTAGAGGACCAGGTCTGCGCTTACTGGGCAAGAATCCCAGAAGATACATTCCCACTTCCCCATGTAGAGGTTCGCGTAACTCGGTGCGAACTTGGTCCCCATAGCCGTGCCACAGACTTGTTGGTAGTAATTTCCGTTATCACAGAAATAATTATGGTTCAAGATATACTTGATGCTTTCCAGAATAAATTCCATTTGATTCGTCGGTACTTCTGGATCTCTTGCCAGGAAAAACTCAACCGCTTCTATCCCTTGTTGGTGAGGGATGCTGGTGTACAAGGATGTCACATCGCATGTGACCAAAATGAACCCTTCTTCCCAACATAATTCATCCAATAGATTCAAAACTTGAGTCCTTAAGATAGGACGGAAGCTGTTTGACATATTTTTGTAGATTCAAATCTACATATTCAGATAGATTGCTACTCAGTGAGCCAATGCCAGATATTATTGGTCTTCCTGGAGGTGTCTGAAGCATTTTATGAATTTTTGGCAGATGATATATTACCAGAGTAATGGGATGGCTTACATTAATATAACTGAATTCTTTCTCATTTAGAATTCCTGATTCTTTCGCTTCATTTAACATCCTCATGAGCTCTTTCTTGTATGTTCCTACTGGATTAGACGGTAGTCTACGATAAGTGTTCAGATCGCCAAGAATCCTATCATTCTCCTTTCTGTAGTCACTCTCGTTCATGATAACAATCCCTCCTCCCTTATCTGCTGGTTTGATTATTATGTTATGATTGTTTTACAACTGTTTGATAGTTTTAATCTGCTGGTTCGACAGATTATGTTTCTTAATCTTGAGTTTCTTTGGTTGTAGATACCTTATTTCTTTACACACTACAGTTTTGAACGCCTCTATGGACGCTCCTTTACTACTCGTCGGATAGAAAACTGACTTGGGTTTTAAATTGGTGTGTATGTAGGGGTCTGATCCTTCCATACCATTAGATGTCCAAATCAGTCTCTCTAGTGGTGACCTGGAAAAGAACATTTTCAGAGTGAGTTTTCTAATAAACTCATTTGTATTAACAAACATTTGAAATGTATTCAAACTTCTAGTTGGTGAGAATGATAGTCCCAACTTGAGAATGGATTTTTCCTCCTTTGTCAATTCATGACTACTCAAATTGAAGATGCCACTAGATTCCTTTTAATCATCTGTATCTATGGCGTTAGAATCTGTATCCATGGCGATACCACTAGATTCCTTTTGGTCATCTGTATCCATGGCAATAGAACTGGATCTTTTCTTTACTTTGAGGCCCCCTCTACTTCCTCTATGAGTCTTCTTCCTGTTCTTGAAGTCATTGGTTCTTCCCATTCCACAGTCTTCTGCGATTTCGGAAATCTCTCCTTGCTGTAAGGGGGGTCTACCCCTAAAAAAGAAGGTGACTCTGCTCCACCATCTGTGTAGTTGTTATGACAATTTGGTGGTTCTCTTCTATTTATACTTTGTTGAGTTTTCCACTCATCCCTTGTGGGTATATCTCTTGGAGATTCCTCAGATTGTGTGCTGCCATTTCTCGTAGATCTCTCTTTCCACATAGGTGTTTTGTATGTATCTCTATTATCATAATCATAGTGGGTATAGTTCCTTCTCATGTGGTCATCCAAATATGACTCCTTTCTTTTGTAGTCATATACATTCTCATGACCATCCCGTCCTTGATGGAATCTGCCTTCATTATACTCTCTTCTTGGATAATCGTGATAATTTCTCCCCTTATTTGAATAAGTGGGAGTCCACCCTTGGGTATTGTTTCTTCTATTTTGCCAAAAATCCCTTTTCCTGTCTGGTGAGTAATCCTCTCTCCACCTCATATTTCTATTGTTATAATGTTCCCAATTTTCAGGTTGTCTTGCCAGGTTATAGTTATCCCCAGGTCTTGCCCAGTTGCCTCTTCTATATTGATTTTGTTGTGTATAATTGTTTCTATTATAGTAATATGTGTAGTCACTTATAGAGGCACTTGGTGGATCATACATATTTGTCTTATGTGATCTGTGTCTGTTCTGATGTGGTCTATCTATATACTTGGTTTTGTATATCATCCTGGCAACTAGTTTTAGATATAGGTTTATTTGCCTTAGTTTCAGTCTCAGAAGGCTCAATATTTTTATCAATGTCTGAGTCCCTCTGTGTGTCTCCATTCGTGCTATTACTTTACTTATTTTCTAACTCTCTAAGGAGTTTCTTAGTTTTCTTCTGAATAACGTCCTCTCTCACCTTTTTTATTTTCTTAACCAAGTTCTCTTTCTTTTCCATAATGTCCCTGGTTTCTTGTCCTGAACTCTCTAAATTAAGTAAAATATCTTTGTTCATTTTTATTTCACGGCCCATTTCTGAAGCTAGAGACTCCCTATATTCTATATAATTCTATATAATTCTATATTCTATATAATTCTATAATTAATTAACAAGGACTGTCTTCCATTTATCAGAAATAGATTCTGACAGGGGGAAGGCACATTTTTTATGAGTGATGAGACCCTTTGGTATAATATCCAGCTCAAGGCATTTTTTCAGAAAAGATATTTCAGCTTTAAATTTCACTTAAGAAATTAGCAATTTCTCCAAATCCTTGAAAATGGATTGGATATCCAAAGTGTCATCATCTTCTACTAGACTATTTCTTAGTTTTACATCAGTGCGTATCAGATAAAGAGTAGTGACCTCAGGAGCCTTAGCAACGGAGGCAAAGGGGGAAGACAAATGTAAATATTGAAATAAAAATATATATAAATGTATTCATACAACACTCATGGATCCATGCATACAATACATGGAATAAAACATCATATAAAAAACGATAGAAAGAGTATAATGCTTAATAAAGTGACACTCACTTAAGGGTAGCAGCAAGGACCTCTGCTAAACCCCAAGGAGGTGACTTAGGAGACGATGTGGCCGATAGATGAGACCTTCAGAGAGGGGTAGGATACTGGCCTCTAAAAGGTTTGCTGTAAGGTGTCGATAGCTAATTAAAAATGATTTGGTGTGCAAAGAGCATAGAAAAAAAGCCACAAAAAGCTGGATATGATATGTGCTGAAATCAAGGTGAGTCAATTAAAAAGTCCAAACTTCAATCCAAAAAAATCCAATCCATGGAAAACAGTCCAAAAAAAATCCCAAAGAAAAACAGCAAAAAGGCTATTGAGCAATCTAGGTGCTTAAAAAATGTGTAATAAAAATGTGCAATAAAAATGAGTGATCCTTTAAAAATATAAAAAATAAAAAGCAACTGTTATTATCAAATGGCTAACAGTACTATACAAGTGATGAGCAGTGGTGTATAGCAAAATAATTCTTCAAAGCAGTGATTATGAGACAGTTCTATTCCTGTTGATAAAAGAGCAGAATGGGGCAGACTCCCAACGGTGAATGTATGATAGATGTAAAGAGATAGAATTTATATAGCGATATCCTCCTGTGAATAAAAACAAAAAACAAATAGTGCAGACAGTTTTTTAAAATGTGGGGATAATTAGAATTAGGCTTACCAGTACTCGGTCTACGTGTTTCGGCCCCAGTAAGGCCTTTATCAAGACTGGAGTACTGGAAAGCTTGGTAGCCTTAAATAGTGTAAAGTGATTAGTGACCGGATGTAGAGTTACCTGGGAGTTCCGGTATTCGTGTAATCAATAGTATCTTTAGATAATATCTTAAATTGCAGGCATCAATTAAAGTTTTATTCATACAATATATGCTTCATATAGGAAAATGCTCCCTAAAATCGCAATCTGTAATAGACGATCTGAAAGAAGCAATCTATAAAATCCCTAGTCTCCTATAGTAGTGACGTCACTTCCGGTATGAGAAAAAAGCCGATTGAATATAAAGAGTTTTTAGTACATTTATGCGGTGGCTAAAATATCCGTTTTAAGGGATCGGGTATTTATAGTTAGTAAATCGCTAGTGAATTGTTTTAAATCCAATCAGGCCTAATCGGGCCGAATTCTGGCTTCTGTTATTGGTCGTGACGTCACGACTACTGTCCGGCACCACTATTGGTGGCTAATAGAGGTGTTTGTGGTAAGGGGGATCTGATTGGTTGCTTAATCAAAGGCAAGTGACATGTCAGAAAAGAAGAAAGACAATGTGCTCGTATTTAGTTTAGACAGAGATAGCACAGCACATATGTTTGCAGTTTCCAAGCAATTGCAGTGAATGTATGTGTTCCAAGGAGTGGAAGTTACCTATATTAAAAGTGTGTATGTATATGTACATTAGAAGACAATGTCAAAAATCCTCACTGCAATATGTGTCAATTATTACAATTCCTTATATAGATTAAAAAAGCCTGGTTTAGACTAATTACTAAAAGGTTGGTAAATTGTAAATAGATGGGTATTTGAATACTCAAAGTCTTGAAACTTACTAGCCTAACAGACAATGTGGTAGAAATGTGGAATAATTCTCAAGGTTAATAATATCCACTTTCATATAGATTGGCCTATATTGTCTGTAGAATTATTATTCACATAGTTGAGAATATCAACTTTTAAGCAAATTAGCCTACATTGTCATTTTGGGTATCCACAATCGTAGTGTTAATCAGCACATGATGTATATACATAAATCATATCTATGGAGAATATAAATCATATCTCTGGAGGATATGGACTAGAGAGGGAACTAGGGATATCTAGATAGAGAGCCAGTGATGGCTAAAGGAAGGGTACCTAATCTAATAGATTAGTGAGATGATAGGCCAGTAATGGCTAAAAGAAGGAGTGAATCCACATATAAGGCTTAACATAACCTAAATAAAACTTGAATATGTGTGTTGATGGAGACAAATGAAGTTAGGGCTAGTATACTTCATTCCAGGTTTCTGGAAATGTGTCTCAATGATATCTAACCTAACCTCAATAATTGCTAAACTGGAGTAACAGGCTTACATGTGAAATAAAAGACTTCCGTGTGAGATAACCGAGCAGACTTGAAAACTTGGCGGACTAGGGAGGTGGACCAAGACAAATTTGAAGGACAAATGAAGTTAGGGCTAGTATACTTCATTCCAGGTTTCTGGAAATGTGTCTCAATGATATCTAACCTAACCTCAATAATTGCTAAACTGGAGTAACAGGCTTACATGTGAAATAAAAGACTTACGTGTGAGATAACCGAGCAGACTTGAAAACTTGGCGGACTAGGGAGGTGGACCAAGACAAATTTGAAGGACTAGGCAACAACTATTTTTGTTACTTGTATGTAAAACAATCAGACTGTGATATAAACATCTAGGATTGGCTCATGAGTAATTGAGCTGGAGAGTGACTGATGAAATCAGGGACTAATGTGTTTCATTACAGGTCTCTGGAGATGTGTCTCAATGATATCAGAGCCTAACCTAAATAGTTACTAGGCTAGAGTGAAGGGCTTATGTATGAGATAACCAAGCAAACTGGACTAAGACATGTTACAACTATTTTTAATACTTGTATGACAAATAACAAACAGAATATGATATAAACTACTATGATTGGCTCATAAATATTTGAGCTGGAGAGTGACTGAGCTGAATATGACAATGGACAAATCTAATGAGTGAAACAGTTGGACATATCTTGTGTAGAATATTAGCCTGTACCCACATGTGCCGTTTCTTAAAAAGGGACTATAATGGATAGTGGACAACTACTATTGGATCTGGCTGATGGCATTCCTATAAGCCAAATTATCATTCTAAAATTTAGGTAAGATAAACACTATACTGTCATATTGAAAAGGTGGGAGAGGTCCTCTTTGTTATTCAACCCTTTGGGATAAAGGCAGTCTAGAGTAAAGATCCATTTCGATTCGGTAATTAATAGTTGTTTCTCGAAGTTGCTTCCTCTCCATCCTTTATTCACCTTCTGGATGCCCATAAAGGTTAGATCTTTTGTGTTCCCATTGTGTTTAAGGGAAAAGTGTTTGTAGAGAGGTGTTTTTTCATGTTACATTTTTCGATTAGTAATATGTGTTCGCGTATCCTATCCTTAAGGAGTCTCGATGTTTGGCCTACATATTGTAGGCCACATGAACATTGTAACATATACACAACACCCTTATCGTGGCATCTGATCATATCATGGATCTTGTATACCTGTTTTGTATTATGGCACTGGAATGTAGTAGATTTAATTCCACATTTACATGCTTTGCATGACGGGCAGGGGAAGAATCCTTTAATCTTTCTCCCAAAGAAATCTTTTGTACCAACAGTCTTCTTCTTTGGTATACTTGGTGCAATCTTACTTCTCAAATTTTTGGTTTTTCTATAAATAAACCTCGGTTTTGTTGGTAGTCTTTCACTTATCATTTCATCTTCCTTCAGGAGCTCCCAGTGTTTATTAAAAATCCTCTCAATGATGTTTTTATTCTCACTATATTCAGTGATCATTGGGATGTTTAGGACTTCACTCTCATCCTCCATTGTTCTTATCTTTCTTCTATATTTTTTTAGCTCAGTCATTTCGATTTTTCTTACTTCTGAAATTTTTTGTTCCAACATTGTATCTTTGTATCCTCTTTCTAGGAATTTTGATTTAATTAATTTGGACTGTTCTTCCCACTTTTCTTTGGTGGAGCAGTTCTTCCTCATCCTTAGCATCTGCCCTTTTGGTATGTTGTTTTTCCAGTTGTCATGATGGCAACTGGTTTTATGTATATAGTCATTGCTATCCACCATTTTGAAATGTGTGGATGTTTCTATTTTGCCCTTATTTATCACAATCCTGTGGTCCAAAAAGGTGATTTCTGTGGTGCTCCACTCATATGTGAATTTCAAATTCTGCATGTTTTTGTTCATAATTTCCATCGTGAAATCTAGATCTGTCTTAGTCCCCTTCCATACCATCAGAATGTCGTCTATGTAGCACCGGTAGAGGACCAGGTCTGCGCTTACTGGGCAAGAATCCCAGAAGATACATTCCAACTTCCCCATGTAGAGGTTCGCGTAACTCGGTGCGAACCTGGTCCCCATAGCCGTGCCACAGACTTGTTGGTAGTAATTTCCGTTATCACAGAAATAATTATGGTTCAAGATATACTTGATGCTTTCCAGAATAAATTCCATTTGATTCGTCGGGACTTCTGGATCTCTTGCCAGGAAAAACTCAACCGCTTCTATCCCTTGGTAGTGAGGGATGCTGGTGTACAAGGATGTCAAATCGCATGTGACCAAAATGAACCCTTCTTCCCAACATAATTCATCCAATAGATTCAAAACTTGAGTCCTTAAGATAGGACGGAAGCTGTTTGACATATTTTTGTAGATTCAAATCTACATATTCAGATAGATTGCTACTCAGTGAGCCAATGCCAGATATTATTGGTCTTCCTGGAGGTGTCTGAAGCATTTTATGAATTTGTGGCAGATGATATATTACCAGAGTAATGGGATGGCTTACATTAATATAACTGAATTCTTTCTCATTTAGAATTCTTGATTCTTTCGCTTCATTTAACATCCTCATGAGCTCTTTCTTGTATGTTCCTACTGGATTAGACGGTAGTCTACGATAAGTGTTCAGATCGCCAAGAATCCTATCATTCTCCTTTCTGTAGTCACTCTCGTTCATGATAACAATCCCTCCTCCCTTATCTGCTGGTTTGATTATTATGTTATGATTGTTTTACAACTGTTTGATAGTTTTAATCTGCTGGTTCGACAGATTATGTTTCTTAATCTTGAGTTTCTTTGGTTGTAGATACCTTATTTCTTTACACACTACAGTTTTGAACGCCTCTATGGACGCTCCTTTACTACTCGTCGGATAGAAAACTGACTTGGGCTTTAAATTGGTGTGTATGTAGGGGTCTGATCCTTCCATACCATTAGATGTCCAAATCAGTCTCTCTAGTGAGAACATTTTCAGAGTGAGTTTTCTAATAAACTCATTTGTATTAACAAACATTTGAAATGTATTCAAACTTCTAGTTGGTGAGAATGATAGTCCCAACTTGAGAATGGAGTTTTCCTCCTTTGTCAATTCATGACTACTCAAATTGAAGATGCCACTAGATTCCTTTTAATCATCTGTATCTATGGCGTTAGAATCTGTATCCATGGCGATACCACTAGATTCCTTTTGGTCATCTGTATCCATGGCGATAGAACTGGATCTTTTCTTTACTTTGAGGCCCCCTCTACTTCCTCTATGAGTCTTCTTCCTGTTCTTGAAGTCATTGGTTCTTCCCATTCCACAGTCTTCTGCGATTTCGGAAATCTCTCCTTGCTGTAAGCGGGGTCTACCCCTAAAAAAGAAGGTGACTCTTCTCCACCATCTGTGTAGTTGTTATGACAATTTGGTGGTTCTCTTCTATTTATACTTTGTTGAGTTTTCCACTCATCCCTTGTGGGTATATCTCTTGGAGATTCCTCAGATTGTGTGCTGCCATTTCTCGTAGATCTCTCTTTGCACATAGGTGTTTTGTATGTATCTCTATTATCATAATCATAGTGGGTATAGTTCCTTCTCATGTGGTCATCCAAATATGACTCCTTTCTTTTGTAGTCATATACATTCTCATGACCATCCCGTCCTTGATGGAATTTGCCTTCATTATACTCTCTTCTTGGATAATCGTGATAATTTCTCCCCTTATTTGAATAAGTGGGAGTCCACCCTTGGGTATTGTTTCTTCTATTTTGCCAAAAATCCCTTTTCCTGTCTGGTGAGTAATCCTCTCTCCACCTCATATTTCTATTGTTATAATGTTCCCAATTTTCAGGTTGTCTTGCCAGGTTATAGTTATCCCCAGGTCTTGCCCAGTTGCCTCTTCTATATTGATTTTGTTGTGTATAATTGTTTCTATTATAGTAATATGTGTAGTCACTTATAGAGGCACTTGGTGGATCATACATATTTGTCTTATGTGATCTGTGTCTGTTCTGATGTGGTCTATCTATATACTTGGTTTTGTATATCATCCTGGCGACTAGTTTTAGATATAGGTTTATTTGCCTTAGTTTCAGTCTCAGAAGGCTCAATATTTTTATCAATGTCTGAGTCCCTCTGTGTGTCTCCATTTGTGCTATTACTTTACTTATTTTCTAACTCTCTAAGGAGTTTCTTAGTTTTCTTCTGAATAACGTCCTCTCTCACCTTTTTTATTTTCTTAACCAAGTTCTCTTTCTTTTCCATAATGTCCCTGGTTTCTTGTCCTGAACTCTCTAAATTAAGTAAAATATCTTTGTTCATTTTTATTTCACGGCCCATTTCTGAAGCTAGAGACTCCCTATATTCTATATAATTCTATATAATTCTATATTCTATATAATTCTATAATTAATTAACAAGGACTGTCTTCCATTTATCAGAAATAGATTCTGACAGGGGGAAGGCACATTTTTTATGAGTGATGAGACCCTTTGGTATAATATCCAGCTCAAGGCATTTTTTCAGAAAAGATATTTCAGCTTTAAATTTCACTTAAGACATTAGCAATTTCTCCAAATCCTTGAAAATGGATTGGATATCCAAAGTGTCATCATCTTCTACTAGACTATTTCTTAGTTTTACATCAGTGCGTACATCTATAAGGAGTAGGGCAAGAGAATCCATATAGTGGGTTTAGTAAAAACTATGTGAGATATCTAAATGAAAAGGATTGTACTAAATAGATAAAACAATAAATAAAGCAATAAATGAAACAAGCGGCAGCTAAACCTACTAGGCAGCAAGTGAACAAATGTGATAAATCAGAAGGATAGCGCCTAACTTGATACCCTTTAGCCTGAGGGACGGTGTGTGCCTAGTAACCACCAATAGATAACAATGAGATAAAGAGTAGTGACCTCAGGCGCCTTACCAACGGAGGCAAAGGGGGAAGACAAATGTAAATATCGAAATAAAAATATATATAATTTTATTCATACAACACTCATTGATCCATGCGTACAATACATGTATAAATCAATAGGAGGATGAAGTAAAAACATACATATACAATTGAATAAAACGTCGTATAAAAAACGATAGAAAGAGTATAATGCTTAATAAAGTGACACTCACTTAAGGGTAGCAGCGAGGACCTCTGCTAAACCCCAAGGAGGTGACTTAGGAGACGATGTGGCCGATAAATGAGACCTTCAGAGAGGGGTAGGATACTGGCCTCTAAAAGGTTTGCTGTAAGGTGTCGATAGCTAATTAAAAATGATTTGGTCTGCAAAGAGCATAGAAAAAAGCCACAAAAAGCTGGATATGATATGTGCTGAAATCAAGGTGAGTCAATTAAAAAGTCCAAACTCCAATCCAAAAAAATCCAATCCATGGAAAACAGTCCAAAAAAATCCCAAATAAAAACAGCAAAAAGGCTATTGAGCAATCTAGGTGCTTAAAAAATGTGTAATAAAAATGTGCAATACAAATGAGTGATCCTTTAAAAATATAAAAAATAAAAAGCAACTGTGATTATCGAATGTTTAACAGTACTATACAAGTTTTATAGATTGCTTCTTTCAGATCGTCTATTACAGATTGCCATTTTAGGGAGCATTTTTCTATATGAAGCATATATTGTATGAATAAAACTTTAATTGATGCCTGCAATTTAAGATATTATCTAAAGATACTATTGATTACACGAAAACCGGAACTCCCAGGTAACTCTACATCCGGTCACTAATCACTTTACCCTATTTAATGCTACCAAGCTTTCCAGTACTCCAGTCTTGATAAAGGCCTTACTGGGGCCGAAACGCGCAGACTGAGTACTGGTAAGCCTAATTCTAATTATCCCAATGTTTTAAAAAACTGTCTGCACTATTTGTTTTTTGTTTTTATTCACAGGAGGATATCGCTATATAAATTCTATCTCTTTACATCTATCATACATTCACTGTTGGGAGTCTACCCCATTCTGCTCTTTTATCAACAGGAATAGAACTGTCTCATACTCACTGCTTTGAAGAATTATTTTGCTATACACCACTGCTCATCACTTGTATAGTACTGTTAGACATTCGATAATCACAGTTGCTTTTTATTTTTTATATTTTTAAAGGATCACTCATTTTTATTGCACATTTTTACTACACAGTTTTTAAGCACCTAGATTGCTCAATAGCCTTTTTGCTGTTTTTCTTTGGGATTTTTTTGGACTGTTTTCCATGGATTGGATTTTTATGGATTGAAGTTTGGACTTTTTTTATTGACTCACCTTGATTTCAGCACATATCATATCCAGCTTTTTGTGGCTTTTTTCTATTCTCTTTGCACACCAAATCATTTTTAATTAGCTATCGACACCTTACAGCAAACTTTTAGAGGCCAGTATCCTACCCCTCTCTGAAGGTCTCATTTATCGGCCACATCGTCTCCTAAGTCACCTCCTTGGGGTTTAGCAGAGGTCCTCACTGCTACCCTTAAGTGAGTGTCACTTTATTAAGCATTATACTCTTTCTATCATTTTTTATACAACATTTTTTTCAATTGTATATGTATGTTTTTACTTCATCCTCCTATTGATTTATACATGTATTGTATGCATGGATCCATGAGTGTTGTATGAATAAAATTATATATATTTTTATTTCGATATTTACATTTGTCTTCCCCCTTTGCCTCCGTTGGTAAGGTGCCTGAGGTCACTACTCTTTATCTCATTGTTATCTGTTGGTGGTTACTAGGCACACACCGTCCCTCAGGCTAAAGGGTATCAAGTTAGGCGCTATCCTTCTGATAGGATTCTATCAGTCAATCGGAATTAAGGTAGGAAAAATCTGATTGGTTGATTTAATCAGCCAATCGGATTGAAGTTCAATCCAATTGGCTGATTGGATCAGCCAATAGAATTCGAGGTCAATTCTATTGGCTCATCCAATCAGCCAATTGGATTGGATGGGTAGTTTAGGTTTTTTTTAGAGTTATGTTTATTATTTTGGGGGGTTGGTTGGGTGGTGGGGTTTACTGTTGGGGGTTGTAAGGGTAACTAAATATATACTCTCTTTTGAAGCAGAGTTTAAGAAAAGGTGAGGATCACAACTGCATATAGAATGACATAGTGTGTAACCAATCCACAGCGTGTTAGAGTAGAACAATGCCTGATAGAGTTTAGTATAGATATTACTGCTCTAGTTAAGAATCATTTCTGCTGTGTACTTTAGAAGGGATAACTGGTAACAAGAGGGAGCTCCATTCACCAACCTGTTTATATGAGCCGTGATAACGGGCATCTTCTATCTTCACCCCAGCAGCATGGAGTGGAGCTATCCTGGACTGGCGATGACATCCTGCGCGGAGCATCCTCTTCATACAGTCACCACCGTACACTGAAGCTGAATGCAAGGTAGCCATTTCAAAATGGCGTATCTTGCTTTCCTATTGGCTGATTTGATTCTTGAAATTCAAATCAGCCAATAGTATGAGAGCTTCTGAAATCCTATTGGATGTTCAAAACAGCCAATAGGATCAGTGCTACTAAAATCCTATTGGCTGTTCAAATAAGCCAATAGTATTTTAGTAGCTCTAATCCTAATGTTCAAATCAGCTAATAGGATTTCAGTAGCTCTCATCCTATTGGCTGTTTTTAAAAGCCAATAGTATTTTAGAAGCTCTAATCCTATTAGTTGATTTGAATTTGAAGAATCAAATCAGCCAATAGGAATGCAAGGTACATAATTTTGAAACGGCCACCTTGCATTCAACTTCAGTGTACGCCAGTGACCGTATGAAGAGGGCACTCCACGCAGGATGTCATCGCCGGTCCAGGATAGCTCCACTCCATGCTGCCGGGATGAAGATAGAAGATGCCCCCACGATGGATGAAGATGTCGCCACCTTGTTGAAGACTTCTCGCCACCTGGATGAAGACTTCTCACCTGGATGGAGATGGATGTCCAGACTTCGGGAACCATGAGTAGAAATTCTGGGGTTAGTGTTAGGCATTTTTATTTTTTTGGGGGGTGGGTTTTTTCAGATTAGTACTTTGGGCAAAGTATAAAAGAGGTGAATGCCCTTTTAAGTGCAGTGAAAAAGAGCTGAATGCCCTTTTAAGGGCAATGTCCATACAAATGCCTCTTTAGGGGCAATTGGTAGCTTAGGTTTATTTAGAGTTAGGTTTTTTGGGGGGGTTGGTTGGGTGGTGGGTTTTACTTTTGGTGGTTTAAGAGTAACTAAATATATAGTCTCTTTTGAAACAGAGTTTAAGAAAAGGTGAGGATCACAACTGTAGTTAGAATGACATGAGTGTGTAAACAATCCACAGTGTGTTAGAGTAGAACAATGTCTGATAGAGTTTAGTATAGATATTACTGTAGCCATTTCAAAATGGCATACCTTGCATTCCTATTGGCTGACTTGATTCTTCAAATTCAAATCAGCCAATAGGATGAGAGCTTCTGAAATCATATTGGCTGTTTTGAAGCCAATGATTTCAGAAGTTCTCATCCTATTGTTCAAATCAGCCAATAGGATTCCAGTAGCTCTCATCCTATTGGCTGTTTTTAACAGCCAATAGGATTTCAGAAGCTCTAATCCTATTAGTTGATTTAAATTTGAAGAATCAAATCAGCCAATAGGAATGCAAGGTACACCATTTTAAAAAGGCAGGCTACCTTGCATTCAACTTCAGTGTGCGGCGGTGACCGTATGAAGAGGACGCTCCGCGCAGGATGTCATCACCGGTCCAGGATAGCTCCGCTCCACACTGCTGGGATGAAGATGTCGCCACCTGGATGAAGACTTCTCGCTGCCTGGATGAAGACTTCTCACCACCGGGATGGAGATGGATGTCCAGACTTCGGGAACTGTGAGTAGAAATTCTGGGGTTAGTGTTAGGTATTTTTTTTATTTTTTTGGGGTGTTTTTTTTTTAAATTAGGGCTTTGGGCAAAAGTGTAAAAGAGTTGAATGCCCCTTTATAAGGGCAGTTAAAAAGAGCTGAATGCCTTTTTAAGAGCAATGCCCATACAAATGCCCCTTTAGCTTAGGTATTTTTTAGAGTTAGGTTTTTTGGGGGGGGGTTGGTTGGGTGGTGGGTTTAACTGTTGGGGGGTGTATGGGTAACTAAATATATAATCTCTTTTGAAACAGAGTTTAAGAAAAGATGAGGAGGATGACAGAGTGTGTATGCAATCCACAGCGTGATAGAGTAGAACAATGTCTAATAGACTTTAGTATAGATATTTTTGCTGTAGTTAGGAGTAATATGTGCTGTGTACTTTAGAAGGAATAACTGCTAACAAGAGGGAGCTCCATTCACCATCCTGTGTATATGAGCCGTAGTAACCTCTGATGTCATGAAGAGGGGCGTGGCTAACGCCGGTCTGCAGCGAAGATGTCTATTTTTTTTACAGAGTGAAACTGTAGTAAGGTAGGTGATCAGGAGACAGGGTTCAGTTGCGAGGCTAATCAATAAATCCCTGCCGTAGATTATAGCTCAATCCGTTGAGCAAAGCAAAGTTAGTTCAACAGCCAAAAGGATGATAGGCAGTCCAGTTGAATTAGTGGCACAAGTGTACCAAAAGTCAAAGGCAGTCTCAAGGTAGCAGCTGGTAAAACTGCAAGCAGGTTTGTAGCAAAGTCCAAGAATTGTAAATCCTAGTACTATGATGATAAGCACTCATGTAGGAAAGAAATCCAACCTGGAGAGTTCCAGATTAAGTATTGCAGACAGGACAAGCTTAACACAGCACAAGCCAGTAAGGCAGGATAGCAACTGAAAGGATTTCTTCATTCACTTCCAAATTACTTGCCACCTGGAGAGGGGTGTGGGGGTGATTTATAGCATGCAATTAAAGGGAAGTTAGTAGAGCAATATGTTAAAGGGACGGTATGCTGACATTTTGATGACATATACCCCATCAAGAAAGCTGCCCAGCAGCTGTAGGTCGAGTTCTATCAGGGTTGCGTCTATGAAAAAGAGAGATTAGACAGGAAGCATAGAGTTGGTTGATGGTTCCCAAGAATCTTCCTCTAGAGAATAACCTTTCCATCTGATTAGATATTGTAATGCTGAAACTTCTGGTGGGGGAGGAGTCGTGCAGGTTACCTGTATGCCGGTGCTGTGAGAGGACGCCGTGTCAGCAGCTCCCCGCTCTCCGCTACTTGTCTGGTGTAGCGCTCCGTAGGGCATCGACCCTCTTGAGAGTTTGAAGTTCAGAAGAAGCCTTTTGGTGGCGACTGCCCGGCAGTCTGCTTATACATTTAATTGTCCTTGCCTGTGAAGGAGTATCTGTGGCCGCTGGAGGAGAGCCGTGGGAACCGCGCTGTTTGCTTCAAGGCTAGCGAAGACACCGGTGGCTGGCAGGATAGCGGTATTACATTGGGAGATTGAAGATGCAGTGGTAGCTGTATCATCGGAGTCCCAGTGCCGAAGCAGATTACTCCCTTTGCTGCTCCCTGGTGAGCGGGAGGGTGAAATCCAAGACTAGTACCACGCTAAAGATACCGGTGGCTGGTAGGACAGCGAAGCTGCAGAGTGAGCTTTAAGGCACAGTAGTTGCAGGTTCATTCGGTGACCCAGTGCTGCGGAAGGGTATGCCCCCAGTTGCTCCCTGGTGAGCGTGGAGCGTGGAGGGGACTTCAGGATTGTGTCTACGCCTAAAGACCTGGAGTACAGCAAGCTCAGGTATAGAGCGGATCTACAGTGGGCTGGGACTCGCAATCAAGTCAAGGTAAATCCTCTCCTTCGCTCAATTGTCTGCTGGTGTTATCGCTGCATAGACTCCTGGGGGAAAGTAAAAGCTTTAACATCCGCTTAAGGGCTGCTGTTATAGCAATCTGCTATCCTGTTGAAGCCGGGGTTTCTACATATAAAGCATCTCTCTTGGAAGAGAAAACTTTTCCCTATTTGGGTACTGGGGCAGGCTGTGAGGCTGAAGATACTGTATGAGGACGCCGATCCTTGGTTTGTCTCCCAATGTGCTTTGAGATACCGGTTCCTAGAGCCTTACTGGTGGGATAAAAGGCTGATCTGCGGCTTTGTGGAGATTTTTGTGGGTCTCCCCCAAATAGTCAGCATTATTCAGCACTGTGCTTTCCTCCTTACTTAATATGTGAAAGTGCTGTTACTATCTTGCCCTGTTCCCAGCGTGCTAGCCCCGGTGGGCTAATCCTAACAAATTTTGTTGTTATAGCCGATCATTGCTTGTTAAAGGGTGAGATCAGGAATAATCAACACCAAAGAATTTGTCTCCCTCTGAGAAAAGCCCTAATGGGGGTAAATACCTTCTTAAGCACAGAATTTTGAAGCTTGTGAAGACTATAAAAGCTAATATTCTGATCAGACGTTTTACAACTTGTAGGAAGGACTGCTTTCTTCTTTTTTTTTTTTTTTTTTTTTGGTGTATTTGTGCTTTTTTTTTGTTGCTTGTTTCATATTTCTGTTTGAAATTATTGATGTGGATTGTAATTCAGGGGCTGGCTATATCAACAAATTGTGTATTCTTGTATATGGTATAATCACTCTTGTGAGGAGGTTGAGGTTTAATTTTTGATTAACAAATGTCTGCTCCACTTTTGTTATAACCATAAATGAAACTGCTATGCCTGTATGTTAAGGATATATTAAATATTAGGTCCAGTCTATATGCATAGTGAACGATAGACTGATAGGTTAAACTTATTCTCCTTCTGGCTTATTGTTATGACCAGGATAGTTTAGACCCCCAATTTAGGCTGTGGTGTCTCTAAGATCACCCTTTTAATTAAGTCTGAATGTGTCTCCTTTAGGGTTTTTTTTTTTGTGGTGCTGAAGAAATTCAACAGTTTGTTCTAAGGGTAGTAACCCTGCTCGGATTGAAGGTATAGTTTTGGGTACTTGGTGGCATTTATCCGTTAAGAAGGATACCCTCTGGGCCTTTCTATTCTATAAGAAAATATCCACCTATACCTCTAGGTGTTTTCACTTATAGGAATCTTTATATTTGGTTGGATCACTTTTTTGAGTCTCACTTCACTTTATCTTATTTTCCTTAAATTCTATTCACTAGCACCAACTCTCTCCTTTTTTTTTTTTTTTTTTTTCTCTCTTCTTCTCTTTCTCGCTTTTTTGCTGGTTCACTAATTGTATGCACTGAGACATACTCTTATTTAATTAGATTATCACTTGCACGTACGGGGTCGGGTTTCCCGGAGCCTCGCCTCTATTTTTTCCTTACACATCTGATTTATTCACAATTCTCACCCCCTAATTTATGGATACGTTTCTAGCCCAGGGGAAACCCTCCTCTCCTAGAATGCCGAGTAAATCTAAAGACAAAAGAGCTAAAATACCCGATCCGAGCGCGGATGCCTCAGTGGAACCTATGACTAACCCGCCGGAAACACACTCTTTGATTTCCCAAATGTCTGAATTATTTTCTCCCCAATTTGAGTTGATAAAAAAAGAGTTGGGGTTAATTTCGACAGAAATTACTGTATTATCAACAGAAGTTAGACAATTTTCTCAAAGAATGCAGGAGGCAGAAAGTAGGATTTCTGACCTGGAGGACCAGGTTAATACGCAAGGAAGTGTAATCACCCTCCAGGAGTCTAAAATTTCTAATCTACAGGGACGGCTTGATGATCTCGAAGATAGGGCGAGAAGAAACAATATAAGAATTGTGGGTCTCCCAGAATCCCCTGAATTCGAAGACCTACTTCATTTTACTTCGATGGTGCTACCACAGAGACTGGGAGTCCCACAATCCTTGTTACCTATTACGATTGAGAGAGCCCACAGAATTGGTCCTAAAAAAACCTCAGAAACAGGGCAAGTTAGAAATAGAATGTGTATTTGTAAAGTATTAAACTTCCAGGACAAGATTGAAATAATGAAACTATTTAAGAAATTGAAGGATCCTTTAATTTTTGGTAACAGCAAAGTCCTTCTGTTCCAGGACTTTTCAGTGGAAACCTCCCAGAGAAGACAGACGATGGCCCCTCTTTGTACTCAGATTATTAATAAAGGTATTCAGTCGCGAATGATTTATCCCGCTAAAATAATAGTTGAGTTCGGGGGATCACGTCACGTCTTCTCGGAGGCGAGGGAAGTTAAAGAATTCCTTATAGATAAATGAGAAGAATAGCTGTTTTTGTTTCTTTTTCTTTAACTAAGTATCTTAGGTTTTTTTTAATGTATAATATAATATCATCTCTGATATATTTGAGGATGTTGGGAAGAATTTTTGTTAAAAATTTTTGTGCTGTATGGGATAAGTTAAGGTTGGGCGTTTATTTTATTTTTATTTATTTTTTTTGTCTTGTTGTTTCCTATTTTTTTTTTCCTTCTTATCTCTTTTTTTCTCCCTTCTCTCTCTCTCTCTCCCCCTTCTCCCTTCAGGCCCGTTTGATATTTAGTTTATTTCAGTTCCGAAGGTCATGGGACTAAGAATAACTTCTTGGAATGTGGGTGGGATCTCGTCTCCTCCGTAACGTAAACTTATTATCAAACTCTTAGCTAAGAGTAATCCTGATATTTCTTTTCTCCAGGAAACACACTTGGTAGAATCGGAAGCAAAAAAAACTTAAGATTAAGTGGGTAGGGGAAGTAGTTTCGTCTGCAGCTGGGTGGAGGAAGTGTGGAGTAGCAATTTTGTTAATAAAGTCTCTTGACTATAAGATTATTCAGGCCGAGATAGATCCGGAGGCCAGGTTTATTATCCTGCACATTTACATTAACAAGATAAAATTTACACTGTGTAATATTTATGGTCCCAATAAATTCAATCGTGAATTTTGGGACAAAATTAAAACCAAACTATTCCCTTATTTTAAAGAGAATTTAATAATCGGGGGAGACTTTAACATGACTCTATATCCAGAATTGGATAGGCTCTCTACTAAAAATATTTCAGAAAATAAGAGAAGTTCAAAGCATTTTGTGAGATTTTGTTACAAATTACAGGTGTATGATATCTGGCGTAGGTTGAACCCGGATATACAAAATTTTACTTGTGAATCAAAGGCACATAGAACATTCTCGCATATAGATCTTTTTTTGATTGCCGAGTCTCTTTCAAGTGATAATTTGGAGGCTGAAATAGGGGAGATCCTGATCTCGGATCAAGCTATAATCTCCGTCTCTTTTCTTATGCAGGAGAGAAAGGGTTATAAGATTCCGAGATTTTTTTATCCGCGGTTCCTCTCTGGTAACCCTAGATTTATGTCTTGGTTAAAGGAAAAATGGTATGAGTATGCTAGGCTTAATACTGCGTACCTTCATAAAATTGAAATCTTCTGGGAAGCCAGCAAGGCTGTTTTAAGAGGAGAAATTAAGGGGTACTTGAATGTTAGGAATAAGAAAATACGGGCCCGAGATATACAGTTGACAAATCAAGTAAGAAATGCCTTCCTGAATTATCGTCGTCAGCGATCCAGGAACAATTGGAATACTTATGTTAATGCTAAGAAGGAGAGAGACTCTGTGTTATTGCAAAAATCACAGGAAGAGGAATTAAAAATTAATTTACGGTTTAAGAGTTTTCATGGTAGTTCTGCTAAAAACCTAGCTAGATTAGTCAAAGCTAGAGAAAATAAAAATCATATTCCGGTGTTACAGCATGCAGGGAGGCTTTCCTCTGATTTGGAGGAGATTTCCGGAATCTTCTATGATTATTACCAACATTTATATGCAGAAGGAGATTTTAATTGTGATAGTGAATTGATCTTCTGGTCTGCAATTTCGGTGCCTAAAATTCAAGTCGAAGATTTGGATATGCTAAATGCTCCTATCACAGCCGAAGAGATAAGTTGCGCAATATCTCGGACTAAATCAAACAAAGCTGCAGGTCCCGACGGGTTACCCGCGGAATTTTATAAAACTCTTTCCGAGAAGGTTATACCAATCTTAGAGAAGCTTTATAACAATTACTTTGGAACGAGTGATGTAGTTTCCTCGTTTTTTTCAGCAGCTTATATATCATTGATTCTCAAAAAAGGAAAAAACCCAGAGGATCCGGCTTCTTATAGGCCCATATCAGTCCTTAATGCGGATTATAAAATCCTCGCTTCTATTATCTCGCATAGATTAGTTGTCTGTTTGGAGAAAATTATTCACCCTGAGGTGGGGTTTATGCCTTCACGGTGTTCCGCTAAGAATATAAGGAAATTAACAACTTTAGTTGATTACATTTGGAATTCAGACCAGTCTAAGGAGAGGCCTGACCTTAAGGATGTCGCAGTTCTTACGCTTGATGCAGTCAAAGCTTTTGACTGCATCTCATGGAAACACATGTTTTCAACGTTGGCCAAATTGGGGTTTTCTGGTAACTTTTTCAATTTTGTTCAAAAATTATATCAGAGACCTGTCTCTTATCTAATTGTCAATGGGTTGATCTCCCCCGAGATTATCCTGCAAAGAGGAACAAGACAAGGATGCCCGTTATCCCCCCTTCTTTTTAATATTGTACTGGAACCATTGGCAATCAAATTACGTCAAATTCTGCCGGGAATCTCCTTGGGGGGCCGAAATCTGAAAATATTACTCTATGCAGACGATATATTACTCTTCCTAAATAAAACAACGATTACTATTCCGAATGTGATCAATACTATAACTTTATTCAGTACATTCGCGGGTTACAAAATCAACATGGAGAAGAGTGAATTGATGTGGTTAGGGAGACAGGAGTGAGAGCATCCCTTGACTATTTTTCATAAGGTAGATGCTGTTAAATATTTGGGGTTGGAGATCAACAGAAATCCGAAATTCTGGTATCAGGCCAACTTTGGTAGGCTATTTCAGAAAGTTCAAGAAGATCTAAAATTATGGGTGGCATTTCCTCTTTCGCTATCAGCCTCGGTCAATCTGATTAAAATGATAAGTTTCCCAAAAATTTTATATTATCTGCAGAATTTTCCCCTTCTGATTTTAAACAAAGATCTGAAGAAGTTGGCATCTTGTTTTTCAAAGTTTATATGGAAATCTAAAAAGCCACGGCTATCGCTTAATCGGCTCGCGCAAAAATTCACAAGGGCTGGATTAGCGCTGCCCAGCATTAGACTTTATAATTATGCTTCTCTGTGCAAGTGTGCTCTTGATTGGTTATCCCGATCTGAGTTAGTTACTACATTTGATATGGAATCATTTATGGTAGAACCATGGTCTTTGAAAGCGCTAATTCATTGCACTCCCTGTTCCCTCCCTCATAAGGTCTCTTCTCTTATTTCATTTAAGAATATTTTTATAGCGTGGTATAGGGTTTGTAAACTGCTTAAAATGGAATTTTCATTTTCCGAATTTTTACCTATCAGGGGGAACCCTATGTTCTCTCCGGGTATAGACCAGAAATGTTTTTATGAGTGGCAGGCCAAGGGGTTAGAATATGTGTATCAACTTCTTAATGAGGACCGACAGATGCTTCCATGGGATACAATCCGAGAGCATTTTGCACTTCCTAGACTGAATCAATTTGCATGCTTTCAGATCCGACATTTTATTCATAACCAGAAATGGTATCATGGCGAGAGATATGATTGGTCCGAGGTCAAGATTTGTGTCAGAAAATTCGGTGCGGGTGATGCATCAATTTCGCTTATTTACAACATCATGCTTTCAAAGCAAGGTGTTCTTGAGGAAGATAAATTGCTTGAACATTGACTCCCTCACATTCCCTCTATAGACTTTGAGAAAATAAGTAATAGTTTAGCGAGAGTTGCTAAACTCCCGCTGCCGGCAAGTTGGAAGGAATCTCATTTAAAACTGCTGAACAACTCCTATTTAACTCCGGCCTCACTGGCCAAATTTTATCCTGCTAAAAACTTTCAGTGTGAACATTGTGCATATATGCGGGCCGATCTTCGCCATATGTTGTGGGGCTGTCCAAAGATTGCTCAACTATGGTCGAAAATCCAATTCTGGTTCAATAGAGTTTTTGTAAGGTCTATTTCCCTCACTTATGAAGATATAGTGTTGCTTTTTCTGGAACCAAGAGTGGATTCAAGCTTACATATCCTAAACACTATTATATTAACAGTTAGGTATAATATTTTAAAAAAATGGATAACGAAAAGCGCCCCCAACCTGTCTCAGACGATAAGAGATATTAAAGCTCAGATCATTTTTGAATCCTTTCATCTACAACTAGTATCTGAAAGAAAAGTCAAAGAATTTTTGGAAGGTTGAGCTCCAGTTATCAAGACATATCCAAATAGTTTACAGAGACAGATTCTAAGGCCGTTTTTGGCTTCGGTAAGTTTTGCAGAAATGGTCTTACTGTGTGTGTTTCCTGATACCGGGATTAGAAACAATAACTTGGTGGAGTAGCCTCAGTAAAGAATTGATTGACTAGAATTGGTCGGTGCTTATAGGATGCTGGAGGAGAAGGGGGAAGGAGTTTATATACTAAGTTCTTATTTCCCGTTTTTTTTTTTTTTTTTTTCTCCTTCCTGGTTTGTTCTCTTTTTTCTTTCTTTTTCTTTTCTCCTGTATATAGTGTAGACTGGAAAAAAGTAGCCATCTTTTTTGTTCTTTTTTCTTGTGGGATGATTGTTATAATTTCAAGGATTGTTTAAGCCTGTTTCAGCATAAGATGTACTATTGAAACTTTTTTTTGGTCCTGCGTGACGCTGAATTTGTAGAACACATGCATTTTTTTTTATTTTTATTTTGGCTACAACTAATAAAGATAATTAAAAAAAAAAAAGATATTGTAATGTACCCCTGTAGATATGAGAGTCAAGGATACGGTCTACTTTATAGAGATCTTCATCATCCTGCAGAGCGGATGAAGGACGTACCAGATTCTGTGAGTGGGTGGTAATGTAAGGCTTGAGGAAAGAGACGTGGAAGGTGAAATGTATGCGGTAATTCGAGGGAAGCTTGAGAGTCCTCGTATTTTCATTGACAACCTTGACAATCTCAAAAGGTCCAATAAAAAGTTCATACAATTCCTTGTTTGGAGTTTTGAGCTTTTGGTGCTTAGTTGATAAGGAGGAGCTGATCGTCTCTTTGAATCGTAGTGCATCTTTTGTCTGGCCTGCACTTCATTGATGTTTTCTTTTAGGAAATGGAAAATCTCAAGTAAATAGTTAGTGGTGTCGTCAACTTAAGGACAAGTAGATTCAGGCTGAGAGAAAAGATGGAAGTTCGGATTGAATTCGTAGTTAGCATAGAAAGGAAATGTTATAGTTGATGTATTTGTTGAGTTATTGTAGGCATGCTCTGTCATAGACAGACATGAGATGCATTGGTCTTGTTGAAAAAAGCAGTAGCATCTGATGTACTGTTCGAGCCACTGATTCACCCTCTCCATCTGCCCATTAGTCTGAGGATGGAAAGCAGTGGTGTAGCAATGTTCAATCTGTAGTGCTTTACAAAGTTGTCTCTAGAAGTGAGAGGTGAATTGGGTACCCCTATCGGTCACTATGGTAGTCGGAAAACCATGGAGTCTCACTATCTTGGAGAGAAATAGTTCAGCAGTCTTAGCTGATAAAGGCAGTTTTTTGTAAGGTATGAAGTGTGCCATTTTTGTGAGTAGATCAACAATGACTAAGATGGTATTATGTTTTTTGGAAGGAGGAAAATCTACATTGAAATTCATACCCACTAATTGCCATGGTCTATCGGGAATTTAGAGCAACATTAGTAAGCCATAAGGATGACGTTTTTCAGATTGGAGATTGTACATGTCTGACAAGACTGTATCTAAGCTTTTACTGTTTGGTCCAATGAAGGCCACCAGTCGTATCTTTTGATAAGATCAACAAAAAGTTTTTTGTATACCTGGATGTCCAGCAAAAGGAGAGTCAGGATGAGTTTGAAGGAGAGTCTCTGTCAAGGAGGGAGGTTCATATAGTTTCTTGTTTGAATAGTATAGTCGATCAGCTTCCAATTGAAGTTGCAATTTTGATAGGTTGGAGTCTTGCTTTTGTTTTTGTCGTAGGAGTTGGGAGAAGGTAGAGATTATACCCAGGAAATGATCAAGAGGAATGACCGGACTAGGTTGAGTCTCTGTAAAAGGCATTTTGTCCCTTCTGGATAGAGCATCTGCCTTTCTGTTCTTGGATCTGGGTCTATACTTGATATGATAATTAAACCTAGCAAAGTATAAGCTTTGTTTGCAGGTACTCTAAATTCCTGTGATCGGTGAATATCAGAATAGGTCATTTTGTGCCTTCAATAAATTTTATCAGTGTTCTAGAGAACATTTGATTACAAGCAGTTCTTTCTCCTCGATGGGGTAATTTAATTCTGGGTTGGTCATCAATCTTGAACAAAAAGCAATAGGTTCAACAGGAGAGTTGCATTGAGAAAGGACTCAAAATTGCGTATTCTGAGACGTCTACCTCCAGAATAAATTGATGGCCAGGGTCAGGAAAGGGAAGGATAGGAGCTTTGGTAATTTTTTCTTTTAGAAATTCAAAGGTGGCTTGTGCTGAAGAGGTCCATAGGAAAGAGCTGTATTTGCTGGTGAGACTACTCAGGGGTTTAGAGACAGATGAAAATCCTTTAATAAATTTGTGATAGAAGTTTGCAAATCCAAGAAAACGATGTACATCTTTCATTAGGGATGGAGTAGGCCATTGCTTCAACTTTACTTTCTTCCAAGATATGTGATAGCCAAGGAAGGAGATCTCAGTGGTGTGAAACAGGTATTTCTCCGATTTGGCATAGAGTTTGTGGGTTCTTAGTCTTCCTAGTACCTATCTGACGTGTTTCTTATAGTCTTAGATGTTATCAAAGTAAATGAGGATATCGTCAATATAAACAACCATGCATACGTCTAACAGATCTTTGAAGATGTCATTGATGAGGTATTGGAAAGTGGCAGGGGTGTTACAGAGACCAAATGGCATCAGAGTATACTCGTAAAGACTGTAGTGAGTTCTAAAATTTGTGAGCCATTTGTCTCCCTCCCTAATAAGGATTAAGCTGTAGGCACCCCTTAAGTCCAATTTAGTGTAGATCTTTACTTGGCGTAGATGTTTGATGAGTTCTGGGATCAGTGGAAGAGAGTACCTGTTCTTTATAGTTCTTATGTTGAGTTCCCTATAATCAATTATAGGTCTCAATGATTTGTCTTTATGAAGAATATGTCTGCTCCAGTTGGAGAAGTTGAGGGTCTTATAAAGCCCTTCAGTTGACTTTTGTTGATGTAGGAGTTCAGGTGATCTAGTTCCTGATGGGAGCGAGGGTATATATGCCCATATGGAATGGATTATCTAGGTAATAATTCAATCGAGCATTTGTATATACAATGTGGTGGTAGAGATTCCGCTTCCTTCTTACTAAGTAGATCTATGAAATCTTTATATTCATGCGGTAGATTAATTTCTGATAGTTGAAGGATGGTCAGATGAGGAAAACATGTTTGTTGACAGTATTCTGACTGTAAATCTACCTGAAGTTGATTCCAGTGGATGGTGGGTTGGTGTTGTTGTAACCATTGTAAGCCTAGAACCACGTAAAATAATGAAGAGGGTAAAACATCAAAAGAAATACATTCAACATGACCAGAAGAAGTTTTAGCCTTTAGAGGTATAGTTTGATGTGTTATAGGTCCAGTATTAATGAAAGAACCATCAATGACTCTAATAGAGACAGGGTTTGCCTTCAAAACAAGTGGTATTTTATTATTATATACAAGTGTAGAGTCTATGAAGTTTGAGTAAGCCCCAGAGTTGACAATAGCTTCAGTGTGGTGTAGGTGGTGGTCCCACTATAATGAGAGAGATATGGTACAGTAAGCAGCATTCTTAACTTTTGTAGTTAAACATACAATTTTATTGATAAACTTACTCTTCTTTTGTCGCTGTAGAACAGGGCAACCTTTTACTGTGTGACTGGGTGATGCACAGTACATGCATAGATTCATCTTTCTTCAGTGATTCTGTTCCTCTGGTTGTAGAGGACCCTTTATGAACCCAATATCTATTGGTTCGGTAGAATTATTGTTAGAGTAGGTTGTGGTGAACATAGGACTCCTATATGGTAAATCTGAGAACGGTTGCTCCAACTTCCTTTCTCTGAGCCTCCTATCAATTTGTATAGTTAGGGACATCAGGCCTTCTAATGTCTTGGGGAGGTCGGTTTGGGCTAATTTATCCTTAAGTGAATCTGATAAACCTAGCCTATACTGATTCCTTAAGTCAATTTCGCTCCATTCTGAATCCTTTATATACTGTTGAAATTCGGTTAAATATTCTTCAACAGGTCACCTCTCCTGTTTCAGGAATCTGATTTTGGCCTCTGCAGTGAGTTGCTTGTTAGTATCTTCATACAGTAGTCCCATTTTGTTGAAGAAATCATCAATAGAGGCTAAAATAGGGTCGTCATTTTCAAAGAATGAGTCTGCCGATAATCTGGGCTCCCTTCTGAGATAAGAAATCACTGTAAAAACCTTGACTCTTTCTGTGCAGTAGGTTTTGGGTTTTAGCATAAATAGCAGATTACATGTGTTTTTGAATTGCCTGAAATATGCTTTGTCTGTCATGATACAATGTTTCTTTAATTGGGAATATCCGCCCCTTTAACCTCTCAATAAAAATTACACCCTTCCCATGACCCCTATATAGGCTATACATTATGCCTTATCTAAATAAATAATTCAATACAACACAAGGATGGGTGTAAAGGCCGCAGCCCGCATTTATTTAAATAATGTTAAATAACATTCAGAAATTCAACAATTATTTTAATCATAAACTTCTAACTTTAAAACATAAGGTGCAAGAGCACCGAGATGTACCTTCCCCCGGTTTACAACCAGATACATCCCCCCAAAACTCTCCCGCCTCTTTAGGGAGATACCAGCTTACTTAACCTCCAGATCTAAATCACCCCGACATACCAACAAAACACCAAGCCTACTGCGACAAACTCAACAAACAGGGAGGGAGGGAGGGAAATTTTCCCTTGCGTTTGTATAAGCTACAGAGGACTGGAATATTCCCGCCCAAGCACCAAGTAACCGTTACTTGGCTCCGCCCCCATCAGCAGACGGCTCCATTCGCCAGAATAGGGGTCACATTCCCCTCCGTCAACTTCTTTCCTCCAGGGAGTCCTGACCCCTATATAGGCTATACATTATGCCTTATCTAAATAAATAATTCAATACAACACAAGGATGGGTGTAAAGGCCGCAGCCCGCAGCCCGCATTTATTTAAATAATTTTAAATAACATTCATAAATTCAACAATTATATTAATCATAAACTTCTAACTTTAAAACATAAGGTGCAAGAGCACCGAGATGTACCTTCCCCCGGTTTACAACCAGATACATCCCCCCAAAACTCTCCCGCCTCTTTAGGGAGGTACCAGCTTACTTAACCTCCAGATCTAAATCACCCCGCCACAGCACGCCACCGCGTGCTTACCCCACCCGGGCTAAGGCCTTTAACACTGCTTCTTTGATGTTAAAGTTAAAGAGGTGGAGCCCCACCTCATTTAAATGCACACCATCCTTTAAAAAGAAACAACGCCCAGTCTCCCCTTCAAATTCAACATGGCGAATGCCAAACCCCCCAATCCTACAAACAAAACTACTAATTGATCTATTCACCTTTTTTCTAGAGGCCTCCAGCTTCTTCACATCCCATGCTGCTCTCCAAACTGACCTGGGTTCAATGTCAGACCATACTATTACCATATCAGGGAACAACTCCCGCAACCTAACCAAATCCCTCTTAATTCTGTCCAGCAAATCCTTCTGGGATAGAAAACCTAAATCATTCCCACCTGCATGTACAATTAGAATCGCTGGAGGCCGAAATAGCCTAGCATAATCAACAATCTTTTTTAACAATTGATCCCACCTCAATCCTCTAGTCCCAAACCACCTCAACCTCACTGTCTCCTCATTCATCTTCAGCTGTGTGCCCTGATCTGTACTTGCCGCTGCCTTCCGGGCCCAATAAATGTAAGAATGCCCCACAATCCAACAATGTACTGGACCTGTCAAGACAAAAAATACAATCTAAACTCTCATATCAGGCCTGACATAAGACTTAAAACAACCAGACTTCCAGCCACCAATTCTCTTAATCACACTCTCACCCAAACCTAGATTGGCCGCCTCTGTCGCCGCCCCAATCCGAAAAGAATGAGTGCCAAACTCCTCAGCCACATAGCCCAAACTTGTCAACACCTTTCTAAACACAGCCAAAAACTGAAAACGCGAGAGACTTGAACCATCTTGATGCACAAATAAAGGCAAAAAAACAACTGGGCGCACCTCCAAAAAGGCCTCCAATACCAACACTGGACAACAATTCCCTTTAGTCTCTTTAATCTGGATCCACCTTCCCAACCCTTTTTGATCCGTCTTCGATTTCCTCAACCACACCCACAACACCTTATCCTTGATAGATACATCTCGGGCCCACAAACCTCCAGAATCATGCCTATTTGCTCCAACTAATTCGGATATACGAAAAGCACCAAAAAAAGGCCAACACAAAAGCAGCCCGAAATAAAAGAAATTCAAACTTAGACGAACATTCAACTCTCAAAGAACCTAATATCTGTCTCAAGGTATCAAATACCACCGGACGTCTCCTGTCATTACACACCTGACCTTTACATAAACCCCTTACAGCCAACCGAATGACAAACATCTTTGTTGAATCCTGCAATCCCAACAACTTAAAAAGGAAACTCATAGCTGCAATAGACTTTTGAACTTTTGACTTTGACCATCCCAAACTTTCATATTCACCCACCCATGCCAAGAAATCACTATTCCATCCCTCATTGGCAGACCCCATTCTTCTTCCAGACACATATTGAAACCAATGCCTCCACACAGATACATATGCCACCCAGGTACCTTGAGCTAGTGCTCCCCTGGCAAAACGGATTAGATCCAGAATTTCAAAACCCACAGCTCTGGCGGACATCCAACACCCTCCTTCTCCGCTTCTGGAGCCACTTCCCAGAACCTTTCCCACTGAAAGCGAGAAAGAGCATCAGCAATGACATTCTGACAACCTGGAACATGAACAGCACGAAATAAAACATTCATTTGCATACAGTCCAACACAAACAACCTCAAAAGTCGCACCACTGGCAATGAGCTAGATGTAAGTCTATTAATTGCGAATACAACTCCCAAGTTATCCATGTGGAAAACCACCTTTTTGTCCCTAAGCATATCTTTCCACACTTTTACTGCCACCACCAAAGGGAACAATTCCAGAAAAACCAAATTCTTATTGAGACCAGCCTGTTTCCACTCCACCGGCCATAACCCTGCAGACCAATGCCCCTGAAAATACGCACCATATCCCACGGAACCAGCTGCATCAGTATACAAATGAAGATCATAATTCGAGACTGCCAAAACTTGCATTATCTCGCATCCATTAAAATCCTCCAGAAAAACCATCCACATTTTTAAATCCTCTTTTAGTTCCCTACCGAACCGAATCCAATGGGACGGTTTCTTCACACCCGCTGTCGCTAAGGACAACTTCCTACAGAAAACTCGACCAACCGGAATAATCCTGCAGGCAAAATTTAGCTTGCCTACTAGCGATTGAACTTCTTTAAGCATGAGTTTTTTCTTTTTAAAACAGCTCTGAATGCAATTTTTTAAGTCAACCACCTTTTCCAAAGGCAAACGGCATTCCATATTCACAGAATCAATTTCAATGCCCAAAAAACTCAAAACTGTCTGAGGGCCTTCAGTCTTTTCATGAGTTATAGGAATGCCAAAATCAGATGCCACCTTAAAGAAGTGTTCCATCAGCTGCGCACAATCTTCCTCCCCTGCCCTACCAACAAAAAGGAAATCGTCAAGGTAATGCACCATTGACTTCAAACCTGATACTTGCCTGACGACCCATTCCACAAAAGTGCCAAACTTTTCAAAATACGCACATGATATGGAACAACCCATTGGCAGACACAAATCCACGTAAAAGGCCCCATCAAAATAACAGCCCAATAAGTGATGACACACCGGATGTACAGGTAAAAGCTGAAAGGCTGCTTCCACGTCCACCTTCCCCAACAAAGCACCAACACCCGCTGCCGACACCAACCTAACAGCCTGATCAAATGACGTATACCTCACCGCAGACACATCAGGATCTATACCGTCATTTACCGACGAACCTTTCGGGAAAGACAGATGGTGAATCAGACGTAACTGACCAGCCACTTTTTTGGGGACCACCCCCAATGGAGAAACCCTCAAATTCTTAAATGGTGGGTGACTGAAAGGCCCTGCTATTCTGCCCAATGCAACTTCCTTGACTAATTTACCTCGAACAACCTCCGGAAATTCTTTAGCAGACTTTAAATTCCCCGAAATTTGACAAGCCCCCCCTTCCTCAAAAGGAATCCAAAAACCAGAACTGAACCCCGTTAATAACAACTCCGCATCCCTCTCTTTCCCTCTCACCTTAGCGAATCGCTCTAGCCAAGGCACCATCCTTCTTACCCTCACTGGGGTCTTGGCCCTTAAAAGCAACCTCTCCTGCCTTTCCACTGCCACCTTTCTTGAAACATTTGGTCCAAGGGTGGGTTTCTTCACAACCGGAACATGCATGCTTGTATTTGCATCCGTTACCGAACTTACACACGCCTTCATTGTACTGGAAGCACAATCCTTTCCTAATGGCCACTGCCGCGCCTCCCCCAGAGACCCCCCCGGATGGGCTGTTACCCCCAGCATTTCCTCCTCCGAAACCATGAAAGGACCCACGCATCAGAGTCATCAACTCCAACCAGATCCCCATATCTCGGTCATCCCAACGCATCTCCGGCCTTACAGCCAAGCGCTGACGAAATTGTTCATCATAACGCCACCACGCCAATCCCCCGTATGTGCGGTAAGCCCCTGCTATCTCGTCATAATAGCAAAAAAGAGCTGAACACTGATCCGGAAACTTCTCACCAATTACAGCCGCTAAAATACAAAATGCTCTCGACCAGTTTGAAAGTGTTTTGGGTAGCTTACGGTAACGTTTCTTGCGTTCATCCTCTTCTTTCTTCTCCTTATCCTTTGTATCCTCCTTGATCTCCATCATCTGTTCGAGCGGTAATAATGAAAACAGCTCCAAAAATTCCCGTTTCCATATTTTTTCTTTTATATCTTGCGTCAAATGAATCCCCAGCGGTCCGATTGAGCATAAACATGGTCTTCTCATCGCGCTCTCTGGAACTTTCACAATGTCCCCCGACGAAGCCACGTCTTTTTTCTGCCCTTTGGTCCCCCCAGCTACTTGACCGCTGTCACCCGATCCCGACACCCCTACTGCAGCAAGAGCCACACTTCCCGTCTCAGCAACCACTCCCGGTACAGGAGCCCCACTTCCCGAACCCCCACTCCAGGCTAACGCAACATTCCCTCCCTGAGCTTCCGGCTGCTTTTCAAATTTTGCCAATAACTCCTTTAAACCGCTCACCAAAGCCTGCTGCACATTTCCTCCAACATGCTCACAACCATCCACACTCACTATTCTTGTAGCACCCTCACCTGTGGGCCTGGGCGCCGTAGCTGGCTGAGCTGCTCCGGATTCCCTCGCCTGTTCTGCTCCAATCACCACTGGTTGAGGCCTAATTACTTGTTCCCGAGGCCTATGCACCCCCCGTCTGTGCGAAGATGACCTAGACCTTCTCCTCCTTCCATTCCTTTCTGCTGTTCTTTCCAACCTTCCCCATGTAGGAGAACGCCTTTCCTGACGATGCCGCACTCTCTCTTTAGGAGACCGGGATCTACCACGACGCCGTACTTCACCAGACCTCCTAGGACTGTGGCGCTCACGGGTATCCCTACCGTGAGGCCGTATCTGTGGAGAGGAGACAGTGAAAGGCCTATTATGACATCCCTCCCTATCACTCCTAACACTCGCTACCCTAGACCTGACCACTGAATCTCCAACACCTTGCTGCCCCATCAAACCTGGTGATAAAGCCCTTATTAACTGTTCCAAAGTGGCCAGGTCCCCTACCTGCCGTTGTACCACCGGTCCCGCTGAGGTGCCTTCCCCGGGATCTTCCATATCCAAATCGCTGTATGTATAGTCAAAGCACAATGCATCTCCCTCCATGTCATGCCCTGACGGAACAACAGAAATATCTGTCCCACCGCCCACCTGGGCCCTTCCTTCCTGACCTAAACCTGCAGGAGATAAACATAATACATCAATTCCCCCTCTTTCCTTTTTTCCCTTACCTTTTCCAGATTGCTTCCCACCCCTCAAATTGCTTTTTCCCTTTCCCCTCATGCAAACCCCTTTTACATTATAACTTTTTCCTTCACAGTTTAATTGCCCCACACTACCTCTCCCCACCCCACAGCCCGCTTCAATTTGAACCTTACCTGATCTATTACCTTTTACTAATTTCCTCACACTCTTCAACCCCCTCCTAGAAACTCCCCGTACAGACTGACCTTCCTTAAAACTCCCTATAACCCCTTCAGCAACTTCCAAACCTTTTAATACAGCCTTTTTTGCAGCCCCCACTTTATCCCTCTTCAAAACTAATATTGTGCCTTCACTATCCCCTTCTACCAGCTCCCGCCTTTCCTGTGAGGCAACAGGATTTACATCCTTTGCCGCAGACACCTCCTGACAACTGTGAGTGGCTAAGGGATCCCCATCCCTAACCGTGTCAAATACCCCAGGTGTTCCTGAAATCTGTCCTGACAACTACATTTCTCCCATATGATCAAGGCCCAGCCCTCTCCCTTCAATTATCCTACCTGCCGTAGAACCGGTCCGGTTAGCCGCCTCCTCAGATTGCTCTGCCTCCAACGACCTCCGTACCGGCCTTCCTCCACTGCTCCTCTGCTCACCCGCCACAGCTTTGGACCGTCCCGCCGGGGGGCTCCGACACCGCTGGTCCTGATTTCTGGTGACAAGCGAACCGGAGGCCTGGACCGCCTCCGGGACCTGCCATCACTGCTCCCTTCTGAAGTGGCTCCCGGGAGATTGGCCGCCGCCAAATAATCCCGGAGCCATGCTGTCCCACATGCTGCCGCCATCCTGCTCACCTCTTCCATAATTAATTCCATTCTCTAAGGCCTATTCAAACGCAAGGTTCAAAATTTTCCCTTGCGTTTGTATAAGCTACAGAGGACTGGAATATTCCCGCCCAAGCACCAAGTAACCGTTACTTGGCTCCGCCCCCATCAGCAGACAGCTCCATTCGCCAGAATAGGGGTCACATTCCCCTCCGTCAACTTCTTTCCTCCATGGAGTCCTGATACTTTGCTTGATTTATTTTTTGTATGAGACACCTTCGTTTCAGTCAGTTCTCCTTGCGAAGTTTTCATCCCTTGTTATTCTGAAATTCAGCCCGTTACCTCTTAAATTGTGGGACACTAATAACATTCCGTTATACCTGTTCATCACTTACTACTTAAAGGAACTATTTATTTACCAACCGAAAAGACATCTTTATTTAAGTCAGCTGAACAACGCTGACAGTTTTCTCGGACAACAAAGCCTTGTGTGATGTCACTCATAGCCGCCTCCTCAGATTGCTCTGCCTCCAACGACCTCCGTACCGACCTTCCTCCACTGCTCCTCTGCTCACCCTCCACAGCTTTGGACCCCCCCCGCCGGGGGGCTCTGACACCGCTGGTCCTGATTTCTGGTGACAAGCGAACCGGAGGCCTGGACCGCCTCCGGGACCTGCCATCACTGCTCCCTTCTGAAGTGGCTCCCGGGAGATTGGCCGCCGCCAAATAATCCCGGAGCCATGCTGTCCCACGTGCTGCCGCCATCCTGCTCACCTCTTCCATAATTAATTCCATTCTCTAAGGCCTATTCAAATGCAAGGTTCAAAATTTTCCCTTGCGTTTGTATAAGCTACAGAGGACTGGAATATTCCCGCCCAAGCACCAAGTAACCGTTACTTGGCTCCGCCCCCATCAGCAGACGGCTCCATTCGCCAGAATAGGGGTCACATTCCCCTCCGTCAACTTCTTTCCTCCATGGAGTCCTGATACTTTGCTTGATTTATTTTTTGTATGAGACACCTTCGTTTCAGGCAGTTCTCCTTGCGAGGTTTTCATCCCTTGTTATTCTGAAATTCAGCCCGTTACCTCTTAAATTGTGGGACACTAATAACATTCCGTTATACCTGTTCATCACTTACTACTTAAAGGAACTATTTAACTACCAACCGAAAAGACATCTTTATTTAAGTCAGCTGAACAACGCTGACAGTTTTCTCGGACAACAAAGCCTTGTGTGATGTCACTCATAGCCGTTACGCTCACTCAGCTCACACCTCCGTGAACCACAGCCTCGATCTGGATCAAACACACGAGTAAAGCATAACGGAGATCTACTGCTTACTCACCCCTTTGCCTGCTTCACCGTCTGGGAACTAGGATGCTATCACCGGATCAGATTCACCAAAATCAGTGACCGTATACACAAGTGAATCACAGCTCTTGGAAGCTAGACAAGATAAGTAACGCAACATCCTTTCAGTAACTGTTTATATCGATCTATTGTCTGATACAATCTTATGAATTAATAACTTAATATTGCAATAGCTTAAAGTGAAACAGAGACTCAGTTTTAAGGGTGTTTATGTTACTTTGTTGTTTCTATGCTGATATACACTGGTCTGGCATATAGGATCTAAAAGCTCAAGATTTTAAACTCACAGCATTAAGACGTATATATGTGAGACCTGAATTATACCTATGTCTACATAATCCTATACTTCCAGAGCTCATGCACAGAATAACTGATTTGTTACTTTTGTGTTTGTCCTTCACAATCAAATTCTGAATAAATTCTGCAATTGTACCTAATCTCTCTCACTTTAGGCTTTAAGTGCAGGGCTGTATACAATTGCATACAAAATCTCTAAACAAAAGGGTAATTATCCATTAATATTAAAGTGGATCTTTACACTGTCACCTGCAAATTTATCAGGCATAAATACTTGGGGTTAAGGGCTGGTGTCATTAGAGGTATTTTTGGAAAGCATTGTGTCTTTAATGATGTCTCTGAGACTGTCATTTTGGTTTTGTAAACCCCTTAGTCCTTTGGATAAGAGATCCACACACTGTGAGAGGTTATATACAATGTTAGGTAATTATGCTGGATCCATTCTGAAGTGGCCAAGTAATATGTAAGGGTAACTAAATATATAATCTCTTTTGAAGCAGTTTAAGAAAAGGTGAGGATCAGTTAGAATGACAGAGTGTGTAAACAATCCACAGTGTGTTAGAGTAAAACAATGTCTGATAGAGTTTAGTATAGATATTTCTGCTGTAGTTAGGAATAATTTGTGCTGTGCACTCTAGAAGGGATAACTGGTTACAAGAGGGAGCTCCATAGCACCAACCTGTGTATATGAGCTGTGGCAAACTCTGACGTCATGAAGAGGGGCGTGGCTAATGCCGGTCTGCAGCAGGGATGTTCATTTTTATTATGGAGTGAAACTGTATTAAGGTAGGTGTCTAGGAGACATGATTCCGCTGTGAGGCTAATCAATAAGTCCCTGCAGTAGATGATAGCTCAATCCATTGAGCAAAGCAAAGTTAGTACAGCAGCCAAAAGGCTGATAGGCAGTCTGGTTGAATTAGTGGCACAAGTGTACCAAAAGTCAAAGGCAGTCTCAAGGTAGCAGCTGTTAAAACTGTAAGAAGGTTTGTAGCAAAGTCCAAGAATTGTTACTCCTAGTACTATGAGGATAAGCACTCATATAGAAAAGAAATCCAGATGGAGAGTTCCAGATTAAGTATAGCAGCCAGGACAAGCTTAACACAGCACAAGCCAGTAACGCAGAATAGTACCTGAAAGGATTTCTTAATTCACTTCCAAATTACTTGGCACCTGGTGAGGGGTGTGGGGGTGATTTATAGTGTGCAATTAAAGGGAATTTAGTAGAGGAATATGTTAAAGAGACAGTATGCTGATATTTTGATGACAGGGGGACTGTGTTTTTTTTCCCAGGTAAAAGAGCTTTTTAACTTAGGGCAATGCCCTACAAAAGGCCCTTTTAAGGGCTATTGGTAGTTTATTGTAGGTTAGGAGGTGTTTTTATTTTGGGGGGTCTTTTTATTTTTATAGGGCTGTAACAGGGGTGTATTATTGCCTAGGCAAACAAGGCACTGGCCTAGGGCAGCAGTTGAGTGGGGGGCGGCACTTTTTGCAACCTCTGTGGCAGTGGAAGTTTGTCAATTTAAGCACACAGCTGAGATTGCATTGCTTTGCAACGCAAACCTCAGCACAGTGCTTCCTCTAAGCTGGGTTTACTTCCTACTTGCTCATGTGATGCCTCCTTTAATAGACTCAGCCTCAGGAAACTGCTCAAAAGAAGCTGGTCTGTGTGAACACAAAACTGTTTAATATCATCTTACAATCAGGACACTTCCCAGAAACATGGACAGAAGGTCTTATTACCCCAATTCACAAACATGGGGATCTAACTGACCAAAATAACTAAAGGGGAGTCTGTGTAAACAGCAATGTGAGCAAACTCTTCTGCACAATCCTGTACCAGAGAATATTACAATTTGTAATAGACAGCAGAACCCTGCACATGAGTCAGATATGTTTCCTCCCTAAACAAAGAGCCACAGACCACATCTTCACATTACAAGCTATAACTAACAAGACTGTGAAAATCTCACCATGAGGGAAGGTGTTTGCATGTTTTGTGGACTATAAAAAAAGCATTTGACTCAATCTGGCACCCTGGCCTATACATGAAACTGCTGCAAAGTGGAATTGGTGGGAAGACATATAACATAATAAAGACCATGTATTCATCCTTTAAATGTAAAGTAAAAATAAACAAACTGCAAACAAAGAGCTTAGAACAAAAGAGAGGTGTCAGACAAGGATGCAGCCTCAGCCCCACATTATTCAACCTGTGCATTAATGATCTGCCCACAGTACTGGAGAAAAGCACAGCACCAGGTATATCCCTGAATGGGAAGGAAATCCATTGGGGCCTAGTTATCAAGCCGTCAACCTCAAATACGCTGGAATTCTGCAGCGTATTTGTGGCGAGGCTGATTCGCCTTAGTTATCAAAGGCTCGAGACCGGCAAAAGTAGAATTTTGTGACGTAAACTTCGATCCGCCGGACTCAGTCCGACACAGATCGATTCTTACGTCACTCCAGATGTTCCGCACACAAGTGCGGCACAATCTCACTACTTTTGCTAGTTATCAAAAAACTAGCAGGTACGCTCGGCACTTTTACGGCCCAGCGTATCTGGTTTTCAAACCACCACCCCTGGAGGTGGCGGATCCCATAGGAATCAATGGGAGTCTGACCATAGCGAAAGTACAAGTTCGCTGCTGACAGACATCCCATTGATTCCTATGGGAGCTGTCTATACCTAACACCCTAACATGTACCCCGAGTCTAAACACCGCTAATCTGACCCCCCCTACACCGCCGCAACTAAATAAAGTTATTACCCCCTAAACCGCCGCTCCCGGAGCCCACCGCAAGCTATTCTATACATATTAACCCCTAAACCGCCGCTCCCTGAACCCGCCGCAACCTATATTAAATGTATTAACCCCTATCCTGCCCCCCCTACACCGTCGCCACCTATAATAAAAATATTAACCCCTATCCTGCCCCCCACTACGCCGCCGCCACTGTAATAAAATTATTAACCCCTAAACCTAAGTCTAACCCTAACCCTAACGCCCCCCTAACTTAAATATTAATTAAATAAATCTAAATAAATTAACTCTTATTAACTAAATGAATCCTATTTAAAACTAAATACTTACCTTTAAAATAAACCCTAATATAGCTACAATATAAATAATAATTATATTCTAGCTATCTTAGGATTTATATTTATTTTACAGGTAACTTTCAATTTATTTTAACCATGTACAATAACTATTAAATAGTTATTAACTATTTAATAGCTTACCTAGCTAAAATAAAGAGAAATGTACCTGTGAAATAAATCCTAACCTAAGTTACAATTACACCTAACACTACACTATACTTTAATAAATTATTCCTATTTAAAAATAAATACTTACCTGTAAAATAAACCCTAAGATAGCTACAATATAATTAATAATTATATTATAGCTATCTTAGGATTTATATTTATTTTACAGGTAACTTTGTATTTATTTTAGCTAGTTAGAATAGTTATTAAATAGTTATTAACTATTTAATAACTACCTAGCTAAAAGAAATACAAAATTACCTGTAAAATAAATCCTAACCTAAGTTACAATTAAACCTAATACTACACTATCATTAAATTAACTAAATAAACTACCTACAAATAACTACAATTAAATACAATTACATAAACTAACTAAAGTACAAAAAATAAAAAAAGCTAAGTTACAAAAAATAAAAAAGTAAGTTACAAACATGTTAAAAATATTACAACAATTTTAAGCTACTTACACCTAATCTAAGCCCCCTAATAAAATAACAAACCCCCCCAAAATAAAAAAAATCCCTACCCTATTCTAAATTAAATAAATTTCAAAGCTCTTTTACCTTACCAGCCCTTAAAAGGGCCATTTGTGGGGGCATGCCCCAAAAAGTTCAGCTCTTTTGCCTGTAAAAGAAAAATACAACCCCCCCCAACATTAAAACCCACCAACCACATACCCCTAATCTAACCCAAACCCCCCTTACAAAAACCTAACACTAATCCCCTGAAGATCATCCTACCTTGAGTCGTCTTCACTCAGCCGAGCCACCGATGGAACTGAAGAGGACATCCGGAGCGGAAGAAGTTAATCCTCCAAGCGGCGCTGAAGAAATCTTCCATCCGATGAAGTCATCATCCAGGCGGCGCTGAAGAAGTCTTCAATCCGGCCGATGTCATCTTCAAAGAGGCGCTGAAGAGGTCTTCTATCCGGGCGAAGTCATCTTCCAAGCCGGGTCTTGAATCTTCCTTCCGCCGACGCGGAACCACCTTCTTCACCGACGGACTACGACGAATGACGGCTCCTTTAAGGGACGTCATCCAAGATGGCGTCCCCTCAATTCCGATTGGCTGATAGGATTCTATCAGCCAATCGGAATTAAGGTAGGAAAAATCTGATTGGCTGATGGAATCAGCCAATCAGATTGAGCTCGCATTCTATTGGCTGATTGGATCAGCCAATAGAATGCGAGCTCAATCTAATTGGCTGATTGGATCAGCCAATCGGATTGAACTTGAATCTGATTGGCTGATTCCATCAGCCAATCAGATTTTCCTACCTTAATTCCGATTGGCTGATAGAATCCTATCAGCCAATCGGAATTGAGGGGATGCCATCTTGGATGACGTCCCTTAAAGGAGCCGTCATTCGTCGTAGTCCGTCGGTGAAGAAGGTGGTTCCGCGTCGGCGGAAGGAAGATTCAAGACCCGGCTTGGAAGATGACTTCGCCCGGATAGAAGACCTCTTCAGCGCCTCTTTGAAGATGACATCGGCCGGATCGAAGACTTCTTCAGCGCCGCCTGGATGATGACTTCATCGGATGGAAGATTTCTTCAGCGCCGCTTGGAGGATTAACTTCTTCCGCTCCGGATGTCCTCTTCAGTTCCATCGGTGGCTCGGCTGAGTGAAGACGACTCAAGGTAGGATGATCTTCAGGGGATTAGTGTTAGGTTTTTGTAAGGGGGGTTTGGGTTAGATTAGGGGTATGTGGGTGGTGGGTTTTAATGTTGGGGGGGTTGTATTTTTCTTTTACAGGCAAAAGAGCTGAACTTTTTGGGGCATGCCCCCACAAATGGCCCTTTTAAGGGCTGGTAAGATAAAAGAGCTTTGAAATTTATTTAATTTAGAATAGGGTAGGGATTTTTTTTATTTTGGGGGGGTTTGTTATTTTATTAGGGGGCTTAGATTAGGTGTAAGTAGCTTAAAATTGTTGTAATATTTTTAACATGTTTGTAACTTACTTTTTATTTTTTGTAACTTAGCTTTTTTTATTTTTTGTACTTTAGTTAGTTTATGTAATTGTATTTAATTGTAGTTATTTGTAGGTAGTTTATTTAGATAATTTAATGATAGTGTAGTATTAGGTTTAATTGTAACTTAGGTTAGGATTTATTTTACAGGTAATTTTGTATTTCTTTTAGCTAGGTAGTTATTAAATAGTTAATAACTATTTAATAACTATTCTAACTAGCTAAAATAAATACAAAGTTACCTGTAAAATAAATATAAATCCTAAGATAGCTATAATATAATTATTAATTATATTGTAGCTATCTTAGGGTTTATTTTACAGGTAAGTATTTATTTTTAAATAGGAATAATTTATTAAAGTATAGTGTAGTGTTAGGTGTAATTGTAACTTAGGTTAGGATTTATTTCACAGGTACATTTCTCTTTATTTTAGCTAGGTAAGCTATTAAATAGTTAATAACTATTTAATAGTTATTTTACATGGTTAAAATAATTTGAAAGTTACCTGTAAAATAAATATAAATCCTAAGATAGCTATAATATAATTATTAATTATATTGTAGCTATCTTAGGGTTTATTTTAAAGGTAAGTATTTAGTTTTAAATAGGATTCATTTAGTTAATAAGAGTTAATTTATTTAGATTTATTTAATTAATATTTAAGTTAGGGGGGCGTTAGGGTTAGGGTTAGACTTAGGTTTAGGGGTTAATCATTTTATTACAGTGGCGGCGGCGTAGTGGGGGGCAGGATAGGGGTTAATAAATTTATTATAGGTGGCGACGGTGTAGGGGGGGCAGATTAGGGGTTAATAAATTTATTATAGGTGGCGACGGTGTAGGGGGGGCAGGATAGGGGTTAATAGGTTTAATATAGGTTGCGGCGGGTTCATGGAGCAGCGGTTTAGGGGTTAAACTATTTATTTAGTTGCGGAGAGGTGCAGGATCAGCAGGATAGGGGTTAATAATTTTATAATAGAGGGCGACGGTATAGGGGGGGCAGGATAGGGGTTACTAGGTATAATGTAGGTGGCAGCGGTGTCCGGGAGCGGCGGTTTAGGGGTTAATACATTTATAAGACTTGCGGCAGGGTCTAGGAGCGGCGGTTTAGGGGTTAATACATTTATAAGAGTTGCGGCAGGGTCTAGGAGCGGCGGTTTAGGGGTTAGTAACTTTATTTAGTTGCGGGAGGCTCCGGGGCGCCGGTATAGGGGGTAGAACAGTACAGTTTAGTGTGAGTGCTTAGTGACAGGCTAGCAATAAAGCTGGGAAAAAGCCGAAGGGCAGCGAGATCGGATGAGTGATAACTCTCACAGTCCGCTGCTCATCGCCCCGCGGCTTTTTGACAGCTTTATTTGATAACTTAGGCGTATTTTTTAAGGTCCGCGGCGGCGAAGGTAGGCGAGCTTAGGCGGACGTATTGGGCCGGCGAAGCCAATTGTCTCTTATATGCAGATGACCTGCACATTCTGTCCCCCACAGCAGTGGGTTTACAAGAAAAACTAGACAGACTGCAGACATACTGTAAGTCATGGGCAATGGAAGTGAATATGGAAAAAACTAAAGTTATGATTTATCTGAAAAAGCCCAAAAATCTCCAGCAAAAACTCAAATTCCTATTGTTCTCTAAATAGGGATAGCACACATTAAATTATACCTATCTTGGGCTTACACTGAGTACATCAGAAAGCTTTAAACTGGCTATCAAAACACTGCAAAAAAAAGCCCTTAGAGCCATCCATGCAATCAAGAAGCCGCTAGCCAGTCTAAACCCTCCTACAGAACTGTTACTTAAGATATTTGAAAGCACCATTGTACCAATCCGGCTGTATGGCTGTGAGGTCTGGGGCCCAGTACTGACCCAGAACTACCAAGAATGGGACGAAACTCTCACAGAAATTGCACAGCTCCAATTCTGTAAATATGCACTGCGATACACAGAAGTGCCCCTAACAATGGGTGCAGAACAGAGCTGGGAAGATTCCCATTGCTGCTACCGATGCAAAAAAGGGTGTACAAATTCTGGTGTCACCTTACAAATAGTGACACAAGTACACTTTACCACCAAGTACTCTGTGACCCAGCATCAAAAGCATTTAGAGATTGAGAATATATATCAGACCTGCAAAACCACATCAGTGAAAGCACAGACCATGAGATAGTGTCACCAAACACCTTACAAACAGCTCTGAAAGAGAGGTACACTGGGCACTGGGAGGAACAGATAGGACAACAGAACAAGCTGGAGTGTTACAGGTCTCTACAGAGAGAGAAAAACTAGCTAAGTATCTCACAAGTGTCATCAACCCAAAGCACAGACAGATACTCACTAAATACAAAATCTCTGACCACCAGCTGGAAATAGAGACTGGCAGATATCAGACAAAATGGAGACCCAGGGAAGCCAGACAAAGTGCACAGTGTAACATCGGGGACATAGCGACTGAAGCGCACTTCCTCTTGTACTGTACAAACTCTTAAGGGATAAATACTTCCCAAAAATAATGAAAGATATAACAGACGTCCAACAGATGTCTGAACAAGAAAGACTATGTGTACGCTTAGGAGAAAAAAACAAAGCTACAAGGATAGTAGCAAAATATGTAGCAGACTGTCACATGACCAGAACCCCCAATCAGATTAAATGAACTGTTGCCATATTTACCCACTATACTCCAACTTTATTAATTGTTATTGATATGTTTTATTGTAACATATTACTTTGGCAACACATGTAATAATGTCATGCTAATAAAGTATTCTTGACTTGACTTGAACTTTGCAGGAGTGGTAGAAACAGCTAGACTCTTGCCAAGTTATCTCACTGAAATCACATTGGTGGCACTGGTGTGTGCTCTGTAGTTGCTGGTAGGACACTCTGACACTTTTGCTGTTTGATGTGATAGTTTAAGGGCTATTTGATTTGTGTGATAGCATTCTGTTGCTAAACTATAAACACAGCACAAGAGAAAGGGATCCAGCTATCAGAGCAGATTTATATATATATATATATAAAAACACGGAAGGGAACTGCACTCTCATACCGGACCGGGTACACATCATATGACCCTGCAACATGCTCAGCCCTGGGTGCCACTGGCACTCACAGGAAGCTGTGCTGTCCCCAGAGCCACAAGCAGTTAACCCCAGACAGGTCCATTTTCCATAGGGAAAATTACAAAACAAATTAATACAACACACAGAGAAAACCCAGCACTCACTTACAAGCTCTCAGCTAAGATTTAAAAGCAAAAATGGAAAGGTTAGTCACCGCATCTGGCCAAATGGGACAAGATCAGGTACCACGTCAAGGTCCTTTCCAATACCTGAGACCCTAAAACAGCCACACAATGCAAGCTTTCAAATCCAAACAAACTGAAAACAAGGGAAGGGTGCACAGGAATATGTAACCACCCTAGACATATACAAAACACGGAAGGGAACTGCACTCTCATACCGGACCGGGTACACATCCTATGACCCTGCAACATGCTCAGCCCTGGGTGCCACTGGCACTCACAGGAAGCTGTGCTGTCCCCAGAGCCACAAGCAGTTAACCCCAGACAGGTCTGGGTGCAAGAACCATAGGGAAAATTACAAAACAAATTAATACAACACACAGAGAAAACCCAGTACTCACTTACAAGCTCTCAGCTAAGATTTAAAAGCAAAAATGGAAAGGTTAGTCAACGCACCTGGCCAAATGGGACAAGCTCAGGTACCACGTCAAGGTCCTTTCCAATACCTGAGACCCTAAAACAGCCACACAATGCAAGCTTTCAAATCCAAACAAACTGAAAACAAGGGAAGGGTGCACAGGAATATGTAACCACGCTAGACATATACAAAACACGGAAGGGAACTGCACTCTCATACCGGACCGGGTACACATCCTATGACCCTGCAACATGCTCAGCCCTGGGTGCCACTGGCACTCACAGGAAGCTGTGCTGTCCCAAGAGCCACAAGCAGTTAACCCCAGACAGGTCTGGGTGCAAGAACCATAGGGAAAATTACAAAAATTTAGGGTCTCAGGTATTGGAAAGGACCTTGACTTGGTACCTGAGCTTGTCCCATTTGGCAAGATGCGGTGACTAACCTTTCCATTTTTGCTTTTAAATCTTAGCTGAGAGCTTGTAAGTGAGTGCTGGGTTTTCTCTGTATGTTATATATATATATAAATATATATACACATGTTATTTAAAATGAAAGGGTTTGGCTTTAAAAAAAATGTGAATATTAAAAATGGAATTATTTTTTAAATACAGCATGTCATATTTACCATGTGCCAAAATAATTAACTTCTTTAGAAAAGATTCATGAATTTGAAAAGTTCCACAATATTTACTTATTACTATTAGATACTTCTTTTTTTCCGCTTTTTTACCTCTGTTTTTTGTTTGTTTTTTGCACCCTTTATCACAAATATCCCTTTTTTAATGGATAGAATTTGCACATTTACTTGAGAATGATGAACGTCATCAAAAATAATAATAAAAAAAAATCTGTCATTTTACAGCCTAACAAAAAAACAAACAAACAAACAAATATGGCTAAAAAGACCTAAAACCTGGGGGGGCAGCATAATTCTGAGTGACTAGGGCAGCACAAAACCTAAATATGCCACTGGGCTATTAGATTAGGTGTAATTGTTTTTATTTTTGATAATTTAGTTTATTATTTTTTGTAATCTTAGACGGCTAGATTACGAGTTTTTGTTGGTAATGGTGTGCGGTGCTAATGCTCCTTTTTTTCTCACCGCTCACTTAAGACAACGCTGGTATTACGAGTTTTCTGCAAGCCGGCGTTAGCCTCAGAAAAGTGAGCGTTGAGCAAAATTTAGCTCCACATCTCACTGTAATACCAGCGCTGCTTAAGTCAGCGGTAAGCTGGCTAAACGTGCTCGTGCACGATTTCCCCTTAGGAAACAATGGGGCTGAGCTGGCTATAAAAAAACCTAACACCTGCAAAAAAGCAGCGTTCAGCTCCTAACGCAGCCCAATTGTTTCCTATGGGGAAATACAAGTTATGTCTACACCTAACACCCTAACATGAACCCCGAGTCTAAACACCCCTAATATTACACTTATTAACCCCTAATCTGCCTGCCCTGACATCGTCGCCACCTGCATAATCTTTTTAACCCCTAATCTGCCACTCCGGAAACTGCCGCCACCTACATTCTACTAATGAACCCCTAATCTGCTGCCCCAAACATCGCCGAACCCTACATTATATTTATTAACCCCTAATCTGCCCCCCAACGTTGCCACAACTATATTAAATTTATTAACCCCTAATCTGCCGCCGCCAACGTCGCCACCCAGACAGGTCTGGGTGCAAGAACCATAGGGAAAATTACAAAACAAATTAATACAACACACAGAGAAAACCCAGCACTCACTTACAAGCTCTCAGCTAAGATTTAAAAGCAAAAATGGAAAGGTTAGTCACCGCATCTGGCCAAATGGGACAAGCTCAGGTACCACGTCAAGGTCCTTTTCAATACCTGAGACCCTAAAACAGCCACACAATGCAAGCTTTCAAATCCAAACAAACTGAAAACAAGGGAAGGGTGCACAGGAATATGTAACCACCCTAGACATATACAAAACACGGAAGGGAACTGCACTCTCATACCGGACCGGGTACACATCCTATGACCCTGCAACATGCTCAGCCCTGGGTGCCACTGGCACTCACAGGAAGCTGTGCTGTCCCCAGAGCCACAAGCAGTTAACCCCAGACAGGTCTGGGTGCAAGAACCATAGGGAAAATTACAAAACAAATTAATACAACACACAGAGAAAACCCAGCACTCACTTACAAGCTCTCAGCTAAGATTTAAAAGCAAAAATGGAAAGGTTAGTCACCGCATCTGGCCAAATGGGACAAGCTCAGGTACCACGTCAAGGTCCTTTTCAATACCTGAGACCCTTAAACAGGCACACAATGCAAGCTTTCAAATCCAAACAAACTGAAAACAAGGGAAGGGTGCACAGGAATATGTAACCACCCTAGACATATACAAAACATGGAAGGGAACTGCACTCTCATACCGGACCGGGTACACATCCTATGACCCTGCAACATGCTCAGCCCTGGGTGCCACTGGCACTCACAGGAAGCTGTGCTGTCTCCAGAGCCACAAGCAGTTAACCCCAGACAGGTCTGGGTGCAAGAACCATAGGGAAAATTACAAAACAAATTAATACAACACACAGAGAAAACCCAGCACTCACTTACAAGCTCTCAGCTAAGATTTAAAAGCAAAAATGGAAAGGTTAGTCACCGCATCTGGCCAAATGGGACAAGCGCAGGTACCACGTCAAGGTCCTTTCCAATACCTGAGACCCTAAAACAGCCACACAATGCAAGCTTTCAAATCCAAACAAACTGAAAACAAGGGAAGGATGCACAGGAATATGTAACCACGCTAGGCATATACAAAACACGGAAGTGAACTGCACTCTCATACCGGACCGGGTACACATCCTATGACCCTGCAACATGCTCAGCCCTGGGTGCCACTGGCACTCACAGAAAGCTGTGCTGTCCCCAGAGTCACAAGCAGTTAACCCCAGACAGGTCTGGGTGCAAGAACCATAGGGAAAATTACAAAACAAATTAATACAACACACAGAGAAAACCCAGCACTCACTTACAAGCTCTCAGCTAAGATTTAAAAGCAAAAATGGAAAGGTTAGTCACCGCATATGGCCAAATGGGACAAGCTCAGGTACCACGTCAAGGTCCTTTTCAATACCTGAGACCCTAAAACAGCCACACAATGCAAGCTTTCAAATCCAAACAAACTGAAAACAAGGGGAGGGTGCACAGGAATATGTAACCACCCTAGACATATACAAAACACGGAAGGGAACTGCACTCTCATACCGGACCGGGTACACATCCTATGACCCTGCAACATGCTCAGCCCTGGGTGCCACTGGCACTCACAGGAAGCTGTGCTGTCCCCAGAGCCACAAGCAGTTAACCCCAGACAGGTCTGGGTGCAAGAACCATAGGGAAAATTACAAAACAAATTAATACAACACACAGAGAAAACCCAGCACTCACTTACAAGCTCTCAGCTAAGATTTAAAAGCAAAAATGGAAAGGTTAGTCACCGCATCTGGCCAAATGGGACAAGCTCAGGTACCAGGTCAAGGTCCTTTTCAATACCTGAGACCCTAAAACAGGCACACAATGCAAGCTTTCAAATCCAAACAAACTGAAAACAAGGGAAGGGTGCACAGGAATATGTAACCACCCTAGACATATACAAAACACAGAAGGGAACTGCACTCTCATACCGGACCGGGTACACATCCTATGACCCTGCAACATGCTCAGCCCTGGGTGCCACTGGCACTCACAGGAAGCTGTGCTGTCCCCAGAGCCACAAGCAGTTAACCCCAGACAGGTCTGGGTGCAAGAACCATAGGGAAAATTACAAAACAAATTAATACAACACACAGATAAAAACCCAGCACTCACTTACAAGCTCTCAGCTAAGATTTAAAAGCAAAAATGGAAAGGTTAGTCACCGCATCTGGCCAAAAGGGACAAGCTCAGGTACCACGTCAAGGTCCTTTCCAATACCTGAGACCCTAAAACAGCCACACAATGCAAGCTTTCAAATCCAAACAAACTGAAAACAAGGGAAGGGTGCACAGGAATATGTAACCACGCTAGACATATACAAAACACGGAAGGGAACTGCACTCTCATACTGGACCGGGTACACATCCTATGACCCTGCAACATGCTCAGCCCTGGGTGCCACTGGCACTCACAGGAAGCTGTGCTGTCTCCAGAGCCACAAGCAGTTAACCCCAGACAGGTCTGGGTGCAAGAACCATAGGGAAAATTACAAAAATTTAGGGTCTCAGGCATTGGAAAGGACCTTGACGTGGTACCTGAGCTTGTCCCATTTGGCCAGATGCGGTGACTAACCTTTCCATTTTTGCTTTTAAATCTTAGCTGAGAGCTTGTAAGTGAGTGCTGGGTTTTCTCTGTGTGTTATATATATATATATATAAATATATATACACATGTTATTTAAAATGAAAGGGTTTGGCTTTAAAAAAAATGTGAATATTAAAAATGGAATTATTTTTTAAATACAGCATGTCATATTTACCATGTGCCAAAATAATTAACTTCTTTTGAAAAGATTCATGAATTTGAAAAGTTCCACAATATTTACTTATTACTATTAGATACTTCTCTTTTTCCGCTTTTTTACCTCTGTTTTTGTTTGTTTTTTGCACCCTTTATCACAAATATCCCTTTTTTAATGGATAGAATTTGCACATTTACTTGAGAATGATGAACGTCATCAAAAATAATAATAAAAAAAAAAATCTGTCATTTTACATCCTAACAAAAAAACAAACAAACAAACAAATATGGCTAAAAAGACCTAAAACCTGGGGGGGGCAGCATAATTCTGAGTGACTAGGGCAGCACAAAACCTAAATATGCCACTGGGCTATTAGATTAGGTGTAATTGTTTTTATTTTTGATAATTTAGTTTATTATTTTTTGTAATCTTAGACGGCTAGATTACGAGTTTTTGTCGGTAATGGTGTGCGGTGCTAATGCTCCTTTTTTTCTCACCGCTCACTTAAAACAACGCTGGTATTACGAGTTTTCTGCAAGCCGGCGTTAGCCTCAGAAAAGTGAGCGTTGAGCAAAATTTAGCTCCACATCTCACTGTAATACCAGCGCTGCTTAAGTCAGCGGTAAGCTGGCTAAACGTGCTTGTGCACGATTTCCCCTTAGGAAACAATGGGGCTGAGCTGGCTATAAAATAAAACCTAACACCTGCAATAAAGCAGCGTTCAGCTCCTAACGCAGCCCAATTGTTTCCTATGGGGAAATACAAGTTATGTCTACACCTAACATGAACCCCGAGTATAAACACCCCTAATATTACACTTATTAACCCCTAATCTGCCTGCCCCGACATCGTCGCCACCTGCATAATCTTTTTAACCCCTAATCTGCCACTCCGGAAACTGCCGCCACCTACATTATACTAATGAACCCCTAATCTGCTGCCCCAAACATCGCCGAACCCTACAATATATTTATTAACCCCTAATCTGCCCCCCAACGTTGCCACAACTATATTCAATTTATTAACCCCTAATCTGCCGTCGCCAACGTCGCCGCCACTATAATAAAGTTATTAACCCCTAAACGTAAGTCTAACCCTAACCCTACCCCCCCTAACTTAAATATAATTTAAATACATCTAAATAAATTATTCCTATTTAAAACTAAATACTTACCTGTAAAATAAACCCTAAGATTACTACAATATAAATAATAATTACATTGTAGCTATGTCAAGATTTATTTTTATTTTACAGGCAACTGTATTTATTTTAACTAGGTACAATAGTTATTAAATAGTTATTAACTATTTAATAACTTCCTAGCTAAAATAAGTTCAAATTTACCTGTAAAATAAACCCTAACCTAAGTTACAATTACACCTAACACTACACTATCATTAAATTAATTACATGAAATACCTACAATTACAGGTATACTAAATTACAAACAGCCCTTAAAAGGGCCTTTTGCTGGGCATTGCCCCAAAGTAATCACCTCTTTTACCTGTAAAAAAAAAATACAATACCCCCCCAACATTAAAACCCACCACCCACACACCCAACCCTACTCTAAAACCCACCCAATCCCCCCTTAATTAAACCTAACACTAACCCCCTGAAGATCACCCTACCTTGAGCCGTCTTCACCCAGCCGGGCACAAGTGGACCTCCAGACCGGCAGAAGTCTTCATCCGATCCGGCCAGAAGAGGACATCCAGACCAGCGGAAGTCTTCATCCAGGCAGCTTCTTCTATCTTCTTCCATCCGGAGCAGAGCGGGTCCATCTTGAAGACATCTGATGCGGAGCATCCTCTTCCATCCGACGGCGACTAAAGAATTAAGGTTCCTTTAAGTGACGTCATCCAAGATGGCGTCCCTTCAATTCCGATTGGCTGATAGAATCCTATCAGCCAATTGGAATTAAGGTAGGAAAAATACTATTGACTGATGCAATCAGCCAATAGAATTGAAGTTCAATCCTATTGGCTGATCCAATCAGTCAATAGGATTGAACTTGCATTCTATTGGCTGTTCCAATGGGGTTGCATTATGGCGATTTGCTATTCCGCGATTGCAGGTGTTAATTTTTTTCTAACACTCAGAGGCCCATTTATCAAGCTTCAAATGCTCCATAATGTTGCTCCATAATGTTGTCTGCCTGCTCTGAGCAGGCGGACAGACATCGCCGGAATTCAACCCAATCGAGTAGGATCAGGTTGATTGACACCCGATTGGCCGCAAGTCTGCAGGAGGTGGCGTTGCAACAGCAGCTCTTGTGAGCTGCTGATGCAATGCTGAATACGGAGAGCGTATTGCTCTCCGCATTCAGCGATATCTGTCAGACCTGATCCTCATTGTCGGATCAGGTCCGACAGACATTTGATAAATAAGCCTCTCTCTCTCTATTGATGTCTATGGGGAAAGCGTGCACGAGCAAGTAAACTCAGCCCTTGGCTTTTGTGCGGTATGGAGCTTAACGCATCATAACGCAAAGCACAAGGAGGCTTTTCAGTAACTCATAATGGCAGCGCTATGGAGAGTGCAATAACACATTTTTTGTTAGTTTTGCACCCTGTTTAGCGCAAAACTCATAATCTAGGTGAATGTAAATAAAACAATACCATTTTAAATACCATTAAAATTTAAATAAGCAATATTGTGGATGGCAGCATTACGATTATTACCATTTGTTATTCTTAACCCACTTTGTTACAAAAATAATCGGATAGATTACGAGTCTTGTGTTAGGCTTAAAAAGCAGTGTTGGCCGGTCCCAACGCTGCTTTTTAATGCCCGCTGGTATTGCGAGTCTTGCAGGTACAGGGGTACCGCTCACTTTTTTGTCCAGACTCGGAAATACCGCAAATCCACTTACGTCAATTGCATATCCTATATTTTCAATGGGACTTGCATAGCGCCGGTATTACGAGTCTGCCAAAAAGTGAGCGATAGATCCTCTCCTGTCAAGACTGGTACCGCATTTGAAAGTCAGTAGTTAAGAGTTTTAAACTACAACGCTGTAGCATAAAGCTCTTAACTAAAGTGCTAAAAAGTACACTAACACCCATGAACTACCTATTAACCCCTAAACCGAGGCCCTCCCGCATCGCAAACACTAAAATAAATATTTTAACCCCTAATCTGTCGAACTGGATATCACCGCCACTATAATAAATATATTAACCCCTAAACCGCCACACTCCCGCATCGCAAACACTAGTTAAATATTATTAGCCCCTAATCTGCCGGCCCTATCATCGCCACCACCTACCTACATTTATTAACCCCTAATCTGCCATCCCCAAAGTCGCCGCCTAAACCTAAGCCTAACCCTAACCCCACCTAACTTATATATAATTTAAATAAATCTAAATAAAATTACTACAATTAACTAAATAATTCATATTTAAAACTAAATACTTACCTATAAAATAAACCCTAAGCTAGCTACAATATAACTAATAGTTACATTGTAGCTAGCTTAGGATATATATTTAGTTTACAGGCAACTTTGTATTTATTTTAACTAGGTACAATAGTTATTAAATAATTATTAACTTTTTAATAACTACCTAGTTAAAATAAAGGCAAATTTACCTGTAAAATAAAACCTAACCTGTTACAAATACACTTAACACTACACTAAAATTAAATTAATTACCTAAATTAAATAGAATTAATTACTATTAAATAAAATTATCTAAAGTATAAAAAAACAACACTAAATTACACAAAATAATAAACAAATTACAAGATTTTTAAACTAATTACACCTAATCTAATACCCCTAACAAAATAAAAAAGCCCCCCCAAAATAAAAAAGCCCTACCCTACACTAAATTACAAATAGCCCTTAAAAGGGCCTTTTGCGGGGCATTGCCCCAAAGTAATCAGCTCTTTTACCTGAAAAAAATTACAATCCCCCCCCCAACATTAAAACCCACCACCCACACAACCAACCCTACTCTAAAACTCACCCAATCCCCCCTTAAAAAAAACCTAACACTAACCCCCTGAAGATCACCTTACCGGGAGATGTCTTCACCTAACCAGGCCAAAGTCCTCAACGAAGCCGTGAGTCTTCATCCAAGCCGGGCAAAGTGGTCCTCCAGACGGGCAAAAGTCTTTACCCAGACGGCATCTTCTATCTTCATCAATCCGGCGCGGAGCGGGTCCATCTTCAAGACATCCGACGCAGAGCATCCTCTTCCGACGACTAAACTCAGAATGAAGGTTCCTTTAAATGATGTCATCCAAGATGGCGTCCCTTCAATTCCGATTGTCTGATAGAATTCTATTGGAATTAAGGTAGAAAAAAATCCTATTTGGTGATGCAATCAGCCAATAGGATTGAAGTTAAATCCTATTGGCTGATACAATCAGCCAATAGGATTGAGCTGGCATTCTATTGGCTGTTCCAATAAGCCAATAGAATGCCAGTTCAATCCTATTGGTTTATTGCATCAGCCAATAGGATTTTTTCTACCTTAATTCCGATTGGCTGATAGAATTCTATCAGCTAATCGGAATTGAAGGGACGCCATCTTGAATGACGTCATTTAAAGGAACCTTCATTCTGTGTTTAGTCGTCAGAAAAAGAGGATGTCTTGAAGATGGATGAAGATAGAAGATGCCATCTGGATGAAGACTTCTGCCCCTCTGGAGGACCACTTCGCTCGGCTTGGATGAAGACTTCTCCCGGTTTCGTTGAGGTTAGGTTTTTTTAAGGGAGGATTGGGTGGGTTTTAGAGTAGGGTTGGTTGTGTGGATGGTGGGTTTTAATGTTGGGGGGGGATTTGTACTTTTTTTTACAGGTAAAAGAGCTGTGCAATGTCCCGCAAAAGGCCCTTTTAAGGGCTATTTGTAATTTAGTTTAGGGTATGGCTTTTTTTATTTTGTTAGGGGGATTAGATTAGGTGTAATTAGTTTAAAAATCTTGTAATTTGTTTATTATTTTCTGTAATTTAGTGTTTTTTTGTACTTTAGATAATTTTATTTAATAGTAATTAATTGTATTTAATTGTATTTAATTTAGGTAATTAATTTAATTGTAGTGTAGTGTTAGGTGTAGCTATCTTAGGGTTTATTTTATAGGTAAGTATTTAGTTTTAAATAGGAATTATTTAGTTAATTGTAGTAATTTTATTTAGATTTATTTAAATGATATTTAAGTTAGGGGGGTTAGGGTTAGACTTAGGTTTAGGGGTTAATATGTTTATTATAGTGGTGGCGACGTTGGGGGCGGCAGATTAGGGTTTTATAAATGTAGTTAGGTTGCAGCGACATTGGGGGTGGCAAATTAGGAGTTAATAAATATAATGTAGGTGTCGGAGATGTTGGGGGCAGCAGATTAGGGGTTCATAAGTATAATGTAGGTAGCGGTGGTGTCCGGAGCGGCAGATTAAGGGATAATAATATAATGTAGGTGTCAGCGATGTCGGGGGCGGCAGATTAGGGGTTAATAAGTGTAATATTAGCGGTGTTTAGACTCGGGGTTCATGTTAGGGTGTTAGGTGTAGACATAAATGTATTTTCCCCATAGGAATCAATGGGGCTGCGTTAGGAGCTAAACGCTGCTTTTTTGCAGGTGCTAGGTTTTTTTTCAGCTGGCTCTCTCCATTGATTCCTATGGGGAAATCGTGCACGAGCACATTTTACCAGCTCGCCGCTAACGTAAGCAGCGCTGGTATTGAGGTGAGATGTGGAGCTAAATTTTGCTCTATGCTTACTTTTTTGCGGTTAACGCCGGGTTTGTATAAACCCGTAATACCAGAGCTGTCTGTAAGTAAGCGGTGAGCATAAACTGCTTGTTAGCACCGCACCCCTGTTAACGCAAAACTCTAGGTAATCTAGGCCAATTTTAGCAGAAATATCCTAAATAAAATAAATGTTTCTTTAACAACTAGCATTTTTATAATTGTATCTGCACACACCTTATAATGCTGACTGCCACAAAATGTTTAGAACTCAGCAAAATAGTTTAGCTGGTTTCTTTTCTCAAGAATAAAAATCTGCTCAAACAATAGTTTGCTAATGTATTAAAACATTTCATCAGCTGTGTCAGCTGAATCATTATTTTCTGAGAAAATGTTGTGACAGATGAGGTGTATTATATGCCTTAAAATGTTGTACATAAAGAAACATGAACCTGCAGTGAACCCCATTTCACTTTATTTTAATGGCAAAATGCCCAAAAGCATCAGCCCCTACCAGAGGTTGGTAATGTGAGCCTGCTGCAGTCTTCACACTGAACACTGTGCCCTATTCTTCTGCTTTTTTTTTTTTCTTCCCGACAGTCCTGCATTTTAATTTTTAGTTTGGGGCTCTAATTTTTCAGCTCACATGGTGCTCACACATTTGTTCACATATTTACTGATGTTTTCCGTTTTACTTCCACAGCTGACATATTTAATAAAAAATAAACAGAATAAACAGAAGCTTGAGGGAGATCAAGTCTATCATGGTTTACACAATATAGCCAGCTTGTGGGTAGCAAAATATATAATCTAAAGTATAAGGAAAATTCATTACAAAACTACTGTGTCTCTAAACAAGAAATATGCTGTTTTTTTATGCCCATTAATATGTTAAAAACAGACATATGCACCATATTTAAAGAAAAAATATAATTAACAAAAGAAGAAGCAAAATGAAGTTGTAAATACACTGCACTAGAATCATTCTGTTAAAACACCTGGATAACGGCTTCCCTGGGTCTTGCTAGATTGTGATGGGTTAGGAGGTCTGGCCCTCTTCCACTAGAAGATTTTCAATGGCTCTGTGTTCAAGGACTACCCCAGTGGTTCCCAGGACATGTCCTGAACCTTCCACATCATGTCCAACTATGCATACAAAATACCTAGGCTCTACCCACTACCCAGCTGCGGTTCCATCATTTAAAGTTATGATTTCCGCCAACAAAATGCCAGTGAGTGGACAACTTCCTACAAATTCCTTAATCTCCCCTCTCCCAGGAAATGTTGAGAAAAAGGGAATACTAACACTCACCTTCATAACAATTAAGAGACAGTATAAAGCATTAGTTAACAAAACTATAGACACTATCTATTGCTTAACCCCTTTGGCCGCTTTCAGAGCTTTTACAGAGTTGGCCTCACTAATAGTGGTGAAACTGTGCTATTTCTGCCTGTCTCACTGGTGAGACATCCTGGAAACAGAGCTATGGGGGTCAATTTATCATATGCCGGGCGGACATGATTCACTGTAGAAAATCATGCCCATCCGGTATCACAAAATGCCGACAGCATACGTTGTCGGCATTTAACATTGCACAAGCGTTTCTTGTGAAATGCTTTTGCAATGCTGCACCCTGCACATCCACCACTAGCAGGGGGTGCAGGACTTTAAAACAAGACAAAAAAGTTGCATAAACACATACAATACATTTAACAGTACAGTTAAACTCATATTAACACTGTCTGATAAAAAAAAATTACAAAAAAAACTGTATTAGAACTATAAAAGGGCTCAAAAGGCTGCAAATTGCTTTAACATAGAGATACATACACACACACACACACACACACACATATATATATATATATATATATATATATTTTGGTTTAAATGTGTGTACATATGTATGTATTTATATGTTTTACTGTATGTGTAATGTAAATATTTCACATTCCAATGTTCTTCACTTACAGGATAATGTACGTTTTATTGTAAATACATATTGCTATATGTATCTATATATAACTATACCTATATCTGTATTGAAATACTAAATATAAAACTTAAAAAAATAATAATTGTTTAAAATGATACATACTGTAAAATATTCTAAATAATCCATTTATATATATACTAGTCCTAAAGCTAGGCTGACCATATTGCCGCTTTAAAAAGGGACACATATGAAAAATACATATGTCAGGTTTCTTATACAAAACATTTCTTTAAACAGCCCTGAAAAGAGCCCTGACATATGTGTTTTTCATATATGTCCCTTTTTAAAGCAGCAATATGGTCACCCTACCTAAAGCCCGCATACACGGGACATTTTTTTGCAGTACAGCGGTCCCACCCCTTGCTCTATCTCTCCCCCCTCTCTTTTGCTCTCTCACTTCCCCTCTCTTTTGCTCTATCTCTATTCAACATCATTTTTGCTCTCTCTCCCCCTCTTTTTTGCTCTCTATATCCCCCTCTCCTTTGCTCTCTCTCTCCCCCTCTCTTTTGCTCTCTCTCTCTCCTCCCTCTCTTTTGCTCTCTCTCCCTCCCTCTCTTGCTCTCTCTCTCCCCCTCTCTTTTGCTCTCTCTCTCCCGCCTCTCTTTTGCTCTCTCTCCCATCTCTCTTTTGCTCTCTCTCCCCTGTCTTTTGCTCTCTTGCCACCTTCTCTTTTGCTTTTACTCCCCCCTCTTTTGCTCTTTCTCACCTCTCTTTTGCTCTCTCTCTCCTCTCTCTTTTGCTCTCTCTCCCCCCTCTTTTTTGTTCTCTCGCTCCCATCTCTTTTGCTCTCTCTCCACTCTCTTTTGTTCTCTCCCCTCTATTTTGCTCTCTCTACCCTCTTTTTCTCTCTCTCCCCTCTTTTGCTCTCTCTCCCCTCTCTTTCTCTCTCTCTCACTCCCCTCTCTTTCTCTCTCTCCCCTCTCTTTTTGCTTTTGCTCTCCCCTCTCTTTTGCTCTCTCTCTCTCCCCCCTCTTTTTTCCTCGCTCTCTCTCTCCCCCTCTATTTTGCTTTTTCTTTTTCCCCTCTGTTTTGCTCTCTCTCCCCCCTCTCTTTTGCTCTTTCTCCCCATCTCTTTTGCTCTCTCTCCCCCTCTATTTGTGCTCTCTCCCCCTCTCTTTTGCACTCTCCCTCCCCCCTCTCTTCTTCTCTCTCTCCCCCTCTCTTTTGCTCTCTCTCCCATCTTTTAATCTCTCTCCCCCTCTTTTTTATCTCTTTCCCCCTACTCTTTTGCTTTCTCTCTTTTCCTCTCTTTTGCTCTCTCCCCCCTCTTTTGCTCTCTCTCCCCTCTCTTTTGCTCTCTCACTCCCCCTCTCTTTTGCTTTCTCTCCCCCCTCTTTTTTGCTCTCTATCTCCCATCTCTTTTGCTCTCTCTCCCTTCTCTTTTGCTCTCTCCCCTCTCTTTTGCTCTCTCTCCAATTTATTTTGCTCTCTCTCCCCTCTATTTTGCTCTCCTCCCTATTTTGCACTCTCTCCCCTCTCTTTTGCTCTCTCCCCCTATTTTTCTCTCTCTACCCTCTCTTTTGCTCTATCTCTCCCCCCTCTTATGCTCTCTCTCCACTCCCTTTTGCTCTCTCTCCCCCCTCTTTTGCTATTTCTTTACCCTATATTTTTCTCTCTCACCCTCTCACTTGCTCTCTCCCCCCTCTCTTTTGCTCTCTCTCTCCCCCTCTCTATCCCACCTCCCATTTGCTCTCTCCCCTCTCTTTTGCTCTCTCTCCCCCTCTCTTTTGCTCTTTCTCTTCCCTGTATTTTGCTCTCTCACGCCTCTCTTTTGCGCTCTCTCCCCCCTCTCTTTTGCTCTCTCTTCCCCTCTATTTGCACTCTTCTCCCCTCCCTTTTGTGCTCTCTCTCCCCCTCTCTTTTGTGCTCTCTCTCCCCCTCTCTTTTGCTCTCTCTCTCCTCTCTTTTGCTCTCTCTCCCCACTCTCTTTTGCACTACCCTCTTAATTTTGCTCTATCTCCTATTTTGCTCTCTCTCTCCCTCTTTTGCTCTCTCCCCCCTCTCTTTTGCTCTCTCCCCCTCTCTTTTGCTTTCTTTCCCCCTTCTATTTTGCTTTCTCTCCTCCCTCTTTTGCTCTTCCACCCTTTTTTGCTCTCTCTCTCTCCCCTCTTTTGCTCTCTCTCCCCTTTTTTTGCTCTCTCTCCCCGCTCTTTTGCTCTCTCTCCTCTCTCTTTGGCTCTCTCTTCCTCTCTCTCTCCCCCTCTCTTTTACTTTCTCTCTCTCCCACTCTTTTTGCTCTCTCCACCCTCTTTTGCTCTCTCTCCCCTCTCTGTCGCTCTCTCCACTCTCTTTTGCTCTCTCTCTCCCCTCTTTTGCTATCTCTCCACTCTCTTTTGCGCTCTCTCCCCTCTCTTTTGTTCTCTCTTCCCTCTCTTTTGCTCTCTCTCCCCTCTTTTGCTCTCTTCCCCCCTCTTTTGCTCTCTCTCCCCCCTCTTTTGCTCTCTCTCTCTCCCCTTTCTTTTTGCTCGCTCCCCCCTCTTTTGCTCTCTCTCTCTCCCCTCACTTGCTCTCTCTCCCCCCCTCTCTTTAGCTCTCCTTTTCCCCCTTCTTTTGCTCTATCTTTCTCCCCTCTCTTTTGTTCCCTCTCTCCACCCTATCTTTGCTCTCTCTCTCTCTCTCTCTCTCTCTCTCCCCCCTCTATCTTGCTTTCTCTCTCCCACCTCTCTTTTGCTATCTCTCTATACCCCCTCTCTCCATACCCCTCTCTCCCCCTCTCCCCCTCTCTTCTGCTCTCTCTCTTCTCTTTTGATCTCTCTCCCCTCTTTTGCTCTCTCCCCCCTATCTTTTGCTCTCTCTCCCCTCTCTTTTGCTATCTCTTCCCCCTCTTTTACTCTCTCCCTCCTATCTTTTGCTCTCCCTCTCCCTTATCTTTTCCTCTCTCCCCCTCTTTATTTTACTCTTTCTCTCTCCCCCTCTCTTTTGCTCTCTCTTCCCCCTCTGTTGCTCTCTCTCCCCCTCTCTTTTGCTCTCTCCCCCCTCTCTTTTGAGCTCTCACCCCCTTTATTTTGCTCTCTCTCTTCCAATCTCTTTTGTTCTCTTCCCCCCTCTCTTTTGCTCTCTCTCTTTCTTCTCTCTTTTGCTCTCTTTCCCCACTCTCTTTTGCACTCTCTTACCCCTCTTTTGCTCACTCTCCCCCCTCTCTTTTGCTCTCTCTCCAATCCTATTTTTTGCTCTATCTCCTCCTCTCTTTTATGCTCTCTCTCCCTCTCTTTTGCTCTCTCTCTTCCAATTGTTTTTGCTCTATTTCCCTCCTCTCTTTTGTTCTCTCTCCCAACTCTCTTTTGTTCTCTCTCCCACTCTCTTTTGCTCTCCCTCCCCCTATCTTTTGCTCTCCCTCCCCCCTATCTTTTGCTCTCCCTCCCCCCCTATCTTTTGCTCTCACTCTCCCCCTCTCTTTTGCTCTTTCACTTCTCCCTCTCTTTTACTCTCTCTCCCCCTCTCTTTTGCTCTCTCTCTCCCCCCTCTCATTTGCTCTCTCTCCCCCTCTCTTTGGCTCTCTCTCCCCTCTCTGTTTTGTTCTTTCTCCCCCTCTATTTGCGTTCTTTCCCTCTGTCTTTTGTACTCTCTCCCTCTCTTATGATATCTCTCCCCTCTCTTCTCCTCTCTTCCCCCTCTTTTGCTCTTTCTCCCCCCTCTTTTGCTTCTCTCCCTCTCTTTTACTCTCTCTCCCCCTCTATTTTTCTCTCTTTCCCCCTTCTGTTTTGCTTTCTCCCCCCTTTTGCTCTCTCTCCCCCTCTCTTTTGCTTTCTCTCTCTCCCCCTCACTTTTGCTATCTCTCTCCCCCTCTATTTTGCTCTCTCTCCCTCTCTTTTGATATCTCTCCCCTCTCTTTTGCTCTCTTCCCCCTCTTTTGCTCTCTCACCCCCCCTTTTGCTTCTCTCCCTCTCTTTTTTTGCTCTCTTTCCCCCTTCTGTTTCGCTTTCTCCCCCCTTTTGCTCTTTCTCTACCCTCTTTTGCTCACTATCTCCCCTCTTTTGCTCTCTCTCCCCCATTCTTTTGATCTCTCTCCCTCCTCTTTTGCTCTCTCCCCTCTTATTTGCTCTCTCCCCCTCTCTTTTACTCTCTCCCCCCCCCCCTTCTTTTTCACTCTCGCTCCCCTCTCTTTTGCTCCCTCCCCTCTCTTGCTCTCTAAAAAACTCTCTTTTGCTCTCTCTCCCCTCTCTTTTGTGCTCTCTTCCCTCTCTTTTGCTCTTTCCTCCCTCTTTTGCTCTCTCCCCCTCTTTTGCTATCTCTCTCTCTCCCCCTCTCTTGCTCTCTCTTCCCCTCTTTCTTGCTCTCTCTCCCCCCTCTCTTTTGCTCTCTCTCTCCCCCTCTCTCTCCCATCTCTATTTTGCTCTCTTTCTCCCACCTCTCTTTTACTCTCTCTCCCCCTCTCTTTTGTGCTCTCTTCCCTCTCGTTCGCTCTTCCCTCCCTCTTTTGCTCTCTCCCCCTCTTTTGCTATCTCTCTCCCTCTCTCTCCCCCTCTCTTGCTCTCTCTCTCCCCCTCTCCCTTGCTCTCTCTCCCCCCTCTATTTTGCTTTCTCTCTACCACTCTCTCTCCCATCTCTATTTTGCTCTCTTTCTCCACCTCTATTTTGCTCTCTCTCCCCCTCTCTTTTGCTCTCTCTCCCCCTCTCTCTCCCATCTCTCTTTTGCTCTCTTTCTCCCACCTCTCTTTTACTCTCTCTCCCCCTCTCTTTTGTGCTCTCTTCCCTCTCGTTCGCTCTTCCCTCCCTCTTTTGCTCTCTCCCCCTCTTTTGCTATCTCTCTCCCTCTCTCTCCCCCTCTCTTGCTCTCTCTCTCCCCCTCTCCCTTGCTCTCTCTCTCCCCCTCTCTTTTGCTCTCTCTCTCTACCCCTCTCTCTCCCATCTCTATTTTGCTCTCTTTCTCCCACCTCTCTTTTGCTCTCTCTCCCCCTCTCTTTTGCTCTCTTTCTCCCCTCTCTGTTTTGTTCTCTCTCTCCCTCTATTTGCATTCTTTCCCTTTGTCTTTTGCTCTCTCTCTCCCCTCTCTTTGTCTCTCTCCCCTCTCTGTTTTGTTTTCTCTCCCCCTCTATTTGCGTTCTTTCCCTCTGTCTTTTGCGCTCTCTCTCCCCCTCTCTTTTGCTCTCTTTCTCTCCCCCTCACTTTTGCTATCTCTCTCCCCCTCTATTTTGCTCTCTCTCTCCCTCTCTTTTGATATCTCTCCCCTCTCTTTTGCTCTCTTCCCCCTCTTTTGCTCTCTCACCCCCCCCCTTTTGCTTCTCTCCCTCTCTTTTTTTGCTCTCTTTCCCCCTTCTGTTTCGCTTTCTCCCCCCTTTTGCTCTTTCTCTACCCTCTTTTGCTCCCTCTCTCCCCCTCTTTTGCTCTCTCTCCCCCATTCTTTTGATCTCTCTCCCTCCTCTTTTGCTCTCTCCCCTCTTATTTGCTCTCTCCCCCTCTCTTTTACTCTCTCTCCCCCCTTCTTTTTTACTCTCGCTCCCCTCTCTTTTGCTCCCTCCCCTCTCTTGCTCTCTAAAAACTCTCTTTTGCTCTCTCTCCCCTCTCTTTTGTGCTCTCTTCCCTCTCTTTTGCTCTTTCCTCCCTCTTTTGCTCTCTCCCCCTCTTTTGCTATCTCTCTCTCTCCCCCTCTCTTGCTCTCTCTCTTCCCCTCTTTCTTGCTCTCTCTCCCCCTCTCTTTTGCTCTCTCTCTCTCCCTCTCTCTCCCATCTCTATTTTGCTCTCTTTCTCCCACCTCTCTTTTACTCTCTCTCCCCCTCTCTTTTGTGCTCTCTTCCCTCTCGTTCGCTCTTCCCTCCCTCTTTTGCTCTCTCCCCCTCTTTTGCTATCTCTCTCCCTCTCTCTCCCCCTCTCTTGCTCTCTCTCTCCCCCTCTCCCTTGCTCTCTCTCCCCCCTCTATTTTGCTTTCTCTCTACCACTCTCTCTCCCATCTCTATTTTGCTCTCTTTCTCCACCTCTATTTTGCTCTCTCTCCCCCTCTCTTTTGCTCTCTTTCTCCCCTCTCTGTTTTGTTCTCTCTCTCCCTCTATTTGCATTCTTTCCCTTTGTCTTTTGCTCTCTCTCTCCCCTCTCTTTGTCTCTCCCCTCTCTGTTTTGTTTTCTCTCTCCCTCTATGTGCTTCTTTCCCTCTGTCTTTTGCGCTCTCTCTCCCCCTCTCTTTTGCTTTCTCTCTCTCCCCCTCACTTTTGCTATCTCTCTCCCCCTCTATTTTGCTCTCTCTCCCTCTCTTTTGATATCTCTCCCCTCTCTTTTGCTCTCTTCCCCCTCTTTTGCTCTCTCTCCCCCCTCTTTTGCTTCTCTCCCTCTCTTTTTTTGCTCTCTTTCCCCCTTCTGTTTCGCTTTCTCCCCCCTTTTGCTCTTTCTCTACCCTCTTTTGCTCCCTCTCTCCCCCTCTTTTGCTCTCTCTCCCCCATTCTTTTGATCTCTGTCCCTCCTCTTTTGCTCTCTCCCCTCTTATTTGCTCTCTCCCCCTCTCTTTTACTCTCTCTCCCCCCTCTTTTTTACTCTCTCTCCCCTCTCTTTTGCTCCCTCCCCTCTCTTGCTCTCTAAAAACTCTCTTTTGCTCTTTTTCCCCTCTCTTTTGTGCTGTCTTCCCTCTCTTTTGATCTTTCCTCCCTCTTTTGCTCTCTCCCCCTCTTTTGCTTTCTCTCTCCCTCTCTCTCCCCCTCTCTTGCTCTCTCTCTTCCCCTCTCTCTTGCTCTCTCTCCCCCGTCTCTTTAGCTCTCTCTCTCCCCCTCTCTCTCCCATCTCTATTTTGCTCTCTTTCTCCCACCTCTCTTTTGCTCTCTCTCCTGCTCTCTTTTGCTCTCCCTCTATCCCCCTCACTTTTGCTCTCTCTCTCCCACCTCTCTTTTGCTCTCTCTCCCCCTCTCTTTTGCTCTCTCTCTCCCTCTCTTTTGATATCTTTCCCCCCTCTTTTGCTCTCACTCCCCCCACTTTTGCTTCTCTCCCTCTTTTTTACTCTCTCTCCCCCTCTATTTTGCTCTCTTTCCCGCTTCTGTTTTGCTTTCTTCCCCCTTTTGCTCTCTCTCCACCCTCTTTTGCTCACTATCTCCCCTCTTTTGCTCTCTCTCCCCCACTCTTTTGCTCTCTCTCCCTCCTCTTTTGCTCTCTCTCCCGTCTTATTTGCTCTCTCCCCCTCTATTTTGCTCTCTCCCCCCCTCTTTTTTGCTCTCTATCTCCCCTCTCCTTTGCTCTCTCTCCCCTCTCTTTTGCTCTCTCTCCTTGATTGCTCTCTAAAAACTCTCTTTTGCTCTCTCTCCCCTCTCTTTTGTGCTCTCTTCCTTCTCTTTCGCTCTTTCCTCCCTCTTTTGCTCTATCTCCCCCACTTTTGCTATCTCTCTCCCTCTCTCTCCCCCTCTCTTGCTCTCTCTCTTCCCCTCTCTCTTGCACTCTCTCCCCCTCTCTTTTGCTCTCTCTCTCCCCCTCTCTCTCCCATCTCTCTTTTGCTCTCTTTCTCCCACCTCTCTTTTACTCTCTCTCCCCCTCTCTTTTGCTCTCTCTCTCCCCCTCTCTCTCCCATCTCTCTTTTGCTCTCTTTCTCCCACCTCTCTTTTACTCTCTCTCCCCCTCTCTTTTGTGCTCTCTTCCCTCTCGTTCGCTCTTCCCTCCATCTTTTGCTCTCTCCCCCTCTTTTGCTATCTCTCTCCCTCTCTCTCCCCCTCTCTTGCTCTCTCTCTCCCCCTCTCCTTTGCTCTCTGTCCCCCCTCTCTTTTGCTTTCTCTCTACCCCTCTCTCTCCCATCTCTATTTTGCTCTCTTTCTACACCTCTATTTTGCTCTCTCTCCCCCTCTCTTTTGCTCTCTTTCTCCCCTCTCTGTTTTGTTTTCTCTCCCCCTCTATTTGCGTTCTATGAGCAAAAGAGAGTTTTTAGAGAGCAAGAGGGGAGAGAGAGCAAAAGAGAGTTTTTAGAGAGCAAGAGGGGAGAGAGAGCAAAAGAGAGGGGAGATAGAGTAAAAAAAGAGGGGGGAGAGAGAGCAGAAGAGAAGGGGGGAGAGCAAATAAGAGGGGAGAGGGAGCAAAAGTGGAGGGAGAAAGAGCAAGAGTGGGGGAGAGAGAGCAAAAGAGGGGGAGAGAGGGAGCAAAAGAGGGTGGAGAGAGAGCAAAAGGGGGGAGAAAGCAAAACAGAAGGGGGAAAGACCAAAATAGAGGGGGAGAGAGAGTAAAAGAGAGGGGGGGAGAGATTAAAAGAGAGGGAGAGAAGCAAAAGAGGGGGGAGAGAGAGCAAAAGAGGAGGAAGAGAGCAAAAGAGAGTGGAGAGATATCAAAAGAGAGGGAGAGAGAGAGCAAAATAGAGGGGGAGAGAGATAGCAAAAGTGAGGGGGAGAGAGAGAGAGCAAAAGAGAGGGGGAGAGATAGCGCAAAAGACAGAGGAAAGAATGCAAATAGAGGGGGAGAATGCTCTCTGTCTCCCCCTCTCCCTATCTCTCTCTCTCTCTCCCCCCTCTCTTTTGCTTTCTCTCTACCCCTCTCTCTCCCATCTCTATTTTGCTCTCTTTCTCCACCTCTATTTTGCTCTCTCTCCCCCTCTCTTTTGCTCTCTTTCTCCACCTCTATTTTGCTCTCTCTCCCCCTCTCTTTTGCTCTCTTTCTCCCCTCTCTGTTTTGTTTTCTCTCCCCCTCTATTTGCGTTCTTTCCCTCTGTCTTTTATGCTCTCTCTCCCCCTCTCTTTTGCTTTCTCTCTCTCCCCCTCACTTTTGCTATCTCTCTCCCCCTCTATTTTGCTCTCTCTCCTTCTCTTTTGATATCTCTCCCCTCTCTTTTGCTCTCTTCCCCCTCTTTTGCTCTCTCTCCCCCCTCTTTTGCTTCTCTCCCTCTCTTTTTTTGCTCTCTTTCCCCCTTCTGTTTCGCTTTCTCCCCCCTTTTGCTCTTTCTCTACCCTCTTTTGCTCCCTCTCTCCCCCTCTTTTGCTCTCTCTCCCCCATTCTTTTGATCTCTCTCCCTCCTCTTTTGCTCTCTCCCCTCTTATTTGCTCTCTCCCCCTCTCTTTTACTCTCTCTCCCCCCTCTTTTTTACTCTCTCTCCCCTCTCTTTTGCTCCCTCCCCTCTCTTGCTCTCTAAAAACTCTCTTTTGCTCTCTTTCCCCTCTCTTTTGTGCTCTCTTCCCTCTCTTTTGATCTTTCCTCCCTCTTTTGCTCTCTCCCCCCTCTTTTGCTATCTCTCTCCCTCTCTCTCCCCCTCTCTTGCTCTCTCTCTTCCCCTCTCTCCTGCTCTCTCCCCCCCTCTCTTTAGCTCTCTCTCTCCCCCTCTCTCTCCCATCTCTATTTTGCTCTCTTTCTCCCACCTCTCTTTTGCTCTCTCTCCCGCTCTCTTTTGCTCTCTCTCTATCCCCCTCACTTTTGCTCTCTCTCTCCCACCTCTCTTTTGCTCTCTCTCCCCCTCTCTTTTGCTCTGTCTCTCTCCCTCTCTTTTGATATATTTCCCCCCTCTTTTGCTCTCACTCCCCCCTCTTTTGCTTCTCTCCCTCTTTTTTACTCTCTCTCCCCCTCTATTTTGCTCTCTTTCCCGCTTCTGTTTTGCTTTCTTCCCCCTTTTGCTCTCTCTCCACCCTATTTTGCTCCCTCTCTCCCCCTCTTTTGCTCTCTCTCTCCCCCACTCTTTTGCTCTCTCTCCCTCCTATTTTGCTCTCTCTCCCCTCTTATTTGCTCTCTCCCCCTCTCTTTTGCTCTCTCCCTCCCTCTTTTTTGCTCTCTATCTCCCCTCTCCTTTGCTCTCTCTCCCCTCTCTTTTGCTCTCTCTCCTTGCTTGCTCTCTAAAAACTCTCTTTTGCTCTCTCTCCCCTCTCTTTTGTGCTCTCTTCCTTCTCTTTCGCTCTTTCCTCCCTCTTTTGCTCTATCTCCCCCACTTTTGCTATCTATCTCCCTCTCTCTCCCCCTCTCTTGCTCTCTCTCTTCCCCTCTCTCTTGCTCTCTCTCCCCCTCTCTTTTGCTCTCTCTCTCCCCCTCTCTCTCCCATCTCTCTTTTGCTCTCTTTCTCCCACCTCTCTTTTACTTTCTCTCCCCCTCTCTTTTGCTCTCTCTCCCCTCTCTTTTGCTCTCTCTCTTCCCTCACATTTGATCTCTCTCCCCATTTCTATTGCACCCTCTCACACCCTCTTGTGCTCTCTATCTCCCCCTCTCTTTTGCTCTCTATCTCCCCCTCTCTTTTGCTCTCTCTCCCCCCTATTTTGCTCTCTCTCCTCCTCTTTTTCTCTCTCTCCCCCTCTCTTTTGCTCTCTCTCCGCCCTCTTTTGCTCTCTCTCCCCCTCTTTTGCTCTCTCTCCCCTCTCTTTTGCTCTCTCTCCTCTTGTATGCTTTCTCTCCCCTCTTTTGCTCTCTTTTGCTCTCTCCTCCCTCTATTGCTATCGCTCTCCCCTGTCTTTTGTTCTCGCTCTCTCCCTTCTTTTGCTCTCTCTCCCCTCTCTTTTGCTCACTCTCCCCCCTCTTTTGCTATCGCTCTCCCCTGTCTTTTGTTCTCGCTCTCTCCCCTCTCTTGCTCTCTCTCTCCCTCCTCTCTTTTGATATTGCTCTCGCCCCTCTCTTTTGCTCTCTCTCTCCCCCCTCTATTTTGCTCTCTCCTCCCTCTCTTTTTATCTCTCTCCCCTCTCTCTTTTGCTCTCTCTTGCTCCCATCTCTTTTGCTCTCTCTCTCTCCCCCTTTTTTGTTTTCTTTCCCCCTCTCTTTTGCTCTCTCTCCCCCCTCTCTTTTTCTCAATCTTCCCACTTTCTTTTGCTCTCTCTTGCTCTCCTCTCTTTTGCTCTTGCTCTCCCCCTCTTTTGTTCTCTTTCCCCCTCTCTTTTGCTCTCTCTCCCCCTCTTTTGCTCTCTCTCTCCTCTCTTTTGCTTTCTCTCTCCCCCCTCTTTTGCTCTCTCTCCCCACTCTCCTTTGCTCTCTTTCCCCCCCTTTTTTTTGCTCTCGATCCCCCAATTTGCTCTCTCCCTGTTAGGGTGCCAGGAAGCGCAAAAATAATCTCACCTTTAATAATATCAAAAAATAATAAAAAGTCCACAAGTAAAATAACAAGCCAGGAGTCAAAGCCAGAGCTGGTAGTCAGCCGAGCCGAGTCAGGAGCCAAAGCAAGTAGTCAGACAAGCCAGAATCAGGAACATGGAGAACAGCAGAGTCAGGAACAAGCCAGGGATCAGGAACCAGGAGGGACATCAGACAGCCAGGTAAGACACAGGTACTGGAACACAGGAACTCACAAACAGGTCTAAAACAATCAAATGTACATAAATGTGTGCGAAAAGACTTGCACAACAAAAAAAGGCTGCAGGTAACTGGACTAGTGTAATACTGGACCCATTTAAATAAGTTTAGACAAAGAAAAGTGAGAACAATGTAATAATCAAATCACACACACATCCCCATTTATACTAAATAACTTTATTGAAGAAAAAAAACAAAAAGACAGTTAAAAGTAAACAGGTCTCCGCTATAGAAGAGACCTTTTTCAGTTTAGTCTTTGCTTATTTGTCATATTGCCACTGGCTGGCGCCTTAGATTATAGCAGTCTTACTTGGGAATGGATGCTTGCTGATTGCCTCTAACTTCCACCGCTAATAGTGCCAGCGTTATGCTACAGTTTGGGCTAAATTAATATTACTCTCTATAAGTAATAGTAATTAATAGTATAGACACTTTATTCCTTAGGCAACCGTATCCTGGTGCGTTACTTATACAACATTAATATTAATGGGCTATATATATCGATACAAGTAGCTAGCTCACACCTGTGGATTCGTGCAGGGTGTGTGATTAGGCTAATGTTTGCACCAAGGAATATAGGGAGCCAATGATATATGATCTCAGGCTTCAGTGAGAGTGAGATTTGGTGCTGAACGTATAACTTGTTACATCTTAATACTGGCCTTGAACTTTATAACACGGCTAAATTTAAAATACACCTGTTGATTTTGAATATCGCAAGCACTACAGAAAATCGTATATCTTATAGGAACAGCTACTGATAGTGACCCATTATACTGACTGCTACGTTATTTCCATCGCTAACAGCGGTGCAAACATTTGATTAGAAAAATAAAATCCTATTTAGTTATTGGACAGATACAATAACTCTAGTGGTTGCATATATAGCAACTGGGACATAGAATATCTGCCTAACGGTATAACCAATCTAATGTTGTTACAAAAATATTAGCAGATCTTATATATCTTAGATCCGTAATCGCCAGTTGCAATATTTGCAAAAAATAGTTATAGCCAACCTTTAATCAGTTTGGAACTAGCTACCAAACACATTTATTTTTGTGTTGGTTAGTTATTCTCATATATTGATTCTCCAGCACACCCATCATATAATATTGCAATTGTTCCTTACCTGGAGGTTGTGATTCTTGCAAAGACTTTTATAAAGGAGAGATTTATATTTATACTGTCTATAAATCATTGGTGTATTCCCTGGGGTGAATTATTATAATATATTTGTATACCCAGGTAGCAACCTACAATTATCCACTTTCGTGCTTTTCGATAAGAAATTATATCACACTGAGTTTCAGCTAGTTTTAATAGTGTTTGTGTGAGTGCATGAGTATGAGTCCAGTCGGGCTCCTATTTTTTCTTCAATAAAGTTATTTAGTATAAATGGGGATGTGTGTGTGATTTGATTATTACATTGTTCTCACTTTTCTTTGTCTAAACTTATTTAAATGGGTCCAGTATTACACTAGTCCAGTTACCTGCAGCCTTTTTTTGTTGTGCAAGTCTTTTCGCACACATTTATGTACATTTGGATGTATATCACTGCTTGAGGTTCTGGAGTTCAGGGACTGTTAATATTATTAGATTCGATTTTGCACCCCTGAATTTCAATAGCAAACCCATTTCTCCTCTCCCTCACCATCTCTAGTTTAACAGGTCTAAAACAATGCAAGGGCAAAGCATACAAAACAGAGGCCCTTTAAATAATAATTTGCACACTCTATCCCCCTCACTTTTGCTCTCTCTCCCCCTTCTCTTTCTCTTTTGCTCTCTTCCCCTCTTGTTTGCTCTCTCTCTCCCCTCTCTTTTGCTCTCTCCCCCAACTTTTGCTCTCTCTCCCCTCTATTGCTCTCTCTCTCCTCTTATTTGCTCTCTCTTTTGCTCTCTCTCTCCTCTCTTTTGCTCTCTCTCTCCCCCTCTTTTGCTCTCTCTCTCCCCCTCTTTTGCTCTCTCTCTCCTCCCCTCTTTTGCTCTCTCTCCCCCTCTTTTGCTCTCTATCCCCTCTCTTTTGCTTTCTCTCTCCTCATCTATTTTGCTCTCTCTCTCTCCCCCCTCTCTTTTGCTCTCTTTCCCCCTTTTTTTGCTCTCTCTCCCCCGATTTGCTCTCTCTTTGTCAGGGTGCCAGGAATCAGACTGAGACGAAAAGTGCAAAAATAATCACACCTTTAATAATTACAAAAAATAATAAAAAGTCCACAAGTCAAATAACAAGCCAGGAGTCAAAGCCAGAGCTGGTAGTCAGACGAGCTGAGTCAGGAGCCAAAGTGAGTAGTCAGACGAGCCAAGTCAAGAGCCAAAGCAAGTAGTCAGACAAGCCAGAATCAGGAACAAGGAGAACAGCAGAGTCAGGAACAAGCCAGGGAACAAGAACCAGGAGGGACATCAGACAGCCAGGAAATACACAGGAACTGGAACACAGGAACTCACAAACAGGTCTGAGACAATGCAAGGGCAAAGTATACAAAACAGAGGCCCTTTAAATAATAAGTGATTACATCACAATTCTGAGACTGCAAACTGTCTCACACGGATGATGTACACCAGTCTGGCAATAAGAGGGCGTGCAGGAAATGAGCAGCATCACACACTCTGTACCAGATTCAGTAAGAGGTGAGTAAAATAGCTGCCATCAGCACATGGCAAACATATCAGGGAAAAAGCCCTGACACTCCCCCCTCTCTTTTGCTCTCTCTTCCCCCTCTCTTTTGCTCTCTCTCCCCCCTCTCTTTTGCGCTCTCTCCACCCTCTATTTCACACTCTGCCCCCCCCCTCTCTTTTGCTCTCTCTCCCCCTCTCTTTTGCGCTCTCTCTCTCCCACCTTATTTTTGCTCTCTCTCCCCCTCTCTTTTGCTCTCCCCCCTCTCTTTTGCTCTCTCCCCCCTCTTTTGCTCTCTCTCCCCTCTATTTTGCTCTCTCTCCCCCTCCTTTGCTCTCTCTCACTCCTGCTTTTGCTCTCTATCTGCCTCTTTTGCTCTCTCTCCCCTCTATTTTGCTTTCTTTCTCTCTCCTCCTCTCTTTTGCTCTCTCTCTCCCCCCTCTTTTGCTCTCTCTCTCCCCTCTCTTTTGCTCTCTCTCCTCTCTTTTGCTCTCTCTCCCATCTCTTTTGATCTCTCTCTCCTCTTTAGCTCTCCCCCCTCTTTTGCTCTCTCTCCCCTCTCTTTTGCTCTCTCCCACTGTTTTGCTTTCTCTCCCCTCTATTTTGCACTCTCTCCCCCCTTTTTGTGCTCTCTCTCCCTCTCTTGGGCTCTCTCTCCCCCTCTCTTTTGTTCTCTACCCCCAGTCTTTTGCTCACTCTCACCCCTCTTTTACTCACTATCTCCACATCTCTTTTGAGCTCTCGCCCCCTCTTTTTTGCTCTCTACCCCTCTCTTTTGCTCTCTCTCCCCCTCTCTTTTGCTCTCCCTCCCCTTTCTTTTGCTCTCTCTCCCCCCTTCTATTTTGTTCTATCTCAGTCTCCTCTCTTGTGTGCTCTCTCTCTTGGCCATAGCCTTGCCCGGCCCTACCCCATCACGCCTTGACGGTCCTGCCCCCGTCATGCCTGGTCGGCCCTGTCTTCTTCATGCCTGTCTAGCCTTGCCCCATCACGGATCAGGTGCCAGGTGAGTTTGTTGAAGGCTAGGTGTATTTTTCCTCGCACAGTCTCTACCGTGCATGGCAGCTTTGGACAAACATACTTGGCCTTTTATATTGTAGGATATATATATATATATATATATATATATATATATATATAAATTTCTTTTTTACAGCATATATAATAATTTTAAATAATTATACATTTTTTAAATATTTCATATATAATGTTTCAATACGAGCACAACTCAACGCATTCAAAAAGCCTCCGTCTAGGTCACTGGTTTTGAAACTGTGGGGTGCACCTCCCCATGGGGTCTCCACAGCATTTAAGGGGAGACGCAGGAAATGAGGAGCTGATTTTTTTTTGCCACTTGAGACTGAGCACGCAGTGCACTTACCGCAGGCCGGGTTTGCGGGACCGAAGACCTAGTGTAAAGTGTAAGGGATAAAAAATGTGCACCAAACACAATATACTATATTAAAATAAAGTGTTACAGTCATATACAGGGAGTGCAGAATTATTAGGCAAATGAGTATTTTGACCACATCATCCTCTTTATGCATGTTGTCTTACTCCAAGCTGTATAGGCTCGAAAGCCTACTACCAATTAAGCATATTAGGTGATGTGCATCTCTGTAATGAGAAGGGGTGTGGTCTAATGACATCAACACCCTATATCAGGTGTGCATAATTATTAGGCAACTTCCTTTCCTTTGGCAAAATGGGTCAAAAGAAGGACTTGACAGGCTCAGAAAAGTAAAAAATAGTGAGATATCTTGCAGAGGGATGCAGCACTCTTAAAATTGCAAAGCTTCTGAAGCGTGATCATCGAACAATCAAGCGTTTCATTCAAAATAGTCAACAGGGTCGCAAGAAGCGTGTGGAAAAACCAAGGCGCAAAATAACTGCCCATGAACTGAGAAAAGTCAAGCGTGCAGCTGCCAAGATGCCACTTGCCACCAGTTTGGCCATATTTCAGAGCTGCAACATCACTGGAGTGCCCAAAAGCACAAGGTGTGCAATACTCAGAGACATGGCCAAGGTAAGAAAGGCTGAAAGACGACCACTACTGAACAAGACACACAAGCTGAAACGTCAAGACTGGGCCAAGAAATATCTCAAGACTGATTTTTCTAAGGTTTTATGGACTGATGAAATGAGAGTGAGTCTTGATGGGCCAGATGGATGGGCCCATGGCTGGATTGGTAAAGGGCAGAGAGCTCCAGTCCGACTCAGACGCCAGCAAGGTGGAGGTGGAGTACTGGTTTGGGCTGGTATCATCAAAGATGAGCTTGTGGGGCCTTTTCGGGTTGAGGATGGAGTCAAGCTCAACTCCCAGTCCTACTGCCAGTTTCTGGAAGACACCTTCTTCAAGCAGTGGTACAGGAAGAAGTCTGCATCCTTCAAGAAAAACATGATTTTCATGCAGGACAATGCTCCATCACACGCGTCCAAGTACTCCACAGCGTGGCTGGCAAGAAAGGGTATAAAAGAAGAAAATCTAATGACATGGCCTCCTTGTTCACCTGATCTGAACCCCATTGAGAACCTGTGGTCCATCATAAAATGTGAGATTTACAAGGAGGGAAAACAGTACACCTCTCTGAACAGTGTCTGGGAGGCTGTGGTTGCTGCTGCACGCAATTTTGATGGTGAACAGATCAAAACACTGACAGAATCCATGGATGACAGGCTTTTGAGTGTCCTTGCAAATAAAGGTGGCTATATTGGTCACTGATTTGTTTTTGTTTTGTTTTTGAATGTCAGAAATGTATATTTGTGAATGTTGAGATGTTATATTGGTTTCACTGGTAAAAATAAATAATTGAAATGGGTAAATATTTGTTTTTTGTTAAGTTGCCTAATAATTATGCACAGTATTAGTCATCTGCACACACAGATATCCCCCTAAAATAGCTATAACTAAAAACAAACTAAAAACTACTTCCAAAACTATTCAGCTTTGATATTAATGAGTTTTTTGGGTTCATTGAGAACATGGTTGTTGTTCAATAATAAAATTAATCCTCAAAAATACAACTTGCCTAATAATTCTGCACAGGTATACACTATCATATAAATTATTTTTAAAAGGTTAAAGAGTTTTTAAAAGTTTAAAGGTATAATGTATTTGTGTGTGTGTGTATATATATATATATATATATATATATATATATATATATATATATATATATATATATATATATAAATATATATATATGTGTATATATAAACAAGTATAGCAGGTGCACTCAATATATATACAGTATATATATATATATATATATATATATATATATATATATAATGTCAAAATAACAAGAGTATTGCAGTTTTCAGTAATACCTTTTTTATTGGACTTTACATAATGAAAGACAACCTTTCACTCGCCTAGATTACGAGTTTTGCGTTAGCCTTAAAAAGCAGCGTTGAGAGGTCCCAACGCTGCTTTTTAACGGCCGCTGGTATTACGAGTCTGGCAGGTACAGGTGTACTGCTCACTTTTTCTCCACAACTTGAGCATACCGCGAATCCCCTTACGTCAATTGCGTATCCTATCTTTTTAATGGGATTTTCCTAAAGCTGGTATTACGAGTCTTGGAGAAAGTGAACGGTACACCCTCTCCTGTCAAGACTCCTAACGCATTTAAAAGTCAGTAGTTAAGAGTTTTATGGGCTAACGCCGTAACATAAAACTCTTAACTAAAGTGCTAAAAAGTACACTAACACCCATAAACTACCTATTAACCCCTAAACCGACCCCCCCCCCACATCGCAAACACTTAACTAAAGTTTTTAACCCCTAATCTGCTGACCGGACATCGCCACAACTTAAATAAATGTATTAACCCCTAAACCGCCGCACTCCCACCTCGCAAACACTAGTTAAATTTTATTAACTCCTAATCTGCCGTCCCTAACATCGCCGAAACCTACCTACATTAATTAACCTCTAATCTGCCACCCACAACGTCGCCGACACTAAACTACATTTATTAACCCCTAAACCTAAGTCTAATCCTAACCCTAACACCCCCCTTAAATATAATTTAAATAAAACGAAATAAAATAACTACATTAACTAAATTATTCCTATGTAAAACTAAATACTTACCTGTAAAATAAACCCTAACGCCTAGATTTAGAGTTCTGCGTTAGCCGTCAAAACCAGCGTTAGGGGGTCCTAACGCTGGTTTTGGCCTACCGCTGGTATTTAGAGTCTTGTAGATAAGGGTCTAACGCTCACTTTCCAGCCGCGACTTTTCCATACCGCAGATACCCTTACGTCAATTGCGTATCCTATCTTTTCAATGGGATCTTTCTAACGCCGGTATTTAGAGTCTTGGCTGAACTTTAACGACAAGACTCCAGCCGCAGAAAAAAGTCAGGAGTTAAGAGCTTTATGGGCTAATGCCGGTTCATAAAGCTCTTAACTACTGTGCTCTAAAGTACACTAACACCCATAAACTACCTATGCACCCCTAAATCGAGGCCCCCCCACATCGCCGCCACTCTATTAAAATTTTTTAACCCCTAATCTGCCGACCGCACACCAACGCAAGCTACATTATCCCTATGTACCCCTAATCTGCTGCCCCTAACATCGCTGACCCCTACATAATATTTATTACCCCCTAATCTGCCCCCCCCCCATGTCGCCTCTACCTACCTACACTTATTAACCCCTAATCTGCCGACCGGACCTAGCTGCTACTATAATAAATGTATAAACCCCTAAACCTCCTTACTCCTGCCTCAAAAACCCTATAATAAATTTTATTAACCCCTAATCTGCCCTCCCTAACATCGCCAACACCTAACTTCAAGTATTAACCCCTAATCTGTTGACCGGACCTTGCCGCTACTCTAATAAATGTATTAACCCCTAAAGCTAAGTCTAACCCTAACACCCCCCTAAGTTAAATATAATTTAAATCTAACGAAATAAAATAAATCTTATTAAATAAATTAATCCTATTTAAAACTAAATACTTACTTGTAAAATAAACCCTAATATAGCTACAATATAACTAATAATTATATTGTAGCTATTTTAGGATTAATATTTATTTTACAGGCAACTTTGTATTTATTTTAACTAGGTACAATAACTATTAAATAGTTAATAACTATTTAATAGATACCTAGTTAAAATAATTACAAAATTACCTGTAAAATAAATCATAACCTAAGTTTCAATTAAACCTAACACTACACTATCAATAAATTAATTAAATAAACTACCTACAATTATCTACAATTAAATCAACTAAACTAAATTACAAATAAACAAACACTAAATTACAAGAAACCCCACTAAATTACAAAAAATAAAAAAAGATTACATGAGTTTTAAACTAATTACACCTACTCTAAGCCCCCTAAAAAAATAACAAAGCCCTCCAAAATAAAAAAAATGCCCTACCCTATTCTAAAATAAAAATTTAACAGCTCTTTTACCTTACCAGCCCTTAAAATGGCCTTTAGCGGGGCATGCCCCAAAGAAAACAGCTCTTTTGCATTTAAATAAACATACAATACCCCCCCCAACATTACAACCCACCACCCACATACTCCTAATCTAACCCAAACCCCCCTTAAAAAACCTAACACTAAGCCCCTGAAGATCTCCCTACCTTATCTTCACCACGCCGGGTATCACCGATCCGTCCAGAAGAGGTCCATAAGAGGGTCAGAAGTCTTCATCCTATCCTGCAAGAAGAGGTCCAGAAGAGGGTCCGAAGTCTTCATCCTATCCGGCAAGTAGAGGGCATCCGGACTGGTAGACATCTTCATCCAGACGGCATCTTCTATCTTCTTCCATCCGGCGCGGAGCGGGACCATCTTGAAGCAGCCGACGCAGATCCATCCTCTTCTTCCGGCGACTCCCGACGAATGAAAGTTCCATTAAGTGACGTCATCCAAGATAGCGTCCCTCGAATTCCGATTGGCTGATAGGATTCTATCAGCCAATCGGAATTAAGGTAGGAAAAATCTGATTGGCTTATTGAATCAGCCAATCAGATTCAAGTTCAATCCGATTGGCTGATTCAATCAGCCAATCAGATTGAGCTTGCATTCTATTGGCTGTTCCGATCAGCCAATAGAATGCGAGCTCAATCTGATTGGCTGATTGGAACAGCCAATCGTATTGAACTTGAATCTGATTGAATCTGAATGAAGGTTCCTTTAAATGACATCATCCAAGATGGCGTCCCTTGAATTCCAATTGGCTGATAGGATTCTATCAGCCAATCGGAATTAAGGTAGGAAAAATCCTATTGGCTGATCCAATCAGCCAGTAGGATTGAGCTTGCATTCTATTGGCGGTTCCAATCATCCAATAGAATGTGTGCTCAATCCTATTGGCTGATTGCAATCCTATTGGCTCAATGCTATTGGCTGGTTTTTGGAAATTGTGCATAAGCACGTTTAGCCAGCTTACCGCTACCGTAAGCAACGCTGGTATTGAGGTGAGATGTGGAGCTAAATTTTGCTCTCCGCTCACTTTTTAGAGGCTAACGCCGGGTTGAAAAAAACCTGTAATACCAGCGTTGTTTGTAGATGAGCAGTGAGTTGGAACTGAGCATTAGCAACGCACAGCCTCACCGACAAAACTCGTAATCTACCCAACTGTTTTCTTTCATCCTCAGGTCTAAAGAAATATGATAAAATTTGTTCACTGACATCTTGGAAAGTAAGGGGGCTATGGGGATAGTACAGGAGGAAGGGAAAGTTCACTGTGAGAATTTGAAGAGTGTTGTAAAATACAGGTCAGTCTGATATTGAAAAATGCTGGTGTGGGGCACCTGCATGGTAAGTGCTGGATAATCTTAAAGCAGAATTGCATGCTGAGATATACTGTATGTATTTAACATATTCACCTATAATGCACAGGCAGTCACTGATGTTAACATGTACATATGTGACAAAAAGCTGGAATCTGCATGAAGTCCTGTGCTTTACATGTCAAAATATGTCACTATTTTCATTTAAAATATGTTCTGTTCCTGAGTGCTTTTAAAGTTCCTTTTCTGTATTTTAATTGTGAGGTTTCAAATAAAGTGTCCAGTCTATGTGAAATGGTGTCCAACTGGGGTACAGTTTTTATTTTCCTTGTGATTTTTTAATAGAGTATCTATGCAGATGCACCCTAAGGTGCAGTTTTTGTCCAGTTCCCCTATGTAGCTTTTCCAGTCATGTGCTGTGCGCTTTATTATAAATACAACATTTGCAGATATACTGGAGTACTCTCGCTTAATTTTGTGATTGTGACAGGCTGTGCTGTTACTACGTATGTGTCAGTACAAATAATGATGTGTGTGAAGCAATGTGACAAATATAAATCCACACAAGAATGTGTGGAGGGTGTTCAGTGCCAATTAATAAATGAATCTATGAAAAGAATAGAAGCACCATAGGGAGCACTCGTTTGTAGAGTATACAAATATAAGTAGGAAAGATTACACTGTACAGTACAGAGTTAATATAAATGTATAATCTTTAATAATATTAAAAATTAAAAATCCGTTAACCACAGAATTATATCCACATGACAAACACACAAAAATGTAAAAATTAAAGAATTAAACCTGTGTGGAGCTGTGATACACACACACACTATATAAATGACCATAAATAGGTGGCAAATATTTAACTTAGATGCGGTCAATGGAAAACATAACCCACTAACAGTTAAACTAAATAAATACTGAGCAGGGAAATGAACAGGGAAATGCTAATATGGAATGCTTCTAAAATAGCCAGGGACACAGTCCCAAACATATAAGTCTATCTATCCCTCACAGTGGTCATAAAACAGATGTATTAACAAGTATGCATCTAAGTATTGATATTACATTAACCCATATGTGGAACAATTTTCACGCATATATGCTAACAGCTCAAACCAGGTTGTATTTGTCTGATGCGCATTTTGCCTCAGCTTTTTCAAAGGCGAACCTGAGTGGAGACTCTCCTACCTTTAAATAACATTTATTGACCAATCCTGGGGTCATGTCACATGCATGGCCTCATATTAACTGATTCGATCCCACCATCTACTTTGTTATACATTAAACAAATGGCAGATTATATGACACACACATGTTTATTACCATTATTCTATCTTGCTTGTGACTTATTGTATGTTTTGTAAATAAAAAGTGTTTACGCACCCCTATTTAGAAGTTACATCTGAATAACAGGACGTGTGTTTTTAGTGCAATCCCTTTGGCACTGTGTTGTGTAGTGCTTTACAATAGGGGTGCGTAAATACAGTTTATTTACAAAACATACAATAAGTCACAAGCAAGATAGAATAATGGTAATAAACATTTGTGTGTCATATAATCTGCCTTTTGGTTAATGTATGACAAAGTAGATGGTGGAATCAAATCGGTTAATATGAGATAATGAACAAAGTCTGTGTTGACGTTTTTGACAGCTTGCATGTAAAACGCTATTACCCAATTGGAGGTGAGAGGCGGGTTTTGAGACAAATCTGTCAATGAAGTCTAAATCACGTGACGGATCGCATGACTGGTCTCGACCAATCACCGGAAGTCTTGTCGGATAGTCTAATATGAGGGTGTGTGTGTGACACGACCCCAGGATTGGTCAATAAACATTATTTAAAGGAAGAAGAATCTCCATTCAGTTTCACCTTTGAAAAAGCAGAGGCAAAATGTGCATCAGGGGAATACAACCTGGTGTGATTTGTTAGCATATATGTGTGCAAATTGTGCACAAGAAGAAACAAATTCAGTGCTAAGTCTGCAACCTAATACTCGGCTAGATTATGAGTTGTGCGTTAGGGTAAAAAAGCAGCGTTAAGAGGTCCTAACGCTGCTTTTTTACACCCGCTGGTATTACGAGTCTTGAAGGTTTAGGTGTACCGCACACTTCTTTGGCCTTATCGCAAAATGACTTACGTAAACTTTGTAAAGTCTTTTTTCTATGGGACTTCCTTAGCGCCGGTATTACGAGTCTGTCCTAGTAGGCCAAAAAGTGAGTGGTACAGCCTACCCTGTCAAGATCCCTAACGCATTTAAAAATCAGTAGTTATGAGTTTTACACTACAACGCTGTAGCATAAAACTCATAACTAAAGTTCTAAAAAGTACACTAACACCCATAAACTACCTATTAACCCCTAAACCGAGGCCCTCCCGCATCGCAAACACTATAATAAATTTTGTAACCCCTAATCTGCCGCTCTGGACACTACTGCCACCTACATTATATTTATGAACCCCTAATCTGCTGCCCCCAACTTCGCCGACACCTACATTATATTTATTAACCCCTAATCTGCCGCCGCAGCCTACCTACGCTTTTTAACCCAAAATCTGTCACCCCCAATGTTGCCGCCACTATAATAAACATATTAACCCCTAAACCGCTGCACTCCCACCTCGCAAACATTAGTTAAATATTATTAACCCCTAATCTGCCGTCCCTAACATCGCTGCCACCTACCTACATTTATTAACCCCTAATCTGCCGCCCCAACATCACCGCCACTATAGTAAAGTTATTAACCCCTAAACCTAAGTCTAACCCTAAACCTAACTCCCACTAACTTAAATATAATTTAAATAAATCTAAATAAAAATTCCTATCATTAACTAAATAATTCCTATTTAAAACTAAATACTTACCTATAAAATAAACCCTAAGCTAGATACAATATAACTAATAGTTACATTGTAGCTAGCTTAGGGTTTATTTTTATTTTACAGGAAAGTTTGTATTTATTTTAACTAGGTAGAATAGTTATTTAATAGTTATTAACTATTTAATAGCTACCTAGCTAAAATAAATACAAATATACCTGTAAAATAAAACCTAACCTAATTACACCTAACACTACACTATAATTAAATTAATTCCCTAAACTAACTACAATTAATTACAATTAAATTCAATTATCTAAATTACGAAAAAAAAAAACCACTAAATTACAGAAAATAATAAAATAATTACAATTTTTTAAACTAATTACACCTAATCTAATCCCCCTAATAAAATAAAAAAGCCCCCCAAAATAATAAAAATCCCTACCCTATACTAAATTACAAATAGCCCTTAAAAGGGCCTTTTGCAGGGCATTGCCCCAAAGTAATCAGCTCTTTTACCTGTAAAAAAAATACAATACCCCCCCAACATTGAAACCCACCACCCACACACCCAACCCTACTCTAAAACCCACCCAATCCCCCTTAATAAAAAACTAACCCCTTGAAGATCACCTTACCTTGAGACATCTTCACCCAACCGGGCAGAAGTGGTCCTCCAGATGGCCAGAAGTCTTCATCTGATCCGGGCAGAAGAGGTCCTCCAGACGGCCAGAAGTCTTCATCCGATCCGGGCAGAAGAGGTCCTCCAGACGGGCAGAAGTCTTCATCCAGATGGCATCTTCTATCCTCATCCATCTGGAGCAGAGCGGGTCCATCTTTAAGACATCCGACGCGGAGCATCCTCTTCTTTCCGACGACTAACACTAAATAACGGTACCTTTAAGTGATGTCATCCAAGATGGCGTCCCTCCAATTCTGATTGGCTGATAGAATTCTATCAGCCAATCGGAATTAAGGTAGAAAAAATCCTATTGGCTGATCCAATCAGCCAATAGGATTGAGCTTGCATTCTATTGGCTGATTGGAACAGCCAATATAATGCGAGTTCAATCCTATTAGCTGATTGGATCAGCCAATAGGATTTTTTCTACCTTAATTCTGATTGGCTGATAGAATTCTATCAGCCAATCAGAATTGAAGGGACACCATCTTGGATGACGTCACTTAAAGGTACCGTCATTTAGTCATTGGATGAAGACAGAATGAAGATAGAAGATGCCGTCTGGATGAAGACTTCTGCCCGTCTGGAGGACCTCTTCTGCCTGGTTGGGTGAAGACGTTTCAAGGTAGGGTGATCTTCAATGGGTTAGTGTTAGGTTTTATTAAGGGGTGATTGGGTGGGTTTTAGAGTAGGGTTGGGTGTGTGGGGGGTAGGTTTTAATGTTGGGGGGGTTATTGTATTTTTTCTACAGGTAAAAGAGCTGATTACTTTGGGGCAATGCCCCGCAAAAGGTCCTTTTAAGGGCTATTTGTAATTTAGTATAGGGTAGGGATTTTTATTATTTTGGGGGGCTTTTTTATTTTATTAGGTGGATCAGATTAGGTGTAATTAGTGTAAAAAATATTTAATTATTTTATTTTTTTCTGTAATTTAGTATTTGTTTTTTTTCCCGTAATTTAGATAATTGAATTTAATTTAAATTTAAATTTGTATTTATTTTAACTAGGTAGCTATTAAATAGTTAATAACTATTTAATAACTTTTGTACCTAGTTGAAATAAATACAAAATTGCCTGTAAAATAAAAATAAACCCTAAGCTAGGTACAATGTAACTATTAGTTATTTTGTATCTAGCTTATGGTTTATTTTTTAGGTAAGTATTTAGTTTTAAATAGGAATACTTTATTTAATTCTAGTAATTTTATTTAGATTATTTTAAATTATATTTAAATTAGGGGGTGTTAGGGTTAGGGTTAGACTTAGGTTTAGGGATTAATAACTTTATTATAGTGGCGGCGACGTTGGGGGCGGCAGATTAGGGGTTAATAAGTGTAGTTAGATTGTGGTAACATTGGGGAAGGCAGATTAGGGATTAATAAATATAATGTAGGTGGCGGCGATGTTGGGGGCAGCAGATTAGGGGTTCATTAGTATAATGTAGGTGGTGGCGGTGTCCGGAGTGGCAGATTAGGGGTTAATAATATAATGCAGGTGTCGGCGATGTTGGGGGCGGCAGATTAGGTGTTAATAAGTGTAATATTAGGGGTATTTAGACTCGGGGTTCATGTTAGGGTGTTAGGTGTAGACATAAAAAGTATTTTCCCATAGGAATAAATGGGGCTGCGTTAGGAGCTGAATGCTGCTTTTTTGCAGGTGTTAGGGTTTTTTTTCAGCCGAATCTGCCCCATTGATTCCTATGGGGAAATCGTGCATGAGCACATTTAGCCAGCTCACCACTACCATAAGAAACGCTGGTATTGAGGTGAGATGTGGAGCTAAATTTTGCTCTCCACTCACTTTTCTTGTGGTTAACGCTGGATTTTAAAAAACTGTAATACCAGCGTTGTTTGTAGGTGAGTGTTGAGCATAAACTGAATGTTAGCACCACACCCCTGTGACCGCAAAACTCGTAATCTAGGTGAATGATAGCTACATTATAACTAATAGTTACATTGTAGCTAGCTTAAGGTTTATTTTTATTTTACAGGCAACTATGTATTTATTTTAACTAGGTAGAATAGTTATTAAATAGTTATTAGCTATTTAATATCTACCAAGTTAAAATGAAGACAAATTTACCTGTAAAATAAAACCTAACATAAGTTACAATTACACCTAACACTAGACTATAATTAAATTATTTCCCTAAACTAACTACAATTAATTACAATTAAATACAATTATCTAAGTTACGGAAACCCCCCCCACAAAATTACAGAAAATAAAATAATTACAAGTTTTTTAAACTAATTACACCTAATCTAATCCCCCTAATAAAATAACCCCCCCCCCCAATAATAAAAATCCCTACACTAAATGACAAATAGCCCTTAAATGGGCTTTTTGCGGGGCATTGCCCCAAAGTAATCAGCTCTTTTACCTGTAAAAAAAAAGTACAATACCCCCCAACATTAAAACCCTCCACCCACACACCAACCCTACTCTAAAACCCACCTAATCCCCCCTTAAAGGGACAGTACACTGTAAAATAGTTTTTCCCTTAATGTGTTTACAATTGCTTTTTTTGCCAACTGCAGAGTAAAAAATGTATGAAAAATAGCTTTTTAAGGCTTATTTGTGTATATTAAAGCTCTGATTTTGTGTTTTGAAGCCACAACCTAATAAAATGGGTTGAGCTTGTAGGTATAATCAGATCTCATTACTGTATCACATTGTGTCATATACCTGCTTCTTTATCTTATATCTGTCCTTAAAACAATCACCAGTACTTTGAGAGAACAATGGAAAATCAACATTGTATTACCTTATCTCTGCTATATCCCACTGGAGTGTAATTTCTTCTGCTGGCTGTGTTTACAAAGCTTATCTATAGCTGGTACGCGCGGCCACAAACTTTCAGAATAGGTGGGGATACCACATGCTAAATCAACAATTTCAAATGCCAATATAAGGGTAAAGGAGCTACTTGTAAACAATTTAATACACTCCAGCAGTTAAAGTGGATCATTGGGAACAAATTAAAGGGGAGAAATGTTTTGAGTAAACTGTCCCTTTAATAAAACATAACACTAACCCCTTGAAGATAACCCTACCTTGAGAAGTCTTCACCCAACTGGGCCGAAGTCCTCAATGAAGCCGGGCGAAGTGTTCCTCCAATCTTCTATCTGCCCGTCTGGAGGACCTCTTCTTCCCGGCTTGGATGAAGACTTCTGCCCGTCTGAAATGTTCACTTCGCCTAGCTTCGTTGAGGACTTTGGCCCGGTTGGGTGAAGATTTCTCAAGGTAGGGTTATCTTCAAGTGGTTAGTGTTAGGCTTTTTATTATTTCGGAGGGCTTTTTTATTTTATTAGGGGGATTAGATTAGGTGTAATTAGTTTAAAAAACTTGCAATTATTTTATTATTTTCTGTAATTATTTTTTTTTCCGTAATTTAGATAATTGTATTTAATTGTAATTAATTGCAGTTAGTTTAGGGAATTAATTTAATTATAGTGTAGTGTTAGGTGTAATTGTAACTTATGTTAGGTTTTATTTTACAGGTAAGTTTGTATTTATTTTAGCTAGGTAGTTATTAAATATTTAATAACTATTTAGTAACTATTCTACTTGGTTAAAATAAATACAAAGTTGCCTGTAAAATAAAAATAAACGCTAAGCTAGCTACAATGTAACTATTAGTTATATTGCAGCTATCTTAGGGTTTATTTTATAGGTAAGTATTTAGTTTTAAATAGGAATAATTTAGTTAATTGTAGTAATTTTATTTAGATGTATTTAAATTATATTTAAGTTAGGGCGGTTAGGGTTAGACTTAGTTTTAGGGTTAATAACTTTAATATAGTGGCGGCGACATTGTGGGCGGCAGATTAAGGGTTAATAAATGTAGTTAGGTTGTGGCGACATTGGGGGCGTCAGATTAGGGGTTAATAAATATAATGTAGGTGTCGGCGATATCAGGGGCAGAAGATTAGGGGTTCATAAGTATAATGTAGGTGGCGGCGGTGTCCGGAGCGGCAGATTAGGAGCTAATAAGTATAATGCAGGTGTCGGCGATGTCGGGTGTGGCAGATTAGGGGTTAATAAGTGTAAGATTAAGGGTGTTTAGACTCTGGGTTTATGTTAGGGTGTTAGGTGTAGACATAAATTTTATTTCCCCATAGGAATCAATAGGGCTGCATTAGGAGCTTTACGCTGCTTTTTTGCAGGTGTTAGTTTTTTTTCAGCCAGCTCAGCCCCATTGATTCCTATGGGGAAATCGTGCACGAGCACGTTTAGCCAGTTCACCGCTACCGTAAGCAGCGCTGTTATTGAGGGGAGATGTTGAGCAAAATTTTGCTCAACGCTCACTTTTCTGCGGCTAACGCCGGGCTTGTAAAAACCCTTAATACCAGCGTTGTCTGTAAGTGAGCGGTGAGCATTAACTGCTCATTAGCACTGCACAGCTTTACCGACAAAACTCATAATCTAGCCGTATATTCTTTTATATTTAAAATGTCTTTATCTTTTGCTTCATCAAGTAACCTGGTAAGTCTTAATGATAATTTATGGGTCGGATCCAATGATAATTTTTTATATGTTTCTATATCTCCCAATAATCTATCTGCTTCTGCTATGTAGTTGGTTTTATCCATCACTACTACCCCCCACCTTTGTCCGCTGGTTTTCTTTCTTTGTATGTTACATTATTGAGAACATTTCTCTTCACCTTAGCATTTTTTATGTCCTTTTGGACTAATTTTTCAAAAAGTTCAAGGTTCCTACCTTTATCATTTGTAGGGTAAAATTTAGATTTAGGTTTATATTGAGAATGTTTTATGTCTGGAACTGCTAAATTCTTATCAATTTCTGGTTTATTTCCCCAATTTGCTAAGATTGGATTTTTCATATAATATCTTTTTAGTGTCAATATTTTTACAAATTGACTGACCTGTATATGAGTTTGAAATTTATTTAATCTTGATGTAGGTGCAAAATTTAATCCCAATTCTAAAACTCTCTTTTCCTCATCACTTAATACTTTTGTGCTCAAATTAAAAACACCAGTTTTCTTGATTACCTCACTCTTTTGTTCTCTCCTTCGTTTTCCCTTTCCTCCTGACCCTCTCTTTCTCACTTTCTTATGGGTAGATCGTTTTTGTGCTCTAAAACTCTTGATGTACCTCTTTTTTGTGGGATCATCTCTAAAAAATAGTTGATACTTTCAGGTAACTGTTAATTTTCTAGAGGGTTTCAGTATATATACCTATGATGACTATTCTGATATTGATCCCCCCTATTTGAGGGTTCATTTCTTGTTTGCCAGTTCTTTCTATTTGAATATTGATAGTCATCCCTCTCATTTTTTATATGGGGGTGTGGATTCCAATTACTTCTCCTATAATTATCTTGATAATGTGAATAATTTTGATTATGTGTGGTTTTTATGTCTATTTGTGTGAATTCCTGATGTGTATCTATTCCTAGTATTATAAGTGTTGGTGATTTTTTTTATAATATTTTTTGTGTGAGTATTTCCTTTGGTTTTCAGTGTCTGCTGCTCAGGGCCGTTTCTAGAGAATCTGGCTTCCAGGGCAAAATTCCAAAATGTGCCTCACAGATTCTAAAGTCCCCCTCCTAGACATTGCGTGTCACTCTGTCATTTAGAGGTCAGCTCCAAAGCAGTAGTGCACTACTGGGACCTAGCTGAACACAACTGGTGAGCAAATGACAAGAGACAAATGTGTGTTGCGGCCAACCACCAGTTAGCTCCTAGTAGTGCATTGCTGCTGCTAAGGATATGTACATATGCTTTTCAACAATGGATAAAAAGAGAACAAGAATAATATAATTATCTTACATTTTTTGGTGTATCCTGAATTATGAAAGTTTAATTTTGACTTTCCTATCCCTTTCAATGTGTCCTTTTTCTACTACAATGTTTTTTTCCAAATATTTTGATATTATCTAAAAATATATTTATATATTTTACTAATTGCCATTATATTTATACTTTTCTTATAGCTATGCATATTTATTTGTTTAATGCATATCAATCCCTTTAAATTCTTATCCAAAATGTATCTACAAAACATCCAATAGACTTTAAAGCTGAACTTTGCAAAAGAAGTCATCAGGTAATATTTTCTATAGGATTGCAATATGTCACTGGGTGTATTTGTAACATATTTAGGGGTCTATTACAATTATTTAGAAAAGTTCTAACAATTTTTTTTTACAAAATTCACTATTAAAGTCTACAAGATTGTTGCACATAAATAATTTGAAAAAGAACTGTTATAGCTGTTTATTTTAAAAATATACTATACACACAGGCAGTAATAGACAGAGACATGCACACCAAGGCCCCAATTTATCAAAGGTCTTGCGGACCTGATCCGACACTGCGGATCAGGTCCACAAGACCTCACTAAATGCGGAGAGCAATGCGCTCTCCGCATTTAACATTGCACCAGCACCTCACAAGAGCTGCTGGTGCAACGCCACCCCCTCCTGACTCGCGGCCACCAGCAGGGAGGTGTCAATCAACCCGATTGTATTCGATCGGGTTGATTTCCGGCGATTCCTGTCCGCCTGATCAGAGCAGGCGGACAGGGTTATGGAGCAACGGTCTTTAGACCACACAAACAGTAATAGACAGAGACATGCACACACAGGCAGCAATAGACAGAGACATGCACACACAGGCAGTAACAGACAGAGACATGCACACACAGGCAGAAATAGACAGACATTCACACACAGGCAGTAATAGACAGACATGCACACACAGGCAATAATAGGCAGAGACATGCACACACAGGCAATAATAGACAGACATGCACACACAGGCAGTAATAGACAGAGATATGCACACACAGGCAATAATAGACAGAGACATGCACACACAGGCAGTAATAGACAGAGACATGCACACACAGGCAGTAACAGACAGAGACATGCACACACAGGCAGAAATAGACAGACATTTACACACAGGCAGTAATAGACAGACATGCACACACAGGCAATAATAGACAGAGACATGCACACACAGGCAGTAATAGACAGACATGCACACACAGGCAATAATAGACAGAGACATGCACACACAGGCAGTAATAGACAGAGAATTTCACACACAGGCAGGGATAGATAGGCATACACACACACACACACAAAGGCAGTAATAGGCAGATACACACACACAGGCAGGGATAGATAGGCATACAAACACTCAGGCAGTAATAGCACACACACACACACAGGCAGGGATAGATAGGCACACACACTCAGGCAGTAATAGCAGACACACACACAGGCAGGGATAGATAGGCACACACACTCAGGCAGTAATAGCAGACACACACACAGGCAGGGATAGATAGGCACACACACTCAGGCAGTAATAGCAGACACAAGCACTCACATGTGAATTTGTGAAAACGTGCCATTGTCATTATGTAGTAAATGACACATACACACACCCATCACTATTAAGCATGTGTAAACAATAACGGCTAGATTACGAGTTTTTGTCGGTAAGGCTTGAGGTGCTAACACGCAGTTTATGCTCACCTACAGACAACGCTGGTATTACTTTATTTTTTTAAACCCGGCGTTAGCCACAGAAAAGTGAGCGTAGAGCAAAATTTAGCTCCACATCTCACCTCAATAACAGCGTTGCTTACGGTAGCAGTGAGCTGGCTAAACGTGCTTGTGTACGACTTTCCCATAGGAATCAATGGTGCAGATTTGGCTGAAAAAAACCTTAACACCTGCAAAAAAGCAGCGTTCAGCTCCTAACGCAGCCCCATTGATTCCTTTTTATGTTTACACCTAACACCCTAACATAAACCCCGAGTCTAAACACCCCTAATCTTACACTTATTAACCCCTAATCTGCCGCCCCCAACATCGCCGCCACCTACATTATATTTATTAACCCCTAATCTGCCTTCCCCAATGTCTCCGCAACCTAACTACACTTATTAACCCCTAATCTGCCACCCCAACGTCGCCGCCACTATAATAAAGTTATTAACCCCTTAACCTAAGTCTAACCCTAACACTCCTTAACTTAAATATAATTTAAAATAATCTAAATAAAATTACTATAATTAAATAAAGTATTCCTATTTAAAACTAAATACTTACCTATAAAATAAACCCTAAGCTAGCTACAATATAACTAATAGTTACATTGTAGCTAGCTTAGGTTTTGTTTTTATTTTACAGGCAACTTTGTATTTATTTTAACTAGGTAGAATAGTTATTAAATAGTTACTAACTATTTAATAGCTACCTAGCTAAAATAAAGACAAACTTACCTGTAAAATAAAACCTAACCTAAGTTACAATTACACCTAACACTACACTATAATTAAATACATTCCCTACATTAAATTAAATTAATTAATATTAAATAAAATAAACTAAAGTACAAAAAAAACAAAACACTAAATTACAGAAATAATAAAATAATTACAATTTTTTTAAACTAATTACACCTAAGTTCAATCCTATTGGCTGATTCAATCAGCCAATAGGATTTTTTCTACCTTAATACCGATTGGCTGATAGAATTCTATCAGCCAATAGGAATTGAAGGGACGCCATCTTGGATGACGTCACTTAAAGGTACCATCATTTAGTGTTAGTCGTTGGAAAGAAGAGGATGCTCTGCGTCGGATATCTTGAAGATGGACCCGCTCCGCTTCGGATGGATGAAGATAGAAGATGCTGTCTGGATGAAGACTTCTGGCCGTCTGGAGGACCTCTTCTTCCCAGATAGGATGAAGACTTCGGGCCATCTGGAGGACCACTTCTGCCCGGTTGGGTGAAGACGTCTCAAGGTAGGGTGATCTTCAAGGGGTTAGTGTTAGGTTTTATTAAGGGGGGATTGGGTGGGTTTTAGAGTAGGGTTGGGTGTGTGGGTGGTGGGCTTTAATGTTGGGGGGTATTGTCTTTTTTTTTACAGGTAAAAGAGCTGATTACTTTGGGGCAATGCCCTGCAAAAAGCCCTTTTGGGTAGGGATTTTTATTATTTTGGGGGTCTTTTTTATTTTATTAGGGGGATTAGATTAGGTGTAATTAGTTTAAAAAAATGTAATTATTTTATTATTTTCTTTAATTGAGTGTTTTTTTCATAATTTAGATAATTGTATTTAATTTTCTTTAATTGTAGTTAGTTTAGAGAATTTATTAAATTATAGTGTCAATTTGTATTTATTTTAGCTAGGTAGTTATTAAATAGTTAACAACTATTTAATAACTATTCTACCTAGTTAAAATAAATACAAAGTTGCCTGTAAAATAAAAATAAACCCTGAGATAGCTACAATGTAATTATTAGTTATATTGTAGCTAGCTTCAGGTTTATTTTATAGGTAAGTATTTAGTTTTAAATAGGAATAATTTAGGCAATTGTAGTAATTTTATTTAGATTATTTTAAATTATATTTAAGTTAGAGGGGTGTTAGGGTTAGACTTAGGTTTAGGGGTTAATACATTTAATATAGTGGCGGCGGCGTTGGGGGCAGCAGATTAGGGGTTAATACATGTAGGTAGGTGTCAGCAATGTTAGGGACGGCAGATTAGGGGTTAATAAAATTTAACTAATGTTTGCGAGCCGGGAGTGCGGCGGTTTAGGGGTTAATTTATTTATTGAAGTGGTGGCGATGTCCGGTCGGCAGATTAGGGGTTAAAAATGTTATTTAAGTGTTTGCGATGTGGGGGGGGGGGGCTCGGTTTAGGGGTTAATAGGTTGTTTATGGGTGTTAGTGTACTTTTTAGCACTTTAGTTAAGAGTTTTATGTTACGGTGTTAGACCATGAAACTCATAACTACTGACTTTTAAATGCGGTACAAGTCTTGACAGCAGAGGGTGTACCGCTCACTTTTTCCAAGACTCGTAATACCGGCGTTAGGAAAATCCCATTGAAAAGATAGGATATGTAATTGACGTAAGGGGATTCGCGGTATGCTCGAGTTGCGGAAAAAAAGTGAGCGGTACACCTGCACCTGCCAGACTCATAATACCAGCTGGCGTTAAAAAGTAGCGTTGGGACCTCTCAACGCTGCTTTTTAAGGCTAACACAAGACTCGTAATCTAGGCGAAAGTAAATAAATTTAAAAAAGGCATAATGTCAAAAAGATTTTTTTTTTTATTCAACAGTCCTTAACAGAAAACCTGTTCCTTAGTATGTGGGAACCCAATTTTTATAGAACACCTTTTTTAATTAGCTCAGTAAAACAAAAAATTTGGACATATCATTATGTAAAGGCCATGAATAATTTGTCAAATGCATAAAACATCACCTCTTCAGATCAGTGAGATGGGAGACCTCAGGGTGATTCCTCTCCTTTTTACTTTCAGTTTTAGCTCTAAGTAGTAAGTAGTTTAATGTATATGCTTGTGATCTGTTTTTTTTTTACCTTTGCTATACCAGTTGTTTATCAAGCAAGCACTGCCACTTTAACACAATAAAACTTTTGTTTTAAAGTACTCCCACTGCCCCCTAATGCTCCCCTCCCCTAGAAATGGCCCTGCGGCTGATTACATACAGCCTCAGTGCTAGTAGCTAATTCCATAACTTCTTCTTCTAGTATATTATAATTTATGATCTCTAAATAGTCATTTTTGTCCCTATTTAGTTTCCTCCATTTCACCTCTTGTAACTCTTTATTGAGTGTGGTTAGTTTTATCATAATATCAGTTTGTAAAAGGATGATGTGATTTTTTTACCAAGTACGAAAGGGTTTGACCCAACATTGGGCTTAACAACAAAGCTTATAACTCATATGATTGGATGGTATTGAGGGGCGTGATGCCCCTCTAAGGTGTTTATTGGTTGAGCGGATCCCTGTGAAGTCTCTATTAGAGAAGGGGATATAGTTGTGTTTTACTTTTTATGTTTATCTCCATTTTTGTCAGATCGCCCAGAAGCCATTGTATATATGTACACATTCATACATTTTTTAGTAGGCACTATTTGAGTGAGTTAAAACAAATTATATGTATACATTTATTGAGTATAAATACGCTGTTTAACCTATCACTTGGTTTTTGCACATGGACAGCCATGATTGGCTTGATTGAGGGGGAGGGTTTTACAGGCCTTTAAAAGTTTGTCATTTGTAAGTATTGTTTGTCAGAAGAAGGGACTGTGTTTTGTCCCGAAACATCAATAAATAAAATATTCACTATTCATTAACGGCTGAAGACCAGTGAGTGCTTATTTACTGAATATAGATATATAAAACAAAACAGCAGTGTGTGCGCACACTCTCACCAAAAGAGCAACAACAGCCAGGGTGCTTTTAGAATAAGAAGTCCAAAGAGAGAATAAAGCACTCACTGGTCTTCAGTCAACAAAAGACAAAAACTAATTTATTGTTATGTGACGTTTCAGGGTAAACAAGCCCCTTCCTCTGACAAACAAACAGTGAGTAAAATGAAACTTTTAGAGTTATGATAGGCCCTCCTATAGCAGTCTGCCAGTTGGAGAGCAGCGTGTGCAAAAAACAATACATCTCTGAACTAATTGCTAATAATCTGTGTTGTATATGTGAATAAAACAATAAAATGTTGTGTCAATATATCAGATTCTAGGGTTTGTGAAACATGTCTCAAGGGTACCAAAACTGATAAAAAGGATAACACTAACGCGTAAACTCTATAAAAAAAAAGGCGGCCGAGAATGGATACACCTCATTGGTGGATTGTAACTCACCCCCCCCCCCCATGGCATGGTCTTATACTAAGAGGCAAAACAAACTGACAGGTAGAAGAGAGGAACAAATCTAACGTATCACTTGGTTTTTGCACACAGACAGCCATGATTGGCTTGATTTAGGGGGAGGGTTTTACAGGCCTTTAAAAGTTTGTCATTTGTAAGTATTGTTTGTCAGAAGAAGAGATTGTGTTTTGTCCCAAAACGTCACTAAATAAAATACTCACTATACCTTAACAGCTGAAGACCAGTGAGTGCTTATTTACTGAATATATATTTGAATACTAAAGAGCACCATGGCGGTTGTGGTTTGGATGGTGAGAGTACACACACATACATATTTAGACATGTGTATGTATGTATATCAATGTTAAAGCCCTTTGCATGCTTTTTTTGTAACACCTGAGACCTCATATCTTTGAGCCCTTATAAGTTTTTAAATGCCTTTAAAAAAAAAAAAAAAAATATATATATATATTAGATAGTGTTATTATGAGTGTAATTGTACTTTTAATTATATTTTTTATGTGTTTTGTCCAACTTTTAAGTCGAGCAAAACAGTTAACCAGAATTCTGATGTCAATTGTGCCTGTGCAAATACATTTACTTTTAACTTGTAATATGTGCACTACTTCCGATGCACGCAAAGAAAAGTGATAAACACCTTTACATTCATGTTATTGCACTGGTTTTCAAACTATCGCCTAGATTACGAGTCTTGCGTTAGGGGTCCCAACGCTGCTTTTTAACGCCCGCTGGTATTACGAGTCGGACAGGTACAGGTGTACCGGTCACTTTTTTTCCGCGACTCGAGCATACCGCAAATCCCCTTACGTCAATTGCGTATCCTATCTTTTTAATGGGATTTTCCTAACGCCGGTATTAGGAGTCTTGGAAAAAGTGAGCAGTACAGTCTCTTCTGTCAAGACTCCTAAAGCATTTAAAAGTCAGTAGTTAAGAGTTTTATGGGCTAACGCCGTAACATAAGACTCTTAACTAAAGTGCTAAAAAGTATACTAACACCCATAATCTACCTATTAACCCCTAAACCAAGCCCCCCCCCCCACATCGCAAACACTTAAATAAAGTTGTTAACCCCTAATCTGCCGACTGGACATCGCCGCCACTTAAATAAATATATTAACCCCTAAACCGCTGCACTCCCGCCTCGCAAACACTAGTTTAATTTTATTAACCCCTAATCTGCCGTCCCTAACATCGCCGACACCTACCTACAATTATTAACCCCTAATCTGTCGCCCCCAACGTCGCCACCACTATATTAAAGGTATTAACCCCTAAACTAAAGTCTAACCCTAACCCTAACACCCCCTAACTTAAATATAATTTAAATATAAATAAAATTACTGCAATTAATTTAATTATTCCTATTTAAAACTAAATACTTACCTATAAAATAAACCTTAAGCTAGCTAAAATATAACTAATAGTTAAATTGTAGCTATCTCAGGGTTTATTTTTATTTTACAGGCAACTTTGTATTTATTTTTACTAGGTAGAATAGTTATTAAATAGTTATTAACTATTTAATATCTACCTAGCTAAAATAAATACAAATATAACTGTAAAATAAACCCTAACCTAAGTTACAATTACACCTAACACTACACTATAAATAAATTAATTTCCTAAACTAACTAAAATTAATTACAATTAAGTAAACTAAAGTACGAAAAACAACAAACACTAAATTACGGAAAAAAATAATTACAATTTTTTAAAACGAATTACACCTAATCTAATCCCCCTAATAAAATAAAAAATACCCCCAAAATAATAAAATTCCCTACCCTATACTGAATTACAAATAGCCCTTAAAAGGGCCTTTTGCGGGACATTGCCCCAAAGTAATCAGCTCTTTTACCTGTAAAAAAAAATACAATACCCCCCAAACATTAAAACCCACACACCCAACCCATCTCTAAAACCAACCCAATCTCCCCTTAATGAAACCTAACACTAACCCCTTGAAGATCACCCTATCTTGAGACGTCTTCACCCAGCCGAGCACAAGTGGTCCTCCAGAGGGGCCGAAGTCTTCATCCGATCCGGGCAGAAGACCTCCAGATGGCCAGATGTCTTCATCCAGACGGCATCTTCTATCTTCATCCATCCGGAGCGGAGTGGGTCCATCTTCAATCCAGCTGATGCGGAGCCTCCTCTTCAAACGAAGTACAAATGAAGAAGGAAGGTTCCCTTAAATGACGTCATCAAAGATGGCGTCCCTTCAATTCCGATTGACTGATAGGATTCTATCAGCCAATTGGAATTAAGGTAGGAAAAATCCTATTGGCTGATGCAATTAGCCAATAGATTTGAAGTTCAATCCTATTGGCTGATCCAATCAGCCAATAGGATTGAGCTCGCATTCTATTGGCTGTTTCAATCAGAAAATAGAATGCAAGCTCAATTATATTGGCCGATTGCATCAGCCAATAGGATTTTTCCTAGAAGACAATAATGGAAAGAGGGCGCCTCATAGCATAATACAGTTTTTTCAGGTGGATATATGCTGTTTAGAAATGCGCTTACCAAAGTGTGTGGCACTGTGCTGTGACCAGTGCAAATCCGCTTACTAGCACTTAACAGTGGCTAGTACACTGGATATGATTCACCTCGCTGTGACCACCTCTCGGTTGGATTGCTGCACCATTGCGGAGAGTATCTGTTTGCTTTCTGTGTTAGTGAAAGCACTGGAACAAAGAAATTTTAGAACAACTTCCGAATAAAATGTAAAATGCTTTATTCTTATGATGCAATTCTCAACCACATAACTGGTTGTTTCCTAAGATAAAAAGTGAATGAAAATGGTTACAATTAGTAACAATATATACACAATCGCCTAGATTTAGAGTTTTGCCGGTAAAGACCCGCGGTGCTAACACTGCTTTTTTTTCCAGCGCTCCCTTAAGACAACGCTGGTATTTATAGTTGTCTGAATGGCTGCGTTAGCCTCAGAAAAGGGAGCGTTGAGCATAATTTAGCTCCACTTCAATTCTCAATACCAGCGTTGCCTATGGTAGCGGTAAGCTGGAAAAACGTGCTTGTGCACGATATCCCCATAGGAAACAATGGGGCTGAGCTGGCTGAAAAAAAACCTAACACCTGCAAAAAAGCAGCGTTCAGCTCCTAACGCAGCCCCATTGTTTCCTATGGGGAAACACTCTCTAAGTCTACACCTAACAACCTAACATGAACCTTACACTTATTAACCCGTAATCTGCCGCCCCCGCTATCACTGACACCTAAATTATATTATTAACCCCTAATCTGCCGCTCCGGACACCGCCGTAACCTACATTATACCTATGAACCCCTAATCTACTGCCCCCAACATCGCCGACACCTATATTATATTTATTACCCCCTAATCTGCCCCCCCCAACATCGCCGCAACCTACCTACAATTATTAACCCCTCATCTGCCGACCGGACCTCACCAGCACTATAATAAATGTATTTACCCCTAAACTGCCGCACTCCCGCCTCGCAAACACTATAATAAATAGTATTAACCCCTAATCTGCCCTCCCTAACATCGCCGCCACCTACCTACAATTATTAACCCCTAATCTCCCACCCCCAATGTCGCTGCTACTATAATACATTTATTAACCCCTAAACCTAAGTCTAACCCTAACCCTAACTTAAAAATCATTTAAATTAATCTAAATAAATTTACTATCATTAAATACATTTTTCCTATTTAAAAATAAATACTTAACTATAAAATAAACACTAATATAGCTACAATATAACTATTAGTTACATTGTAGCTATTTTAGGATTTATATTTATTTTACAGGCAACTTTGCATTTATTTTAAATAGGTACAATAGCTATTAAATAGTTAATAACTATTTAATAGCTACCTAGTTAAAATAATTACAAAATTACCTGTAAAATAAATCCTAACCTAAGTTACAAATACACCTAACACTACACTATCAATAAATTAATTAAATAAATTAACTACAATTAGCTAAACTAAAATACAATTAAATCAACTAATCTATAATACAAAAACAAACAACACTAAATTACAGAAAATAAAAAAAAAATACAAGAAGTTTAAACTAATTACACCTAATCTAAGCCCCCTAATAAAATAAAAAAGCCCCCCAAAATAATAAAATGCCCTACCCTATTCTAAATTACAAAGTAATCAGCTCTTTTACCAGCCTTTAAAAGGGCTTTTTGGAGGGCATTGCCCCAAAGTAATCAGCTCTTTTACCTGTAAAAAAAAATACAACCCCCCAACATTAAATCCCACCACCCACATACCCCTACTCTAACCCACCCAAACCCCCCTTAAATAAACCTAACACTAACCCCCTGAAGATCTCCCTACCTTGAGTCGTCTTCACCCAGCCAAGCCAAATTCTTCATCCATGCGGAGCAAGAAGATGTCCTCCATCCAGTAGAAGTCTTCATCCAAGCGGGGCAAGAAGAGGTCCTCCATCCGGTAGAAGTCTTCAATCAAACGGGGTCTTCTATCTTCATCCATCCGGAGCGGAGCAGAGCCATCTTTCAGCCAGCCGACACGGAGCCATACTTTTCAACTGACGGACTAACGACGAATGACGGTTCCTTTAAGGGACGTCATCCAAGATGGCGTCCCTCGAATTCCGATTGGAATTCAGGTAAAAAAATCTGATTGGCTGATTGAATCAGCCAATCAGATTGAAGTTCAATCTGAACAGCCAATAGAATGTGAGGTCAATCCGATTGGCTGATTGGATCAGCTAATCGGATTGAACTTCAATCTGATTGGCTGACTGAATCAGCCAATCAGATTTTCTTACCTTAATTCCAATTGGTTGATAGAATCCTATCAGCCAATCGGAATTGGAGGGTTGCCATCTTGGATGACGTCCCTTAAAGGAACTGTCATTCGTCGTTAGTCCGTCGGTTGAAGAGGATGGCTCCGCGTCGGCTGGCTGGAAGATGACTCCGCTCCGGATGGATGAAGATAGAAGACCCCGCTTGGATGAAGACTTCTACTGGATGGAGGACCTCTTCTTGCCCCGCTTGGATGAAGACTTCTACCGGATGGAGGACATCTTCTTGCTCCACTTGGATGAAGAATTTGGCTTGGCTGGGTGAAGACAACTCAAGGTAGGGAGATCTTCAGGGGGTTAGTGTTAGGTTTATTTAAGGGGGGTTTGGGTGGGTTAGAGTAGGGTATGTGGGTGGTGGGTTTTAATGTTGGGAGAAGGGGGGTTATATTTTTTTTACAGGTAAAAGAGCTGATTACTTTGGGGCAATGCCCCGCAAAAGGCCCTTTTAATGGCTGGTAAAAGAGCTGATTACTTTGTAATTTAGAATAGGGTAGGGCATTTTATTATTTTGGGGGGCTTTTTTATTTTATTAGGGGGCTTAGATTAGGTGTAATTAGTTTAAACTTCTTGTAAAAAATGTTTAATTTCTGTAATTTAGTGTTTGTTTTTTCTTTGTATTATTAATATACATATTCACACAACAGTCCGGATAGATCTGGCTAATTCTGGAGGTTTAACATTTTGGGCAATTTTATTTTATTTTATTGTTGAAAATGTCATGTGTTATATTTATAGGTGAGGGTTAGGTTTGTTAATATGTGTTATATATATTAGGAAAATGAAGGCTAGAAATATAGCGTATCTCTTATATATGAAAAATTATGTAGATCTCATAAGTTTGATAGTTCAGATACAAATGTTAGGTCAAAGTTGATGAATTATACGTATCTCAATTAGGTTTGATAAAAGTATTTGGGAGTCCTGTGCAATTTTACAAAATTGTCACTATTTGAAATAACTACTGTTTTATATTTTCCAAATAGTCATCTTGGGATTACTCATAGATTTGAATATTTAAGATTTTATATACATCAACTGTGAATTATATCGGTTAGCAAGTTTGAATTGTTTTTTTGATCATTCATTGGTTTTAACATTAGTGACAACTTGCGTTTTTATAAAACACATTTTGTATATATTGTTACTAATTGTAACCATTTTCATTCGCTTTTTATCTGAGGAAACAACCAGTTATGTGGTTGAGAAATGCGTCATAAGAATAAAGCATTTACATTTTATTCGAAAGTTGTTCTAAAATTATTTTGTTCCAGTGCTTTCACTAACACAGAAAGCAAACAGATACTCTCCGCAACGGTGCAGCAATCCAACCGAGAGGTGGTCACAGGGAGGTGAATCGTATCCAGTGTACTAGCCACTGTTAAGTGCTAGCGGATTTGCACTGGTCACAGCACAGTGCCACACACTTTAGTAAGCGCATTTCTAAACAGCATATATCCACCTGAAAAAACTGTATTATGCTATGAGGCACCCTCTTTCCATTCTTGTCTTCTAAGCAGTTTTGTCCCCGCACTCCGGGATCAAGAGGAGCAGCCTCACTTATCAACATCAGTTGTGACTATCGCCTACGAATATAAATTGCAAATGCTGGGTTCAGAAGTCTAGTATGGTAGACCCATATGTGAATGTTTATGGCATACAGCTTTTTTACTCCAGACATTTTAAACTTTAAATTTTTTGGGTAACGCGCCTTTTGTTTCCCCTTCTGGGATACTATACAAAAAGATTTTTCCTACCTTAATTCCGATTAGCTGATAGAATCCTATCAGCCAATCGGAATTGAAGGGATTCCATCTTGGATGACATCATTTAAAGGAACCTTCATTCTTCATTTGGACTTCATTTGAAGAGGATGCTCTGCGTCGGCTGGATTGAAGATGGACCTGCTCCGCTCCGGATGGATGAAGATAGAAGATGCCGTCTGGATGAAGACTTTTGGCCATCTGGAGGTCCTCTTCTGCCAAGATCGGATGAAGACTTCGGTCCCTCTGGAGGACCACTTGTGCCTGGAAGGGTGATCTTCAAGGGGTTAGTGTTAGGTTTTATTAAGGGGGGATTGGGTGGGTTTTAGAGTAGGGTTGGGTGTGTGGGTGGTGTGTTATAATATTGGGGGGGTATTGTATTTTTCTATACAGGTAAAAGAGCTGATTACTTTGGGGCAATGTCCTGCAAAAGGCCCTTTTAAGGGCTATTTGTAATTTAGTATAGGGTAGGGAATTTTATTATTTTGGGGGTATTTTTTATTTTATTAGGGGAATTAGAGTAGGTGTAATTAGTTTAAAAAAATTGTAATTATTTTTTTATTTTCTGTAATTTAGTGTTTGTTGTTTTTCGTACTTTAGTTTATTTAATTTAATTGTATTTCATTTTAATTAATTTTGGGAATTAATTTAATTAGATTGTAGAGTTAGGTGTAATTGTAGCTTAGGTGAGGATTTATTTTACAGGTAAATTTGTATTTATTATAGCTAGGTAGTTATTAAATAGTTAATAACTATTTAATAACTATTCTACCTAGTTAAAATAAATACAAAGTTGTCTGTAAAATTAAAATAGACCCTGAGATAGCTACGATGTAAATATTAGTTATATTGTAGCTAGCTTAGGGTTTATTTTATAGGTAAGTATTTAGTTTTAAATAGGAATAATTTATTTAATTGTAGTAATTTTATTTTGATTATTTTAAATTAGATTTAAATTAGGGGGGTGTTAGGGTTAGGATTAGATTTAGGTTTAGGGGTTAATATGTTTATTATAGTGGCGGGAACATTGGGGGCGGCAGATTAGAGGTTAATAAATGTAGTTAGGTTGCGGCGACGTTGGGGGCAGCATAGTAGGGGTTAATAAATATAATGTAGGGTTCAGCGATGTTGGGGTCAGCAGATTAGGGGTTCATAAGTATAATGCAGTTGGCGGCGGTGTCCGGAGCGGCAGATTAGGGGTTAATAATATAATGCAGGTGGTGACGATGTCGGGGGTGGCAGATTAGGGGTTAATAAGTGTAAGATTAGGGGTGTTTAGACTCGGGGTTCATGTTAGGGTGTTAGGTGTAGACATAAAAAGTATTTCCCTATAGGAAACAATGGGGCTGCGTTAGGAGCTGAACGCTGCTTTTTTGCAGGTGTTAGTTTTTTTTTCAGCCAGCTCAGCTGCATTGTTTCCTATGGGGAAATAGTGCACGAGCATGTTTAACCAGCTCACCTCTACCGTAAGCAGCGCTGGTATTACAGTGAGATGTGGAGCTAAATTTTGCTCTACGCTCACTTTTTAGAGGCTAACGCCAGGTTTGTAAAAACCTGTATTACCAGCGTTGTTTTAAGTGAGCGGTGATAAAAAAAGGAGCGTTAGCACCGCAAGCCTTACCAACAAAAACTCGTAATCTAGCCATATGTGTTCTTCACAAAGAAAAAATGTACTTTTTTATAAAATATATATTTCTATATATACAGTATATATCTGATACTGTTCATGTAAAATACATATCTATACATATATATCTATAGGAATAGATATATAGGTATAGGTATGTACAGATATAATAAATATATATATATATATATACACTTATATAAATAAGTATAAAATGGACATATTCTGCTATGTGAATAACATTAGAATGTGAAATATTATTTCCTGTTGTGTTTAGCAATATACGCTGTTTGGGTTAGCGCACCAGTATGGGTGTTAGTTGTTTTTTTTATATGTTTTCCCGCTCATTTGAATTCTATGAGAAAAGTTAACATGGTTGCAATATTTTTTTGCATGCGTTGGGTATACGCTAGCCAAACTTTCAACTTACAACTTGTAATATGAGAGCAACCCAATGCCAGCAAAGAGCCTCCACCTAGCAACGTTAACGAGGAAGCGTGAGTGCTAAATTGTGCTCCACTCATCATCTAGCTCTAAATTTGAGATGCTCCTGTGTTGTTTAACCCCTTAATGACCAACGACGTGCAGGGTACGTCCTCCAAAAAAATGTCCTTAACGACCAAGGACGTACCCTGCACGTCGTTGGTCTTTGAAAGCAGTGGAAGCAATCCTGATCACTTCCAGCTGCTTTCATGTTATTGCAGTGATGCCTCGATATAGAGGCATCCTGCAATAACTTTTTTAAGCAGTCCGATGCAGAGAGAGCCACTCTGTGGCCCTCTCTGCATCGGCTATGATCGTTGGTGGGTGGGAGCGTGTCCAGGGAGGCCATCAGTAGAGGAGGGGGGCGGGATTGCGCATGCGCACGCGTGCACGTGCACGGGAGCATGCACGTGTGAAACTGCCCAAAAGTTAGAATTGAAGTGGAAGAGGCACAAGGTGGGACTCAGTGGGAGAGAGGGTGGGAATAAAAAATAATAATGATCTGGGAGAGGGTGGGGGGTTGGGTGTTAAGGGGGGTAAGCTACACTACAGAAAATCTTAAAATAAACTTTTGATTTCAAACTGGGTACTGGCAGACAGCTGCCAGTACCCAATATGGTGCACAATAAGGCAGAGGAGGGGGGTAGAGAGCTGTTTGGGGGGGATCAGGGAGGTTGGGGCTAAGGGGGGGGGGTCCTACACAGCAGAATTATTTATTTATTTTAAACAAAAAAAAAAAACTTTTATTTTAGTACTGGCAGACTTTCTGCCAGTACTTAAGATGGCGACAATTGTGGGGTGGGGGAGGGAAGACAGCTGTTTGGGAGGGATCAGGGGGTGTGATGTGTCAGTTGGGAGGCTGATCTCTACACTAAAGCTAAAATTAACCCTGCAAGCTCCTTATAAGCTACCTAATTAACCCCTTCACTGCTAGCCATAATACACGTGTGATGCGCAGCAGCATTTAGCGGCCTTCTAATTACCAAAAAGCAACGCCAAAGTCATATATGTCTGCTATTTCTGAACAAAGGGGATCCTAGAGAAGCAACCATGTGTGCCATAATTGCACAAGCTGTTAGTAAATAATTTCAGTGAGAAACATAAAATTGTGAAAAATGTAGCGTTTTTTTCAATTTGATCGCATTTGGCGGTGAAATGGTGGCATGAAAGATACCAAAATGTGCCTAGATCAATACTTGGGGTTGTCTACTGCACTACACTAAAGCTAAAATTAACTCTACAAGCTCCCTACATGCTCCCTAACTAACCCCTTCACTGCTGGGCATAATACACGTGTGGTGCACAGTGGCATTTAGCGGCCTTCTAATTACCAAAAAGCAACGCCAAAGCCATATATGTCTGCTATTTCTGAACAAAGGGGATCCCAGAGAAGCATTTACAACCATTTATGCCATAATTGCACAAGTTGTTTGTAAATAATTTCAGTGAGAAACCTAAAGTTTGTGAAAACATTTGTGAAAAAGTGAACGATTTTTTTTATTTGATGGCATTTGGCGGTGAAATGGTGGCATGAAATATACCAAAATGGGCCTAGATCAATACTTTGGGATGTCTTCTAAAAAAAAATATATACATGTCAGGGGATATTCAGGGATTCCTGAAAGATATCAGTGTCCCAATGTAACTAGCGCTAATTTTGAAAAAAAGTGGTTTGGAAATTGCAAAGTGCTACATGTATTTATTGCCCTTTAACTTGCAAAAAAAGCAAAGAACATGTAAAAATAGGGTATTTCTAAACTCTGGACAAAATTTAGAAACTATTTAGCATGGGAGTTTTTTGGTGGTTGTAGATGTGTAACAGATTTTGGGGATCAATGTTAGAAAAAGTGTGTTTTTTCCATTTTTTCCTCATATTTTATAATTTTTTTATAGTAAATTATAATATATGATGAAAATAATGACATCTTTAGAAAGTCCATTTAATGGCGAGAAAAACGATATATAATATGTGTGGGTACAGTAAATGAGTAAGAGGAAAATTACAGCTAAACACAAACACTGCAAAAATGTAAAAATAGCCTTGGTCCCAAACGGACAGAAAATGGAAAAGTGCTGTGGTCATTAAGGGGTTAAGACAATAGTGAAGACATAGTACATTAGTATTATTTAATATATTTGGGGCAGTACTGTGAGATGTGTCTGTCATATTTACTCACTAATTCTGATGGCCACTTAAGCATTTGCACTCCAGGTGAAATAGGGAATGGAAAGAATACTGAAGAGTCTTAAATAATACAAGTGAATTCTAAATAATATATTAAAACCCATTTTACCAGCACATAAAATAAGAACTCTGAAAAAAACTAAATGCAAAGTTTGCTGTTCCTTTGCTTATAAATAACTCATTTTTAAACCCATAATTTAATATTTCTACTATTCCTAAATGCTTAAAATATGTTAATCTTAAAAAAGAGTGTTACATTTTTGCAATATGAATGAACCATAATGTTTAACAAATTCTACTGTTTAGGGATTTTTAATTTTAACATTTTACAAACTTTTTTCATACATTACACCAATTATTTGGGACCGTCTGTGGCATTATATCATGTAATATTTTGTATTCAATATTGATAAAAGTATTTGCTGTTCTCAAATTTTACTTAACATTATAAATAAAATATATAAAAATGCACTATTTAGTTTATTCCATATTTTTTATTTGTACTTCTTTGAAGGGACCATAAAATAAAAATTAATGTTTCATGATTTAGATAGAGCTTGTAATTTTAAACAACTTTCCTTATTATTTCTGTTATCTAATTTGCTTTGTTCTCCTGGTATTCTTTGTTAAAATAATAATAATAAAAAAACACCAAGTAGGCTCAGGAGCAGAAATGTACTAGTTGGAGGTCACTGCTGATTGGTAGCTGCACAAACTTATCAAATGTCATCATCTAGCTCCCAGTAGTGCCTTGTTGTTCCTTCAACATAGGATACCAAGAAAATGAAGCAGATGACAGAAGTAAACTGTAATGTTGTTTAAATTGATATGTTCTATCTGAATCAAGAAAGAACAAAGCAGGTTTCATGTCCATTCTTTTTATTCTTTATTTTTTTTTCAAGATCCTCTACCTATGCAATCAATCCAATCTGAAAGACATTTTGCCTATGCAAGTAGGTTTTTAATAAATGAGTAAGGCAGCACATTTTATCCTGTAATCCATCAAATATAATATACAGACGTCTTTTTAAATGGACTGATAAACTGCTCTATATTTATATATTTGAAGGAATTAACGAATAAAAGAGTTTATGGAGAAGTGATATCAAAAATTGCAGGATTAGACAAATAACTGGGATCTAAAGTTTAACATTAGAAAATGATGCATTTAGGAAAAATCCAAAGGTTAATTACAGCCTCAATGACAACTTTAATGACTGTTACGAAAGTGAAGTAGGACTTGGGAATTATTATTTTAGATGATTTAAAATTTAGTAAAAATATAGTATTGCAGTGAGTAAAGGCAGTAGAATGCTTGGTTGTACTGCAGCAGAAATAGTAAGGTTCTTATGCCACTTTAGATCTCTAGTTAGGCCTTATCTTGTGTGCCGTTTTTGAGGCCAATTTAATATTAGGTTGGGCGGACGAGGTTCGCTGTGATGAACCTTGTGTGCCCAACCTCAAGGCGAGCAGGCAGTAATACAGTGCCAGAATTTAACAGTGCACAAGCCGCTGCTTGTGCAATGCCACCCCTGCTATTGCATTGCCAATCACGCACAAAAAGTGGCTGTCAATCATCCCGATCAGATCAGGATGATTGAAATCCACAAAACTTTAGATGGCAGAGAGGTTAAGTAGAAGTGGTCATAATGATGGCTCTTCGAAGCTGCTATAACACAACTTGGTAAATGGAGCCCCATATGTCCAGAAAGATATAAACAAACTGGAATCTGTTAAAAGGTAGGTTTATAAAATGGTATATGTTCTAAAATATAGTATCCTGCTCTTGAAGATGCCCAGGTGTACTCCTGGGGAAATGCGTCGAGATTGCTGTCCTATCTGGGCTTCCGTAGAAGATCACAGCTGAGGGGGAGGTAGACGTTTCTAACAGCAGTGGATCACTTCAAAACAGGAGCGGGACTTTCTCAGTCAAAATCTATGTTTCTATTTAAGTAAATCATTAAAGTGCCATAAAACAGGTTGAGATCTGTGCATATCATAAAAGGGCTAATTAAGTAAAATTAATTTGCATAAAAATTATGTTTAAAAATTCAAAATAATTTAAAAAAATAAGCAAAATTAGTTACAAAGCCATGCTGTCTGGAGCAGTCTGCTCAACCCACCCTTATCAGTGTTTAGACACAGGCGTTGTATTTCAACTGAGTTCACAGCTTCTAGGCATGCTCCAGCAGATAATCCCTATGCACTTTTGCATTCTACCAAAACAATAATAGATATAGATACAGCCATAGACGGTAATGTGAGGGTGAGTTAGAGCTTTACAATTCAGAAACTAAAAAGAAAGGGTTAATGGTGAGGCACTGCAGTATAAATTTGCAGGTAAAGTAATTAAACTACATATTATTATATTTTGTCTCTATCCCAACTTGTTTTATGTCCCTTTAATGAAGGGACAGTAATATCCTTGAATTTATATAAAAATAAAAAATTGTATAACACTTTAGTAGGAAAACAACTATTTGTTTCTTATCAAGAACACTATAATGGTAGTCATGCAAATGGATTTGGACGAATGGTTTTGCTGTGTTCTTTGCATTCATTTGAAAAAAAGGAGCATCCCTTTTTAGAAATAAAAGAATGCATGCAACAAAAAAAATTATAATAATTTATTCATGAGGTTAGAGAAAGGTATATTTGCAGGTGGAAAAGTCTTCAAGTTTACAGTCTTACACTATTGAACATAGATCCAGCAATGTCCTTGAAAGTCAATTGATTAATGTTTCAGATAATAATTATATAGCTTCACTTTTGTTCTTGAAAATTATGGCCCCACTAAAATGATATATATATATATATATATATATATATATATATATATATATATATATATATATATATATATATATATATATATATATATATATAACAAAAAAATGTTCTGATGCTGGCTTGTAACACTAGCAACTACTTTACCTTTATTTAAGTTTAAGCTGTTGTCCAGAAGACTTTCTACATAGGAAATAGTGGACAAACAGATTTACATTGACAAATTCTGAACGACCCCTTAGATAAATATTGGATAATATTTATTTTTTACGGGGGTTGAATTATCAATGTCCGCTGCACATCGATAAATGCTGACAGCATATTCTGTCAGCATTTATCATTGCACAAGCATTTCACAAAATGACTGTTGAGGGGCACTGTGAGAGCAGCTCCCCATAATTTATGGTAGCAATACAATATATCTGCCTGCAATTTTAACCATTACCAAGAATTCTGTTAGAGAACATTTACAAAGATCTTCTGGCATATACAAAATGCTTATATTTTTATGTTTTATGTTTATTTTTTTTAAATTGTCTTGCTTTCTTTATGCTTCTTAATATTATGGCTTCACATGCTTAACAAGAGGATGACTACTTATAAAATGCAGTAATAATGGAGTTTGTTTATTTCCTTTTTTAACTGTAAAAATCAGTTGAAAATGCAAAAATCCACAGTTTTTTTTTAATTTGACTCAATTTATGCTTAATACATAGGGATCCATTTCTAAAGGCTTTAACCCTTAATCTGCCAAATACACGTGTAATTCAGCTTTCCACTTTAGGGCTAGATTATGAGAAGCGCTAACTTTGCACACGAGCGATGAAAATAAATGGATTCACTTCAGTGGAATTGAATTTAACGTGGGTCAGGATAGCTGTTTAGATATAACTCTGGTATATACCTGAGTACAGTCAGCTAGCTTTCTTAGCACCATTACACCTGGTGCCATTAAACCTGTGAGTGGTCATTTTTAAGTATCTGTTATTTGAGTGATACAGAATTACACTATGTGGTGCCCCATCTTTTGCTTTATTTATTCCAGAATCTGAGACTGTGGCCTCTCCTGTTTCAAAGAAGTGCGCTATTACAAGTTGAAAGTAAAAAGTTTTTGCTTGCGTGCTAACCCGACACACATAAAGAGCATACATATTTCTAAATATATCTCATGGTATTTTGGTACAATATATATGTATACTATATATATATATATATATATATATATATATATATATATATATATATATATATATATACATATATATGCAAATATTTATAAATACATAGAACATATTCTGCTATGTGCAGAACATTGGAATGTCTAATATTTACAGTAAATACACAGTATAACACTTTATTAAAAATTAATATTGCATAAATATGATTTTACATGTTTTCCTATACTTGACAGCAAAGATAGTTCTTCCTATAGTTCTTCCTAGAGAGAGAGAGAGAAAGAGAGAGAGAGAGAGAGAGAGAGAAAGAGCTCATTAGCAGTGGCAAAATGTTTTTCAGTTGTAACCTTGGTCACAACAACATGCTAAGTACAAAACTGACGCTTATAAAAGTACAGTTAACTGACATGCTTTGCACATACTAGCACAATGCTAACATTGTATTCAGAGCAAGCCATAACAAATTTAGGCCAAGTTTCCATTAATGTGGTGAATTGTGGAAACTGGTTATATAACCATTTAGCTCCGCTAAAGTCTATGTGGATTCTTTGGGGCCTATTTATCAAGCCGTCAACCCCAAATATGCTGGAATTCCACAGCGTAATTGTGGCAATCCTGATTCGCCTTATTTATCAAAGCCTACAGACCGGCAAAAGTAGAATTTTATGACGTGACATACGATCCGCCGGTCTCAGTCCGACACAGATCAATGCTTACGTCACTACAGATGTTCCGAATACAAATTCAGCACTATCTGACTACTTTTGCAATACAGCGGATGCCATAGGAATCAATGTGAGTCTGAAAGCAGTGAAAACTTATGTTTGCTGCTGCCCGATATACCATTGATTCCTATGGGAGAATAAAGTTATGTTTACAACTAACACCCTAACATAAGCCCCGAGTCTAAGCATCCCTAATATGCCGCCGCATACACCGCCGCCACCTACATTATACTTATTAACCCCTAATCTGCTGCCCCTACACCGCCACCACCTACATAAAAGTATTAACCCCTATCCCGCCGCTCCCGGAGCCCACCACAACTAAATAAATGTATTAACCCCTAAACCGCCAGCACCCACATCGCCATAAACTAAATTAGCCTATTAACCCCTAAACCTGACAACCCTCTAACTTTATATTAAATATTAACTCATTCCTATCTTATAATAAATTTAAACTTACCTTTAGATTTAAATTAAACTATATTAAACTTCTAATTAATCTATTTTAACTATTATAATAAAATTACATTAAATTATATTAAAATACTAATTAACCTATTCTAACTATTATAATAAAATTACATTAAACTATATTAAACTAATAATTAACCTATTCTAACTATTATACTACAACTACATTAAACTATATTAAATTAATAATTAAACTGCCCTAACTTTTATACTACAATTACATTAACCTATATTAAAATAATAATTAATCTAACCAAACTTTTATACTACAATTACATTAAACTATATTAAAATAATAATTAATCTAACCTAATTTTTATACTAAAATTACATTAAACTACAAATTAAATTAACTATATTATATATTTAAACACCTTACCCTACTTAAATAATTTAAATCTACACTAAAAAATTACAAAATTACAAAAAACTAAGTTGCAAAAAATAACAAACACTAAGTTACACAAAAAAATAAACACTAAGTTACAAAAAAACATAATTTATGCTTACCTGATAAATTCCTTTCTCCTGTAGTGTAGTCAGTCCACGGGTCATCCATTACTTATGGGATATTAACTCCTCCCCAACAGGAAGTGCAAGAGGATCACCCAAGCAGAGCTGCTATATAGCTCCTCCCCTCTACGTCATACCCAGTCATTCGACCGAAACCAAACGAGAAAGGAGAAACTATAGGGTGCAGTGGTGACTGGAGTTTAATTTAAATTTTAGACCTGCCATAAAAAACAGGGCGGGCCATGGACTGACTACACTACAGGAGAAAGGAATTTATCAGGTAAGCATAAATTATGTTTTCTCCTGTTAAGTGTAGTCAGTCCACGGGTCATCCATTACTTATGGGATACCAATACCAAAGCTAAAGTACACGGATGACGGGAGGGACAGGCAGGATCTTTACACGGAAGGAACCACTGCCTGAAGAACCTTTCTCCCAAAAACAGCCTCAGAAGAAGCAAAAGTGTCAAATTTGTAAAATTTGGAAAAAGTATGAAGAGAAGACCAAGTTGCAGCCTTGCAAATCTGTTCAACAGAGGCCTCATTCTTAAAGGCCCACGTGGAAGCCACAGCTCTCGTAGAATGAGCTGTAATTCTTTCAGGAGGCTGCTGTCCAGCAGTCTCATAGGCTAAACGTATTATACTACGAAGCCAAAAAGAGAGAGAGGTAGCAGATGCTTTTTGACCTCTCCTCTGTCCAGAATAAACTACAAACAGGGAAGAAGTTTGGCGAAAATCTTTAGTTGCCTGTAAATAAAATTTCAGGGCACGGACTACGTCTAGATTGTGCAGAAGTCGTTCCTTCTTCGAAGAAGGGTTAGGGCACAATGATGGAACAACAATCTCTTGATTGATATTCTTGTTAGTGACTACCTTAGGTAAGAACCCAGGTTTAGTACGCAGAACTACCTTGTCTGAATGAAAAATCAGATAAGGAGAATCACAATGTAAGGCCAATAACTCAGAGACTCTACGAGCCGAGGAAATAGCCATTAAAAACAGAACTTTCCAAGATAACAGCTTGATATCAATGGAATGAAGGGGTTCAAATGGAACACCCTGTAAAACGTTAAGAACTAAGTTTAAGCTCCACGGTGGAGCAACAGTCTTAAACACAGGCTTAATCCTGGCCAAAGCCTGACAAAAAGCCTGAACGTCTGGAACTTCTGACAGACGTTTGTGTAAAAGGATGGACAGAGCTGAGATCTGTCCCTTTAAAGAACTTGCAGATAAACCCTTTTCTAAACCTTCTTGTAGAAAAGACAATATCCTAGGAATCCTAACCTTACTCTATGAGTAACTCTTGGATTCGCACCAGTGTAAATATTTACGCCATATCTTATGGTAAATCTTCCTCGTAACAGGTTTCCTAGCCTGTATTAAGGTATCAATTACTGACTCCGAAAAACCACGCTTTGATAAAATCAAGCGTTCAATCTCCATGCAGTCAGCTTCAGAGAAATTAGATTTTGATGTTTGAAAGGACCCTGAATTAGAAGGTCCTGTCTCAGAGGCAGTGACCAAGGTGGACAGGATGACATGTCCACTAGATCTGCATACCAGGTCCTGCGTGGCCACGCAGGCGCTATTAGAATCACCGATGCTTTCTCCTGTTTGATCCTGGCAATCAATCGAGGAAGCATCGGGAAGGGTGGAAACACATAAGCCATCTTGAAGGTCCAAGGTGCTGTCAGAGCATCTATCAGGACCGCTCCCGGGTCCCTGGATCTGGACCCGTAACAGGGAAGCTTGGCATTCTGGCGAGACGCCATGAGATCCATATCTGGTTTGCCCCAACGTCGAAGTATTTGGGCAAAGACCTCCGGATGAAGTTCCCACTCCCCTGGATGAAAAGTCTGGCGACTTAGAAAATCCGCCTCCCAGTTCTCCACGCCTGGGATGTGGATCGCTGACAGGTGGCAAGAGTGAGACTCTGCCCAGCGAATTATCTTTGAAACTTCCATCATCGCTAGGGAACTCCTTGTCCCTCCCTGATGGTTGATGTAAGCCACAGTCGTGATGTTGTCCGACTGATACCTGATGAACCTCAGAGTTGCTAACTGAGGCCAAGACAGAAGGGCATTGAGAACTGCTCTCAATTCCAGGATGTTTATTGGAAGGAGACTCTCCTCCTGAGTCCATGATCCCTGAGCCTTCAGGGAATTCCAGACAGCGCCCCAACCTAGTAGGCTGGCGTCTGTTGTTACAATTGTCCAGTCTGGCCTGCTGAAGGGCATCCCCCCTGATAGATGTGGCCGAGAAAGCCACCATAGAAGAGAATCTCTGGTCTCTTGATCCAGATTCAGCATAGGGGACAAATCTGAGTAATCCCCATTCCACTTCCATTCCATTCCAGTTGCAGCGGTCTGAGATGCAGGCGTGCAAAAGGTACTATGTCCATTGCCGTTACCATTAAGCCGATTACCTCCATGCATTGAACCACTGACGGGTGTTGAATGGAATGAAGGACACGGCAAGCATTTAGAAGCTTTGTTAACCTGTCCTCTGTCAGGTAAATTTTCATTTCTACAGAATCTATAAGAGTCCCCAAGAAGGGAACTCTTGTGAGTGGCAATAGAGAACTCTTTTCTACGTTCACCTTCCACCCATGCGACCTTAGAAATGCCAGAACTAACTCTGTATGAGACTTGGCAGTTTGGAAATTTGACGCTTGTATCAGAATGTCGTCTAGGTACGGAGCTACCGCTATTCCTCGCGGTCTTAGTACCGCCAGAAGAGAGCCCAGGACCTTTGTAAAGATTCTTGGAGCCGTAGCTAACCCGAAGGGAAGAGCTACAAACTGATAATGCCTGTCTAGGAAGGCAAACCTTAGGTACCGGTAATGATCCTTGTGAATCGGTATGTGAAGGTACGCATCCTTTAGATCCACTGTGGTCATGTACTGACCCTTTTGGATCATGGGTAAGATTGTCCAAATAGTTTCCATTTTGAACGATGGAACTCTTAGGAATTTGTTTAGGATCTTTAAATCCAAGATTGGTCTGAAGGTTCCTTCTTTCTTGGGAACCACAAACAGATTTGAGTAAAACCCTTGTCCGTGTTCCGACCGCGGAACCGGGTGGATCACTCCCATTAGCAAAAGATCTTGAACACAGCGTAGAAATGCCTCTTTCTTTGTCTGGTTTGTTGACAACCTTGAAAGATGAAATCTCCCTTTGGGAGGAGAAGCTTTGAAGTCCAGAAGATATCCCTGGGATACGATCTCTAACGCCCAGGGATCCTGGACATCTCTTGCCCAAGCCTGGGCGAAGAGAGAAAGTCTGCCCCCTACTAGATCCGTTTCCGGATCGGGGGCCCTCACTACATGCTGTCTTAGGGGCGGCAGCAGGTTTTCTGGCCTGCTTGCCCTTGTTCCAGTTCTGGTTAGGTTTCCAGCCCTGTCTGTAACGAGCAACAGTTCCTTCCTGTTTTGGAGCGGAGGAAGTTGATGCTGCTCCTGCCTTGAAGTTACGAAAGGCATGAAAATTAGACTGTCTAGCCCTTGGTTTGGCTCTGTCCTGAGGCAGGGCATGTCCCTTACCTCCAGTAATGTCAGCGATAATTTCTTTCAAACCGGGCCCAAATAATGTCTGCCCCTTGAAAGGTATGTTAAGCAATTTAGATTTAGAAGTCACATCGGCTGACCAGGATTTTAGCCACAGCGCTCTGCGCGCCTGGATGGCGAATCCGGAATTCTTAGCCGTAAGCTTAGTTAAATGTACTACGGCATCAGAAATAAATGAATTAGCTAGCTTAAGGACTTTAAGCTTGTCTATAATTTCATCCAATGGAACTGAGCTAATGGTCTCTTCTAGAGACTCAAACCAAAATGCCGCCGCAGCCGTGACAGGCGCAATGCATGCGAGGGGTTGTAATATAAAACCTTGTTGAGTAAACATTTTCTTAAGGTAACCCTCTAACTTTTTGTCCATTGGGTCTGAAAAGGCACAGCTATCCTCCACCGGGATAGTGGTACGCTTAGCCAGAGTAGAAACTGCTCCTTCCACCTTAGGGACCGTCTGCCATAAGTCCCGTGTGGTGGCGTCTATTGGAAACATTTTTCTAAATATAGGAGGGGGGGAAAAGGGCACACCGGGCCTATCCCACTCCTTGGTAATAATTTCTGTAAGCCTTTTAGGTATAGGAAAAACGTCAGTACACGCCGGTACCGCATAGTATCTATCCAGCCTACATCATTTCTCTGGAATTGCAACCGTGTTACAATCATTCAGAGCCGCTAATACCTCCCCTAATAATACACGGAGGTTCTCAAGCTTAAATTTAAAATTTTAAATGTCTGAGTCCAGTCTATTTGGATCAGATCCGTCACCCACAGAATGAAGCTCTCCGTCTTCATGTTCTGCCATTTGTGATGCAGTATCAGACATGGCTCTAACATTATCAGTGTACTCTGTTCTTACCCCAGAGTGGTCGCGTTTACCTCTAAGTTCTGGTAATTTAGATAAAACTTCAGTCATAACATTAGCCATGTCTTGTAAAGTGATTTGTAATGGCCGCCCTGATGTACTTGGCATCGCAATATCACGCACCTCCTGAGCGGGAGATGCAGGTACTGACACGTGAGGAGAGTTAGTCGGCATAACTTTCCCCTCGTTGTCTGGTGAAATTTTCTTAAAATGTACAGATTGGCTTTTATTTAAAGTAGCATCAATGCAATTAGTACACAAATTTCTATTGGGCTCCACATTGGCTTTTGAACATATTGCACAAAGAGATTCCTCTATGTCAGACATGTTAAAACAAACTAGCAATTAGCCTAGCAAGCTTGGAAAATACTTTTCAAATAAATTTGCAAGCAATATAACAAACGTTACTGTGCCTTTAAGAAGCACACAAAAACTGTCACAGTTGAAATAACAATGAACCGGATTAGTTATAGAAACCAAATTTTCACAGTAAATGCATAAAGTTAGCAAAGGATTGCACTCATTAGCAATGGATGATTAACCCCTTAATATCAGAAAAACGGATAACAATTGAAAATATAAGCGTTTTAATCACAGTCAAAGCACAGTCTCACAGGTCTGCTGTGAGTGATTACCTCCCTCAAAACTAGTTTTGAAGACCCCTGAGCTCTGTAGAGACGTCCTGGATCATGCAGGGAGAAGAAGGCAGACTGTGACTGAATTTCTAATGAGCAGTAAAAGCGCCAAAATAGGCCCCTCCCACTCACAATACAACAGTGAGGGAAGCTCAGTAAACTGTTTTAATTCAAAACAAACGACAGCCATGTGGAAAATAACGCCCAAAACAATTTTTCACCAAGTACCTCAGATAAATAAACGATTAACATGCCAGCAAACGTTTAAAATATAATTTATGAAATGTTATTAAGAAGCCTGCTGCTAGTCGCTCACACTGCAGATTAGGCTAAAAGTTATATGTATACAGTATTTTCCCAGTGAAGTGCCATTCCCCAGAAATACTAATTGTAAACATACATACATATCAGCCTGATACCAGTTGCTACTACTGCATTTAAGGCTGTACTTACATTACATAGGTATTAGCAGTATTTTCTCAGTCAATTCCATTCCTTAGAAAATAATATACTGCAACATACCTCTTTGCAGGTGAACCTGCCCGCTGTCCCCTGTTCTGAAGTTACCTCGCTCCTCAGAATGGCCGAGAACAGCAAATGGATCTTAGTTACGTCCGCTAAGATCATACACAAACTCAGGTAGATTCTTCTTCTAATGCTGCCTGAGAAAAAACAACACACTCCGGTGCCGTTTAAAATAACAAACTTTTGATTGAAGAAATAAAAACTAAGTTTAACAACCACAGTCCTCTCACACATCCTATCTATTAGTTGGGTGCAAGAGAATGACTGGGTATGACGTAGAGGGGAGGAGCTATATAGCAGCTCTGCTTGGGTGATCCTCTTGCACTTCCTGTTGGGGAGGAGTTAATATCCCATAAGTAATGGATGACCCGTGGACTGACTACACTTAACAGGAGAAATAAAAAATAAATTATCAAAGCTCTAAACTAATTACACCTAATCTAAGGGCCCTATGAAAATAAAAAAGCCCCCCCAAAATAAAAAAAACCCTAGCCTATAATAAACTACAAATAGCCCTTAAAAGGGCCTTTTGCAGGGGCATTGCCCCAAAGTAATCAGCTCTTTTACCTGTAAAAAAAATACAAATACCCCCCAACAGTAAAACCCACCACCCACACAACCAACCCCCCAAATAAAAACCTAATCTAAAAAAACCTAAGCCCCCATTGCCCTGTAAAGGGCATTTGTATGGGCATTGCCCTTAAAAGGGCAGTTAGCTTTATTGCAGCACAAAACCCTAATCTAAAAATAAAACACACCCAATAAACCCTTAAAATAACCTAACACTAACCACAGAAGATTTACTTACAGTTTTGAAGATCCGACATCCATCCTCCAAGAAGCCGGGAGAAGTCCTCAACGAAGTGTCCGAAGTCTTCATCCAAGCCCGCAGAAGTCTTCACCCAGACGGCATCTTCATCCATCCAGTGCGGAGCGGCTCCATCTTCAAGACATCCGACGCAGAGCATCCTCTTCCTTCCGACGACTACCGATGAATGAAGGTTCCTTTAAATGACGTCATCCAGCTGATTGGATCAGCCAATAGGATGAAAGCTCAATCCTATTGGCTGATTGCAACAGCCAATAGGATTTTTTCAACGTTAATTCCGATTGGTTGATCGAATTCTATCAGCCAATCGGAATCTAAGGGACGCCGTCTTGGATGACGTCATTTAAAGGAACCTTCATTCATCGGTAGTCGTCGGAAGGAAGAGGATGCTCCGCGTCAGATGTCTTTAAGATGGAGCCGCTCCATGCCGTCTGGGTGAAGACTTCTGCGGGCTTGGATGAAGACTTCGGCCACTTCGTTGAGGACTTCTCCCGGCTTCTTGGAGGATGGATGTCGGATCTTCAAAACTGTAAGTAAAGCTTCTGGGGTTAGTGTTAGGTTTTTTAAGGGTTTATTGGGTGGGTTTTATTTTTATATTAGGGTTTTGGGCTGCAATAGAGCTAACTGCCCTTTAAAGGGCAATGCCCGGGGGGGGCGGAGTCAACTGCCGAGCTGAATGGCAGCACTTTTCAGAGGCTCTGCAAAAATAATTAACTAAAGCCAGATAAATTACTCTAATTTGGCATAAATATCAGTCATTTAGCTCACAAATCAGAGAGGATACAAGCAACAACCACCCTACTGCCAATATATATTATATAAGGAATATATTGGTGAAGCAAGAAGAGCAGCTGCGGTACAACGCATAACGCCTGTAAGACCAACACAGCCTACTTCACCTGCAACTAACCGCTCACTCTAACTTTGCTGCCGGAGCGACATCTGACACCGGGAGACCTCTCTGTGCCCAGGAGGAGCGGGGCTCCACTCCGAGGCCGCCGCCGCGGCTCGGATTCTAACCAGAGGCGGTGCAGATCTGAAGAAACAGGCCCACGCAGAGCGGAACACATGACAAGGTGAGAGCCTGATACGGGCGATCTGAGGCTAAGCTACTTACCCACAGACGACTACCAAGCTGTTCCGGAGGTGCCCGAGCCTGAAGCCTGAAGCTAAACGGCCAAGCTGCGGTGTTGGGAGCGGAGAGCAGTGGCGCGAACAGCCGCCATCTTGGATACAACCTGACAGGCCTAACACACTCTGTGGAGCTCCCGAGAACATCTAACTTGCCTCAATCAGTATCCAGTGGGGAGGTGAGTGGAGACTGGGGAGAGGTGCAGCCATCCATACCGGAGGACCTCTGAGTAAGTCTTTAAAACACACACAACGTGGACATTTGTATATTTGGGGGAAAAGTAATTCAGCCCACATTAAAAATATAAAACGAATAGAGGCATAGATTGGACTTGGGGCCCCAAAGTCAATACACACAACGGCCACATTAACAACTGAAATATAGCAGCCACTATAATCATCTATACCTTGGCAAGGACTACTGCTGCAAAATTCAACACACTTTTGCAAACCTCTATAAAGGAGTCTATCTGAGAACTTTAGAGTAAAAGATCAATGCTGAGGGGGTCTAATGAATCTCTAATCTAAAATGTAAGCCACCCCCCAAATTATACTGGGAAAGAAGATGCTTTAGCGATATACAGAAGCACACTAGGGCCATTATCAATATGATATAGAAACATTATTTTTGGCCTCTTGTTAACTGTAATTTTTTATCTACTGCCTGCCTGAATAGCCATATCAGTAGAAACACTAGGTTACCTCAGAAATCACTGGTGTTTCCACAATATATTATCTATAAGTTAACTGAACAGCCATCTCAGATATACCTCTTCATCTGCAAGATGTCCTCTAAAAGATCAGCTAAAGGGGAGAAACCAACAAAACCATCAGCCATGTCAACTTTTTTTAAAGCCTCCCAAGCAAGTAAACAACCCCCAGACACAGAGGGAGATGAAGAATCTGACACTGACTCTCACCAGTTGACAAATGATAACAGTCCACTAACAAAAGCTGACCTCAAAAACCTAGTGTCCAAAAAAGACATTGCTGATAATTTTGAGAAATTATGGGAAAAAATTGATTCCATACATTCATCCGTGACTAGCAGCCTCTCTGAAATTAAATCTGACCTGTTTGAGATGGGTAACAGAATTGAGACATTAGAAGACCAAAAGGATGCCATGGTGGATCAGATGGATGAAATAGAGCAAACCATGACTACACAACAACAATTACTAGAGGAATTCCAAGATAAAATTGAAGATCTGGAGAATAGGAGCAGGAGAAATAACATCCGCCTCAAAGGAGTCCCTGAAGAAATCACTTCCACGGAAACCCCTGCATACCTCACCCAGCTCTTCACTCAAATCACCAACTCCCCAGCAGACTATGTCTTTCCTATTGAGAGAGCACATAGAGCGTTAAAACCTAAACCCAAACCAGGCCTACCGCCGAGAGACATTATAATTAAATTAACGTTTTTTCCAGATAAAGATAAAATTCTACAAGCTGCAAGAAAACACCCAACCTTCAAATATCAAGGAAATGTTATTCAATTCTACCAAGACCTTAGTGTGAGAACACTCCAACGGAGAGGGACCTTGCGTCCGCTTACCACTATTCTTAGAAAACATCAGATACAATATAGATGGGGATTTCCATTTGCCCTATACATACTAAAAGACTCTAAGACGATCACACTAAAAGATCCAGAGGACATTCCAGAGATCTGCAAGATTCTAGACCTAGAAATCCCTAATATCCCAACTTCCACAACAAGCCCAACAAAAAGCAAAGATCCAGGCAGGCAGCCAGAACTATCTAAATGGCAAAAAATCAACCATAAGAAACAAAAAAACAAGGAAACAAGAGGCAAAATCTCCTAGAAAACCTAACCAAAGATCATAACTACAAAAATATATGTTAGATTCCCCCTACAAAGGGAAACTGCAAAGAAGAATGACTAGAAGAACTAAAGAATGATGAAAGCCTAACCCGCCTCAAGAATATATAGAGAAGAGACTTTACCGGCTCTATCCCTAGATGGGGACTTCATGACGGGACTCGATTTTTTTTTTGAAAGTTCTTTTACAGTTCTGTTTACAAAGGCCGTATAATGTGGTGAAGATTGATCTTCCCCCAGTATGATAGACTTTTCTGTGTTTATTTTTCATGATACTTCATAAATTACTAACTAAAGGTCCTACTGTTGAGGACTATAAAATGTTGTTTATTCTGTATTCAATAATGTTTTCTTTTTTTGACTCCCCTCCCTCCCCCAGTGACGACACATCAGAGACCACTAAATGTAATCCTGATCTCCGGCAGGTAATTCAACTAAGTATCCAGCCCAGTGATCCTCAGGTAAAAAAATTCCTTTTACAACATACACACATAGACACACCACTATGAACCCTAAAATAAAAATATTATCCCACAATGTGAGGGGATTAAACACTGACGTTAAAAGAAGAATTGCGATGACGCAATACACAGCCCTTCAAGCTAACATACTGTTCCTCCAGGAAACTCATTTACTTAAAGATAAGATTCCCAAATATTGGGCAAAACACTTTAACATCCACTATCATTCCACGACAACAGCTAAAAAAAGAGGCACATCCATCCTGATACACTCATCACTCAATTTTACTACAGAAACCATAATAACAGACACTGAGGGAAGATACCTGATTGTCAAAGGTAGAATACAAGATTCAGAAATTACATTATGTAATGTATACGCACCAAATGAGAATCAACATAAATTTTTTTCACCACATATCATACTTACTCACACAATGGTCACATGCTAAAATATTCTTAGCCGGAGATTTCAATGTCACTATGTCGCATATTAATCCCACTAATATCAAATCATTGACCAACAAACAAGCTAGACACAATCATATTGTTAAATCAATTAAAGACAATCTACACCCCCACTCTTTGATAGAGACATGGCATACCCTGTATGGTCAGACAGACGATACAACGTTCTACTCAGCAGCACACAAAACCTATGTCAGACTTGATTATATATATGTGAGTCAGATTTTACAACCTCTTCTAGATAGTTCTCAGATACACACTTGTGTGTGGTCTGACCACTCCATAATCACTCTACAAATTAACGGCATAAGTGACCCAGGTAGAACCAGAACTTGGACTTTTGACTCTTCTTACATTAAAAACCCCCAAATACATGACAAAGTACTACAACAATTAACTGAATACTGGCACATAAACACAGACACCTCAACTAACCCAGGGATTACTTGGGCAGCACATAAGGCAGTCATGAGGGGGATTCTGATAAAAGAAAAAGCAAAACAGGTTCGGAAATATAGACAACAAGTACAACAACTACACGCAGAGATTGAGGGATTAGAAAGGCGACATAAACACAATAAAAATAAAGCCAACCTAAAGATACTTCAAACTAAAAGATCTGCCCTAGCTTCACTACTCCACACACAAGCCACTAGAGCCATTCACAAACTCCAGGCACAATACTTTATTTTCGCGAACAAACCGGACAGATACATGGCACACAAAATTAGAAAGAGATGTAGGGCCTCCACAATTCCGCTAATAGAGACGCTAAATAACGCTACGACCTCACACCCGCAAGAAATTGTAGATACTTTTGCAATGTATTATGGAGAATTATATAATGGGAAAAAAGTTACACATAACAAAGAGACAGAAACACTCACCTCAACATTCTTTTCCCAAACCCTATTACCGAATATAACCATTGAACAAAAGGAAACAATTAACGCACCCATCTCCACCATAGAAATACTAGGGGCCATCAAAGATCTTAAAACTGGAAAGGCGGCAGGACCAGATGGATTCCCAGCCGAATACTATAAACTATTTAAAAACTCACTAGTCCCACATCTGGTGAAATTCTGTAATCACATGATGGAAGGAGGAGAGATCCCTCCAGAATTATTAGCTGCTAAGATAGTGGTAATCCCCAAACCAGGAAGAGACCATAAAAAATGCCAGAACTACCGCCCAATATCTCTCATAAATCAGGATCTTAAAATATTTACAAAAGTAATAGCAAACCGCCTTAAACACATCATTCCCCACTTAGTTCATCCAGATCAGGTGGGATTTATCAAGGACAGGGAAGCCCCAGACAATATCCGAAAGGTTACTAATTTGATACAATTCTTAAGAGAGACATGGACGCCTTCTCTGCTCTTATCTTTGGATGCAGAGAAGGCGTTTGACAGAATAGACTGGAACTATATGTTTTCGGTACTACAGCACATGGGTTTCGAGGGAGCATTTATAAAAGCCTTAAAAGTTATATACTCTTGCCCAGAAGCTCAGGTCTCATCAACAGGATATAAGTCAAAACCCTTCCCTATTTGTAATGGCACTAGACAGGGATGTCCCTTATCCCCATTACTTTTTGCACTCTGTATAGAACCACTAGCAATCACGATTCGCTCACAAACCGATATATCAGGGGTCAAGATAAACACATCAGAATACAAACTATCCCTCTTTGCTGACGATATTTTATTGACCTTGACGAACCCATCAATATCTTTACCCAATCTCTATCAATTAATAAAGCACTTCTCAATTATCTCGGGATTTAAAATCAATCCAGATAAATGTGAAGCCTTGCCCATTGCGATATCCCAGCAGACTCAGACATCATTAGAAACACAATATAATTTTAAATGGATGAGACACACACTAAAATACCTGGGAATACAACTCCCAACTTGCTCCACACAACTATACAAAGTAAATTACACACCATTATTCAGACAAATAAAACGAGACTTGATAAAATGGAAGAGTTTTAATTTCTCATGGCTGGGGAGAATAGCGGCGGTGAAAATGAATGCTATGCCACGAATCCTATACTTATTTAGAACCCTCCCTATAAAAATAAATAAAACAGACTTAGAAACAATGCAAAAAGAAATTTCAATATTTATCAGAGGAGATAAAACGAACAGGGTAGCAAAGGCCGTTTTAACCAGACATAAGTCGCTAGGGGGCGTTGGAGCTCCAAACCTAATGGACTACTACAATGCAGCCAGACTAGCTCAGGACTCACTGCTCTTGAAAAGGCCGAAGGAAATTATATGGCCCACACTCGAAGCGAAAATAGGGGGTTGGGATGAGACAGATTCAATTATCTGGGACCCTGGGAAAGCACAAGGGGAGGGGAAGACACCCAAACCTTACACTACCAACCTCACTATAAAGACCTGGAAGACAGCGAGAACAAAATATAAACTCTTACCACAGTACTCCCTATCAACACCGCTTAGACACATAATGTCAGAGGAACTCTGGGCTCAGCTTAAAAAATGGGAAAATAAGGGCTTGTACAGAGTAGCAGACTACCTTACAGGACGAAACATAATGACATTCAATCAATTGCAGACAAAGATAGACCCACTGAAACTACACTGGTATATGTATCTACAGATACACTCAGCCTTACAAACATATCTAAAACACCCTAGAGAAGAGACCACCACACCAATAGAAATCTTCTGTAAAACGGAGAACCATAACAAACATACTATATCTTTACTATATGTGTCTATACAGGCCAACCACAATACCTCCAAGACTATGATTATGCTGGCATGGGAACAGGAACTACTTATTAGTAAAAACATAAAAGAATGGGAATCAATGTTCCAGAATGCTGGGAAGGGGTTGATTAGTGTAGATCTTAAGGAAAATGTCAACAAAACTATCTATCGGTGGTACTTGACCCCGACAAGAACGGCCCATATGCACCCACAGGGCAGCAGGTTATGTTATAGAGGCTGTGGAGAAATAGGGACATATAGACACATGTGGTGGGACTGTAGAGAAGTGCAAGGGATATGGAACAGACTATCTAACTTCCTGAGCCAGATCCTAGATGAGAAAATCAGTCTCACGATTCAACAAGCTCTATTACACGAACATATCGGGAAATATAATAAACACATAAATACATTCTGTAGGATCCTATGCACGATCACAAGGATATGCATTGCCAAATACTGGAAGACTGGAGTTCCAACTTGGACAGAGATATACAACAAAATTCATCATACATATACCATGTATGAGTTAGCGTCACACACACTAGATAACAAAGAAACAGTCCAATCAGTATGGTATTACTGGATTAGCAAAGGCTCCTCAACCCCATGAGATAGCTGGAGAAAAGAGATCTAAGTGGCCATAAAAATACAGACAAACTAAACTCATTGATATACATACAACATAGACTAAGGAAGGATGTGTCGTCACCCCCCCCCCCCTCCCTACCCTTACCTCTGATGTCCCCCTTTTCAACTTTTTAATTTTTCAATTCCAAGTTCCCCATCCCTATGATTAATAAATAATGTACTTTAAGATATGGGATATCTCTAGGTACATGAGATCATCCTTAGTTAAAAAAAGTTTCAGCAGGATTTATGTAAATAGAGTAATATAATTACAAGGAGTAAGAAGAACCATCAATATGGAGAATGCAGCTTAAAGATAATGGCAATATACAGTTTAAATGTTGACAACCTCCTGTTGAATATACGATATCAATGCTCATGTATGGATAAAACTGTAGAGTGAAGACATTTAGATAACCAGTAGACAATGCTTTGCTATTAATAACTATACAGACTAGCTATCTGAAACTTGTGTGACTCTGTAAACATGTAACAATGTATATCCCAATTTAGAGGACAACAGAAGAAAAGACAATTAATGTTATATTTTTTTATTTATGTATTCTTGTTCTTCAAAAAAAAAAATATGTAAAACAATAAAAACTATTTAAACATAAAGGGCAATGCCCATACAAATGCCCTTTTCACGGCAATGGGGAGCTTAGGTTTTTTTTAATTAGGTTTTCATTTGTGGGGTTGGTTGTGTGGGTGGTGGGTTTTACTGTTGGTGGTATTTGTATTTTTTTTTATAGGTAAAAGAGCTGATTACTTTGGGGCAATGCCTTTTAAAGGCTATTTGTGGTTTATTGTAAGCTAGGGGGGTATTTTGGGGGGCTTTTTTATTTTCATAGGGCCCTTAGATTAGGTGTAATTAGTTTAAAGCTTTGATAATTTCTTTTTTATTTTTTGTAACTTAGTGTTTATTTATTTGTGCAACTTACTGTTTGTTATTTTTTGTAACTTAGTTTTTTGTAACTTTGTAATTTTTTAGAGTAGATTTACATTATTTGAGTAGGGTTAGGTGTTTAAATATATAATATAGTTAATTTGTAGTTTAATGTAATTTTAGTATAAAAGTTAGGTTAGATTAATTATTATTTTAATATAGTTTAATGTAATTGTAGTATAAAAGTTAGGGTAGATTAATTATTAATTTAATATAGTTTAATGTAGTTGTAGTATAATAGTTGCAATAGGTTAATTATTATAGTTTAATGTAATTTTATTATAATAGTTAGAATGGGTCAATTAGTAGTTTATTATAGTTTAATTTAAATCTAAAGGTAAGTTTAAATTTATTATAAGATAGGAATGAGTTAATATTTAATATAAAGTTAGCAGGTTGTTAGGTTTAGGGGTTAATAGGTTAATTTAATTTATGGCGATGTGGGGGCTGGCGGTTTAGGGGTTAATACATCTATTTAGTTGCGGTGGGCTCCGGGAGTGGCGGTTTAGGAGTTAATAACTTTATTTAGTTGCGACGGGATCCGGGAGCGGCGGTATAGAGGGTAAACAGTTTAGTATAGTGTGGGTGTTTAGTGACAGTCTACAAATAAAGCAGGTAAAAAGCCGAAGAGCAGCGAGATCGATGACTGTTAGTTAACAACAGTCCCCTGCTCATCGCCCCGTACGTGGCGCGTGGCTTTTTGACAGCTTTTTTGTTAAATATGGAGAGCGTATTCAGGTCCGCGGCAGTGATGTTAGGCGATCTCAGGCGAGCGTATTGGTGCCGGCGAATGCAGCACAGTTGACGGCTTGATAAATAAGCCCCTTAATGTTACCAAACTTTACCACCTCAATGGAAACTAGGCCTTAGTTGCTTATAAGTTTACCTTTCTAAACTAATATAAAACAAAATCCAGTGAAGGGTGTTTATGTTATTAGGCCCGCAACATTTGTAAAGTTTACTTATACAACCAAAATAATTAATTTATCAACATTTAAATTTTGTTATTGTTTATATACATTAAATTAGTTATGCCTGCAACATGTATGATATACAAATTAGGGTTAGATTACAAGTGGCACGCAAACTGTTGCACCCAAGTGATAAGGGGTATGTCGTGGCGGAGTGTCAGAAGTAGCTCGTATTTCAAGTTGAAAGTAAACATGTTCGCTTAAGTGCAATTCAATTTAACATGCAGCAAATTAGTGCAACTTCAAAGCTCTGGTTAACTGTTAAGTGAGACAAAAAAGTGGAACAAAACACATAAAAAATAAATTAAAAGGGACAGTCTACACCAGAATTTTTATTGTTTAGAAAGATAGATAATCCCTTTATTACCCATTCCCCAGTTTTGCATAACCAACATAGTTATATTAATACACTTTTTGCCTCTGTGATTACCTTGTATCTAAGCTTCTGCAGAGTGCCCTGTTATTTTAGTTCTTTTGATGACATGCATTTTAGCCAATCAGTACTGATTCCTAGGTAACACCACAAGCGTGAGCACAATGTTATCTAAATGGCACGCATGAACTAACGCCCTCTAGTTGTGAAAAACTGTCAAAATGCATTCAAATATGAGGCGGCCTTCAAGGAATTAGAAATTAGCATATGAGCCTATCAAGGTTTAGCTTTCAACTAAGAATACCAAGATAACAAAGCAAAAATTATGATTAAAGTAAATTGGAAAGTTGTTTAAAATTGCATGCCCTATCTAAATCATTTATTTTTGACTAGACTGTCCCTTTAAAAGTACAGTTACACTTATAATAACATTATCTAATAAAAATTATTTTAAAAGATATAGCATAAAAAAGTTATAAGGGCTCAAACATATGAGGTCTCAGGTGTTTGAAAAATCAATTTTGAGAATTAACACCTTTATGCCAATCTATTGCCATAAAAATATTAGGGAAGCTTTTGCAACCATTTGTCTTTTGACTGCTCAAGTTTTGTGTAAATAATTTCAATGAGAAGCCAAAAGTTTGTGAAAAAATGTAAAGTTTTTTTGTAATATAATCGTATTTTGCATACATCTGACGTTATTAAAGGTACACTGAACCCAAAAAATTTATTTTGTGATTCAGATAGAGCATGAAATTTTAAGCAACTTTCTAATTTACTCCTATTATCAAATTTTCTTTATTCTCTTGATATCTTTATTTGAAATGCAAGAATGTAAGTTTAGATGCCGGCCCATTTTTGGTGAACAACCTAGGTTGTCCTTGCTGATTGGTGGATAAATTCATCCACCAATCAAAAACTGCTGTCCAGAGTCCTGAACCAAGAAAAAAAGCTTAGATGCATTTTTTTCAAATAAAGATAGCAAGAGAATGAAGAAACATTGATAATAGGAATAAATTAGAAAGTTGCTTAAAATTGCATGCTCTATCTGAATCACGAAAGAAAAAATTTGGTTCAGTGTCCCTTTAAACATACCAAAATAGGCTTATATCAACACCTTTAAAAATATATATAGTTTTTGGAGTCAATTATGAAAAATTGGGCAGTTCTTCTATACTAAATTAGAGTTTCCCCATTGCATTGTTTTAGAAAATGGTATACATTTAAGCAGATAAAGACCTTAAAATAGTCAAAAATAATCTATCTATCTATACATCTATATACTGTAAGTGATCTTAGCTTAATGACAGGATGCCAATCAACAAATTTTGAGATTTTTTTCTATAATTAGATATGTACTGGTTTTTAGAGAAATTTTATATTTAATCTTTTTATAAACTGTATTTCTTTATTTTACTTTTTGGTAATTTTACAATAATTTCTTAATTCTTAGCATAAATAGCTAATTTAAACTGTAATACACTTTAAGCACTTTTTATATTTTATGTATAAAAAAATATACAAAGTGAATTTATATCTATTGATATATATTAATATAGTATATATTAATATAGAACATGTTTGCTACAGTCCAATCACAATATTATAATTTAAACACGATCAGACAATCATGATCACAATATTATGAAATTTGAATATTACAAATGCGAAATGCGATCACAATATTGTGAAATATGGTAATGCAAAATCAAAATTTTGTGAGATATGAATATTGTGATTGCAAATGTGCATTCTCAAAATAATGTAAATATGAATATTGAAAAGTTCAATTACAATTTTAACATAATTTAAAAACCATGCCTAAGGATGCAATAGAAGATTAGTAAAATCCCATTTACAGTTTACATACACATTCTAACAATATACTATACAATCCCACAGCTACTTTAGTTTTAATTGGAAGTGTTTTTTTTGTTGTCTTTATTAACAAAGTTGATTACAGACATGGCAAATATATAGGCGTTCTGTGTGAGTTTCAAGTGCGTTCCATGGAAGTAACCTGTATGTTAACGGGGAAACATCATCATGGGTTTCTAATATTCAAAGCACTGTCCTCCATGTTAGCTGTCTTTTTTCAGCCATGTCAGTCTCAACTGCTTTCTGTGTCAATATTTTCCAGTGTGACAAATCTAGTGAATGTACATTGAAACTGAATATATATATATATATATATATATATATATATATATATATATATATATATATATATATATATATATATATATATATATATATATATATATATATATATGTATAATTTGAAGTGTTACTACACATAAAAAATGTTTTATTTTGGAGAACGTACAGTGTATTTTGTGTAAACGTGATTTAGAGACAGCCCCCCACTGCCTATATTGCAGCTCTGTGGCAACGTCAGCATTATATCCTATGGGAGATACCTCCACTTGTCAGCACAATGAGGTTCTGAACACTTTTATAGTATATATAATCAACAGACCTATAGACTGCCAGCCTGGCAAACCCAAACAGGCAATCTCATATATATGCTCCACTAGGATGCAGATTAACAAATGAGTAGTTGTCATAGCCGCCCCTCTTTAAGTTGATACCTTCACATGTTGGATCATTACTTATAAGTAGATTTGTGTCAATTCCATAAGCCTTTTCAATATATTTGTAAAATTATCCTCTATCAGGATATTGATTTACTGTCAAATCTATGAGATATTTCTACCTTTTAATATGATATATGAACTTCATCCTGTCGATTATTATATTAGTTTATAATACAGATTCTCAAATACATGACAAGCATTTAACATCTGCCTTTCTAGGTTTTTTGCTTTATTTAATTATTAAAACAATACACAGATAATTACTTTATAGAGCCTTTTTCTGGAAGAAAGCTGTTTTAATTTCAGGTTCATTTAAAACTCTGTGGTTACTTTCAGCTACGTTATATAAAACATCCTTGAGTCATGCTTATTCCTGGACTTATTGTTAGCACTTTAATAGCACAAGCACTCTAGCTATTGGCTATATAGATGCCTTGGTGGGTTTTCTCTGGTAAAGTACCTTTGTACTTGAATCCAGTTGTTCACAAGTAGGGGTATTGTTAACAATAGGCCTTAGTTGCCAAATTATTACTGTGCATATATTTTTAACTGACCTTGGCTTAATTACTTTTTATTTAGAGGGAAAGAAAATATTAATTGCCCTTTTAGGTTTGTCAACCTTTGAAATTTTAATATAGCAATACTTGATTTTGAAAAAAATGAAGAAATCACTGCCAGACCTCTGTACAGGACTGAGAAATGTAGGACTCTTCTGGCAGCTTGTAAGCTCCATTTAATTATCTACAAATGTTGAATCAGAGCGTCTTCAGCTGCAGGCCAGCACGAGCGAGCCTGCAGCCACCTATACGCCAACTATAAATGCCAAATATCATTGGAAGTAAACTTTTAACACGGGCGGGTTAGTGCGTGTATTACAAAATTGAAAGTAAAAGCTTGAACAAACCCTATGCAGGCTAACTTCAGGACTTCACCTATCACGACAGCGTTAACTTCTTCCCATAGACTTTAATGGAGCGGGCTGTTAAAAAACCTAAACATTTATCCCTTTCACATTAACCCAATAATGTGTTAAACCTACACAGATAAACCTGTAGTTATGAATATTTTGCATTTCAATGTTCTTCACATAGAAGAGCTCATTTACTTTCAACTTGTAATATGTGCACAATAGCACTCCACTAGTAATCAAGTCCATAGTTGGATATTGGGCTAATAACCTTTTTTTTTTATTATTTGTGACTTGAAGTAATTTATAAAAACATGTAATTTCACTTATCTCCTGGACCCTAAGGGGGCTAACTCTTTAACACAATTCCTGTACACACACACACACAAATTACTTGAAAAAACTGGCTGGATCCAGGGAAACTTATGGTGAATACATTAGCAGAGCCAGTGCTAAATAAGCTGAGGGAGGGACTTAAAAGTGGTGTTACAGAGGTGCAGAAAAAAACTCACTAATACCCACAGTGTATTGTAACTGCCCTGCTAGATTGCCACTTGGTTTTTATTGCTTTTAATAAATAGTTTTAAATCAGTATATTCAAAAGTAATCAGCTTCTCTTTTGACTGAGAGAACAATTTTACTAAATGTTGTTAACAATATGAAGCTGAGTTACAGCTCTGGAAAGTTTAACTAATATCCAAGTAGTTCTAGGAAATCTTCATTTTAACATGCTATCAACAGTATTATACAATGTGCTTTTTTGTTTCTATTTATTTCTGGCAAACTGCATTGAAAGCTGAAACTTTAGTTAAAATCCTTTCACAGAAGTGACAGTATGTCATGCAATCACTGTGCTTAAATTCTATCACCATACTACCCATGAAGACACCAATCGTAGCCTGGTTTTAATTTCATTAGATCCATAGTGCTACATTCAACTAAGCCACACGTGGAGCATACTGGCTTACATACCCGGAATGGCTAAAGGGCATACAGGGCAAATGCCTGGTGGGCCGGGCTCTTATGTGGGGTTTGCAGCTATATAAAAGCTCCACCCTCTCTTAAAATGTGTAAGAATAGGAAAGCTGTTTTACTCTGCCTATTTATAAAGCATTTGTGTATATTTTCTATCTGGCTGTTATGCAGAGGCACTTCAGGACAAGAGATCTGGTATATTATGGCTCCTTGCTGACAGAGGTCTAACTGATGTGGGCTGCTCTGCCTTTCAAATGCCTGGGCTCATTTTTTGTCCCAGTCCAGTCCTGCTAGCTGATCACTATAAAGAGGAACATAACTATATTTGATGCACTACATTCAACTGTGGTGCCAGAGGAACATTTCAAAAGCAATAGATGATGTCACGTAAGTGCCCACTAACACCAATGAAATGGGGCTTTTATTTGTACCATATATGAGAAATGAAGTGCTGCTTTTCAAAATATCTGCACACACATTACATAATGGCCTCTAGTTATCAAGCCTTCAACCGCAAATACGCTGGAATAACGCAGCATATTTGTGGCAAGGCTGATTCGCCATAGTTATCAAACCCTACAGCCCGGCAAAAGTAAAATTTAGTGACATAACATACGATCTGCCGGACTCAGTCCGACACAGATAGATGGTTACGTTACTACAGATGTTCCGAACGCAAGTTCGGCACAATCTGACTACTTTTGGTAGTTATCAAATACCTACCAGGTACGCTCGCCACTATTCCGGGCCAATGTATCTGGTTTTCAATCCACCGCCCTGGAGGCGGCGGATACCATAGGAATCAATGGGAGTCTGACAGCAGCGAAAGCTCATGTTCGCTGCTGCCCGATATCCCATTGATTTCTATGGGAATGTCTGCACCTAACACCCTAACATGTACCCCGAGTCTAAACACCCCTAATCTGCCCCCCTTACACCGCCGCCACCTACTTTATACTTATTAACCCCTAAACTGCCGCTCCCGGTGGTGGCGGGGTCCGGGGGCAGCGGTTTAGGGGTTCAACAATTAATTTATTTGCGGCGGTGTCCAGGATCGGCAGGATAGGGGTTAATAACTTTATGTAGGTGGCAGCGGTATAGGGGACGGCAGACTAGGGGTTAATAGGTATAATGTAGGTGGCAGCGGGGTCCAGGAGCGGCGGTTTAGGGGTTATTATATTTATTATAGTGTCGGCGGGGTCCGGGAGCGGCGGTTTAGGGGTTAATATATTTATTATAGTTGCGGTGGGGTCCAGGAGCGGCTGTTTAGGGGGTAATAACTTTATTTAGGTGCGGGGGGCTCCGGGAGTGGCGGTTTAGGGGGTAAAACAGTATAGTTTAGTGTGGGTGCTTAGTGACAGGCTAGCAAGAAAGCTGCGAAGAAGCCGATGAGCAGTGAGATTGATGACTGTCAGTTAACAATAGTCCGCTGCTCATTGCACCGTACTTGGTGCGCGGCTTCTTGACAGCTTTCTTGAGAACTTTGACGAATGTATTCAGGTCCGCGGCGGCAATGGTAGGCGAGCTTAGGCGAGCGTATTGGGCCAGAAGTAGACTGCTTGATACATAGAGGCCAATGTATGTTAATTATATCAGCAATAAAGCCCTGCATTTGAAAAGGTCTTTATACACCATAAATGCTTTTAAAATGCAAAGTCATCCATGGCGAAAGTAAACCTTTGCAATGTAGGAAATTGTTTGTACAAATGTTTGCATGAGAGCAGGGGACGGGGTTTCAGATGATGCTTCTCTGGAGGCCCTGAAGGCATGCGGACAGGGTCTCTTTATAAGAACCTTTGATTGCATGAAAAATGGTGCATTGCAAGAGGTGTGCATACAATAATTGCTGAAATATAAAGTCTGTACATAAAACATTCATTCGGTATGCAGATCTCTTAAAATGCAAGCTTGAATTGCTTATATATAGGGCCGAATTATCAAGCTCCGAATGAAACTTGATGCCCCTGTTTCCGTGTGAGCCTTCAGGCTCACCAGAAACAGCAGTTATGCAGTTATGAAGCAGCAGTCTATAGACCTCTGAGGCTGCGGTCTACAATCCACATGATCGTATACTATCTGGCTGATTGACACCCCTGCTAGCTTCCGATTGGCCGTGAATCTGCAGGGGGTGGCATTGCACAAGCAGTTCTGGTGAACTGTTTGAGCAATGTTAAATGCTGACAGCATATGCTGTCGGCATTCAGCAATGTCTGTCGGACATGATACACTACAGAGTATCATGTTGGACAGACATTGATAAATCGGACCCTTATTGTTCATATAAAAACATTTGACAATGTTGTCATATACAATGCACATATAACATCTTTATTATGTATGCCATCCTTTGGCAATGCAACTCTTAATATACACAAGTACATGCTGCATGTCAAAGGTTTGCCTTAACAATACCATTTTCATTTATGCATCGTATATATCTGCAAGAATTGCAAATAAAAGTTAAAAACTGTATAAAAGTAAATGTTTTTAAAACATTTAAAGAGCAAAACAAAAATAACTAAATCAATTTACATGGGACAGTCAATATACTCTAGTCACCTGCGATGTGGCCTCACTTTACACTAGTATAAGCCACGAGTTAGGTCTTGAAGCAATTCAATTCTATTTGGATAGTGACCAAACACTATTAAAAGAACAGAAAGATTTTATTCTAAAAGCATAAAGTTTATTTTGGAACAAAACTATTTTTCATTTGACAAACGTTTCCATCTGCAATTAAAAGGAACTGCCAAGAGCACCAGATTCGCACCTAGCTATGCCAATTTGTTTATGGGTCATTGGGAGAAATTTTTTTCCGCCAACATGGGCTAGGTGCGAATCTTGTGCTATACAAAAAAGATATATCTGATGATGGTATGGAAAGGAGAAGTACAAGAGCTGCATGATTTAATATCTGATATGAATAACAATCAAATAGGCTTACAATTCACACCCATAGCTAACCGAATATTACTTTTCTAGATTTAGACATAGAAATCGTAGGGGAAGAAGTAGTTACCACTACCCATTTTAAAAAAGTTGATGCCAATAACCTAAATAATTACAAAAGTTGTCACTTACAAAAGTGGTAAGACAATATTCCTAAAGGGCAGTACCTTAGGATTAAAATAGACCCATAGATTACGATACTCAAATAATACTCCTAGAACAGAAACTTATGGAGAGAGGTTATGACCAAGTAATTACAGAAAAAGCCAAGATGGAAATAAACAATAGAGACAGAAGTAGTCTTTTAGTTAATACCACACACAAAAATACTCCTGATAGCAGCAAATCAGATGAAATACAGATAGACGTCCCATTTATCACAGACTATAATTGTGATAACAAAATAATGACAAAAATTTTAAATAAACATTGGCACCTTATCCAAATGGACCCAATAATTGTTGACAAACTCAAAGAACGACCTAGACTAATATATAGAAAAGCTCAACATTTTAAAAGCTTATTAGCTCCCAGTGAACTGAAACAGAACAAACATAAAGAATACTAGCAAAATTTGATTGGGAACCCCCTACGAGGATTTTTGCCTTGTTTTGGTTGCAGGTCATGTCAGTTTTCCAGTAAAATAAAATTTCTGATTTTATTATTATTATTATACTTTATTTATTAAGCGCCAACATATTCCGCAGAGCTGTCCATGGATACAATTCATTTAAATAAAACAATACAAGACTTGTAAGATACAGGACAAAATTTACAAACACATAAAGGAGGGATTGAGGGCCCTATTCCCGTCAGAATTTACAATCTAGAAGGGTAGGAGGTTGAGAAACAGGAGGTGAGGACTGCAAGATTGAGAAGGATGTTAATACAGAGTTAGATGAGGGAAATGTTAGGTAAGTGAAATTAATTTATTATTGAGTTGGGTGGTAGGCTTCCCTGAACAGAAAAGTCTTCAAGGAGCATTTAAAGGAAGAAAGATTAGGGCAAAGCCTGACAGCACAAGGGAGAGTGTTCCAGAGGGTAGGTGCTGCATGACAGAAGTCCTGCAGTCTAGCATGAGAGGAGGTGATAGTTGTGGATGCAAGGAGCAGGTCATTGTTGGATCTTAGTGGACGGGCTGGAGTATACTTGTGTATTAGAGAGGATAGGTAGAGGGGAGCGGCGTTGGTGAGAGTTTTGTATGTAAGGGTTAGAATTTTGAATTTAATTCTGCTGTGAATGGGGAGCCAATGAAGGGACTCACAGAGAGGTGCAGCAGATACAGATCGACAGGAAAGGGGGATCAGCCTGGCAGAGGCATTTAGGATGGATTGAAGGGGGGAGAGGCGGGAAAGAGGAAGGCCAGCGAGTAGGTTATTGCAGTAGTCAAGTCGGGAGATAACAAGGGAGTGGATAATTTGCTTTGTGGTGTCAGCGCTCAGAAAAGGGTGAATTTTGGAAATATTGCATAGATGATTGCGGCAGGATGTAGAAAGCGATTGGATATGGGGGATTAAGGATAGGTTTGAGTCAAGTGTGACTCCAAGGCAGCAGACTTGGGGCAATGGGGAAATGGTGATGCCGTCAACAGGGATAGAGAAGTCAGAAGTCGGCGCAGAGCTTGAGGGGGGGATAAGAAGGAGCTCAGTCTTGGACATGTTAATCTTTAGGTGATTTCCCCTTCTAATAACTTTAAACGTGTAATAAAGGACACCATAAGTGTACATGCAATAAAATGTATTTAGGTGAAACCACTAGGACCCTAAGAGAACATATACGGGAACACTTCTCTTGTATAGATAGTGGAACCCCAGAAACACATATTTATAGTAATTTTAGGGAGGCCCACAATATAAACCTCCAACATTTCCTATATTGGGGAATTATGAAAGTGAACCCAGATTGGAGAGGTGGGAATCTAGAACGTAAATTGCTCAAATTAGAGGCAGAACTTATATATAAGATTGATACATTGTATCCTTCAGGATTGAATTCTGAAATAGATATCTCTCCCTTCTTATAATATTGAAACATTGTGTTTTTTTAACACTAAATAGAATTGTGTCTTCTTGCTTGCTACTAAATCATGGTTAAGAATTATAACAATGTATACCATAGGTTTTTCTTTTTTGTTTTATTATTGAGTCATGTAACATACAGTAGAACATTATTTGATATATAAACTATGTCTTCATGTCCATTATTGGAAATTCCACATTAAGAAAACCTTTGAATCTAAGAATGCAAAATTACACCTTTAGTAAACTCTGGAGCCAACTATCATCCAATAGGAATAGAAGGAGGGCTTTATAAGGAGCAAAGCAAAATTAGACAATATGTCTTGATAAAGCCCACAAGTGTGCGAAACACATTGACCAGGACCCAGTTTTGCTTTGCTATATTGTTCGTAAGTACACCTACCCTGAGGAGTTTCGAGTTTGAACAGAGGGAGGTGTATGTGGACATAAACTTTTTATTTGAAATCCGCATCCACCAACAAAGTGATTTACTATCCACTATTAGTGGTAATCTTCAACTCCAATTCAACTGTACTCACAATAGTGCTATTGTCACCTTTAACATCTTCCCTGGTGACCTTTGACCAGGACGTCACACGGCGAACACATCACTCAGACAGAGCCAAGAAGGATAGCTAATGGCATCACCTGTACTAACGAGGTACACTAGACGACAAACAAACTCTGCCAAGGAGGACTGCATTATCCACTCGGAGCGGTGTTAAGTGCTTTGCCAAGGAGGGCAGCTATCGACTATACCAGCCCAGAAGCAGTATAACTAACAAACAAACCGCCCAACTTTTACTAGAAGGTATTTACCTTAAACTTTTTTACATTCAGCTATCCTTGGATACATAGAATGATCTGCTTGGAGGATTTAAATTGACATATTCTCCACCCTATAAGGTACTTACAATTAATATACCCTTATAAAAGGAGACATCGGTATATATCTGAACTTTTTAGCATTGTACCATTTCCTTTATGTGGACCATACAGTATATAAATTGATTTTATGTTGACACTATTTTAGGTTATATTTTTGGGGAGATGTCCCCTTTTTATATATTATTAAATATACTATTATCCACCTTATTTCAGGTTGTTATATTGTTTCCTTTATATTTCAGCGATAGCATCACCTTGTTATTTAGTAACACCCATATAACACCCATTGTGGTTACTTTTTATTTCATAAATAGAGGAGTGGACACAGCGCCAACAAGAGGCCACAGGATGAATATAATCACAGAGAGATAAAAGGTTATTTATTACACAGTACTTCCAAAATAAAAAGCTATACAAAGCTATACACATAACTCCTATACATAAAAATAGAAATAAAAATAAAAATAAAAATTCAAAGAATAACTGACAGGAGTGGCTCAAAGGTCATAAGATGTTGAGCTAAAAAAGGTAGGTAGACCAAAATAGTCCCTAGGACTGAAATAGTGACAAATGATCAATTAAGCAACACACCAGAAATATAGTGTAAGCTGGGAATACATCAACAAAAATGTGAAATAAAATAACAGTTTGGATAAAGATACAGATAGTATATGTGCAAAAAATATATGCACCAAAAAAATACAATCAATATGTTTAGTGTGTGATTGGTGCCTGTGCACTGCAGTGCAAAAAAGAAAAAGCAATGAATAAAAACAATATAATTTGCAAAATAGTGACAAATGTAGGTGAGTGTAAATAAACTCCACAAATGGTAAATAATAAACAGTAATAAACACAAATAAAAGAGTGTGAGTTAAAACTGAATGAGTGAGACAATAAATTCAATATATAACTGAAAAAACTTGGAAAAAATTGAAAAATTGAAAAAAGTGTTGATCAACAAGTGTTAATGAAAAACGAAAAAATCGAATAAAAATGAGTTAAAAATAGAAAAAAAAAGGGGTGATCAAAAGGTGAAAAAGAGGTAGTTCCTCCAAAGTTTAGTTGCTAGAACAAATCCAAATTCCAATAGATATCCTAGGTCATAGATAGATGGAGTTGCCAGTTGGGTCCAATCAACTGTCAGCTGCTCCTAATAGTGTCCCTGTAAAAAAGGTTCACAACATAGTGTATCCAATATAAAAGATGGGATAAATATTATAATAGTGCTTACCAATAAGTCAACGCGTTTCTGCCCTCAAAATAGGGCCTTTCTCAAGACCTCAGTTATTATTGTGCCTCTAGCTTTGGCAATACAGTTGTAGTGACTGTCATGCTAATAAAGCTTAATTGAATTGAATTAACTAAACTGTTAATATATATATATATATATATATATATATACTAGTAATAAAGCCCGTGTACACGGGCCATTTTTTGCAGTACAGCGGTCCCACCCCTTGCTCTCTCCCCCCTCTCTTTTGCTCTCTCTTCCCCCTCTCTTTTGCTTTCTCTCCCCCCTCTCTTTTGCTTTCTCTCCCCCCTCTCTTTTGCTTTCTCTCCCCCCTCTCCTTTGCTCTCTCTCTTCCCTCTTTTGCTCTCTCTCTCTCCCCTCTTTTGCTCTCTCTCTCCCCTCTTTTGCTCTCTCTCCCCCCTCTTTTGTTCTCTCCCCCCTCTTTAGCTCTCTCCCCCCCCTCTTTGGCTTTCCCTCCCCCTCTTTGGCTCTCTCTCTCCCCTCTTTGGCTCTCTCTCCCCCCTCTTTGGCTCTATCCCCTCTTTTGCTTTCTCTCCTCTTTGGCTCTCTCTCTCCCCCCTCTTTGGCTCCCCCCCTTTGGCTCTCTCCCCCCCTTTGGCCCTCCCCCCTTTGGCTCTCTCCCCCCCCTTTGGCTCCCCCCCTTTGGCTCTCTACCCCCCCTTTGGCTCTTCCCCCCCCTCTTTGTCTCTCTCTCCCCCCTCTTTGGCTCTGTCCCCCCCCCTTTGGCTCCCCCCCCCCCTCTTTGGCTCTCTGTCCCCCCTCTTTGGCTCTCCCCCCCCCCTCTTTGGCTCTCTCTCCCCCATCTTTGGCTCTCTCTCCCCCTCTTTGCTCTCTCCCCTCTTTTGCTCTCTCTGCTCTTTGGCTCTCTTTCCTCTTTGGCTCTCTCTCTCCCCCCCTTTGGCTCTCTCCCCCCCTTTGGCTCTCTCCCCCCTCTTTGGCTCTCTCCCCCCCTCTTTTGCTCTCTCTCTCCCCTCTTTTGCTCTCTCCCCCCTCTTTGGCTCTCCCCCCCTTTGGCTCCCCCCCTATGGCTCTCTCCCCCCCCTCTTTGGCTCTCTCTCCCCCCTCTTTGACTCTCCCCCCCTTTGGCTCCCCCCCTATGGCTCTCCCCCCCCCCCTCTTTGGCTCTCTCTCCCCCCTCTTTGGCTCTCTCTCCCCCCTCTTTTTCTCTCTCCCCTCTTTGGCTCTCTCTCCTCTTTGGCTCTCTTTCCTCTTTGGCTCTCTCTCTCCCCCTCTTTGGCTCTCCCCCCCTTTGGCTCCCCCCCCCTCTTTGGCTCTCCCCCCCCCCTTGGCTTTCCCCCCCCGTTTGGCTCTCCCCCCCCCCTCTTTGGCTCTCCCCCCCCTCTTTGGCTCTCTCTCCCCCCTCTTTGGCTCTCTCTCCCCCCCCTCTTTGGCTCTCTCTCCCCCCTCTTTTGCTCTCTCTCCTCTTTGGCTCTCTCTTTTCTTTGGCTCTCTTTCCTCTTTGGCTCTCTCTCCTCTTTGGCTCTCTTTCCTCTTTGGCTCTCCCCCTATTTGGCCCTTCTCCACCCCTCTCCTGCTCCCTCTCTGGCTCTGTCTTCATTACTTTGCCTCTCTGGCCATGCCCCCATCGCGGCACCCTGCCCGGCCATGCCCCATCATGGCGACACTTGCCCAACCATGCCCCTCGCAATGCCCGGCCACGCCCATTGCGGCGCCTGGCCACGCCCCCATTGCAACCTTCCCGTCGGCCACGCTCCCTGACAGTGAGATATATATATATATATATATATATATATATATATATATATATATACATACTGTTTTAGGCTACAATGTGTGATTTTGTAAAATTTTGGGGTGGTGGTGTGAGGCAGGATTTTTTTAATATATATATATAATATATATTTAATCACTGTTCTATGCAATCATTGATTAGTTGTAGCAGGTTTAGGTAATTTGCAACATGTAAGAAAAAAAAACCCACTGACATTAATGTATAAGGACCTTTATTTTTGTAAAATTCAATAAAAAAGGATTTTCAAAAGGTGTGTCCCAGGCTTCAAAACAATGCACAGTCTTCTAAAATAACAACAGTATTATATGATTTTAAAAAATTTATTAGAATGCAGATATTATTTTTTTTTATTAAAGTGCTCACAAAGATAACACACAAATCTTTGGGCTTAATAAACAAAATCAAATGAGTGACAAAGACATTTTCAAATTAAATTATGCTCTCAATAATTAATCAGCCATTTAAGCATATATAGTCACCCCAAATTAATTTGTGCCTTTCTAAGTAACATTCACAAAACGTCCATTTGTATTATCTCATTCACAGTCTGAAATTGTGCTTTCTACAATCCGGTATTAAAGTGTTATATAGTGTTAAAAAGGGGTTATGCATTCTTTCTTCCTCTTTTTAACACTGAGTCGTTAGTGTTGTTAAAGTGGCTACGGTCGCTCCTTAGGGACACACCCTAAGGAGTGACTGTAGCCATTGTAAAAACGTCAACACTGTGCAATGCTGCCCCCAGCTCATGCTAGACCAATAGCGAACATGTCTGGGGTGATTTTAATCCACCATTCGACCTTGTAGCAAAGAGCCTTCAAAGCTGCTTATGCAGCTTGATAAATAGAGTCCAATATCTCTAATTTCAGGAAATCTCAGAATAGGTCATACACTAGTTAAGTAATCACCTTGGACTATGACCTTAACAGGAATTTCTCTTCAATGACTATACGTGGCATTGGAGAATCATTTTGCCTATTTGCATCTTACCATTTTCCATTACGTTATAGTCATCCAAAACTAGACGTGCCTCAGTTTCTCTAGTAAGCTAATGTGACAAATCTTATTGCCTTATGGTACTGCAAGACATTTTCTAAAGTTGTCTTTAAAGTATATGGAACAAAAGCTAAATAGACACACTTGCCGAATAAAATGTTCAGAGTACTATACACTTCTGAACAAGTGGTTTCCAGCTGCTATTGAGGATTAGAAGAGACATGGCAGAATATATAGATTGTTTAACAGCATATAGTCTCCTGATGTAGTAAGAATAAATCTAATAAAGATGATAATCTGATTAAGTGAAATAGAAACATTTTTGTCAAAAGCAATTTTTGTGTGCTGGAGGCAGTCAATTAAATAAAGATAGAGATAAAGCCAGATTTCCAAGTTGAAGCATCGTCAATGCAGCAGAACTACAGTATAAGAATGGCAAGAGTAAGAGTCAAAGTGAGGTGAGTTATAGACATTATATTACTGAGGTCAGTTTTGCTCTGTATGGGCCAGATTACTAGTTGAGCACTGTTTAAAGCTCACGCTAGAGCGTTAACTGCTCTAGAAGTAAGCTTTTTGCTTGTGTCATTTTGCGCTCATGTTACAAGTTGAAAGTAAAAAGTTATTGCCGTGCTAACCCGACAAGCTTAAAAGGCCAAAATTAGAATATCACATGCACAATAACCTATTCCACCATAGAAGTCAATAGAGAAAAAAAGTAGAAAAACACCCAACTCTCGAGCAAACACGATTGCATATTCTCAAGTGTGCTAACCCAACATGAAAATATGAATATTTCACAATCCAATATTCTGCACATAGAAGAATATTTTCTATGTATTCATAAATATATATTTCTACATATAGCTAATGGCATTTTGGTGCAAAATATATCTATACCTATATTTATACATGATTATATATAGGTATATATATATATATATATATATATATATATATATATATATATATATATATATAATATAGGTATATATATATATATATATATATATATATTATTATATATATTGCATAAATATGCTTTTACATGTTTCCATCTACTTAGTGGGCTCAATACAGTTATATATGTCTATATATGTATGCATATTTATTTATGTGTATATATATATATATATATATATATATATCTATAAATTATTATTATTATTATTCTTTATTTATAAAACGCCAACAGATTCCGCAGCGCTGTTCATAGGTAACAAAGATAAAAGGACAGTACAATATGAGACACCAGACAAAATTTAACAAACAAATACAGGAGGAATTGGGAGCCCTGTTCCCGTGGGAACTTACAATCTAAATATACACATATATATACATATACAGATATATGCACATGTACACACATATATACATATACAGTATATATATATATATATATATATATATATATATATATATATATATATATATATATACAGTATATAAAAGATAAAGGAACAATCCGCACAAATAGCTCTCAAACAAAAAGTGTCCACTTTATTCTGTGATCCAAACGTATCATAAAACAGCAATAGCAGCAATTAAAAAAAAAAAAAGTAATGTGCTGCAGTTTGTACTATGTACAATGGGTAACTATGGCCTAGATGTTAGGGTGAATAGGAGCACTAGTGTGGGCGTGGTCTGACGCATTTCAGCTCCTATGGAGCCTTACTCATACACAGCATGATGCCCCTCTGTTATGCAGAGCTATATAGGCTAACCTATTTAGTGATTGGTCACTATGACCCACTCCTGCTAACCAATGGCTAAATGTGTAAAGGAGGGAGAAAGAAATAAACCGCCCAGTTAATCAATTGATAAAGTAACTAAATATGGATTAATATAATTGTGTATATAAGAAAAGATTATTTAAAAAATAATAATTAATTTAATATTAATATTTAATGTTACTCAAAAGCAAAAGAATCAAGGCGTCAACATAAATGCCCCCTAACTTAGTGAAAACTGAAATCTATTAAAGGGACACTGAACCCAATTTTTTTCTTTTGTGATTCAGATAGAGTATGCAATTTTAAGCAACTTTCTAATTTTCTCCTATTATCAATTTTTCTTCGTTCTCTTGCTATCTTTATTTGAAAAAGAAGGCATCTAAGCTTTTTTGGGTTCAGAACTCTCGATAGCACTTTTTTTATTGGTGGATGAATTTATCCACAAATCAGCTAGGACAACTCAGGTTGTTCACCAAAAATGGGCCGGCATCTAAACTTACATTCTTGTATTTCAAATAAAGATACCAAGAGAATGAAGACAATTTGATAATAGGAGTAAATTAGAAAGTTGCTTAAAATGTCATGCTCTATCTGAATCACAAAAGAAAAAATTTGGGTTCAGTGTCCCTTTAATAATAATAGGGAAGGGCGATTGAAGTTATGGAATCAAGTATACTATCCCTTTAAAAATCAATGAAGAGCTTTTGATAACCTAGATTAAATCCTAGTCTGATTCCAAATCAAATTTGTATTTATGATTCGATGTATGAAACTCAATTTTAAATTTAAATGAAATAAGACTTATGAGTGGCTTACTCAAGTGTGCTTATTGTAATTTGATGTAATACTTAATACTTGTGTATTCTCTCCTACAATGTAAGTAACCTCTCTTTCTTTATTGTTGGTGAATAATTGGGAACCTTTTATAGTGCCTGACTTGGAGCTTTAAGGGATATTAAAATATATAATCATATCCTTAGAAATGAATATATATATATATATATATATATATAATATAGTGTAATACAAACTACATCAACCTTGCTATAGGTAGGTGTGTGTGTGTGAGACTCAATCCTTATAGATATTGGTATTTATGGCAAATAACATATGGTTGTATCTGCCTAATTTACCAGTGGTTTATCAAGTCGGTCTCTATGTTGACACCAGATGGTTGTATTGTAACTAGGGTAAAGATCCAGAAGGCTTCTTTCTTCAGAAGATCCCTGGATCTGTCCCCTCCCCTTGGTTTATTGGCAATATGATCAATTACCATCCACAAAAAATCCCTCACATCCCTACTATGTACTTCAACAAAATGTTTGGTGGCCCCTGTGGCTAAATGACCACGCTCAATGTCATTGATATGGGCTTGTATCCTCTCCCTTGCTTTTCAAGAGGTACACCCCACATACTGCTTATCACATTTGAGACATGTGATCTAATAGATCACAAATGTGGACCTACAATTAGTACATTGAAGATGTGAATATACTTTCTGGGTGGTCATTGATTGAAACAGCTTGCTCACTGCAACATATCCACAAGCCTTGCAAGTACTGTTGCCACATTTAAAATGTCTTTTCTGTGACAACCAACTACTCTTATGTTTAGGTTTATTTAGTAGTGAAGGGGATACTCGATTCCCTATTGTCATATTACATCTAGGTACACAGAAACATCCTTCCCTTATTTCCTCCTTCAGATTGTCGTCAGCCAATAAAATTGGCAATTTTTTTCCTTAGGATCTTGCACACTGAGTAATATTGTGAGCTATATGTCTTTTTTCTAGCTTTATTCTGCTTTTTTGCATCCTCTAGCAAAGTAGATCTGTCTTTTTGCAGTTCATCATTAAGAGCTCTGGATAGAATATTCTTATTATATCCCCACTCTAGAAACTCTCTCTCTCATGCAAAAAGCTGTCATCCTCTGAACAGTTCCGACGAAGTCCTAGGAACTGACCTTTAGCTATTCCATAACTGGTATGCTTGGGATGGCAGCTCCTTGCATGCAGAAACGTATTAGATGCTATTGGTTTAACATATAATGATGTACTCACCCTTTTTTCATTGGACAAACCTATCAAGGTAATATCAAGATAGGGTATTTGGATTTTTTCATAGCTTGAAGTAAAACTCAAGCCTACCTTATTATCATTGAGGTAGTTAATAAAAAGTTCACAGGTTGTCTGTGAATCGGACCAAACAAACAGGATATCATCTATATAGCGTTAATAGCTAGTTATAGATGCCAGAAATGGATTTTGGTCAGTATATAGGTGCATAAGCTCCCACCAGCCCATAAAGATATTGACATAGGCTGGGGTGAACTTCGCACCCATGGCTGTCCCCCTTTGTTGCAAATAGAAATTCCCTGAAAACTCAAAATAATTGTGGGTTAGCAAAAAGTCTAACACTCTCAAGATGTATTGTTTTAAATCTGCATTGTAAGTGCTAAACTTGTCCAACATAAATTTGGTGGCTTCTAGCCCTTTGTCGTGTAAGATGGCTGAATAAAGCCCAACCACATCAACTGTAAGCCAACCCATATTAGCGTTCCAGGTATGATCTTTCATCAATCTTAAAAGGTATTTGGTGTCCCTAAGGAACGAGGGTAGCTTATAGACTAGAGGTTGCAATAATGATTCCAACCAATTGGACACATTTTTTAATTGCTGGAGTAATAAATAGTTAAATTTAAGAGGAGTATAATCTAGCAATATTTGGCCTATCAACCCCAAATTTCGTTAGTTCTATATATGGGAAGTTTAAAGCTAAAATTGAGTCAATAATAGTATATATATATAAACAAACGAGACTGCATAAAAGTAACTTTCTATATATCTAGCTATTATAAGGAAATTAATGCTAAATAAAGGCTATATAGCTATATTAAATGTATCATAATAGCTATGGGGTCGCTGTGGCATAGTGCTTAAGTCTAATGCCTCTTAAGCCAAAGGTTGTGAGTTCAAACCCGGCCTCAACTGCTGAAAAAACTTTATATGTATATGATTTTTCTATATGTGTCTTTAATAGATGTGTTAGAAGTTGGCGTTGTAAATGACTAAAAATGAGTACCTTCTTTTAAGTTGAATTTGCAATTCAACACTAGCTGTGTCTTTCTATAAAATGCTACATAAAGACACTTATAAGATTAAGATTAACCTATGTAAATTAAAAAAAAAAAAAATTCCAAGCTGTCAAGCCGATTGAGGCTAAATCCTATTGTATACATTTGATTGGAGTAAATGTTTGAGGGCGTATACCTGTACACAGGTAAAAAGGCTACAGGTGTAGAGGTTCAGGTATGGTCTATGATTAAGGCAGTCAGGATCCGCCGAAACATGTAAGACTGAAACCGAACCTCACATCAGCTCCTATGGTTTTAAGTGTGTGTCTCTGAATTTTTTTGCAACAATTGTTTGTGAAAGAAAATTGCTACAATACATTCACAGTGTTTTGGAAGTATTGGATGGATCCGCCTCTTCTTTTCTACTTCATATAATGATGTACTCACCCTTTTTCATTGGGCAAACCTATCAAGGTAATATCAAGATAGGGTATTTGGATTTTTTCATAGCTTGAAGTAAAACTCAAGCCTACCTTATTATCATTGAGGTAGTTAATAAAAAGTTCACAGGTTGTCTGTGAATCGGACCAAACAAACAGGATATCATCTATATAGTGTTAATAGCTAGTAATAGATGCAAGAAATGGATTTTGGTCAGTATATAGGTGCATAAGCTCCCACCAGCCCATAAAGATATTGACATAGGCTGGGGCGAACTTCGCACCCATGGCTGTCCCCCTTTGTTGCAAATAGAAATTCCCTGAAAACTCAAAATAATTGTGGGTTAGCAAAAAGTCTAACACTCTCAAGATGTATTGTTTTAAATCTGCATTGTAAGTGCTAAACTTGTCCAACATAAATTTGGTGGCTTCTAGCCCTTTGTCGTGTAAGATGGCTGAATAAAGCCCAACCACATCAACTGTAAGCCAACCCATATTAGCGTTCCAGGTATGATCTTTCATCAATCTTAAAAGGTATTTGGTGTCCCTAAGGAACGAGGGTAGCTTATAGACTAGAGGTTGCAATAATGATTCCAACCAATTGGACACATTTTCAAACAAGGAATTAATGCCTGAGATGATGGGATGTCCTTTCACCTCCTCCAAGGACTTATGCACCTTGGGGAGGTGATGGAATATCGGAACTACTGGATGTTTAATGTGAAGGAATTCAAAGGTCTCATCATCAATTAATCCCTGGTATCTACCGTCATCAAGCAAATCCAAAATGAGGGCTCCAAAGTGTTGTGTAGGATCTCTGGGCAACCTAATGTACACATCCCTGTCCAAACGTTGCCTTTCTGCTTCCATTATGTAATATGATTTGTCCAACACCACTATGGAGCCCCCCTTATTGGACTGCTTGATGATGATATTGTCCCTTTGCTGGAGTTTTTTAAGGGCTGACTTTTGATTTTCTGTCAAGTTGCCCTTGGTTTTTGAATCTTCCTTTTCTAATTTCAGTAGATCCTCCACCATTCTTTTATGGAAAGATTCCAACACTTGTCCCCTATACTGATTGGGATAAAAGATGGATTTGGGATTGAAGCCCTTATGGCAACCCACTAAACTCTCTTCTACCAAACTTTCAGATTCCAATGTATGTAGGCTCAAAAAATCCCTAGCTTAAATGGGGTTGAGATACTCATATTGTGGAGTGGTATCAGGAGTCAAAATCCCTTATCTACCAACGAATTAAGTTTGTAAAATTTCTTTAATGTGAGACCAAGAATGAATCTATTGATGTAAATTAAGGTGTCAAAACATTAAATATAGAAGTTGGGACAAAGTTTAGACCTAGGCTGAGGACCTCCAACTCATCTTTAGTCAAGGGGACCCCAGATAGATTTATGATGTTGGATCTCTGTACTTGTTGGCCTGCCTGCCCCTCCTCAGTGGATACTGATCCCTCTGCACCCCTTGTCTTCCTATGCCTCTTCCTCCTCCTTCCTCTTGTCCCTGAGCCAACTGAAAAACCTGTTGCCCTGTTGGAATGTCAGCTTCTTGTGTGTTTTGTGCTTACTTATACTTGTTACCCCCAGAAGGTTTGGAAGTATCTGATCTTTTTAAGATCGCTGTTGTGCCTGGCTGTTCATTAGCTTTATTAGATTCTATGGTTTCTGTATTGTGCTCATTAGGTCGGGCTAAAGATTGGGAGGGGGTATGCATATGTGGTACATTGGATCCAGTTGCCTGGACTAATTCTGCTCCTTCTTCATCAGTGGATTGTCCACTAGACATGAATGTCACAAAGTCCTGAAGATCATCATCCAAATTTGATTCTGGGTCTGTATCTGAAAAGGACACTCTCTTCTGGGTCTTATTCCTTTCTTTAGGCTGGTACATCATTTTGTTAGCTTGGTTCCCATTTCTTGAGTTTTTCTTGGGGTTCCAATTATAAACCCTGTTGTTTTTATAGTCCTCTGAGTCTCTTGAGTATTTCCTAAACTTTATAATGTCCAGTTCTTGCTTAGCTCTGTCCACAGTGAGTTGCAAGATACTATCCAATTTGGAATAAACGATGCTCCATGAAGGTGTTAAGGTCCATTTGGATGTTTTTGATACTTTCTCTGGCCTCCATAAGCTTATATTCTTTGTACTTGATGATAAGCGTCATAAGCCTAAGTGAACATTCAGATAATATAATGTTCCATTCTGAAACAAATTTTTCATATGTGTTTATAAATGCTGGTAATTTCTTAATGCATAGTCCCCTAGGGACCATGCTCAATGATAAATACTTCTCTAAGGTACATTTGTCCCACCATAGTATGTATTCCTTAATAAGTGCACTCTCCATTCTATAAAAAAATCAGATATATCCAAAAGATTCAGCTAGTTTTCAAAGGTCTCCTCTAGGCTGGGTCTACTCCCCTCCAAATTAGCCACTGTTTGCATGGAGTAAAACTGTTGGGCCATCTTACCCTTGCTTTATGATACGTGTATTAGTTTAAACATATTAAATGAATCATCAGCTGTGTGTTTCCATCAAGTAAAAGCACAAATTCATATGCATAGATGTGTGGATGATATAATGTTGTAACTTTCACACCCTCATGCACATATATATTGCGGGAGGAAACACTTATTCTACTAGCTTTGCGAGTATTCTGGAGGCTGATATGAGTGATTAGTAATAATGGAAAATAAAGCTGAAGTCTCAGCCTCTAACTGGTGTCTCGCAATTAATAGCTTAATCTATAAGTGTTTGTGCAAATTATACATTTAGACAATAAACAAGATTTGCAGCTTTAATCAGCAAACATGACATATTAAATGACAAACATGAAGTATCCAAGTTAGCCTAAGGCAAGAACAGAGTCAAAACCAGTTCTGATTTAATATGGGTGTACTACCGTGGCTAAGATTAGCGTTACCAATCATATACCAAAAGGTCAGTACAACCATATATGCCGTTGCAATAATCCTGACAATGTCTCAATATATTTAATATTTATACATATTTAGACATGTATATATGTATGTATCTAGCCCTTTACCTGCCTTTTTTTTCCAAACACCTGAGACCTCATATCTTTGAGCCCTTATACAGTATCCCACAAAAGTGAGTACACCCCTCACATTTTTGTAAATATTTTATTATATGTTTTCATGTGACAACACAGAGGAAATTACACTTTTCTACAATGTAAAATAGTGAGGGTACAGCCTTTGTAAATTTGCTGTCCCCTCAAAATAACTCAACACACAGCCATTAATGTCTAAACCATTGGCAACAAAAGTGAGTACGCCCCGGGAGGAAATGTCCAAATTGGGCCCAAAGTGTCAATATTTTGTGTGGCCACTATTATTTTCCAGCACTGCCTTAACCCTCTTGGGCATGGAGTTCACAAGAGCTTCACAGGTTGCCACTGTAGTCCTCTTCCACTCCTCCATGACAACATCACGGAGCTGATGTATGTTAGAGACCTTGCGCTCCCTCACCTTTCATTTAAGGATGCCCCACAGATGCTCAATAGGGTTTAGGTCTGGAGACATGCTTGGCCAGTCCATCACCTTTGCCCTCAGCTTTTTTATCAAGGCAATGGTCATCTTGGAGATGTGTTTGGGGTCATTATCATATTCGAAAACTGCCCTGTGGCCCAGTCTCTGAAGGGAGGGGATCATTCTCTGCTTCTGTATGTCACAGTGCATGTTGGCATTCCTGGTTCCCTCAATGAACTGTAGCTCCCCAGTGCCGGCAGCACTCATGCAGGCCCAGACCATGACACTCCCACCACTATGCTTGACTGTAGGCAAGACACACTTGTCTTTGTACTCCTCACCTGATTGCCGCCACACACACTTGACACCATCTGAACCAAAGAAGTTTATCTTGGTCTTATTGGAGCACAGGACATGGTTCCAGTAATCCATGTCCTTAGTCTGCTTGTCTTCAGAAAACTGTTTGCGGGCTTTCTTGTGCATCATCTTTAGAAGAGGCTTCCTTCTGGGATGACAGCCATGCAAACCAATTTGATTCAGTGTGCAGCGTATGGTTTAAGCACTGACAGGCTGACCCCCCCACCCCTTCAACCTCTGCAGCAATGCTGGCAGCACTCATATATCTATTCCAAAGACAATCTCTTGATATGACGCTGAGCATGTGCACTCAACTTCTTTGGTCGACCATGGCGAGGCCTGTTCTGAGTGGAACCTGTCCTGTGAAACCACTGTATGGACTTGCTCATAGTGCTGCAGCTCAGTTTCAGGGTCTTGGCAATCGTCTTATAGCCTAGGCCATCTTTATATAGAACAACAATTATTTTTTTCAGATCCTCAGAGAATTCTTTGCCATGAGGTGCCATGTTGAACTTCCAGTGACCAGTATGAGAGAGTTTGAGAGGGATAACACCAAAATTAACACACCTGCTCCCCATTCACACCTGAGATCTTGCAACACTAACGAGTCAAATGACACCGGAGAGGGAAAATGGCTAATTGGGCCCAATGTGGACATTTCCACTTAGGAGTGTACTCACTTTTGTTGCCAACGGTTTAGATATTAATGGCTGTGTGTTGAGTTATTTTGATGGGACAGCAAATTTAAACTGTTATACAGGTTGTATACTCACTACTTTACATTGTAGCAAAGTGTCATTCTTCAGTGTTGTCACATGAAAAGATAATAAAATATTTACAAAATTGTGAGGGGTGTACTCACTTTTGTGGGATACTGTAACTTATTTTGTGCAGTTTTGTTTTTGAATATTGTAGAATATTATTTTGTGCAATTTTGTTTTTGAATATTGTAGAATATCATTTATAAAAACAAATTTTGCTGTTATGCTTCTGTAGATATCCATGTTGATATTTTTCTAGCAAAGCCAGTCCAAGTTACAAGTGAACGTTTACAGATAAAACATACAAGACTTGAAAAAATGTATTGGCCTAAATAAAACACCATTATTAAGAGTGCTTAAATAGAAAGGTATGTATTCTTGTGATTTACAAGTACAAATTACACACTGGAGTAAAGAAAAAATTAACAACAGTTTACAGAATACTATATTCATATTAATGATTTAGATTTTATGTATGATCTTTTAGTGCACTAAAATGTTTAGGTGAAATGTTAACCACTTTATATTCTATCATAGATAGACAATATAGAAGCCGAACATGAATGTTTGTGGCTGTCCTTGTAACTGAGGTATTAGAAATGCATCAGCGCACAATAAAATGATGAAAAATAAAAGACATGAAATTTGAACTCAAACATTCTGACAATTTCCAGTTCCAGGTTTGAAAGGGAATACCTAGACTGTAGAACAAAACAGCATTACTTATTTATGGCAATGCATTAAAGTTGAATGATGCCCTTCAAGAAGTAAAATTGTTCACCATGTGAAGAAAAAAAAAAATCTCAAAATTCTCTTGTGAATTATCACATAAAGCTTTATATATTGATACATTTATTATCATTTCCAGAAAGCTTGAGCCCTTATTTCACATTGTCCTCTAGTAAATTCATGATGCAGCTAAACATTGTTTATACATGCAAATACATTTGCTTTATGCGGACAAAAATAGAAATACTATTTTCCAATGTAGCAAGAAATACAACAATAAAGTAAGACATACTTAAAGAGATAGACAGGCCAAAATGGAACTGTGCATGGGTGCATTTCAATTTGAAATAGAAGCATTTTTATATTATACTCCCATTAGCAAAAATGCTTCTAGTAAAAGTTATAACTATTTTTCAGCAACATACACACATATCCTGTGAGTACTTGTGCACTAGTATTCAAAAACTGCACCCAGTGGTGGACCTAATGAACAGAGGGCCCCCTGGTGCAAGATTTTTTTCCCCACCCTGTGACGATTAAGATTATCCACCCAGCCGTCACTATGGGGAGGGTGTGGGCATGAAGGGGATAATAGCATAGAGCCACTGGTTCCCTTACCTTTATCTCTACAAAGGACCTAAAGGGACACAAAATTAACCACCAAATACTGCCTACACCACCCCAATTTAACAATGCTACCACCACCAAGAGTTTTTGGATAAGGGTGTCTTGGAAACCCAATAACTCACACAACTAACAATTAGGTAACGTGCCTTTAACCTTGTCTCAACAGAGTATGAATTCAGATATTAGAGCCCAAAGACATAAGTAGATTTTCTATATGTTTAATAACAAAAGACAAATACAGGTTACACAGTCCAAAATGATAAAAACAGAAGACATACAAAAATAAATAATACATGCAGAGATACAGTTCTTTAAAATAAATTGGGACACAAGAAAACACAAAACCTATACTTATAATCAAGCCTTCAGTAGGTCTGTGTGAAAACCTCCTTCAGGTGTTTCTTATTCTGGTCCAAGGCAAGTTCTGACTAAGTTTTGTGTAACATTCTATTATATCTCAGCCTGCCTTTGTTTTGTCAAGATCACCGCCCTTTTGTTAATTTACGATCATCTAAAATATTAATTGCAAGGCAGACGATGGTACAAGATGTAACAGGCACCAGGAGGAAGGGGGAGGGGGACTTTAGACCACAACATTCCTGAACAAACATAGATTTTACAGAAAGAAAGAGCAGTTCAGATTAACCTGGCAATGCTGAGACATACTACCTCTGATGGCTAGCTAATACAGGTATTAACTACTCCTCATAAGTGTATCATGATACACTCCAAAACAAAATAAAGCATTACTAATTGGCCATATATAATGCTTGCTGTATATGTCTTCTTATACAAAAATAATGCCCCTTTGATGATAAATTCAGTTAAAAAGCAGCATAAATACAGCAATCTTTATATAAGTTCAAAATCAAATGTAGTACTTTTTCATTATTTTACTATATCCTAATACTAATTTTGGGCTTCCTAATCAGATATTTTATAAACTATGATTTGTTTAATAAGATGCAAAATCTATTACATGAAATGTTGTGTTACCTTTCCAGGTTTTAAAAAAGAATATAAGGTAATTTACTGGTAAGGGTAAATAAAAGGTAATTTATTTGTTATAAAACTACCAGTAATAACATTTAAAGAAATTATTAAAAAAGCGCATGAAAGCAGTTTTAATAAAAAATAGTTACTAAACATTATGTATAAGATACAGACACATACAGTAAAGTGTTAAGTGACAGCCCCCCTTACCTCATCCTCCTTGTGGGTTGAATGATTGGAGCCTGCTGTCACCGGACACTGACACACAAAATGCCCACTACTGAGCTGACTGTGTTCCTTGGCTCTTGACACTACGTGAGTGTGAGCATAAGTCTCTGAACCTGTAGTGGTCCTCCCCGCCCCCCACCCCCCATCTGAGTAAGGCTGGATTGGTCTACCAAGATACCAGGAGATTTCCCAGTGACGCTACAGCAACTGGGGCTAGAAAGTTACACTTTAAAGTGGTAATTATTGGATGCAATTGGGTTGTAGGGTGCCTATTTAACAATAATTTGGCCCTTTTTTAACTACAAAAAATTGGATTGGTCTCCAAATTTTCCAGGGCTACTTTTTATTCACTGTTCAGCCCTGCAGCTGAGGCAGTAAAAGGCTGGGCGCACTAAACTGGAACCAAGCATGGAGGCTTCATAGGTACGCTAAACTGGAGGTGCTGTGTTCTGCCAGAGATGGGGCCTCACTAATGTATCAGGTTAGCGCTCTATACTAACCAGTACATTGACCCAATGTCTTCTAGCTGTCCCCAGGCTCCAGCAGCACACACAGTATCTCATGTTTAGCGTGCCTATGAAGCTTCCTTCCCTTCCAGTCTCCTCTTCGGCTTAGTGCTGCTCTCACTGCACTGAGTAGAGGCGTGGCCCTCCAGACAAATGACCAGTTTTTTTCACTCCTTAAAACGCCCCTATGTCGCCCCCCCCCCCCCAGCCCTCAGGCCCAGGTTCAGTGCTACTGCTTGCACCACCGGTAGTACTGACCCTGACTGCACCTTCTCAGAGAGTCAGCAGTGACTTCTATGAAACAAATTATGCCTTCACAGAAGCAACACACACCACCACCAGAAATCTAGGAAGACACTGGGCCAGATTACGAGTGGAGCGCTAATGTTTGCATGCGAGCGATAAGGAGTTTATTACTGGTGTTTGCACTCGTTGGGTTTACTGCTGGTATTAAAAGTTGAAAGTAAACATGATTGCTTGAGCACTATCACGATTAACGCTAGAATGATTACGTCTGTCCTCAGAGCTCTGGTTAACTGTTTTGCAAAACAAAAAAGGTTAACAAACCACTTCAAAAATACATTAAAAAGTGTACTTACAATTATAATAACATCATCTAATAAAACTTATTCAAATAAAAAATTGCACACAAAAGTTATAAAGGCTCAAATATATGAGATATCAGGTGTTAGAAAAAAAGGCAGACAAGGTACTTTAACATTAAGATACATACATATACATCTCTAAAATGTGTATGTATGTATATATAAATGTCTATATATGTGTACATATGTATGTATTTATAAGTGTATATATGTATTTACAGACATACATATAAACACCTAAATACATAATGTATGTACACATATATAGACATTTATAAAAGTGCAAAACAGAAAGAGAAGCAGTCTGCCAGGAACGAACAGCAGCATAAATAAATTGTTCTATGGCCCGGTTGCCACCTGGGGGTAGCTTCTTTCTGCCCAATTGTGCTTTTCACAGAGGAAAACTTTCCTGTAGTATATCAGTCTGATCTCATGGGGATAGTCTCCCTAAGGGTGATGGTGGAAACCAGTAGACATGTGCGGTTCGTTTCGGATTAATTCGGAAATTCGGAAAATTCGGTAAATTCGGAGATTCTGATCGATTCGGATTTCCGAATTAAAATACTTCCGAATCTACCGAATGAATCCGAAATAGCTGCCGTATCTCCGAATAAATCCGAATTAGCTCGGTAAAATTCGGCATTTCCCCATAGGAAACAATGGGAGTTTCGGCTGAAAAAAAACTAACACCGCAGCCCCATTGTTTCCTATGGGGAAACACTAAGTCTGCACCTAACACCCTAACATGTACCCCGAGTCTCTAAACACCCCTAATCTAACACTTATTAACCCCTAATCTGCCGCCCCCGCTATCGCTGACACCTGCATTATTTTATTAACCCCTAATTTGCCGACCGAATATCGCCGCCACCTACATTATAGCTTTTAACCCCTAATCTGCTGTCCCTAACACCGCCGACCCCTACATTATAGTTATTAACCCCTAATCTGCCCCCCCCAACGTCGCCGCAATCTAACTACAAGTATTAACCCCTAATCTGCCGACCCGATATCACCGCCGCCTACATTATAGCTATTAACCCCTAATCTGGTGTCCCTAACACCGCCGACCCCTACATTATAGTTATTAACCCCTAATCTGCCCCCCCCAACGTCGCCGCAATCTAACTACAAGTATTAACCCCTAATCTGCCGACCCGATATCGCCGCCGCCTACATTATAGCTATTAACCCCTAATCTGGTGTGCCTAACACCGCCGACCCCTACATTATAGTTATTAACCCCTAATCTGCCCCCCCCCCAACGTCGCCACAATCTAACTACAAGTATTAACCCCTAATCTGCCGACCCGATATCGCCGCCGGCTACATTATAGCTATTAACCCCTAATCTGCTGTCCCTAACACCGCCGACCCCTACATTATAGTTATTAACCCCTAATCTGCCCCCCCCCAACGTCGCCCCAATCTAACTACAAGTGTTAACCCCTAATCTGCCGACCGCAAATCGCCGCAACTATAATAAATGTATTAACCCCTAAACCGCCGCACTCCCGCCTCGCAAACACTATAATACATTTTATTAACCCCTAATCTGCCCTCCCTAACATCGCCGCCACCTACCTACAATTATTAACCCCTAATCTCCCGCCCCCAACGTCGCCGCTACTATAATAAGGTTATTAACCCCTAAACCTAAGTCTAACCCTAACACTAACACCCCCTAACTTAAATATAATTTAAATAAAACGAAATAAGTTTACTATAGTTAAATAAATGAATCCTATTTAAAACTAAAGACTTACCTGTAAAATAAACCCAAAGATAGCTGCAATATAACTAATAGTTACATTGTAGCTATTTTAGGATTTATTTTTATTTTACAGGCAACTTTGTATTTATTTTAAATAGGTACAATAGTTATTAAATAGTTAATAACTATTTAATAACTACCTAGCTAAAATAAATACAAATTTACCTGTAAAATAAATCCTAACCTAAGTTACAATTACACCTAACACTACACTATCATTTAATTAATTAAATAAATGAATCATATTTAAAACTAAATACTTACCTGTAAAATAAACCCTATTATAGCTGCAATATAACTAATAGTTACATTGTAGCTATTTTAGCATTTATATTTATTTTACAGGCAACTTTGTATTTATTTTAACTAGGTACAATAGCTATTAAATAGTTATTGACTAATTAATAGCTACCTAGTTAAAATAATTACAAAATTACCTGCAAAATAAATCCTAACCTAAGTTACAATTAAACCTAACACTACACTATCATTAAATAAATTAACTAAAAGTACCTACAATTATCTACAATTAAATAAACTAAAGTACAAAAACCCCCCACTAAATTACAAAAAAAAAAACCCACTAAATTACAAAAAATAAAAAAATATTACAAGAATTTTAAACTAATTACACCTAATCTAAGCCCCCTAAAAAAATAACAAAGCCCCCCAAAATAAAAAAAAATGCCCTACCCTATACTAAATTACAAAAGTTAACAGCTCTATTACCTTACCAGCCCTGAACAGGGCCCTTTGCGGGGCATGCCCCAAAGAAAACAGCTCTTTTGTCTGTAAAAAAAAAACACAATCCCCCCCCCACATTACAACCCACCACCCACATACCCCTACTCTAACCCAAACCCCCCTTAAATAAACCTAACACTACCCCCCCTGAAGATCTCCCTACCTTGAGTCGTGTTCACCAAGCCGGGCCGAAGTCTTCATCCGATGGGGCAGAAGAGGACATCCAGACCGGCAGAAGTCTTCATCCAAGCGGGGCAAGAAGAGGTCTTCCATCCATCATACAAGTACCAAAATACAAACAAACACTAAATTACCAAAAATAATAAAATATTACAATAATTTTAAACTAATTACACCTAATCTAAGCCCCCTACTAGCTATTAATATAGCTTCAATATAACTAATAGTTACATTGTAGCTATTTTAGGATTTATATTTGTTTTACAGGCAACTTTGTATTTATTTTAACTAGGTACAATAGTTATTAAATAGTTAATAACTATTTAATAACTACCTAGCTAAAATAAATACAAATTTACCTGTAAAATAAATCATAACCTAAGTTACAATTACACCTAACACTACACTATCATTAAATTAACTAAATAAATGAATCCTATATAAAACTAAAGACTTACCTGTAAAATAAACCCTAATATAGCTGCAATATAACTAATAGTTACATTGTAGCTATTTTAGCATTTATATTTATTGTACAGGCAACTTTGTATTTATTTTAACTAGGTTCAATAGCTATTAAATAGATATTGACTATTTAATAGCTACCTAGTTAAAATAATTACAAAATTACCTGTAAAATAAATCCTAACCTAAGTTACAATTAAACCTAACACTACACTATCATTAAATAAATTAACTACAAGTACCTACAATTAAATACAATTAAAAAAACTAAACTAAAGTACAAACCCCCCCCCCCACTAAATTACAAAAAATAAAAAAATATTACAAGAATTTTAAACTAATTACACCTAATCTAAGCCCCCTAATAAAATAACAAAGCCCCCCAAAATAAAAAAATGCCCTAACCTATACTAAATTACAAAAGTTAACAGCTCTATTACCTTACCAGCCCTTAAAAGGGCCTTTTGCTGGGGCATGCCCCAAAGAAAACAGCTCTTTTGCCTGTAAAAAAAAACACAATACCCCCCCCACATTACAACCCAACACCCACATACCCCTACTCTAACCCAAACCCCCCTTAAATAAACCTAACACTACCCCCCTGAAGATCTCCCTACCTTGAGTCGTGTTCACCAAGCCGGGCCGAAGTCTTCATCCGATGGGGCAGAAGAGGACATCCAGACCGGCAGAAGTCTTCATCCAAGCGGGGCAAGAAGAGGTCTTCCATCCATCAGAAAAGTACAAAAAAACAAACAAACACTAAATTACCAAAAATAATAAAATATTACAATAATTTTAAACTAATTACACCTAATCTAAGCCCCCTACTAGCTATTAATATAGCTACAATATAACTAATAGTTACATTGTAGCTATTTTAGGATTTATATTTATTTTACAGGCAACTTTGTATTTATTTTAACTAGGTACAATAGCTATTAAATAGTTAATAACTATTTAATAACTACCTAGCTAAAATAAATACAAATTTACCTGTAAAATAAACCCTAACCTAAGTTACAATTACACCTAACACTACACTGTCATTAAATTAACTAAATAAATTAATCCTATATAAAACTAAAGACTTACCTGTAAAATAAACCCTAATATAGCTACAATATAACTAATAGTTACATTGTAGCTATTTTAGCATTTATATTTATTTTACAGGCAACTTTGTATTTATTTTAACTAGGTACAATAGCTATTAAATAGATATTTACTGTTTAATAGCTACCTAGTTAAAATAATTACAAAATTACCTGTAAAATAAATCCTAACCTAAGTTACAATTAAACCTAACACTACACTATCATTAAATAAATTAACTACAAGTACCTACAATTAAATACAATGAAATAAACTAAACTAAAGTACAAAAAAACAAACACTAAATTACAATCAGCCAATAGAATGCGAGGTCAATCTGATTGGCTGATTGGATCAGCCAATCGGATTGAACTTGAATCTGATTGGCTGATTGTATCAGCCAATCAGATTTTTCCTACCTTAAATCCGATTGGCTGATAGAATCCTATCCGCCAATCGGAATTCAAGGGACGCCATCTTGGATGACGTCACTTAAAGGTACAGTCACTTAGTCGTCGGATCAAGAAAGAAGAGGATGCTCTGCGTGGGATGTCTTCAGGATGCTGCCGCTCCGCTCCGGATGGATGAACAGAGAAGATGCCGCCTGGATCAAGACTTATGATGGATGGAAGACCTCTTCTTGCCCCGCTTGGATGAAGACTTCTGCCGGTCTGGATGTCCTCTTCTGCCCGATCGGATGAAGACTTCGGCCTGCTGGGTGAAGACACGGTAGGGAGATCTTCAGGGGGGTAGTGTTAGGTTTATTTAAGGGGGGTTTGGGTTAGAGTAGGGGTATGTGGGTGGTGGGTTGTAATGTGGGGGGGGTATTGTGTTTTTTTTTACAGGCAAAAGAGCTGTTTTCTATGGGGCATGCCCCCGCAAAAGGCCCTTTTAAGGGCTGGTAAGGTAATAGAGCTGATTACTTTTGTAATTTAGTATAGGGTAGGGCATTTTTTTATTTTGGGGGGCTTTGTTATTTTATTAGGGGGCTTAGATTAGGTGTAATTAGTTTAAAATTCTTGTAATTTTTTTTATTTTTTGTAATTTAGTGTTTGTTTTTTTGTACTTAGGTTTAATTGTAACTAAGGTTAGGATTTATTTTACAGGTAATTTTGTAATTATTTTAACTAGGTAGCTATTAAACAGTAAATATCTATTTAATAGCTATTGTACCTAGTTAAAATAAATACAAAGTTGCCTGTAAAATAAATATAAATGCTAAAATAGCTACAATATAACCATTAGTTATATTGTAGCTATATTAGGGTTTATTTTACAGGTAAGTCTTTAGTTTTATATAGGATTCATTTATTTAGTTAATTTAATGACAGTGTAGTGTTAGGTGTAATTGTAACTTAGGTTAGGATTTATTTTACAGGTAAATTTGTATTTATTTTAGCTAGGTAGTTATTAAATAGTTATTAACTATTTAATAGCTATTGTACCTAGTTAAAGTAAATACAAAGTTGCCTGTAAAATAAATATAAATCCTAAAATAGCTACAATGTAACTATTAGTTATATTGTAGCTATATTAATAGCTAGTAGGGGGCTTAGATTAGGTGTAATTAGTTTAAAATTATTGTAATATTTTATTATTTTTGGTAATTTAGTGTTTGTTTGTTTTTTTGTACTTTTCTGATGGATGGAAGACCTCTTCTTGCCCCGCTTGGATGAAGACTTCTGCCGGTCTGGATGTCCTCTTCTGCCCCATCGGATGAAGACTTCGGCCCAGCTTGGTGAACACGACTCAAGGTAGGGAGATCTTCAGGGGGGTAGTGTTAGGTTTATTTAAGGGGGGTTTGGGTTAGAGTAGGGGTATGTGGGTGTTGGGTTGTAATGTGGGGGGGTATTGTGTTTTTTTTACAGGCAAAAGAGCTGTTTTCTTTGGGGCATGCCCCCGCAAAAGGCCCTTTTAAGGGCTGGTAAGGTAATAGAGCTGTTAACCTTTGTAATTTAGTATAGGGTAGGGCATTTTTTTTTATTTTGGGGGGCTTTGTTATTTTATTAGGGGGCTTAGATTAGGTGTAATTAGTTTAAAATTCTTGTAATATTTTTTTATTTTTTGTAATTTAGTGGGGGGGTTTTTGTACTTTAGTTTAGTTTATTTAATTGTATTTAATTGTAGGTACTTGTAGTTAATTTATTTAATGATAGTGTAGTGTTAGGTTTAATTGTAACTTAGATTAGGATTTATTTTACAGGTAATTTTGTAATTATTTTAACTAGGTAGCTATTAAATAGTCAATATCTATTTAATAGCTATTGAACCTAGTTAAAATAAATACAAAGTTGCCTGTACAATAAATATAAATGCTAAAATAGCTACAATGTAACTATTAGTTATATTGCAGCTATATTAGGGTTTATTTTACAGGTAAGTCTTTAGTTTTATATAGGATTCATTTATTTAGTTAATTTAATGATAGTGTAGTGATAGGTGTAATTGTAACTTAGGTTATGATTTATTTTACAGGTAAATTTGTATTTATTTTAGCTAGGTAGTTATTAAATAGTTATTAACTATTTAATAGCTATTGTACCTAGTTAAAATAAATACAAAGTTGCCTGTAAAATAAATATAAATCCTAAAATAGCTACAATGTAACTATTAGTTATATTGTAGCTATATTAATAGCTAGTAGGGGGCTTAGATTAGGTGTAATTAGTTTAAAATTATTGTAATATTTTATTATTTTTGGTAATTTAGTGTTTGTTTGTATTTTGGTACTTGTATGATGGATGGAAGACCTCTTCCTGCCCCGCTTGAATGAAGACTTCTGCCGGTCTGGATGTCCTCTTCTGCCCCATCGGATGAAGACTTCGGCCCGGCTGGGTGAACACGACTCAAGGTAGGGAGATCTTCAGGGGGGTAGTGTTAGGTTTATTTAAGGGGGGTTTGGGTTAGAGTAAGGGTATGTGGGTGGTGGGTTGTAATGTGGGGGGGGGGATTGTGTTTTTTTTTTACAGGCAAAAGAGCTGTTTTCTTTGGGGCATGCCCCGCAAAGGGCCCTGTTCAGGGCTGGTAAGGTAATAGAGCTGTTAACTTTTGTAATTTAGTATAGGTTAGGGCATTTTTTTTTATTTTGGGGGGCTTTGTTATTTTATTAGGGGGCTTAGATTAGGTGTAATTAGTTTAAAATTCTTGTAATATTTTTTTATTTTTTGTAATTTAGTGTTGTTTTTTTTTTTGTAATTTAGTGGGGGGGTTTTGTACTTTAGTTTATTTAATTGTAGATAATTGTAGGTACTTGTAGTTAATTTATTTAATGATAGTGTAGTGTTAGGTTTAATTGTAACTTAGGTTAGGATTTATTTTACAGGTAATTTTGTAATTATTTTAACTAGGTAGCTATTAATTAGTCAATAACTATTTAATAGCTTTTGTACCTAGTTAAAATAAATACAAAGTTGCCTGTAAAATAAATATAAATGCTAAAATAGCTACAATGTAACTATTAGTTATATTGCAGCTATATTAGGGTTTATTTTACAGGTAAGTATTTAGTTTTAAATATGATTCATTTATTTAATTAATTTAATGATAGTGTAGTGTTAGGTGTAATTGTAACTTAGGTTAGGATTTATTTTACAGGTAAATTTGTATTTATTTTAGCTAGGTAGTTATTAAATAGTTATTAACTATTTAATAACTATTGTACCTAGTTAAAATAAATACAAAGTTGCCTGTAAAATAAAAATAAATGCTAAAATAGCTACAATGTAACTATTAGTTATATTGTAGCTATCTTAGGGTTTATTTTACAGGTAAGTCTTTAGTTTTATATAGTATTCATTTATTTAACTATAGTAAACTTATTTCGTTTTATTTAAATTATATTTAAGTTAGGGGGTGTTAGTGTTAGGGTTAGACTTAGGTTTAGGGGTTAATAACCTTATTATAGTAGCGGCGACGTTGGGGGCGGGAGATTAGGGGTTAATAATTGTAGGTAGGTGGCGGCGATGTTAGGGAGGGCAGATTAGGGGTTAATAAAATGTATTATAGTGTTTGCGAGGCGGGAGTGCGGCGGTTTAGGGGTTAATACATTTATTATAGTGGCGGCGATTTGCGGTCGGCAGATTAGGGGTTAATACTTGTAGTTAGATTGTGGCGACGTTGGGGGGGGGCAGATTAGGGGTTAATAACAATAATGTAGGGGTCGGCGGTGTTAGGGACACCAGATTAGGGGTTAATATCTATAATGTAGGCGGCGGCGATATCGGGTCGGCAGATTAGGGGTTAATACTTGTAGTTAGATTGCGGCGACGTTGGGGGGGGCAGATTAGGGGTTAATAACTATAATGTAGGGGTCGGCGGTGTTAGGGACACCAGATTAGGGGTTAATAGCTATAATGTAGGCGGCGGCGATATCGGGTCGGCAGATTAGGGGTTAATACTTGTAGTTAGATTGCGGCGACGTTGGGGGGGGCAGATTAGGGGTTAATAACTATAATGTAGGGGTCGGCGGTGTTAGGGACAGCAGATTAGGGGTTAATAGCTATAATGTAGGCGGCGGCGATATCGGGTCGGCAGATTAGGGGTTAATACTTGTAGTTAGATTGCGGCGACGTTGGGGGGGGGCAGATTAGGGGTTAATAACTATAATGTAGGGGTCGGCGGTGTTAGGGACAGCAGATTAGGGGTTAATAGCTATAATGTAGGTTGCGGCGATATCCGATCGGCAGATTAGGGGTTAAATAATGTTACTATAGAGTTTGCGATGTGGGGGGGCCTCGGTTTAGTGGTTCATAGGTAGTTTATGGGTGTTAGTGACTTAGTGTACTAAAACATACCGAATTTCGGAACTGAATAGAACCGAATTCAGCCGAATCCGAATAAATCCGAAACGAATTTATTCGGATCCGAATAAATCCGAAACGAATTTATTCAAATTTTGCCGAATCCAATTCGATCCGAAACGAAATTCGAAAAGTCCGAATCGATCCGAACCGAAAACGAACCGAATTTATTAGCCGTGCACATGTCTAGAAACCAGACGTGGACTCCTTGCCCAATGTGCTTAGAGGGATATGGCTGCATGGGATAGTCTCCCTAAGGGTGAAGGGGGAAACTAGACGTGGACTCCATGACCATTGTGCTTAGAGGTTTTCAAAGAATGCAGCAGCACCACTTCTCATATAAAAAGTTCCTTTATTAAACACATAGTAGGAGCAGGTAAAATAGAACGACGTTTCGGGTGGTTATCCCTTAGTTATGTTCGCATAATGTTTGTTAGACTTAATCACCTTTAAATAGCCATCAGTCAGGTGAGACCACACCTTTCACCTTAATTACTTAGATATACATTTTTCTTAGCCTCTATTGCCATCTAGTTTATTGGATCCAAAATGCCTATCAATAAATTAGATTGCTTAATCCCCAATGGTATGAATAGGGAACTTGATTTAAGTGTATTCCTGTAAAGTAAAAGATTTTTATCTTTATACAATTCCTTTTCTGGCATTTAATTTTATAATTTTATATTTTGACATTTTTGATATCTGCTCTTCAACAAATGTGATTGTTCTCTTTTTTAAAAAAATATGTTTTTGTATAATAAAATTGTATGTTTGATATGGGTTAGACCACTAGATGGCAATAGAGGCTAAGAAAAATGTATATCTAAGTAATTAAGGTGAAAGGTGTGGTCTCACCTGACTGATGGCTATTTAAAGGTGATTAAGTCTAACAAACATTATGTGAACATGACTAAGGGATAACCACCCGAAACGTCGTTCTATTTTACCTGCTCCTACTATGTGTTTAATAAAGGAACTTTTTATATGAGAAGTGGTGCTGCTGCATTCTTTGAAGATTTTGGATACTGTTTGGATCCTTGCAGTGATCCTGTGCTAGCTTGCACACACCTTGGGTCTGAGTGCTGGATTTCAATCTTATTTTCTTTTTTTCAATGTGCTTAGAGGAATATGGCTGCACCTCACTGACGAGGCCCAAAGGAGGCCGAAATGATCATCTGGGGTTGTCATGTTCCTTGTTCAGAAGAGAACTGCTTGGTATTTCAGGGCTGGACTGACCATGTCAGCAGGATCAGACTTATATACTACAGGAAAGTTTTCCTCTGTGAAAAGCACACTAGGGCAGAAAGAAGATATTCCCAGGTGGCAACCGGGCCATAGAACAAGCTATTGATGCTACTGTTCGTTCCTGGCAGACTGATTTTCTTTCAGTTTTGCATTAATAAAAGTGCAGTGGAGCCCTTTGCAGTTAAGTAGATGAAAACTGGATAACGAATAAGTGGCGTGAATTTTGCATTAATAACCAAGAATATGCTAATAACTATGAGGTGTTTTGGGAGGCGGCAAAAGCTTATTTAAGGGGGGAGATCAAACTATACATGATTATATTAAAAAAAAAGTCTATGGCTCGTGATACTCAATTGACAAAAGCTGTCTCCAGGGCATATCAGAATTATAGAAATAACCCATTGAAGAAATACTGGGATAAATATTGCACAGCGAGACAAGAAAGAGATGTGTTTCTTTGTTCAAAAATGATGCAACAGGAGGCTAGATTGAATGCTATATATGGTGGCCGATACGGTAAATCGGTTAAGTACCTGGCTAGGCTAGATAAAGCTAGGAATCAGAAGAATATTATCGAGAATATAATCATGGAAGGCCAGAATTACACTTAAGTAGCTGACATTAGCAAGGTCTTTTTAGATTATTATAAGAACATATATGCTGCCAAATCTATCGATACAGAAGCTAGTAAGATGTTTTGGAATAAGATTATTTGTCCACAGATTACGTTAGAACAGGCCAAGTTAATTAATGCCCCTATTTCTAAAGTTGAAGTTATGAAGGCGATAGAGGAAACTAAACTTGCCAAAGCACCCGGGCCAGACCAAATCCCAGCAGAGTTCTATAGACTCTTCTGGAGTAAGTCGAGGCAGATGATTGCTATAAAAAAACTATCTCAGCATAAGGAGCTTGGGGGCTTAGCTTTTCCAGATATTAAGTTATATAATATGGCTATTTTAGCACGATACGGGGTTGACTGGCTCAAATCTTCTGAGGTGTTAACTAACACAATTCTAGAAGAGACCCTTATGCACCCTTTTTCATGCAAAGCAATTTTACACTGTATCAATTCACAGCTCCCAGCTAGTATCAAAGCATTTACTAGTCTATATAATGTGGTTAAAGCCTGGCAACTGCTATGTAACCGTCTTAAGATCAAGTTTCATATGTCCCCTTTCTTACCGATCAGAGGAAACCCTGGATGTCATTACAAGGCATTCAAAGAATGGGCTGATAAAGGGCTTACCAAGTTAATACATCTTTTCGATGAGAGGCGCAACCTAAGAACTTTTGAGAGTAATGCTAGCGAATTTAATCTCCCTAACAAGAGTTTTTTTGCCTATCTACAGCTACACCATTTTATAAACAAGAAATTACAGTTAGGAGGGTGGTCAGAATGCTTCGAAGAAATCGGAGATTATATTAATCTATATAAACAAGGGAATCATTCAATTTCATTATTATACAAAATCTTGCTGGCAAAGCAAGGTCAATTAAATCTTGAACAGTATATAATATATTGGTCAAAACATTTTGCAGAAATTAATTATGATTATATCAAGAAAGGTATTAAATGGCTGATTGAAGCTCCCCTCCGTTCCTCCTGGCATGAATCCCATTTAAAATTACTTAACAATGCTTATATCTCACCGAAAATATTAGCACTATGGAACCCAGAAAATATTGGACTTTGCTATTTTGACAGCTGAGAACAGTTTGAAGGAGTATGTGTTTAAGGGCTGTAACTTTGTATCTAAAAGAGCATGCACGATTGGTAACTTGGTCGCACCAAGTGTACTAAGAGAGAAAGATAGGGCCACAAGATAGGGCACTTTAAATGCCATTTCACAAAATGCATAGCGTGCCAATATAGCAGGGTTACATCCACCTTTCAGTCTGCAACAACAAATTGGGTGTTTAATTTGGCAAGTTGTACGAATTGCAGGACCCCTTTTGTAGTATATTTGGTAGTTTGCACTCAATGTAATGGGCAGTATATAGGATGTACCACTAGGGAGGTTCGCTCCAGAATCAGAGAGCATCTGAATGACATCTCCCATGATAAAGACAGCTCGGGCCTTTCACAACATTTTATTTCTGTACATGGGGGTGATGTTACTTCATTCTCATGGCAGGTAATAGAATGTGTTCAAAAACCCCCAAGAGGGGGTGATAGGGCAGCACGGTTGATGCTGCGTGAAGCTTTTTGGATCTTCAAAATGAAGTTGAGAAGACTGAATGGCTTCAATATAGAGGGGGATGTGATAAACTTTTGGAGGAAGTAACAGTTCAGTGATATTAACAACTTCCTGGGGTTCCCTATTCTAACTAGTATTGCAGAGTCTAATTAAGAATAAAATAAGGGAAAGGTAACCTTGAATCTAGTGACACTAACTAGGAGAATATTGTAGGACTGACATTAGTTTGGCTGATTGGATACTGTTCCCATAAAATTATTTAGGGCACTGAATATTAGTACCTATTAGGCATTAAATATGCTCACGGTGTATATATATATATTATAGTATCAATATTCTTACATATCTCTCTTAGAAACTTAAAAGGAGTATATATGCTAGGATATTACCCATGACACAGCAGCTGTTAATTGAACTAGATGGGGTTAATTTAATCTTTCTGATTAACCAATAGGGATAGATGTTCAGGCTTAAGAGGCAGGAAGTAGGGGTAGCTGGTCATGTTCATGATTAAGGAATTGACCGAAACATGTAGGACAGACTGGTTCCTGAAAATGTGCTGCCTATCTTTTTGCTTTTAAAACCCTGTTGCCTTTTATGGATACTTTGCACTTTATGGAAATAATGGAATATTAAAGGTTTGATGCTTTTAAGGATCGCAGTGTATTTTCTATTTGTTTTTGTTCTACTACTTACACACTGCTGGATCCTTGAAGACAGAGGACAGAGCTGCAAGGCCGATGAGACGCTGGAAACCAGAGCTGCATGTTGGAAGTGCAGCAGGAGCAGCTGATTGCTAACTACAGAAGCCCGGATGCGATACGCAGACGTCTGACGTCACACGCCGGCTAGTGTGACACAGCAGAGAGCAGACTGATTCCCGGGTGAATGGTTTGGACCGGACAGTCACCTGCAAGAAGTGTTTGACACAGCCCGAACTAGGAGACGGAGGTGACGGAGGAAGCGGGGAACCTGAAGTGAGTGAACTGAATCACAGTGTCCAGGTGAGCGATCCGCAAAATTCCGTGTGTGTCTCCCAGAATGTCCGGAGCTTGAGAGTTAAAGTGTCAATTGGTGTGTTACGTTGCAAGTGGATTTCCACAAGCTGGGGGCAATTTGTCAATAACAGTGCCTGGAGGGGAAACAAAGATTTTCTCTATACCTTTTGAGTGCAACCCTGTGAGTCTATTGGGGGAAACATTGTTAGGAGCGGCATTGAACTGTTTTGCTTTATATCCCTCTAAGACTCGGGTTGTTACTGTCCTCAGTTCATATATCCATATTCTTTGGTACACATAGATTACAGTGGCCAAGTGTTACTAGCAAAGATGGCTACAGGGTTATTTTCTTTGAAATCTATCTCTGATTTGGACTCAGAAAGATTAACACTGGAGGATACGTTTGTTAAACAGACTGAACTGCTTTCTATCAGTGATGTGTTTCTGGCTATGGAGCGCACCCTAATTAAAGAGTACAGAATATGGTGGGACCAGAGAGCATTGGAGAAATACTTGACTTTGGACTTGATCCCTAGGGGGTTAAGAATGCGTAAATTCCCCACCTTCCAGGTTGAAGACCCTGAGTTTATGCAAGAATGGAATGACATATTGAGTGATTGTTCTAAGAGACTCATGCAATTGATTATTAAGTTTAAGCAATGCCAGTTGATTAAAATCAGGGAAGAGTTGAATCACATACAGGCACAATTGAATGAGTTTTTGGAGCATCCTAAATATAAGGATTTTGATAAATTATTGAGTGAAACAATTGTTAAATTTAGGGGTGAGATTGACAACTTTAAACTCAAGAAATTTGTAAGGGATAACAACGATTACACCAGTAATAAAGTTTACACCTGGCACAGTAAGTCAGGCTCTAGAGTAAATAGACATAGGGCTAGGAAGATCAGAGGTGCCGCAAAGGTGGAGATTGGAGGGGAAGGTAAAAGAGTAACCTTTTCAGATAAGGACAGCACAGATGAGGATAATGACTGCAGGTCTGATGATTATGGTGCAGGTGACTCTAGTGGCCACTCAGGTGATGAAGTGCAGATTATGGTACCTAAGGGTGTTTTAAAGAAGGTAGATACAGCACAAGGTTCAAATCTGAGAATGTCAGGAGGCATAGGCAGGGTCCCAAACACCAGAAAGAGTCATAACAATGTAGATGTAAGACAGCAGGAGTTCCTCAGTGACAGTGAGAGTGATGTTAAGCCACCAGCATTTGTACCCCAGGTAGTAGAGACCAGTCAGGAACAGGTTTTTCGGTTAAGCCCCAAAACAATAGAAGGAGGCGGAAACACAGGTCAAGGAGAAAAAGGGAAAGCTAGGGCACAACCAAGAAGAAATGCATGCAACAAATACAAAATATGACTGTCATTAATCTATCTGATGTTGTACTTACTGACCCACAGATTGAAGTGCTTAGTTTGGGTCTGGGGTTTGTTCCCACCAATAAATTTGACTTATTTGAAACCATAGTTGACATAAACCAATTAGTGAGGGATCTGACCCTCAAAAAGTTTTTCTGGGGGTCTACCGGTCAGGAGGGAGAAATAGAAAGTGAAACTAATGTTAACACACAGGATACTGTTGAAGCTCCCCCAAATATCTATGATATTATTGACTTCAAAGAAGGTATTGATTTTTTGACCTTACATGAGCTGGGTACTTTAAGTTCCCAGCCTGATTTAGCAGATAAGAAGACCCATGCAGGGTTTAAGCCCCGATCAATTTTCTATCCCACCAGAACCAGAGGACCCTTTATTGAGGCTTTTCATCGTAGGGTAGAGGAGGATTTAGTTAAGCTTTCAGAGCAGAATCACAGGGCTATATATAATCTGAATCTAATCCAAAAGTTGGCATTGGAACAACTTGGGAAGCAGGATGACATAGTCATCAAGCAAGCGGATAAGGGGGGCTCAATAGTGGTGATGGGGAGAGAAAAATATGTTGAAGAAGCTTTGAGGCAGTTGACAGACACCCAGATTTACCAGGAGCTCAGCTTTAATCCCACTGAGCGATTTTGGATAGAGCTGAGACATCTTTTGGATGATGGGTTGATGAAGTGAATCATTGACCAGGAGACTTTTGATGGTAAATTGCAGGACCCCTTTTGTAGTATATTTGGTAGTTTGCACTCAATGTAATGGGCAGTATATAGGATGTACCACTAGGGAGGTTTGCTCCAGAATCAGAGAGCATCTGAATGACATCTCCCATGATAAAGACAGCTCGGGCCTTTCACAACATTTTATTTCTGTACATGGGGGTGATGTTACTTCATTCTCATGGCAGGTAATAGAATGTGTTCAAAACCCCCCAAGAGGGGGTGATAGGGCAGCACGGTTGATGCTGCGTGAAGCTTTTTGGATCTTCAAAATGAAGTTGAGAAGACCGAATGGCTTCAATATAGAGGGGGATGTGATAAACTTTTGGAGGAAGTAACAGTTCAGTGATTTTAACAACTTCCTGGGGTTCCCTATTCTAACTAGTATTGCAGAGTCTAATTAAGAATAAAATAAGGGAAAGGTAACTTTGAATCTAGTGACACTAACTAGGAGAATATTGTAGGACCGACATTAGTTTGGCTGATTGGATACTGTTCCCATAAAATTATTTAGGGCACTGAATATTAGTACCTATTAAGCATTAAATATGCTCACGGTGTATATATATATATTATAGTATAAATATTCTTACATATCTCTCTTAGAAACTTAAAAGGAGTATATATGCTAGGATATTACCCATGACACAGCAGCTGTTAATTGAACTAGATGGGGTTAATTTAATGTTTCTGATTAACCAATAGGGATAGATGTTCAGGCTTAAGAGGCAGGAAGTAGGGGTAGCTGGTCATGTTCATGATTAAGGAGTTGACCGAAACATGTAGGACAGACTGGTTCCTGAAAAAAAATGGCCTATCTTTTTGCTTTTAAAACCCTGTTGCCTTTTATGGATACTTTGCACTTTATGGAAATAATGGAAAATTAAAGGTTTGATGCTTTTAAGGATCACAGTGTATTTTCTATTTGTTTTTGCTTTGCTATAAATGTTCCATGGCTAGGGCAGACTTGATACATTGTTTTTGGTACTGTCCAAAAATAAGACGATTCTGGCAGAAGGTTAATTTTTGGTTAAGTAAATTTTGCCCTGAGTTCTTTGTCTTTGAGCCTAGAATTATTTTCCTGCTAAGTGTAGAAGTTCAGAATTATGATTTGATTAATACTATTATATTAATTGTTCGCAATTTAATATTAAGAAACTGGAAACATAGGAGACCCCCACCCTTTATTCATGGAAGCTGTGAAACTACAGATTATGTTTGAGCAACACAATATCTCGAAGTTACATAATAAACAAATTCAACGTGTTTTCACTAAATGGTTAAAAATTATTCAGTCATATCCTCTTTCTATACAATATATCCTCACTAAGGCGTTCCATAAAACAGAATATTTTAAAGGTTTGATAATAAGACAAATATTCCCTGTAGCTTGGTATTGAAGGGTCTTAGGCCACCATAGTGCGGCGGAGGGTAGGGAGGAAGGTGTGGCTCCTTTTTTTTTTCACCGCTATTTGTAATATGTGTATAGTTCTTTATATGTTATCCTCTGAAGACATCTGTTTAATTTTTGATTTCACTATTTTTTGTGACATATAATGTAAGGTTCTATTTTGTCTCAGATTTACTCTGTGTGGTACACCATATAAGCTAAGGTGTTTAATTATAAAAAAAAAAAAAAATATTTTTTTTTCCCCCTTCTCTTCTTTTTGTCCTCTAGAAAATGTGCAGTATGTATACAGTTCCCTTTTTTTTTATAAGCACTAGCTTAATCAGTGTTTCTTTTTTTCTTTTGATGTTTCGTGATATATAATAGAAGGTATGGTATTGATTTCTATTTACCCTGCGTGGTGCACAACCTGAGCTAATGTGCTCTATTATATTTTGTTCATACTGCCGAAAATTAAATAAACTATTAAAAAAAAAAAAAAGTAGATGAAAACAAGAAAAAACATATTTATGCAATATTCATATTTAATAAAGTGTTATACTGTGTATTTAATGTACATACTTCACATTCAAATGTTCTGCACATAGCAGAATATGTTCTATGTTTTTTTTTAAATAGATTTTCATATATATATATATATATATATATATATATATATATATATATATATATATATATATATATATATATATATATATATATATACTGTATATACATATATATATATATATATATATATATACATATATATACTGTATATATATATATATATATATTGCATATGAAGAGAGAAGCACTCTACCAGGAACGAACAACAGCTCATCAGCTAGTTCTATGGCGATTTACCACCCAGAAGCAGCCTCTTTTAGACCAGTGTGCTTTTCACAGTGTGCTTTTCTTCGTATGCAATATATATATATATATATATATATATATATATATAATACCGTCCTTAAATCACAGGATATACCCTCCAAAGGTCGTCTGCCTGGGTGCAGTGATGCTTTAAATAACTCCAATACAAATAACAGCACTCTCAGGTCTTTCGTTCAAGTGAGAACAGCAAAAGTCTCTTTTTTATTGAAACGTTTTCGAGGAGCTTGTCCCCGTCATCAGCATAACAAACATGTGAAACACAACATATATTTATATTAACAAACCAATAATATTAATGCCAACAACCTGTGTACCTCTTGGTGTCCCAGAAAAACCGCCAAACACTCGTGTTTGGAACGCACTGTGCGTTCCAGTGATTTGCAGCCGGAAGTACCTAATGTCACATGACTTCCGGTCTCTGTTATTTTGTGTATACATTCTCCGTGTATATTGTAATTAGTGATTATCAGATCGTAATCTAATATGTGTGTTATGTGTAATAAATTGTTCTTATTTCCCTGTGTCCTTCTTAGTGTGTTGTAATAAGCCTGCTTTTCAACGCTTCTTTTGTATATCTCATACCTTACGTTTTTGCTATAGGCTTGTTTGCAAACATGTGAAAGCTTTATCTCTGCACTGGCCACTCTTTTTGTGTTGTACTTAGTATGTTTGTGTCTGTGTGTGGGTATCTGTTTTATGTACATTCTTATAGTCTTCTCTGTGAGCACTTTTTCTTGCCTTTTTTCTTTACACCATTTGTTTGTCTGGGTTGCCTTGGTTACCCAATAACGCTTTCTGTGAGCATTTTATGTATCTTACACTGTCTGCTTGGCGTTATTTTTAAGGCATACTGTGTGCTTCTTAATTGTGTTTATTGTCTGTTATAGACCCCTTACCCCACTATATATTATTTACATTGTCATACTCCCCACAATTTACATATTTGTCTATTACTCCCAATTGCGTGAGTATCTCAAGTTACTCTTGATTGGCCTATTCTGATCTTTGATCATGTCTGCCCAGAGATAAACAGCCAAAATTAACTAAACATAACATAGATTATTTACATACATGCTCTTAGCATATAGTTACACATTCAAATTTTGCTATCTGCATATCATATATGTTAAAATTATCATCTTAGTACTGGTTATTCATCACCTTCTCTTATGTTATGGTATTTCATGTATAATTTTCTAAGATTCGCTCTTATATGGGAACTCTTGAATTGTTCCCGCTAAAGGTTCACTTTTCTCATAAAGTCCTGTGTATCAGATCTATATTCTTTTATTTCCATTCCTCTTTTAATTTGTGGCTTTGTTCCGTCTTTTGTGGGTTTAGATGGTATCCTTGTTCTGTGGTTTTCTCTTTGTTCCAGTTGGCTACTGTCTGTGTAGGTTATGGGAGTGGTTGTTAGCTGGTAACTTGCCTGTTATGTGTCTTACCCCAAGAGTAGTGGAAGTCACTCTCGTGTCCCCCCTTACTCTAATCATAAGATTATGATTAGGGCACTACCCCCCTTGGGGTCTGTGTCCCAATCTATCCTTGATACGGTGCACAATATCTTAACGGCGTACCTTTGTTTGTGTCTCCTACCTATATCAGTGCCTTAAAGTCAGGTGCCGAGTTGAGCCCCCCTGGATGTATTGTTCCCAATCTGTACATCCATTCTGCCTCTCTTCTGAGTAGGGCTTTATTGCGGTCCCCTCCTCTCTCCAGCTGGGGAATGTGATCTATTAGAATGTATCTAATGCTGGATACTTGATGTTGTTTTTGTGTGCAGTGTCTGGCTACAGGTTGATCTGAATCTCCTGTGTCAAGTGCCACACGTATCGCCCGCCTATGGTTGGCCATTCTTTCGCGTAATGTTCCACTGGTCTTACCAATGTAAAATCGGGCACATGGGCAAAAGAGTAGGTAGATTACATGTGTTGTATTACACGATAAAGAATGCTTGATATGATACACTTGGTTGGTATGCGGATGGTGGAAGGTCTTGGTAGCTATTAGGCCATTACATGTGGTGCAGCCTAAGCATCTGTATGAGCCTTTGATGTTAACCTTTTCTTTATTTAGATAGCATCTTTTGGGGTCTGTTTTTACTAGCAAATCTCTTAGATTCGTGTCCCTCCTATATGCAATCATTGGTGTAAGATTATGAGCAAATCTTAGTTTAGGGTCCGATTGTACCACAGGCCAGTTATTTGTGATGTTTCGAGACACCAAACAGTCCCTACCTATGACAAGCAACAATACAAAAATGGCAAACTTTTAAAGGTGAATAGAACCCTCCCCTATTTCTTGAACCAATCAGTGCAAGTATTGTGTAAAGACAGGAGAAACAAACCCCCTGATAGGATCATAGTCGAGGTAAAAACAACCTGATAGGCTGAAGCCAATGTGATTAAAGTATAACGTGAGTGTATATAGAAAGAAATATGTGAAAAAGGGTAACCCCCTTGGACCGCAGGAGACTTATATCAATAAAACATAAAAAAACATATGCAAGTGGGAACAGTGTTGTGGCAGCAATGCGAGTAGTAAAACCAATGTGTAAATAAATTGACCAATAGGGTAGCTTCATACAAAGCACTCCCTTCGGCCAGCCAATAATCTCAGACCAACTGTAAAACTGTCATGAACTCCACCTCCCTGTGCGTATGACAACTATAACTATAATTGAAAGACCAGAAAAACATAAAGACAGTGTAAATAACAGTGTAAAATAACAGTGTAAAAACCATCAACATTGTATAATGTAATGCTTGAACCTCATCAGTTTCAAACTATCCATTGGTTGGCATATAGTCATTCGCAGAACCGATCTCTATCCTCAATCCACCGACAGAAATCTCACTTACATGTAAAGGCTGCAAAGATATCAGTCATAATGAACTACCCAGCAAATCATAACTTAGCCAACCCGAGCGATATACCCAAGATCATTAATTATAGCTAAACAGTGCGATCAGGCTGAAAACTTCAATCATGCTAGAAAACTTCAATCATAGCCCATGGAAGTTCGCCCTCAAATCAGCTAAGGCTGTTACGCAACAAAACACCTCCAAAAAGCACCAATAGTAGGGTAGAATCCAGCCCATAATGCCCACCCCTGGAGATGACGGCCCTCCCATGTTAATAAGATTGCCGCAACCAGCGGCACTTCAAATAGCTGTGTAAGGAGCCATCAACTCTGATGGTGTATAGTGCGGGTGAAATATATCTTTGATCAATCACTAAAGAATAAAACAATAATTCAACGATCCTAATAGCACTTAGCCGATACTCGTCCAATGGGCTGTAAGCGTTGGACCACACACCACATCAAGTGTATCAAGCTAGACCAATCCACACGCAATAGCGGCTTATCCTGCTCATCCTGCTCACAGATATATCTGCCAAGTGAGCATCCTGTACCGTCGTCACCTCACAGATATTCATATGCTGATTTGCTGCAGAAAAAAGAATATCACCTTACTTAGTAGTATATCAGCGGCTGTCAGTATTGTATCATAGAGATACACATGTTCTATGAAGATTCTCAATGGGAATAATCTTTGAGAATTGCCAATACAAGCTCCGCAACATAAAAACTTGTAAAAGACATGATGCTAATGGTACCTAATCTCATGAAGCAGTGGATAAATGTTGTAAATCACTCACTCAAATCTAATCTGTTAAACAGCCAAAGAAAGTACAAAAGTAAGATTGGGCATCAAAAAACAAAAAACAAAATAGCCTAAAAAGTCAAAATATCGTTAGAGATAAACCTACAGAGCGCTAGGGAGATCTAAAGAACACCAATAACTATAACCTTACCAAAAGAAAAAAACAAAGTAAATGTGAACAGCTCAACAGTGTCTATGGCCGCAAAAATAAATATTTACCAACCCTACATGTTCAATTGCTTTCCACCTAGTCACCAGCGGGCCAAGGGAAAGAAAGTTAAAAACATAGGTAAAAAGCAGAACTATGAGTCAATCTGGTAATTTGGTGTATAGAGGAACATAGGGAAATCTAATAAAATTTAATAAAATTTTAGGAAGAGGAATGTACACACCCCCAACAGAAAGGACATAAATATAATACCATATGGTGGCTAAATAAACGTACATTAATATAAATTAATACTAAGAGGGCTCATCTACTTATGGCTCCCCTGAACAGATCATGGGCACTCATCGGGTATGTGGACTCTCAATCATAAAGATACATGGACTCTCTATTAAAGATAACACTGCCACCCTATGTGGACATTGAGACCTCTGGGTTGTAAGGTTCCCAATTCGAAGATCCATCTTGCTTCCTTTCTTAAAAGGATAGTAGCTCTATCGCCTCCCCTTCTCAATTCTGGAACATGATCGATAATCCTGAATCTCATGTCAGTTACTGAATGTCCGGATTCAAGGAAGTGGCGGGCGACTGGTTGGTCTGTTTTTCTATTGTTAATGGCCGATCTAATACTATACCGGTGATTGGCCATCCTCGTCCTGGCGTCGTCGGTGGTCTTTCCGGTATAATATTTGCCACATGGGCAATTCAAGAGGTATACAATATGTGTAGTTGTGCAGGTCACCGCATGTTTGACTTTGTATTTCTTTCTGCGTTCGGGGTGCTGGAAATAAGTACCAGTAATCATTGCATTGCATGTAACGCACCCAAGGCAGCGATTGCAACCTGCTTTCCTCCCAAGCCAGGTGGTTGATACATTATCCACTAGATCGGTTTTCATCAGAAGGTCTCTAAGACTCCGACCCCTTCTGTATCCAACTCGTGGCGTCTTCCATGTTCTAAAAGGTAGAGTGTGATCAGCCTCTAGTAGCTTCCATTCATCCTTCAGAGATTTTACAATCAAATTTTTATCAGGTGTGTAGGTGGTCACAAATGTCATTTGTCGTAATTTGGGATCTTCTGAAGTCTCTGTTGTTACATGGGTACTTGCCAGCGTGCGCATTTCTGTTAACGTTTTCCGATTGTAACCTCTCTCAATGAATCGCTGTGTCATCTCTTCCAGTTGGATGGAAAACTTCTCTTCATCTGTGTTATTTCTCATAACACGTTGATATTGTGCTTTTGGGATGTTTTTGACCAGATTGGGTTGGTGACAGCTGCGAGCATGCAGAATTGAATTCCGGTCGGTCCAGAATTGAATTCCGGTCGGTCATCTTTCTATAGAGAGTGGTTCCCAATCGAGTATCCTTCTTGAAAATTCTCACATCGAGGTAGTCAACAACATCTTGGCTGGTGGTAGCACTGAATCTGATCGTGCTGTTCATTTCATTCAAACTCCTAATCCAGGTTTTCAGTGTATCCGGACTATCTTGCCATATCAGGAACAAATCATCGATGTATCGACAGTAGTACTTAATTTCTTGTTTCTCGAATATCTTGAGAGAATTTACTTCAAAATCGGCCATGAAGAGATTGGCTAGCGATGGGGCCACATTTGACCCCATTGCCGTGCCAGAGACTTGTAGGTAGTAGGTTTTGTCGAATTGGAAGTAGTTTTCAGAGAGACACATATCAAGCAACTCAATTAATACCTCGTCAGAGGGACCGATGTACGGTATCTGTCTTAAACATTTGGCCACTGCTGCTATACCTGATGAATGTGGAATAACAGTATACAAACTTGAAACGTCAAGTGTGGCTAGAATGCCCGATGATTTAATATCTGTGAGTAGCAAAATCTGAGTTATAAAGTCTGTGGAGTCGAATATGTATGACTTCTGTTGCTTCACCCACGGTTGCAAAAAGAAATCCACAAATTCTGCTAATGGCTGGAGCAGGGAACCTCTGGCAGACACAATCAGCCTACCAGGCGGGTTTTGTATGTCTTTGTGTACCTTGGGCAGTGTGTACAATATCGGTACCACTGGAAAATCTCTTTTCAAGAAGTTGTAATGATTTTGAGTGATCTGATCGTCATCTAGCCAACGTTTCAGGGTGGCGTCAATCTTCTTTTTAAGTCGTATCATAGGATCACCTGGAAGAGGAAGATGAGTTTTGTTATCCAATAAGTGTTTCATAATCTCTGCCTTGTAGTCAGAGGTGTCCATGACTACTATACCCCCGCCTTTATCTGCGGGGCGTATGACAATGGAACTGTCCTTTTGCAGTGATCCAATGGCCGATCTTTCTTCTTTAGTTAAATTATCAGACCATCGTGATGTCGATCTTTTGGGTATCTGCTCAATTAGGTAATTTGTAGCCGTCTGTATAGTGGCATTGTTGGAATTTGGGTCAAAGCGTCCCTTAGGTTTGAATCTGTCTACCTCTTCACTAGTGGTGCCAAAATATTCTTTTAATCTGAGATTTCGCCCATATTTCTGGATATCAATGTACAGATCAAATTCATCTTTCTTAGTTGTTGGTACAAATGATAAACCCTTATTGAGTATACTGGTCTCTGCTTCATTGAGTGTACGGCTGCTGATATTGAAAACCATTTTAGTGGTTACATCTGTATGGGAGGGCAGCGGCCGATGCCCCCCCCCCCTCCGCGTGTGCGGCCTCGGCTTCGGCCTAAAAAATGGTTCCCAGAACTTGGTGGAAGTAATGCAGCATTATTCCTAGAGTTATCCCACTGCTGGTAGCCCCTGCCACCTCTGGAGCACGTGATGACCCCACTGGAGGCTCATTCAGTGGCCACCTGGCTGTTATCCGGATCAGAACTGTTGCCGGAACTGGAATCAACAGTGGTCATATTCTTCTTTGTAAATCGCCTTTCACAGAGGGCGGATTGCCCGTCTGTCCTCTGGTGTCATCATCCATCTGTATATGGTCTTATAGGAATAGTCCTGGTTAACGGTCTGTAATTTCCTATTTTTGAATGCAATCAGTTCTTGTTTATAGGTCTTCAGTTGGATATCTAACTTGCTTATCCAATCCGTATTTGTGTCCATTCGAAGAATCGATAATTTCTCTGTTTCATATATTGTTATTTCAGTCTTTATCTCTTTATGAAGCCGACCCACCTCTCTTATTACAAGGAGCATCAAATCAAAAGAGCACTTGTTTAAAATTTTGCTCCAGTTGATACAAAATTCTGTGTTAGCTCGTCCGATGGTAGGCACATTTCTAATCCTGAACCCCCTCGGGATCATCCGTCGTTTATGGTAATCCGATAAATATGTACCGTGCAGGTTCAGGTCAATTTCTCTTTGTTTTAATTTTGTTATGGTGTTATACAATGATTGGTAAGACCCTTCCACTTGTTGTTCCTCTATAGAACCAAACCGGATGTTTTCAGCATCCTCATCTGTAAAGGTGAAAATGTCCTCATTTTTATCCTCCACAGTGATGATAGGTACATCACTAGTAGTGGCTTCAGTGGAGGTCATCCTGATACAATGTCCACAGATATGCAAATTGGAAAATAAAGGGGAAGGACTTCCAAGGCAACCCCTGTGTGGGTGCACTACACAAAAATGTATTGCAGATATTTAGTTTGTGGGTGTATGCACTCTCACCATCTGTCATCAACTGCCAGGGTGCTATAGAAAATGTCCATAATTTCAGCAATTGAATAAGTACTCTCTGGACTTTAGCCGTCTGTGTAAACAAAAGTTTTATTTGTGACGTTTCGGGACACCAAACAGTCCCTTCCTCTGACAAGCAACAATACAAAAATGGCAAACTTTTAAAGGTGAATAGAACCCTCCCCTGTTTCTTGAACCAATCAGTGCACTCCCTTCGGCCAGCCAATAATCTCTGTCATGAACTCCACCCCCCTGTGTGTATGATGTGTCAACTATAATTGAAAGACCAGAAAAACATAAAGACAGTGTAAATAACAGTGTAAAAAACAGTGTAAAAAAACATCAACATTGTATAATGCAATGCTTGAACCTCATCAGTTTCAAACTATCTATTGTTTGGCATATAGTCATTCGCAGAACCGATCTCTATCCTCAATTCACCGACAGAAATCTCACCTACATTTAAAGGCTGCAAGGATATCAGTCATAACTACCCAGCAAATCATAGCTTAGCCAACCCGAGCGATATACCCGAGATCATTCAAAATCATTACAACTTCTTGAAAGAGATTTTCCAGTACCGATATTGTACACACTGCCCAAGGTACACAAAGACATACAAAACCCGCCTGGTAGGCCCATTGTGTCTGCCAGAGATTCCCTGCTCCAGCCATTAGCAGATATTAAATCATTGGACATTCTAGCCACACTTGACATTTCAAGTTTGTATACTGTTATTCCACATTCATCAGGTATAGCAGCAGTGGCCAAATGTTTAAGACAGATACCGTACATCGGTCCCTCTGAGGAGGTATTAATTGAGTTGCTTGATATGTGTCTCTCTGAAAACTACTTCCAATTCGACAAAACCTACTACCTACAAGTCTCTGGCACGGCGATGGGGTCAAATGTGGCCCCATCACTAGCCAATCTCTTCATGGCCGATTATGAAGTAAATTCTCTCAAGATATTCGAGAAACCCGAATTTAAGTACTACTGTCGATACATCGATGATTTGTTCCTGATATGGCAAGATGGCCTGGATACACTGAAAACCTGGATTAGGAGTTTGAATGAAATGAACAGCGCAATCAGATTCAGTGCTACCACCAGCCAAGATGTTGTTGACTACCTCGATGTGAGAGTTTTCAAGAAGGATACTCGATTGGGAACCACTCTCTATAGAAAGATGACCGACCGGAATTCAATTCTGCACGCTCGCAGCAGAACATCCCAAAAGCACAATATCAACGTGTTATGAGAAATAACACAGATGAAGAGAAGTGTTACATCCAACTGGAAGAGATGACACAGCGATTCATTGAGAGAGGTTACAATTGGAAAACGTTAACAGAAATGCGCACGCTGGCAAGTACCCATGAAACAACAGAGACCTCAGAAGATCCCAAATTACGACAAATGACATTTGTGACCACCTACACACCTGATAAGAATTTGATTGTAAAAACTCTGAAGGATGAATGGAAGCTACTAGAGGCTGATCACACTCTACCTTTTAGAACATGGAAGATGCCACGAGTTGGATACAGAAGGGGTCGGAGTCTTAGAGACCTTCTGATGAAAACCAATCTAGTGGATAATGTATCAACCACCTGGCTTGGGAGGAAAGCAGGTTGCTATCGCTGCCTTGGGTGCGTTACATGCAATGCAATGATTACTGGTACTTATTTCCAGCCCCCGGAACGCAGAAAGAAATACAAAATCGAACATGCGGTGACCTGCACAACTACACATATTGTATACCTCTTGAATTGCCCATGTGGCAAATACTATACCGGAAAGACCACCGATGACGCCAGGACGAGGATGGCCAATCACCGGTATAGTATTAGATCGGCCATTAACAATGGAAAAACAGACCAACCAGTTGCCTGCCACTTCCTTGAATCCGGACATTCAGTAACTGACATGAGATTCAGGATAATCAATCATGTTCCAAAATTGAGAAGGGGAGGCGATAGAGCTACTATCCTTTTAAGAAAGGAAGCAAGATGGATCTTTGAATTGGGAACCTTACAACTCAGAGGTCTCAATGTCCACATAGGGTGGCAGTGTTATCTTTAATAGAGAGTCCATGTATCTTTATGATTGAGAGTCCACGTACCCGATGAGTGCCCATGATCTGTTCAGGGGAGCCATAAGTAGATGAGCCCTCTTAGTATTAATTTATATTAATGTACGTTTATTTAGCCACCATATGGTATTATATTTATGTCCTTTCTGTTGGGGGTATCTACATTCCTCTTCCTAAAATTTTATTAAATTTTATTAGATTTCCCTATGTTCCTCTATACACCAAATTACCAGATTGACTCATAGTTCTGCTTTTTACCTATGTTTTTAACTTTCTTTCCCTTGGCCCGCTGGTGACTAGGTGGAGAGCAATTGAACATGCAGGGTTGGTTAATATTTATTTTTGCGGCCATAGACACTGTTGAGCTGTTCACATTTACTTTGTTTTTTTCTTTTGGTAAGGTTATATTTATTGGTGGTCTTTAGATCTCCCTAGTGCTCTGTAGGTTTATCTCTAACGATATTTTGACTTTTTAGGCTATTTTGTTTTTTGGTTTTTGATGCCCAATCTTACTTTTGTACTTTCTTTGGCTGTTTAACAGATTAGATTTGAGTGAGTGCTTTACAACATTTATCCACTGCTTGATAAGATTAGGGAACATTAGCATCATGTATTTTACAAGTTTTTATGTTGCGGAGCTTGTATTGGCAATTCTCAAAGATTATTCCCATTGAGAATCTTCATAGAACATGTGTATCTCTATGATACGATACTGACAGCCGCTGATATACTACTAAGTAAGGTGATATTCTTTTTTCTGCAGCAAATCAGCATATGAATATCTGTGCGGTGGCGGCGGTACGGGATGCTCACTTGGCAGACATATCTGTGAGCAGGATGAGCAGGATAAGCATTTATTGCGCATGGATTAGTCTAGCTTGATACACATGATGTGGTGTGTGGTCCAACGCTTACAGCCCATTGGACGAGTATCGGCTAAGTGCTATTAGGATTGTTGAATTATTGTTTTATTCTTTAGTGATTGATCAAAGATATATTTCACCCGCACTATATGCCATCAGAGTTGATGGCTGTTTACACAGCTATTTGAAGTGCCGCTGGTTGCGGCGATCTTATTAACATGGGAGGGCCGTCATCTCCAGGGGCGGGCATTATGGGCTGGATTCTACCCTACCATTGGTGCTGCTTGAGAGTTTGGTGGTGTGTTGCATAACAGCCTTAGCTGATTGGAGGGCGAACTTCCATGGGCTATGATTGAAGTTGTAAGGATTCCAGTCCTGCTTTTACTTTTTGCCTCAACTCACCTTCCTCACCTGTACTTAAGGCATCACCCCGCCCCAAACAAGTGCTTAGTTGTTGAGTATTGTTTGCTGAAACCAGTGCTCTCTTTCTTATAAGCTATATACTTATCAAAAGAAGTTTTACTTCTACTACTTTAACATTTGGATTTACAAATACCAGCTGCAGTTTGGTCACAAAGGGACTAATAACAACTAGTCTCATTCATCCTGAAGATTGCTATTCCAAGAAGTATTAAGTTATTCAACTCCTCATCTCTACAGGAATTGCTATCTAATTTCCAACAGGAGGATTCTACCAACTACTACTACGGTATTAGTATCAAATCTAATTTACCTTGGATGCCTTAGGTAACGGCTAATTACAAATTTCATGTTTCCTTTTTGAACTTTTGTAAACTGACTTTGTCTCTCAGAAATTACTTTGATTGCAACGAATGTTTTATTTAATTCTATGAACTTCCTTTGAATACATTCTCATACCGGACAGTAACGGACTTTATGTGACGTCACACAGCTTCATACATCTCAGCTTGCCATACAGCTCCTTACAACTCAGCGTGTCTCACAGCTCCATTTACAATCACTATTCTGTGTTCAGATTTCCACGCTGCAAGCCTACTCTGTGTGCTGTGTCTCGCCGCAGGTCACGCCCCTGTCAGCAGCTGCAGTCTGTGTGTCTCACATCTCTCATGCCTCAGTGATTATTACAATGAACACTATCTCTCACATTTGGGTTTGAGCACAATTAATGTCAAAAGTTGTTATTAATAATAATACTTATTTTCAGCCTCTAAATATTTATATGGTATAACGATATAATATAACCATATAAAGACTTACTGCCATTACTTATAAAAATCACTCTGAATAAAACAGTCTATGCTGATATAATAGCCTGTACTTCAGTTGTGAAACAAATATAATTTATTTAGACTCTGCAGTTGTGATTCAAATAACCAAGGAACCTGATATAACAACTAAGCCATAAAATATGGATCCAGCAGAGCTTCCTCAAATTGTTTATAATTTAACACAAAGAGTTGACCAACTTAGTCAAGCCTTTAGAGAGTTACAATTAGAAAATGAAACTTTAAGAAAAGTAATAAAAGACACTGTCTCTATTAAACAGAGCCTTCCTGACAATCTGTCAGAACCATTTATTGCACCTCCAGATTTTTTCAATGGAGATAGGAATTTATACCGTCAATTTAAAAATGCTTGTCTGCTTAATTTCACCCTTAAACCTAAAACATACCCAAATGATAGGGTTAAAGTCCTTACAATGATAAGCTATTTAAGAGGTGAACCTCGCATTTGGGCAGACACTCTCTTTGAGACAAATAATGCTGTTCTTTCATCTTTTTCATCTTTTCTGGATATCATGGATGAATTATACTATGATTCTAACCTACAGTATACTTCTGAGAAAAAGATGAGGAACTTAAAACAAGGTAACAAACCTGTTGAATGTTACATAACAGAATTCAAGCAAAATTCTATTGACTCTCAGTGGAACGCCATTGCTTTAAAAAACCAGTTCAGGCTTGGACTCTCTGACGCAGTAAAAGATGAATTAGCCCGAACTGAGTTACCTGAAACATTGGAAGGCCTTATGAAGCTCAGCAGGCAAATTGATAGGAGATTACGTGAAAGAAGATTTGAACGTCAATACCCTGAAATTGTTCATAAGAAGGATAAGGTTTTTAACCATCCCACTTCTAACAGTCCTCATACTGGTTCAACTGGTGCTGAAGCAATGGATATAAGTTTTTTCAGAGGACCTCTAACTCCTGAAGAACGTATCAGAAGGAAGACTAGAGGCCTCTGCATGTATTGCGCATCCTCATCTCATACTTTAAAGGATTGCCCATCTTTGCCACAGAACAAGAAGAGTAAGTACCATACCAATCTTTCTCTCCAGTCAAAGCATAACAACCCTCTTCATTGTTCTTTACTTCTTTCTCTACAGTGGGCAAATAAACAACTGACCATTCCAGCCATCTTGGATACAGGAGCACAAGGAAACTACATTGACAGTTCTCTGGTTTCTAAAAATAAAATACCATTGATAAAAAAGTTGTCTCCTATTTTCCTTCGTGTGGTTGATGGCTCTGAGATATCATCAGGGCCATTACACATCACACCATCCCGCTCTCTGTCACTACATTAAAAACACATCATGAACATCTCACTTTTGATGTAATCACTTCTCCATTATTCCCAATAGTACTTGGGCTAGCTTGGTTACAGCTACACGAACCTGATATTAATTGGAAATCCTTAAAAGTTCAACTAAATTCTGATTTCTGTCAACAGACTTGCCATAGAATTTCTTTTCACAGTTTATCCTCCACATCAGAAACTCTGATACCAGAAATGTACAAGCAGTTCTCTGAAGTCTTCAGTAAGAAGGAAGCAGATACCCTTCCCCCACACAGAATCTACGACTGCCCTATTGAACTGAAACCTGGAACAACGCCACCTATTGGACATTTATACCCACTTTGTCAACCGGAACTGGATCATCTAAAAACTTACCTAGATGAAAATCTAAAGAAAGGGTTTATCCGTCCTTCAGTTTCTCCTGCTGGTGCAGGAATGTTCTTTGTGCGGAACAAAGACCAATCTCTTCGGCCTATCATTGACTTCAGACAATTGAACAAAATAACCATAAAAAACCGATACCCTCTCCCCCTCATTCCTGAACTCATAGAAAGACTCAGGCATGCTCAGATTTTTACTAAATTAGATTTGAGAGGGGCGTACAATTTAGTGCGTATCCGTGAGGGGGATGAGTGGCTTACCGCTTTTAGAACTAGGTATGGGTTGTTTGAATATCTAGTTATGCCTTTCGGCTTAACTAACGCACCCGCAACTTTCCAGTTCTTTATTAATGACATTTTCCATGATCTCCTTGACACATGTGTTGTTGTCTACCTAGATGACATTTTAATCTATTCCACAAATCTAGAAGAACATATCAAACATGTTAGTTGGGTTTTAGCAAGACTCCAAGTCCATCGGCTATACGCCAAATTGGAAAAATGTATTTTCCACACCAACAAAATAGAGTTCCTGGGTTACTCCATCAGCCCAAATGGGATTCAAATGCAAGATAACAAAGTGGAAGCAGTAAAATCATGGCCCACACCTTCAACACGGAAAGAACTACAAAAGTTTCTTGGTTTCAGTAACTATTACAGAAAGTTCATTCGCAATTTTTCTAAAATTGCAAAACCTCTGACTAAATTAACTAGTGCTAATTGCTCTTTCCAGTGGACTAAAGAACAGGATGATGCGTTCAACTTCCTAAAAAATTCCTTTTCATCTGCCCCCATTCTGAAATATCCTGATCCAAACCTTCAATATACCCTAGAGGTGGATTCTTCAGATTATGCTCTTGGCGCTGTCCTCTCCCAAAGACAGTCTCCTACAGAACCACTACACCCAGTTGGGTTCTATTCAAAAATTATGACTCCAGCAGAGATCAATTATTCCATTGGGGACAAGGAACTTCTAGCCATTAAAAGAGCCTTCGAATTCTGGAGACATCTCCTTGAAGGTACCTCCCTACCTATAGTGATTTATACGGATCACCGGAATTTGGAATATCTACAAAATAATAAAACTTTATCTGGACGTCAAGTGAGATGGAGTCTCTACTTTAGTCGTTTCAATTTCCAAATCATGTACAGGCCGGGTTCAAAAAATGGGAAGGCAGATGCACTCTCTCGACGAGATCCAAGACCTATACAGGAAGACTCTCCTACTAGCATTCTTCCCCCTACTCGATTCCTTGCTATCCTATCTCAACAGGATAAGGAATACCAATCTGATCTTTCTTCAGAAGACCAAACCCTACTAGATAGACTAACCCTCCAGGATGGTTTTTACTTCCATGGTTCTAAACTTTATATTCCAGAACGTTTCAGACAGAAAATAATCAAAGATCATCATGACCCTCCACTAATTGGTCATCCAGGAATCAAACGTACACATGAGCTCATCTCCAGAAGTTACTGGTGGCCATCGATGAAAACCAGTATAAAGGAATATATACAACATTGTACAACCTGTACAGTTTCAAAACCAGAAAGGAGACCTCCCTATGGCTATTTAATTCCTTTGGAAGTACCGGAATCTCCTTGGTCTCATTTGGGAATGGATTTTATAGTTGATTTACCACCTAGTTCTGGACAAACCACCATTTTAGTTGTTACCGATCATTTTACTAAAATGGCACATTTTATTCCTTTTCATAAGTTACCCACTTCCATTGAAACAGCATATTTATTTCTAAACCACATTGTACGATACCACGGGTTACCATCCATTTTAACTACTGATAGAGGAACCCAATTCACCTCACGCTTCTGGAAATCACTCACTAAAGCACTCCAAATCGATCAAAGGTTAAGCACAGCCTTCCACCCTCAGACTAATGGCCAAACTGAGAGACTCAATCAGTGGCTTGAGCAATATCTACGATGCTATTGCTCATATCATCAAAATAAATGGACTTCCTTTCTCTCCATGGCTGAATTTGCCTATAACAATACCATTAACAGCACTACAAATTACTCTCCCTTTTTCGCCAACTATGGTTTTAATCCAAGATTCACTATCCAAACGACTTCTACACATGACTCACCATCTGTTGATGTGCTAACACAAAACATAGCTGAAAATTTCCTACATTTACGAGATAACATCAAACAAGCTCAGGCGTCTCAGAAGAAATTTTATGATTTACGTCGTAGAGCTTCTCCGAAATATTCTATAGGGGACTATGTTTGGTTATCTTCCAAAAACATTAAAATGCACTTACCAAGTAAAAAATTGGCTGGGTTGTTCCTTGGCCCATTCAAAATTCTACACATCATCAATGAAAATGCCGTCAGGCTTGATCTACCTGATTCTTTACCAATCCACCCAACTTTCCATGTATCATTATTGAAACCCTACTTGGGAGATAAACCTGATGTACCTCTTCTACCCCCTTCTCCTATTCAATTGGGCACTGATGTCTATGAAGTTTATGATCTTTTGGACTCAAGATTTTATAATGGGGAATTACAGTATCTGGTCCGATGGAAAGGGTTCGCCCCAGAGGATGATACTTTGGAACCTCATGCACACATTAATGCTCCAAAGATTATTGCTCGTTTTCATAGAAGATATCCAAACAGACCTAAATTCCAACCCGTGGTCGGCTTGCTTGAGGGGGGGGATCTGTAAGGATTCCAGTCCTGCTTTTACTTTTTGCCTCAACTCACCTTCCTCACCTGTACTTAAGGCATCACCCCGCCCCAAACAAGTGCTTAGTTGTTGAGTATTGTTTGCTGAAACCAGTGCTCTCTTTCTTATAAGCTATATACTTATCAAAAGAAGTTTTACTTCTACTACTTTAACATTTGGATTTACAAATACCAGCTGCAGTTTGGTCACAAAGGGACTAATAACAACTAGTCTCATTCATCCTGAAGATTGCTATTCCAAGAAGTATTAAGTTATTCAACTCCTCATCTCTACAGGAATTGCTATCTAATTTCCAACAGGAGGATTCTACCAACTACTACTACGGTATTAGTATCAAATCTAATTTACCTTGGATGCCTTAGGTAACGGCTAATTACAAATTTCATGTTTCCTTTTTGAACTTTTGTAAACTGACTTTGTCTCTCAGAAATTACTTTGATTGCAACGAATGTTTTATTTAATTCTATGAACTTCCTTTGAATACATTCTCATACCGGACAGTAACGGACTTTATGTGACGTCACACAGCTTCATACATCTCAGCTTGCCATACAGCTCCTTACAACTCAGCGTGTCTCACAGCTCCATTTACAATCACTAGTCTGTGTTCAGATTTCCACGCTGCAAGCCTACTCTGTGTGCTGTGTCTCGCCGCAGGTCACGCCCCTGTCAGCAGCTGCAGTCTGTGTGTCTCACATCTCTCATGCCTCAGTGATTATTACAATGAACACTATCTCTCACATTTGGGTTTGAGCACAATTAATGTCAAAAGTTGTTATTAATAATAATACTTATTTTCAGCCTCTAAATATTTATATGGTATAACGATATAATATAACCATATAAAGACTTACTGCCATTACTTATAAAAATCACTCTGAATAAAACAGTCTATGCTGATATAATAGCCTGTACTTCAGTCGTGAAACAAATATAATTTATTTAGACTCTGCAGTTGTGATTCAAATAACCAAGGAACCTGATAGAAGTTTTCTAGCATGATTGAAGTTTTCAGTCCGATCGAACTGTATAGCTATAATTAATTATCTCAGGTATATCGCTCGGGTTGGCTAAGCTACGATTTGCTGGGTAGTTCATTATGACTGATATCCTTGCAGCCTTTACATGTAGGTGAGATTTCTATTGGTGGATTGAGGATAGAGATCGGTTCTGCGAATGACTGTATGCTAAACAATGGATAGTTTGAAACTGATGAGGTGCAAGCATTGCATTATACAATGTTGATGGGTTTTTACACTGTTATTTTACACTGTTATTTACACTGTCTTTATGTTTTTCTGGTCTTTCAATTATAGTTGACACGTCATACACACAGGGAGGTGCAGTTCATGACAGTTTCACAGTTGGTCTGGGATTATTATATGGCCGAAGGGAGTGATTTGTATGAGGCTACCCTATTGGTCAATTTATTTACACATTGGTTTTACTACTCGCATTGCTGCCGCAACACTGTTCCCACTTGCATATGTTTTTTATGTTTTATTGATATGTCTCCTGCGGTCCAAGGGGGTTACCCTTTTTCACATATTTCTTTCTATATACACTCACGTTATACTTTAATCACATTGGCTTCAGCCTATCAGGTTGTTTTTACCTCGACTATGATCCTATCAGGGGGTTTATTTCTCCTGTCTTTACACAATACTTGCACTGATTGGTTCAAGAAACAGGGGAGGGTTCTATTCACCTTTAAAAGTTTGCCGTTTTTGTATTGTTGCTTGTCAGAGGAAGGGACTGTTTGGTGTCCCGAAACGTCACAAATAAAACTTTTGTTTACACAGACGGCTAAAGTCCAGAGAGTGCTTATTCAATTGCTGAAATTATGGACATTTTCTATAGCACCCTGGCAGTTGATGACAGATCGTGGGAGTGCATACACCCACAAACTATATATATATATATATATATATATATATATATATATATATATATATATATATATATATATATATATATATATATATATATATATATATATATATATGTGTGTGTGTGTGGAAAGGCGGAAAGCTACATTAAAGATGATTATATCTGTATTATTTATAGCTATTATTGTCTTATGAAGTCCTGGTACATTATTATTATTATTATTAGTTATTTGTAGAGCGCCAACAGGTTCTGCAGTGGTAAAGACATGCGCCTAGATTACAAGTCTTGTGTTAGCCTTTAAAAGCAGTGTTGAGGGGTCCCAACGCTGCTTTTTAACGCCCGCTGGTATTACGAGTCTGGCAGGTACAGGTGTACCGCTCACTTTTTTCCGCGACTCGAGCATACCGCAAATCCCCTTACATCAATTGCGTATCCTATCTTTTCAATGGGATTTGCCTAACGCCGGTATTACGAGTCTTGGAAAAAGTGAGCAGTACAGCCTCTCCTGTCAAGACTGTTACCGCATTTAAAAGTCAGTAGTTAAGAGTTTTATGGGCTAACGCCGTAACATAAAACTCTAAACTAAAGTGCTAAAAAGTACACTAACACCAATAAACTACCTATTAACCCCTAAACCGAGCCTCCCCCCACATCGCAAACCCTTAAATAAAGTTTTTAACCCCTAATCTGCCGACCGGACATTGCTGCCACTTAAATAAATATATTAACCCCTAAACCGCCGCACTCCCGCCTTGCAAACACTAGTTAAATTTTATTAACCCCTAATCTGCCGTCCCTAACATCGCCAACACCTACCTACATTTATTAACCCCTAATCTTCCACCCCCAATGTTGCTGCCACTATATTAAATGTATTAACCCCTAAACCTAAGTCTAACCCTAAACCTAACCCCCCCCAACTTAAATATTATTTAAATTATATGAAATAAAATTACTACATTACTACTAAATTATTCCTATTTAAAACTAAATACTTACCTATAAAATAAACCCTAAAATAGCTACAATGTAACTAATAGTTACATTGTAGCTATTTTAGGGTTTATTTTTATTTTACAGGCAACTTTGTTTTTATATTAACTAGGTACAGTAGTTATTGAATAGTTATTAACTATTTAATACCTAGCTAAAATAAATACAAAATTACCTGTAAGATAAACCCTAACCTAAGTTACATTTACACCTAACACTACACTATAATTAAATTAATTACCTAAACTAACTACAATTAATTACAATTAAATAAAATAAACTAAAGTACAAAAAAAACACACTAAATTACATAAAATAATAAAATAATTACAAGAATTTTAAACTAATTACACCTAATCTAATCCCCCTAATAAAATAAAAAAGCCCCCCAAAAAATAAAAATCCCTACCCTACACTGAATTACAAATAGCCCTTAAAAGGACCTTTTGTGGGGCATTGCCCCAAAGTAATCAGCTAACGCAGCCCAACTGGGCACAGCCAATTCGAACAGCCAATAGAATGAAAGCTCAATCCTATTGGCTGATTGTATCAGCCAATAGGATTTTTTCTACCTTAATTCCGATTGGCTGATAGAATTCTATCAGCCAATCGGAATTCAAGGGACACCATCTTGGTGACGTCACTTAAAGGTACCTTCATTCTTCAGTTGGATGTCGTTGGAAGAGGATGCTCCGCGTCGGCTGGCTTGAAGATGGACCTGCTCCTTTCCGGATGGGTGAAGATAGAAGATGCTGTCTGGATGAAGACTTCTGCCGGTCTGGAGGACCTCTTCTGCCTGGATCGGATGAAGACTTCTGGCTGTCTGGAGGACCACTTGTGCCCGGTTGGGTGAAGACGTCTCAAGGTATGGTGATCTTCAAGAGGTTAGTGTTAGGTTTTATTAAGGGGGGATTGGGTGGGTTTTAGAGTAGGGTTAGGTGTGTGGGTGGTGGGTTTTAATGTCGGGGGTGTATTGTATATTTTTTTACAGGTAAAAGAGCTGATTACTTTGGGGCAATGCCCCGCAAAAGGCCCTTTTAAGGGCTATTTGTAATTTAGTGTAGGGTAGGGATTTGTATTATTTTGGGGGGCTTTTTTATTTTATTAGGGGGATTAGATTAGGTGTAATTAGTTTAAAATTATTGGAATTATTTTATTATTTTCTGTAATTTAGTGGGGGGGGCTTGTACCTTAGTTTATTTAATTTAATTGTAATTAATTGTAATTAGTTTAGGTAATTAATTTAATTATAGTGTAGTGTTAGGTGTAATTGTAACTTAGGTTAGGGTTTATTTTACAGGTAAATTTGTATTTATTTTAGCTAGGTAGTTATTAAATAATTAATAACTATTTAATAACTATTGTAACTAGTTAAAATAAATACAAAGTTGCCTGTAAAATAAAAATAAACCCTAATATAGATACAATGTAACTATTAGTTATATTGTAGCTAGTTTAGGGTTTATTTCACAGGTAAATATTTAGTTTTAAATAGGAATAATTTAGTTAAAGGGACACTGAACCCAAATTTTTTCTTTTGTGATTCAGATGGACTCTAGAGCATGAAATTTTAAGCAACTTTCTAATTTACTCCTATTATCAAATTTTCTTCATTCTCTTGGTATCTTTATTTGAAATGCAAGAATGTAAGTTTAGATGCCGGCCCATTTTTGGTGATTAACCTGGGTTGTCCTTGCTGATTGGTGGATAAATTCATCCACCAATAAAAAAGTGCTGTCCAGAGTTCTGAAAAAAAAGAAGCTTCTTTTTCAAATAAAGATAGCAAGAGAACAAAGATAAATTGATAATAGGAGTAAATTAGAGAGTTGCTTAAAATTGCATGCTCTATCTGAATCACAGGTTCAGTATCCCTTTAATTGTAGTTATTTTATTTAGATTTATTTAAATTATATTTCAGTTAGGGGGTGTTAGGGTTAGACTTAGGTTTAGGGGTTAATAACTTTATTATAGTGGCGGCGACATTGGGAGTGGCAGATTAGGGGTTAATAAGTGTAGTTAGTTTGCAGCGACGTTGGGGGCGGCAGATTAGGGGTTAATAAGTGTAGGTAGGTGGCGGCGACATTGGGGGTGGCAGATTAGGAGTTAATAAATATAATGTAGGTGTCTGCGATGTTGGGGGCAGCAGATTTGGGGTTCATAAGTATAATGTAGGTGGCGGTGGTGTCCGGAGCGGCAGGTTAGCGGTTAATAATATAATGCAGGTGTCTGCAATGTCGGGGGCGGCAGATTAGGGGTTAATAAGTGTAATATTAGGGGTGTTTAGACTCGGGGTACATGTTAGGGTGTTAGGTGTAGACATAAAATGTATTTCCCCATAGGAATCAATGGGGCTGTGTTAGGAGCTGAATGCTGCTTTTTTGCAGGTGTTAGCTTTTTTTTTCATCCGGCTCTCCCCCATTGATTCCTATGGGGAAATCGTGCACAAGCACGTTTAGCCAGCTCACCGCTACCGTAAGCAGCGCTGGTATTGAGGTGAGATGTGGAGCTAAATTTTGCTCTACGCTCAGTTTTCTGTGGGTAACCCGGGTTTGTAAAAACCTATAATACCAGCGTTGTCTTAAGTGAGCGGGGAGAAAAAAATGCTTGTTAGCACCGCAAGCCTTACAGACAAAAACTCATAATCTAGCCAATGGTTCTTATATGCAAGGTGACAGCTATGAGAGACAAAGTGATAGAGGGCCCTGCCAAGAGTTTCACTGTTGTAAATCATCTCTCATGAAAGTTATCTACAAAGCAGCTAGGCTCATAGGCTTACATGCTAAAAGGGTTTAAGGGGTTAAGGAGTTCAAAGGGATAACTAAAGGAGGAGAGGAACTAATGGCTAGATTTAGAGTTTTGTCGGTAAGGACCCGAAAAGCTAACGCCGGCTTTTTTCTGGCCGCACCATAAAAATAACTCTGGTATTGAGAGTCCACATAAAGGCTGCGTTAGGCTCCAAAAAAGGAGCGTAGAGCATATTTAACGCAGCTTCAACTCTCGATACCAGAGTTGCTTACGCAAGCCGCCAGCCTCAAAAACGTGCTCGTGCACAATTCCCCCATAGGAAACAATGGGGCTGTTTGGGCTGAAAAAAAACCTAACACCTGCAAAAAAGCCGCGTTCAGCTCCTAACGCAGCACCATTGTTTCCTATGGGGAAACACTTCCTACGTCTGCACCTAACACTCTAACATGTACCCCGAGTCTAAACACCCCTAACCTTACACTTATTAACCCCTATTCTGCCGCCCCACTATCGCTGACCCCTGCATATTATTATTAACCCCTAATCTGCCGCTTCGTAAACCGCCGCTACTTACATTATCCCTATGTACCCCTAATCTGCTGCCCTAACATCGCCGACCCCTATATTATATTTATTAACCCCTAATCTGCCACCCACAATGTCGCCTCCACCTGCCTACACTTATTAACCCCTAATCTGCCGAGCGGACCGCACCGCTATTATTATAAAGTTATTAACCCCTAATCTGCCTCACTAACCCTATAATAAATAGTATTAACCCCTAATCTGCCCTCCCTAACATCGCCGACACCTAACTTCAATTATTAACCCCTAATCTGCCGACTTGAGCTCACCGCTATTCTAATAAATGTATTAACCCCTAAAGCTAAGTCTAACCCTAACACTAACACCCCCCTAAATTAAATATAATTTTAATCTAACGAAATCTCTTATTAAATAAATTATTCCTGTTTAAAGCTAAATACTTACCTGTAAAATAAATCCTAATATAGCTACAATATAAATTATATTTATATTATAGCTATTTTAGGATTTATATTTATTTTACAGGTAACTTTCTATTTATTTTAACCAGGTACAATAGCTATTAAATAGTTAAGAACTATTTAATAGCTAAAATAGTTAAAATAATTACAAATTTACCTGTAAAATAAATCCTAACCTAAGTTACAATTAAACCTAACACTACACTATCAATAAATTAATTAATTACAATACCTACAAATAACTACAATGAAATAAACTAACTAAAGTACAAAAAATAAAAAAGAACTAAGTTACAAAAAATAAAAAAATATTTACAAACATAAGAAAAATATTACAACAATTTTAAACTAATTACACCTACTCTAAGCCCCCTAATAAAATAACAAAGCCCCCCAAAATAAAAAAATGCCCTACCCTATTCTAGATTACTAAAGTTCAAAGCTCTTTTACCTTACCAGCCCTGAACAGGGCCCTTTGCGGGGCATGCCCCAAGAAGTTCAGCTCTTTTGCCTGTAAAAAAAAACATACAATACCCCCCCCAACATTACAACCCACCACCCACATACCCCTAATCTAACCCAAACCCCCCTTAAATAAACCTAACACTAAGCCCCTGAAGATCTCCCTACCTTGTCTTCACCTCACCGGGTTCATCGATCGGTCCAGAAGAGGGTCCGAAGTCTTGATCCAAGCGGAGCAAGAAGAGGTCCTCCATCCGGTAGAAGTCTTCATCCAAGCAGGGCAGAAGAGGTCTTCCATCCGATTGAAGTCTTCATCCAAGCAGGATCTTCTATCGTCATCCATCCGGAGCGGAGCGGCAGGATCCTGAAGACCTCCGACGCGGAACATCCATCCTGGCCGACGACTGAACGACGAATGACGGTTCCTTTAAATGACATCATCCAAGATGGCGTCCCTCGAATTCCGATTGGCTGATAGGATTCTATCAGCCAATTGGAATTAAGGTAGGAATATTCTGATTGGCTGATGGAATCAGCCAATCGGATTGAACTTGATTCTGATTGGCTGATTTCATCAGCCAATTAGAATATTCCTACCTTAATTCCGATTGGCTGATAGAATCCTATCCGCCAATCGGAATTCGAGGGACGCCATCTTGGATGACGTCCCTTAAAGGAACCGTCATTCTTTAGTTGGACGTCACCGGATGAAGATGGGTCCGCGGTGGAGGTCTTCAGGATGGAGCCGGTCCTCATCGGATGAAGATAGAAGATGCCGCTTGGAAGAAGATGGTTGCCGGTCCGGATCTACTCTTCTTCCCGGATAGGATGAAGACTTTGGACCCTCTTATGGACTTCTTCAGCCATCAGATGATGGATGTCTAGCCCCCTCTTGGGTTGGATGAAGATATCGGAGCCAGGACGGATCGGTGAACCTGGTATGGTGAAGACAAGGTAGGATGATCTTCAGGGGCTTAGTGTTAGGTTTATTTAAGGGGGGTTTGGGTTAGATTAGGGATATGTGGGTGGTGGGTTGTAATGTTGGGGGGGGGGTATTGTATGTTTTTTTTTACAGGCAAAAGAGCTGAACTTCTTGGGGCATGCCCCGCAAAGGGCCCTGTTCAGGGCTGGTAAGGTAAAAGAGCTTTGAACTTTAGTAATTTAGAATAGGGTAGGGCATTTTTTTATTTTGGGGGGCTTTGTTATTCTATTAGGGGGCTTAGAGTAGGTGTAATTAGTTTAAAATTGTTGTAATATTTTTCTTATGTTTGTAAATATTTTTTTATTTTTTGTAACTTAGTTCTTTTTTATTTTTTGTACTTTAGTTAGTTTATTTCATTGTAGTTATTTGTAGGTATTGTATTTAATTTACTTATTGATAGTGTAGTGTTAGGTTTAATTGTAGGTAATTGTAGGTATTTTATTTAATTAATTTATTGATAGTGTAGTGTTAGGTTTAATTGTAACTTAGGTTGGGATTTATTTTACAGGTAAATTTGTAATTATTTTAACTATTTTAGCTATTAAATAGTTCTTAACTATTTAATAGCTATTGTACCTGGTTAAAATAAATACAAAGTTACCTGTAAAATAAATATTAATCCTAAAATAGCTATAATATAATTATAATTTATGTTGTAGCTATATTAGGATTTATTTTACAGGTAAGTATTTAGCTTTAAATAGGAATAATTTATTTAATAAGAGTTAATTAATTTCGTTAGATTTAAATTATATTTAACTTAGGGGGGTGTTAGTGTTAGGGTTAGACTTAGCTTTAGGGGTTAATACATTTATTAGAATAGCGGCGAGATTCGGTCGGCAGATTAGGGGTTAATAATTGAAGTTAGGTGTCGGTGAAGTTAGGGAGGGCAGATTAGGGGTTAATAAATATAATATAGGGGTCGGCGGTGTTAGGGGCAGCAGATTAGGGGTACATATCTATAATGTAGCTGGCGGCTCTTTGCGGTCGGCAGATTAGGGGTTAATTATTGTAGGTAGGTGGCGGCGACGTTGTGGGGGGCAGGTTAGGGGTTAATAAATATAATATAGGGGTTGGCGATGTTAGGGCAGCAGATTAGGGGTACATAGGGATAATGTAGCTGGCGGCGGCGTGCGGACGGCAGATTAGGGGTTAATAAGTGTAGGTAGCTGGCGGCGACGTTGTGGGGGGCAGATTAGGGGTTAATAAATATAATATAGGGGTCGGCGGTGTTAGGGGCAGCAGATTAGGGGTACATAAGGATAACGTAGGTGGCGGTCGGCAGATTAGGGGTTAAAAAAATTTAATCGAGTTGCGGCGATGTGGGGGGACCTCGGTTTAGGGGTACATAGGTAGTTTATGGGTGTTAGTGTACTTTAGAGTACAGTAGTTAAGAGCTTTATGAACCGGCGTTAGCCCAGAAAGCTCTTAACTACTGACTTTTTTCTGCGGCTGGAGTTTTGTCGTTAGATTTCTAACGCTCACTTCAGACACGACTCTAAATACCGGAGTTAGAAAAATCCCATTGAAAAGATAGGATACGCAATTGACGTAAGGTGATCTGCGGTATGGAAAAGTCGCGGCTGAAAAGTGAGCGTTAGACCCTTTTTTGAGTGACTCCAAATACCGGAGGTAGCCTAAAACCAGCGTTAGGAGCCTCTAACGCTGTTTTTCACGGCTACCGCCAAACTCTAAATCTAGGCCTAAGACAGGAAATGAGTTAGTGTTATTATATGCATATCTAAACAGTAGAGTCTTTACGGAGAGCATGAACATTTGAAAACTAGGGGAAAGTCAAGTAGAGCAAGGCAGAGAGTGCCACAAAATAGGGGCCAGCCCGGAGAAGTCTTGTAGACGGGAATATGAGGAGGTAACAAGAGAGGAGGAGAGCAGGAGGTCATGAGCAGAGTGTAGGAAACGGGAGGGCGAGTATCTGGAGACTAGGTTGGAGATATAGGGTGGAGCAGTGTTATTGAGAGCTTTAAAAGTTAGAGCCAGGATTTTATGTTTTATTCTGGAGGTTAGAAGAAGCAAGTAAAGGGATTGGCAGAGAGGTGCAGCAGATGAGGAGAGACATGTAAGGAAGATCAGCCTGGCAGAGGCATTTATTATGGATTGTAAGGGAGATAGATGGCAGCTAGGTAGGCCGGAGATAATGGAGTTGCAATAGTCAAGGCGGGAAATTATGAGAGAGTGGACTATAGTCTTAGTTGTGTCTTGTGTGGTACATTTTGGAGATGTTTTTGAAGGTGAAGGCATCAAGAATTAGTAATAATGTTATTATCAACAGTTAGAGAATGTTGGGGGGTAGGGATTTTGAAAGAAGGGGTAAAATAAGGAGCTCGGTTTTTGAGGGATTTAGCATATGAGAGAACATCCAGGTTTATATATTAAAAAGATAGCTAGGTGACACGAGTTAGTAAGGAAGGGGATAGGACTGGTAAAGGCATATAGATTTGGGTGTTATCAGCATACAAATGGTATTGAAACCCATCAGACTGTATTAAGGAACCTAAGGATGATGTATACAGTGAGAAGAGAAGGGGACAGAGCCTTGTGGTAACCCAACATAAAATGGTAAAGGGTCAGAGGATTTGCCAGATAAGGTAACACTAAAGGTCTCGTTAGACAGGTAAGATTAGAAATAAAATAATCCCTGTTCTGCTCATAGACTGAGGGCCCAAAAGGGAATAGCAGGTAAATCTCAGCAGGTTATATAAATTGGCTGTTTTAAGTGGGTTAAGGAACAAGAAGTTAAACGACTCTCCAAGTAACCAAGATAAAGATTGACAATGTCTCCCAGTGTAGTAGTTGCACCACAATACAGTTCTAAATTAGGAAAGCTCAAGAAAACTCAGGGCATGTGGAAAAGAGTCATACACAATGTAGATCAAACAGTGTAGAAATACAACATGAAAGTATATGGTTTACTTCACTCTACGTTTTTACATAAGAAACACAAGCAGGCTTTGAGAGTATGGGGGGTAGTTATCAACGTGTCTACTTTCCTGCCTTCGCCGGCCCAATACGCCTGCCTAAGCTCGCCTACCTTCGCCGCCGCGGACCTGAAAAAATACGCCTAAGTTATCAAAAAAAGCTGTCAAAAAGCCGCGGGGCGATGAGCAGCAGACTGTGACAGTTATCACTCATCCGATCTCGCTGCTCTTCGGCTGTTTGACAGCTTTCATGCTAGCCTGTCACTAAGCACTCACACTAAACTACACTGTTCTACCCTCTATACCGGCGCCCCCGGAGCCCCCCGCAACTAAATAAAGTTACTAACCCCTAAACCACCGCTCCTAGACCCTGCTGCAACTATAATAAATGTATTAACCCCTAAACCGCCGCTCCCGGACACCGCCGCCACCTACATTATACCTAGTAACCCCTATCCTGCCCCCCCTATACCGCCGCCCTCTATAATAAAGTTATTAACCCCTATCCTGCTGATCCCGCACCTCGCCGCAACTAAATAAATACTTTAACCCCTAAACCACCGCTCCCGGACCCCCGCAACATATAATAAATTTGTTAACCCTTATCCTGCCCCCCACTACACCTTCGCCACTGTAATTAAATTATTAACCCCTAAACCTAAGTCTAACCCTAACCCTAACACCCCCCTAACTAAAATATTAATTAAATAAATCTAAATAATATTTCTATTATTAACTCAGGCCTAGATTTGGAGTTTTGTCGGTAAAGACCCGCGTAGCTAACGCCGGCTTTTTTCTGGCCGCACCATAAAAATAACTCTGGTATTGAGAGTCCACATAAAGGCTGCGTTAGGCTCCAAAAAAGGAGCGTAGAGCATTTTTAACGCAGCTTCAACTCTCGATCCCAGAGTTGCTTACGCAAGCGGCCAGCCTCAAAAACGTGCTCGTGCACGATTCTCCCATAGAAAACAATGGGGCTGTTTGAGCTGAAACAAAACCTAACACCTGCAAAAAAGCCGCGTTCAGCTCCTAACGCAGCCCCATTGTTTGCTATGCGGAAACACTTCCTACGTCTGCACCTAACACTCTAACATGTACCCCGAGTCTAAACACCCCTAACCTTACACTTATTAACCCCTAATCTGCCGCCCCCGCTATCGCTGACCCCTGCATATTATTATTAACCCCTAATCTGCCGCTCCGTAAACCGCCGCTACTTACATTATCCCTATGTACCCCTAATCTGCTGCCCTAACATTGCCGACCCCTATATTATATTTATTAACCCCTAATCTGCCCCCCACAACGTCGCCTCCACCTGCCTACACTTATTAACCCCCAATCTGCCGACCGGACCTGAGCGTTACTATAATAAAGTTATTAACCCCTAATCTGCCTCATTAACCCTATAATAAATAGTATTAACCCCTAATCTGCCCTAATCTGCCCTCCCTAACATCGCCGACACCTAACTTCAATTATTAACCCCTAATCTGCCGACTGGAGCTCACCGCTATTCTAATAAATGTATTAACCCCTAAAGCTAAGTCTAACCCTAACACTAACAGCCCCCTAAATTAAATATAATTTACATCTAACGAAATTAATTATCTCTTATTAAATAAATTATTCCTATTTAAAGCTAAATACTTACCTGTAAAATAAATCCTAATATAGCTACAATATAAATTATAATTATATTATAGCTATTTTAGGATTAATATTTATTTGACAGGCAACTTTGTAATTATTTTAACCAGGTACAATAGCTATTAAATAGTTAAGAACTATTTAATAGCTACCTAGTTAAAATAATTACAAAATTACCTGTAAAATAAATCCTAACCTAAGTTACAATTAAACCTAACACTATACTATCATTAAATTAATTAAATAAAATACCTACAATTACCTACAATTAAACCTAACACTACACTATCAATAAATAAATTAAATACAATTCCTACAAATAACTACAATGAAATAAACTAACTAAAGTACAAAAAATAAAAAAGAACTAAGTTACAAAAAATAAAAAAATATTTACAAACATAAGAAAAATATTACAACAATTTTAAACTAATTACACCTACTCTAAGCCCCCTAATAAAATAACAAAGACCCCCAAAATAAAAAATGCCCTACCCTATTCTAAATTACTAAAGTTCAAAGCTATTTTACCTTACCAGTCCTGAACAGGGCCCTTTGCGGGGCATGCCCCAAGAAGTTCAACTCTTTTGCCTGTAAAAAAAAAAACATACAATACCCCCCCCCAACATTACAACCCACTACCCACATACCCCTAATCTAACCCAAACCCCCCTTAAATAAACCTAACACTAAGCCCCTGAAGATCTTCCTACCTTATCTTCACCATACCAGGTTCACCGATCCGTCCTGAAGAGCTCCTCCGATGTCCTGATCCAAGCCCAAGCGGGGGGCTGAAGAGGTCCATGATCCGGCTGAAGTCTTCATCCAAGCGGGAGCTGAAGAGGTCCATGATCCGGATGAAGTCTTCTATCAACGGCATCTTCAATCTTCTTTCTTCGGGAGCCATCATCTTCCATCCGACGTGGAACATCCTCTTCTCCCGACGCCTACTAGCCGAATGACGGTTCCTTTAAGGGACGTCATCCAAGATGGCGTCCCTCGAATACCGATTGGCTTTCTTTAGGTTACAAAAGGCTGAATTAGCCTGTGAAATCCATATGAATGGAGATTGAGTTCCTGTGAGAGTAGTTAAGGGTTTGGCTAGAAGAGAGAAATTTTTTATGAATTTTCTATAGAAGTTTGAAAATCCAATAAAACACTGAAAGTCTTTTTTGGTTTTGGGAATAGGCCATGATGCTATAGCCTCTACCTTTTTGTTCTCCATTTGTATACCCTGAGGGGAAATATGGTATCCCAAAAAAGAGATGGTATCCGTGTTAAAAATAAATTTTTCGGGTTTAGCAAATAGTGAATTCTGTCTCAGTCATTGTAAAACAGTTCTGACAGGTGTAATGTGTTGGATTATAGATTTAGAGTAAATGAGTATCTCATCGAGGTAAACAATCATATACACATCCAGTAAATCTCGGAACAAGTCGTTGATGAAACTTTGAAATGTTGCTGGGCATTATATAACCCGAACGGCATGACCATATACTCGAACAAACCGTATCTTGTTCTAAAAGCAGTCAGCCATTCGTGCCCAGCAGTGGCTCCCTGAAGTCGTTCTATTATTTCGGGTATGAGGGGTAAAGGGTACCTGTTTTTCAGTTCCCTATAGTCAATTATGGGTCTTAGAGTGTCGTCTTTATTATGAACGAAAAACATACCTGCACCAGCAGATGAGGTGGAAGGCCTAATAAAACCTTTTCTTAAGTTGTCTTCAAGATACTTTTTTAAGTGTAGCAACTCTGGTTCAGAGAGGGGATATATATGCCCATAGGGAATATCAGAACCCGGTAAGAGTTCTATTGGGCAGTCGTATGATCTGTGAGGTGGTAATCTCTCTGCTTCTACCTTATCAAAAACATCACAGTAGTCAAAGTAGCAGTCAGGAACAGGGTGTTGTTCTAAAGAGGTTTGAAGGTTTGAAGGTTTGCACAATATAGACATAGATTGTTGATCCTTTTCTGTTCTTTTCGTCTGTAGGAAGTGGTCCTTTGGTGAAGGCTACTTCCATTGGTTCCTCAGAACTGTATAGAGTGGAAGTTTGGTAGGTAGATGTGGGAACCCTTTTTCCAAGATTGCTCTGTGGGACCTTTTTCGTGTCTGCGCTCACGTAGTCAATGGTCAATAGAGACCACTTGGGTCATGAGGGCTTCCAGGGTGGATGGCAGAGAACCCCAAGCTAGATCATCCTTTATTAAATCTGATAAGCCTTGACGGAACTGGAAGAAAAGAGCTGCCTCATTCCAGAGGGTGTCAGGTGCCCATCTTTTAAAGTCCGAAATGTAATCTTCAGCGGGTCATTTGTTTTGTTTGAGAGCCCTGAGGGCTACCTCAGCGGTGCTCTGTTTGTTCTTGTGTTCATAGAGAAAAGACATTTTGTCAAAAAATAACTGAAGTGAATCTAACACTGGATCATTAGTTTCGAAAAAATTAGTGGCCCAGGTTTTGGGTTCCCCCTTAAGGTAAGATATCACGGTGAGAACCTTTATACGGTCCGTAGGATAGGTTTTGGGCTTAAGAGAGAAATAGAGTAAGCATGAGTTTTTAAACTCCCTAAATAAACTTCTATCCCCTGTGAACCTTTCAGGGGGACAAACCTGAGGTTCAGGCTGATTGTCAGATACGGAAGTCTGTTGTCAATGTGATCTCTAATTACCGTACGTAGGTATTGATTCTCAGATTGGATTTCTCTAATGCCTTGTATTAATAGATCCATATTCTGAGTAAGGGAGTTTACCTTGGAAGTGAGGTCTGCTATTCCCATGATAATTCCTTTTTGTGGCTTAGTAATATGTAATAATTGGAGATTCTAATACTAGGAATTAGGTTCAAGTTCCACTCAGTCTCACAAAATAGCGGGATTAGAAATAAAATAATCCCTGTTCTGCTCATAGACTGAGGGCCCAAAAGGGAATAGCAGGTAAATCTCAGCAGGTTATATAAATTGGCTGTTTTAAGTGGGTTAAGGAACAAGAGGTTAAACGACTCTCCAAGTAACCAAGATAAAGATTGACAATGTCTCCCAGTGTAGTAGTTGTACCACAATACAGCTCTAATTTAGGAAAGCTCAAGGAAACTCAGGGCGTGTGGAAAAGAGTCATACACAATGTAGATCAAACAGTGTAGAAATACAACATGAAAGTATATGGTTTACTTCACTCTACGTTTTTACATAAGAAACACAAGCAGGCTTTGAGAGTATTAGTTAAACGATATTTAGTTGCCAGGAGTTGCGGTTCATTCTGTACCTTTAGCCTGATGCTGCTGAGATGAAAGCTGGGGATCTGTGCTGGGTGGAAGGCAGCTTGCACAGAGACTCCGGAAGTGCTGGGGGCCAGAGGTTATGGCAGTACGGCAAGTGAGTGCTGCGGTTTCAGACAGATTACCCCAGGAGTGCCTGCATAGACAGAGGTAAATGTTACCTTTACAGCGGTTCCGAAATCCTGCTTGTAGAGTCGGTGTCTGTAGTAGTGATGTCGAGAACTGTTCGCCGGAGAACAGTTCCCGGCGATCTTAGCTTGTTCGCGTTCGCCGTGGCGAGTGAACATATGCGATGTTCGATCCGCCCCCTATTCGTCATCATTGAGGAAACTTTGACCCTGTATCTCACAGTCTGCAGACACATTTGAGCCAATCAGCAGCAGGCACTCCCTCCCAGACCCTCCCAGCTCCTGGGCAGCAGCCATTTTAGATTCATTACGATCCTGCATTCTTAGTGAGAGGAGGTTTAGTGCTGCTGCTGGGGATTTTATAGGGAAATAGATAGCTAGGCTAGTGTATTCAGTGTCCACTACAGTCCTGAAGGACTCATCTAATCTCTGCTGAACTTCAGCCCAAAAAGCCCTATTTAGGGCTAGAACTTAAGGTTTTGTTTTTTTTTTTTTATTGCATTTGCCTGCCTGTCAGCCTGTGTGTGAGGCTCACAGCATATACTGTGATTAATTGCTCTGTGCCACCACTGATATCTGGTTAACATTAGTGTAAATTTTAAAAAAAAACTTTTAAATCATTTTGCTAGTGTAATCTAATTTCATTTTCCATCAGGCCTGTGTGTCAGGCCCACATCATATACTGTGATTAATAGCTCTGTTTTCCACCACTTATATCTGGTGTAACATTAGTGTAAATTCTGCTATTGTTATTTAATTTTAGTTGCCAGGCCAGCGTGCCACTGGTGCCAGCCTGTGTAAGGGCCTAAGGGAACATTAGTGTAAATTAAAAAAAAAAAACCTTTTACATCAGTCTGCTATTGTTATTTAATTTTAGTTGCCAGGCCAGCGTGCCACTAGTGCCAGCCTGTGTGTCAGGCTCCCAGCACTGTGCCTACTTCCATCATCAGTGCCACCACTCCTATCTGTTGTAACATTAGTGTAATTTTTTTTAAAAAAAAACATTTTAATTCAGTCTGCTAGTGTTATTTAATTGCAGTTGCCTTCCTGCCAGCGTGTGTGCCAGGCCCACTTTCCAACTAGTGCCACCAATCATATTTGTTATAACAATAGTGTAAATATTTAAAACAAAAAACTTTTTTGACTGTGAAACATCAGTCTGTTAGTGTAATGTAATTGAAGTTGCCTGCCTGCCAGCGTGTGTGCCAGGCCCACTTGCCAAGTTAGTGGCCCCACTCATATTTGTTGTAACAGTAGTGTAAATATTTAAAATAAAAAAAATTTGTCTGTGAAACATCAGTCTGCTAGTGCAATCGAATTGCAATTGCCTGCCTGCCAGCCAGTGTGCATGCCAGGCCTACTTGCCAACTAGTGTCACCAATAATATTTGTTATAACAGTATTGTAAATATTTTAAACAAAAACTTTATTGACTGTGAAACATCATTCAGCTAGGGTAATCTAATTGCAGTTGCCTGCCTGCCTGCCAGCGTGTGTGCCAAGCCCACTTGCCAACTAGTGCCACCAATCATATTTGTTATAACAGTAGTGTAAATATTTAAAATAAAAAAAAATTTGGACTGTGAAACATCAGTCTGCTAGTGTAATCTAATTGAAGTTGCCTGCCTGCCAGCATGTGTGCCAGGCCCACTTGCCAACTACTGCCACCAATCATATTTGTTTTAACAGTAGTGTAAATATTAAAAAAAAAAAATTTGGACTGTGAAACATCAGTCTGCTATTGTAATCTTATTGCATTTGCCTGCCTGCCAGCGTGTGTGCCAGGCTCACTTGCCAAGTTAGTGGCACCACTCATATTTGTTGTAACAGTAGTTTAAATATTTAAAAAATAAACATTGTTGACTGTGAAACATCAGTTTGCTTTTTTGTGTCAGGCTCACAGCGTATACTGTGCCCACTTGCCCAGTGGCACCACTCATATTTTGTTTAATAGTAATGTAAGTCTACATTTTAAAAAAAAAATGACAGGCAGAGGCAGGCCACCCCGCAGGTGCCGTTGTGGTCGTGGTGCTGTGATTCCCTTTGACCCTACAATAATGCACAGTGTTCAGAGGCCACGTGCCATGAACGCAAAAAGTTCTGAGGAGGACCTAGTTGAATGGCTAACACAGGACACCCAATCTTCTACAGCGCGGAACATCCTCTTCTACCGACGACTACCAACGAATGAAGGTTCCTTTAAGTGACGTCATCCAAGATGGCGTCCCTCGAATTCCGATTGGCTGATAGGATTCTATATATAATTATATTTAACTTAGGGGAGTGTTAGGGTTAGGGTTAGACTTAGCTTTAGGGGTTAATACATTTATTAGAGTAGCGGCGAGATCCGGTCGGCAGATTAGGGGTTAATACTTGAAGTTAGGTGTCGCCGATGTTAGGGAGGGCAGATTAGGGGTTAATACTATTTATTATACGGTTTTTGAGGCGGGAGTGTGGCGGTTTAGGGGTTAATACATTTATTATAAAGGCAGCGAGGTCCGGTCGGCAGATTAGGGGTTAATAAGTGTATGTAAGGTAGTGGCAACATTGGGGGGGGGCAGATTAGGGGTTAATAAATATAATATAGGTGTCGGCGATATTGTGGGAAGCAGATTAGGGGTACATAGGTATAATGTAGGTTGTGGCGGTGTCCGGAGCGGCAGATTAGGGGTTAATAATAAAATGCAGTGTTCAGCGATAGCGGGGGCGGCAGATTAGAGGTTAATAAGTGTAAGGTTAGGGGTGTTTAGACTCTGGGTTCATGTTAGGGTGTTAGGTGCAGACTTAGAAAGTGTTTCCCCATAAGAAACAATGGTGCTGCGTTGGGAGCTTAACGCTGCTTTTTTGCAGGTTTTAGGTTTTTTTTCATCCCAAACTGCCCCATTGTTTCCTATGGGGATATCGTGCATGAGCACGTTTTTCCAGCTAGCTGCTACCATAAGCAACGCTGGTATTGACAGTTGAAGTGGCGGTAAATTATGCTCTACGCTCCCTTTTTGGAGTCTAACGCAGCCCTTCAGAGAACTCTCAATACCAGCGTTATTTAAAAGGTACAGGGGGGGAAAAACACGCGTAGCTAACGCACTTTGGCCGCAAAACTCTAAATCTAGGCGATATTTTTTTACTTTTATTTTTAGCTTAGCGTTTGGGCTCAAATGCACTTTTAAGGGCCATGGGGAGCTTAGTTTTTTTTAGATAGGATTTTATTTAGGGGGTTGGTTGTGTGGGTGGTGGGTTTTACTGTTGGGGGTTTGTTTGTATTTTTTTTACAGGTAAAATAGCAGATTTCTTTGGGGCAATGCCCCGCAAAAGGCCCTTTTAAGGGCCATTGGTAGTTTAGTTTAGGCTAGGGTTTTTTTTTGGGGGGGGGGGTTGATAGGGCTATTAGATTAGGTTAATTAGTTTAAATATTTGATCATTTCTTTTTTATTTTGTGTAATTTAGTGTTTATTTTTTTGCAATTTAGTTTATTGTATTTAATTAATGTAATTGATTAAATTGTAGTGTAAGGTTAGGTGTTAGTGTAAAACAGGTTATGTTTTATTTTACAGGTAGATTTGTATTTATTTTAACTAGGTAGTTATTAAATAGTTAATAACTATTTACTAACTAATCAACCTAGTTAAAATAAATACAAACTTACCTGTGAAATAAAAATAAAAGCTAAGATAGCTGCAATGTAACTATTAGTTATATTGTAGCTAGCTTAGGGTTTATTTTATAGGTAAGTATTTAGTTTTAAATAGGAATTATTTAGGTATTAATTGTAATTTTTATTTAGATTTATTTAAATTATGTTAAAGTTAGTGGTGTTAGGGTTAGGGCTACGTTAGGGTTATGGTTAGGCTTAGGGTTAGCTTTAGGAGTTAATAACTTCAGTATAGTGGCGGCGACATTGGGGGCAGCAGATTAGGGGTTAATAAGTGTAGGTAGGTGGCGGCGATGTTGGGGGCGGCATATTAGGGGTTAATAAGTGTAATGTAGGTGGTTGCAACATTGGGGCGGCATATTAGGGGTTAATAAGTGTAATGTAGGTGTCGGCGGTGTCGGGGGTAGCAGATTAGGGGTTAATAAGTATAAAGTAGGTGGTGGCAATGTCAGAGGTGGCAGATTAGGGGTGTTTAGACTCGGGGTTTATGTTAGGGTGTTAGGTGTAAACATAACTTTTCTTTCCCCATAGGAATCAATGGGGCTGCGTTACGGAGCTTTACGCTCCTTTATTGCAGGTGTTATGCTTTTTTTTAGCCGGCTCTCCCCATTGATATCTATGGGGAAATCGTGCACGAGCATGTAAAACCAGCTCAAAGCAGCGCTGGTATTTGGGTGCGGTATGGAGCTCAATGGAGCTCAACGCTGCCATATTGCCTGCTAATGCCGGTATTTTGCAAACCTGTAATAACAATGCTATAGGGAGGTGAGCAGTGGAAATAACCTGCAAGTTAGTACTGAGCCGCTTATAACGCGAAACTCGTAATCTAGCCGATAGTTAGTTTGTTCATGTTTTCCCAAAAAGAACCTTACATATTAAAAAGTTATATATATGTACACTAAAGCAACCAATATATATTAGCATTCATTGAGTAAGATAACATACAGCTAGATTACAAGTTTTGAGGGCTATAGGGATTTTAACAACCGCCACAAAAGCAGCGTTATTTCACCTCCCTATAGTGCTGGTATTACAGATTTTGAAAAAGCAGGCTTGCACGGGCGATATCATTGAGCTCCATACCGCACCGAAAACAAGCACTGCTTTGACGCGCTCCTGCATGATTTCCCCATAAAAAAAAGCTTAATACCTGTGATCGCGGAAACAAAAGCTCCGTAACGCAGCCCCATTGATGTCTATAGGGAAAAAATAAAATAATGTTTAAACCTAACACCCTAACATAAACCCAGAGTCTAAACACCACTAATCTGCTGCCCCCAACATCGCCACAACCTACATACAGTTATTAACCCCTAATCTGCCGCCCCCAACATCTCCGCCACCTACATATTGTTATTAACCCCTAATCTGCCACCCCCAACATTGCTGCTACCTAAATAAAACTATTAACCCCTAATCTGCCGCCCCCAACATTGCCACCACCTACATAAAACTATTAACCCCTAGAGGCTGAAGTATCAAATGTCTGTCGGACCTGATCCGACAGTGCGGATCCGGTCCTACAGACATCGCTGAATGCGGAGAGCAATACGCTCTCCAAATTCAGCATTGCACCAGCAACTCGCAAGAGTTACTGGTGCAACGCCACCCCCTGCAGACTCACGGCCAATGGGCTGCCAGCAGGGAGGTGTCAATCAACAATATCGTAGTCGATCGGGTTGAAATGTTGTGATTCCTGTCCGCCTCATGAGAGCAGGTGGACAGGGTTATGGAGCAGTGGTTTCTGGCGAGTCTGGAGACTCGCCAGAAACATGGGCCCTCAAGCTCCATACGGAGCTTGATAAATGGGCCTCCTAATCTGCAGCTCCCGATGTCGCCACCACTATACTAAAGTTATTAACCCCTAAACCTCTGGCCTCCCACATCACTACCACAAAATAAATCTATTAACCCCTAAACCTAACCCTAGCCCCTCCTAACTTCAACATAATTAAAATAGAGCTAAACTAAAGTTTCAATTATTAACTAAATAATACCTATTTAAAACTAAATACCTGCGAAATAAAACCTGAGCTAGCTACAGTATAACTAATAGTTATATTGTATCTAGCTTAGGTTTTATTTTTATTTCACAGGTAAGTTTGTATTTATTTTAACTAGGTAGACTAGTTACTAACTAGTTATTAACTATTTACTAACTACCTAGTTAAAATAAATACAAACTTGCCTGTGAAATAAAACCTAACCTGCCTTACACTAAAACCTAAAATATAAAAAAAATAAACACTAAAATTACTAAAAATAAAAATAACTAAATTACATAAAACAACAAACACTAAATTACAAAAAATAAGAAACAAATCATCAAAAATAAAAAAGAATTACACCTAATCTAATAGCCCTATCAAAATAAAAAAGGCCCCCCAAAATAAAAATAAAAACCCTAGCCTACAATAAACTACCAATGGCCCTTAAAAGGGCCTTTTGTGGGGCATTGCCCCAAAGAAATCAGCTCTTTTACCTGTAAAAAAAAATACAAACACCCCCAACAGTAAAACCGACAAACCCCACAACCAACCCCCACAAATAAAATAACTATCTAAAAATACCTAAGCTCCCCATTGCCCTGAAAAGGACATTTGTTTGGACATTGCACTTAAAAGGACATTTAGCTCTTTTACATGCCCAGAACCTAAACTACAAATAAAACAACCAAAAAAAAACCTTAAATAAACCTAACACTAACCCCCGACAATGCAAATAAACCTAACACTAACCCCCGACAATCCACTTACAGTTCTTGTTCTGCTTGAAGGATCCATCCAGCCGGCAAGAAGTGTTCATCCAGATGGCCTCTTCGATCTTCATCCAGCCAGCAAAGTCCTCATGCAGGCTGCTGATTGAAATCTTTCAGCCAATAGGAATGCAAGGGACGCCATCTTGGATGACGTCACTTGCATTGAAGTTCCAGTTTATAGTGGCGACCCTATAAAGAGGATGCTCCATGAAGGATGTCTTCAGGATGGACCCTCTCCATGCCGGATGGATGAAGATAGAAGATGCCGTCTGGATGAAGACTTCTTGCCGCCTGGATGAGGACTTCTTAACGGCTGGATGGATGCTTCAAGCGGGACTTCAAGAACTGTAAGTGGATCGTCTGGGTTAGTGTTAGGTTTATTTAAGGGTTTTTTGGGTGGGTTTTATTTTTTAGTTTAGGGTTTGGGCATGTAAAAGAGCTAAATGTCCTTTTAAGTGCAATGTCCAAACAAATGTCCTTTTCAGGGCAATGGGGAGCTTAGGTATTTTTAGATAGTTAATTTATTTGGGGGGTTGGTTGTGGGGGTGGTGGGTTTTACTGTTGGGGGGATTGTATTTTTTTTACAGGTGAAAGAGCTGATTTCTTTGGGGCAATGCCCCACAAAAGGCCCTTTTGAGGGCCACTGGTAGTTTATTGTAGGCTAGGGCTTTTTTATTTGGGGGGGGGGGGCTTTTTTATTTTGATAGGGCTATTAGATTAGGTGTAATTCTTTTTTATTTTTGATAATTTGTTTTTTTCGTAATTTAGTTTTTTTTTGTAATGAGTAGTGAGGATATTTTAATGTGTAATTTAGTTTAATTTAATTGGTAGTTAGTTTAATTGTAGTTTAATAATAATCTTAGTTTAATTGTTAGTTTAAAATTAATTTATTTAATTTGACAGGTAAGTTTTAATTTAATTTATGATAGGGAAATTGTAATTTTAATATAAAGTTAGGGGGTCGTTAGGTTTAGGGTTAATAGTTTATTTTAGTATATTTTGCTGTGTGGAGCTTTCAGTTTAGGGGTTAATAGTTTATTTAAGTATATTTCGTTATGTGGGCTTTTGGTTTAGGGGTTATGATCAAAGATTATTTGTGAATCAATCACTAGAGGGCGCTAATAATATAATATAGAGTCTGAGTAAACCTAAAATATAAAATACCTATTACATAAAAGCAGCAACCAAGTATTGTAGTGTATATCCCAGTGAGGATAATATATAAATCAATTTCTCCTATTAAACAGTAATCTGTGAAATATTACTTAGTGATACATAAATATGTGTATGTGTGAACGCGTGAAATATCACTGGAGATATTAGTTTATGAAGCAGCACCTCTCAACACAAATACCATAAACGCAATGTGTATCAAGCTAGGGAAAAACACAAGAGGGCGCTAATGTGTCTAATAACAACCGTGGAACAAATAAGCACATGTAACTGAAAGAGAAAAATACTAAAAACTAAGTGTGAATAAAAAGTAAAATAATAATAATAAAAAGTGGCACCTCATTAATTATTAAATTGCATAGTGATATAGTCCAAATGATCACAAATAGTCTATTAGGTCACTAGGAGTCCACAACAAATTCAAGTTGGTGAACACGGTCTCCAAATAGCCGCAGAGATGATCCTCTCTTCCGATGTAAATCGACAGATCTGTAAAGATTACAAATGGAAAAGGACGACCATTGTGTGTATCCACAGCTCAAAGACCCCACACATGCAGCACACTCTAATCCAGGGTACTCACACTTTGGCCGAGCACACCAATGTGCTTGTGGGCACGGACTGGCTATCTGAGCAAACCAGCTTGCTCTCTCACAGGCAGCGTTCTCCTCACAGCAACTATACACCAGCAGACTTCTTGGAACTTCACGGCAGTATGGTAATGAGCACCTTGCTTGGTAAGGAATGGCGGACAGTGATTTAAAAATACAAAACTTCTTTAATCATTGGTATAACACAAAATCCTTCATACACAAGCAGGTGGATAGCGTACATTGGTTAAAAATTGCTACGCGTTTCTCAGCTCTATCGGCTGTTTCCTCAGGCATAATAAAATACACATTTAAACCGGCTTTATAATGCCGCTCATTACCATACCTCTAATAGCTTAAAGGTGTGTGTATAATCGGACCAATGAGATCCAGTCTCATATGTATCCACACCCAGCTATCATTCTGCCTATTCGTTAACCCTAATGCAACAGTGTATAAAATGTATCCAAATAAAAAATCTCTAAGACAATTTTCCATATACTCTATATATATTAAAAAATTCACAAATTCGTGGTTTAGGGGTTAATAGTTTAAGTATATTTCGTTGTGGGAGGCTTACGGTTTAGGGGTTAATAGGTTTATTATAGCGGCGGTGTGGGTGGATGGCAGATTAGGGGTTGATAATCTTTAAATAGTGTTTGTGATGTGGGAGGGCTATGGTTTAGGGGTTAATAGGTTTATTATAGTGGTGACGGTGTCAGGAAGCGGCGGAATAGGGGTAATACATTTTAATAGTGGTGGCGATGTCGGTAGTGGCAGATAAATGTATTATAGTGTTTGCAATGCAGGAGGGCCTTGGTTTCGGGGTTAATAGGTAGTTTATGGGTGTTAGTGTACTTTGTAACACTTTAGTTATGAGTTTTATGTTACAACTTTGTAACGTAAAACTCATAACTACTGACTTTAGATGGTGGTACGAATCTTGTCAGTATAGGGTGTACCACTCACTTTTTGGCCTCCCAGGCAAACTCGTAATACTGGCGCTATAGCAGTCCCATTGAAAAATTACTTTTTTAAAAGTTCGGTACTGACGTTGCATGACTGGCTAAAAGGTGTGTGGTACACCTATACCTACAAGACTCTTAATAGCAGCGTTAGGGAAAAAGCAGTGTTATGGGCCATAACGCTGCATTTTCAATCATAACGCCAAACTCGTAATCTAGTTGATAGTTAGTTGCTCACACAGTGATTGTTTACACATAGCACTATCAAAAATAAATTATCAGAATCACTTCTAATGGATAAACAAACACACACCCCTATTTTAACTCACTGCTTTTGTTTTTAATGTGTTGTTTTTAAATAAATACATTTTTAAACTTAAGCACAGTTCTAGCACCTTTGTTTTTCTCATTTGAATGCTACACAGAGTTGAGCTTCATATCCTTGGATCTTTCTTGTGATTCAACTGGCTGAGCAGCATCTGGAGAGAGGGTGAGCTGATACACCCTAAGATATCAGCACGTCACTACCAGCACATTGGTGTGCTACTGCCAAATGAGAGTACCCATTTTTGGATTTTGATCTGCACATGAGGTGCCCCTCTGTTTTGTCTCTCATTACAAAGCAAGGGGACAATATTATTGCTACATATTTGGTGCAAAGTTTTGCCCCAAACTTGTTGCACTAATAGATATAGAGATAAAAATGAAATAAATACACAACAAAATATACCTAACTTCCTTTTTATTTGTTGGAAAAATCTATGTGCACCATGTTTAAGCCATGAAATACAAGTCCCACTCTCCACTTTGCGCCATATTTAACTCAACACTTTTCGCACCAGTTATGATGCAAACTCCTAAATAACCACACACTAGTGAATTATTCCTCCACTTTTGATTGGAACATGCATAATCACATGATTTATGACATCAGCCAATCTGATTCAAATACACTTTATAAACTATCACTAACGAATCAAATTGCTTGATACTTGTGTCATTGATCACTCATCAGAACTTGTAAGTGCCATTTGTTACATTGTGCATTATACTTTGAAAGCATGTATATGAGAAATATGTATTAAAGATAAACATTGATGCTGACATAAGGACACACAGTGTAATATTTTAAACAAGGATTTTAAAAATCGAATTGATGTTTGATTCAATAGAATCTTAAGCCGATAGCTCAAAGGGATAGTCCACCTAACTTTAAACTGTAATGATTCAGATACAGCAGAAATTAAAATCACCTTTTTACTGTCATGCTATTTTCAGTGTATTTCTTCCTTCTCTTGAAATTATTTTTCAGTAAGAAATGTCATCTTATATGCAAGCCCATTTTATAACACCTGTTTAGGGGTGGTTTTTAAAAATAGATTGCAATCAGGAGGGGTTAGACAGGTGCAGAGAGAAACCTGGCCCAGCTCTTAAAGGGACAGGAAACCCCAAAATATTCTTTCATGATTCGGATAGAACATACAATTTTAAACAACTTTCCAATTTCCTTCTATTATCAAATTTGCTTCATTCTCTGCACTACGGGTAATGAAAGCTTAGCTCACACTAGTGCAACTTACATTTTTACTTTCCTATCCCTTTAAAATATCCATTGATTGTAAATAAATACACATGATACTCTGATTACATGTTATATTCACTATTATTCCTGCTCAGAATAATAATACATTTACAATATATACATATAGCGGTATAAATAAACACAGAGATATGACAGACAACATTGTTTAGAACAAAAAAAGGAACATAGGGACATGTAAAGATTTCTGACATAACACACACACATATACAGTATATATATATATATATATATATATATATATATATATATATATATGTGTGTGTGTGTGTGTGTGTGTGTGTGTGCGTGTGTGCGTGTTTGTGTGTGTGTGTGTGTGTGTATATAAATACTAAAATATCTTTGTACAATATTAAAAAGAATTAGAATAATTCACTATCCACTATATACAATAATGTACTAAAAAAAAATGTGCTTGTTCGTGGACAGTAATGAAATTATATAAATAAAGTTGGGAAAAACCTGAATAGCTGCAACATCGATTAATGTTAGTTAACAACAGTCCGATGCTCTTCGCACCTTACTTGACGCGCGTACTTGATGCTCGTGTTTTTTACATCTTTTTTGATAAACAAGGAGATTGTATTCAGATCAACAGCCGCGATGTTTGGCGAGCGTATTGACACCCGTGAATGCAACATAGTTGACGCTTTAATAAATAGGCCCCTATAGGTTAAGTAAATAAACAAATAGCTGCTCTTATGTTGCATACAGTTTGAATGCATTATATTTACACCACAGGGAATCAAACTATGTATCATTCTTTAAAAACTGAAGGGATTAGAACTCTCTCAGTAAAAATAATGAGTAAACAAAGGAATTGTGACAAATTGTGGACACAACTGCATGGGTAGTTATCCTGATATTTATATTTATATAGATCCATGTTGTTTGGATATCACATGATCACTTGAAATGTCAACACTTCTACTTGTTGCAATTAAACAGAAAGACATAATTGTAATACTGGTTCTTTATTACCATCGTTCTTTGTGTAATAGGTCAACATGACAAATTCTAAAGCTGTGATTCATTGCAATGTATTTTGAAACTGATTTCAAAGCTTCCTTATTTATATCTCATTGAATTTACATTTTATACTGTCACTGTTTTTTATTTAGGAATTAGAATATGCTAATATCTGCATTCAATTTGTGTCATTTTGCAGCCAACACTTCCAGCAACAGCATTGATGAAGGAATTGCTATACATAAATGTATGAATATGCAGAGCATGGGAAAGAAATGTCACTCACTGTGCGATGCTCTGAATAAAAATAATTGTAACATACATATACAATGTATGATATTTAAATATTAGACTACTCTATTTATTTAGAATATTTAATTTATTGTCAGGTTAATATACAGTTTGTCTCTGCTTTGATTTTTACTTTACTGACAAAATTATTGAAAGAAAACGACATGAATTCTGTTTGTAATAAAGCATAGTCATAAAGTATTTTGGATTTTAATAGATTTTTTTAGATAGATCAAATATAGCCCAGATTGCAAATGAAGCACTATTGATAGCACATGGTACATTATAAATATTGCAAACCAGTGCTAACAATAGAGCAAGATCTGGTATTGAAAGTCCATGGTAAAACAGAATTACCAGAGAAGGTTTTTGGCCACTCATATTACAAGTTGTGAAACATGTGTTGCGCATAAACACAAACAGCACACCTAACACGCACACAGACTTTACTCAATTTATTTATTTCATGATTCAGATGGAGTATGCAATTTTAAGCAACTTTCTAATTGACTCCTATTATCAATCTTTCTTTGTTCTCTTGGTATCTTTATTTGAAAAAGCAGTAATGAAAGCTTAGGAGCCGGCCCATTTTTGGTTTAGCACCCTGGGTAGAGCTTGCTGCTTGGTGGCTACATTTAACCACCACATAGTGTAGTGTTTGTAAATCCAGGTGATTTAGAAATACCTGTATATCTGACAGAGTCCATTTATACAGCGACTAAGTCACACACTTTATTTCCTTGTTCCACTCTCTAACAACACTTTTTCCACCCCTGCTTCTTTGCAACAATTATATACATAACTAAGTCAGAGCACAAACTATGAGGGATTTTTCAAGATGAAAACAGTTTTCATCTTGAAAAGCCCTCATGGAGGGAGAAACCGGTTGATGATTTTTATGCAGTCAAAATTGTTTATAATTGTTTTAACTCCTCTGTGTACAACGGAGTTTACATTGGACTCATAGGCGTAAGGATTGCCTACCCATATAAAGCTTGAATATAGGGGAAATCTGCTACCTTTATACCTATGCACCGGTGTTGTGCTAGAAGAAACATCTGAACTTTTTACCTAAGTCCGCTAAAGGATATACACTGTGAGTATCCAGCGTGCCGTTGCACTAAGAGCAGGATACTATTTTCATTACCTGATCGAAAAAAAACCCTGGAGTGTTTGAAATTGAGATTGTCCTATAGGACCGGAGCAGCTGAATAGACGAATGGTATAACGGCTGAGAAGGTACACACTGACACCAAACAGCCTACACACCTAGCTGCGGTCCCTTAACTGTGACACTCGCAATGTCAGGTATTTGGTTAAATACCTTAACATAAGGACTTATATGTCTACACTTCCTAAATTTGGATATACAAATTTATAAACTATGACTATTCGGGTTGAAATTTGACTGATATGTTTTGCAAAACACATTTTTTCTACTTTTTTAGTGGTGGCAATTATACATTGTAATATCCTATTTTTACTCTAATCGCAGACGTCCATTTTTTTTATATTGTTGCAAATTGTTTAGTAACATTTATTACTATATAATTACACACTTGTTACATTTGTTTCTATGTTCTGATTTTAGCTTAATTTAGAAATATAAAACTATTGCTTTTACTAGCTTGTGGTGTATAACTTTTTTTGGGTCACCTCCTAATGTCTTTTTAACCTTTAGCTATTTAGCGCTCCTAAGCATTTCTCTTTGACTAAACGTGAACTAACACCCTCTAGTGGTGAAAAACTGTCAAAATGCCCTGCGAGAAGAGGCAGTCTTCAAGGGCTTAGAAATTAGCATATGAACCTCCTAGGTCTAGCTTTTAACTAAGAATACCAAGAGAACAAAGCAAAATTGGTGATAAAAGTAAATAGGAAAATTGTTTAAAATTACATACTCTATCTGAATCATGAAAGTTTATTTTGGACTAGACTGTCCCTTTAAAGGAATTGAGATCATTCCTGGGTATGATGAATTATTCTTGCAAATTCATTGATAATTATGCAGAATTAGATAGACCACTACTACTTCTTCTAAAGAAGGATGTGAAATGGCACTGGAGTGAGACTCAAGAGACAGCCATCAAAGAGCTGAAGAGAAAACTCACTCAAGCACCTTGCTTAGCGTAACCTGAAGGTGGTAAACCTTTCTACTTAGAGACAGGTTACACACATATAAGCATGAGTGCTGTTTTGTACCAAAAGCATGATAATTTAAGCAAAGTCATTGCTTATGTGAGCAAAACTCTATCCACAGTAGAAATATAATTTAGCGATTGCGAAAAAGCCCTCTTATCTACTGTATGGGCTCTACAAAATTTCCACAGCTTTATACAGGGCGAGAAAATAATTGTAGAAAAGGCCCACCAGTCTTTGCTATATCTGCAAAGTGAGAGAATAAGAGATGGGAATCTGTCTAATAGTCACATAGAAATTCACTACAAGCAGAATAAAAAGAATCCAGTCGCACAGGGGCTTGCTGAGCTCCACGACTGTACTACTAAGGATCCTGGGGAAGAATTATCAGAAGATGATTTCCTGGAGGAACAATCGCTTTCCCTGTATAAAATATACAATGAGGACCATTGTCAAACATTACCTTGGGTATGTTGATGGTTGTTCTTACCATGCAACTATTGATAATGAGCAAAGACTAGTCGCTGGCATTGGTATAACTTGGGCAAATGGATTCCCAAATATTTCTGTAGGTTTCAACATCGGACCAAGATCCAGTCAAGTTGCAGAACTAACTGCTGTTCTAAAAACCATTGAAATGGCTATTGAACAGGGTATTCATGAATCTGTGATCATTACTGACTCAAATTACGTGTGTGACAGTTTTGTTGAATACCTGCCAACTTGGAAAAGGAATGGCATGCAGAAAAGTAGCAACAAACCAGTCAAGCATGGCAAATTGTTCTGCGAGATTGATAATCTGGTGGTATCCAATGGTTTAACCATACACTGGAAAAAGACCAAGGGTCATTCCAGGGTTCTAGGTCCTGATAAGGAAGGCAATGATCTTGCGGATTCATTAGCCAAACAAGGAGCCATAATTGGAGAAATCCTTAATATCGACCACTTAATGGGTGCAATTCAGGTAGAAGCCCTTACTAGAAACCAGGAAAGACAACAGAGTGAGCCTAACCTGCTACAATGGAGTGAGGATTCTCCTAGTGAGGACCTGATCACAAGTCAAAAAGAAGACCCCATTGTAGGCATCTTTTTTAAACACATAGAAGATCCTGAAAGCAACCCCATCTCAAAAGATGATTGTGTTGGCAAGGAAGATCTTAGAATCTTAATGAAGTCCAGGTCACAATTCTTGTTATAGGATGGTTTGTTAATGAGAACCTCCAAAACTGGCATCCAGCAATGGGTGGTACCCACCAAGTTCAGAGGTCTATTGCTTCAACATGCCCATGATGCCCCCACATCTCTGCATCATGGTGCCAAATTAACGTATGAAATATTGCGTGATTACGCCTTATGGCCACACATGTTAAAGGATGTTCAAACTTACTGTCAAGGTTGTTAAATCTGTCCACAGTTCCAACCCACTGCACCAACGCATAGAGCGCCATTGGAGAAAAGGGGGATGGTAATGCCATGGTCAGATATACAAATTGATTTTATTGGTCCAGTAACTAGGTCATCAAGAGGTAACAAATACATGTTAACAGAGACATGCCTGTTCACTAAATGGGTAGAGTGCATCAGTGCATCTAACAATAGTGCTGAAACATGCGCAGCATTACTCATCAACCACATGTTTTCCAGATTTGGTTTGCCCCAAAGAATCCGATTGGGGAACCCACTTCACTAGCAAAGTGATGACCAAAATGTGGAAAATACTAGGGTTTTAAAGAAAGCTCCATATTGCATATAGAGCTGCCTCAAGTGGTGGTGTAGAGCGTTATAACCAGTCCATTGTGAAAATCCTCAAAAAGTTTGTGAGTGAAACGGGTAAAGACTGGGATGTAAAACTACCTCTAGTCCAAATGGCATTAAGAGCAACTCCAAGTAGTGCTACAAAGATGTCACCTTTTGAACTGATGACTGGTAGAAAAATGGTTCTACCTCAGCATCTACTGTACCGTACATCAGACCAGAACTTGATAAATGCTGCCAATATGCATCACTATGTGGAGAACCTAAGAAAGCACCTGCAATATGCCTTTGCATTTGCTCAAAGGAACTTAGAGAAGTCCGCAACTGCCACTAAAACAAATTATGATCTCAAAACATCCAAAAAGGAATATGAAATAAATGATAAATTTATCTTTATAACTTTGGAAGAGATCAGGTTAAGGAGAAGAAATTTCTTCCATCATGGAAGGGTCATTTTGTCATTACTGACAAAATATCTCCAGTCACCTATAAAATTAGGATACCCAAAAATGATACTTTATGGATAAATGGGTCCATATTAATCAGTTGCGAGCATGCCACCCTAGATCCCAACTACAAGTCATAGAGGGAGAATGAAATGTCATATCCCCGAATACACATTAGACATATTGTAGTTTAAAGATGTCTAACTAAAGAGCACAAGGGCCCAAAAATTACGGACTCTCTGCATAGAAGACTGTCTATGATGCATACTGTCAATATACTCACCAAGTACCACTGACTGTAAACCAATTCCAATTCATGTGTCCTACATCCATTGAAAATTGGAAGGGGGAATTATGTCAGGGTACCTGTAAGTAACATTAAATAAGATACAGATATATCATAGATATTTGATATTTCATTTTGTAGCTAAAAATCCAATGTAGTATGAGATGGTCTTGGCTGGGTGAGACACCCCCCTTCTTCCTAATTACAATGCATCCAGGTGAGAACAAAGAAAAGACATTTGGTCTAATTAAGTTCAGGCAATCATTTCAAAGAAAGACAAATTAGTTCAAAATAATATCGGACATAAGATACACTTCTCCTAATTAAATAACATTTAAGTTATTTCAAAGAGAGAGCATCTATCTCATTACCTAGGTCACAGAAACCCCTGTGAGTTATAGACGGTCCATCTGTGAGAATGTTTGAATCTACAAACATTTTCAAAGGAAATAGACTTATGCACATAGGTGCTAAATTGACACCTGCTGTGCATTGAATCCACGAGTTATAGACGGCATGTCTAGATAAAAGATGGCTAAACAGAGACAAATGTGGCATTGCAACTGAAATTCATTTTAAAATACAACCTATATAATTTTAAATACTATATTAAATATCTATATAGGGATCTGGGGAAATGCAATTCAGATTGTAATAAATTAAATGAATAACTGCATTAGTATATATAAAATGCTTGTTATTTCAAAATAAATATGGTTTCTCTGTTTTCCAGGAAGCTAATGGAAAATGACAGGAAGAACATTAATGGATATAAGATTATCTATTTGTATAACAGTAAAAATGAATATGTATAACTATAGATTTAAAATATCCAAGTTATTTCAAGAATTACTAACATATTTCTTTATATTTTTCCAGGCATCCAATAAGTACATAGATAATATGATGTTAGAAATAATACTGACGTTTCATATTAAAATAATCAGGATGAATAATATGACATAGTCCAATACACTTGGGACATGTGACTTGTTAATATAAAGAAATTCTAGTATTTTAAATAAACATTTTTAAAGAAATGTTTTTACTATATTAGCAGTGTTATAAAAATGAAACTGTTGTCTCCATCTGCTGCCCCCGATGGCCTAAATCCAGTATTACAGCCAAAAGGCATTTGGCTGTTAAACATATGCAAACCCCAGTAGCCAATCAAATGTTTCGACTCAAAGGGCCAATCCATGGGAAGCTTCCTTTGTGCGTTTCCAATGTCATGATGATTAAAATAAAAAGGGGTGGGACTATATTGCAAAATATACTGCAGTCCCAAGCAAGAGAGAAAAAAAAACTCTGTGCTGAATTTTGGACTGACTAAAACTGCTGCGATCCAGTCTATTATAAAGCAACCTGGGCATATCTTTTTATCCATCTTGCAAAATTACCTCTTTCAATTTATGAGGCGAAATTGGATTGATTAGAGAAACTCTGGAAGTTAAAACATTAATTGTTTATGTTGGTAATGTATGACGGTTGTGTATCTTTAATATTTTAGACAAAGGTAGTTGGTAAGACCATAGTCAAATTGCAGTTAAGTAATTTTAAAAGGACAATTTGTATTATAAACTTGTGTTTCATAGTCATGTATAGTGTTAAGCTTGTCTTTTGTATGCTAAGTAATTTATCTTTGCAAATATATATCTATATTTTAGAATTAACTTTATTGCTGCTAAATAATTTATTTCATCTCAGATAACTTAGCATAGGAATTGACTGGTAAAGTGTATTGTTCTATTGTTTAACTAAGCACTGTTAAAGTTAGTGGCTCGTATCTTGGTATCTTATGGTGGTATTTTAATGCAATTCAACTGCGAATAAGGTTAATAAATAAGATACATTTTGTAATCTTTGCATAGCATATTATAACAGTTTAAACATGTATAGTTTGATTCAGATCTGGGTTTTTACAAATATATTTCAATGTGTCTATAAATTTTAACTAATATAAAGAATTTAGGAGTTCACATTAATTTTATTTGTTTGCTATATGCATGTTTATTGGGGGTTTATTTTAAAGAATAAATATTAAATATATTGTATTATAACCCGGCCATATACTGACACACCCATGTCTGCCTACATTTAGGCTTTTGGGAGCAGAAAGAAGTATTTGACAACTTAGAGGTGTGGGTGGATGCACATGTGGCTCTACGGATAAGATATGTGGACGATATCCTCATTCTCTGACATGTAGCGTGCATGAAGTAGACAAATTTGTAACCCTTTTAAATAAGAACTCATATAATATCTTCTTGACATGAGATGTAAATGAGCTAGAAACAACTTTTTTAGACTTGAAAATAAAGAAACATAATAGTGGTATCATTACTGAAGTTTATCATAAAGAAACAGCTACCAACAGTCTGTTACATGTGCGTAGCCACCATCCCAAGACGCTCTAGGATGACATTCCAGTGAGGCAGTTCCTGTGACTTACAATTAACTGCTCCACTGAAGCAGCATTTGAGAGACAAGCAGTATAGATGGCTTTTAGGTTTAAAGGGACACTGAACCCAAATATTTTCTTTTGTGATTCTGATAGAGCATAACATTTTAAGCAACTTTCTAATTTACTCCTATTATCACATTTTCTTCATTTTCTTGGTATCTTTATTTGAAATGCAAGAATGTAAGTTTAGATGCCGGCCCATTTTTGGTGACCAACCTGGGTTGTTCTTGCTGATTGGTGGATAAATTCATCCACCAATAAAAAAGTTCTGTCCAGAGTACTGAACAAAAAAAAGCTTAGATTTCTTCTTTTTCAAATAAAGATAGCAAAAGAAATTAGAAAAAATTATAATAGGAGTAAATTAGAAAGTTGCTTAAAATTACATGCTCTATCTGAATCACGAAAGAAAAAATGTGGGTTCAGTGTCCCTTTAAAGAAAGAGGCTACTTAAATAGGCAGATTAAAAAGACATGGGTAAGGGCCAGAAAAACCTCAAGACAAAGTATTTTATATGGTGGAAAATTTAGGAGAGATGACAAAGGGAATAAAGTGAGACTTATTACTAAATATGATAACCATTGGGGGAAGATAAAATCAATTTTACAAAAAACTGGCATATTTTACTTGCAGATACTTACCTAAGTGGAATAATTTCACTGACTATACACAGGTAACAGCAAAAAAGAGCTTCTAGTCAGAAAGATCAACTAGTTCTTAGTGACATTGAAAGACAGGAACCAGTGAGAAACTGGTTTGAAGCAGGACAGAATAGAGTAGGTTGCTGTCCCTGTGTTAATTGCACATACTGCAGTCATTTGAGAAATACAAAAACTTTTCACACAGATCCTAACTGCAAATATAAAATAAAACAATTAATTACCTGCAATACCACTGGGGTTTTATTCTTGTTAAATTGCTTATTCCTCTACTTTTATGTTGGGCAAATGAGGATATAATTGAAAAAGAGGATTACAGAGCACAGAAGTGATCTAAAAACCAAAGGCATTTTTTGGGAAAACATAATTCCAACTATGACAACCTGCAGATAACTGGCATAGAACACATTCAGATAAAAAAGAGGGGGTGGAAATTTACAAGAAATGCTTTTGAAACATGAAACTAGGTGGATGTATGAATTAAAAACAAAAGGTTTAAACAAAAAAATGGAATTTGCTAGTTTTTTGTGATTCTGCAGATGGTATGTCTTTTGATGTATATAGAAAACTGTAATACTGTGGACTGCTATAAAATAGTGATTATGTTATAGAAGTAACATTACAAGCTTCAATAAAAGATAAATGGAATTGAAACCAATGATTTATGTATTACCAGTAAAATGTATATGTATAAATGCCATGATCAGAACAGATACAATGTATGAACACAAATATTGCAGCCATTAAGTTAAGCAGCTGTCTGTTTTTATTAATTATGAGTGTTACAAGTTTCAAGCACTATAAAAGTGCTGTGACGGCAAGGAAGGAGTTTCTTAAGTGGGAGGGGTGAAATGCTTCATCCTGACGTGCATATAATCTGGTATAACAAAAGTTAAGCTGTTTAGTTGATGACCGGCACCAGTGGATACTTTATAGATATTCCAGGTGACCAGAAGTAATATTGAGATGTAGAGATGTGCGAATGACGTGTTGTATCTAAGGGCAAGAAAGCGGGTTCTTTAAAGACGAGGTGTATCCGCAAGCACTGAGACAGTGAAGATAAGGCGAAGCTTTAGTATAAGGAGTAGCAATCCACCCAGTGCCAAGTAAAAAGGACACTGTACCATGAAAAAGGTATGACTTATTTTGTCTTATAAGTTGGATTACAACATGGCTCAACCTATTTAACTGCTATAAGGATTCTATATACTTTACATCAAATCCTGGAGGCCAGTAAAACTTTGAGTGTAACAAAAAATAGTAAAAAAATAGCTTTGAGCATGCAACACGCACTAAAAGCTCAAAGAGCAAAAGAGGATCCCTTTAATTGTTCGAGTCATGGACTTATGAACTGCTGCTTAGTTTAATTATGTGCATATAAATATCATGTCTAGTAAATTGCACATGGATATTTTTGTAAAACTCTGCTTTGGTACAACCTTTGGTCATACTTTAGACTTGATTAATGTATCAATAGCTCTTTCTTTTTCCTGGTGCCCGTCACACAAAAAAATGACTATTGAAGTGGGCGGCCGAAATTTGAATTTCAGCGTTTCATTAAAAAATAAGTTAAATCCCATTTTCATTACCACTGATGAATTAAACTCCATCTAAAATAATTCTAACATTCTGGATCTGTTTCTACAAAGGGGAAAGTTTACCATCACTTTAAAGGGACACTGTACCCAAATTTTTTCTTTTGTGATTCAGATAGAGCATGCAATTTTAAGCAACTTTCTAATTTACTTCTATTATCAATTTTTCTTGGTTCTCTTGATATCTTTATTTGAAAAAGAAGGCATCTAAGCTGAGGAGCCAGCAAATTTGTGGTTCAGAGCCATGGACAGCAATTGTTTATTGGTGCTGCCCAATCAGCAAGGACAAACCAGGTTGTTCACCAAAAATTTGGCCGGCATCTAAACTTAAATTCTTGCTTTTCAAATAAACATACCAAGAGAATGAAGAAAATTTGATAATAGGAGTACATTAGAAAGTTGCTTCAAATTGCATGCTCTATCTGAATCACAAAAGAAAAAATTTGGGTACAGTGACCCTTTAAGTTAAAACAAATTTGGCTAATATGGAATTGTATCCCAACATTTTATCCTCAATCAAGTTGATCATATTAATGCTCTGTATTCTCAATTACTCTCTCATACTGAATTAATATGATCTGTATATAACATTTTGTACTACATTTTATAATACTTTTGATATTGATCAACAAGCTTTTCTAAATAAAATAAGCATAAAGGAATAACATTGAGGATTACTCTTTAAAATTTATGATGTAGTGTATTTTAAATGATGTATTTGTAGAACAAGTGAATATTTGCTATTTGCAGTTCTTAGCTGTCTCAATTAGGAATGCATTCTGGGATCTGACCTAGAATGACCCTATAATGTTGCTGGTAGTTAACAAAGCTACATATACATACAAATCATATATACTATGTCTAATGTTGCTAGGAGACCAACATTCGTACCATAGTTACAATTTATTGCAGGGATATTATTTTACTATTTAATGCTGATGCAAAATAAAATATATCAATGCTATGAATCTTGTATCTTTGTTATAATATTTAGTTTTAGAATTTGAATCTGTTGATAATTTTACATTGTTTGAGTAATAGCAATAACATCATCCAATAACTATCGTATTCCTTACTTAATCATAGCTTTTTGTGGATAGTACCTTTGCATTTTGAGTGTATTTGAAATGGATTTATATACTGTATTACATATTTCAAAAGGATATAGTAATTGCCTTAGTCCTCAAATATGTGGTGCTTAGAATTAGACTAGCTATGTTTTACTTCTTATCTTTGTGTACATTTTTAAAATACATAACAAATACATTGAACCTAAAGCTAAAAGTGGTTTGTGTCACTTTGATTACTATATATACTGTATAGGAATATCAGGCTAAAGGAGAATAAAAGTCAACATTTTCACAGCTCCGATACAGCATGCATTTTTAAGAGACTTTTCAATGTATTTATTTTTCCATTTATAGCACGTAAAAGCCTGTCATTCACTCTGCATAAATGTGTCTGGGGTAATTTAAAGGACATTGAAGTCTAAATTAAACTTTCATGATTAAGATAGAATATGCAACACTTTTATTTTACTACTATTTTTGCTTTCATTTTCTCGGTATCCTTTGTTGAAAAGTATATCTAGGTAGGCTCGGGAGCAGCAATGCACTACTGGGTGCTAGCTCCTAATTGGTGACTGCACTTAAATACCTCTTGTCATTGGCTCAGCCAATGTCTTCAGCAAGCTCCCAGTAGTGCATTGCTGATAATTCACTAAATGATACAAAGATAATGAAGCACATTTTGTTATAGAGGTGAATTGGAAAGTTATTTAAACTTGCATGCTCTGAATCATGAAAGAAAATGTCTGGGTTTTATGTCCCTTTAACTCTTACACTTTTGAGGTTGCAGTGGTTAGTAGGCAGCTGTTTAAACACTTCTGTCTCATGTGAGCCTGTGCCATAAAAGTTTCAAATATGCATCTGCAGCTTAGTAAAAAGAACTATATATTTTTGTTATCTCTTTTGCAAGCGATAGTGCAAGACATACTACAATAGTAAAATATTCTAACACAGAGAATTTTATTTTTGCATTTATGTCCCTTTAAGAAAGAAAATAGCAGTTGATATGATTAAATTTGATTTATTAAAGTCAATGAGAAACAAAAAAATCACAAATGTTATTAATATGACATAAAGCTACATAATAACTACACTAATCAGAAGCTAAAATGTATTGCTGAAAATAATTATTTCTATGTTAGCGTCTATATTAATAAGGCTTTGACATTATTATTTTTTTCTGTCTCCAGGCCATTTTTTAATAAAAAAAAAAAAAAAAGAATTATTTTGTGCTTGATTTCATTCATGACTATTTAAATAAGCTGAAGATATTTTGTTGAATGACACCAATTATAATTATCATTTCAAATAATTTCAAAAGACATGAAAAAACGAAGCAATACAATGTGTTCTTGAGTAATTCTCAGTAAAACCACTTTTAATGAGAACCTGTTTCAAGAACTTTGTGTAAGTATTATTTTTATATAGATAAACCTTTTATATAATAAAGCCTTAAAACTTTGCAGCATTCATGTAACAATGTAAACCAATAACCCTTTTGTTTCCTTATCATCAATATTGTTTCTGCCTTTAATACATTACAGGCATCTGAACATTACTTCCTATATTTAATGGCATCATTGTTTTTTATAACTTTAAATCACTTACATGTATTGTTGTAGAACTAGCACTGAGTCTATTAATGTATGAGGACACAGTACATAAAGAGCAAGCAAATAAATATTTTAATATAATATAATAACATATGACCTCTAACATATCACTGTCTTTAGATTCTTACAGAGAATTGCATTTCAATTTAAATTCTTTTACATAAACCCATTCTTATCCATTTAAATTGCTTTGAAAAATAAAGTATAGCAGCTTTTCTGATTTTTGTCCCACTTTTTTTTCTATCATTCCAATCAATTTTAATATTGTTTAATAATTATCAGCATGTTAACAGTTACAGATGAACTCTTTTCAGTGTTGATACAATCACAATAAGTAGTCATTCTTTATCAACAGAACTTTTTTCAATATCGGTTGGGTGTAAAATTGCTTTATACTTAACTCTTTATTGACAGTTGATGTACCCTGTATGTTGCATGTCATTAAGGTTTTTTAATGCCAGTAATACAGAGGTTCTCAACCCCCCCCCCCCCCTCCAGGAAGCATTCATCTATAGTGCGGTTGTGAGAGCTGTGCTAATTAACCTCCTATTTTAAAACCAACAACCAATGTACAGGGAATATCAACTGGCATCAAGTGGTTAGTATGTGCCAATCCCGTTTGTTCTGATCCCAATCCAAATCCTTGATAAATATGATCAGAAGATTTTCAGAGACATTTTTATTGAATTCCACAGTCAAAATAACTAGATAGAACCCCAAACATTTTCCCACTCATTACTCAGTACACCAAAAAGCCTTTAAAAAAACATTAACGGCTAGATTTGGAGTTTGGCGGTAGATGGGCTGCTAACGCTACGCGTGGTTTATGTCTAACGCACGGCATTGTTTGACTCCGGTATTTAGAGTACAAAAAAGACCATCTAACGATGCTCCTAACGCGTGTATGTCACACGCGGAATCCTGCCCGTGTTAGACAGTCTCCCATAGAGATCAATGGAAAAGCAAAAAAAAATCTTTTTTCACCTAACACTCGATCTCGCGAGAAATACGCACAGCTCGGTCATATGACGCATACCACATCATGCACAACAATAACACGCCGCAAATGTCACAACAACAATCACTCAACAAAGCACACAAGCATTACACATTCACAAGCGGGGGGATTTTTAATAAAATTTAATACAGGGAATACGCATATACTTTAAGATGCGGAAATTCGCAAAATAACAACAAGGAATAAAAAATATATACATACACTAGCAAAATAATCGCATTCAATATCACTATATATTAGGGCAAACATACATATACAACACTTCACTAATAACACACCATCGCAAATTCACATTTAAACAGAATACTATTGGACAATGTTAGAGAAAACGACCACTATGACATCATCGCATTCTACACATTCCACGAATACTAACTCCAAATGAGCATGCGCAAATTCACACAACTAATACACATTGCACTAATATTAATTGCTAATAAAGCACACCTGAACACAATTTACAACGGAAATTGGTACATCATTAAACATTTACACAGGGTATATAAGCACCACACAAGCATGGCTTCTTTGACTGTGTTGCTGGTGGGTCTTTGGAGATTGGAGGTTTAAGATTAGAGAGTTTGTGCATTATTGTGAGTGAGTTAGTGTTAGTGTGAGAGAGTCAGTTGTTAGTGTTATCGTGAGTGAGTTAGTGGGAGTGGGAGAGAGTCAGTTAGTGGGAGCGTGAGTGAGTTAGTGGTAGTGGGAGTTGTTAGTGAGAGTTAGTGGTAGTGTGAGAGAGTCAGTTAGTGGGAGCGTGAGTTAGTGGTAGTGTGAGTTATTGAGAGTTAGTGGGAGTGTGAGTTAGTGAGAATTAGTAGTAGTGTGTTAGTGAGAATTAGTAGTAGTGTGAGTTAGCGAGCGAGTGATTTTTCTGTACACTTAACACATTTACACGCAAACACATTCAATACATACATACACTTATCAATAACACTACATACACTCCATACCCCATACCCCCTCATACTACACTCCATACCCCATTCCCTGTAGTCCCATTCCCTTTCATCCCATTTACTCTTATCCCATACCCATCCCATACCCATCCCCTAGTTACATTTAGTTTACATATCCTCCTTTTAGTCTTCTTCTTCTTTTGGTTTATTTAAATACTCCTTACCCTCTTTGTTTTTTTAGATCCCTCTCACACTTTCAGCCCTTTTTTTGTCTTTTTAGTTCTTTATTTTGACCCCCTTTCATTTCATCACACTCACTTTTTGTTTGATTATTTGGGGTTTAGTTTGGGGAACAGATGGAGGGCAGGCAGGGGAGAGGTAGAGGGGGGAGGAGAGGGAGGGGGAGAGGAACAGGGCAGGAAGGGGGGCAGGAAGGGGGGCAGGAAGCGGGGGTGGAAGTGGTGGGTGGACCCAGCCACTTGGTTCAAGATGAACAAGTTGCTGGGCCCAGTGGCGGACAGAGTAGGGCTTCACAGTCCGGGAAACAGAGGGCATCGTCACAGGAGAAGGCCAAGGCGACTAGGGAGGCGAGGTTTTCGATGGAGGAGAAGGAGGCCCTCGTAGAGGCCTATATGGCCAGGTATAGGAGGCTGCAGCACCAGAAGACCACCCCGACTGAGAAGAGGAAGCTCTGGCATGAGATAAGGCATGCAGTCAATGCAGTGGGTGGCCGGAACAGAGATATGGACTCTATAAAACATTGCTACCGGGACTGTAAGATGGATCTCAAGAAAAAGTTAAGCCTGGAGGCCCGACATTCCGCAGGAACCGGTGGCGGCCCTGCCCTGGAAATCGAGTACTGCCGATGGGAGGAAATGTTGCGGCCCAGCATCTCCAAGGTGGATGTAGTCGGAATCGGAGGAATTGATACCGGGAACCTGCCATTCTCATCTGACGGTAAGCTCATTGAAGAATATATTCACATACGAATGTATTTCAAGGGACACTATACGCAAACCTTTACTTTCATGATTGAGGTAGAGAATACAATTTGACAAAACATTCAAATGTACTTATATTACCTAATTTGAATCATTCTTGAGATATATTTTAATGAAGAAATAGCCATGCACACGGTGAACCAATCACAGGAGGCAGCTATATTCAGCTAACAATCAGCATCTAAGCATATTTAGATATGCTTTTCAGCAAAAAATATCCAGAGAATGAAGCTAATTAGATAAGAAAAGTACATTAGAAAGTTGATTATAAATGTATGCTTCTAAATCATGAAAGATAAAACATTGGGTTTCCTGTCCCTTTAAGGATCAGATTAATGCTATTACGCTGTTTACACGCATTCACAATTACTTTGCGGTTACATCAGTATCTAGGCTATAGGTTAGGTGTGCATTTAAACAGACTGAAAACAAACGCTAAAACATTCAGATTGACCAGAGATATCACAAACACGGTTTAGAAAATGCGGAAATCGTATTGATTGTTAGATTTCAAAGTGGATTAATGATTCTGCATTTGTAATTGTATCGTAAGCTAAGTCATTTAAAGCTTCATTTGGAAATATGCTAATATATACATTTCTCTTTTTTTTTAAATATACAGAGTCTGGGGAGGAGGCAGCACAACAAATACAGCCTCCTCCATCTCCCCGGGATGAGAGTGGTGGGGAGGAATTTCCACTTCAGAGGGAAGAGGCCCCCCATGACAAAGAGGGCACGGAAGCAGATGAAGAGGCCCCGGAAGCAGAGGAGGAGGCCACGGAACCAGAGGCCCCTCAAGGACCCGCACACCGCCGTGCACGGGCATCCCGCCGTGCACGGGTACCCCGCCAAGCACAACAAGAGGAAATAGCGGAGGTGCGGGTTCTACTAGACTACCTAGATCAGATGCGTAACGCCCGGATACAAAATATAGAAGGCCGAACTCGAATTCTTGATGGACAAAACCAAATAATTGAAGGCCAAAACCAAATAATAAACATACTTAATAGAATAGAACAAGGGCAAAACAGAATCATTAATCTACACAAAGAGATGTTTAATTTTTCCAGGAGGCGCATGCTGGTCTGCCTCCTGGTCCGCCTCCTGCTGCTGGGCCTCCTGCTGCTGGGCCATCTTCTCCTGCTGGCCCATCTTCTCCTGCTGGGCCATCTTCTCCTGCCGGGACATCTCCTCCTGCCGAGCCATCTCCTCCTCCTCAGCCATCTTCTCCTCCTCAGCCATCTTCTCCTCCTCAGCCATCTTCTCCTCCTCACCTTGGTCGTCCCAGTACTCTTCCTTCCACTCTTCCCACAACATCTCCAAGGAGAACTCGTCAGAGTCGTCAGTTGCCCCTCCCAGAGCCTCAGCCCCGTGGGAAGAGGGGAAGGAAGAGGAAGTAAGTATTTGTTTTCATGTTTAATGTTTTTTTTATTTAATGTGTAATGGATAGGTATGTGATGATGTGGTTTTCATACACTTGTGGACCACACTCTGTATATAATCTACTTCTATGGGACCGGGTCCATGGAGGCAGATTGTTTGCAGAGTGTGGGTTATAAGTGTGTGAAAACCACATCATCACATACCTATCCTTGTTCATGATATTGATTGGTTTCTGTGATGTGATGTCCAAACTGTTTCCCGAATCGCAAACAAAATTAACATTACAATTATCCATGATGGCATATTACTGTTTGAATGCCAATAACACAGCTTAAAGGGACAGTCAGAAAATTATTGATTACAAAGAAAACACTGTATTACGCATTATCAAGTTGGAAACAACAAAACATGGAGAAATACGTGTGACTTATGTGCTTACCCTTGTATCTATGACTATGAAAAATGACAACTTATTTGTTGTTCTGACATAACAACATTTTAGATATCAATGATCAATACATGGTAAATAATATGCTGTATGAGCACAAGGTTTTACATATACAAATGCTATCCAAATGCCCTCTAGTGGTCAAATTGTATAATGATTACATGCACTCTTCAAGCTCGAAGAAATGAGCACACAAACCTCATAGGTTTAGCTAGCAAATTAAAATAAACACAGACAAATGATTAATTGGTGAGAAACATTTGATATCATTGATATTACAAAATTGACTTTTAGAATAATGCAAAACATTATTTGTTTTCTAAACTGTCCCTTTAACAAAATTACATATGCTAACATATATTTGAAGATTGTTGGTATATCTACATGTACTTGTTCAAACAATAAATATAGAAATCAGATTTATATTGACATGTTAAATAAAGTCTATTTTTTTAAAGAGACATTATTGTGTTAATTTATTTTTATAAAGACATTTGTTTTAACAATGAATATGGTTTAAAGTCCTTTTAGGAGTGGGGGGTGAAAATATGCTAACAATAATATATTTGGAGATTAACCAATGTGGAACTCATACATGATACAAAAATCAACATTTGCATTAAAGGGACAGTATACTATATTTTTAACAGAACTGTATGTAATAGACACTACTAGAAACAACAAGATTAACATATACTGATATCAATATTACAAAGCTTTAAACACTTTCAAAAGAAAATCGGGTTAGCTCTATTGAAAATATAGATGAACCCCCATTACAATCGTAAAACAAGACAATACACCATCATACACAAAACAGGAGAAAGCTGGAGATGGTAATCACATGAAACTTAGAGGCTTGGTGAGGAGTCTGAAAATTACTTACATTTTATTTGAACAGAAGCAAAATGAAACGTGTATTTGTTAAACAATGGACTATCTAACTAGAGACCAAAATAAAAAATTTGATTTATAATGTGAGTGTCTAATGAACCTTTAATAAAATATACGACGAAATTACATTTAGAAGAAGTCGGCATCATATATTTAGCATATGATAAAGATAAATGCATATTGATTACTTTATTCTAACACAATAGCGCATATTTATGAATTAGATATCTTTAACATTAAACACAACAGTCATTTTTCAGAAAAAGGAACATATTGTTGACAAACATATTAAACAACATGGACTATAGAGATTTGCACTTGCCTCGAAATATCATATGCATGAAAACATTTTGCTTATGTTAGTTTATTCAACCAGACATCCAGCAAAAGAGAATGTGGTGGTCTTTATCAGCTACGGGTCAACAATGTAACATGATGCAAAAAATCCATATTCGCAAGGTTTTTAAAATTGGCTTCATTCACAAACGTGTTTAACGTGCACAAACAAATATTGCGGGACTACGTAATACAATCAGACGTTTTTTTACCTTTGCATGTGACGTCTTAATTAACATGGCGCTTCCTTGATCACGTAAGAACGCCATCCAATAAAAGGCACATTCTTGATCACGTAAGAACGCCAAAAAAAAAAAGGCGCATCCTTGATCGCGTCAAAACGCCATCCAATAAAAGGCACATTCTTGATCACGTAAGAACGTCAGTCAATACAAGGAATCATTGGACAGCCTGGCAGGTGACGTCTTAAGCAACATGGCGCATCCGAGATCGCTGAAAAACCGCAGCCAATACAAGGACTCAGTTGACAGCTTGGCATATCACTAAGAAACGTATTTATATTTTAGTAACTAGTATGTGTCTAGATTGCTATCTAGGAATGTCACGAAATCATGAATCATCTTTTCAGACTTGACTGTCCCTTGAACTATAGCTATGGTGTATATCTTTAACATTTAAAAGATACACATGAGAAATACATATGCCATTGATGTTTTAAGATATGTTTAGATTGTTTTGGAATAACAATAATGACACATGTATTGATTAAACGTGTAATTTATTCAAGTTGAAATATGGTCAGCCTACCTATAGCCATATATGGGAGGAGAAGTATTTTGTTAACATATTTGGTAAAAAATATTCATCATCTAAAATATGCGCATTACACACAGAGATTTATTTGGTTACACTTTTACAATAAGATAGAATTGAAAATGAAATACATGTGCTGTCAACATTACAATAAGATTGTTTATTAATACGATTATATGTCCTTGTTCATGTAAAAAGGACAAAAACACTTTAGAAATGGAAATACATTCATTAACAATTGTGCTCACCATCACTTAAAGGGACATGATTTTTTTTTTTTAAAAAGAGGATACACAGAGACAATACTATTTCAATAAAATGAACACTTTACAGGGATTATATAATTGTATCAATCCTCAGATCATTTGTTAAAGGTGCATCAATTCATGCAGAGTTTCTAAATACACACATGGATGTGAAAATTGAAATATACATATATACACAAATAACAATCTATATATACATATATAAAAGAATTACTATGCTAATCATAATCATGCAATGATAAAGCTTTGAGAAAAATATATAAAGACAAATAATAAAATTACATTGGAGATGTTAATCTTAAAGTCATTTACAATTGTATTACATATATGATTCTTGAAAATCCCTTATTTTTGGTAGGTCCCTTTAAGGATCAACCAGATAAACTAGAGCTTTCAATCAATAAAATGAATAATGAGGACAAATAATCGTGCAATTACATGTCTTTTATTAGTATGTAAGAAAACATCAACAACGTTTATAAATAATCTTGTAAAAATAAGAAATATTTGAGCCATATGACAAGGTAACAGAGTGCATCACAGTCCATGAAGAGAGTTGCCAAGGGCCAGCATAGCCCCATTGGAGACATATGACAAGGTAACAGAGTGCATCACAGTCCATGAAGAGAGTTGCCAAGGGCCAGCATAGCCCCATTGTAGATATATGACAAGGTAACAGAGAGCATCACAGTCCATGAAGAGAGTTGCCAAGGGCCAGCATAGCCCCATTGGAGACATATGACAAGGTAACAGAGTGCATCACAGTCCATGAAGAGAGTTGCCAAGGGCCAGCATAGCCCCATTGGAGACATATGACAATGTAACAGAGTGCATCACAGTCCATGAAGAGAGTTGCCAAGGGCCAGCATAGCCCCATTGGAGACATATGACAAGGTAACAGAGTGCATCACAGTCCATGAAGATAGTTGGCAAGGGCCAGCATAGCCCCATTGTAGATATATGACAAGGTAACAGAGTGCATCACAGTCCATGAAGAGAGTTGCCAAGGGCCAGCATAGCCCCATTGGAGACATATGACAAGGTAACAGAGTGCATCACAGTCCATGAAGATAGTTGGCAAGGGCCAGCATAGCCCCATTGGAGACATATGACAAGGTAACAGAGTGCATCACAGTCCATGAAGAGAGTTGCCAAGGGCCAGCATAGCCCCATTGTAGATATATGACAAGGTAACAGAGTGCATCACAGTCCATGAAGAGAGTTGCCAAGGGCCACCATAGCCCCATTGGAGCCATATGACAAGGTAAAAGAGTGCAACAGGCACAACAATAAACTTAAAAAAAGGCCAAATGGCAACAATAACAAAAACATCAACATGTGGACGGAGGATTCTTATCTGCGCCCTTGGAGCATCTCCAGATCCTCCACTTACTGGTCATCCTCTTCATCGTCCTGTGCATGTACAGCTCCAGATTCAGGCCTTGAATTTAATAGCATGATCTGCCGCGCAGAGTCAAATCCTGAACCCAGAGCTGGGCCTGCATGGTGTCATTCATCCCTCTCAGGACAGCTGCGTTCCTCAACACAGCCTGCTCTACTCGTGCTATACCTTCTAGCATGAGCCATGCTGAGTCACAGCCTAAAATAAAGAATAAATCAAATATTAAGGATAATTACACAATAGACGAAAAAATAAGCAAAGATACATTGTCATCATAAAGACAAATCATTCTTTACATCAATTTGTTTAAATTGTTTCTTTACACATTAAATATGTTATTCAGACAGACCGAAATCATTAAAGGGACAGTTTACTCAAACATGTTGTCCCCTTTAATTGGTTTTCGATGATCCACTTATACAGCTTGAGTGTATCAAATCTTGTTAAAGGATTTACATTGTACTTACATTAGCAATTTAAATATTTTAATTATACTGTGGTAGGCACACCTATCCTTAAACATTTTGGCGTTGAGGACAAGCTATGTAAACATAGCAACCTGAAGAAATTACATTCCCACTGGGTTAGACAAGAGATAATTTATCAACATTTGTACATAAATTGTTGGATCCAATAGATAGAGCATGTCATTACAAATATGAAAAAAATTACACATATTCTTTAAATGTTAGAATTCTCTAGCTAGATTTTGAATGCAAGAATGTAGGTTTATAGGGCAGGCCATATTTGTTTATCAACTTTGGTTGTCCCTGCTGGTTGATGGATACATTTATCCAACAATAAAGAAATGATGTCCACAATTATTTTCTATTTAAAATTAATTCTAGGCATTTCTTTGTTTCAATAAAGATAGCAAGAGAATAAAGAATAATTCATAAGAGTAGTAAATTATAAATTTGATTAACGTTGCATGCTCTATTTGAATCACAATAGAAACAATTTGCCTTCAGTGTACCTTTAAGTATCTTATAATGTGGATTTTGAATGATACTTACAGCTGTTCCTGGGAAGGACAATCCGACACCCAGGACAATGAAGGTTGAGACAGGGGGGAGGGATGGGATTGGGTTGGGGAGGGATGGGATTGGGTTGGGGAGGGATGAGCTGCTGCTCCGGGGTAGGCCGTACAGCTGGGGAGTGGTGAGTTGGGGTCTGGGCAGCTGTACGGGCCATAATACGGGGAGAGCGGCGAAGGGGGGTGAAGGGGCGTGTTTTGGGAGGGACAGGGAAGGGGCGTTTTTTGGGAGGGACAGGAAATGACAAATGGGAAGGGCTGGCAGGGGTCTGGGCCTGGGCAGGGGTCTGGGCCTGGGCAGGAGTCTGTGCCTGGGCAGGGGTCTGGGACAGGGCAGTGGTCGGGGTCTGGGCCTGGGCAGGGGTCTGTGACTGGGCAGGGGACTGGGCAGGGGCAGAAACCAGATGACCAGAGGTGGAGGATCCATCTGAAAAAAAGAATCCAAATATATTAACATCTCATACATCATGAAATCAAATCAACGCATTTCAAATTGATTATGTTTTCAATATACTTAGAAGTGTGTTTGAATTTCTAAACAATTATGAAATGAGGATATGGTATGCATATAGGCACTCAGATGAATATCAATGACTGTCTGTACAATTATAACATTATTATTGTGTTTTGGCCTGGAATATGCATGTGACATAATGATGGCATGAATTATAAATTTAAAAATAAAAAAAACATCCAAGCATATTTTCATGCTGCCTGATATAGAAAGGGGGCAGTAGTGTATTTGAACAGACAAATAATATTCCTTTTTAAAGTGCAAAAGCTGTAGACTTTGAATGTATTCAATAAAATGATTTCCAATAAAGCAACATGTTGGAAACATGATAGATATATTTCACATACCATCAGACTTCAAGGCAGCCTCTTCCTCCTCCGTCACACATGTTAAATCAATCTCTGTAAAACATAACATGTTGTGTACACGTTAAGATCAGATATTATAACATATGTTACTGTTGATCAAAGACACACATCAATGTTGCATTAAAGATATACACACCCAAAGTTATGATTTACATCATTTTGATGGAGCATACAAATGACATTAGATTTGTTATTCTCAATGATTCAGATTTTCTATGTATTGTTTGTATTAATTTTAAAATCATAAAAGCATAGTACATAGAACATTTAAGATTTCTCATGTGTGTATCACTTGATGACTGTTGTCAAAAATGAACATGGAAACAAACATATGCTATACATCTTCTGAATAACAAAGGTGTAGACTAAGAAAGTTTTAATTATTAATCTTTCAATATTCCAAGAAAATTAATATATAATCAGAGGAGTAAATTATATGTTTGTTTCAAATGTTATGCTTCATCAGAATAATGCTCATAATATTGATTACCAATACACCTTCAATGACATATAAATGAGTCAATGGACTTACCAGGAGACCGCAAAGGTGGCTCTGTGTCAGTGCTGGATTCCTCTGGGCTCCCCACACCAACTCTCTCTATGAATGATATAGATATATATTAGTGAACACATTTGGGATAGCACTAAATCACATCTGTAGCGAATTTTAAGAATAATCAACTTGAAAATGTGAAGAATAGAGCAGTCATTAAACAAAAAAATGATTGATTGAATCAAGGGGATTCTGTTAAAAATGATGTATTGAACATATGTTTAATTTCTGACTATATTAGACATCAAACGCATCTCATACGATGCTATTGCATATCTAAATATACCCATTGATCAATGTTCTTAAAAGAATACACACAAACCACATTTTGAATAACAGCTGTTGACAAATATAAACAAAGACATGTGGCACATCGAGCCATTTGTGCAATGTACAGTAATCTTGTTTAGGACACAACACATATTTATCACAATACAAAACCAAATTGATTAGTACAAATATGTAATCATGGTGCTGTTAGAGTATGCTGATATCTATAAAGTAACTCCAACAGTGAATATGTGAATTATATATCAATATTGTCTAATCCAAAGAATGTAAAGATGAATGAATCTATTGTTTATTAAAGGGACACTGACATGATTTATTTCAATCATTGATTTCACTGTTCAAACTGTTCCAAATGATTTAACATTGACTCCTATTATAATTTGAATGTTGCTACATTTTAATCTTAAAGGCAGATAAGCAATATTGGATTCAATAAATATTGTTTGTTGAAGGTATCCACCAATCATCAATCAAAACCCAGGTTGGTCAACCAAAATTGAGCTGCAGATAAACGTACATTCTTGATTTTAAAATACATTTAGCAATAGAATATTTCACATATGATTATAGTATTATATTTAAATGTTGATTAATATTGCATGCTCTATCTGAATGACAACATTAATAATTTTAGCTCAGTATCCCTTTAATATAAAATTATATTGATTTGACAATGTTGGTGTTAATGAATTCTCTACTCCATATGTTTATGTAATGAATGGGATTGAGCATGCAATTCCAATCTAATATGTTATTTAAGGATATCCTAAGAATTATTTAATTTTCATCTATTAAAGGGACATGAAGCTCTAAATGTGTAATTGTATACTTTTTTTAAACTATGTACTACTGTTATCTGAACACATGATTTTAACTTTTGTAAATATGCCAATTTATGCATAGAAAAACAGCCGGATAATACCAGTAATGCATTGTTTAACCTAAACCAAAATCCATTAATTTTTTTAAGAACTAAAACAATAGACTGAACCAATGTAGCTCATAAAATGTTTAAACAAAACAATAAAATCACGTTTAAAAATAATTCTATGTAAAATTTAGTTGGCATGTCCCTTAAATGACGTGATCAATTTCAAAAATGGAATCTATATTTTTAAAATCTAAACATATGCAAAATTGTGTGTATTTTTTTAAAATGTATACAAATAAGATTAAGCAATACACAAGGGAAGAATATAAATTGGACATTCAAAGAATCTTACATTAAAATTAAGACATCCAGAATAGATGGGATATCTTAAATTCCAAACAAAATCAGAGTAGTCTTACAATGTAATCCTATTTTTTGGTTTTATTTATTCTTATTTGCCAAATGTTTTAAAATCCATTTTGAAGATACATATAAATATTGAACAATGTGGATTTAGTATGTAATGTTCTGTCCATGTTTCTAAGACAAATGTCGATTAAAAGGAGACATACCATACTGTGACAAGACCTGCCTTGAGGATCCAGCACCAACATACAGATCTGTAAAATATTAAATGAGGATTGGATATCATTAATACAAATCATGCCATGTTTAAAATCTTTACATTATTAGCAAATCAATTAAAAACTATTAATCCTTTGGTAGTCCCATGAGTTAATTGTTTCCTCAATTCAATTCATGATAAATATATCCTGTACTCTTATTTTCAATCAGTTGTGTTGTTTACTGTAGCTTAAATAATTTTTTTGTGTTATTTCATTCTCATCAATTGATGGGCATATGTTATAATTTATTTGGATTCTTCTTTTTTTATTATGTATAATATTGAAAATAAGAATACTGTATTCTTCACATATATAATAATTCACATTTCATTTTGACCAACATGTGTAAAGCAATGCCACTTACAGCAAACCCATGTTAACGTGTATGCGCAATTCCATTTTCGCGATCATTGCGAAATGATTCCAAGCGGAATTACGCATCCATCATTTGACCAACATGTATAAAGCAATGCCACTTACAGCAAACCCATGTTAACGTGTATGTGCAATTCCATTTTTGCGATCATTGCGCAATGATTCCAAGCGGAATTACGCATCCGTCATTTGACCAACATGTATAAAGCAATGCCACTTACAGCAAACCCATGTTAACGTGTATGCGCAATTCCATTTTCGCGATCATTGCGCAATGATTCCAAGTGGAATTACGCATCTGTCATTTGACTAACATGTATAAAGCAATGCCACTTACAGCTAACCCATGTTAACGTGTATGCGCAATTCCATTTTCGCTCTGTGACGCATATTCTGTAGAGCGCAAGAAACATCATTCCTATTTCATGTGTCACTAATCTAAAATCAGATATCTAAACATCATATGTAGTGTATGTTGTGAGATCTGTATAGGTTTAGTATCTGACTATATACACATTTTTTAAAAATAAATCAAATATTAAGATATTATATGAAGTTGGATAGTTACCTGGTTCAGATTCTCCATCATCTCCTCCCAGGCCACCGGACGGAGAAGCAGCTGCCCTGGCCCCCGCGTCAGGACTTTCAGATCCCGCAGCTGGGAGGGAAGAAGAGGAGGCCGAGGATGGCGAGGATCTAAATCTTTTGGGGACCCGGAGATTGAGGAGCTTGCATAAAGTCACCTCATAAGGGAGTAGGTATAGTTTCCGCGGGGCCTTTCTTTGGCCCCCTCTTTTACGGGCTTGTACCAAGTCCCTTATGAGGTTGACTTTTTTTGTTAAGCGCAACCTCATATCTCCGAATCTCCTCATGATTTGATCCTGGCTCCTCTGGACGTCACACACCAATTTAACCGCATTGGTAATAGACTCCCAGAGGGCCTTCTTAACAGGCGCATCTGTCAACCTCCTCTTGTTCCCAAACAGCTGGGGATAAAAGTCCTTGACGGCGTGTACCAGTGCAGCGCTCTCCTGCTTGGTGAACCTGGGAGATGACATGCCTGCTGGGTTGTAGAATATAATTTTTTACAAATAATATATACTGCCTGCAGGCATTAGAGAACTGACAAAGATGGCAACATGTAATGGACTTTTATATGGTGAAGTAAACATGAGATGCACCATGGGACAAGTTATCTGTACATCTGACTGGATAAAAGTTTGAAATATTGTTAGAATGTCTGTGAGACCATCCTGACTCAAGTTGTGTTTGTGTGATGAACTCTGATTGGCTGTTCCTTAATGTTTCATATCTTGGCAACTTCCATACACATACCTCCTGGTGGTGCTGTAACTTCATTTTTCATGTAGACTTATTTGTAACTCATGGGCCTGTCATGCGGATATGTGTGACGCAGATTTAATATCTGTGATCCGTTAAATATTAATGATTAAATTCTCTTTAAAATCTAATACTGTCACATTATTAAATGTTGTAGACATTTCTCGGTTTAATAACGGTCTGTTTCTTTAATACAAATACACATTTAATATTGTATGTCTTTATTGTTCATAAAATCCATTTCTTGACTTATTGTGAAGTATTGATATTGCTCTATTAAATGTATTTATAATGCACATTGATTGTGTGCTATTGCGTGACATTAGACTCTAATGTTTAAAGATGCTAATCTGGTGTTTCAAGATGCGTTTCCCACGCAATATTTCTGAATGTTCAAATTCAGGTTATAATGTCAGTAACTTGGATAATCTGTTTATAAATGTTAAACTACAGGTTTGTTTGTTATTAGTAAATAAACCTCGAGCTTGTATTTGTCTGAAGTGCTCATATATGTTATTGTGCAATGGCGTCTTTATTTTTAAATAGACATTACAAACAAACAATTGTATCAAATGATATGTAGAGATAGAAAATTGTTTAGACTTTAAAATGTAACTCAATTTATCTTAGTATTTAGATATCCTCAACAGAAGAAATTTAAATGCACATGGTTGAGCCAATCACATAAGGCATCTCTGTGCATCCACCAATCTTCATCTACTGAGCCTATCTCGATATGCTTTTCAAGCAAAGTATGTCAAGATAAGAAGAGAAGTAAATACACTCTTTAAATCTCTTAAAGGGACACTGTCCAAACAAATTTAGCGTTTGTGATTCAGATTGAGCATGAAATGTTAAACAACTTTATAATTTAATCCGATTCTCAAATGTTAAGAATTATCTTGTTATCTTTCTTTGCAAATCAATAATGATATTTTAGATTACGGACAATTGTTTCCAAAAACCTGGGTTGTCCTTGATGATTGTTGGATAAATTAATCCAACCAAAAAAACCAAGTTCTGTCCAGAGTACTGAAGCAAATAAATTATCTATTTAATGCCTTATTTTTAAAGTAATGATAGCAACATCACAAGGGGCATTCATAATATGAGACAATTTTTAAAGTTGCTTAAAATAGAATACTCATTCAGAATTTATAAATCATTAATTTTTTAACTGTCTCCCTTTAAGCATATTTTGAGTTCATGTCCCTTTAAAGAAACATTTCACAATAATGCTTGAAAAATCAGAAACCTAAGCACCTTCCTTTTGCTAAATTAGTATAACATATGAGTAAAGCAAATTTAGATTAACTTCTGGATTGTTTTACACACTGACTGAAATATATATTGTAAAGGAGGTATTTCGGAGTCTTCAGCTTAGAGGGACATTAAGCTATATGTTATGTATGCATTTTGGATAAGATTATAATATTTGAACAACTTAATATGTTTTGGTATTCAATCATTAGATTGTAATTATATATTCTTGGATTAAATACATATCTACATAGTCTATTTTGATGCTGATTGTTGGTTGCACATAGATGCCTTATGTAATTGACTAAGATATGTGCATTGATGTATCTTTTTAAAAGTATATTTAAAGACTGAATGTAATTCTATAGTACTTTCTAAATATGTTTAAATTCTTTTATGAATTATTGAAAAATCAATACACAATATACTTTGTGAATGTCCCTTTAAGGACCAAAACATTTGGAATGTTGATTTAACATTGTCAAAATAAACTAAAGGGGAATGAAAATTATATATAGATATGTGATGTCTAACCCAAGAGGTAAGATTTTAAAACTACATAATATTAATAACTATAGTTAAATGACTCCACTAGAAAATTAAATCGATTAACCTGGCATCCAATAACTAGCTTGTGAAAAATATCAAGTTAAATGACCTAACATTTATAAATGTAAAAATTAAAATAATTTAGAAAATAATGTTTTGAGATACCTAAGGAAGATACAAGATCTTATAAAATTAATTTTACCTTCAACAACACTGTCACTTTAATGTAATTGAACCACTTCCCCTTCTTAAAAGTGAAAACAAATAATTTATGTCAAATTTTGACTACATATCCGAAATGATTTTAACATCTAAGAATTTCAAAAGAAAAGCATCGATGGATCTCACTCCCCAATTAATTTAAAAAAAGATAGTTTAATGTAATATTCTCTGAATCAGTGGATTTTCTAAAATTAATGCATTATTTGATCTTATGCATGTGCTTGTCAAATAGCCAACTACCAGTCATGGGAGTCAAATTGTTTTTTATTGACAGATTATCTGGATATTTATTATAATCTGTTCAAAAGAGTGTATTTAATACTAAAATGTTTATTATTACCATTTAAAAAATTAAAAGTTTCTGAAACAAAAACAAAAAAATATTCCTGGAAGTCATCAGATGACAATCTGAAATAAAATAAAAAAATTTTAACAAAGTTAATAAACACGTTGTCAAATATTCATAAAATACATTTACAATCATCTTGTGTCTATGCTCTAACTTTGTTCAACATTTTATCAAGATATTTTTTAATTAAATTTAAAAAAAAAAAACTTACACCATTATATTGTGTAATAAAAAATAAATTTAAATATCTGAATTTCTAATTATACATAATAATGTATATCACATTTCAATAATATATATGTATGCTGAACATAAATGTAATATTTCATGTCCATTCAAATACCTCTATATCAACTAAAATATGTATTCCTTTTTCTGATTGTGATCCCTAAATATCTAATTAGGAAATAAGTATGACTAATGTATGTAAGCTACCAATATTCAACATTCTTCCTGTGATTCTTAACTAGCATGCATTGGTACACCAACCTGGATAATGCATGGTCTTTGAAAGTCAATTCAGGGGTAAACAGTTGATCTTCAATAGGTGTCTTATTCATCAGTTCATAAAATAGAGGACTGTGAAATACCATCTAAAAAAGTAAAATCATCTAAGTGTCTGATTGTGATCCCTAAATATCTAATTATGAACTAAATATGACTAATGTATGTAAGCTACTAATATTCAACATTCTTCCTGTGATTCTTAACTAGCATGCATTGGTACACCAACCTGGATAATGCATGGTCTTTGAAAGTCAATTCAGGGGTAAACAGTTGATCTTCAATAGGTGTGTTATTCATCATTTCCAAAATAGAGGACTGTGAAATACCATCTAAAAATTAGAAATAGGATGCCTCCACAGCCTTATTCTATCAAATAGTTGGCACTTACCATGTGAACATGTCTTTGTATGGTTTTCAAGGTCAGCAGATTGGAAAGGGAAAGATCCCTTTCTGAGTATTTACATTTTAAGTAATGTGTAAACTAAATACTAGTTTAGAAAATGTATGCCATATGATGTATTTGTGTACAATTCATGCCAGCAACAGTCCATACATTTAAACTTACCATCTGATGTCCTCTTTAAAAACCAGGTGGCAAAGACTCGCTACAGGAACCAATGCCCAGAGCATCACCTATATTAATAAATGAAACACATTTTTAGCATTTGATGAACAATCCTAACATGTTTGCACAATTCTCTACTTGTCATTTCCCTAGAGTTCACATCTATTGACAATACTCCAGTCTAACTTCTATTATTTACCGTCTAAAGTGGCGGTTGATGATGTCTGCTCTGACATTGAGCCCCTCGTCCCGGAATGGCCCCTCTAGAACAGGATCATCCTCCTCATCTCTGAGGAGGTTTCGGTGCGCCGGGACGCCCTGCAGCATCCCAGCCCGCTGTGCAATATTATGCAGGACGCTACAGGCTACAACGATCTTAGCCACCTTCTTTGGGTTGTACTGGAGGGCTCCTCACCGACCTGTCCAGGCACCTGAACCTCATCTTCAGGAGCCCGAACATCCATTCAACCACCGCCCTGGTTCTCTTATGAGCCCTATTGTAGCGCTCCTCAGACACATCAGTCGGGCTACGCAAGGGGGTAATGAGCCAAGGCCGGCTCATGTACCCAGAATCACCTATAAATTATGAACAGAACATAATTCAAACAGAATCCTCAAAATAGTATTTGGAGTCCAATAAAAAGTTTTGTACACGATAATCCACTAACAAATGTTTATTTTAAAAAAAAAAATCTAGTCAAATATTATTCTCTATCTTCCCATTTCATCTAAGACATGCTACACATGCGTATTTCTCCTAAATCAAACCTTGTGTAAAATGCAAACTACATGGTTACATTGCATTCTCTATCTGAACATTTAAAGTAAGACATGCTACATATCTGCATTGAACTAAAAGACATTAGCGGAAAGAGACAATGACATGGTTAAATTGCATTCGCTAATATCTTCCCATTTCAGCTAAGACATGCGACATATGCATATTTCTCCTAAACCAAACCTTGTGTAAAATGCAAACTACATGGTTACATTGCATTCTCTATCTGAGCATTTAAGGTAAGACATGCTACATATCTGCATTGAACTAAAAGTAGACATTAGCGGAAAGAGACAATGACATGGTTAAATTGCATTAGCTAATATCTTGCCATTTCAGCTAAGACATGCTACATATGCGTATTTCTCCTAAACCAAACCTTGTGTAAAATGCAAACTACATGGTTACATTGCATTCTCTATCTGAGCATTTAAGGTAAGACATGCTACATATCTGCATTGAACTAAAAGTAGACATTAGCGGAAAGAGACAATGACATGGTTAAATTGCATTAGCTAATATCTTGCCATTTCAGCTAAGACATGCTACATATGCGTATTTCTCCTAAACCAAACCTTGTGTAAAATGCAAACTACATGGTTACATTGCATTCTCTATCTGAGCATTTAAAGTAAGACATGCTACATATCTGCATTGAACTAAAACTAGATATTAGCGGAAAGAGACAATGACATGGTTAAATTGCATTAGCTAATATCTTGCCATTTCAGCTAAGACATGCTACATATGCGTATTTCTCCTAAACCAAACCTTGTGTAAAATGCAAACTAAATGGTTACATTGCATTCTCTATCTGAGCATTTAAGGTAAGACATGCTACATATCTGCATTGAACTAAAAGTAGACATTAGCGGAAAGAGACAATGACATGGTTAAATTGCATTAGCTAATATCTTGCCATTTCAGCTAAGACATGCTACATATGTGTATTTCTCCTAAACCAAACCTTGTGTAAAATGCAAACTAAATGGTTACATTGCATTCTCTATCTGAGCATTTAAGGTAAGACATGCTACATATCTGCATTGAACTAAAAGTAGACATTAGCGGGGAAAAAAATAAATGGTTAAATTGCATCCGAGAGCTGAACATTACGCTAACATTTTAAAACTACAGTGGCAATTGTCAACCTCGAACCAGACGACCCCTTCGTCTCAGTCTGAGCCGCCGACGCTGCCTGATTCAACCAACAGCTAGTTCGCCAATAGCAGCACCAGCAGCGTCTACCATGTCATCGTCATCCATCTTTCAAAACAGCGTAACAAGGTATGCACTTGATCTGATGTGGATCACAAGTGATGCTTTGGCCATGTTGTTTGGGGGATTTATAGTACAATTAGTCCAATGGTATTGAGTTTGTAATGATTGCTAATTGTATTCACTTGTTTGTATGTGAGCGGCGCGAATGCTTTCACAGTGGGCGTTTTTTGGTTGTTTGCTGAAATGTTGTTTTCCAACAATGAATCTCAATGTGAAAGTGTCAAATATCACACATACAGTGCATGTTTGTAATGTTTGATCATATGCGTAATCAAAATTTATTAAACGCGATCTTATAGTAACAAGCACACGTCCAGGCTAAAATGAATGAAAGTGCATAGTTGTGTATAATGTGCATCGAATGTGATCGATCAATGTTGCTGCAATATTGTTTGTAAACGATAAATTAACATCTGCCATCTGTAGTATTGTATATATATGAGTGATTGCCGAGCAGTCAATATTGTATGCGTCCCTTTAAAATCGCAATAATAATTCAGAACTTCCCGTCTGCCATCTGTAGTATTGTATATATAAGTGATTGCCGAGATGTGAATATTGTATGCGTCCCTTTAAAATCGCAATAATAATTCAGAACTTCCCGTCTGCCATCTGTAGTATTGTATATATAAGTGATTGCCGAGCTGTCAATATTGTATGCGTCCCTTTAAAATCGCAATAATAATTCAGAACTTCCCGTCTGCCATCTGTAGTATTGTATATATAAGTGATTGCCGAGCTGTCAATATTGTATGCGTCCCTTTAAAATCGCAATAAGAATTCAGAACTTCCCGTCTGCCATCTGTAGTATTGTATATATAAGTGATTGCCGAGCAGTCAATATTGTATGTGTCCCATTCAAATGGCACTAATACTGAATAACTTCCGGCTGTCATCTGTAGTATTGTATATATAAGTGATTGCCGAGCTGTCAATATTGTATGCGTCCCTTTCAAATCGCACTAATACTGAAGAACTTCCGGCTGTCATTTGTAATATTGTATATATAAGTGATTGCCGAGATGTCAATATTGTATGCGTCCCTTTCAAATCGCACTAATACTGAATAACTTCCGGCTGTCATCTGTAGTATTGTATATATAAGTGATTGCCGAGCTGTCAATATTGTATGCGTCCCTTTCAAATCGCACTAATACTGAAGAACTTCCGGCTGTCATTTGTAGTATTGTATATATACGTGATTGCCGAGATGTCAATATTGTATGCGTCTCTTTCAAATCGCACTAATGCTGAATAACTTCCGGCTGTCATCTGTAGTATTTTATATATATAAGTGATTTGCGATCTGACAATATTTATTAATTGTCCCATTCAAATCTCCCTAATAATGCTGTTCCAAACTGTTCTTTACGTATATGTTGTATTGTAGTATTGAGTGTTAAAGTTCAGAAAGGGGCGGTACAGTCGTGAATCTGTGATGTGTATGGTTGAATCTTCTAATGACGTCATGATATTATTAACCTGCCTATGTAGTTCTGAAATCCTCATTGTGTTGTTGTATTGTGCTACATTGTTATTGTGTGCTGAATAAAATCTAAATGTGTGCTTTGTGGTTGCGGGATGGGTGATGCGTGTTATGTACATGTATGTATATATTGTGATTGTGTCCCACATATGCTGACTTCTATATAGCGGTCTGGCATTGTTGCTCCTTCCCATAAAGTGACATCTGTAATCTGGTGTAATGATGTTCTTGTACGTAATTCCTAATGGTTTCTGGTGATGGAATCATGATGTTAAAAGTACAGTAAAATCCATATGTTCTGTTTTGTGATTCCTAGAGAGAATGTAATGTGTTTTTCCCCCATCATTTGAATGCACATGTATGAGTGAATGTTAAAAGTAATGTATGTGCATCCATGACTGATCATGTGTTAAGCCTATGTAGATATGCTGTTGCTGCAAGCATATGAGTTGAATAACTGAAATGCAATAATAAAGGTAAATGAGAATTGTTTCCCATTGTGTAGTGTTTGTGAATCCTGAAAAGTTTACATTATTTTTGTGTTAGTTTAAATGTAATATTTTGATTAAAAAAAGTTTGTTACTAGTGATGTTGATTTGTAGTTGATGTAATAGAAAAGTCTAAAACAATTTAATGGTGTTGTGAATATTCAATAAGTAAAATCCATAAATCCACCATAGGGAAATAGTCATTTCTTGATCTATTTATCATAGCTGGGTCTAACGCATAAAAGTATGTATTTTCTAGCGCTGGTATTTGGAGTTTTTCGGTCTACGCTATTTGCGTGCGTTAGGGAAATGTGGGTTTCGCGTGCACGAGCACGTCTTCCCAATAGAAGTCAATGGAGGCTCTAAAATTTGGTAATTTTTTTTTTCTAAGACTGGTTTTCCTCGTAAAGTGAGTGACGTCATGAGTAACTAAATCGTGTTCTTTTTGTAATAAATAAATATTTTTTGCATGTCATGTGGTGTATATTGTTTGTATGCATCGATGAGTGTATATTTGTGATAATGTTATTAGTTAGATGTAGGTATATGAGGGTCTTTTCCCGTGTGTCAATGTAAGTCAATGGGAAAATGGATTTGTGTATTTTTTTTTCTAACACCCGAGATCTCGCAACTTTGATCCTTTGTATTTTGATGAAAAATTATTAAATCTTAAAAATAAACATAGTGTAGTGTTTGTATGAGTGTAAGTGTACTTTGTGTAATATTTGTTTTGTGATTTGTGAATGTTTATTTTGTCGGTATATGTTTACTACTGGGTCTGAGGTGTCGGTAGAAATTTGAGCGTTGGGTGATTTTTGAGTGTCGGTAACTGAACTCTAAATACCAGAGTCCGTAAGAAACCAGCGTTAGGGGCCTCTAACGCTGGTTTTCATGGCTAACGCCAAACTCCAAATCTAGGCCTAAGTTTGCCCATGAGTAAAGCAAACTGACATTACCCACCTCCCATATTGGATGACATTAGGAAGCAAAGTCACCAAACAGATACAAGCAATACCTGCTCAATTAACATTATAACATGAATAATAAACACATTAAGACTAATAACAATTAACAAAATCCATAACCCAACAAACACATAACCACTGTACCCATAATGCTCTTGTTCAATTCCCTTTAAAGGAGATACACACATATTGTTTTGGAGCAAGTTAATTGCACACATATAATCCTATTAGCATAACTACACCCTATTAAAAGGGATTAATTGACATACAGTCTCATCAACTGTAATGCAATCACCAAACCCCTAATATAACCATTTTATTTATCTTGAATTATATCTTTTTTTAATTTTAATTTTGACATTGAGAGATTAATGAGACAAATAACAATTTTTTTCATGGGGTATCAGTTTTTTAATTGAGGGGAATTACCGGAAGAAGCATTTTGGAAATGAAATCACTGTGAAACATACTGATGATATGTCAATGTTCAGAAATCGGTATCTACTGAAAATAAGGGCACGATTATGAGCAACCACTTACAAAGAACAATAAATAAATATTTAAACATGGTACATACATTTCTGAATCACAGACATGTTGTTGTGCTAATAAGCTTTCCACAGACCTGCATTTTTAATTACTTTTTATAAACAAGCATGGAATAAAATACTATTTATGCCTTAATAAAAACCTCTATAATATCAAGCAAATTGACACATTGGTTTACAGTGTATAAGAAAATGTTAATTGTGTGAGAAAAATATTTCCAAACTGCCTCTGGAAGCAACATCAGCACAAGAACTGTGTGTAAGAAGCAACATGAATTGAGTTCCCATGTCCGAGTAGCTATACACAAACCTCACATCGTTTCTTCGCAGCTGGAGTGGTGTAAAGCATACCCCACTGAACTCTGGAGATGTTGAAACTCTCTGGTATTCTCTGGAGTGATGAATCACACTTTATCCAGCAGTTTGATGGATGAATGTGGATGTGATGAATGTTAGGAGAATGCTACCCACTACAATTCATAGCAATTACTGTAAAATTTGGTGGAGGAGGGATATTGCTCTGGGGCTATTTTGTTTAGAAATTTGAGCTAGGTCCCTAAGTTTCAGTGAAAGGCCATCCTAATGCCAAAGAATAAAAGGATACAAAGATATGTTAGACAATTTGGGGCTTCCTACTTTATGGCAACAGTTTGGAGAATGCACTTTACTGTTCCAGCTTAAAGGGACATGAAACTCAAAATTCTTCTTTCATGATTCAGATAGAGCATACCATTTTAAACAACTTTCCAATTTTCTTCTATCTATTTTGCTTTATTCTCTTGGTATCCTTTGTTAAATGAACAACAATGCCCTACTCAGTGCTAGCTGAACACATATGTAAGCCAATCATGAACTACAACCAATCAGCAGTTAGACCCCAGCTCCTGAGTCTATCTAGGTATTCTTTTTAAAAAAGCATACAAAGAGAACAAGCAAATTAGATAATAGAAGTAAATTGGAAAGTTGTTTAAAACTGTATGCTCTATCTGAATCATGAAAGAAAATGTTGGGTTTCAAGTCCCTGTAATTGTGTCCCTGTGCCCAAAGCATTGTCCATGAAGACATGGTTTGTCGAGTTTGGTGTGGAGGAAGTGGCCTGCAGAGAGCTTTAATCTCAACCAAATTGAACACCTTTTGGATGAACTGGAATGCAAATTGGGATCCAGACCTTCTCATTTAACATTAGTGCCTGACCTCACAAATGCTCATTTAGTGCCATCACCACTTGACTTCCTTCCTTTACTGCACTAGTTCTCATGCCTTGTCTCATGGCATGAGAACGAGGCTCCAATTTGAGCCTATGGAAGTGTGCTCTTGTGAGTGCAATGCTTCCCAGCAATGTGAACGCGAGCTAGCATTCACATTGTTGTCAACATGTAATACCAGCGCACATTAGCATGTACTAGTATTACTCAGTGGAGCTCAAATATCTAAAAGGGACACTCAAGAAAATAAATGTTTATGATTCAGAAAGAGCGTGCAGTTCTAAGACACTTTCCAATTTACTTCCATTATCACATTTTGCACAGTCTTTTTATATTCACACTTTTTGGGGAACAAGATCCTACTGAGCATGTTCACAAGCTCACAGGGTATACGTATGCTAGACCGTGATTTGCTGATGTCTGTCACATGACACAGGGGGCCAGAAAAAAGGAAAAAAAAAATATTTTATCAGAAAAAAAATCTACTGCTTATTTGAAATTCAGAGTAAGTGCTATTGCCTTATCGTTTTATTATGCACTTGTTAATTATATATATACTAGTACTAAAGCCCGTGTACACGGGCCATTTTTTTCAGAACAGCGGTCCCACCCCTTGCTCTCTCCCCCCTTTCTTTTGCTCTCTCTTCCCCCCTCTCTTTTGCTTTCTTTCCCCCCTCTCTTTTGCTTTCTCTCCCCCCTCTCCTTTGTTCTCTCTCTCCCCTCTTTTGCTCTCTCTCTCCCCTCTTTTGCTCTCTCTCTCCCCTCTTTGGCTCTCTCCATCCTTTCTTTTGCTCTCTCTCCCCCCTCTTTGGCTCTCCCCCCCCCTTTGGCTCTCCCCCCCCCTCTTTGGCTCCCCCCCCTCTTTGGCTCTCCCCCCCCCCTCTTTGGCTCTCTCCCCTCTTTTTATCTCTCTCCTCTTTGGCTCTCTCTCTCCCCTCTTTGGCTCCCCCCCTTTGGCTCTCTCTCCCCCCTCTTTGGCTCTCTCTCCCCCCTCTTTGGCTCTCTCTCCTCTTTGGCTCTCTCTCTCCCCCCTCTTTGGCTCTCCCCTCCCCTTTGGCTCCCCCCTCCCCTTTGGCTCCCCCACTCTTTGGCTCTCACCCCCCTCTTTTGCTCTCCCCTCCCCTCTTTGGCTCTCTCCCCCCTCTTTTGTTCTCTCTCCCCTCTTTGGCGCTCTCCCCCCCTCTTTGGCTCTCTCCCCCCCTCTTTGGCTCCCCCCCCCCTCTTTGGCTCTGCCCCCCCCCCCTCTTTGTCTCTCTCTCCCCCCTCTTTGTCTCTCTCCCCTCTTTTGCTCTCCTCTTTGGCTCTCTTTCCTCTTTGGCTCTCTCTCTCCCCCCTCTTTGGCTCCCCCCCCCTATAGCTCTCTCCCCCCCCCCTTTGGCTCTCTCCCCCCCCCCCTCTTTGGCTCTCTCTCCCCCCTCTTTGGCTCTCTCTCCCCCCTCTTTGGCTCTCTCTCCTTTTTGGCTCTTTTTCCTCTTTGGCTCTCTCCCCCCCCACTCTTTGGCTCTCCCCCCCTTCTCTTTGGCTCTCCCCCCCTTCTCTTTGGCTCTCTTCCCCCCCTTCTCTTTGGCTCTCTTTCCCCCCCCTTCTCTTTGGCTCTCTCTCCCCCCCTTCTCTTTGGCTCTCTGCCCCCCCTTCTCTTTGGCTCTCTGCCCCCCCTTCTCTTTGGCTCTCTGCCCCCCCTTCTCTTTGGCTCTCTGCCCCCCCCTTCTCTTTGGCTCTCTGCCCCCCCCCTTCTCTTTGGCTCTCTGCCCCCCCCTTCTCTTTGGCTCTCTGCCCCCCCCCTTCTCTTTGGCTCTCTGCCCCCCCCCTTCTCTTTGGCTCTCCGCCCCCCCCCCTTCTCTTTGGCTCTCTGCCCCCCCCTTCTCTTTGGCTCTCTGCCCCCCCCTTCTCTTTGGCTCTCTGCCCCCCCGCCTTCTCTTTGGCTCTCTGCCCCCCCCTTCTCTTTGGCTCTCTGCCCCCCATTCTCTTTGGCTCTCTGCCCCCCCCCTTCTCTTTGGCTCTCTGCCCCCCCTTCTCTTTGGCTCTCTGCCCCCCCCCTTCTCTTTGGCTCTCTGCCCCCCCCCTTTTCTTTGGCTCTCTGCCCCCCCTTCTCTTTGGCTCTCTGCCCCCCACCTTCTCTTTGGCTCTCTGCCCCCCCCTTCTCTTTGGCTCTCTGCCCCCCCTTCTCTTTGGCTCTCTGCCCCCCCCCCTTCTCTTTGGCTCTCTGCCCCCCCCCTTCTCTTTGGCTCTCTGCCCCCCCCTTCTCTTTGGCTCTCTGTCCCCCCCCCTTCTCTTTGGCTCTCTGCCCCCCCCTTCTCTTTGGCTCTCTGCCCCCCCCCTTCTCTTTGGCTCTCTGCCCCCCCCTTCTCTTTGGCTCTCTGCCCCCCCTTCTCTTTGGCTCTCTGCCCCCCCTTCTCTTTGGCTCTCTGCCCCCCCCTTCTCTTTGGCTCTCTGCCCCCCCATCTCTTTGGCTCTCTGCCCCCCCCCTTCTCTTTGGCTCTCTGCCCCCCCTTCTCTTTGGCTCTCTGCCCCCCCCCTTCTCTTTGGCTCTCTGCCCCCCCTTCTCTTTGGCTTTCTGCCCCCCCTTCTCTTTGGCTCTCTGCCCCCCCTTCTCTTTGGCTCTCTGCCCCCCCCCTTCTCTTTGGCTCTCTGCCCCCCCCCCTTCTCTTTGGCTCTCTGCCCCCCCCCTTCTCTTTGGCTCTCTGCCCCCCCCTCCTGCTCCCTCTCTGGCTCTGTCTTCGCGGGACCCCGCCCGGCCACGCCCCATCGCGGCAACACCCGCCCGGCCACGCCCCTCGCGACGTCCGGCCACGCCCCTCGCGACGCCCGGTCACGCCCCTCGCGACGCTCCCGTCGGCCACAAACAGCTGTGAGGTCTGGGGAGAGCGTTGCCGCTTCTCACGCAGCAGACCTCACAGCTGTTGAGTAGCTCGCGCTCCCTATCTCACAGCTGCGTGTATGCTGTGTACCTCGCGCTCCCAATCTGTCAGCTGTCAGCTATGCCGAGGTGCGCGAGAATAGAATCTAAGGCCAAGTGTTTGTCTGTACTGCGCATGACGGCTTCAGACAAACACTTGTCTTTTATAATATAGGATTAGTAGACAACCCAAGGTATTGATCTAGGCCCATTTTGGTTTATTTCAGGCCACTGTTTTGCTGAAAAATGCAATCATATTAAAAACATTGTTAACTTTTTCACAAACTTTACATATCCCTTGTACAATCATGACACACATGATTGTAAAACCTTCTCTGGGATCTCCTTTGATCAGAAATAGCAGACATGCATGGCTTTACCCTTGCTTTTTGGTAATTAGAATGCCGCTAACTGTAGCTACGCACCACACTGCTGAAATTTCTGGCAGTTAAGGGGTTAATCACATAGATTGTAAGGTTAAGCTAAGCTTTAGTGTACTCTCCCACCCCCTGATCCCCACCTGATCGCTCTCAAACAGCTCACTTCCCTCCCTCACCCCCCCACTGATCACCACTGTCATGAGATGCAGGACACAGCATAGAAGGTACAACTCTATTTTATTGCAGAGCATAAAAGTAAACAGCTTGTACAACACATCTAACTTAGTAATTGTGGCTATATGCCATGCCCAAATCCGGTGATTTCACCTCCCGCTCTCATCACATCTTCCCCTTTTTCAAAGGATAAAGCATACATTTTTTTTTCTAGAGTACAACAAATAACAAGGTATACAAGAAGCATACAAAAATAGTTTGGTTTAGTGTACAACAAATAACAAGTTAAAGAGAATATATATGAACAGCAATAATTACAATGCTGCGTGCTGGAAGTTTCACAACTCTCACAACTGTCCTCTGATACAGAAGAAGGTGATTGAAAGTTGCAAAGAAGTATCCCCACTGTGGTCTTGCTGAGGGGAAGCTACCCCTTTTAAAACAGGGGACCCCACTGGCTGTGGCTCTGAGGCATCCAGTCCCAAACTCTCAGGGACTGGCTGAAGATGTCTTCTATTTTGACGTGTGACTGTCCCTTCTTCAGTATGGACTACATATGACCTTGGTTCTGGAGATTGTCCTATTACCGTAGCAGGCGTCTTCCATTTCTTCTCATTATCCAGCCTAACTTTGACATTGAGTGTTTTCTCTCATAGAAGAATCGGTAGCCCCTTTTGCCTCTTCATCCCTCCTAAGGACCTAGTCCCATGGAACAGAGCGGACTGGCTGGAAAACACCCACAGAGGGTAGTGTAGTGAGGATCTGTCATCTTAGCATTAACTGTGCCGGGCTAAAGCCTGTGGCTTGGATGGGAGTCGCCCTATAGGCCAAGAGAGGTATGGCTCAGATTGCTTCAAAATAAACTTTGTTGTTTGAACTGCCCTTTCAGCCATTCCATTTACCTGAGGGTAATGTGGACTTGACATAGAATGGACAAAATCATATTCACTGCTGAAAGAACTGAACTCAATGGAAGCAAACTGCATTCCGTTATCACTCACTAACTCCCACGGAACGAACAAGCTCTTGAGACAAGTGATAAGTGCTTGACTGGTGATCTCATTCAAGGGTGCAATCTCAAAATACCTGGAATAGTAGTCAATCTTGACTAGGTACTTTTTCCCATGCAGTTTGCAGAAATCTGCAGCTAATTTCTGCCATGGGTCTGCAGGCAGCCAGGTAGAAATCAAGGGCTTCTTTCTCTGAGTAGGCCAGTGTTCCCGGCAAAAGGCACATTTTGACACTTGGCTTGAAAGGTCGGGACTGAACCATAATGCCATAGCTGCCTTTTCTCTGCACTTTGTAATGCCCAAGTGGCCATCATGAATCCTGCTTAACATCTCCTGCCGCATGCTAACAGGAATGACAAAGCAGTTTTGGAACAGCACTAACCCATCCAGCTCCGTGAGCTGCAAACTCTCTGACTGGTAAGAACTTAAAGACATCCAGGCTGCCCGGCTCTTGGGCCAACCTTCTTTAATGTACTTAATAACTTCTTGAAGGTCTGTATCTAATGTGTCTCCTTTCTTATTTGCCCTAGCTTTCCTGACAAAATGGATTTGGATGCCAGAACTGAATCCACATTCACCTTCACATCTGATTCCGTTGAAGATTCTTTAGCAGCAGCCAGCGGCAGCCTGGAAAGTTTATCTGCCACTACCAGTTGTTTACCCAGGACATCCACTGCCTGAACGTCCTGGGGAAACAAGTTGTTTCCCCAGGACATGCACTGCTTGAACCTGAGCAGCCTCATCAGAAGTCTCTGGCATCTTAGGGGTGTTTAGTCAATATCATAGGAGTTGATTAGAGGGACTAGCGGTTTATGGTCAGTCTCTGAACTAAATTTCTCTAAACCCACTAGATAACGCTAGAAGCACTCACAGGCCCAAACTGCAGCCAGGCACTCTTTCTCAATATGGGCATATTTCAACTCTGCAGCCGTCAGTGTACAAGAACAGTAGGCAATGGGCTACAGTTTGCTCTCATTTAGCTGCATGAGGGAGGCCCCTAGCCCATAACTGCTCGCATCAGCGTGAACCACGGTCTTTTTAGAAGGGTCATAGAACCCTAACACTGGGGCAGACCCCAGCAAGGACTCGACCTATACAAAAGCTTCTTCCTGTGGAGGACCCCATACCAACGCAACATCTTTCTTCAACAACTCTGTGATAGGGTGTAGTACTGTGGATAAATCTGGAAGGAACCTGCCCACATAATTCACAAGGCCCACTATTTGTCTCAGCTCGTGTACATCAGAATGACTTTTCATCTGTTTAATAGCAAGGATTTTATCAGTGTCTGGCTTGATGCCGTCTCCATTGATGAAATGCCTAAAGTAACATAACTCAGATTTTCTAAAATGGGATTTCTATTTATTTAATTTCAGCCCAGACTCTCTAATAATCTGCAGCACACAGCTCAATTGCTTATAATGTTCTTCCAATGTAGACCTATACACTAAAATGTTGTCCATGATGACTGCCATGCCCTTGTGGTCCCTTAGGAGGGAACTCATCTCTCTTTGAAAGATTTCAGGAGCAGAGGATATCCCAAAGGGGAGTCTGTAGAAGTAAAACCGACCTACCGGTGTAATGAATGTAGTTAGTTTGTGGCACTGTGGATCTAGAGGTATCTGCCAGAATCCACTGAAAGCACCCCAGCCAGTTTCGGAGCTATGTCTTCAAGCGTCGGCAGCACATATCTGTATCTCTCTCTCTTCACCGCCTCATTCAGACTTTTTAAATCTATGCAGATGCGTACCTTCCCGTTTTTCTTTGCAACAGGCACAATGGGGGCACACCAGTCAGTTGCTTTAACAACCACTTCAATAACTCCCATATTCTTCATACGCAGAAGGTCCTTCTAAATTTGATGCATGAGCGGGATTGGAATTCTACGAGGAGTGGTAATGCTGTATGGGACTGCATCACTTTTAAGTGATATTCAGACTGGGTTGCAATTCAGTAGGCCCAATTCACCAAACATGTCTTCCAAAATCTCATTTACTCTGGCGACAAGGCCTAAACCAATGGCTGCTTTCCTTCTCAATAGGTTGTTAACAAACTGACCACTAATTACATGTACCCACATGGTGAATTTCCTGTGCTTGTACTCACAGCTGGCAAGAAATTTCCCCGCACAATTGATGCGGCCACTAGGACTATGAACTTTCATTGTAACTTTCGCCAGCTGAGGCTGTCAAGGCAGTTTTATGAATTCTGCAAGGGACATTACAGTGATGTCTGCGCCTGTGTCAATCTTGACGGCAACCTTGGCTCCTATTACAGGGTAACCCGGCAGTCTTTGAACCAGACTGTTCCACAACAAACCCTAGAAAGGGCACTTCTTGACTCTCCTAGTCACTATCCACCTGCATCTCCTTAATGTATTCAGTTTTACATGCCACTTCAAAATGGCCCATTCTCTTTCTACATCTTTTATCTTTAGCAGGCTATATGACATTCTGATCATGGGTACGATTATACTGCATGCAGAGAGCCTGCTGCACACATCCACTTCTGGGCCTATCTGTTGCCCTTGGTCTACCGCTCACACTGTGCCTTTAACCTGCAGCCCTCCTGAACTGCTGCCCTTCATCCACAATACTGATCTCACTTTTTTCACCAATTCACCTAATAGCCCTATCTACATTAATTCAGCCTCCAACTGTAGCTTCAGTGAGACCTCAGCATCTGCAATTTCTATGACTATTCTGTCTCTGATTTGCTCTTCATTAGCAACACCAAACTCACAGAATTCAGCTAGTTCATACAGGCTGCACACAAATGACTCCAAAGATTATCCCACACGCTGAGCATGTTTGTCAAAACAAGCCCTCTCATTAATCAAATTTCTTTTGGACACTCACGCCTAGATTTAGAGTTCTGCGGCCAAAGGGGTGCGTTAGCTACGCGTGCTTTTTTTCTCCCGCACCTTTTAAATACCGCTGGTATTTAGAGTTCACAGAATGGCTGGGTTTTCAGTGCGTTAGGCTCCAAAAAGGGAGTGTAATGCATAATTTAACGCCACTGCAACTCTCGATACCAGCGGTGCTTACGGACGCGGCCAGCTTCAAAAACGTGCTTGTGCATGATTCCCCCATAGAAAACAATGGGGCTGTTTGAGCTGAAAAAAAACCTAACACCTGCAAAAAAGCCGCGTTCAGCTCCTAATGCAGCCCCATTGTTTTCTATGGGGAAACACTTCCTACGTCTGCACCTAACACCCTAACATGAATCCAGAGTCTAAACACCCCTAACCTTACACTTATTAACCCTTAATCTGCTGCTCCCGCTATCGCTGACACCTGCATATTTTTTTAACCCCTAATCTGCCGCTCCGTAAACCGCCGCTACTTACATTATCCCTATGTACCCCTAATCTGCTGCCCCTATATTATATTTATTAACCCCTAATCTGCCCCCCTCAATGTTGCCTCCACCTGCCTACTCTTATTAACCCCTAATCTGCCGAGCGGACCGCACCGCTACTATAATAAAGATATTAACCACTAATCCGCCTCACTCCCGCCTCAATAACCCTATAATAAATAGTATTAACCCCTAATTTTCCCTCCCTAACATCGCCGACACCTAACTTCAATTATTAACCCCTAATCTGCCGACCGAATCTCGCCGCTACTGTAATAAATGGATTAACCCCTAAAGCTAAGTCTAACCCTAACACTAACATCCCCCTAAGTTAAATATAATTTAAATCTAACTAAATAAATTAACTCTTATTAAATAAATTATTCCTATTTAAAGCTAAATACTTACCTGTAAAATAAACCCTAATATAGCTGCAATATAAATAATAATTATATTATAGCTATTTTAGGATTTATATTTATTTTACAGGTAACTTTGTATTTATTTTAACCAGGTACAATAGCTATTAAATAAAATTGGCTGATCGGAACAGCCAATAGAATGCAAGCTTAATCTGATTGGCTGATTGGATCAGCCAATCGGATTGAACTTGATTCTGATTGGCTGATTCCATCAGCCAATCAGAATATTCCTACCTTAATTCCGATTGGCTGATAGAATCCTATCAGCCAATCGGAATTCGAGGGACGCCATCTTGGATTCCGATCAGCCAATAGAATGCGAGCTCAATCTGATTGGCTGATTGGATCAGCCAGTCGGATTGAACTTGAATCTGATTGGCTGATTCCATCAGCCAATCAGAATATTCCTACCTTAATTCCGATTGGCTCATAGAATCCTATCAGCCAATCGGAATTCGAGGGACGCCATCTTGGATGACGTCATTTAAAGGAACCGTCATTCGGCGAGTAGGCGTCGGTTGAAGAGGTTGGATCCGCGTCGGTTGGAAAGAAGATGGCTCCGCTCCGCTCTAGACGAAAGAAGATTGAAGATGCTGCTTGATAGAAGACTTCATCCCGATGATGGACTTCCAACTTCAGCCCGATGATGGAGTTCTTCAGCCGCCGCTTGGATCCAGACTTCAGCCCGAGGATGGACGTCACTCTTCAGCCCCCCGCTTGGGCTTGGATCAACACTTCCGAGGCTTGGATCAAGACTTCCGAGGATGGATCGGTGAACCTGGTATGGTGAAGATAAGGTAGGAAGATCTTCAGGGGCTTAGTGTTAGGTTTATTTAAGGGGGGGTTGGGTTAGATTAGGGGTATGTGGGTGGTGGGTTGTAATGTTGGGGGAGGTATTGTATGTGTTTTTTTTACAGGCCAAAGAGCTGAATTCTTTGGGGCATGCCCCGCACAGGGCCCTGTTCAGGGCTGGTAAGGTAAAAGAGCTTTGAACTTTTTTAATTTAGAATAGGGTAGGGCATTTTTTTTATTTTGGGGGGCTTTGTTATTTTATTAGGGGGCTTAGAGTAGGTGTAATTAGTTTAAAATTGTTGTAATATTTTTCTAATGTTTGTAAATATTTTTTTATTTTTTGTAACAGTTCTTTTTTATTTTTTGTACTTTAGTTAGTTTATTTCATTGTATTTATTTGTAGATATTTTATTTAATTAATTTATTGATAGTGTAGTGTTAGGTTTAATTGTAGATAATTGTAGGTATTTTATTTAATTAATTTATTGATCGTGTAGTGTTAGGTTTAATTGTAACTTAGGTTAGGATTTATTTTACAGGTAATTTTGTAATTATTTTAACTATTTTAGCTATTAAATAGTTCTTAACTATTTAATAGCTATTGTACCTGGTTAAAATAAATACAAAGTTACCTGTAAAATAAATATAAATCCTAAAATAGCTATAATATAATTATTATTTATATTGTAGCTATATTAGTGTTTATTTTACAGGTAAGTATTTAGCTTTAAATAGGAATAATTTATTTAATAAGAGTTAATTTATTTCATTAGATTTAAATTATATTTAATTTAGGGGGGTGTTAGTGTTAGGGTTAGACTTAGCTTTAGGGGTTAATCCATTTATTACAGTAGCGGCGAGATTCGGTCGGCAGATTAGGGGTTAATAATTGAAGTTAGGTGTCGGCGATGTTAGGGAGGGCAGATTAGGGGTAATACTATTTATTATAGGGTTATTGAGGCGGGAGTGAGGCGGATTAGGGGTTAATAACTTTATTATAGTAGCGGTGCGGTCCGCTCAGCAGATTAGGGGTTAATAAGTGTAGGCAGGTGGAGGCGACGTTGAGGGGGGCAGATTAGGGGTTAATAAATATAATATAGGGGTCGGCGGTGTTAGGGGCAGCAGATTAGGGGTACATAAGGATAACGTAGGTGGTGGCGCTTTGCGGTCGGCAGATTAGGGGTTAATTATTGTAGGTAGCTGGCGGCGACGTTGTGGGGGGCAGGTTAGGGGTTAATAAATATAGGGGTCGGCGGTGTTAGGGGCAGCAGATTAGGGGTACATAAGGATAACGTAGGTGGCGGTCGGCAGATTAGGGGTTAAAAAAATTTAATCGAGTGGCAGCGATGTGGGGGGACCTCGGTTTAGGGGTACATAGGTAGTTTATGGGTGTTAGTGTACTTTAGAGCACAGTAGTTAAGAGCTTTATAAACCGGCGTTAGCCCAGAAGGCTCTTAACTACTGACTTTTTTCTGCTGCTGGAGTTTTGTCGTTAGATTTCTAACGCTCACATCAGACACAACTCTAAATACCAGCGTTAGAAAGATCCCATTGAAAAGATAGGATACGCAAATGACGTAAGGGGATCTGCGGTATGGAAAAGTTGCGGCTGGAAAGTGAGCGTTAGACCCTTTAATGACTGACTCTAAATACCGGCGGTAGCCCAAAACCAGCATTAGGAGCCTCTAACGATGGTTTTGATGGCTACTGCCCAACTCTAAATCTAGGCCAAAGTGAGCACTGAGTTTGTTCATAACTATTTCAAAGTCAAATTCTCCCCCTTCTTGGAATGTAAAGGCATTAAACACTGGCTCCACATCTTTATCCATAGAGTATAAAAGAGAATTAACTTGTACTTCACCACTCTCCTTGTCCAGTATGGAAGCAATCCTGAAGCGTTGAAACTGCTGATTCCATGTGGGCCAAGCTGCAGGCTGAGAGAAATAAAAAGTCTTAGGTTGCGTAAACTTCAACATTATCATTACTCAGGAAACAGAAGCACAGGCAAGTACTTCTGACACCATGCTATGAGATGCAGGACACAGCATAGAATATACAATGCTATTTTATTGCAGAGCATAGAAGTAAACAGCTTGTACAACATATCTAACTTAGTAACTGTTATATAGACTATAATGGCTATATGCCACGCCCCATCCGGTGACGTCGCCTTCTACTCTCATCACAACCACCATCTTAGGTATTGACAGACAGTCTGTCAATGTGAAGTTTTAGTTCCTTTTTTAATATTTTTGTATTATTATTATTTCCTACAATGTAGGATTATCCCTTCATACTCTTTCGGCACTATATCGACGATGTATTTATTATATGGAGAGGTAGTGAGAATAGTCTAATTGAATTCTTTTCAGAAATGAATAACAACCAGATAGGATTAAAATTCACATAAAACATCAGCTGAGAAATCATAACTTTCCTGGACTTAGATATAGTGGTAGAAGATAATTCCCTGATAACAAGAAATCATTTTAAGGAAGTGGAGGCAAATAATTTCATTCATTCTAAAAGCTGCCACCTTAAGAGATGGATTAATAATACCCCAAAGGGACAATTCCTTCGTATTAAGAGGAACTGCACAAAAAATATAGACTGTCTAAAACAAATACAGATCTTAGAAAAAAGATTCATGGAAAGGGAATATGACCACACCATCTTAGATAAAGCAAAAACAGAATTCGATAATAAGGATAGACAGATGATTCTTAAGAAAATTAAACCTGTAATTGAAGAAAAACCATGTGTGAAAGTCCCCTTTATAACAACATATAACCAACAATATAAAACCATGGAAAGAATAATAAAAAAGCACTGGCACATTTTAAAAACTGATATGTTTCTAGGGAAAGAAATTCCTGACAATCCGACATTCATCTATAGAAAGGCAGCAAACCTGAAAAACATACTCGCGCCTAGTGAATTTAAAAATGTGAATATTACATCAAGAGAAAGAGATCTAAAAGGAAACAAAGTCAGTGGATTTTTTCCATGCTACAGCTGTAAGGCATGCAAACATAGTAAAAAAGTTAAAACATTCGTTTTCACCAGTACTGGTAAAGAATTTATAATAAGAGACACAATCAGATGTAGGGACAAAGGGATATTATATATTCTACAATGTTCTTGCCGACTGCAATACTTAGGAGAAACCACCAGACCATATAGGGACAGGATTAGGGAATATTTAAACAACATAAAAAATGGCAAATTAGAAACACGCCTATACGATCATTTTAGAACAGTACATAACAATAGCACTAAGAACATTACATGTTGGGCCTTTAAAAAAGTTAAAAAGAATTGGAGGGGTGGGGAATATGAGAAACTTATTCTCAGGAAAGAGGCTGAAATGATATATAGTAACATAGTAACATAGTAACATAGTAGATAAGGTTGAAAAAAGACTGAAGTCCATATGAGCTAGGAACATTATTTCCGGCCGGATTAAATTCAGAATTCGATTTATCGCCATTTGTTTTAGACTAATACCATCTAAGTGGGTCCTTACCTAATAAGCTAAGTATCAATACAGTATACATATTGGCCATTACATAAAAGTACATTGAGTATAGTTCACAGTTAAATCGATTATTGATCCACCCATCATTAAAAAAGCAGTACTATTGTTTAAACATAAAATCTTTTTATTCACTAGGACACAATAAAATAAAGAACATTCTACAAGGATATTTGATAAAGTATTAGAGAAATAGTAAGGTACATACCCGAAATTAAAAATTAAAAATTAAAAACTAAGTATGTAGATATTGGCCATTACATAAAAGTACATTGAGTATAGTTCACAGTCAAAGGGATTATTGAACCACCCATCATTAAAAAAGCAGTAGTGTTTAAACATAAAATCTTTTTATTTACTAGGACACAATAAAATAAAGAACATTCTAAAAGGATATTTGATAAAGTAATAGAGAAATAGTAAGGTTCATACCCAAAATTAAAAATTAAAAATTAAGACCTAAGTATGTAAATTACATTAAAATTTAAATACAGAAAATAGAAACATTCATCTTGAACGAAAGTGACCTAATTTTGATATCAAAATTAATGTTGCTAAGGTTGTCAATGAAGATACAGATAATAGCATCTATAGTCAAATATGTTTTAATTTTAAAATGGGTTCATTATTTAATTATATAATCATAACAGCACTTGTTGCAGATATTTTTTTCTGCTATTTTGTAATTTTTTATTTTTTACTTTTCATTTTTTGTGTGAAATAGTTAATTCTATTTTAACAGTAATAAGATATAAGCACACATGTGAATAAAAAACTAAAGAGCACATCTAAGATTTACATCTGCTCACCCACAAACTGTACAAAGGATCAGTAACTACATATAGAAAAGAAAGTGGCAAATACATCAAACAAAATCAGTTCATATGGAAAGTGACAGCACCACCTTAAGAAGGAAAACCACCTTAAATATGGGGATATTACAAGATCTACCAATAGGAGCACAGAGGAGGGGTATATATCAGGCCATTCTAACACTGTTCAAACATCTTGACAAAGCCTGCGAGACAGGCGAAACATGTTGATGTAGTGACAGTGAGTTGGAAAACTAAGAGCCTTGTGGAAGACAGCAAGTTAAAACTCTGCGCAGGGTGATGATATTGCCTGAATACCCTACCCACGAACTTTGTGGATTGCTCCATCCGTAAAAGCATCTTCATTGGCTGATCCGAATCACATGTCTAAACACGGAAGTAACAGCCGTCTAACAGAGGAGCAACGTTAAACACAGCATCATAGACCCAGGAGCGTCGGAAGAAATCAGTAGCCTTGAAGGTACTATTTGCTTTTTGGGGACATAAAGGATTGTCGATTTGCAAATACCCTCCACCTGCATAGTAGGGGACCAAAGATACATACTAATCGGATCCAAATTGGAGGAGTTATACAACCATAGAAGCAGTAAGTGTCACTTTCTTTTAGGAAACACTGAACTGTACCTGTTGAGACTCTGTTTTTGTTTGTGTGCTCTTATAATATATACATTAATAGAAATACATGGTGAAGCTTTTTAGCCATCTCGTTTTATAAAAAGAATATTTGTCCTATGCTTACTTTTTTATAAAGTTTTAAGAGTGACCGGTCACTATACTAATGTTTTGAAAGAATTTTTTTAGCTAATTTTGAGCCATTTTTATAAATTATTTTATAATAAATATATCATTGTACAATAAATATATTGTTTGTTATCATACACTAGATATTTTAGCATTATTTCATAGAAGACAGCATTACCACAGCATTACCACATTAGGTTTTAGGACCATTTAGGTATTGCTTGCTAGCTAGTAATATTTAGAATACATCTGTTTGAGGATATCTTCATATTTCTGTATAAGGTGATAATAATCATTACCTTTAGTGGTTTTTAAGACAACAATTTTTATTTGTTGTGTTTTTATTTGTTGGATTCTTATAACTAATAGAGTATTGCCTGCACACATTTTTTACAGATTCATTTTTAACATTGTGGCGTCTTTATGTAATACAATTGGATACTAAATAGTATATTAATACACTGTATTGTTGTCAGATCCCCCTAGCTTTCATTAGCGCTGACCCACTACTAGGGATAGGCGAATGTTTCGCAACATTCGAAAAACGGCACAAATTTTAACACATTCGTTCGTTCAAATCGAATTTTGAATGTTTATATAACATTCTAACATTCGATTTTCGAATGTTCGGTTTCGAATTTTACGATTACATTCGAAAATATTCTTTTCGAAAAATTAGAATTTAGATTGTAATAGTATTTCTAATGCTTTTTCTTTAAATGTAATATTCGAATTATGCAATATTCGAATTCGAAAAATTCAAATTTAGATTGTAATAGTATTTCTAATGCTTTTTCTTTAAATGTAATATTCGAATTATGCAATATTCGAATTCGAAAAATTCGAATTTAGATTGTAATAGTATTTCTAATGCTTTTTCTTTAAATGTAATATTCGAATTATGCAATATTCGAATTCGAAAAATTCGAATTTAGATTGTAATAGTATTTCTAATGCTTTTTCTTTAAATGTAATATTCGAATTATGCAATACGTGTATTCGAATTCGAAAATTCGAATTTAGATTGTAATAGTATTTCTAATGCTTTTTCTTTAAATGTAATATTCGAATTATGCAATATTCGAATTTGAAATATTCGAATTTATATTCGAATTCGAAAATTCGAATTTATATGTTTGGAATAGTATTTCTAATGCTTTCTTTAAATGTAATATTTGAATTATGCAATATTCTATATGGAAACATTTGAAATGATATATTTGTATCTATTTATGTATTAATTTACTAGATTCCAGCCCTACCACATGAACTATTGAACTTCTGAATAGTATTTGTTAAATAGAATGTTAAATTCGAAATTTCGAATGTGGACATTCGATATAATTATAAACATTCGAATTCGAAAGTGACATTCGAAAACTGTAAATAACCTCCGATTTTCGAATTTTTAAGAATATTCGTTCTTATCGACATTTCGAATTCGAATTTCAGTAATAACATTCGTTCTACATTCGAAATTTGAAAATTTACACATTCGCCCATCCCTACCCACTACTCCCTTCTTTCTTAGATTTTACTTTTGACACCTTTTGGGGAAGAGCTGTCATTTTGGTTCAACCTGAGGTATCTATAGGGTAAGCGCAGTTTAATATTCTTCATTGTATAGGATTATCCCCTTACCTTGACACCTCCCTAACCCACCTCCCTCTAACTAGTTTCTGCCATCTTAGGTACTAGCATCTGTTTGCCAGTACCCAGTTTTCTATCCATATATAACTTTATTTACATTATAAAAAAATCCAAACACTTAGTTGCCCCACCTCATTTTATCCCACCTCCTCCCTCCAAGCAATCTTTTTTCATACCCTTTATTTTGCCTCCCTACTCTAGGACCCCCCACTTCCTCCCTCTCAGTGATGGGCAGCTGCAGATAAGGACACGGAGTGTCTCTCTCTACATTGGTCACTCTGCACGTCTATTTCTGAACTTCCCCACTTGTGTGGCATGCAGATATAGCACAATGTCACCACTGTTAGCGAGATTGCGACAGAAAGAGGCCCAGGAAAGCAGCGCCGTACAGGGTACAGTGCTGGTCCTTAAGGGCTTAACGACCAGCACAGTACAGGGTTAATACATTAAAGTATGTTACTCTTATTTATACACATATATTTCATGTAAAATTAGGTTTATTATTCAAACAAAAATGTTTTAACAGTGTTTTAAAGGGATATGGTCTATGATTAGATGCTGGATTTGAAAGGTCTGTGTTTATGTATGTGTGTATATGCTAAACATATATTTAAATAGAAAACAATAGTTTAAGTGAAGAAATCTACTATTTGACCTTCAGCTTCATTTTAGCATTTAGTGGGCTAAAGTGGGCGTGGGCACTGAGTGGGCATGTGAGTAGGCAGGTCCGATGAGTCCTGTCTACCCACTTAGATACCGATATATAAATAATTGACCAAAAAGTTAGCTAAATTCGTGGGGGTTTAAAAGAATCTTGTATCGCTTTCTTGTACATCTAATGTGACCCTCGATATTAGCTCTGTATACACCTAACCGTTCTATATCTGTCAGCACTCAGTCACTCAGTGACTTTTAGTAACCAAAGCAACCTTGGTAACAGATAGCTGAGGTGTCATTTGTCCCTTAAGTCTGCCTAATCATCCCATAAAAATGGTGATACGCTGTATACATATATACATGCACAATTGTACATATATATATATATATATATATATATATATACATATGCACGTGCACACACTCAACACAATCCATGTATATATAGACAATATATACATAAATATTGGTGTGGTGGTTGAAGGTTGCATGGTGTGTGAAACACACTCATAATACAACCTTCAACCACCACACCAATATTTATGTATATATTGTCTATATATACATGGATTGTGTTGAGTGTGTGCATGTGCATATGTATATATATATATATATATATATATGTACAATTGTGCATGTATATATGTATACAGCGTAGCACCATTTTTATGGGATGATTAGGCAGACTTAAGGGACAAATGACACCTCAGCTATCTGTTACCAAGGTTGCTATGGTTACTAAAAGTCACTGAGTGACTGAGTGCTGACAGATATAGAACGGTTAGGTGTATACAGAGCTAATATCGAGGGTCACATTAGATGTACAAGAAAGCAATACAAGGTACTTTTAAACCCCCACGGATTTAGCTAACTTTTTGGTCAATTATTTATATATCGATATCTAAGTGGGTAGACAGGACTCATCGGACCTGCCTACTCACACGCCCACTACTTTATGAGCAAACCACAGAGCACCATCTCAAACTCAGAATGTTAGAGCCAATTGGCTCACGTCATAAAGTGCAGACCGCTATTGGCTCTGAGATTTAGGAAACAACCATAAGGTAACATAGACGCTATTTAATAATATTGTTTTAATATGTTAGTTTTTTAAACTTGGTTTATGAAAATTGTTTATCCTATGTCATGCCGCAAATGTTTTTAAACACTTTGGATGTATGAATACCGGATCCGAATGAAAGGACATTTTCAGACATGCGCATTAAACACACTTACATGCCAAACTACTCCATGTAATCACATTCATTTGACAAACAGCCTCAATATGTCAGCACACCCACCAAGCGGTTTTATAGTTCATCACACGATCCATTAAGGTATGTTTCTATTTGAATGGAGATCTACTTTAATGATTTTAGTATTACATGCAACTGTGAATTATATCATAAGAATGTATGAATTTAGGTGTATACTACTCTCACCAACGATCACAATGACATTTAAGTTGATGTCTTAAATATCCATATAGGATCATATGTTCTGACTTACAATTGTGGGAGTATCTTTGGATCTAACACTTTGTATTTGTATTTTTACTTTATTATTAACCAGATAGGATATAAAGCAGTATTGTTGTTTATACAGAAACAGCCATACTGGTGATTGGTTTAAATGTCCCATATATGAGAGGTATTTGAAATGAAAACTGTTTATTAGTAAATGTATTATTCTCTCCATATTGGCCAATAGGGTCTCCTGGACTTCCTAAGCTCCTCCTAACATCATGTGATGCTAATTAACACTAATTAGATGTTCTATGTGTATATATAGCAAGTGTTCTGAAATGTTTTTATTAAGCCTGATGAAACAGCCTTGAGCTGAGAAACGCGTAGCTTTGTTTTTATATTTTTAAATAAAACTATTTTTTATATTGGGACACTTGATATTTTTCATTGTTACCACATTACTTTTTGCTGAGAGGAGCCTATTGTACTGGGCCTCTCCCTGAATTACTGGAGGCTCCTGGATTTCCTGGTATCCTGCAAGCACTTGATTAAGTCTGGTGGGTGACCATATTGATCCCATCCTGCCTCTATAGCATCAAAGGAGATGCTACAACAAATGTGAGACAAATGTGAGTACCCTTCTCAATAACTTATTGACTCATATTTGTCAAGACAATACTAGGCCATATAGGCACCTTTGTCCCTTTGTGTTGTTCATCTAGACATCACATCTACAACGGAATTTGGTCTCCTGGGTGACTAACAGAAATCCCAGACTCCTGCAATAGCACTATTAGAGGTGCTTTTCTAAATGTGAGTTTATATTGAATATTCGCACATATCTATCTTCTGGACCAGACAATATTGGGCCATGTGGCACTTCTGTCTCTTCTAGTTTTCCTCTTGATTGGAGACCAAATTCTAGTAAAACCAGAAAAACTTTGATACTTAATAAACGATTATTAAAAAATGTAAAACTTCCACCTTTGCAGTGTTATCATAACAATTTAGCCATCTACCACACATGTTCTCATTACCCATGATGACTTTATTATTAGTTACCATATATTGCTATGAATTAACAACACAAAGGTTAATTTTAATGTCAAATATTATTTTTCTTACATATTTTAAAATGAGATCAATCCAGACAACAGCAATATAAAATTTAGAGCTCTGTAACACTTTTTATGATGCTTATAACCGAAAACACATTTTTGGCCAAGAATTTTTTTTTGGTCAGATTGATTTGGGACTGTGATCACCTGAAAAACACGTATTTATTGTTTCTCTACAAAAATCCCAATAATGATAATTTGACTCGCTCCCCCCCCCCCACATTTATATAGTCTGAAAGTTGTTCTGGAATTATTTAATATGTAAATCAATTTGGCAATGGCAAATTTGAGCAAAAGTGCTTCTGATGAATTGGAAATATCTTGTTAAAAAACAAACAAAAATAAGCCAAACAGAGATTGAAGCAAACGCTAACTGAAATCTATACCCATTTGTGGCAACTCCAAAATGTGTTGTACATAGTCACTTATTTATTTTGAATAGTATTTACATACACTGCCTGTACTACAAAGGCATAATTCACACAGCCAGCTAGAATAGATTATTTGTTCTAATAAGTATGTAAATCTAGAATCACTAATCAAGATCTAATATATAAATTATGCAATTCTATTTTTAAAATACAATTTCTGCAACATTTCTCTCACAGTCAGTGACTAATATGTTTACTTGGTAAAAAAAAAACGACTGAGGCTTTTTCAAATACTTGCCATCGGGGAAATATGTGAATAGCAAGCGATATGCAAAAGCCAAATGTTTGGGATCTAGCATTAAAGGTCAGAGAACAATGCCTGGCCATCTATTGTTTGTTTCTCTTTGGTAGAAATGTGCGATTCATCTACCAAAGGTATTAAGAGAGACATGGAAGTGTGAGACAAAACGACTTTCCTCTATGCTGTCCTATTTTTAAGAATGCTTGCCCATGAACAAAGCCTTAGAAATTACTGCTTCACAGCTGCTTGAAAACAGATCAAGAAATATCGCAAGGTCTTGATTTTTTTCCATCTTCTGTCAAAGATTCCTTTTATGATGCACAGACTGTAAAAAAAAAGCAAAAAAAAGCTCTTTACTCATATTATTTTTATGTTTACTTCATAACTGCATAAAAAATGTACACAATAATAATTTATTACTATACTTTTAATTTACCACAAATGCAATTATTAGACTTAAACTATGGCAGTACTAAAAATATAAAAATACAAAAATACAATACACCCTCATTCTTTTTTTTTTCTGTTTAGAAAGTGTTACATGTTACATATTTTTTTATATAAAAAGCATTCTTTATGACAAAAAATCACTAATACCTGTCTTTTTCCATCATTTTCTTTTATTCCTTTCTCATTCACCAAATTTCTTTCTCCTCCACTTTTGTTCCCATACCTTCCTATAGTTACATGAGCAGCATACAACTAGTTATTAATGCTTACAGAAAATGACATTAGAATGTATATTTTATTTAGAAAATAAAGTTCCAGTATACAAACAAGTCAATGTTGTACTGATTTTCCAAATCCACTGTCTTCAACAAAATAGAAGACAATGCAAAAAGAATCAATAGTACATTTATGTCCACCCTGAATGACAAAGGATTTGAACTTGAAAATTTGCTATTGTGTATAAAGGATGTAGAGCATCCTCTTCTAAATCTTGATTGGACAAAGATATTAAGACCTAAAATAAATGCTTGTGTTTTAATAGCAACCACTCCTGCAGAAGGAGATAGTCATTCTACCCTATGCCAAGGTCATTAACGATTAGCCTTTTACTGCCAACAAATTCCCCTTCTATTGCAGGATATAAAGAGTTCTTTCTATGTGTTGAAACAACATACTTTTTGTATTCTTTTTCTTAAAGAGTAATAAGATTCTTTTAGGGTTTATTTAATGTGATGGAAAAATTAAAAGGATAGTCTACTCCAGAATTGTTATTGTTTAATAAGATAGATAATCCCTTTATTACCCATTCCCAAGTTTTTTTTATAACCAACACTGTTATATTAATACACTTTTTACATGTTTGATTACCTTGTATCTAAGCCTCTGTAGACTGCCCCCTTATCTCAGTCCTTTGACAGACATGCAATTTAGCCAATCAGTACTGGCTCTTAAATAACTCCATGAAGTGAGCACAATGTTATCTAAATGGTACACATGAACTAGCTCTAACTGTGTAAAACTGTCAAAATGAATATGAGATAGGAGGCAGTTTTTAACAGTTTAGAAATCAGTTTGTCTACCTAGGTTTAGCTTGCAGTAAACAATACCAAAAGAACAAAGTAAATTTTATATTAAAGTAAATTGAAAAGTTGTTTAAAATTGTGTGCCCTATCTGAATCATGAAGTTTAATTTTGACTAGACTGTCCCTTTAAGTAAGTAGTCTATGATTATGGTCTAATGAGATATATTTAAATTATTGTTTTGATAAAATTGTTATTCTAAAACCAATGAAAGCATATTTCTACTGCTAAGTGACACTTAAAATAAGAATTTTTAATTCTTGGTAAGGCCTCTTAGATATTCATCCTGTGAATTATGTAATTTAAAAAAAATAATTAAATGAAAATGTAGTGAATATACAGCAGTCTGTACTCAGGAAATGATGTTAAACGCATGATAGTATTTATTTTCTCATTGCAGTTAAAAATTGTTGATAATTGAGAAAGCAGCCTCAATAGCCCCCCTAGACTCAGAAGTCCATCTGACTCATATTTTGTTTTTAATTTTCCTTTACTGCTCAATAAAGCCAAGAATGGATAAAAAATACTGTACAAAATATTTTAAAAAGATTGTAAAAATTACTGAATATTTTTTCATCTGTTAATATTTCTGTTTATTCCTCTGAAAATATTAGTAGTTCTACACATCTTCCACACCAGATGTTTCCAATGTGGATTCTGACTGCTAACTTCTGATAAGTTTCTGAAAATTGAAAGATGCAAAAAATATATAAAATCCTCCAAAGATACTTCTAAACTGACTTTTTAAGATTTTGATTGTAATTCTCTTTTTAAACCTGAGAAACCCCAGCACATAAGACCCCCATAATGTTAAAAGATGACCATAGTAAACTTAAGGTAGCATGCTATCTCATAATCATTTTCCAAACTAGAAGATGACCATGGATTTCTAGGAATTAAAAAGTTAGATGCTTCGCCAAATTTTCCACTACAAGTAATATACTTCTTATCATTTCAAAGTGTTCATTCCCCAAGAAACATTCGGCTAGATTACAAGTTTTGCATTATGGGTGGAAAAGCCTCATAACGCTGTTTTTTCACTACTGCTGCTATTACGAGTCTTGTAGGTATAGCTGTACCGCACACTTTTTTGGCCGTAATGCAACGTAACTACCATACCTTTCAAAAAGTCCTTTTTCAATGGGATTCCCATAGTGCCGGTATTACGAGTTTTGCCTGGGAGGCCAAAAAGTGAGCGGTACAGCCCATACCGTCAAGATTTGTTCAGCCATCTAAAGTCATAGCATAAAACTAATAACTAAAGTGTCACAAAGTACACTAACACCCATAAACTACCTATTAACCCCTAAACTGAGGCCCTCCCACATTGCAAACACTATAATAAAATATTAACCCTTAATCTGCCACTCCGGACATCGCTGCCACTATCATAAACATATTAACCCCTAAACCGCCGCACTCCTGAATCGTAAACACTAGGTAAATATTATTAACCAACGTCACTGCCGCCACTATACTAAAGTTATTAACCCCTAAATCTAACCCTAAGTCTTACCCTAACACCCCTAACTTTAATATAATTAAATAATAATTAAAGGCCCTTTTAAGGGCTATTGGCAGTTTAGCTTAGGCTAGGGTTTTTTATTTTGGGTGGGCTTTTTTATTTTGATAGGGTTATTAGATTAGGTGTAATTAGTTTAAATATTTGATCATTTCTTTTTTATTTTGTGTAATTTAGTTAATTGTATTTAATTAATGTAATTGATTTAATTTTAGTGTAATGTTAGGTGTTAGTGTAAGGCAGGTAAGGTTTTATTTTACAGGTACATTTGTATTTATTTTAACTAGATAGTTAGTAAATAGTTAATAACTATTTACTAACTAGTCTACCTAGTTAAAATAAATACAAACTTAGCTGTGAAATAAAAATAAAAACTAAGATAGCTACAATGTAACTATTAGTTATATTGTAGCTAGATTATGGTTTATTTTATAGATAAGTTTTAGTTTAAATAGGAATTTTTTAGGTATTAATTGTAATTTTTACTTAGATTTATTTTAATTATGTTAAAGTTAGTGGTGTTAGGGTTAAGGTTACGTTAGGGTTAGGGTTCGATTTAGGGTTAGGTTTTGGGGTTAATAACTTTAGTATAGTGGCTGCGACATTGGGGGCAGCAGATTAGGGGTTAATAAGTGTGATGTAGGTAGCAACGACATTGGGGGCAGCAGATTAGGGGTTAATAAATGTAGATAGGTGCCGACAACATTGGGGGCAGCAGATTAGGGGTTAATAAGTGTAATGTCGGTGTCGGCGATGTCGGGGACAGCAGATTAGGGGTTAATAAGTGTAAAGTAGGTGTCGGCGTTGTCAGGGGCAGCATATTAGGGGTGTTTAGACTCAGGGTTTATGGTAGGGTGTTAGGTGTAAACATAACTTTTCTTTCCCCATAGGAATCAATGGGGCTGCGTTACGGAGCTTTACGCTCCTTTATTTCATGTGTTAGGCTTTTTTTTAGCAGGCTCTCCCCATTGATATCTATGGGGAAATCGTGCATGAGCACGTAAATCCAGTCCAAAGCAGCGCTGGTATTTGTGTGCGGTATGGAACTCAACGCTGCCATATTGCCTGCTAACGCCGGGTTTTTGCAAACCTGTAATAGCAGCACTATAGGGAGGTCAGCTGTGACAATAACTTGAAACTTATTGCTGAGCCGCTCATAACGCAAAACTCGTAATCTGGCCGATTGTTGGCAGACTTGCCAAATTTCCTTCTCATTGATGCTTTATAACCTAAGAAACTTTCATTCTCAGGCCTATTTATAGTTTTTAAATACTCATTCCTCTAGTGTTTTTGATCACATATTAATCTATAATTAACACGGAAAGCTATAGAAAGGGGGTTTTAAACTCAAAACTGTTTCATATGCTGTTTAAAAGGATATATACAAAGTTTAATCCAAATCAAAAATGTAAAGTCTCTCAATGCTTTTGTCCCTTACCAACTCTTCAAAATGGAAGGAATTTACCATCTCGGCATTTACCCCTAAAATACAAAGATTATGTCTGTGGCAAATGGTCCAATATGGAGGAATTAATGTATCTTATTTTCTTACTAGATGGACTATATTTTTGAAATCTTTATTTAAATTGCATAAATTAACAAAATAATTAAATAAAAGATTATAAGAGTATAACATAAAAAGCTTAGCTGTAATAAGCTCGGAACTCTAATTTAGCCTTGCAGACTAGAGGATATTGGATATGTTTTTTTCCTCCTTAATCACTGCAGCCTCAGACAGTGTATACAAACTCAAATTACTGTTTTTAATCAAAAATATTTTACAAATGTCCCAGGTTAAAGGGACAGTCTACACCAGAATATATATTTTTTTTAAAAGATAGATATAATCCCTTTATTACCCATTTTCATAGTTTGTATAACCAACACAGTTATATAAATACACTTTTTACCTCTGTGGTTATCTTGTATCTAAGCCTCTGCAAACTGCCTCTTATTTCCAGTTCTTTTGACAGACTTGCATTTTAGCTAATCAGTGCTGGCTCCTTGGAACTCCACGTGCGTGAGCACAGTGTTATTTATATGAAACACATGGACTAACACCCTCTATTGGTGAAAAACTGTAAAAATGCCCTGAGCTAAGAGGCGGCCTTCAAGGCCTTAGAAATTAGCATGTTAACCTCCTAGATTTAGCGTTCAACTAAGAATACCAAGAGAACAAAGCAACATTGGCGATATAAGTAAATTGGAAAATTGTTTAAAATTACATGCCCTATCTGAATAATGGAAGTTTAATTTGGACTAGACTGTCCCTTTAAGTGCCTTAGTGCAAAAACCTGAGTTACACACCACAACCCATGCTTCCTAACATTGCCTGCTCTATATCAGTTGCCTGGAACTTATTGCAGGTTACTTCACAGTAAAAAAGATTTAAAAGAAATGACAAGCCTTTTTTATATGGACAACTTTTATTCTTTCTAAATAATTTAGGGTCAGATTACTATATAAACCTCTAAAAATCTGCCTGTGTCTAAGCCCCTGCAGGCAGCCTCTTATCTTATTTTTGTATCTTTTCACAGCCAGACAATGCTAGTTCAAGTGTCACATGCAGATAGCATTGTGCTTACTTCCATGGAGTTATGCAGGAGTTGGCACTAATTGGCTAAAGTGCCAATTTGAAAAAAGCATTGAGATAAGGGGGCAATCTGCAGAGGTAATCACAGATATAAAAAGTATATTAATATATATATTAATGGTTAGGCAAAACTGGGAATGGGTAATAAAGAGTGTATCTCTTTAAACAATAAAACTTTTAATTCAACTGTCCCTTTAAATATTATTGACTCTCGTCTAAATGTCTAAATCTATCTATTCTTTAGTTGACATCTATATCCAGAGGCATCAACATGGATGTGTTTCTATAGATATAGCTGGAAGAATGATCTTTAATCTGTTTATGTTCTCTAACCTTTTCTTCATTAGCATCAGAAAATATATAATATATATGCTTTGTATATAGTAATTGGTTTTCTTCTGTAGCAACAGAATGTGTTTTCTTATCAACCACATTTTCCTGTGATTTTTTGCATGCTATATTTCCCTTGTTAACTTTATTCTGTGTTAAAACAGCTGAAAATTCAGTAAATATAAGTTTATCTAAGTATAGGATTCCAATGGGTAACTCACTTGTAGGTGTGTGCACATGAACTTGAGAGGAGGAACAAAGACACCGGTGTTCAGTTTAACTGATAACTGTTAAGATCAGCCTGCCGATCTTGCACTTATTGCTTACAGAAACTTGAGTCATCCATTGGATCACATAATACTAAACTTGCAGGGTTACATTACACTATGTGGTGCCTCCTGTTCTATGTTTCTATCAGATCTTCAAATGTCAGGTCCAAGACATTTTGAGGTAGTCGCTGCTTATAGTACTACAAAGTGTAGGTTTTTTTTTTGGTGGATTGTCTTCATCCTCATTACTTTCTGAAAAGACTTTTCGAGGAACTCTACTTTTACACTTTAGTGACTTTTTTCATTCTAGTGGTGTCAACGTTTAGCCGATAGCTTTAAACATTAATCTCTATGCACTTCATTAAATACAGACTATTCTGTCACAAAGTTGGAATAATCAAAATAACAATATATATATATATATATATATATATATATATATATATATATATATATATATATACCTTATATGTATATATCATGCAATGCCTCTGCATTCCAAGGACAGACCTATTTGGTAGTATTTTGACATTTTGGTAATTGATTGGTACTCCATAATTTATTAGTTTGACAATTGCTCTTGTAAAGTCTATTCAGTTTTAACCTCTTATGTGACCCTGAGGTAAAAATTAAACTATAGTCTCTGAGTCCAGGATCATACGATCACATCCTCATAGAGCACAGCAGAATTTTCACACTATTCTCTTTCTTCTTTTTTTGACTGTTTTCTTGTCTGTTCAACACACATTAATATATAGTTGAAGATTAAGGCATTTTAATTCAAGCACTAATATTTTACTTTCTACTTGCAATACAAAAGTAAAAATGTGAGCGCTATGGATTGCTCTCTAGTGATGTTTGCACACCATAGTACACTCCACTTGTAATCTACACCATTATTAGTTAAGTAAAAAAAAAAACTTGCCTTCAAATAAATTAAGTATTCATCATTAAAATTATTATTATTAATAATATTATTAAAACTTGCCCTAATACTGTGGGACTGTATTTGCTTCATTGAGATATTGTGAAAATCCCTTTGAAAACCTGAAAAAAGAAACACAGAGGTGCCCAATGGCCTAATACCACAATACTAAGGGACAAACAAAATATGTAAAACTAATACTCACAAACGAATAGCACCAAAAAGTGCAAGGAAGTAGACTGGAACCTCACAGTTGCCTAGCAAACTGAACAGACGCAGAGATAATTCTGTGGTGGTTCTTCACCAGTGAGGTCCTCCTGGTTCCTTTTTAATCACTATTAACATTTTTATCTTTTAATATTGATGCACGCTACAGCCGTCCACTTAAAAACTTTTTTTTTTTTTGGTGAGCCAAAGATTTGACCTGTCTTCTAATAGGCACTCTTCCCGATGCTCTACAACATTGATGTAGGTTTATATGAGCCCATTAGAGCAAGAGGAAGAGCAGGATAATATAGGGGTAGCCTAGGTCGGCCTTGCCCGTTCAGTGTGCAGGTTTGTGGGGTGTTAAGGGGCTGGTCCTTTTGAAGGTAGTATCCTGATGTTGGCTGGGGTGTCACAGTATGTTAGGTAGCAGCATAGCAATGGGGTGGTGCTCAGATGAAGGGGGAGGAACGATTTCTCCCGGTGCCTGAGTCTGTGTGTTACTCAGACTCAGAAACACAGAATCAGGCACTGGGAGAATTCGGGAGAAATTCAGCCAATAGCATTTAAGCAGCTCTCATCCTATTGGCTGATTTTAATTTTTCAGCCAATAGGAATACAAGGTACCCCAATATAAAAGGGGTACCTTCCAACTTCTGGTGGGCGGAGCTACAGTGTGGCAGTGTTCTGGCAGAGCTCCGTAAACAACCTTATACTAAAGCTAAATCTACATACCACGCTGGCTCCCAAACCCTTCCTTGGCTTTGTTTCATGACCTGGAGGTATCGAACAGCACAGATACTGCAGTTTTATGCCACAAGTGTACTGCCACTATCTACATATTATTAAGTGAGGGTCTCTGGGGGCCGTATACTTTGGAGTCTGTTTAAAACCCTTGAATGATCAGCGCTGACAATTGGCTTTAGTGTCGTGCTTGAGATATTTCACAGGACTATGTGGACAAATATTTGACCACTCTGAAAATGTTTAGCAGAAATAAATCCCAGCAGGACAAAAAAAAAAAGCAGCCCAAGACCCATCCCAATCTGCCTCTCCCACAAAATCTGCACCCTCCCATGCAGACAGTGGACTCCAGACAGTGGAGCAAACTTGATAATCTAAAAAAAGGCATGGATACTTTAACAACTGAGGTTAAGCAATATAATTCAGCCAATAGCTAAATCTACGTACCACACTGGCTCCCAAACCATTCCTTGGCTTTGTTTCATGGCCTGGAGGTATCGAACAGCACAGATACTGCAGTTTGTGAGGCTCAACAACTCTAACCTCACTACCGGAACGGCAACAGTGAAAGTGCCAGTCGTCATCTTGCCTAACCTCGTGGCACCTACAGCCTCCTCTAAAGGCCTCTAAAGGCCAATCCCGGCCACATCTACCTCCACCAGACTCAGGAAGACTTTTCTGTGGGGTGAGTGCTCTATCCATGCTTGCTCTGGGCAAATACTTTCAGTGGGAGCCGAAACATCGAGAATCCCTGTGTGACGCATCAGTTTTCTCCTGATACAGCCCAGCACTCCTTAGGCTGCTGTTTGCTGGGAGTGTACACACACTTTAATGCATCTCGCTCCCAAGGCACCTATATTGGTCATCAAAAGACTTACCTGCAGCATACCCTTTGCTAATCCGTGGAACGGGTTAATTATCACTTATAGCCCCATAGGGCAAAGTTTGGGGACTAGAATAAAAAGGAAACCTAATAAAGAGGGTTTACTAAACCAAAAAGAGTAAATAAGAGAACAAAAATCAGAGAGGGGAATTTTAATAAAACGCAAGCAGAAGCTGAAAATAAAACCATATGAGATTTTTGAACACATACATAGGTGTTTTATGCCACAAGTGTACAGCCACTATCTACATATTATTAAGTGAGGGTCTCTGGGGGCCGCATACTTTGGAGTCTGTTTAAAACCCTTGAATGATCAGCGCTGACAATTGGCTTTAGTGTCGTGCTTGAGATATTTCACAGGACTATGTGGACAAATATTTAACCACTCCAAAAATGTCTAGCAGAAATAAATCCCAGCAGGACAAAAAAAACAAGTAGCCCAATACCCATCAAAATCTGCCTCTCCCACAACATCTGCACCCTCCCATGCAGACAGTGGACTCCAGACAGGGGAGCAACAACTCAACTCCTTGCTCTTGTCCAAACTTGATAATCTACAAAAAGGCATGGATACTTTAACGACTAAGGTTAAGCAATAGAATTCAGCCAATAGTATTTAAGCAGCTCTCATCGTATTGGCTGATTTAAATTTTTCAGCCAATAGGAATGCAAGGTACCCCAATATAAAAGGGGTACCTTGCAACTTCCGGTGGGTGGAGCTACAATGTGGCGGTGTTCTGGCAGAGCTCTGTAAACGACCTTATACTAAAGCTAAATCTGAGTACCACGCTGGCTCCCAAACCCTTCCTTGGCTATGTTTCATGGCCTGGAGGTATCGAACAGCACAGATACCGCAGTTTGTGGGGCTCAACAACTCTAACCTCACCACCGGAACGGCAACAGTGAAAGTGCCGGTCGCCATCTTGCCTACCCTCATGGCACCTACAGCCTCCTCTATGGCCCTTCCCAGCCACATCTACCTCCACCAGACTCAGGAAGACTTTTCTGTGGGGTGAGTGCTCTATCCATGCTTGTTCTGGGCAAATACTTTCAGTGGGAGCCGCAACATCTAGAATCCCTGTGTGACGCATCAGTTTTCTCCTGATACGGCCCAGCACTCCTTAGGCCGCTGTTTTCTGCGAGTGTACACACACTTTAATGCTATATTGGTCATCAAAAGACTTACCTGAAGCATACCCTTTGCTAATCCCTGGAACGGGTTAATTATCACTTATAGCCCCATAGTAAAAGATCTGAGACTTATAAGCAAAGTTTGGGGACTGGAATAAAAAGGAAACCTAATAAAGAGGGATTACTAAACCAACAAGAGTAAATAAGAGAACAAAAAACAGAGAGGGGAATTTTAATAAAACGCAAGCAGAATCTGAAAATAAAACCTTATGGCCTAGATTTAGAGTTGGGCGGTAGCCGTGAAAACCAGCGTTAGAGGCTCCTAACGCTGGTTTTGGGCTACCGCCGGTATTTGGAGTCAGTCAGGAAAGGGTCTAACGCTCACTTTCCAGCCGCGACTTTTCCATACCGCAGATCCCCTTACGTCATTTGCGTATCCTATCTTTTCAATGGGATCTTTCTAACGCCGGTATTTAGAGTCGTGGCTGAAGTGAGCGTTAGAAATCTAACGACAAGACTCCAGCCGCAGAAAAAAGTCAGTAGTTAAGAGCTTTCTGGGCTAACACCGGTTCATAAAGCTCTTAACTACTGTGCTCTAAAGTAAACTAACACCCATAAACTACCTATGTACCCCTAAACCGAGGTCCCACCACATCGCCGCCACTCGATTACATTTTTTAACCCCTAATCTGCCGACCGCCACCTACGTTATCCTTATGTACCCCTAATCTGCTGCCCCTAACACCACCGACCCCTATATTATATTTATTAACCCCTAATCTGCCCCCCTCAACGTCGCCTCCACCTGCCTACACTTATTAACCCCTAATCTGCCGAGCGGACCGCACCGCTACTATAATAAAGTTATTAACCCCTAATCCGCCTCACTCCCACCTCAATAACCCTATAATAAATAGTATTAACCCCTAATCTGCCCTCCCTAACATCGCCAACACCTAACTTCAATTATTAACCCCTAATCTGCCGACCGAATCTCGCCGCTACTGTAATAAATGGATTAACCCCTAAAGCTAAGTCTAACCCTAACACTAACACCCCCCTAAGTTAAATATAATTTAAATCTAACGAAATAAATTAACTCTTATTAAATAAATTATTCCTATTTAAAGCTAAATACTTACCTTTAAAATAAACCCTAATATAGCTACAATATAAAGTATAATTATATTGTAGCTATTTTAGGATTAATATTTATTTTACAGGCAACTTTGTATTTATTTTAACCAGGTACAATAGCTATTAAATAGTTAAGAACTATTTAATAGTTACCTAGTTAAAATAATTACAAAATTACCTGTAAAATAAATCCTAACCTAAGTTACAATTAAACCTAACACTACACTATCAATAAATTAATTAAATACAATACCTACAAATAACTACAATGAAATAAACTAACTAAAGTACAAAAAATAAAAAAGAACTAAGTTACAAAAAATAAAAAAATATTTACAAACATAAGAAAAATATTACAACAATTTTAAACTAATTACACCTACTCTAAGCCCCCTAATAAAATAACAAAGACCCCCAAAATAAAAAAATGCCCTACCCTATTCTAAATTACAAAAGTTCAAAGCTCTTTTACCTTACCAACCCTGAAAAGGGCCCTTTGCGGGGCATGCCCCAAAGAATTCAGCTCTTTTGCCTGTAAAAAAAAAACATACAATACCCCCCCCAACATTACAACCCACCACCCACATACCCCTAATCTAACCCAAACCCCCCTTAAATAAACCTAACATTAAGCCCCTGAAGATCTTCCTACCTTGTCTTCACCTCACCGGGTTCACCGATCGGTCCAGAAGAGGGTCCGAAGTCTTGATCCAAGCCCAAGCGGGGGGCTGAAGAGTGACGTCCATCCTCGGGCTGAAGTCTGGATCCAAGCGGCAAATGAAGAAGTCCATCTTCGGGAAGAAATCTTCATCCTATCCGGGCAGAAGAGGACATCCGGACCGGCAAACATCTTCATCCAAGCCGCATCTTCTATGTTGTTCCATCGGATGATGAGCGGCTGATCTTGAAGACCTCCGGCGCGGATCCATCCTCTTCGTTCGACGTCCAACTGAAGAATGAAGGTTCCTTTAAGGGACGTCATCCAAGATGGCGTCCCTCGAATTCCGATGGGTAGCAATAGAATTCAGCCGATAGGATTTAAGCAGCTCTCATCGTATTGGCTGATTTAAATTTTTCAGCCAATAGGAATGCAAGGTACCCCAATATAAAAGGGGTACCTTGCAACTTCCGTTGGGTGGAGCTACAGTGTGGCAGTGTTCTGGCAGAGCTCTGTAAACGACCTTATACTAAAGCTAAATCTACGTACAATGCTGGCTCCCAAACCCTTCCTTGGCTATGTTTCATGGCCTGGAGGTATCGAACAGCACAGATACCGCAGTTTGTGGGGCTCAACAACTCTAACCTCACCACCGGAACGGCAACAGTGAAAGTGCCGGTCGCCATCCTGCCTACCCTCATGGCACCTACAGCCTCCTCTAAGGCCCTTCCCGGCCACATCTACCTCCACCAGACTCAGGAAGACTTTTTCTCTGGGGTGAGTGCTCTATCCCTGCTTGCTCCAGGCAAATACTTTCAGTGGGAGCCACAACACCTAGAATCCCTGTGTGACGCATCAGTTTTCTCCTGATATGGCCCAGCGCTCCTTAGGCCGCTGTTTGCTGCGAGTGTGCACACACTTTAACGCATCTAACTCCCAAGGCACCTATATTGGTCATCAAAAGACTTACCTGCAGCATACCATTTGCTGATCCCTGGAACGGGTTAAATATTATCACTTATAGCCCCATAGTAAAAGATCTGAGACTTATAAGCAAAGTTTGGAGACTGGAATAAAAAGGAAACATAATAAAGAGGGATTAAAAAGCCAACAAGAGTAAATAAGAGAAAAAAAACAGAGAGGGGATTTTTTTAATAAAACCCAAGCAGAATCTGAAAATAAAACCTTATGAGATTTTTGAACACATACATAGGTGTTTTATGCCACAAGTGTACAGCCACTATCTGCATATTATTAAGCGAGGGTCTCTGGGAGCCGCATACTTTGGAGTCTGTTTAAAACCCTTGAATGATCAGCTCTGACAATTGGCTTTAGTGTCGTGCTTGAGATATTTCACAGGACTATATGGACAAATATTTGACCACTCCGAAAATGTCTACCAGAAATAAATCCCAGAAGGACAAAAAAAACAAGCAGCCCCTAGACCCATCCTAATCTGCCTCTCCCACAAAATCCGCACCCTCCCACGCAGACAGTGGACTCCAGACAGGGGAGCAACAACTCAACTCCTTGCTCTTGTCCAAACTTGATAATCTAGAAAAAGGCATGGATACTTTAATGACTGAGGTTAAGCAATTAAATTCCAGGTTGGCGGGTGCAAAGCAGAGAATATCTGACCTAGAGGATGGCCATCACTCCTCCTCCAACCAATTTAAAGAACTAATCCTACAAAATAAGTATTTACACCAAAAAGTTGATGACTTGGAAAATCTCTCCCGCAGGAAAAACATCCGTTTGGTAGGACAGTCAACCCTTCATAGCTACTTTATTTTGCTGAACATTCCCTTCCCAACTTTTTGGGTATCTCTGCTGAATATCTGCCACTGAAGGTGGAAAGAGCACACTGAATTGGGGGTGATAGACCAGCAACGACGGGAAAAGAAACCCCCCTCATGGGGTGATGATAAAATATCTCAATTTCCAATCCAAAATTTAACTTCTCAAAGCCTATAGGAACACTGAGATGCTGCTTTATGATGAAAAGAGACTTTACATCTTCCAAAACTACTCCTCAGAAGTTGTGAAAAAAACGGAAAGATTTTGCCCCGTTGTGCAGTTCCCTACACAAAGCTAAGCTATCCTGCTGTTTCCAGCCCGTTTAAAAATCCGTACCTCACAGGGTTTCAAATTCTTTGACTTGCCTAGAGACGCCCAAGATTTCTTAGACTAGGAAAATTACCCATCTGCCTATTCCTCTCCGAATCAAAGGGACTCCCCTGGCTAAACTTGCTAAGTGACTTTTTCTATCACTTTTTTTAGCCTGGATGCTGAGTCCCAGCCAGGGAACTTTTTATGCAGATCCAGGAAGATTTCATAATGGCCTGGTATTGTATTGTTTACGTATGACTTTGCACTGTTGACTGTTTTTGTATTTTTTTCTGTTCTGGTTAATGTATTTATTGATGTTATTTGTTTTATAATGTATTTCCAACACTAGTGAAGGACATCACTGTGCACATCTTCCCCCACTTCCCTTTATAATTACACACAGGGTAACATATTGCTCTTACCTTATCAGAATGCGGATCATTACACTTTATTTTAAGATTCCTTCCACCCTTATCTATAGGTCAGACAACAGTGGGCTGTGGGACCACCTATGCTTAACTCTAATTGCCCTTAGCTGATGATAAATATTGTGTCCTGGAATGTGGGGGGGATTAACTCCCCCATTAAAAGAAAGACTATACTGACACAGCTAAAAAAATCTCAGGCTCACATCATGCTCCTACAGGAAACCCACTTGAGTGCCCCAGAACATGACAAACTTAAAGTTAAATGGATCTCAGAGGTCCTTAGTGCTCCTTACAACAGGTCCAGTAGAGGGGTAGCTATCCTCATACATAAAGACCTTGACTACCAGCTAGGAGACAAGATAATAGACCCAGAGGGAAGGTTCCTTATTGTTAAGTTAAAATAGCAAGATGATTGGTACACTTTCTGTAATATCTATGGACCCAATCAAAGAGCGCCCACTTTTTGGCACACACCCTGACCGCTTCTTTGGCTCAGTTTTTGGATACTAAACTTATTATTTCAATCTAACACCAAACCCGGCCTTAGATAGATTCCGAAACCCAACTGGCCCTTCCCCCGCTAAAACTAAAAGAGACAGGACGGTATTTTCTGTCAACTGTTTTAAGCCCTTTATAGCTCACTAGGAGTGCAAGATATATGGAGGAGACGTAACCCCACAGGCAGAGATTATACCTGTGCCTCTCGAGCGCACAACTCACTTTCTCAAATTGATCTCTTTCTCACATCCGGCTTACTGGAGCTATTGTTTACTGACATTAAGATTGCTAATATCACCATCTCGGACCATGCCCCTATTTCCTTAACCCTTTCACAATCCCCCCAACCCACTAATTGTCATGATACAATCATGTGGAGTAGTTGATACCTGGGTTGGCAACTCAGCAGAGGTGGTATTGTGTTCTCAGCATGGAAGGGGTTAAGGTGAACTGTTTGTTCTGTGTGTGTGAAATCTGCTTTCAGAAGGCTGTAAGCTGAGATTCCCCCCCTTCCTTCCCCCTCCCCCCTCCTTCCTTCCCCCTCTTTAAGAATAGTTATGTAGTATAACTGTGTGTAGGAATGCAGAACGCTCCTCCCCTTGGAGACTGATAGTGGTAGTTAAGACTTGTTGGCATTGGCTGAAGTCATCATAAATTATAATTTTGCACTGTGTAACCTGTGTTGATATTTTTGTTATTAAACACGTAGAAAATCTAATTCTGTCGTTGGGCTCTAATATCTGAATTCACACTCCTGTTGAGACAAGGTTAAAGGCACATTACCAAGGTGTTAAATAGTGTGAGTTTTTAGGGGTTCCCCAGAACTCCCCTTTAATTTAAACGTTTTGGTGGTGGCAGCAGGGAAATTGTTAATTAGAGCAGTGTGGACAAGAATTGGGGGCTAATGAGGTGTCCCTTCTAAGGTCCTTTTGCAGAGTTGCAAGGATAAGGGAACCAGAGCTGTGTGCCATTAACCCCTTTATGCCCACATCCCTCTATTGTGATGCTGAGAAGGCATGATTCGTCACAAACTGGCTGGCAGTGGCTGGGATATTTAGAGTTTTTTAGTGCTATTTGGATAGTACTAAAAGAAATTGCAGGTTTTTGTGCAATTTCCCAAAGACAGAACTCAGTGCCTAATTACAGAGACATATATATATATATATATATATATATATATATATATATATATATATATATATATATATATATATATATATATATATATATATATATATATATATATACATTACAGTGCAAAGAAGCAGTTTCCTTTCCCCTTCCTCTTGTTTGTTTGTTGCTGCTCTCATTATGGAAGCATATAGAAAGATGCCGAAAGAATCCCTGGAGCTAATTTGTCAGGAGAGAGCCATTGCAACTTTTGGCAAAACAAAGGATCAGTTGCTCCAGGAACTGCAGCATGCAGATGGCCTTCCAGCAGAGCAGTAAACAGGCACAGAAAGGGTTACTGTGGAACTGGTAACCCAGGAGATGATACCTACTGCTGTTACCCCTGTGAGTGAAAAGGAGTCTGAGCTACAAACAGCACTCAGGTACTTGGGGGATGCTGATCCTAAACTGAGAATGGAATTGATCCTCAAGTTTCAAGAAGCAGCTGAGAGAAAGAGGGAGGCTGCAGAAAGAGAGAGAGAAAGAAAAGAAGAGAGAGAAAGAGAGAGGGAGGCTGCAGCGAGAGAGGCTGCAGCGAGAGAAAGAAAAGAAGAGAGAGAGGCTACAGAAACAGAAAGAGAGAGAGAAAGAGAGAGGGAGGAAAAGGATGCTCAATGGAGACATGAGCTGGATATGCAGAGGAATAGAACCAGCCTGTCTCCCCAAACCAGTGAACGCGTGGAAACCACAACAGAGAGGCCCCATCTGGAGTATTTTCCAATGTTGGAAAGAGACACTGACTTGGATGTTTTTCTGAGGGGCTTTGAGAAGGTATGCAAGCAGTATCAGCTACCCCCAGAGCAATGGGTCCACTATTTAGCTCCTCGCCTGAAGGGTAAAGCACTGGATGTATTTGCTTCACTTCCAGTGGAGGATGACCAGGACTATGAGGCCATAAAAACAGCCTTACTAAAAAGTTTTAACCTCACTCCGGAATTCTACAGGAAAATTTTTTGGAGTCTTCACCAAAGTGCAGATGACAGCTGCACAGAATATGTTGCACAGCTAAGGTCTGCTTTTAAGCAATGGACTGGGGGCCTAAAAGTCCTCACTCATGAGGCTTTGGAGGATTTGATGATTTTGGAGCAGTTCATGCAAACGCGAAGTTCTGATGCCAGAGAATGGATTCTGGACAGAAAACCTAAAACAGTCGCAACAGAGCACCTGCAACCAAGAAGGAAGCTATGCAAGCCGTGTCCCCTAAGTGGAAAAGAGCAAACAAGGTAGCAGAGAGACCATCTCATCTACACCCTACAGCCAAAGGGGCAGGGACCACACCGGGACAGGGGGATACCCGCCGGTGTTTCACTTGTAACCAGATGGGGCATCTGAGTTTCACCTGCCCAGCGAAGAAGAAGCCTGAGGGTGGGCATATGGCTGGGGGACCAGCATCAGTTTGTTTGTGGGTGGGCCAGAGGAGAGTAAAGATAACCTGCAAAGTGTCACTGTGGGTGAACGGGTGACAATGGGACTTCGGGATACTGGGGCTGCCTGTACCTTGGTGTGCCCTGAGCTGGTGCAGGCAGAGGATATTATCCCTGGGAAAACCATGGCAATCCAAGGGATTTGTGGGGTATGCCCCGCAGTGCCAATGGCACGTGTTTACCTGGATTGTGGTGTGGGCAAAGGTTTGCGGGAGGTGGGGGTCTCCGAGGAAATCCCTGTTAATGTTTTGCTGGGGAATGATTTGGGTCGGATGCTGTGTCATTATGCCCCAGAGGAGAACACCGGTGAACCAGGAGGGATCGAGAGCTCACCCCACCCTGAGGTACTGTTTAAAGTTTGTGGGGACCATGGGGGGGCATGAGGACTGGGCAGGAATGCCAGGAGTGGACAAGCTCCTCATGGCGAACAAACCAGAACTGTATACCCAAAATGTCACTATGCCTAATGCTAAACATGATTGTGATGCTTGTGTAATACCAATGTTAAGTACAAGCTGGCTGGAAAAAGAGCATGGGGTGCCCCTTGCATGGGCAGCAACTGGGGGAGAGGACCCTAGGTCTCCTGCACCCTACTCCTGTGCTGCTTATGAACCCAGGAGTGGGGTGGAAGGGAAGGGGGGCCCTTCGATTGCTGCTGGTGTCTCCTGTACCCTGGGTGGGGAGAGGGAAGAAAGAGCCACTATAGCCGTGGTTACATGTCTGCAGGCGGCTAGAGTGTCCGAAAGGGAAAATAAGTTAGCCCCTTACCCAGCAGAGCATGAGTTCACTAATCTTCATGGCTCCCCTTCAACCCCTGTTCCCTCCACAGCTCTTGTCCCAGGAATCCTTGATTTCCCATGAGACAGGGAAGGAGGGGGGAAGCAAAATGTACCTGACTGCTCTGAACTCTGACCCCTCCCTGGAAGGGATGGGACAGCTTGCAGAGCAACCAGCTGCTGACACGGATGGGCAAAGGGTATACTAGGATAGAGGGATTTTGTATAGGGAAGCCTGTGCTAGAGACCCCCAGAGGCCCTGGGAGACAGAAAGACAGCTAGTAGTTCCTCAGCAATTCAGAATGGAGCTGCTTCGACTGGCCCATGAGACCCCCCTGGCAGGACACCTGGGGGTGGGTTAAACAAAAACTAGGTTAGCTTACAATTTCTACTGGCCTGGTATGGGTACAGCTGTTTCAAACTATTGTCGGTCCTGTCTAGTCTGTCAAAGGGTTGGTAAATCAGGGGATGTTACACGTGTACCCCTAAGGCCCCTGCCCATTATATCAGAACCATTTGATCGAGTGGCAGTGGATATAGTAGGACCCTTGGCGGTACCAAGTGCTACAGGTAAACAATTTATACTTACCCTTGTGGATTATGCCACTAGATACCCAGAGGCAGTCGCGTTATCCTCCATCTGGGCAGACAAAGTTGCTGATGCTCTGCTAAGTATATTCTGCAGGGTAGGTTTTCCCAAGGAGATGCTTACCGATCAAGGTACCCAGTTTATGTCCTATTTGATGCAAAGCCTCTGTAAAAAAGTTAATGTGCAACATCTGGTTGCCAGCCCCTACCATCCCCAAACCAATGGGCTGTGTGAGAGATTTAATGGGACCCTTAAGCAAATGCTTAAGACCTTTGTAGAATCCCAGGGGAGGGATTGGGAAAAGTACCTACCCCATCTGCTATTTGCTTATAGAGAGGTACCTCAGGAGTCCACAGGCTTCTTGCCATTTGAATTATTGTACGGGCGCAGAGTGAGGGGGCCATTAGATTTAGTCAGAGAGGAATGGGAAGGAAAACTATGCATACCAGAAACTTCAGTTGTAGAGTATGTCTTAAAGTTCAGGGACAGAATGCAGACCCTGACTGGGCTGATGCAGGATAATCTAAAGGCTGCCCAAACTAAGCAGACATACTGGTATGACCGTAATGCTAGGGACCGTACCTACGAGGTAGGCCAGAAGGTGATGGTTCTGACCCCCACTAGGAAAAATAAATTACAGGCTGCCTGGGAGGGTCCATTCCCTATTCTACAAAGACTGGACCCTACTACTTATGTGGTGGCCCTAGACGAGACAGGGAAACGACAGAGACGGTATCACATTAATATGTTAAAAACCTACTATGACCCAGAGACACAGATACTGAGTGTGTGTAGCTTACCAGAGGAAGGGCTTGTGAGTGACCCCCTAGTAGATTTGGTCAGTGAAGCAAAGGGGCAGGGTTCTTTGCAAACTGCAGCAGTCGATCCCCAGCTCTCTGTTAACAGAGGGAACAATTAGAGCAGGCTCTTAATCCTTATGAACATATTTTCACAGGTAGGCCAGTGCGAACAACCTTAGCTATACACCATGTGTACACAGGGAACCAGGTCCCACTAAGACAGGTTGCATATTGGGTGTCCCCTGAGGTCCGGGCGCATATTCAGAGGGAGATAGAAGACATGCTAAAGCTGAGCATGATTACTAAGTCCAAGAGCCCTTGGGCTTCCCCTGTGGTGTTAGTACCCATGAAGGATAAATCCACCCATTTCTGTGTGGATTATAGGAGACTAAATGCAGTAACCACATTCGATGCCTACCCCATGCCAAGGATAGATGAGTTACTAGATCAGCTATCGAGTGGCCAGTACCTAACTATTATGGATTTGAGCCGAGGGTATTGGCAGATCCCTATGACTGCAGAGGCCCAGGAGAGGTCCGCCTTTATTACCCCATTTGGGTTATATGAGTTTTGTGTTATGCCATTTGGCATGAAAAATGCCCCTGACACTTTCCAAAGGCTAGTTAACCAACTGTTGGAAGGCCAAGGGGAGTTTGCTGTGGCCTACTTAGATGACATTGCAGTGTTCAGCAAGACCTGGGAGGAACATTTGGTACATCTAGATCAGGTTCTGGACCGCATTACCAGAGCAGGGCTCACCATTAAACCAGAGAAATGTCAGATAGGCATGACAGAAGTTCAGTATTTGGGGCATAGGGTAGGAGGGGGAACCTAGAGGCCATCACTGCCTGGCCCACACCTACGACTAAAAAGCAAGTTATGTCATTTTTGGGGACTGCAGGGTACTACCGTAAATTTGTACCAGAGTAGAGTGCAATTGCCAAACCCCTCACAGATTTAACCAAGAAAAGGCTTCCCAAATACATAGACTGGACCCAGCTATGTGAGGAGGCTTTATCAAACTGAAGGAGGCCTTAGCCAATTCTCCTGTGCTTCAAGCTCCTGATTTTAGTAGGAGGTTTGTAGTACAAACCGATGCCTCTAGCTATGGGTTGGGGGCTGTGCTCAGCCAGGTTAATGCAAAAGGGAAAGAACATCCCATACTGTACCTAATCAGGAAGCTGTTACCCAGAGAAGCTGCATATGCAGTGGTAGAAAAGGAATGCTTAGCCATGGTATGGGCATTGCAAAAATTACAGCCGTATTTATATGGCCAGGACTTTACTGTTATAACTGATCATAACCCTCTACATTGGCTAGATAGGGTTTCAGGAAACAACAGCAAGCCGCTCAGATGGAGTTTAATATTGCAACAGTATAATTTCACTGTGCAGCACAAGAAAGGCAGTTTACATGGGAATGCTGATGGTCTCTCTCGACAAGGAGAGCCAGCGGTATAGATGGAAGAGTGATCAGCCTGTGGCTGATTCCTCATTCCACCATTTTAAAAGGGGAGGTGTCATGATACAATCATGTGGAGTAGTTGATACCTGGGTTGGCAACTCAGCAGAGGTGGTATTGTGTTCTCAGCATGGAAGGGGCTAAGGTGAACTGTTTGTTCTGTGTGTGTGAAATCTGCTTTCAGAAGTCTGTAAGCTGAGATTCCCCCCCTCCTTCCTTCTGCCCCCCTCCTTCCTTCCCCCTCCCCCTCCTTCCTTCCCCCTCTTTAAGAATAGTGATGTAGTATAACTGTGTGTAGGAATGCAGAACGCTCCTCCCCTTGGAGAATGATAGTGGTAGTTAAGACTTGTTGGCATTGGCTGAAGTCATCATAAATTATAACCAGGCCGTTGTCTTTGACAAGACAAAGGAAAGATTGGGTTTAAGTTTGCAACAGATATAATTTTTAGTCAGAACTGCCCTGGGGACTCAAGCGACCATAACATCTGGAATGGCAGCTCTCCACGTATATAAAAGAACTTGGTATTAAGTAAGATATTGTGTGTAATTGTTTTTCATGTCCCATTTTCTTTTTAAAGAACTGTAGCTTTGCATTTGTATGTTTATTTTGAATGTCTGTGTAATTTTGCGCTGTGTAACCTGTGTTGATATTTTTGTTATTAAACACGTAGAAAATCTAATTCTGTCGTTGAGCTGTAATATCTGAATTCACACTCCTGTTGAGACAAGGTTAAAGGCACGTTACCAAGGTGTTAAATAGTGTGAGTTTTTAGGGGTTCCCCAGAACTCCCCTTTAATTTAAACATTTTGGTGGTGGCAGCAGGGAAATTGTTAATTAGAGCAGTGTGGACAAGAATTGGGGGCTAATGAGGTATCCCTTCTAAGGTCCTTTTGCAGATTTGCAAGGATAAGGGAACCAAATCTGTGTACCATTAACCCCTTCATGCCCACACCCCTCTATTGTGACTCTGAGAAGGCGTGATTCGTCACACTAACAAATGAGTGTTTCGATTCCCAAATCACCTTATAAAATCCCTTGATTTCACCATGTATTTGATGAAACAATGGGACGACTTTCTAGTCAATAATAAGTCACATTTTCTGTGAAGCAGGCACTTCTTAGGGGTGACATAATTGCATGCCTGACCAAACAAAAACGTCTTCACAACGGTAGGGAGGAACACTTTAGTATACAACTAACTAACACTTATGCTCGCTATTGTCAATATCCTACCCCAGACAACAGGGCTTCCTACTTTGCGGCAAGGAAAGAGAGAGACACCTTTCTACTACAAAACACGATATGTAGGGACAATAGAAATCAGTGATATTTTCTGAGACATGGTAATAGATCTGGAAGGTTCTTGGCCTTACTGGTCAGGATTAAACAAGCAAATAGAGGGGTTTCGGCTATTATGAGTAAAGGTTGCCTAACAAATGATGCGTCTGCTATTGTGTCAGAGTTTGCAGACTATTATTCCAAATTATATCAGTCACAGCCACTCCATGAAAATGCACAAAAGAAGTTTTGGGACAGACTTACCCTTCCTAAACTGACAGCTGACCAAATTGACAATTTAAATGCCCTGATTTCCCAGGAAGAGGTTACCCAAACAATTAAATCGCTTGCTCTTGGGAAAACTCCTGGCCCTGACTCCCAACTATATTTTATAGACTTTTGTCAGACCAAATTTCCCCAGTACTGACTACCCTATTTGACCATTACTTCACGGATCAAAGTACCCCCTCCACTAACTTTTCCGCCGCAAACATCACGGTTATACACAAAGTAGGTAAAGACCCCTCTCTCCCAGAATCTTATAGACCCATATCCCTTTTAAACATTGATTATAAGCTACTTACCAAACTTCTGGCTAACCGATTAAAACTTATACTCCCCCATATCCTACACCCAGATTAAACGGGCTTCACTGCTAACCGATCATCGGTAGTAAACATCCAGAAAGTCCTCCATGCCGTATCACACCATTGGTTGCCTAGGCAAGACGGAATGCTTCAGACTCTCCTGAGAAGGCCTTCGATAGGGTAGAGTGGGCCTATCTTTTTCACTCTATGGAAACTTTGGTATATCGGGCTGCTTAATTACTTTCCTTAGAAATGACTACTCTAACCCTGTGGCGTACCTACTGATTAACAACCTTTACACCCCCCATGTTTCCCTCCACAGAGGAACACGCCAGGGCTGCCCGCTCTCCCTGCTCATCTTCAACTTGGCACTGGAACCAAAAGCGATCTACCTAAGAAGCATTTTCCTGGCATTCAACTGAATTCCCATAAACTCCAAAGAGCCCTTTATGCAGACAATATGCTGTTTTTCATATCAGACCCCAGATATATGTCCCAACCATTTTAGATGCAATCCAATTATTTGGACAATTCTCGGGTAACAAAATAAATATCTCAAAATCAGAAATCTTGTGGCTGCACCGTAAAACTGATAACACCGAAGGGTTATTTCCTTTTCGTCCTGTAAACTCTCACTTAACCTACCTAGGCATTCATATATCTGCTAATCCACAGCATTGGTATCCCCAAAATCTATCTCCCCTTATTCAACATATCAAGGCCGACCTGAACACTTGGCAGAATTTGCCGCTTTCTCTAATGGGTAGAGTTCATATCATTAAAATGATGGTCTTACCCAAGCTCTTATACCCTTTGCAAATGCTCCCCCTCCTGCTCTGATGGAAAGACATAGCTCTTTTAAACACCATAATCCGAACCTTCCTTTGGAAGGGCGGTAAACCTCATATAGGCGCGCATAAACTGTATCTCCCCTACTCGAAAGGGGAACTAGGCTTACCAAACCTTCTCTATTATAACTGGGCCTCTCTAGCAAAGCTTGCATTGGACTGGAAACTAAATACACAGCACTTCTTCAGTGTTCACTTGGAGGAGGCCTCTTTACCTCAGGTTTCTCCTGCTTTCCTACCACATGCCGCTTTATCTGAACTGCCAACAACTGTACAATGCCACCCTATGTTCCGAGATGTGCTTCTGGGCTGGAGAGCCATGACCAGAGCTCTGGCATGGAACCCTAGTCATACTAAGTATTTGCCCATCACAGGGAACCCTAGATTCAGACCCTGTGTAATGTACACATTTTTTCATGCATGGAAAACTCTGGGCATATACAATATAGATAAACTATTAGATTATGCCACTAAAACCATTCTACCTTTTGATGCCATATGTAGGAAATTTCTGACCCCATATACCAATAGATTAGCCTATTTTCAAATCCGACACTATGTAAATCACATTCTACAGAATTGTAGGATGTTCTGGGTTAGTTTGCCTTTGGTTCGCACTATTGCACAATTTCAAACACATAATTTTGCCATATCCTCAATCTATAGCGAGCTGATACAAACCAAAATCCCTACTATGCAATTACACCTTTTTAGCATCTGGAATAAGAGATTGTCTGCTGTGTCCTCTGCTAAAATTATATTTGATAGCCTTACCCTCACTTGGTCTGTGACTCTGGCAGCTGACCTTAGGGAGTCGCAGACAGGAGTTATTTATCAGGATTACCTTACCCCAAGTAGACTGAGTAAGTAGAGAAAAGATTTTTATAATATATGTGGTAAATTCTCCTACCCAGACCCTGATTTTTTGCACTGCATCTGGTACTGTCCCAAGATTCGTAGATACTGGAACCAAGTTTCCTTCTGGCTCTCCAAAATCACAACCATCTCCATCACACTTACGCCTATACAGGTATTATTCCTAGATCAGGTGACGGTTCCAAGACAGGATAGGAAACTTCTAATTAACCCTATACTCTTAGTCAGGAAATGTATCTTTCACAAGTGGCTTCACAGAGAAGCACCCTCCATTATGTTTCTTAAGCAAATTATGGTAAAATCCTTTTTGTGTGAACAATGTGATACTCTATTTGATGTTAATGTACGAGTGACCCGTTTTATTGTGAAATGGAGACTTTTTAAAAAATCTTTAGATCTCCCATCCCAGAGGCAAATACTTAACCCTTTTAAAAATACCATTTATATGTTGGAAGCAAATCTATGGGGTGACTGGAACATTTGGACAGATGTTTTGGTTCATTGAGAGAAAATGGGAGATGTGTGAATCACCTATTGTAAGTCTGATGATGTATTTTACCTAATACACTAGTTGTTCTTATGGTTGGAATTGTAAATTACAGCAATATGTAGCAATGTTTGTTTAAGGTTTCTGATTCTTTTGTTATTTTTATAGCCCCACCCTAAGGCCCATGAGTAGCCACAGGGTGTTTTGGTTTTTTAAAAGTTGTAGTAAAAATTGAAAATATAAAAAACTGTTCAATAGGTAATACGACCATTGTTTACCATGATAGAGGGGTGAAACCTTCCAGATGATGAACCAACTGTGTACTCTGATTAGGGATGACCACACCGCTGCCTATCCGCCTCTGCTCTGTGCCACCTCCGCTCCGCAACGCTGGGATGAAGATTGAAGATGGTCCTGCGTTAGATGAATATGGAGCCGCCTGGAAGAAGGCCTTTACCGCCGGACTTCAGGAATGGTGAGTAACTATTTTGGGGTTAGTGTTAAGTTAAATTTTTTTTTGGGGGGGTATTTTTTTTTTTAGATTAGGGCTTTTTTATTTTCATGGGCACTAAAAGAGCTGATTGCCCTTTTATGGGAAATGCCCATACAAATGCCTATTTAGGGGCAATGGGTAGGTTAGTTCTAATTTAAGTTATGGGTTAGGGTGACTTGTAATACCGGTGGTATAGAAATAGTGGTACGATACTGCTATGACTGGTCAAAGTTTGGCAGATGACAAAGAAAGCCTCAAAAGAGTTGTGCCACAGGGCTGGATGAAACCAAATTACCTAAGCCCATTTTGAAGAAAGAGGCAATGGATAAAGAACGCAGAGTTGTCTTTTCATTGACAAACCCAGAGTCTACAAACCACGATTCCGATTCTGCTGGATCCAGTGATAATCCCTCAGTTTAAGTGTCTTCCCCTTCCCCTTGTGTTTCTTTATCTTCACAGGTCTCGACAACTAGAGGAAAAAAGGATGTACATCAGGCTGTTCGTTCCAAAACACGTAACCAGTCATCTGTCCCTTTAGCAGAAGAACCAGAAGATCAAGGAAGAAAAAATGGAAGCTGGGTCTACAAAACAGCAGAAGCATCTAAAGAAGAAATCTCTCAATTAGCTAGATAACGAGTTTTGCGTTATGAGTGAAAAAGCATCGTCTTGTAGATATAGGTGAACCACACACCATTTTGGCCGTCACGCAACGTCAGTAACGCACTTTAAAAAAAGTCCTTTTTCAATGGGACTTCCATAGCGCCGGTATTATGAGTTTGCGTGGGAGGCCAAAAAGTGAGTGATACACCCTTTACTGACAAGATCCGTACCGCCATCTAAATATAAATCTCATAACTAAAGTGTTAAAAAGTACATTAACACCCATAAACTACCTATTAACCCCTAAACCAAGGCCCTCCCACATAGCAAACACTATAATAAAATTATTAACCCCTTATCTGCCGCTCCGGACATCGCCACCACTTAAAAATGTATTAACCCCTATTCGGCTGCTCCCCAACCTCGCCGCCACTATAATAAACCTATTAACCCCTAAACCACCACCCTCCCACATCGCAAACACTATTTAAAGATTATTAACGCCTAATCTGCCGTCCAACCACACCGCCGCTATAATAAACCTATTAACCACTAAACTGCAAGCCCAGCACAACAAAATATACTAAATTAAATTATTAACCCCTAAACCTCTAGCCTCCCACATGACTACATAAATATATTAACCCCTAAACCTAACCCTAACCCTAACGAACACTAAGCCTAAGTCTAACCCTAACCCTAACACCCCCTAACTTAAATATAATTAAAATAAATCTAAATAAACCTTACAATTATTACCTAATAATTCCTATTTAACCCCTTAATGACCACAATGTACCCTTTATGTCACTGGTTGTTAAGGGTTTTTTCAGAACATAATAGCACAAGTCTAGCAAGAACACGCTATTAATACCCTCCCTCCAGCAGGCTTTGTGGAATAGAGCAGTCTCAACGCTGGTGGCAAGAACGCGCTATAAAACAATCAAGTCCCAAAAAAAGGCCAGCGACATACAGGGTACGTCGCTGGTCCTTAAGGGGTTAAAACTAAATACAAACTTACATGTAAAATAAACCTAAGCTAGCTACAATATAACTAATAGTTATAGGGCCCGATCCAATATGCAGCGCCAAATTTTGCGCGGGTTTGGTATCACATATATGGCGTAACATAGAAGTTACGCTCGTATATTTCTGCCTTTGGCCATAGTTTTTTGGCCCATAGACAGGTATACCAAACCCGCGCAGTTTGGTATCCAATATACAGCGTAAGGACTTACGTGGCGAAAATGGAGAAATCTTACTCCATTTTCACCTCGCCACAAATTGCAGGCGTAGTAAAGCCTTACGCTGAGTATTGGAGCCCCGTAACTCCCTAAACTACCTGCAAAATGAAACCTAACACCTAACACATGCGCAATGTCTATCTACCTGTCAACTGCAATCCCCAACCACAATCCCTAATAAAGTGGTTAACCCCTAAACCCCCGCTCCCAGACCCCGCCGCCAGCTACATTAAATGTCTAACCCCCTAATGTGATCCCCCTACACCGCTGCCAGCTACATTAAAATTAATAACCCCTAATGTAATCCCCCTACACCACCGCCACTTACATTAAAATTATTAACCCCTAATGTAATCCCCTACACCGCCGCCACCTATATTAAAATTATTACCCCCTAATGTGAGCCCCCTACAACGCCGCCAGCTACATTAAAATTATTAACCCCTAATGTAATCCCCCTACACCGCCACCACCTGCATTGCCCCAAAGTAATCAGCTCTATTACCAGCCCTTAAAAGGGCCTTTTGCGGGGCATTGCCCCAAAGTAATCAGCTCTTTTACCTGTAATCTGACCTCCCTACACCGCCGCCACCTACATTAAATATATTAACCCCTAATCTAATACCCCTACACCGCCCCCACCTATATTAAATATATTAACCCCTAATCTGACCCCCCTACACCGCCGCTACCTATATTAATTATATTAACCCTAATTATATTACGGTTAATATAGTTAATATAGTTATTATATTATATATATTATTAGTATAGTTAATAATTAATAGTTATTATATTATATATATTAACTATATTAACCCTATCTAACTCTAACACCCCTAACTTAATTATTATTTAAATAAATCTAAATAATATTAATATTATTAACTAAAATATTCCTATTTAAAACTAAATACTTAGCTATAAAATAAACCCTAAGCAAGCTACAATATAATTAATAATTACATTGTAGCTATTTTAGGGTTTATATTTATAAATATGTAACTTGGTATTTATTTTAACTAGGTACAATAGCTATTAAATAGTTAATAACTATTTAATAGCTACCTAGTTAAAAAAATTACCAATTTATCTGTAAAATAAATCCTAACCTAAGTTACAAATACACCTACACTATCAATAAATTAATTAAATAAACTACAATTATCTAAACTAAAATACAATTAAATAAACTAAACTAAATTACAAAAAAACAAACAAACAAACACTAAATTACAAAAAATATAAAAAGATTACAAGAATAAGTAATCAGCTCTATTACCAGCCCTTAAAAGGGCCTTTTGTGGGGCATTGCCCCAAAGTAATCAGCTCTTTTACCTGTGAAAAAAAGAACAACCCCCCCATTACAACCAACCACCCACACACCCCTACTCTAAAACCCACCCTATCCCCCCTTAAAAAAACCTAAGTCTAACCCCCAAGTGGTCCTTACCTGTCCTGAAGACCGGCGGAGAAGGTCCTGTTCCAGGCGGAGAAGTCTTCTTCCAAGCGGCGACCTCTTCTTCTTCCAGGAACCAGCTGGCGCGGAGCGGAGGAGTTGAACACCGATGACCGCGGAGCTGAAGACCGTCCTCTCGGGAAAGGAAGACCGGCGATGCAGGAACTGAAGATTAGCGATGCTGGAACTGAAGACCGGAGCCATGGAGCGTGGAGGATCCTCTTCATACGATCGCCGCCGTACACTGAATAGGAATTCAAGGTACGCAATTAAAAATGGCGTCCCTTGAATTCCTATTGGCTGATTTAAGCCTTCAAATTCAAATCAGCCAATCGGATGAGAGCTACTTTAATTCTATTGGCTGATTTGAATAGCCAATAGAATAAGAGCTACTGTAATTATATTGGCTATTCTAATCTAACCTGCCCAGCCCCCAACTCACCAGGCACCTGACTCCCCAGCTGTACGTGCTACCCCAGAGCGGCAGCCCATCCCTCCCCAGCCCAATCCCATCCCTCCCCCCTGTCCCAACCTTCATTGTCCTGGGTGTCGGATTGTCCTTCCCAGGCACAGCTGTAAGTATCATTCTAAATCAACATTATAACATATTTAAAGGGACACTGAACCCAATTTTTTTCTTTTGTGATTCAAATAGAGCATGCAATTTTAAACAACTTTATAATTTACTCCTGTTATCAATTTTCTTCGTTCTTTTGCTATCTTTATTTTATAAAAAAAGGCATCTACGTTTTTTTTAATATTCAGAACTCTGGACAGAACTTTTTTATTGGTGGATGAATTTATCCACCAATCAACAGGGACAACCCAGGTTGATCACCAAAAATGTGCCGGCATCTAAACTTACATTCTTGCATTTCAAATAAAGATACCAAGAGAATGAATAAAATTTTATAATAGGAGTAAATTAGAAAGTTGATTAAAATTTCATGCTCTATCTGAATCACGAAAGAAAAAATTTGGGTTCAGTGTCCCTTTAACATCATATCACTCCATACAGGGAGTGCAGAATTATTAGGCAAATTAGTATTTTGACCACATCATCCTCTTTATGCATGTTGTCTTACTCCAAGCTGTATAGGCTCGAAAGCCTACTACCAATTAAGCATATTAGGTGATGTGCATCTCTGTAATGAGAAGGGGTGTGGTCTAATGACATCAACACCCTATATCAGGTGTGCATAATTATTAGGCAACTTCCTTTCCTTTGACAAAATGGGTCAAAAGAAGGACTTGACAGGCTCAGAAAAGTCAAAAATAGTGAGATATCTTGCAGAGGGATGCAGCACTCTTAAAATTGCAAAGCTTCTGAAGCGTGATCATCGAACAATCAAGCGTTTCATTCAAAATAGTCAACAGGGTCGTAAGAACGTGTGGAAAAACCAAGGCGCAAAATAACTGCCCATGAACTGAGAAAAGTCAAGCGTGCAGCTGCCAAGATGCCACTTGCCACCAGTTTGGCCATATTTCAGAGCTGCAACATCACTGGAGTGCCCAAAAGCACAAAGTGTGCAATACTCAGAGACATGGCCAAGGTAAGAAAGGCTGAAAGACGACCACCACTGAACAAGACACACAAGCTGAAACGTCAAGACTGGGCCAAGAAATATCTCAAGACTGATTTTTCTAAGGTTTTATGGGCTGATGAAATGAGAGTGAGTCTTGATGGGCCAGATGGATGGGCCCGTGGCTGGATTGGTAAAGGGCAGAGAGCTCTAGTCCGACTCAGACGCTAGCAAGGTGGAGGTGGAGTACTGGTTTGGGCTGGTATCATCAAAGATGAGCTTGTGGGGCCTTTTCGGGTTGAGGATAGAGTCAAGCTCAACTCCCAGTCCTACTGCCAGTTTCTGGAAGACACCTTCTTCAAGCAGTGGTACAGGAAGAAGTCTGCATCCTTCAAGAAAAACATGATTTTCATGCAGGACAATGCTCCATCACACGCGTCCAAGTACTTCACAGCGTGGCTGGCAAGAAATGCTATAAAAGAAGAAAATCTAATGACATGGCCTCCTTGTTCACCTGATCTGAACCCCATTGAGAACCTGTGGTCCATCATCAAATGTGAAATTTACAATGAGGGAAAACAGTACACCTCTCTGAACAGTGTCTGGGAGGCTGTGGTTGCTGCTGCACGCAATGTTGATGGTGAACAGATCAAAACACTGACAGAATCCATGGATGGCAGGCTTTTGAGTGTCCTTGCAAAGAAAGGTGGCTATATTGGTCACTGATTTGTTTTTGCTTTGTTTTTGAATGTCAGAAATGTATATTTGTGAATGTTGAGATGTTATATTGGTTTCACTGGTAAAAATAAATAATTGAAATGGGTATATATTTGTTTTTTGTTAAGTTGCCTAATAATTATGCACAGTAATAGTCATCTGCACACACAGATATCCCCCTAAAATAGCTAAAACTAAAAACAAACTAAAAACTACTTCCAAAAATATTCAGCTTTGATATTAATGAGTTTTTTTGGTTCATTGAGAACATGGTTGTTGTTCAATAATAAAATTAATCCTCAAAAATACAACTTGCCTAATAATTCTGCACTCCCTGTATACCAATCACCTCTACTTGGATAGCACAATAGAAAAATAATTTTTCATACCTTATCTCTTCTATAACCCACTGGGAGTGTAATTTCTTCTGCTTGCTGTGTTTACACAGCTTGGCCTCAAGGCCAAAAGGTTTCAGGATAGGTGTGGATACCACAGGATAAATAAACTATATAAATTGTCAATGTAAGGACAATGGAAATACTTTTAAAAAATTTAATACACTCAAGCTGGAAAAGTGGATCATTGTGAACCAATTAAAGGGGAGAACATGTTTGAGTAAACTGTTCCTTTAATGGTTTATGTCTGAAGAACATATTTCATGTGTAAATAATCAATATCGAATATTTAATTTTAAGAATGATTTGTCTTTATTATTACAATGTATCTTTGCTCTATTTTTGTTATGTTCTGTAATTATCATTAATATTTTTAAATTTCTTTATTTTAGGTTGTGACTCAGCATGGCTGATGCTAGAGGCTCTAGCACGTCTAGAGCAGGCCGTGCTTAGGAACTCGCTGTTCCTGGGAAGGATGCAGGACACCATGCATGCCCAGCTACAGGTTCAGCATTCGACTCTACAATGTATGATGCATGTAGAGTCAATGCTTGAATCTGGAGCTGGACATGTACAGGACGATGAGGGTGATGCCCAATAAGTGAAGGATCTGGAGATGCTCAAAGGGCACAGATACGAATCTTCTGTCCAAGTGTAATTTTTTTTTAATTAATTGTTGCCATTTGGCCTTTTTTGTTATTTGTTGTGCCTGTTGCACTCTTTTACCTTGTCAAATGGCTCCAATGGGGCTGTGTTGGCTCTTGTCAACTCCCTCCAAGGACTGTGATGCACTCTTTTACCTTGTCAAATGGCTCCAATGGGGCTGTGTTGGCCCTTGTCAACTCCCTCCAAGGACTGTGATGCACTCTTTTACCTTGTCAAATGGCTCCAATGGGGCTGTGCTGGCCTTTGTTGGCCCTTGTCAAATCCGTCGAAGCACTGTGGTGCACTCTTTTACCTTGTCAAATGGCTCCAATGGGGCTGTGTTGCCCCTTGTCAACTCCCTCCAAGGACTGTGATGCACTATTTTACCTTGTCAAATGGATCCAATGGGGCTATGCTGGCCTTTGTTGGCCCTTGTCAACTCCCTCCAAGGACTATGATGCACTCTTACACCTTGTCAGATGGCTCCAATGTTGCAGATTTTTCTACATGTTTTTTTTCAAAGTTATCTTATTTCTTTATGTTTTATGACATAATAATAAAATACATGTCATTCCACTATTATTTGTCCTCTTTATTCATGTCATTGATTGAAATCTATAGTTTATGTGGTTAATCATTAAAGGGACATGAAACCAAATAATTGTCTTTCCTGATTCATAAATATAATACAATTGTAAATAACTTTAATATTTACATCTCCAATTTAATTTGATTCATTTTCTTGATATACTTTTCATCAAGGTTAATCTTTGCAAGATGATGATTAGCATAGGAATGAATTTATATATATATATATATATATATATATATATATATATATATATATATATGTATATTTTTATTTTTTTACATCCATGTGTTCATTTGTAAACTATTTGTGAATTGATGCACCTTTAACAAATTATCCCAGGATTGATACAATGAGATAATCTCTGTAAATTTTTAATTTTATGTAAATAGTATCCTCTCTGTGAATCCTGAAACTGAATTGTTTGTATTTCATATCCCTTTAAATGATGCTGACCACAATTCTTAAGGAATGGATATGCATTTCTAATGTGTTTTTGTCCTTTTTACATCAACATGGACATATAATCTTATTTTAAAAAGACTCTTATTTGAATGTTGACAGGACATGTATTCCAATTTCACTTATATCTTATTGTAGTAGTGTAACAAAATCAATCACTGTGAGTAATGCGAATATTTTAGATGATTAATATCTTTCTCTTATTATTTTTTAAATTTAATTGTCCTACGATATATGGCTATAGGTAGGCTGACCATATTTAAACTTGAATAAGTGACATGCTTGATCAATACATGTGTCATTATTGTTATTCTAAAAAAATCTTAACATATCGTAAAACATCAATGACATATGTACTGTATTTATCATGTGTACCTTTTAAATGGTAAAGATGGACACCATAGCTATAGGTAACATATACTATATAACACATCCCTATTTTCCTAATGCATCTCCTAGCATTATTTCTCAGTTGAAAAATTATTTCACAGTTACAAAAAACACAATAATCCAAAGATTTACATTTATTGTTAAAATGTATTTCATATTGCAATGTCGTATATAATCGTGTAACATAAAATGTTATTTTCATGTCTATTTAAACCTTGCTGCTTGCTAAATAGTTTAGTTAATAATCCTCTGTTTCTACTGAAATATCTCCTTATTTTCAATAATGGATCCTATTTTATATATCACAGTATTACGTTATGTAGCATGACATTCATAGCTAGCAATATAGCACATACTAGTTTATAAAATATAAATACGTTTCTTATTGATATGCCAAGCTGTCAAATGAGTCCTTGTATTGGCTGACGTTTTTACGCAATCTCGGATGCACCATGTTGCTTAAGACATCACCTGCCAAGCTGTCAAATGAGTCCTTGTATTGGCTGACTTTTTTTACCCGATCAAGGATGTGCCTTTTATTGTATGGCGTTTTTACGCGATCAAGGATGCGCCTTTTATTTATGGTGTTTTTACGCGATCAATGATGCGCCTTTTATTGTATGGCGTTTTTACATGATCAAGGATGCGCCTTTGATTGGATGGCGTTTTTACGCGATCAAGGATGCGCCTTTGATTGGATGGCGTTTTTACGCGATCAATAATGCCCCATGTTAATTAAGACGTCACATGCCATGTTTGAAAAACCGTCTGATTGGATTACGTAATCCCGCAATATTTGAATTTGCACATAACCCACGTTTGTGAATGAGAAGCCAAGTTTAAAACCATGGCGAGTATGGATTGTGTCAATCATGTACATTGTTGACCCATAGCTGATAAAGAGCACAAAATTCTCCTTTGATGGCTGTCTCGTTGAATAAACGAATGAAAGCAAAATGTTTTCCTGCATAAGATATTTTTAGGCAAGTGCGAATCCATGGATATAGTCCATCTTGTTTAATATGTTTGTCAACAATATGTTCCTTTATATAAATAATGACTGTGTTGTGTTTAATTTTCAACATATCGAATTCTGAAAGATGCGCTATTGTATTTGAATCAAGTAATCAATATGCATTGACCTTTATCATATGCTAATTATATATGAGATGCCTACTTCTTTTAGCTGTTATGTCTTGGTATTTTTTTATTAACGGGTCATTATACACTCATTTTTAAAACACATATTTGTTTTTTCTATCTATTTATATAGTCTTTTTTTGATAATCAATGTCTAGTTTTGCTTATGTTTAAATAACATTGCAGTGATTTTCTGACTCCTCCCCAAGCCTCAAAGTTTGATGTGAGTACCATCAGCTACTTTCTCCAGCTTGCTCCTGTTTGTGTAAAGGGTCTTTTCATATGCAAATGAAGGGGTATTGTCTTATTTCCCACTTGGAATGGGCTTTCCAGCTAACTTTTAAACATAGCTAAACAGATTTTCTAAGTAAGTCTTTAAACCATTTTCTCATGGATTTTGATATCAGTATGTGGTCATCTTGTTGTTTATAGTAGTATCTATTACATGCAGTTCTCTGAAAATGATTGTATACTATCCCTTTAATGTAAATGTTCAGTATTGTGTCATGTATGAGTTCCACATTGGTCATAGGGCATTTTGATAGAATTTTCATATAGAAAACCTTGAGCTCATACAGCATAGTTACCCTGGATTGATCAGTGATTGGCTAAAATGTTGGTCTGCAAAAGACCATAAATAAGTGGTCATTTTTCAGAAGCATAGATACAAGGGTAATCACATAAGTCACACGTGTATTTCTCTAAGTGTTTTTTGGCAAACTTGATAATGCGTAATACAGTGTTTTCTTTGTAAACAACAATAATGTTCTGACTGTCCCTTTAAGCTGTGTTATTGGCATTCAAACAGTAATATGCAATCATGTATAATTGTAATGGTCATTTTGTTTGAGATTAGGGAAACAGTTTGGACATCACATCACAGAAACCAATCAATGTAATGAACAAGGATAGGTATGTGATGATGTGGTGTCCACAAACTTGTAACCCACACTCTACAAACAATCTGCCTTCATGGACCTGGTCCCATAGAAGCAGATTATATGCAGAGTGTGGTCCACAAGTGTAAGAAGACCACATCATCACATACCTATCCATTACACATTAAATAAATAAAAATATATATACAAAAAAATACTTCCTCTTCCTTCCCCTCTTCCCACGAGACTGAGGCTCTGGGGGGGGCAACTGCCCCCTCCGACGAGTTCTCATCGTAGATGTTTGGGGAAGAGGGGAAGGAGGAGTACTGGGATGACCAGGCTGAGGAGGAGATTGAGGAGTACCAGGAGCAGATGGCCCAGGTTCAGATGGCCCAGCAGCAGATGGCCCAGCAGCAGATGGTCCAGCATGCACCTCCCGGAGGATCTGAAATATATATTGGAGAATATGCACCCTCTGGTTTTGTCCTTGTATAATTTCTCTTTGGCCTTGTATAATTTCTCTTTGGCCTTCTCGAATGGCACGAATATCTTCTGACATCAGTATTCGACTTTGAATATTTTCCCTCCAGGAGGCACGCATCTGTTCCTGAAAATCAAGCAATACCTGCACCTTTCCCGCTTGTGAATGTGTAATGCAGGTGTGCTATGTTTTGTGATTGTTGTTATTACATTTGCAGTGTGTTTTTGTTGTGCATTAAGTGGTATAGGTCATATGACAGAGCAGTGCATATTTCTCGCGAGATCGAATGTTAGGTGAAAAATGCGTGCTTTTCTGAATTCTCATTGATCTATACGGGAGACTGTCTAACGCGGGCGTGATTACGCGTATAAAATAAATGCGTTAGGAGTCGCGTTAGGAGCTTGTTTTGTAACTCGTAATACCAGCGTTAAAAACAGTGCGCGTTAAAAAAAAAGACGCGTAGCTAACGCAACCCTTCTAACGCAAAACTCGTAATCTAGGCATAAAAAAAATAAACACTACATTAGACAAAATTATTTTTTTCTATCAACAATAAAAACAAATTACTCCTAATCTAATAGCCCTATCAAAATAAAAAGCCCCCACAAAATAAAAAAAAATAGCCTACACTAAACTTCCAATAGCCCTTAAAATGGCCTTTTGTGTGGCATTGCCACAAAGATAACAGCAGAGGATCTGAAATATATCTTGGAGAATATGCACCATCTGGTTTTGTCCTTGTATAATTTCTCTTTGGCCTTGTATAATTTCTCTTTGGCCTTATCGAATGGCACGAATATCTTCTGATATCTGTATTCGAATATTTTCCCTCCGGGAGGCATGCATCTGTTCCTGGAAATCAAGCAATACCTGCACCTCGGCTATCTCCTCCTGAGGTACTGCTGGTGCACGGTGGGTTGCTGGTGCACGGCGGGCTGCTGGTGCAAGAGGAGTTGCTGGTGCAAGAGGGGCTGCTGGTGCAAGAGGGGCTGCTGGTGCAGGGATCTCTTCTGTAATGGGGGCTTCTTCTTCTGAGGAGTATAGAGGGATGTCTTCCATGTTTCCCCGAGGTGGCGAGTGATCTCCACCACTCTCATATCTGGGTGAAGGAGGAGCCTGTGGTTGCTGTGTTGCCTCCGCCCCAGACTCTGTATATTGTAAAAAGAAAGAAATGTATATATTAGCATAGTTTCAAATAAAGATGTAAATGCTTTTGCTTACAATAGAATTACAAATGCAGCCTCATTAATCCACTTTGAAATATAACAATGAATACACTTTCCGCATTTCCCAAACCGTGTTTGTTATATCTATCTGGTCAATATGAATGTTTTTGATTTTGTTTTCAGTCTGTTTAAATGCACACCTAACCTGTAGCCTAGATACTAATGTAATTGTGAATGCGTTTCTGTAATAATGTGTAAAAAAGCGTAATAGCATTAATCATATCCTTAAATACATTCTTTAGTTTTGATGTTACAAGATTATTAAATGAGTTTACCGTCAGATGAGAGTGGCAGGATCCCGGTATCGACTCCTCCGATACCAACTATGGCCACCTCGGAGATGCTGGGACGCAACCTTTCCTCCCATTGGGAATACTCCATGGTCATTGGAGGGCTGCCACCCTATTTTTTTCAGCTCCATTTTGCAGTCCCGGTAGCGATGTTTAATCGATTCTACATCCCTGTTATGGCCCCCCACTGCATTAACTGCATCCGTTATCTCCAGCCAGAGATTCCTCTTCTCCCTTGGGATGGCCTTCTGAGCCTGCAGGCTCCTAGACCTGTCAATATATGAGGGCCTCCTTCTCCTCCATGGTATACCTCGCCTCCCTAGTCAGCTTGGCCTTCCCCTGTGATGGTGTCCTCTGTTTCCTGGACTGTGAAGCCCTACTCTGTCCGCCACTGGGCCCAGCGACTTGTTCATCTTGAACCAAGTGGCTGGGTCCACCCACTGCTTCCTTCCCCGCTTCCTGCCCCCCCTTCCTGCCCCCCTTCCTGTCCTGTTACTCTTTCTCTCCCTCTCCCCCTCCCTCTCCCCTGACTAATCTCCTGCCTGCCCTCCTCTTCCATCTCTTCCCTAAACTGAGCCCTAACTACTAAAACAAAAGTGAATGTGCCCAAATGAAAGGGGGTCACAATAAATAAATAAAAAGACAAAAAAGTGTTCAAAGTGTGAAAGGGATATAAATAACAGAGGGTAAGGAGTATTTAACAAACAAAAATGTATAAGAAGACTAAAATGAGGATATGCAAACTAAATGTAACTATGGGATGGGTATGGGCTTAAAAGGAATGGGGTATGGGCTTAAAGGGAATCGGGTATGGGATTACAGGGAATGGGGTATGGGATTACAGGGAATGGGGTATGGGATGAAAGGGAATGGGATTACAGGGAACGGGGTATGGAGTGTAGTATGAGAGGGTATGGAGTATGGAGTGTATGTAGTGTTATTGATAAGTGTATGTATGTATTGAATGTGTTTGCATGTAAATGTGTTACGTATAAAGAAAAAGCACTCGCACACTCACCCAAGCCAACTCTTGCTCACTACCGCTCTCTTACTACCTCACACTACAAATAACTAACTCACACCACCACTAACTAACTCACGCTACCACTAACTTACTCTACCACTAACTAACTCGCACAATAACACTAACTCACTCACAATAACACTAACTCACTCACAATAACAATAACTCTCACAATAACAGTAACTCACACTAACTCTTACAATAACTCACTAAGGCCTAGATTTAGAGTTTGGCGTTAGCCGTCAAAACCAACGTTAGAGGCTACTAACGCTGGCTTTGGGCTACCGCTGGTATTTAGAGTCGTGTAGGTAAGGGTCTAACGCTCACTTTCCAGCCGCGACTTTTCCATACCGCAGATCCCCTTACGTCAATTGCGTATCCTATCTTTTCAATGGGATCTTTCTAACGCCGGTATTTAGAGTCTTGGCTGAAGTGAGCGTTAGAAATCTAACGACAAAACTCCAGCTGCAGCAAAAAGTCAGGAGTTAAGAGCTTTCTGGGCTAACGCCGGTTCATAAAGCTCTTAACTACTGTGCTCTAAAGTACACTAACACCCATAAACTACCTATGTACCCCTAAACCGAGGTCCCCCCACATCGCCGCCACTCTATTAAAATTTTTTAACCCCTAATCTGCCGACCGCACACCGCTGCCAGCTACGTTATCCCTATGTACCCCTAATATGCTGCCCCTAACACCGCCAACCCCTATATTATATTTATTAACCCCTAATCTGCCGCCCCCAATGTCGCCTCCACCTACCTACAATTATTAACCCCTAATCTGCCGACCGGAACTCACCGCCACTATAATAAATGTATTAACCCCTAATCCGCCTCACTCCCGCCTCAATAACCCTATAATAAATAGTATTAACCACTAATCTGTCCTCCCTAACATCGCCAACACCTAACTTCAAGTATTAAACCCTAATCTGCCGACCGGACCTCACCGCTACGCTAATAAATTTTTTAACCCCTAAAGCTAATTCTAACCCTAACACTAACACCCCCCTAAGTTAAATATAATTTAAATCTAACGAAATAAATTAACTCTTATTAAATAAATTATTCCAATTTAAAGCTAAATACTTACCTGTAAAATAAACCCTAATATAGCTACAATATAAATTATAATTATATTGTAGCTATTTTAGGATTAATATTTATTTTACAGGCAACTTTGTATTTATTTTAACTAGGTACAATAGCTATTAAATAGTTAATAACTATTTAATAGCTACCTAGTTAAAATAATTACAAAATTACCTGTAAAATAAATCCTAACCTAAGTTACAATTAAACCTAACAATACACTATCATTAAATTAATTAAATAAAATACCTACAATTACCTACAATTAAACCTAACACTACACTATCAATAAATTAATTAAATACAATACCTACAAGTAAATACAATTAAATAAACTAATTAAAGTACAAAAAATAAAAAAGAACTAAGTTACAAAAAATAAAAAAATATTTACAAACATTAGAAAAATATTACAACAATTTTAAACTAATTACACCTACTCTAAGCCCCCTAATAAAATAACAAAGACCCCCAAAATAAAAAAAATGCCCTACCCTATTCTAAAATTAAAATAGAAAAGCTCTTTTACCTTACCAGCCCTGAAAAGGGCCTTTTGCGGGGCATGCCCCAAAGAATTCAGCTCTTTTGTCTGTAAAAAAAAAACATACAATACCCCCCCAACATTACAGCCCACCACCCACATACCCCTAATCTAACCCAAACCCCCCTTAAATAAACCTAGCACTAAGCCCCTGAAGATCTCCCTACCTTATCTTCACCACACCGGGTCCCGATCGGTCCAGAAGAGCCTCCGAAGTCTTGATCCAAGCGGGGGCTGAAGAGTGATGTCCATCCTCTGACTGAAGTCTGGATCCAAGCGGCGGCTAAAGAATTCCATCTTCAGGCAGAAGTCTTTATCCTATCCGGGCAGAAGAGTCGATCCGGACTGGCAAACATCTTCATCCAATCCGCATCTTCTATGTTCTTCCATCTGATGACGACCGGCTCCATCTTGAAGACCTTCTGCACGGATCCATCCTCTTCTTCCGACGACTAGATGACAAATGAAGATTCCTTTAAGGGACGTCATCCAAGATGGCGTCCCTCAAATTCCGATTGGCTGATTGGATTCTATCAGCCAATCGGAATTAAGGTAGGAAAATTCTGATTGGCTGATGGAATCAGCCAATCAGATTCAAGTTCAATCCGACTGGCTGATCCAATCAGCCAATCAGATTGAGCTTGCATTCTATTGGCTGTTCCTATCAGCCAATCAGAATTCGAGGGACGCCATCTTGGATGACGTCCCTTAAAGGAACCTTCATTCGTCATCTAGTCGTCGGAAGAAGAGGATGGATCCACGCTGGAGGTCTTCAAGATGGAGCCGGTCGTCATTGGATGGAAGGTTTTTTTTTATTGGGGGGGGGGGCTTTTTTATTTTGATAGGGCTATTAGATTAGGAGTATTTAGTTTTTATTTTTGATAATTTCATTTTTTTTATTTTTTTTTAAATCTCTTTTTATTGAGGTTAAAATCAAATTACAACATGGATCGAAAATACAAAATATACAGATACAGAAAGAAAAGGATATACCTCACAATATAAACATATATCACATGTACAGATTCGTTTCTGTAGCCAAAAGATCCATATATATACAAAGAAAATAAAACATACCATTAGGTCTTAACCTCACTTTTCCTAGCTTGACCCAATTATGTTCTAAGCATATGGATAACTTCTAAAACATTTATTCCAAAAAGAGAACAGAAAAAAAAGAAATGCTTCTTAGTCAATTAGTACAAAAGAAACAAACAAACAAAAAGACATTAATTTAGGTTTCGCTTTATGAAAAATTATATGGCATCCAACTAAACATACCAGAAAGCAGAGAGGGGGGGGGGAGAGAAGCGGGGTGAAAAAAAAAAAAGGGAAAAGAGGGGGACAAGCCTCTTGTCTTTTCTTAAATAAGCCTCTATCAATTAATCCTCTCCGTTAGCCAAAGGCTAGGTATTACCCCAGATATAATCAAATTTAAAAATGGAACTGAATTCTGAAAAGGCTCCAAAAAACGGACCTGCTGCTCTGGGGCCCAGGAACTAATCAGACTTCTCCATTTTTTAAAATAACTGTTATACTGTTTTTCTGAATCACTCTTAAGATTCTGCCTTTCCACGAGCATCTGGGTTTTAATAATATTGCTAACTTCCCTTTGTCTCCATTTTTTAAACAGCAGGCTACGTGCTACCAATATCACTATGTTAACCAGCATTCTATCACCCACGTTAGCTGAGTTTTAAAAAAAAAATATGTGCTCTGCCTGTAACTCAGCTTTACTCTGGAGATGACAATTCAACCAGTACTGAACCTTTGCCCAATATTGCCTAACTTTAGGACAATCCCAGATACAATGCAGAAGATCTGCCCCTGCCTTTGTGCATCTAAAACAGTTCCCTGCATTTGACTCGGTCCACTTGGCCATTCTCGCTGGGGTCAAATAATAATTATTTATTATTTTGCATTGAGACTCCCTCCAGCTAATACATGAGGTCGCCTCAGCTGTTAATTTGATACTCTCTAGTATCACCTCAGGTTGTAACATGCCAAAGTATTTGTTAAATTTGTCTTTAGCTTGATTAATGTATATCGGCCCTTTCGTATTTAAATTTTTTTGGTACCACCAGGAAATTGAACGTTTCCCTGCTTGGTAAAGTTTAAAGCCTGAAGCTATTTGGGCCAATCCCCACTCGGCTGTTACTTCTCTATTAACTTTTTCAATATAGTGACGTACCTGCAAGTAAGCAAAAAAATTATTAGTTGGCAGATGATATTGCTCAGCTAATCTCTGGAAAGTGCAGGTCTGACCCCCCCTATCGCTTTTCAGCTGCGCGAAATAACACAGACCCTTTTCCCTCCATTCAGAAAATAGTCCATAGTTGTAACCCGATGGGAAATTAACGCACCCAATAATCGGTAGGTACGGGGACACACGAAATTCCTGTCCCACTAAGAGACAGTATGACTGCCAGCCTTTAATGATATTGGCAAATGTTAGCATTACAGCTATATTCTGAGGTAGCTTCCTATATGGGCAGTGTAGTATAGCTTGTGGGTTAAAAGGTCTAATCAATTCTGCGTCTAAATTGTAATATGTTACATAATCTGATTTTGAGAGCCAGTCTAATCCGAATGTTACCAGGGCTATTAAATTATAATGCTTAATATTAGGGAGAGCAAACCCAGCGTATTGTTTTGAATTACCCATTTTATCTAAGGATATTCTTGGTCTCTTTTTCTCCCAAATAAAAGAGGTACAGGCTTTATTATATCTTTTTATGTCTTTTCTTGTGATAAAAAGGGGAAGGTTCTGCAACAGAAATAACATTTTCGGGAATATAATTGTTTTAATTATCATACATCTGGCCGATATTGACAGAAAATATAAATTCCATTTGTTCAAATCGTCTTGAATCTTGTCAAAAAATTTGGAATAATTTAGTCTGTACCATTCACTGGGATTCCTAGTGATCTTAATAAATAAAGATTTTTTATCGTTGGATATAAATTATACATAAAGCAAAGGGCTATGTGGAAGCCAAATAAATAAAACATCAGAGACAAAGAGAATATAGTATGTACCAATTAATGGAATTAATGTGATTATTTTAGTGTTTTGAGGACTTTTATGTTAGAAAGCTTATAAAGAATGAAACCGGTTGAAAAGAAAAAACAGTGATGAATTAGTGATCACTAAAAAAACATAGGATAAGAATTTCAGATGGACGATTGAAAAAACCATGATAGGGTTAATAAGGAAAAAAAAACTATAAAAGAGTAAGCACAGCTAGTGGAGGGTATCTTGACAAAGGCTCCCTGGAGAGCTGAAACGCGTAGAAACCACACCAGTATTCAGCTTGTTTGGAAGAGACACGGACCCACTTGACTCCCAGGACCGTTAAGCCACTACTAGTGAAAGCTTGCATTGCTGAGCAGACGGTAGGAGCAAAGATTAACGTAAGTGTGCACACTTAGAAGAAAACAGAACAACATTACCCCAGTATATTATAGGATCACAGGCTAGTGGCCGAAGGTAATCGCCCCATATACCGGAATACCGGGTGAGCGAGAACTGTCAGAGGGCTTGCTGTAGCGGTGAACGGAAGGATATCCAGCGGTAGCTGCTGATTGATTTGTTTAAAACCCGCTTGTATTTAAAAGTGAACTGATCACATCAACTACCCTATCAGACTTTAGGAGTTACCTTAATCAATACGGTTCATTCTTTATTGAAACACAAACAGAATATCAGCTGAGAAGATACACAGACCGAAGAGTCTTGAAGTTAGATTCGCCTAGATTTAGAGTTCTGTGGCCAAAGGAGTGCGTTAGCTGCGCGTGCTTTTTTCCCACGCACCTTTTAAATACCGCTGGTATTTAGAGTTCACAGAATGGCTGGGTTTTCAGTGCGTTAGGCTCCAAAAAGGGAGCATAGAGCATAATTTAACACCACTGCAACTCTAGATACCAGCGGTGCTTACGGACGCGGCCAGCTTCAAAAACGTGCTCGTGCACGATTCCCCCATAGGAAACAATGGGGCTGTTTGAGCTGAAAAAAAACCTAACACCTGCAAAAAAGCAGCGTTCAGCTCCTAACGCAGCCCCATTGTTTTCTATGGGGAATTACTTCCTAAATCTGCACCTAACACTCTAACATGTACCCCGAGTCTAAACACCCCTAACCTTACACTTATTAACCCCTATTCTGCCGCCCCCGCTATCGCTGACCTTTGCATATTATTATTAACCCCTAATCTGCCGCTCCGTACACCACCGCCACCTACATTATAGCTATGTACCCCTAATCTGCTGCCCCTAACACCGCCGACCCCTATATTATATTTATTAACCCTTAATCTGCCCCCCTCAACAGTCGCCTCCACCTGCCTACACTTATTAACCCCTAATCTGCCGAGCGGATAAAACTAAGTCTAACCCTAACACCCCCGCTACTATAATAAAGTTATTAACCCCTAATCCGCCTCACTCCCGCCTCAATAACCCTATAATAAATAGTATTAACCCCTAATCTGCCCTCCCTAACATCACCGACACCTAACTTCAATTATTAACCCCTAATCTGCCGACCGAATCTCGCCGCTACTGTAATAAATGGATTAACCCCTAAAGCTAAGTCTAACCCTAACACCCCCCCTAAGTTAAATATAATTTAAATCTAACGAAATAAATTAACTCTTATTAAATAAATTATTCCTATTTAAAGCTAAATACTTACCTGTAAAATAAACCCTAATATAGCTACAATATAAATTATAATTATATTATAGCTATTTTAGGATTTATATTTATTTTACAGGTAACTTTGTATTTATTTTAACCAGGTACAATAGCTATTAAATAGTTAAGAACTATTTAATAGCTAAAATAGTTAAAATAATTACAAAATTACCTGTAAAATAAATCCTAACCTAAGTTACAATTAAACCTAACACTACACTATCAATAAATTAATTAAATAAAATACCTACAATTACCTACAATTAAACCTAACACTACACTATCAATACATTAATTAAATACAATATCTACAAATAAATACAATGAAATAAACTAACTAAAGTACAAAAAATAAAAAAGAACTAAGTTACAAAAAAACCTTTTGTGGGGCATGCCCCAAAGAATTCAGCTCTTTTGCCTGTAAAAAAACCATACAATACCCCCCCCCAACATTACAACCCACCACCCACATACCCCTAATCTAACCCAAACCCCCCTTAAATAAACCTAACACTAAGCCCCTGAAGATCTTCCTACCTTATCTTCACCTCGCCGGGTATCAACAATCGGTCCTAGCTCCGAAATCTTCATCCAACCCAAGCGGGGGCTGGCGATCCATAATCCTGCGGCTGAAGAGGTACAGAAGAGGCTCCGAAATCTTCATCCAACCCAAGCGGGGGCTGGCGATCCATAATCCTGCGGCTGAAGAGGTCCAAAAGAGGCTCCAAAGTCTTCATCCTATCCGGGAAGAAGAGGCGATCCAGACCGGCAACCATCTTGATCCAAGCAGCATCTTCTATCTTCATCCGATGAGGAACGGCTCCATCGTGAAGACCTCCAGCGCGGATCAATCTTCTTCCTCCGACGTCCAACTGAAGAATGACGGGTACTTTAAGGGACGTCATCCAAGATGGCGTCCCTCGAATTCCGATTGGCTGATAGGATTCTATCAGCCAATCGGAATTAAGGTAGGAAAATTATGATTGGCTGATGGAATTAGCCAATCAGATTCAAGTTCAATCCGATTGGCTGATCCGATCAGCCAATCAGATTGAGCTCGCATTCTATTGGCTGTTCCGATCAGCCAATAGAATGCGAGCTCAATCTGATTGGCTGATCGAATCAGCCAATCGGATTGAACTTGATTCTGATTGGCTGATTCCATCAGCCAATCAGAATTTTCCTACCTTAATTCCGATTGGCTGATAGAATCCTATCAGCCAATCGGAATTCGAGGGACGCCATCTTGGATGACGTCCCTTAAAGGAACCGTCATTCTTCAGTTGGACGTCGGAGGAAGAAGATTGATCCACGCTGGAGGTCTTCACAATGGAGCCGTTCCTCATCGGATGAAGATAGAAGATGCCGCTTGGATCAAGATGGTTGCCAGTCTGGATCGCCTCTTCTTCCCGGATAGGATGAAGACTTTGGAGCCTCTTCTGTACCTCTTCAGCCGCAGGATTATGGATCGCCAGCCCCCGCTTGGGTTGGATGAAGATTTCGGAGCCAGGACCGATCGTTGATACCCGGCGAGGTGAAGATAAGGTAGGAAGATCTTCAGGGGCTTAGTGTTAGGTTTATTTAAGGGGGTTTGGGTTAGATTAGGGGTATGTGGGTGGTGGGTTGTAATGTTGGGGGGGGTATTGTATGGGTTTTTTTACAGGCAAAAGAGCTGAATTCTTTGGGGCATGCGCCACAAAAGGTCCTTTTAAGGGCTGGTAAGGTAAAAGAGCTTTGAACTTTTTAGAATAGGGTAGGGCATTTTTTTATTTTGGGTGTCTTTGTTATTTTATTAGGGGGCTTAGAGTAGGTGTAATTAGTTTAAAATTGTTGTAATATTTTTCTAATGTTTGTAAATATTTTTTTATTTTTTGTAACTTAGTTATTTTTTATTTTTTGTACTTTAGTTAGTTTATTTAATTGTAGTTATTTGTAGGTATTGTATTTAATTAATGTATTGATAGTGTAGTGTTAGGTTTAATTGTAGGTAATTGGAGGTATTTTATTTAATTTATTTATTGATAGTGTAGTGTTAGGTTTAATTGTAACTTAGGTTAGGATTTATTTTACAGGTAATTTTGTAATTATTTTAACTATTTTAGCTATTAAATAGTTCTTAACTATTTAATAGCTATTGTACCTGGTTAAAATAAATACAAAGTTACCTGTAAAATAAATATAAATCCTAAAATAGCTATAATATAATTATAATTTATATTGTAGCTATATTAGGGTTTATTTTACAGGTAAGTATTTAGCTTTAAATAGGAATAATTTATTTAATAAGAGTTAATTTATTTTGTTAGATTTAAATTATATTTAACTTAGGGGGGTGTTAGTGTTAGGGTTAGACTTAGCTTTAGGGGTTAATCCATTTATTACAGTAGCGGCGAGATTCGGTCGGCAGATTAGGGGTTAATAATTGAAGTTAGGTGTCGGTGATGTTAGGGAGGGCAGATTAGGGGTTAATACTATTTATTATAGGGTTATTGAGGCGGGAGTGAGGCGGATTATGGGTTAATAACTTTATTATAGTAGCGGTGCGGTCCGCTCGGCAGATTAGGGGTTAATAAGTGTAGGCAGGTGGAGGCGACGTTGAGGGGGGCAGATTAGGGGTTAATAAATATAATATAGGGGTCGGCGGTGTTAGGGGCAGCAGATTAGGGGTACATAGCTATAATGTAGGTGGCGGTGGTGTACGGAGCGGCAGATTAGGGGTTAATAAGTGTAGGTAGGTGGAGGCGACGTTGGGGGCTGCAGATTAGGGGTTAATAAATATAATATAGGGGTCGGCGGTGTTAGGGGCAGCAGATTCAGGGTACATAGGGATAACGTAGTTGGCGGCAGTGTACAGAGCAGAAGATTAGGGGTTAAAAAATTTAAATATAGTGGCGGCAATGTGGGGGGACCTCGGTTTAGGGGTACATAGGTAGTTTATGGGTGTTAGTGTACTTTAGAGCACAGTAGTTAAGAGCTTTATAAACCGGCGTTAGCCCAGAAAGCTCTTAACTACTGACTTTTTTCTGCGGCTGGAGTTTTGTCGTTAGATTTCTAACGCTCACTTCAGCCACGACTCTAAATACCGGCGTTAGAAAGATCCCATTGAAAAGATAGGATACGCAATTGACGTAAGGGATCTGCGGTATGGAAAAGTCGCGGCTGGAAAGTGAGCGTTAGACCCTTTAATGACTGACTCTAAATACCAGCGGTAGCCCAAAACCAGCGTTAGGAGCCTCTAACGCTGGTTTTGACGGCTACTGCCCAACTCTAAATCTAGGCCATAATGTCTTGTACAAGTGCATAACTATTGCTTAAATATTTACGCTACATTTGTACGTTGCAATTTTAAGTGTATTTTACTTGCATAGCATGTTAGTAACACATGTTTTATTTTTAAAGGATCATTTTGTATAGAGAGTTAGGCATAGATATTTTGTCAGATTCATAGCGTTATGACATTGAGCCTACATGTACCCATTGAAATATGATTATACCTGTATAGGGGTGCAATATCAAAGTTACCAAAACATCCAATCATTAAAGATCCAATTCCCCTTATTTTACAGGCCAGGATTATTGATGCTAGGGTATAACTTACATACCCCCATCTATATATGAACATATACCAAATAAAACACAAATAAAAAACAAATAAAAAGCAAAAGCAAGAATAACACTGCATCTCCTCTTATGAACCATTCATGTGTGTATATATTATTTGTTGATCATTGACTCCATGGCACATCATTAGTCCACAAATTGTCCATAAATAGATGAACATAATTGTATAAGCCCAATGAGATATATATACACAGATCCTTCTCATGTGTACCTCCCAGACTTCAGGTCATGTTGTTACTATCTGTATTTTTGGTTGACTCCATCTAGCAGGTAGCTACGAAATCCCCACCAGATCTCCACTGGATCAAGGTTTCCATGTGAAATCCCTAGTGTGCGGGTAACACTCCTAGATATCACCCGTCCACCAAGGCCACATCCTACCATGCTAAATCTCTGCACCCGGCAAAACCGGAAGTGGGGAGCCATTGCACTTCCGGTCTGGGTTTGTATGGAACACAAGGTTGTGTTCCAAGCACATTGTTTGGTGCATTGTTTGTCTGAAGTGGGAGGTATGTGTTTGCATATCTGTACATAATGTGTTAGTGTTATCACTATTATTCACAGTTTGTTGATCTGAGGAAAGGGACTAACATTCCCTGAAACGTCATCTATTAAAGCTGACTTTTTGTTCACTAAATCCTGAGAGTGCTGTATTCTTTGAAAGTTTATGATTGGCTATATTTGCACCCAGGTGGCCTTGTCTGGAGGGTAGATTTGTTTTTGCTGGAAATTATATATATATATATATATATATATACACACACACCCACACCCACACACCCCAGTGCTCTTTAATACAAATGAATACAATTCAAGAGAAAGAAGGCACTCACTGAGATTTTGCCAAGTAGTTTAATATCAAACTATGAGGTTTAGGGGGCCTACACTGCCTGTAGAGCAACTTAAACTAAAAAAAAAATGGATTGTTTAGAAAAGGAATGCCCATTGTTCAAAATACATTTTGAAACACTCTTTGTTAGATAGAGTAAATTCAAAATTAAATGTTTATGATTCTTATAGACCATGTATTTAAAAACAAACAAAAAAACATTTCCAATTTACTTCTATTATCAAAATGTGCACAGCCTTTTTATATGCACACTTTCTAAAGCTCTAGCGCCTACTGAGCACATGCAAATGTTCACAGGATATACATACATGCATTTGAGATTCACTACATGGTACAGAGGGTCGTGAAAATGGAAGTATCTTTGAAATTTGTTAAAAAAAAAAACTACTACTGATTTGAAGTTTAGAGTAAGCGCTATTGCATTGTCTTCCTATTATGGATTTGTTAATTATGCAATTGTACTGTTTTGAATGGTCCTTTAGGTATCATGCCCCTTTAGATAGTAAGAACTCAAAGGCCAAGGTCAATTCATCTGCTGTAGCTGTCAAGGAAATTTAGCTATTTCTATATTACAACTTGAAGTATTTTGTATACTTACATAACAATTCTTAAGGTTTGTTGTTTATTTGTGTGTGTATATAAATAAATATATATATATAGATTAGCAAGGGAATACGGCACACACTTTATCCTCCCAGCCACCTGGTGCTCAGCTTAAACATTACATACAGTAGAACAGATGAGCTGAATCCAACGGACAGTCTCCGTGTTGCAAAGGATCCAAAAACAGCAGGCACACAAGTTTTTATCAATAATCCATTTTATTCAGTGCAAAAAGAAACCACTTTTTTTTTTGCACTGAATAAAATGGATTATTGATGATAACCTGTGCGCCTGCTGTTCTTGGATCCTTTGCCACACGGAGACCGTCCGTTGGATTCAGCTCATCTGTTCTACTATATATATATATATCACTCAATTGACTTAATAGTATATTGTCCCAATATAAAAAAGAAACAAAGAAAACTAAAATATATATTGCTGTAAAGGTATGTCAATGACATTTGTAATTATGTTTTATTTAGAATGCACAGACATTTTATGCAGTGCTGTACAATGACACGGTACATACAGAGTTATCACAGTACTTTTAAACCAACATGAACATAGGGGGAAGATTACTCTGCCCTTGAGGGATAGTCATTTGGAAATATAATTTTATCCAAAGTGAAATACTATAAAAAAAAGGATATTGAGCTTCCAGTTGAAAGAGAAGTTATTTGAAACAATAGGAGTTGGAAGCACAAAAGTGGAATCCAGAGCTTGTCACGGTTTAGCGAGATGATGCCCATAGGAAATATTAAAAAGGATTTGTGTGGAGAGATGTTAGGATAATAAGACACTTTATCCTAAGTTCTCTTTTCCTTTTGTTTTGAGTGGTTAAAGGTTTTGAAAGTAGAAAAAGTGTGATCTTCCAGCTGTATTACGCTTTACAAGCAAGGAAAACATAGACATTAGATTAGGTGAAAGAAAAACAGGAATGTGTCTGTTACTCTTGATTATATATCAGCTTGCAATATTGTAGCTGATTATAATAATTAGCAAAGTTATTTTATACCTAATTAGCAGTGGGTGGGATAATGTGGCATTGCCTTTTACACTTTAGTCAACACTCTATATACTTACTTGTTTTCAAGTACTGCCATATGCAATGTAGCCTGTAAATGACTTCATTATATGAAATACAAGCATTAAATAATGTCCTCATTTACTTTTTTCTTTTTTCTGAGAAAAATTAAAGTATTTGTAATTATTGTATACTGGGTTATGAGTTTTTTTATATATATTTTTTTTTTAAAGAACTTTATTGAAAAGTAATATAACATACAGCAGCATAAGCACAGAGTTGGGTGTACAATATTTACCCATACAATAGAGATATGGAAACAGTAAAAGTATATATATGATGAAAAAGAATAAACAAATTAACATATCAGATAGAAATCACCATTTCTACGAGTGAGAGTTCTCCATTTGTAAAAAGTCCAGCATTGTATATATATATATTTGTATGGGAAGTAGAATGCAAATGTAACTAGTACAGCTGCAAGCTTCCTGGTGATGGGTGCGCAAAACTACAGTGTAATCTATAATACAATATTTAGTACACACAAAAAAAAATTAGGATGATATCTATCCTCAATATAAGTTAAAAGATTTCACATATGAATAAATGCATGCAGAAATGTGTACTTGTGAATGGGTTATTCAATCAATATAATCTCCTGCAATATAGAAACTTGTATGGAATCAAAAGATCTCTCAGGGATTAAAAGAAGAGACTAATGCTTATATCAAACCACATTTACATTCATATGTGTCTGCTTTGGATGGGAAAAACAAATAGCTAGCTGTTATGAATGAACCTTCCAGTAGGCGGAAGAACCCTTTCTAGGTAATCCCTTAAAATAAAAATGAGTGTTAAGAAGAGTGCTGAAAGGAATTCAGCGCCAGTTAGTGTGCCCAACACATATATATTAGATCACAGTGGGAATTTCCTGATCAAATCAAAACCTCACAATAATAATGGTGATGATTTTAAAGATAACAATACCAGTAGCTGAAGTAATTATTTCTTTTTTCAAAATAAAAACCTAAATGACAAGAAATAATAATAGTTCTAAATTGCAAGTGAGTAATGCTGATAACAGCAATAATAATCCAAAGTTGCAAGATGTGATGCTTAGTCTTTAGCAGTTCAAGAGTTTCAGAATAGTCGGTATCCACTAAGGCTTATATATGCTACTTACAAGACACACCCCCAATCATATGAGGTAAGTGTGAGACACGATCTGGACGATGCTCAATGGATGCTGTAAATATTGAAAGGATCCGTTTTGATACCAAGCTCCACTCTTTGTTGTCTCTAAGCTGTTATCCACCCCACTTCAATACGACAGTCGTCTCCAAACAAAAGGCAAGGTTGGCGTACAAATATTCTCCCCAACGAGTTGCCCAATATCATGCAAAGGAGAGAGAGTGACAGGACATAGTGTAATATTGTTTTTATTTCTAAAAGCGCATATAAAAATGTGTCAGCCAAATTTAAACTTACATTGATAAACCTCAATGATAATGAGGTAACTTTAAAACATATAATAAAATGACATATAATTGAAGAGTGATTCTATTCCGCTTATGTATAACAAGGAACTTTACCCAAAAGTGGTTGCACCGGCCGGTTGCAACCTAATTCAAAAGTATAGTCTCAAGGTTTGAGAGTCAAAGTTCGACAGAGAAAAAAAGAGAGCTCAATGTGTGAGTTCCTTACACCTTATGCGTTTCAAAGGAATATGCTATTTTTAGCTCCTTCTTCATCAGAGGATGAAATCTGTAGCGGTCATAGAATGGAGGAAACATAAACAAAAAACAAATTATGGTGCAGTATGAATATACTAGTAAACAATATAGTACAAAAATTTAGAATGATGCTCACCTTTTTGGACCTCAAACATGTGAGGTATGTGAGGAGCGTTGAGGGGAAATAATCCCTGTCTGTGTTAAAGGTCAGTGAGATTATAGTCCGCTGTTAGCCAATGCTGCTTGAGACTATCCGCTGAATAAAGTTCAACATTTTAAAATTTTCCTTTATCTTGTAAGAATCATGTTAACTCACATTAACAATTTACAAAATGGGTAATGCCAGTCCGTTTTTTGTTTTTTAAACAAAAAATGTATTGTATAATAAACATTAGCATTAACTCAGTCAAGACTGCATAAACATTTTCAAGTAATTAAAGAACCATAAATATTAGCTTTCAACAATAAACCAGTATAGGCAGTTTCCCACTGTATCTTCATTGTGGATAACTTGAATGCTCACATACGCGGGATAACCGCATTGGGGAGACCTTTAATGGGCACAAAGTCAGAAAGGAAGGAGAGTCGAGGGAAAAAGGAAAAAGAAAGGGGGGAGGGAAAGGGAGGGAGAGGAGTTACAAGGTGTCAATAGTCAGGGGGTTAATGAATGGGTAGGTGTTTCGTTTAGCGGGTCTTCTAATGCACTGGTCCGCTATTCCTACCCTCTTCTTGTTCAGAGTATTGGGTCTGAGTCTGTCTTGCTATGACTATTTTCTGTGTCACACTCACTCCACATCTGGAGTGGCATTTTGTGGGTTTCAGTGTTGGCTGTTCTAGTATAACTGTAAGATTCGCTGTACATTCGGTTTCCATTGTGCGATTGTGGAAATTGCGCTGTCTTCCAATCTTTTGGTATCAAGATCTTCGTGCCTGTAAACATCAATAATAGCAGTGATTTTTTTAATCGGGTTTTGAATTTTGAATGAAATGGAAACAGTAGAATGTCAGGTGTCTTTGGGATATCTATTTCTAAATTGTTTTCCATCTCGGCCCAGACCAAGTCCCAGTAGCTATGCAGTAGTAGGCAGTCCCACCAGATGTATGTCATAGCGTCCACCACTCCGCAGCCTCTCCATCACTTGTCTGAGGTAGCAGGGTATATTGTTTTAAATCGGGATGGCGTGAGATACCATCTACTTAATAGTTTATAATGGGCCTCTTGTGTGTGTGCTGAAATCGAAAGGTTTTTGGGGGCTTGGAACATCCATTGCCACACTAATGTAGTAAATTCAGTGCCTAGTTCTTTGTGCCACTGGCTTGTGTAAGTTGGTAGAGTGTCATCGGTGGGCACAAGGAGGGGCTTATATAATTTTGAGACCAGGTGTTTACATGTGGGCTGCAATGTGCACAGTTTTTCAAAGGGTGTAGTCTCTCTAAGGAAGTGTTGTTTGTTCTTGTGTGTGGTAATGTAGTGGCCAATTTGTAGGTAGGTGAACCATGTTATGTCAAGATTTAGAAGTTGATCTATGATTTCATTTTGTGTTTTAATTATCCCGTATCTGAATAGTCAGCCTATGTGATTGTTAAGAAAGGTGGTCTGGGAGTGATTTTTCTTAGTTTGCAAAGGAATTTCTGGGTTACCGAATTTTGGGGACACAGGAGAGTAGGTGGTGGATATATGTGGATCAGTGTGGATAGTTTTGTCCCATTCAGAGCGTAATTCTTCCAGTAATGGGACATTTGATATGTTAGGGGGTCTGCTTTTTTTTATCTGTCCAAGGGATGGATGCTAAATTATTTGTTTGGAGGATATCTGAGTCTACATGTATCCCGACCTTTTGGTCACTACTGTGACACCATTCTACTACTCTTTGGAGCAGGATGGCTCTCTTATACAACTGAAAGTTTGAGAAGCCTAGCCCTTCTCGTTCTATAGGGAGGTAGAGTGTTTTCCTGCCTACTCTTGGTTTTATTCCTTTCCAGATGTATTCTTTCCACTAGGGACTGCAATGAAATAAGGTAAGAGTGTGGGAGAGGGGTTGGTATGGTTTGTAAAAGATATATTACCCTTGGGAGGGTAATTTTAACCACATTTATTCTCACTAGCCAGGAAATTTACTTATTTTTTCCAGGTTGAGAGATCCCTGGCAATTTCCTGCAGGAGGGATGCATAGTTAGCTTCAAATATTTCTGTTATAGAAGCCAAAATATTGATTACCCAGGTATTTTAGATATTTAGGGTTTAATTTTAATGGGCTGTGTTTTTGAGCCATGTCTTTGTATCTTGTGGTAATGATATTCCCAGTAACTCAGATTTAGAATGATATTTAGTAAATTCCTTGTCATGCTCGGCTGCTGGGAAGCTCCGGCGGTCCTCTCTGTGTGCTTGATTGGCACGTTGTCTGAGCTGCCCCTTCCTGATGATGTCACTACCAGGCTTTTTATTCCGGGCTTCCTGTTTCTTCAGTGCCCATTTGTTTGTTCCTCTTTGTGGCTCCTGTGAGGACTTCACTGTGGAAAATCTCTAACTGCTGATTTTCTGTTGCCAAACTCTGCAAAGACTGACTATGCTGGGTTAACCCTCAAACTTCCTGATAACCTATTGCCAAACACTGCAAGTACTGTTTATTCTGTGAATCTCTCAAACTGCATGTTAACCTGTTGCCAAACTCTGCAAGTACTGTTTATTCAGTGTAACTATCAAACTGCTTGATATCCTGTTGCCAAACACTGCAAGTACTGTTTATTCTGTGATACTCTCAAACTGCATGTTTACCTGTTGCCAACCTCTGCAAGTACTGTTTATTAAGTGTAAACCTTCAAACTGCTTGATATCCTGTTTCCAAACACTGCAAGCGCTGTTTATTCTGTGAAACTCTCAAACTACATGTTAACCTGTTGCCAAACTCTGCAAGTACTGTTTATTCAGTGTAAACCTTCAAACTGCTTGATATCCTGTTGCCAAACTCTGCAAGTACTGTTTATTCAGTGTAAACTCTCAAACTGCATGATAACCTGTTGCCAATCTCTGCAAGTACTGATTAATCTGTGTTAACCTTCAAACTACCTGATATCCTGTTGTCTAACTCTGCAAGTACTGACTATTCAGTATTAACCCTCAAACTGCCTGATAACCTGTTGCCAAACTCTGCAAGGACTGACTACACAGTGTTAACCATCAGACTACCTTATATCCTGTTGTCTAACTCTACAAGTACTGACTATTCAGTATTAACCTTCAAACTACCTGATAACCTGTTGCCAAACTCTGCAAGGACTGACTACACAGTGTTAACCCTTAAATTGCCTGATAATAAGTTACCTATTCCTGTATTATTAACTGTTTTTTTGTTTTACCCTTCCTCTGTCTGAGTATAAGTGGACTATCCCTGCTCTCCTGATTCTGTGGAAGACATTTCCTGAAACTAGTTCCTTACTCAGAAGTCTATTTGGCTGATATATTGAATTACTTTGGACTCAGGCTAACTCTGCTCCATAGCGTGTGTACATTGTTTTTTAGAGGTTGTTGTGGGGTCACGTCCTGGATTAAACTCAGAGTGCAAGGGTGTTGTTTAAGTTTGCCCTAGCATTTGGGTCTTCTTCTGGACATTTCCTAACCTGACATTCCTCTAGTAAAGTGGGGATTGATTTTTCAACATCAGTCAGAGTGAGTAGGATGTTGTCTGTATACGTTGCAAGTTGCAAGTGCTCTGTGGTTCCTATCCATAGTCCTTTTATTGATTTTCTAGCCGTGATGCTGCTAGCTAGCACTTTGATAGGGATTGCGAATAGTAAGGGTGATAATGGGCAACCCTGCCTGGTCCCTTTGGTTATGTTGAAAGTGTCTGAGAGGATGTTGTTAAATTTGATTTGTGCATTAGGTGAGAGTATAGAGCAAAAATAGTTTTAGGAACCTTTCCCCGGATTTCATTTTTCCATGGAAATACCAATTTACCCTATTGAATGCCTTCTCTGCATCTGTGGGTAACAGAGCAAGTGGGATCAAGTTTGTTTCAGAATAAGCTATCGTTTGGGTTACTTTCAGGGTATTGTTCCAGGCCTCCCTCCCTGGAATAAATCCTACCCGGTCTGTAGATATGAACGTGGGTAGAAATTTGTTGACTCTATTGGCTAGGGCTTTTGCTAGTATTTTCCTGTCGGTATTGAGCAAAGATATTGGCCTATAGCTTTCTGGCTTATTTGTTGGTTTGCCCGGCTTTGTTAATACCATGATATATGCTGTCAACATGGTGGAAGGTAGCATTTCCAGGTCTGGTATTTTATTAAAAAGATTTTGCATGTGTGGTAATAGGATGGTTGAGAATGTTTTGTAGTATTTAGCACCCAGCCCATCTAGACCTGTGCTTTTACCGTTAGGGAGGTCTCTAAGTGCTAATTGAATTTCTTCTATTGTTAGTGGTGATTTTAGGTAGTCAATTGCGTCTTGTTCTAGTGACGGTAATGATGTGTGGGTGAGATACTCCTGTGCCTTGTATGCCTCTGCCTTATCAGGAGGTGTTGTAGTGAGGGTCGATTTAAGGTTGTATAGTTTACTGTAGAATGATCTAAAAGTGTCTTCTATCTTGGGACTGTATTTAAAAATGTTACCCTGACTATCTTTGATGGCAAATATGTGTGATTTCAATTGTTTACGCCTAATAGCATGGGCCAACAATTTATCTGTTTTGTCACCACCTTCATAGAACTTTTGTTTTAGTATTAAAGCTTTACATTGATTCTCTTCCTGTAGGAGCTGTTTAAAGTCTATTTGCGCTTTTGTTAGGGAGGTTTCTAAAGCTGTATCGGAAGTTTTTCTTTTATGTATTTCTCTAGGGAGAGGATGTTTTGAAGTAGTGAATTATATTTTTCTCTGCTCTGTTTTCTTATTTTGGAGTTATGTTTGATAACGTGACCTCTGATCACACATTTGTGTGCTTCCCATATTGTGGAAAGGGGAAGGTCTTTCATTATATATATTTCAAAGAATTCCGTCATCATAGTAGTTAGGTTCTCTTTAACTAGTGGATTTTCTAGTAACATGTTGTCTAGCTGCCAAATGTAGGGGGCCATCGGGGTGTCAGGCCACATCATTTCACAGGTAACCGGTGCATGGTCAGACCAAGTGATGGATGTAATCTCACTACGTGTGACATAGGCAATTCCTTATGAGTCTATAAAAAAAATAGTCAATGTGAATATATTTTTTATATGGACTGGAGTAAAAAGTAAAGTCAGTATCTATTGGATGGAATGTATGCCAAACGTTGTGCAAGAGATGGTTTTTAAGTGTGTTGTTCATTTGCTTAATTATGTGATGTGAGACACTGGAAACACCATTTGAAGTGTCTGTGTTGGGATTTAAATGTGAATTAAGATCACTCAGTTGTTACTTCTAACAGGCCTACCTAAAAATAGAAATATCAGTTATGCTATCAAATCTCTAAGAATTACAATCTTACATTTTGAAAATTTTCTAGAGGGTATGTGCCTTAAGAAGGCCCAGGTGTTTAAGTTTAACATAAAGCTAACACATATGTAACTTACAATATAACAATATGTCTTAAACAATTACCAGAATGAAAACATTCTGGTGTGTATACCGAGGGGATTCATATCTAAGCTAAGAATGGGGAAAATTGGGAGTTTTCCCTCCCTTTTTTTTATCCTTTTCTCAGTTATTATCATGATCTGATATATATTTCTGTCCATTGGCCATGGTAGAAGACATTTTGACTAAAAGAAGGAATCTACAGACCTGTATAGAAATGTCCATTGCATTCACCTTGTATGAAGAGGTCTGCGTTTCATGTCTTTGCATCTTCTAGCAGGTTACAGTAGGATTATTGGTCATGTTGGAGTGACTCAAACCCAGTTACCTCTGCAGAAAGTAGGTTGTCTGGGTTAGGTGGAACAATATCCAGTGTAGAGCAGAAGCGTTCTAGGTTTTCAAGTGCCCTGTAGAAAGCTGTTTTGTCCCCCTTGGAGGGAACAATACATGTGGGAAAACCCCATCTGTATGGGACTTTGTTTTCCTGTAGGATAGTTGTGAGGAATCTTAATTCTCTTCAGTTTTTTAGTGTGGCCGGGTTGAGATCAGAGAATATTTGCAGATTGATGCCAGCGTGTTGTACATGATGTTTATTCCTGCTATGCCATAGTATCTCTTCTTTTTCTTTATAGTTGAGAAACCTGAGGATGACATCCCTTGGTGGTGCTTTGGTCGAGGGTTTCAGGCAAAGGGCCCTGTGTGCCCTCTCAATTGTAACATCAGGTGCCATTGGTGTACCTTTAATCTTCTTGAATAAGTTCTGTAAATAGCTCTGTAAAGCGGTGTGGTTTATAGACTCTGGAATACCCCTGATGCGCAAGTTGTTCCTCCTGCTGCGATTGTCTAAGTCCTCTATACAGTCTAGTAGGTTGTGGACCATGTCTGCTCCATATTGTGCTTTTGAAGTTGAAGCTTTCACTTTTTCTTGAAGGGAGACTGTTGTTTTTTCTATGTAAGTGACTCTCTGTGACAGATCTGTAACATCTCTACATAGTTCACTAAATAGACTTTTAACTTCTGACATGATTCCCTTAATGTCTTCTTTAGAAGAGAGAGTTTTGAGGTCATCTTTTGTGACATATTGTGATGATAATATGGAGGATGAAGGTGCCTGTGAAATTTATGTAAGTTTGGGGTCATGCTGTGAGCGGCTCTCTTCAGCTACAGATGGCTCTATACCTTTAAGATAGTGACTCATGTTTCTTGTTTTTGTTCCTTTATCAGGAAGATTGTTTTTTTCTGGGCTTTATTTTGTGTGCTCATGAGGTTAAAGATGTAATCTCCTTCTTGCCACTGATATTTTTTGTCTTGCTGCGCGGCTGGGGTGCTCAGTACAATTCTGATGGAAATCAGTATACACGGCTTCAATATGTTTTTTTAGAGTTGCCAAAATAAAAGAAAATGTTATGAGTATGTCCTTTTCCCAGCTACTCTTTTGGAATAGTATTTTCTGTGGCTGGTTATATATCCTTACTTGATGATTTGGGCTAATCTGTGTGTTGGGCCCTATTTAGCAGATCTCTGCTATATCAAATGTCTGGTTATCAGGGCCTATTTTCAAATATCTGTTGCTATAGAGGCTATGTTGAGCTTATAACTCTTTAGCAATACTAGTATAGGGTAAGTATGTCTTTATTTACATATATATAGTCTGTGTTGTGGCTTGCACTTCTGTTCCCTAGTTCCATAACCATGCACTCACCAGTTTGCAGGGTGGTATTGTGGGATATACTCTGATTGATTGCCTGGTGCAAGTTGCATCACAGCTGACGTTGCCTTTGTGTATCTGCAGTTATAATGCACCAGTATAGTGCTGCTGCCTGGCAGGGTTATAGCTGTAGAATGAGTGGTTGTGGCCTGTAGAAACTGCTGTTTCTATAAGTGTTGGATCATGGTATCGGAACCGCTGCTGAGCAGGGTATGTAGAAAGCTGATGTTCCCTAGGTATCCAGGATCAGTGTAGCTGCATAGGTAGACTTTTTTGTGGCTTTAGGAGTGTTTGAGCCTTCTTTTAGCTCCAGAGCTCTAAGCTGATGCGGCCATTCTCCAGCATGGCCAAGCTCCTCCCTGGGTTATGAGTTTTATGTTGTGGATTTATAGATATGATTATATGTTTAGCCTATAATATCAGTTTTGATGTTTTGCACATATTATCACAGACCCATTCTTATTAACAAGCTGGGCCATAAAAACTGTTCTTTCTCAATGTGGACCATCCCCTAGCACAAGCTCAGCAATATAATTCCATCTTGCTCTGGTCCAGTTCCTTTCACAGTCACTCGTATTCTTCTTCTTCTTCACAATAGGGCAACATTATTATTATTTGCCTATCCTGTGTTAATCCTAATTTGAACCAAGCATGGAAAAGAATGCTAGCTAAAAGTTTAAAAAAAAAACAAGATCATTTTGATTTAGTTTGAAATACACAAACACGAAAATGTAAAAAATAAAAATGTAATAAAGGAAAATTAAAAATGTTAACCATCAGTTTCATATTCATTTTATTGTGATCTGAACATGTATTTTCAAAAGGTAAACACCGTTGATATAGAAAATTTAACACATCATATGGAAAAAAGTGGCACATTATGGATTTGGAATGCTACTGCTGAATTATCTCAATGCCAAGTGGAATTTCCTAATGAAAATCAATGAATCTTCTAAGAGAATAGAATGGACTTCAATTTAAGAATGATGTCCAAGAGAATAAATGGCAAGCCTTAAATATTTTATCTTTTATTTCTTAAACTAGAACTTTTTGATCATAAAGACATCAATTCCACTGGAAGAGATATGCAATTTACGTTTTATGGCTGAAACAAATATGAGGACCAATGTTAAAACAAATCAAATAATTCTGAATGGAACGGCTTGCAGTTACATTTAATAAAGATTAAAGTATGGATTTTAAATAGTGGAATTATTTATTTTATCAATTATTAGATTTGCTTTCTTATCATATTAATAATAATTATAAATGTAACCAAAAGAAATCAGTAGGAAATATTTGCTTCCAGTACTATTTCTTACACAAGAATATTCCTTTATATGCAACCATTTTTAACTCCTATGCATGTTTGTGGATTGCTTTGACTTGACTTTTATATCACTAGTTTTGTCATAAAGGGACATTCCGCTCAATATTTAAATGCACATAGATTAATTACATCTTTGAATAGAAACATATTTACAGTATACATTGTATTAACAGAAATACTTATAGTAAAAGTTGTCACTGTTTTAGTGTTACCATTTACCCTGCACGTGCATGTGAAGCATAGCTAGATATTCTCAGTGCACCAGCACTTTAAATACTGCAGCTGCTGAGATAACCAATGAGGCTTGGATTATGTCAGTAATTAACAAATTGAGTCACTACCAGATGGTACAAGCACCTTAGGCTCTCTGAGCAAGGGCTGTGTTTAAAATGCTGGTGCACGTTGCATACTTAAATACACATTTAAAACAGCTATAGCTTTTATTAGAAGAATTTTTGCTAACACATGTATATTACAATAATGCTTCTATTCAAAACTGAAATGCATCCATGTAGATTTAATTTGGCTTGAATATCCCTTTAAACAAAATAGTAAACTATTTTATATTTGATAGCAAGCAAATTTAAATTTATCTTTGACTTAAACATAAAGGCCTAGATTTAGAGTTGGGCGGTAGCCGTCAAAACCAGCGTTAGAGGCTCCTAACGCTGGTTTTTACCGCCCTCTGGTATTTGGAGTCAGTCATTAAAGGGTCTAATGCTCACTTTTCAGGCGCGACTTTTCCATACCGCAGATCCCCTTACGTCAATTGCGTATCCTATCTTTTCAATGGGATCTTTCTAACGCCGGTATTTAGAGTCTTGGCTGAAGTGAGCGTTAGAAATCTAACGACAAAACTCCAGCTGCAGAAAAAAGTCAGTAGTTAAGAGCTTTCTGGGCTAACGCCGGTTTATAAAGCTCTTAACTACTGTGCTCTAAAGTACACTAACACCCATAAACTACCTATGTACCCCTAAACCAAGGTCCCCCCACATCGCCGCCACTCTATTAATTTTTTTTAACCCCTAATCTGCCGACCGCCACCTACGTTATACTTATGTACCCCTAATCTGCTGCCCCTAACACCGCCGACCCCTATATTATATTTATTAACCCCTAACCTGCCCCCCACAACGTCGCCGCCAGCTACCTACAAGAATTAACCCCTAAACTGCCAACCGCAAAGCGCCGCTACCTACGTTATCCTTATGTACCCCTAATCTGCTGCCCCTAACACCGCCGACCCCTATATTATATTTATTAACCCCCAATCTGCCCCCCTCAACGTCGCCTCCACCTGACTACACTTATTAACCCCTAATCTGCCGAGCAGACCGCACCGCTACTATAATAAAGTTATTAACCCCTAATCCTCCTCACTCCCGCCTCAATAACCCTATAATAAATAGTATTAAACCCTAATCTACCCTCCCTAACATTGCCGACACCTAACTTCAAGTATTAACCCCTAATCTGCCGGCAGGAGCTCACCGCTACTCTAATAAATTTATTAACCCCTAAAGCTAAGTCTAACTTTAACCCTAACACCCCCCTAAATTAAATATAATTTAAATCTAACGAAATAAATTAACTCTTATTAAATAAATTATTCCTATTTAAACCTAAATACTTACCTGTAAAATAAACCCTAATATAGCTACAATATAAATTATAATTATATTATAGCTATTTTAGGATTTATATTTATTTTACAGGTAACTTTGTATTTATTTTAACCAGGTACAATAGCTATTAAATAGTTAAGAACTATTTAATAGCTAAAATAGTTAAAATAATTACAACATTACCTGTAAAATAAATCCTAACCTAAGTTACAATTAAACCTAACACTACACTATCAATAAATAAATTAAATAAACTTCCTACAATTATCTACAATTAAACCTAACACTACACTATCAATACATTAATTAAATACAATACCTACAAATAACTACAATTAAATAAACTAACTAAAGTACAAAAAATAAAAAAGAACTAAGTTACAAAAAATAATAAAATATTTACAAACATTAGAAAAATATTACAACAATTTTAAACTAATTACACCTACTCTAAGCCCCCTAATAAAATAACAAAGACCCCCAAAATAAAAAAATGCCTTACCCTATTCTAAATTAAAAAAGTTCAAAGCTCTTTTACCTTACCAGCCCTGAAAATGGCCCTTTGCGGGGCATGCCCCAAAGAATTCAGCTCTTTTGCCTGTAAAAAAAACACATACAATACCCCCCCCAACATTACAACCCACCACCCACATACCCCTAACCTAACCCAAACCCCCCTTAAATAAACCTAACACTAAGCCCCTGAAGATTTTCCTACCTTATCTTCACCTCGCCGGGTATCACCGATCGGTCCTGGCTCCAAAATCTTCATCCAACCCAAACGGGGGCTGGCGATCCATAATCCTGCGGCTGAAGAGGTCCAGAAGAGGCTCTAAAGTCTTCATCCTATACTGGAAGAAGAGGCGATCAAGACCGGCAACCATCTTGATCCAAGCGGCATCTTCTATCTTCATCCGATGAGGAACGGCTCCATCGTGAAGACCTCCAGCGCGGATCAATCTTCTTCCGACGACGTCCAACTGAAGAATGACGGTTCCTTTAAGGGACGTCATCCAAGATGGCGTCCCTCAAATTCTGATTGGCTGATAGGATTCTATCACCAATCGGAATTAAGGTAGGAAAATTCTGATTGGCTGATGGAATCAGCCAATCAGAATCAAGTTCAATCCGATTGGCTGATCCGATCAGCCAATCAGATTGAGCTCGCATTCTATTGGCTGATCGGAACAGCCAATAGAATGCAAGCTCAATCTGATTGGCTGATCGGATCAGCCAATCGGATTGAACTTGATTCTGATTGGCTGATTCCTTCAGCCAATCAGAATTTTCCTACCTTAATTCCGATTGGCTGATAGAATCCTATCAGCCAATCGGAATTCGAGGGACGCCATCTTGGATGACGTCCCTTAAAGGAACCGTCATTCTTCAGTTGGACGTCGTCGGAAGAAGATTGATCTGCGCTGGAGGTCTTCACGATGGAGCCGTTCCTCATCGGATGAAGATAGAAGATGCCGCTTGGATCAAGATGGTTGCCGGTCTGGATCGCCTCTTCTTCCCGGATAGGATGAAGACTTTGGAGCCTCTTCTGGACCTCTTCAGCCGCAGGATTATGGATCGCCAGCCCCCGCTTGGGTTGGATGAAGATTTTGGAGCCAGGACCGATCGGTGATACCCGGCGAGGTGAAGATAAGGTAGGAATATCTTCAGGGGCTTAGTGTTAGGTTTATTTAAGGGGGGTTTGGGTTAGATTAGGGGTATCTGGGTGGTGGGTTGTAATGTTGGGGGGGTATTGTATGTGTTTTTTTTACAGGCAAAAGAGCTGAATTCTTTGGAGCATGCCCCGCAAAGGGCCCTTTTCAGGGCTGGTAAGGTAAAAGAGCTTTGAACTTTTTAAATTTAGAATAGGGTAGGGCATTTTTTTATTTTGGGGTTCTTTGTTATTTTATTAGGGGGCTTAGAGTAGGTGTAATTAGTTTAAAATTGTTGTAATATTTTTCTAATGTTTGTAAATATTTTATTATTTTTTGTAACTTAGTTCTTTTTTATTTTTTGTACTTTAGTTAGTTTATTTAATTGTAGTTATTTGTAGGTATTGTATTTAATTAATGTATTGATAGTGTAGTGTTAGGTTTAATTGTAGATAATTGTAGGTAGTTTATTTAATTTATTTATTGATAGTGTAGTGTTAGGTTTAATTGTAACTTAGGATTTATTTTACAGGTAATTTTGTAATTATTTTAACTATTTTAGCTATTAAATAGTTCTTAACTATTTAATAGCTATTGTACCTGGTTAAAATAAATACAAAGTTACCTGTAAAATAAATATAAATCCTAAAATAGCTATAATATAATTATAATTTATATTGTAGCTATATTAGGGTTTATTTTACAGGTAAGTATTTAGCTTTAAATAGGAATAATTTATTTAATAAGAGTTAATTGATTTCTTTAGATTTAAATTATATTTAATTTAGGGGGGTGTTAGGGTTAAAGTTAGACTTAGCTTTAGGGGTTAATAAATTTATTAGAGTAGCGGTGAGCTCCTGTCGGCAGATTAGGGGTTAATACTTGAAGTTAGGTGTCGGCAATGTTAGGGAGGGCAGATTAGGGGTTAATACTATTTATTATAGGGTTATTGAGGTGGGAGTGAGGCGGATTAGGGGTTAATACATTTATTATAGTAGTGCTCAGGTCCGGTCGGCAGATTAGGGGTTAATAAGTGTAGTTAGGTGGAGGCGACGTTGGGGGCGGCAGATTAGGGGTTAATAAATATAATATAGGGGTCGGCGATGTTAGGGCAGCAGATTAGGGGTACATAGGGATAATGTAGGTGGCGGGGGTGTACGAAGCGGCAGATTAGGGGTTAAAAATAATATGCAGGGATCAGCGATAGCGGGGGCGGCAGATTAGGGGTTAATAAGTGTAAGGTTAGGGGTGTTTAGACTCGGGGTACATGTTAGAGTGTTAGGTGCAGACGTAGGAAGTGTTTCCACATAGAAAACAATGGGGCTGCGTTAGGAGCTGAACGCAGCTTTTTTGCAGGTGTTTTTTTTTCAGCTCAAACAGCCCCATTATTTTCTATGGGGGAATCGTGCACAAGCACGTTTTTGAAGCTGGCCGCGTCCGTAAGCACCGCTGGTATCGAGAGTTGAAGTTGCGGTAAATATGCTATACGCTCCTTTTTTTTGGAGCCTAACGCAGCCATTCTGTGAACTCTAAATACCAGCGGTATTTAAAAGATGCAGCCAGAAAAAAGCCAGCGTAGCAAACACACCCCTTTGGCCGCAGAACTCTAAATCTAGGCGAAAATAAACTAACACAAGAAAACTGTAAAGTTACAAAGTTTGTTAGTCACATATGTGCCATATTCACTAAATTGTGGTCACCTTTCTAATTTTGGGGAACATTGCAATGCCAAAGAATCAGGAGAGACTGAAAAGGCCGTGTAAGTCATATCGCATTTAGATAATTATTCTTGGTCAGATATTGTCATATATTATAATTTGCTTATATTTGTTTAGTAATCGCTGTTGATATATTTTCTGGGAAATAAACATCCATCACACTTACAAGGATGTGGCACTGCAAGAGAAAAAAAATGTCACATTTGTAATTCTAGCTAAGAACTCATGGCCTACTATAATGTGAAATAATGTTTAAGCTAAGTATTAATGACACTGATAGAAACAAATATTCACTGCAAAGAGAACAAAATAAATAGATAGGACAATGTTTTGTAATTAAATCTATTTTTTTGTAAGTGTCTCAAAATGTAATGTATCTGTGGAGCAGACATCTCCCCAGTTGTACGGTATAAACAATTTTACAGAACACACGTAAAACTGAAATATAGAATAAAAAGAAACAGTGACATTCAGAAGTTAGTGTATGTTTTGTTGCAGTATATGTATGTCTGCTGCTAGGTGATTGGTAATTTGTTGTACCAGAGTTTGGGCTCAGACATTTAATCAAGTCTGTATCTGATGCTGTTCAGAATATTTCTGCTGGTATACATTCACAAAGGAAATTGCAGAAAAAGAGATTGTGTTTATTTGGTAAAAAATAAGCACAGCTTCTGCCTTTTCTCTGAATGCCACTCTGCATTAGTTTGATCTATATATATGTGAGTACTCTGGGCTTCAAACACTGATCATGATAACAGGAATAAAATTGAATCTGGAGAAAGAACACAATAGCCCATAACAATCTTGAATTAAGGTATTCAGCTTCTTTGTTCATTTGTTTTTAAACCACAAAAACATACTTCAGCAATCTAATGTATGCAATTTTATCTAAACAAAATCCATGTTCATTTTCAAGACAAAATTTAAAGGAACCAGAAAACATTTTTTACTATTTGCTGTTTATATACAGGGACATGCACTATTATTAGGTAAGATTAATTATTTTGTTTCCCAACTGCATTGTTTTTTTTTTTTAATTATTATTATTATTATTAATCATAATACGTCTACTAATAATAATAGGGCTTCTATCAATTTCCTGGTCTGCCCAGAACTTCTAAGGCCAGAATAGCTCCTCCTTCAGTTAAAATAAATCAATTGCAGGATCACCACATTAAAATGAACCACAACCATCAACATGAAATTTGTAAACATTTAACAAAATGTAATTATTTAATTAATTATTTTAATATACAGTATATATATATATATATATATATATATATAAAAATAGTTAATTATTTTTAATATCCTACATCACCTTCCAAACTACCCAAACCATAGAAAAGTAAACTAAGAAAATACTTCCACAGCTTACTTATGCCTCTCTTAAAGGGACAGGAAACTCAAAAAATTAAATTCATGATTCAGATAGAACATACAATTTTAAACAAGTTTCAATTTTACTTTTATTGTCAAAGTTGCTTCATTAGCTTTGCTGAAGGAACAGCATTGCACTACTGGCAGCTACCTGAACACATCTAGTTAGCCAAGCACAAGAGACAAAAGTTTGCAGGCACCAATCAGCAGCTAGCTCTTACTAGTGTAGGATATGTGCATATTAATTTTCAACAATGAGAAATTAATTTTCAACATGAGAAAAAAGCACATATGAAAATAGAAGTAATTTTAAAAGTGTCTTAAAATTACAAACTCTCACCTAGATTACGAGTCTTGCGTTAGCCTTAAAAAGCAGCGTTGAGGGGTCCCAACGCTGCTTTTTAATGCCCGCTGGTATTACGAGTCAGACAGGAAATGGTCTACTGCTCACTTTCTTTCCGCCATTTTAGCTTACCGCAAATCCCCTTACGTCAATTGCATATCCTATCTTTTTAATGGGATTTGCCTAACGCCGGTATTACGATCGCCTGAAAAAGTGAGTGGTAGACCCTCTCCTGGCAAGACTCCTACCGCATTTAAAAGTCAGTAGTTAAGAGTTTTATGGGCTAACGCCGGAACATAATGCTCTTAGCTAAAGTGCTACAAAGTACACTAACACCCATAAAGTACCTATTAACCCCTAAACCGAGGCCCCCCCACATCGCAAACAATATAATAAAATTATTTAACCCCTAATCTGCCGACTGGACATCGCCGCCACTTTAATAAATGTATTACCCCCTAAATCGCCAACACCTACCTACATTTATTAACCCCTAATCTGCCGCCCCCAACGTCGCCGCTACTATATTAAATTTATTAACCCCTAAATCTAAATCTAACCCTAACCCTAACCCCCCTAACTTAAATATAATTTAATTAAAACTAAATTAAATTACTAATATTAAATAAATTAATCCTATTTAAAACTAAATACTTACCTATAATATAAACCCCAAGATAGCTGCAATATAAATAATAATTACATTGTAGCCATCTTAGGGTTTATTTTTATTTTACAGGCAACTTTGTATTTATTTTAACTAGGTACAATAGTTATTAAATAGTTATTAACTATTTAATAACTTTCTAGTTAAAATAAGTACAAAAGTACCTGTAAAATAAACCCTAACCTAAGTTACAAATTACAATTACACCTAACACTACACTATAATTAAACTAATTACCTAAACTACCTACCATTAATTACAATTAAATTAAATAAACTAAATTACGGGAAACCCCCCCCCCCACTAAATTACAGAAAATAAAAAAATAATTACAATAATTTTAAACTAATTACACCTAATCTAATCCCCCTAATAAAATAAAAAAGCCCCCTCAAAAGGCCCTTTTAAGGGCTATTTGTAATTTAGTATAGGGTAGGGAATTTTATTATTTTGGGGGGCTTTATATTTTATTAGGAGGATTAGATTAGGTGTAATTAGTTTAATATTCTTGCAATTCTTTTTTTATTTTCTGTAATTTATTGTTTTGTTTATTCGTAATTGAGTTTATTTAATTTAATTGTAATTAATTGAAGGTAGTTTAGGTAATTAGTTTAATTATAGTGTAGTGTTAGGTGTAATTGTAACTTAGGTTAGGGTTTATTTTACAGGTACTTTTGTACTTATTTTAACTAGGAAGTTATTAAATAGTTAATAACTATTTAATAACTATTGTACCTAGTTAAAATAAATACAAAGTTCCCTGTAAAATAAAAATAAAACCTAAGCTAGCTACAATGTAACTATTAGTTATATTGTAGCTAGCTTAGGGTTTATTTTGTAGGTAAGTATTTAGTTTTAAATAGGAATAATTTATTAAATTGTAGCAAATTTATTTAGATGTATTTAAATTATATTTAAGTTAGGGGGGTGTTAGGGTTAGGGTTAGACTTAGGTTTAGAGGTTAATAAATTTATTATAGTGGCGGCGATGTTGGCGGCGGCAGATTAGGGGTTGATAAATTTAATATATTTGCGGCGACATTGGGGGGGCAGTATAGGGTTTAATAACTATAATGTAGGTGTCTGTGATTTTGGGGGCAGTAGATTAGGGGTTCATAAGTATAATGTAGGTGGCGGCGATGTCCGGAGCGGCAGATTAGGGGTTAATAATTATAATGTAGGTGTCAGCGATAGTGGGGGCGGCAGATTAGGGGTTAATAAGTGTAAGGTTAGGGGTGTTTAGACTCAGGGTTTATGTTAGGGTGTTAGGTGCAGTCATAAATTTAATTTCCCCATAGGAAAAAATGGGGCTGCGTTAGGAGCTGAGCGCTGCTTTTTTGCAGGTGTTAGGTTTTTTCAGCCAACTCAGCCTCATTGTTTCCTATGGGGAAATCGTGCACGAGCACGTTTTGCCAGCTTACCGCTACCGTAAGCAACGCTGGTATTACAGTGAGATGTGGAGCTAAATTTTGCTCAGCGCTCACTTTTCTGAGGCTAACGCCGACTTGAAGAAAAACTGTAATACCAGCGTTGGCTTAAGTGAGGGGAAAGAAAAAAAGGCTAGTTAGCCCTGCACAGCCTTACCAACAAAAACTTAATCTAAGCGTCTGATTCTTGTTATTTTTATTTTGACTTTCCCATCTCTTTTGACCATTTCAGTAAGATTTCTCTGTGACAAAAAATAAAGGTTGTTTATTTACAAATCCTAGGATAAGCGCTGTTTCTCTCTCTTCCCTCTTGTCATTTTTTGTTTGTCAGGATTACTTTGCTCTTTATTGAGCAAACAATCCCTTTATACACTCCGAATTACAGCTGCATTTCCAGGTTCCCAAAACTAAAATTATAGTTAAATAGAAATACTCAGCGCTAACTATCCTTTGTTTTGTGTTGGATTTTCTCCCTCACAATTCAAACTCCTCCCCTTTATTTACAAATCTGGTGATGAAAACAAATCATATTGATCAAACTGTGGTCTAGTAAAAAATGTTTCACATACCAACACTAGATCAAGGAAAGTGTCAAGTTTAGAACCCCCCCCAAAAAAATGACATATCGATATGAACTAATGGCAATGCAGGAAATATCTTGAGTACTCCCTCAAACTGCCACACAGCAACACCTGCCATTACATTGATTCTTTGCCAGGTTGTCTTCACTTTGGGTTTCTCTGTGTTTCCTGCACTCTGGTTGACACACTCTCAAAATTCCTGATGATTTTAAGTGCTGTTTGCAAACTTTTTGATTCCTAAAATGAAGTGTTTTGGTGCCTTATAGGTCATATGTTTCCAGCATATCTAATTAAACACCTACTGTAAATGTACTTGATAAAGCCCTGAAATGGCATTTTGGGCATATTTGCAAGTATTATATTTGGAACTATTCTATTATGTTGCACATGGGCAAGACACTCTGAAATGGCTACAGAAGACATTTAAAAAGGTTTACTTTCATACATGATATTGATTCACTAAAGCTCTATTCATCCTTATTGCAGTGGGCAGGGCATATATTTACATATGTATATGTATCCTATATAGTAAAAGTGTGATTAATACCCCAAAATCTAAAATCTAAAATGCGTGCAGCAATCTCTTTCTGTGAATGTTTTTTTTTTTTAAATTTGGACTTTGGAGATACAGCAGCAGGAGAAAATGCGCCTATGAGCACTGACTAAGACTATCTAGCTTGCCTGAGGGAGTAAATAAGAATATAGAAGTGCAGAGCGCTTCAAAATGGGGCTAGGCGAGAGGGGACCCGTGTAAAAGTGATGGATACCTCTAACTCGTGTACTTGGTAGTGACCTAAGCCTAAAACCCAATAAAATCAAAAGTCTTGATCCAAAAGTTTAGGTGTGTATAATGGTTAAAAACATAGATAAATTTATACATAGAAAATCAACATGTAACAAATTTAAAAATACTGTACATAATAAAAATTGTGGATCAATAATATACAAATGAAAAAATGTAACAATTTTAATAAACAATAAGTTCAAGCAGTTTGTCGTTGATAAAATGTGCGTCGATATGGTATACGTGTATCATACAGGTTGGTTTCGGTATTATATTAAAAATGACCCTCAATTATATAAATATAGTCGTGGTATGAACCGTTTATGATATATAAATGTCTGTGTTAAGATGAGTGTGATCACAGTGTAGTAATATTCTGTGAGTGGCACAAAAAAGAGTAAATTAATATATAACAAATAAGTCAATGAGCTACTCCCAATGGGGTTTGGGGAATAGTAATACCCCTTAGCAGTGTGCTAGTGGAGGGTTTAGTAGATGCTTTGAAAAAATGATAATAATAGTTTGCAACGTGAAGTTTCCAGTGTAATTGCTGAAAAAATGTTGAAAAAATGTGATTGCTGAAAAAATGTGATTGCTGAAAAAATATGATTGCTGAAAAAATGTGATTGCTGAAAAAATGTGATAAAAAAATGTGTAAAAAATGAAAAATAAACAAAAAATGAAAGAAATGAAAAAATTAATGAAAAAATAAAAATTGTGGATAGTGAGAAAAGTTGTGCACAAAAAAAAGGCTGTAATCCAGTAGTTGGTAATTGAGGTGTGATAATGGATAAAGCTAGATAAAGATAACCTTATTTTTTGATGGTGAGAAGCCTAGTCAATTTCTAGTGGTCAGAACCACCATGAAGATTCCTAGGTGTCTCCCAGGAGTGAATGGTAGAATCTCTGAATGAAGAAAGGCTTCTTGTTCTTGGAGGTGAGAGTCCTTATCATTGAATCCAATTGATCTCTAGATTCAGTGTCTCAAAATCCTAAAACCATAAATAATAATAGTATAATATGTATGGGGAAGGTATGAAAATAGAAAATATGCTTATCAGCTTGTGGTCAACGCATTTTGGCCTTATTTAGGCCTTTTTCAAGACTCAGTCCTAGATAAGACCGAAAAGCGTTGACCACTACCAAGTACACCCGTTGGAGGTATCCACCACTTTTACACGGGTCCCCTTTCGCCAAGCCCTGTTTTGAGGCACTCTGCACTTCCATATTCTCGGGGGGTTTTTAAGTCATACTCAAACTGTTGTGATTGTCACTATCAGTTTAAATATCTTCATAACCCACCTTTTAAATGGGATAACGCATTTGTGAGTTCAAAGGAACCGATTGCAATCTGAATCCATCCTTATCACTACAAAACAATCTGCATTTTAAAATCAATAAAAGAAAAATTTTAAAAAACTTCCTTTTTCAAATATTGTGTCAATATAGCCATTAAGAAAACAAGCCCAGTATGTCCATGCAATGATAATGATGGATTTGGATGTAATAGGTTAATTTCACTTATGTGAATGAGCATTACCCTTAAACACTGAACAAAGCAATTAATTCATATTTAAGAGCTGTGCAAGGGCCATTGTATGTGTCAGGTCAGGTGGATTCCCAGTTTCTATCCTGATCACAAGTGGTTAACAAACAAAAACACATTTTAGATTGTGATCACTCAAAAAAACATGCTGACTAATTTGGCTGCAAACCAAAAAGCCTTTTTGGGAGCAAATAACCCTCATCTCCAGACTAATCACAAAGCATTGCAAGAACTTGCCATTGTAACACATAATCTCCCCATAGGTACAATAAGCACCATCAGTCCCATCAAAATAATAGAAAAGCAAAAAGCAGATTTTCATAAATGTCTTACTAATGACCCTAGGAGTGATGCAGAAAACCTTTTAACCGATTACTTAAAGAGAGAGTCTACACCTTAGTCATCTTAAAGTCTTACCTTAGATTAAGCTGCAAATAGCCTCCTGCACCCCTTTCTATATCATTTAGCAAGCACAGTAAAACAAGTTATTTTAAAATGAATATTGTTTCTGGCCACTTTGAAATCCCTGCCAAGCCCACGATCTGGGCTTCATCTAGGCACTCTGCTGAATAGCATTAACAGTCTGTTGAATCCAACTAGTGAGCCTTTTGTGATTGGATGCCATATGCAGCCCAGATCCTGATGTCATCAGTGGGCGGAGATTGGCAGCCATTTCAAAGTGGCCGGGGAAAATATTCGTTTTGAATTAACTTTTTTTTTTACTGTTCCTGTTGCATGATCTAGAAAGGGGTGCAGGAGGCTATTTGCATATAAGTTGATATCCAAAAGAACAGGGAAGCAAAACAGAAGTCAAAAGCTTGATAATAGCTTAGTTTATTCGGCTGTTCCAAACAGGTGTAAGGTAGACACTCAAAGACACCTGACACATTTCATGCATGCGCACATGCGCTTCATCAGAGGGGAACATTTAGAGGGCAGCATATTTCCATCTGGCAAAGGCAGCAAAAACATTAAATACACCACTGTTAAGGGGACAGCAGCCAAGATCAGACACAATATTAGGGATTCCTGTAATGATCCAGCTAATCTGCCGATTATCACTGGAACATCAGATCATCCATGAACAAAATTTGGAAAATTTGAAGGCTACATTTTATGAGGATTTAATGGATGCTAAACCCGGTGTGTATATAACTGCAGAGCTCTAATTCAGACCTCTGTTTCCTCTGGTGGTCGGTACCCCAAGTAACTAAGCTGGGTATTGCAGTCAGAGAAGAATTGCTGTTTTTTACTCCTACAGCTCACCGGTACTAAAAGATTTTGGGCTAGATTACAAGTGGCAAAGTATATTTTTTTTGCGTAAGCGAAAACTCCACTTGGATTTTCATTTTTGCACTTTTGGTGTTGCGTTCGTACTACAAGTTCCAACACTTGTGTATTCTCCCATAGAGATAAATGGAGAAAAAAATTGCCTTTTCGCATTTATCATAGAAGAATAGCAATGTATATGTATGTGTCTCAATGTTTAAGCCATTTGCTTGCCTTTTTTTTTCTAACAACAGAGATCTCATATTTTTGATCCCTTATAACTTTTTTTTTTGTTTTTTGTTTTTTTGTTTTGTTTTCAAAAAAGCTTTATTTATAGATTGTAAACATACATGTTATGCAATAAAAATGAGCAAAGTAAAATACAATGGAGTTGTTATTTCTGTTACAAAAACTACACAGAGTCATTGGCATCAAAGGAAATAACGTTCTGCTCCAAAAGTGGCAAGACACAAATTAAACATATTAGTAGTATCAAACAATGCTGTTCAGGTGTTTTGTTGTGCACCTGCGGGCTACAACTAGAAACATGTAGCTTAACTATCAGTGCATATCCATTGAGTTAAAGATTAGGGACAGAAGATGAGCAAAAGAAGAGGTGGAAGAAGGGGGAAAAAGGGGAGAGGAGAGAAAAAAAAAAAAGGGGTAGGGAGGGGATCAAGAGGGGATTGCAAACCACATCCTTGGCGCCATCACTCACATAGTGCAGACTTATCTGATCAGGGGTCTCCAAAGCTCTTTCATGTATTCATGAATTTCAATTTTATCATCTCTCATGTAACGATATCTCTCTAATGATAAGTATCTGTCAACTCGATCTACCCACTCCAAATGTTGTGGAGTGTGAACAGACTTCCAGTTCTTGGGAATAAGTGCTTTGGCGCTGTTGAGCATTATATATAGAAGGTGCTTTTTGGGCTTTTCTACTAGTTTAGGAAGACCATGAAACAGCAAGAGGTTCGGGTTTCTATTTAGTGTAATGTTTAGTTTGGTGTCTATTGTGTCAATCACCGAACTCCAAAAAGGTTGTATGAGGTCACAGGTCCACCAAATATGGAGAAGTGTGCCAGCCTCACCGCACCCCCTCCAGCATTTGCCATCAGAACTCCCATAAAAAGTCTTAATTTTGGTGGGGGTAAGGTACCAACGGGACAAAAATTTATAGTTAGACTCTAGGACTCCAGCGGAAACAGACACTTTGCTATGGTTATGGAATATAGTTTGCTAATCTGTCTCCGCAAGGTCCCTGCCCAACTCTTTGTTCCATTGTTTTACAAACGAAGGAGCACCACTCCCTCTGTGGGAAATTAGCAGGTTATACATAGTGGAGATTAGGTGTTTTGGGGGGCTTGGTAACAGACAGTCTCCAGAAATGTAGGTGTTCTCTTAATATTATCTGTCCTTCCATATGTGTTCAGGTAATGTTGTATCTGCCTATGAAAGAACCAGGAGATGTGTAACCCTGACTGGTGAATTTCTTCTAGTGTCTTAAGTTTCTTATTTGAGATTAATCTATTGAACATAGTTTGGTCTATTTGAGCGGCGTTGATGTTTGTTTGTTGTGCCTGTGTGAGCACAATGTCGGGGTTATGTATGAATGGAGTCAGCGGTGAAGGGACAGTGGAGATGTGTGGGTGTTCTATGAGTGTTTTGTCCCATTGCTTCAAGAATTTGTCTATGAATGGGTAGTGAGCCATTGTATTTGACCTATTCCTGCTAGAGATCCAGCCCAGAGTCCCTACATAGATCCAGCCCAGAGTCTATAATAGAATGTCCAATTTGGACCCACACCTTATCAGGGGGATTGGTGCACCACTCCACCTGAGTTTGAAGATTGATAGCCTTCTTATAGGAGAGAAGGTCCGGGATGCCCAGACCACCTCTCTCATTATTTAGATATAGAGTGTGTCTAGAGATGCAGGGTTTCCTGCCTCCCCAGATATAGCCTTCTAGGTGTCTCTGTAGTTTTTGTAGAAATTTGGGCGGAAAGGGGATCGATAAAGTCTGTAAATAAGATAGGACACGGGGGAGGATATTCATTTTAACTAAGCCTATCCTCCCCAACCAAGAAATCCTTTTGTTTTTCCACGCCGATAAGTCCTCAATAATTGACTTCAGCAAAGGAGGGTAATTGGCATCAAATAAGCTGCCTGGATCCAGGGTCAGGTTGACTCCCAGGTACTTAAGTGTAGTGGTTTTAGTGGTTTTAATCTTGAGTTTGCATATATTCGCGAGATGGCACAGATCAGTTTGGGGCAAGTTTATATTCAATATTTCTGATTTTGAGTGGTTCAAGTGGAAATTGGACACCTCGCCATATTCATGGAACTCTCTAAGAACTTCTGGAAGGGAGACTAAGGGGTCAGAGATAGATAGCATGACATCGTCCGCATATAGCGAAACCTTGTGATCTTGATCTTTTATTTTTATTCCCGCAATGTTTTGGTTAATACAGATTTTTTGCGCAAGGACTTTGATTGAAAGGGCAAACAACAGGGGCGATAAGGGGCAGCCCTGCCTGGTGCCATTTGTGATAGAAAAAGGGTCGGATAATATATTATTAATTTTGACTTGGGCAGTGGTTTTTGAATATAGGGCAAATATGAAAGGTTGGCCAAAATTCATTTTTGACAGGACAGCTTTAAGAAAATCCCAGCTGACCCTGTCAAAGGCCTTCTCGGCATCTGTTGAGATCAGTACCGAGGGGATGTTATTTTGGCGGGCGTAGTTCACTAAAAGATTGGCCTTTATAGTATTATCCCTAGCCTCATGGCCGGGTATGAATCCCACCTGATCTGGTGAGACCAGTTGAGGGAGATAGAGGTTCATTCTTGTGGCTAAAATTTTTGCGTAGATCTTTAAATCTACATTAAGAAGGGATATTGGCCTGAAGTTTTCTGGGCGGTCAGAGGGTTTCCCAGGTTTCGGGATGGTGGCCACATGTGCTAATAGCATGGTGGAAGGGAATTCTTGCGTGGGACTTATGTTGTTAAATAAGTTTGTCAAGTGTGGCGAGAGAGCGTCCTTAAACAGTTTGTAATATTTGACACCAAAGCCGTCCGGGCCTGGGCTTTTGCCCGACTGTAAGTTATCTATGGTTTGGCCACCTCCTCCACCGATATGGGGGTGTCCAACCCTTCCCTTTCCTGATCTTACAGTTTGGGGAGCGTGAGGGAGTCTAAATATTTCTTAATAAGGTTTTTAGAGGTGTTACCCTCTGACCCCTGTCGTGGGGTTTCTTCATCATGCAAATTATATAGTTTCTGGTAGTATGCTTTAATTATCGCCGCTATAGAAGGGTTATCAGCACAGTTTTGGCTGTGGTGGTTTATCATAGAATGTATGTGACTTTTCAGTTGTTTCCTTCTCAGGGCCCGCGCCAAAAGTCTACCAGGTTTGTCACCAAACTCGAACTACTTCTGTTGTAATTGTAATGCTTTTTTCTGATGGTCTATTGAGTGAATGTCTTGTAACTCCTTCCTAGCTTGTTGTAGAGCACTGCTAACAGTCTTATCTGTAGGTGATTTTTTGTGCTTTTTCTCTAAGTCCCTAATCTTAATGATTAGTGAAGTGTACTGGATTCTAAGCTGTTTGGAGTGCAGCGCTTTTTGCTTTATTAACTCACCTCGCATTACTCTTTTATGTGCCTCCCATAAAACCTGGTCCGACACCTCCCCCGTATTATTAAGACGAAAGTATTCTAGCAATTTCGTCTCCATTTGAGATTTAAGTAGTTGGTTGTTCAAAAGAAAATCATCAAATCTCCAGATAAAAGGTATGTCTGGGATAGAGGGCCAATTTATTTTACACAGAACAGGTGAGTGATCGGACCACGTCATGGGGAGAATTTGAGAGTTCATGACCCCCGCCAATGTAGACTGGTCTGTAAAAAATTAGTCGAGCCTGGTATACACGCTGTGTTGGTGGGAGTAGAAGGTAACGTCATGTTTGGTAGGATTTAATGTACGCCAAACGTCATGAACCGCAAGCTCCTCTAACCTGGAGTTGCACTGTCTGATTTCTTTTTTAGGATTAGATGCTGTCATTTTGGACGAGTCTAAGACAGGGTCCAGGGGAAGATTAAAGTCACCACCCAGTATCAACGCCCCCTTGCGGAGGTCTAGGATCTTATTAGTGAGGATAGACAGGAACTTATTTTGTCCCTGATTCGGGAAATAGGCGTTTACTAGGGTAGTCATCTTATTGTGTAATAGGCCCACCGCGATCAAAAACCTACCATCTGGGTCACGCTCTACGTGAGTGGGGGAAAAAGGGGAAGTGTGTTTAAACAAAATTCCCACCCCATTCTTTTTTGTTGGCCCAGAAGCGAAAAGTGTAGTCTGGAATTTTGGGTTTGCCCAAGTTGGCTCCCCTCCCCTGCGAAAGTGTGTTTCCTGTACGAAGACTAGGTCGCAGTGGGTTCTAATAGCGTCTCTGAGTAGGTGTGATCTTTTTTCAGGTTTATTTAGACCTTTAGTGTTTATGGTCATCAGTGTTAAGGTGTGTGCGCTTTGTGGTAGCATTGTGAAGTGGGAAAGGGGAAAAAAAAAAGGGAAAGAGAGAGAGGGGGGGAGGAGGGAAAAGGGGAGAGTGAGATGGGTAAGCAGAGGTGGAATAGGGAGAAGGGGCAAAGAGAGAGAAAGAAAGAAAATTTAGAATGTGTTCCAGACACCAAAGCCTATCGCTAGGAGACGTCTAGATAGGGTAGAGAGGGAGTTGATGCACTCTGAGGTGAAATCTGATCTAACACCACTATCAGAAAGAGGGAGATGAAGCAAGTGTTAGAGAATGAGGGATAGGTATCCCTGTGCCTGCTATGATTATTCTAAGAAAGAGAGGGTTAATTAGGAGGGATAAAGCACGGTTAGAGGAAGTTAAAGGAGAGAGAGTGAAACAACAAGATATACAAAATTGTCAAACATAGTAACAAGTAAGTCTAGATGTAAAGCTAGATTTCAACTTAGAACATTCAATTGTAACAATATAATGTAACATAATAAACTTGATTGATGAGTGGATGACTAAATATGGGAAGTTCTGTAAGGCACATTGGTTAGGTTTTGCAACTAATTAACCAGTCCCTTATAACTTTTTTGTGCAATATTGTTTTTTTTTTTTTTTGTTTTTTTTTTTTTAAATGATTTTTATTGGTTTTTTTCAAATAATAAGTTGACAATTACAATGGTTATAACACAAGGGTGGTACATGGTATTAGACATTTAGATTAGTGGCATTAAATAGTCCTTTGGTTGTAAAGTCTCCCTTGTATATTCTCGGGAGTTGGCTAGTACATTGTACTCAGAATTGAAATTAACAATCTATAAATGGATAACATTTATGTCAAACGTGACAATAACAATAACAACAAAAATAAAATGAAAATGGAAAACACTGGAAGAGTTTAATGAATACTCATAGTATGTTCTAGTTTTGTATGTTTATAAACAAGGTCATCAAGTCTGGGAGGGCCTTTTTATTGTGTTAAGAAGTGTCTCCCAGTAGAATTTGACTTCTAGAAATGTATTTAGTTGGTTCCTTTTATAATACCCATACTGCTCTAACTGGATGATTTCAGAAACCTTCGATAGCCACTGTGAAACTGTTGGTGTTGATGCAGACTTCCACTGTTGAGCGATCAGTAATTTCGCGCTATTTATGCATATCCTAGTCAGTGTAACGCGCAATTTGCAGTGTAGTTCTGGATTTTGATTTAGTAACACTATTTCTGGAGTGAGTGTGAATGTTTCCCCTAGTGTGGTTTGTAGTGCCTCTTCTATTGAGCTCCAGAATTTGTGTAGTTTGGGGCATTGCCACCAAATATGAGCCATGGTACCTACTTCTCCGCATCCCCTCCAGCACTGTGCTGTTGAGGAAGGGTATATTTTGTGTAACCTTTGTGGTGTCAAATACCATTGCATGAGGACTTTGAAGTTCATCTCAATGAGTTTTGCAGAGGTGGATGACTTACGTGTGTTGTGATAGGTTATCTGCCAGTCTTTGTCTTCTATTTGGATGTTTAAGTCTCTGTGCCACTGTACTGGGAATTGTGGTGGGGTTTGTTGTTTTGCGATTTCAAGGGCTTTTTTGGCTCTTGACATTGTTCCTTTAAAGGGTATCTCTGAGAGACATAATTGCTCGAAGGGAGTAGGGGGTCTTATCAGGTCTTCTCTTGTGTGGTTATTGTGGATGTAATGGTGCAGTTGAGAGTGTTTCAGCCATGAGGTGAATGCGCCCCTTAATATGTTCGTTAAGCTGTCTCTGGGTTTGAGCTTTCGATTTTCTAGTAGAGTAAATATGGGTACTGTTTCAGGGAGTTCCCATGGGGCCTTGGCGTTTTTCAGTGGAGTGTAACCTCCTGAAAATTCCATGTTCCGGGAAATTGGGGTTAAGGGTGATTGTGGTGTGGACAGTTTCGGGTACCTCTGAACTAGTTGGTCCCAGGTTTCTAGGATGTGTCTATAGAGGGGGGACGTTGAACATGGGGTGGTTCGAATGTTATTAGGGATCCAGCAGAGTGAGCCTGGTTTAGGTGTTCTTAATATCTGGGAGTCCATGGATACCCAGGCTTTAATTCCACTCTTATTATGCCAATCTAAGATATGTTGAAGGGCCACTGAATGGTAATATGTTTCTATTTGGGGAACTCCTAAACCTCCCCCCCTCAGGGGGCGGTATAATGTGGCTGCGTTTATACGGGGCTTTTGTCGACCCCAAATGAACATGTTAATGCATTGTTGAAGTCTTTGAAGGTAGGGTTTAGGGAGAGTTATAGGTATTGTTTCTAGTATATACAGTATCTTGGGTAGTATTGACATTTTTATGGCTTGGATTCTGCCCCACCACGACAGTGGTTTATCTTTCCAGTTTTGTAGGGTGTGTTGGACATGGTTATGTAGGGGTTTATAGTTCGCGTCAAACAGTCGTTGTATTTTGGGGGTTATAAGTACTCCTAAGTATTTCAGTTGTGAGTTATTTATTTTGTAAGGGCAGAGTTTCTCAATTAGATGAAGTTCTTTACGTGGAAGGGAAACATTTAGGATTTCTGATTTCTGGCCATTGATCAGGAAGTTGGACAGGTTACCAAATGTCTCAAATTCTCTCATCAGGGCTGGGATAGAGCGAGTGGGGGATGTTAGCGTGAGTAGAACATCGTCAGCAAACATTGATAGTTTATAGTGATTGGGGCCTATAGGCACTCCTGAAATGTTTGGGTTCATTCTAATGTGGGATGCTAAGGCCTCCATGGTTAGCACGAATAAGATTGGGGAGAGAGGGCATCCCTGTCTTGTTCCATTTGTAATACTAAAGCTGTCAGATAGCACTCCATTCACCCTAACTCTCGCTGTGGGATTGGAATAAAGTTGGAAAATTCTATTAATCATGTTGTCTCTAAAGCCAAAATGAAGGAGAGTGCTTCTAAGGAAAGGCCAGGCCACTCTATCAAAGGCCTTCTCCGCATCAGTGGAGACCAGGAACATGGGAATGTTGTGTGACTTGGCATAGTCAATTAAGTGTATGGTTCTAATGGTATTGTCCCTGGCCTCCCTGAGCGGAACAAAACCTGTTTGGTCCAGGTGGACTATTTCTGGTAAAACCGAGTTGATCCTACTTGCTAGGACTTTCGCATATATTTTGATGTCCCCGTTTAAAAGGGAAATCGGGCGGTAGCTGCTGGGGTTTGAATGGGGTCTACCATCTTTGTGGATTACTGTGATATGGGCTTCTAGAAGTTGTTGTGATAAATGACCTTCTTCGTCTAATGAGTTGAATAATTTAGTCAAGTGGGGCACTAGAATTTGTTGGAATTGTTTATAATAGCCATTTGTTAAGCCATCTGGGCCTGGGCACTTGCGGGTGGGGATTTTTTTGATCGCTGCGATGACCTCCTGTTCCGAGATTGCCTGCTCTAGGGTCTTAGCTTGTGAATCTGTTAGGGTTGGTAGCTGAGCTTGTTCTAGATACTCTTCTATAGGTGTAGTGGGTTGTGGGTTACCTAGAGGAGATATATTATACAAGGTAGTATAGTAATTACTGAAAGTGTTGGCTATCTCTTTACAGTCATATTGTTCTCTTCCGTCTATGTCTAGCATTTTATGGATGAAGTGGGATAGTTGCTTCTTTTTTAAAGCCCTAGATAATAGTGGACCTGCTCTATTCCCGTCTGTAAAGTATAGTTTCTTTAAGTAATAAGCTTTTCTGTGCATTTCCCTAGTTAGAAGGTTGTTTAAATTGGTTCTGGCAGTGGTTAGGGTTGCAAGGGTGTCTGTTGAGCTGGGTGTATTCATGTGTGCGTGTTCTGCTGCCCTGAGTTGTTTTGATAATTGTTCATATTCCCTGTTGTAAGTTTTTGTGAGTATAGCTTTTTGTTTAATGAGTTCCCCTCTCACTACTGCTTTATGGGCTTCCCAGATTATTCTTGGGGACGTCTGAGGTGTTACGTTAAATTGAAAGTACTCGGATAATGCTTTAGTCGTTTTTTCTATTATTTGGGGTTGAAGTAGGAGAGTGTCATCAAGTCTCCAACAGAAATCTGTTATCGGCTTGTCTGGCCACTCTAATGACATGGTTACACCCGAATGGTCTGACCATGAAGTTGGTATTATATCAGTATCTCTGATTAGAGACAATCCTATTTGGTCTATGCAAATGTAGTCCAGTCTAGAGTATGTTTTCTTGGGGTTAGAGTAGAAGGTGAATGTTTTTTGTGTCGGATGTTGAATTCTCCAAGCGTCTAGTAATGAAATGGTTCTAAGGCAATGTGTAACCGCTTTAATTGTGTTATGAGTCTGCGAGCTTTTGGAAGTGGAACAGTCGAGATTGGGGTTGAGAGCTATATTGAAGTCACCCGCTAAAATTATGGTGCCTTTGGCCACTTCTAGCAGTTTCCCTGTGATTTTCTTGAAAAATTTTGCTTGACCTGTATTGGGAGAGTATGCATTTGCTAGGGTGATTGGTTTGTTATAGAGTTCTCCCACTAATATCAGATATCTGCCTTCTGGGTCTGTATATGTGGAGATATTGTGGATATGGATTGATTTGTGGAGAAGGATCCCTACCCCATTTCTTTTTTTGTGGGTGTGTGAGCAAAAGTGACATGAAGGGTAGTGTTTAGTTGTGAACTTGGGTTCCTCATTATGTTTGAAGTGGGTTTCTTGGATAAAAATTATCTCACTTCTATGTTTTGAGAACCAATTAAGTGCTATCGATCGTTTTGATTGGGAGTTTAGTCCTTTAGCGTTTTGTGTCAATATATTGAGGCGTTTCACAGTCATCTGTAGGGGTATGTAAGCTGTGTCTGGCGTTTAGTAGTTGTGAGCTTAGGTGTTGCTAGGGTGGGTGTGTTATGAAGTGTTGGCTGCTTAATCACCTTCGGTCTTTGCGACAAAATACTATATGTGACGTTTTGTACAGTCATGATTCCAGTGTAAACAAACTTAACAATAGTGAACTTTGAAACAACAAATAGAAACAAACACAAAGTCATTGCATAAATACATATACAATATACCAGAACAAGGGGGATACTACTCCATTCACAATTATGTATGAACATGAGTGTATCAGCTACTTCCTATATTTGGGTTATGGCTATTGGTGTGGTGCATTCTATATTTACGGTAATACTATATATTGAGTACACAAACAACACAGTTCAATAAAAGATACTCACGTATTCAGGTGAACATATGACTAAACCTGAACAGTTTTAAGTAACAGACCGGGTTGATTCTGCTTCTAGTCCAATTAGTAAAAGGGTGGAAAACAGTGCTAGGTTAACTTACGAGTTTTTTGACATTATTTATAGTCTCAGGTATGACTCAGTTCAGGGTCCAGAGAGTTAGAGAATTGTTGTGGTCTTTTCCTTCCAACTCTGTTCCATGCACTTCTCTGCAGCTTGGGGTCATTAGTAGATCTTGTTTCCTTCAATGGAGGATCCTCGTCTAAGGGTGGCAAGGTGGGTTGATGAATGTTTAGTTGCTTGCAAAAGCTCTCCAAGTCTTCAGGTGATCTATATATTGCTAATTGGGAGCCTTGGAGGACTTTTATGCTAAATGGGAATCCCCACCTATATGGGATTTTCAGTTCTTGCAGGTGTTGTGTTAAATACCTTGCCTCCCTTCTCTTGTTTAAAGTAATACTGCTCAAATCAGCATATATCTGGATTTTATCTCCTTCAAAGGTAATTTGGTGCATTTTCCTTGAGGCTTCCATGATCTTTTCTTTGTCTGTGAAAAGCTGCATTTTCAGTATGATGTCTCTGGGGGGTTTATCCTCCGGTGGTTTGGGTCTCAAGGCCCTGTGGGCTCTTTCTATGGGCATATTAGGTGGGTCTGTACTCTTCAGGAGGAACTGGAAGAGGTTCCGCAGGTATTGTGAAATTTGGGGTGTATTTATTTTTTCAGGTATTCCTCTTATTCTAAGGTTATTGCGGCGTCCTCGGTTATCTAGGTCTTCTAGTTGGAGCTGCATTTGCTGTATTAGTGAATCGTGGACTTCCACTGCTCTGTTTCGTGTATCTGAGTTGTTTTGTAAGTGGTCTATGTCCTCTTCGATATGAAATACCCTCTCACCTAGTTCAGAGATGTCTTTTTTTACTTCTTTGAGACCATCTTTTATCATTTTACCCACTTGAGAGATGAGTACAGCGAAGTCTGCTTTTGTGGGGAGATTATCAATGTCTGCCCTCGTGAGAGGGGCTTCTGGTGCCATGTCCTGTGTGCTTGGGTCTGAGACTGGCGGCATCTCTGCTGAGTCTTGGGATGTAGGTGACTCTAGTTCAGGTTCCTCAAGTACTTTAAAAAAATTATTGAGTTTTGCCGATGTTGTCGTGTGTGGTTTTGCATTTTTGTCTTGTTTAGGTAGTCTTCTTGCAGCCATTATCTATTTCGTTTGTACAGACGGTTGTGGTCTGCTCTGGAGAATGTAAGTATGAGAGGGTTTTAGTGATAGGCCTGTGCAGTGACCTTGTTAAAGAGGTATATTTACTTTTATATGCACTTTTATTTGTATCCGTGCTGCAGCATTAAGTAAATATTAAGTGCCAATTGTAGGGGCCCGGTCCGGTGTTGTGGTGCTTATTTGCACAATAAAAAGGCTTAAGTTATTTATCGAGTCTGTGTTTGCTTAGGTTTTCATCTTGACATCTGAATGCCTTAGAGGGATTGATGCCGGAAAGCCCCTTTCGCCGTCTTAGGTAGGGAGATGTTATCAATCTGCTGCTAGGTGTATTGAGTAAGGGTACCGGACATCCTAGGGGCTTCTGTTCATGTTTTGTGGCAGTAAAGTTACCTTATTTGTTGGCATGTGACGATCCGGTCATGCAGATGTACTGTTTGAGCTGCGCATTTGGGCCTAGTCGGTAGACGCGCCACGCACTTTCTCTGCTTGTCAGTTTTCTTCCTGTGCGAGCGGCGTCTCCCAGACCAGCCTTGTGATGTCTTGTGATTTTCCGGTGTCCGGATCTGTTGTTTGGGACCCGTTTACACCAGTTGTGGAGTAGTTATTTGCTCAGGAAGAGCTTGTGGAACCGGAGCTTTAGCTTTTTGCAGCCATGTTGGACGATGGCTGGCTCCGCCCCTCTGTGCAATATTGTTTTAAAATTATTTTAATCAGATAGTGTTAATATGAATGTAATTGTACTGTGTCATGTACTTTTGAAGTGTTTTGTGCACTGAGATTGCGGAAAGGATTGAAGCATAATTTCACTTCACTTGTAATATCAGCAAAATAAAAATGTCTCACAAAAACTCTATTACATTAACGCAAAACCATTTGCGCCTCACTTGTAATCTAGCCCTTTGTTCTTACACTGGAGGTTGCTTACATCAAACTAAGCTTAACCTGTCCTCAAAATGGAGTATCTAGACAAATAGGAGATAGAGATCCTGCAGCTCCTGGACAATCACTTTGTCGAGTTTGAGCGGAAAGTATGTAGTCTGCCGAAGGATATAGAATGGCCTCTATGACCTGTATTAAACCTGCTGGAGCAGCAAGAAATTAGTGAATTGCTAGGGTCCAGAGGTAATGGATTAAAAAAGATTGGGGAGACTTCCTGTGGGCGGAGCAACTGGGTGGCAGCAAGAAGAAAGAGCTCTGCAAAACAGCTCTTAAAAAAAGCAATTAATCGCTGCCACCAGCTAACCCACGCTACTTTTCTTGCTGAGCAGGCATCCTAATCTATGCGGGCACTTGCTGCAGCGGAAACCTGATGCGTGAAGGGCTCCTACATCACGCCCTTGCCCCTGAGAAGAGACAGCAGTAAAACTGCCTACACCATCTTATAAACAGCAGCTGAGGCCTCCTATAATCCTGGATGCAAAGTAGGATTCAACATGCTGATGTGCAAAGATAACCTCATCCAGGAACTGACAATGCTGTTTACACCTTCACTGGACAGATTGCTATCTGCCTTTTCAGAGTTATGCCAGGAAGTTCAGGGAGTTGTGAGAGGCACAAACCGATAATGACCATGTGTGAAGATCACAAGGAAAATTCTATTACTGAGTACCCAATACAGCATAGCTATGTGAAGTATGCTGACAATCTAACTGTTCTCATATTGGACTCTCATAACGGCTGCTCAGAGGATATATCACTTGGATCACTGAGACTCCCACCTAAGACTGCAGAAACATGCCATGAGGTCAGTTTAAATGTAACAGACTTGTGCCTATTTGATTTACTGATGTCAGCTCCTGAGCTACTAGCAGCTAGCTGCTCTCAGTGGAACCCTCAGTGTTATAAACTTACAAGACCATTTCAGTGGAGCAACATGTGGGCAGACTGTCTGGATAGAAAAGATGTAAAGCTCTGCAGGACCTTTTCAGGGACAGCTGCAATATATTTCTCATTCCACACTTGGAGCAGTTTATGTCCTGTTCACTCATGCTTTGTTTGCAGGGTTCATCCTCTCCCTGCTCGTGTAGGAGTTGGATGATATCCTTTGCAGAGATAGGGTATTAACTCACCCCCCCCCCCATGTTTGGGACTTCCATAAGGGACTGCTTTAAAGAGATGGCAGTGCACCATCATTTTACTTATGACATATGACAGGTTGCTTACAACCTTGATAAAAAAATATGCCTGCAATCCTTTTTTTTTATTTTTTTTATTTTGAATATTCAACAGCAAGTATTCAGCAATGCAGATTTTGTTCACTTAACATCAATGCTGTCTCAATCATCACATTGAATGAAACAATTTGCATTTTATACTCTGATACCTCATTTTGCTTTCTATATGTATATGTATATGTAGGAAAATATGGTTTCCCTTTCTTAGAGTTACATATTTTAGAGTTAACATATTGAGGTTGCCCAGCTTCCCATGCTGAAAACTCCTGATTTGTTTCCACAGTATAAGCTAGACATTGGTATTATTGCTTATAGATTTTGTTAATGATTTCTCAATCCTGCCTCTTTTTTTTTTTTTTTTTTTTTTTTTTACATTGTAGGATGCAATTTATATTTTCTATTCTGATATACTTCAGTTTACTATATATGCAGAAGCATGCTGTATTACTTTATTAGAATTATTTGCAGTCTCATGCATCACTTGTGTTTAATATACTGGGATTGTCCAGTCTCTGTTTCCACAGTATAGCCTAGACCAGAGCTTTCCAAACTTTTCATGTTGGTGACACACTTTGTAGACCTACATCATTTCGCGACACAGTAATTCAGTTGTACTTGCAAAAAGGAGGTTAAACTAACTTGTTTTAAAAGATACGGACACCTACATAAATTATATAATAACAAAATGTATTTACAAGTAACAGTATGTATGTGCAAGAATTAAAAAAAGTTTAATAACACCAATAGCTACTTACTATTTTAATGGGATGTATGAGGTTGATGGGATAAACAGTTTCGGAATATTTGGTGTAATATTAGATAAAGACACTCACATTTCATTATCAAGCATTTTTAAGCTTCCACTTCCTATCCATATATCAAGAGCAGGAGCAGCAATGCACTACTGGGAGCTAGTTGCAAAAAAAATCCCACTGACTTCTGCTCAGCATTTAAGCTGCCACCCTCAGAGCTCTGTGAGTCCGACTGACTGCTGCCCGGGATGCAAACACACTGCTGTCCCACTCACTGGCTACACGTGCAGTCACGAGCCAATGTGCCGCCAATGGTAATAGTTTCAGTTCCCACTGAGCTGTGCCAATTGGATAAGATGATCTGTGACCCACTAGGTATCAATCACGTGTCAACCATGTGATATGCGTAGCAGGCAGGTGGAAAGTCAGAAACAAAAAAAAATTTTAAAAAAATTGTGCTGAAGCAGGGACACACCTACACACTGCTGCCGACACACTAGTGTGTCCCGACACACAGTTTGGAAAGCACTGGCCTAGACATTAGTAGCATTACTTAAACATTCCTGCTAATTATCTTTCAGTGCTGCCCCTCTCTTCACATTGAATGATGCATCTGGTTTTTCATGCCTTGGCTTACCTCATCACATATTATAAAAGCCTGCTGTTTCACTTTATTAGTTTCATCTACAACGACTTGTATGTGTGGGTATGTATGTATGTGTGGGTATGCATGTATGCGTATATATATATGCACAACTGAATGTCACTTGGTTTCTTTGCTATGTGAGCACCACATATACATACATTCCATCTTCCATAAAGCTGCATATTACCTGTTATACCTACTGCAACGAGAATTAGTATACCCTTTTGGGCATACCACCAGTGTTAATATTTGGTTGTATGTTTTGTTGTATGTTTTGTTCTGTTCTTAGTTGTTAATATATATAAAAAAAAAATTAAGAGGCACAGGTTTAGTATAAAATTGGACTCGACTAGTCCTTTATGTACCTCTCAATGTTCAGATCTCTTTTATACAGACCCAATCCTTTGTATTCAGATTTGCATAGTGCATATATACCTTTAAGAAATATACCACCTTCTTCTGTAACGCTCAATGACAACTATACCACAAATGTTAATATACAGATGTTTAGTATGTAGCATTTCTTTAATGTCTTATAACTATGCCGTGTAAATGCTGATATATATCTCCTTGTACCTGTGTTTCTTTAATAAAAAAAGAATAATAATAAAAAAAAAAAAAGATTGGGGCAGACTGTTTTGTAGTAGTGGCAGGAGATTTTTCTTACAAAGCTTACACATATCCCTCAGCTGGGCTCTCTTCTCTACATTTTCAGGTGGATAAATCTGAAAAGGTGACACCTTCTAGCCTTCCTAAGAACACACAGCCCAGCTCTGTCATTTTTTGCTTACCTGCCAGTTTCAGTCAGAAGCAGAAACTGATTTTCTGGTAGCCCACAGAGTGTGGAGTTACTTTAGAGTTGTTGAGAGACCTACTTTCCGACCTTATTGGAAACTTACCATTTTTCCAAAGATGTTCCACTCATGGGACTCAGATATTTAGGAAGATGATTTACCCTCTCTGCAGATTCTGCGTTTTAATTTGCTGATACTCATAATTAACTTGTTTAGTGAAGTTACACTGCAGCATAATTTATGCTTGTCTTTCGGTTGCCTTTAAGAGTTTAATGCATTTCACTATTTCTTTTGCTAGTGTTTTTTTATACTGATCTAGTTAAAAGATAATCACTTACCAGGGACATTTGGGTCTTACATTCCTCACTTATTATGGTTATTATGGTTCAGGATTTATAGTAGTAATACTTTTCAAAGCAATACACAGAGCCAAACTTGTTTTTTTAGTGTTATAGGGCAATTTGCTCATTGACTAACATATTTTTATATTGTCCTAACAAGACATAGTAACATAGTAACATAGTAACATAGTAGATGAGGTTGAAAAAAGACGGAGGTCTATTGAGTTCAACCTACAGTATACAAATCTTAATATACTTACAAAAAAGCTCCAGTTGAGCTTAAATGAATTCCATTAAAAAAAGGTGACCCATTTGAGACTTCTGGTCCTGAAAAAGTGCACCAATCCACCTACTCCTACACAGAGACTTTGCTGGATATCCCAGGACAGACCAGCCGGTTGGAATAGCGTGAAGGGCCGTTACATTGCCCTGCCCGGGAAGTCGAGTTACAATTGCGGTATAGAGGCTTTGGGCGCAATCTTGGCCCGCAGCCACATCCAGGCCCCACACAAAGGTATACCTCCTGCAAGCCAGTACATCTGGGACATTGATTGAGGAACTCACCGAAAACCAGCTAGGTGATATCAGTGGCAGGGAGGGAGAGAAACACTGGGCTGTTTTTTACTGAGGCTAGAAGACACAAAAGGGACACCACATGGCTGAAGACACAAAAGGGGCACCACGTGGCTCAGAAACGCCTGACCCTGAATCGGATCGTACATATTGAGCAATTAATTACTATAGGACTATGGCCCATAGACATCCTTACACCGGGACTTTAGCCCTCACAGCTGTAGACACACACAGCAGCTTGACTCTGAATAAGTACAACACAGACGTATTTGCCTTTATGTGGTGGGGCTGTTACCTAGTAAGCAGAGCAACATTACCTACCGCAATCATCTCTCCCCCCACCCCTTTTCTACAAATAAAGGGACATAGCTCACTGCAGAGCCTTTCTGTACCTATCCTTTGTGGGAGCAAGGAAGAGAGGGAAATCTAAAAGTGTACCACCTTTTGGACCAGATTGCTTTACTGCACATCTAATAACTATCCAAGCAGGCAAAAGTACACAGTTCTATGTAATGCTTGTGTGACTACACGATTATAGATAGCAACTGTTCTCTTTTATTTGTGCACAGTGTGCCTTCTGTATTTGGCCATAGATCCTGTCTATAGGGTGCCTACTAGAACTTTCTTAAATTGTGTGGATCACAAATACCTGCTGAACACAATACTACAGCGCCACCTGGTGAAATATATTGTAATTGGACTTTCTATGACAGTGCTCACCACACTATATACCTTATGAAAGTGGATAAATATTTTCAAAGGCTATCTTCCCCAAAATTAGCCACTATGAGCAGCAAACCCAAGGGTTCTGAGAGAAAGCTGCAACAGGCGATTGACACACAATCCTTTATACAACACCAGCCTGACACTGAAGCAATGTCAGTGAGTGAGAGTCCGAATTTACTACAAGAGCTAAAAGCTTTCTTTTTACCAAAAATGGACACCTTACAAGCTGGCATAGATACTTTAACAAGTGAAGTCAGACAGTTTTCTACCAGACTCACATCTGCTGAAAGTAGGATCTCTGAAGTGGAGGACAAACAACATGAATCAGAAGGCTCCCTGAAATATCTCTTGAAGCAGAACCAACTCTTCCAAGACTATCTGGAGGATTTGGAAAACTGCAGCAGGCAGAATAATCTTCACATCATCGGAGTACCTGAGTCTATTAAAGACAAAGATTTGCTTGAGTTTACAGCATTAACCTTCCCAAAGCTGCTGGGTATCCCCCCAGACCGTCTTCCATTAGATATAGAAAGAGCACATCGACTGGGACCAGAACGGCAACTGGACAACTTAAAGGCAAGACCTCGTCAAGTGATCCTAAAATGCCTCAACAACCAAGAGAAATTATTTGTAATAAGAACTTTTTGGGAAAAAAAAGGAAATTCTATTTGGGGAACACCGCCTTCTTTTATTCCAAGACTTTTCTGCAGAAGTAACAAAAAAACAAAAAAGTTCTCACCACTTTGCTCCTGCTTACATGAGCAATGCTGTCAGGTGGCTTTGATCTACCCAGCCAAACTGAGACTGCAGACTCCATCTGGCCCTAAGTTCTTCACCACACCGGCAGCAGTGCAGGCTTTCTTGGCATCCGAAAGAGGGCAAGAAGATGGCTGAACTACAACAACAAGCATTTTGGGTTATAAGTATCTTATTGCTATGGCCTATCTTCTTTAGGCAAAATGTTTATTGCTGTTTAGGATTTTTGTTTATGATTGTTCTAAACTGTAGTATTCGGGGGTTGGATATATTCCTTTACTACAGAATGGGTTAATAGTGTGATACCGCAAAGTTTTAGTTCTAAATTTTATGCCACGACAAAATGCATGGGGAACATGACTCTTAGCAACTCAGTCTGTCACAAAACACTGAATGGGACACGCTTAACCAATATAACGTTTAGCAGACATGTAACAATAGGGCCCTGAAGCTGACAACTGGATGTCCACTTAACATGACCAGAGTTTATGGCACCTTACCACATACTGTAGAAGACACCATGCCCTACTCCACTGATTACCACCTTGTCTTTGACATGATACGAGGAGTGAGGGCACTATGTCACTCTTCCTCCCAAATGCCAAGGAAACATGTCTCATTAGGAATGTAGGGGTTGACGTATTTCTGATTTATTACCTTGCTATGACTTATACTACAGCTCTTCTGGTAATACACCGACGACTCAAGAGAGGAGGTTTAGGGGGGTTGTTTGTAGATGTGTGGCTCTATAAATCAATACTAATGATGATTGTCTTGTTTTCCCTAGAATTGGCCCGGAGTGCCCACAGTCCCGCCAGCCGCAACTACCTGCACAGCCTGACAAGTACAGTGAGTACCTCCTTTGTTCCTTTAGTATAATAGAGTAGTATTTTCACTACGTTTGATGGTCCACGTATGCCTAAAACTGAAATACCCACATGGCCATGAATTATAAGATCACTTCTTGAAATGTTGGAGGAATAACCTCCCCCGTGAAAAGGAGTATGATACTACAACATCTTAATGCACAGCGGTCAGACATAGCTTTGCTCCAGGAGACCAGGTTATCGGCAACAGAACATGAAAAAATATCCAGGTGGGTGGGCCAAATAGTTTATACACTGAAAGAGGGCAGATGGAGAGGGGTAGCAATACTGGTCAAAAAAGGCATACCAATTTCTTTTACAGATACCATGATAGATAGTGAGGGCAGATACATAATCACAATGATGCACATACATACCTTTGCCTATGTCCTCTGCAATGTATATGGCTCCAACGCATACTGTCCTAGCTTTTGGTCCACGCTGGTAGCGAAGCTGGCCACCTATGATAATCCATTTCTAATCATAGGAGGAGATTTTAATCTGGCCCAAGCCTTACTATTAGACAGGTTCAGGTACCCCGCTGCAGGCTCTATGACCGCAAAGGATACCTCCAGATACAAGAGAGATACCCAATTAATACACATGTTCAGGGAAATCTTGGGTTGAGTAGATACCTGGAGGGCACAAAACCCAAACCAGAGAGGCTACACTTGCGTTTCCAAAACACACAACACCTTATCGCGCATTGACTATTTTTTGACCTCTGCTGCTTTAACACCATAGATTCAATCACCCACAATCGGACAGGTAACAATCTCAGACCATGCCCCAATACATCTAAGACTACAACCAGTAGTACAGGACCACACTAACAAAACATGGAGATTTCCATCTTATCTCTATAATAATGTAGAATTTTGACAATGTCTTACGCAAGCACAACACCGAGAGGAGCAGGATCTGTTCTGGCATGCCTCTAAGGTGGTCATGAAGGGACATATCACATCTTTTACGGCTCACCATAACAAAATGTCCAAAAAAAATAGACAGACATTTTCTATCCCAACTAACAGAAGCATATAATAACTATCTTTCTACACCTTCCTGTTTAACAAGGCAAACTTACTATGACTTAAAAAAAAAAACGAGACACTTTTCTAGCCCAGCAGGATAATAGATATAATCTCCACAGACAAGGACACTTTTACAAACATGGCAAAAAACAGGCAAACTGTTGGTCAATTTGGTCAGGGCTCATAACCCTAGATCATATAAAACCTCACTGCAAACACATTTGGGTATGACTTCACAAACGAGGGAGATTATGATGGAATTTGTCACATATTACCAGTCACTATACTCCCAGCAACATATAGACAAAGATAAAAAAGATAAGTTCTGGAGGGCCATCAGGGTTCCTACTCTGACAGTTGATCAAAGGGATCAGTTGAATGCCCCAATTCATGCACAAGAAATGTCCAGGGCAATTAAACACCTCCGCCTGGGTAAGGCAGCGGGCCCTGATGGGCTGCCAACGGAATATTATAAACTTTTGGAGAAAGAGTTTAGTCTCACATTAGCATCACTATACTCTGACTATTTAACAAATAAGGTACAACCTAATGTATGCTTCACAGAGGCCAATATCTGTATCCTGCCTAAACCTGACAGAGATCCCACACTCACTTTATCTTACAGACCGATTTTGCTGCTTAGCAGCGACTACAAATTACTGATGAAAATACTAGCAAATAGACTGGCAATGGTCCTCCCCTTGCGGGTTCATATAGATCAGACTGAATTTGTCACGGGACGATCTTCTGTGGTAAATATCAGAAAAACCTTAGCAATAACCTCCCACTATTGGTATAAAACCCAATCCGGTAAACAATCTGACTTACAGGATGCATGTCTTTTGGCTCTAGATATCAAAAAAGCTTTCAAAAGAATTGAGTGGGACCACCTATATACAGGGAGTGCAGAATTATTAGGCAAGTTGTATTTTTGAGGATTAATTTTATTATTGAACAACAACCATGTTCTCAATGAACCCAAAAAACTCATTAATATCAAAGCTGAATAGTTTTGGAAGTAGTTTTTAGTTTGTTTTTAGTTATAGCTATTTTAGGGGGATATCTGTGTGTGCAGGTGACTATTACTGTGCATAATTATTAGGCAACTTAACAATAAACAAATATATACCCATTTCAATTATTTATTTTTACCAGTGAAACCAATATAACATCTCAACATTCACAAATATACATTTCTGACATTCAAAAACAAAACAAAAACAAATCAGTGACCAATATAGCCACCTTTCTTTGCAAGGGCACTCAAAAGCCTGCCATCCATGGATTCTGTCAGTGTTTTGATCTGTTCACCATCAACATTGCGTGCAGCAGCAACCACAGCCTCCCAGACACTGTTCAGAGAGGTGTACTGTTTTCCCTCCTTGTAAATCTCACATTTGATGATGGACCACAGGTTCTCAATGGGGTTCAGATCAGGTGAACAAGGAGGCCATGTCATTAGATTTTCTTCTTTTATACCCTTTCTTGCCAGCCACGCTGTGGAGTACTTGGACGCGTGTGATGGAGCATTGTCCTGCATGAAAATCATGTTTTTCTTGAAGGATGCAGACTTCTTCCTGTACCACTGCTTGAAGAAGGTGTCTTCCAGAAACTGGCAGTAGGACTGGGAGTTGAGCTTGACTCCATCCTCAACCCGAAAAGGCCCCACAAGCTCATCTTTGATGATACCAGCCCAAACCAGTACTCCACCTCCACCTTGCTGGCGTCTGAGTCGGACTGGAGCTCTCTGCCCTTTACCAATCCAGCCACGGGCCCATCCATCTGGCCCATCAAGACTCACTCTCATTTCATCAGTCCATAAAACCTTAGAAAAATCAGTCTTGAGATATTTCTTGGCCCAGTCTTGACGTTTCAGCTTGTGTGTCTTGTTCAGTGGTGGTCGTCTTTCAGCCTTTCTTACCTTGGCCATGTCTCTGAGTATTGCACACCTTGTGCTTTTGGGCACTCCAGTGATGTTGCAGCTCTGAAATATGGCCAAACTGGTGGCAAGTGGCATCTTGGCAGCTGCACGCTTGACTTTTCTCCGTTCATGGGCAGTTATTTTGCGCCTTGGTTTTTCCACACGCTTCTTGCGACCCTGTTGACTATTTTGAATGAAACGCTTGATTGTTCGATGATCACGCTTCAGAAGCTTTGCAATTTTAAGAGTGCTGCATGCCTCTGCAAGATATCTCACTATTTTTGACTTTTCTGAGCCTTTCAAGTCCTTCTTTTGACCCATTTTGCCAAAGGAAAGGAAGTTGCCTAATAATTATGCACACCTGATATAGGGTGTTGATGTCATTAGACCACACCCCTTCTCATTACAGAGATGCACATCACCTAATATGCTTAATTGGTAGTAGGCTTTCGAGCCTATACAGCTTGAAGTAAGACAACATGCATAAAGAGGATGATGTGGTCAAAATACTCATTTGCCTAATAATTCTGCACTCCCTGTACATCCATGAGCTGATTCGGTGTTACTAGCACCTTTTTTAATCTTATCCAAAACGTATATAGAGCTCCAAGAGCATTGATAATCATTAATGGCGGACTGTCCACTCCCTTCAGTTTGCAGCGGGGGACCAGACAAGGTTGCCCCCTATCCCCACTCATTTTTTACCTGGCTTTTGAGTCATTGGCCTGCTTCATTCAGCAGCATAGTGACGGGATTAATGTTAACGATGTCAGGCAGCACTTATCTTTATATGCAGACGAACTCCTCCTATTCATAGATAATCCACAATCAAATATACCTAAACTCCTCGATATTATAGACACTTTCAGAACCTTCTCCGGATACAAAGTCAACAAAGATAAATCGGAGGTCACTTGGTTAAAAACGCAAAACATAACACCCTTAATAACACTGGCCTCCAAATACGAGAATGTGCATTCAAATACCTGGACATCCACATACACGTAGACCCAAATAGATTATATTCCTTGAACATAGGTAAGGTATTGATAAACCTTAAAGAAACATTACATGGCTGGGAAAAACTTCCCCTATCTTTGACAGGCAGAATACACCTCTACAAAATGATAGCCTTACCCAAGATACTCTACCCATTACAAATGTATCCCTTGTTGCTAACACAAAAGGACTCCGGAACAATACATTCTGCTTTAGGCTGCTTTATATAGAAGGAAAAAAAACAGAGGATCAGCAGAGAGGGTTTGGCCATGTCATATATTAAGGGGGGACTACGCCTCCTAAACATCATTTGGTACAAGGTGTGGCAGGAGAAAAGTCTTACCAAAATTGGGCAGTTCTTTAATCTTCTAACCCTGGATATTCACCCTTTCCAAGAACTAAAAAACACTTAACAACTCCCGAATACACATAGATTTGCATATTTCCAGTGTCGACATTATATCTCCCAACTAAAAACGTAATGCCTCCTTAACACTGAAAATAACCATATCACAACACTATGCTCACTGGCTAAACAGGGATCATTTAAACTGGCGAACACATACAACCTTATACTCAAACACCATGACGCATCTGCCACTCAAAAAATACTGTTGAAATTGTCTGGTTGCAGGGCAATTGAGATAGATAGTGAAAAGCTTACAGATAGTTTCACAGAGATTAGGAACTTGACATTATCTGCAAACCTGAGAGAAACTCACACTAAAATTCTTCAACATGCATATATCACCCCAGCCGCTAGAACTAAATGTATTCCGGGAGCAAGGGATGTTTGTGTCAGATGTAATCAGGCAAATCCAGATTGGATTAATTTATTTTGGGATTGTCCCAAGTTGAAGTGGCTCTGGAGCAAAGTATCATATTGGTTGACTAAGGTGACTAAAACACATATAACTATTTTGGCGCAGCAAATCCTGCTCCTGCTTCCGGAACACAGCAAATATTCATATGACACCTTGGTTAATATAGCTATACTGGTTGCTAGACAACTGATATTTCAACATTGGGCAGATAGGATATCCCTGCCATTTCCAAAATTACTTGCTAAATTACACTCCCAAATGCTAATAGAACAGGCAGATGTTAAGGGGGACATTGAACAGAGGATATCTCGATTCATTAAGAAATGGGAACCATATCTACTACCCTTACCAGAGAATGTTAGAGAGAGAGTCTTATACCCATTTAAAAATAGCAAATTTATATTAAAATAGAATCTCAAGGGCAACTGGTGTTTCTCCGACGCTAACACATAGCATGTTCAAGGTTATACTATAATCCTTCTATATCCACACTGTCTTGAAGTACCGTTCAAGGGCTAGTGGGCTGGAGGGCGCTCCGGATAAGTAGAATTAGTACCACGCATTGTTGGTACACATTATTATTTTTGTTTTATTTATTTATTTTGTTATATGTTATCACTGTTATAAAGAAAATAGGAAAATGTGAGGGGTAGAAGCATGACCCATTACCTCTTTGCCATACTAATGCAGGACTATAATCTATTGTTCCTTGGACAGAAGTATTGTTCGGGGCTGGCATTGGATGTGAAATTTTATTTTTTCTATGTACAGTATGTAAATTGATTTATCATTGTCCTGGGCTTGTGTGTATACCATTCTTACTGAATAAATAATGTTTAAAAAAAAAAAAAAGGTGACCCATTTAACACAAGCAATCATATGCCTGAATTCTGTTTCTAGCCAGAAATGTATCTAAACCATTTTTAAATATATCTAAGGTATTGGCGTTTACTACCTCCTCACGTAATGAGCTCCACAATTTTATTGCTCTTACAGTGAAGAAACATTTTCATTGCAGGAGATTAAATCTCCTTTCCACCAGCCTTAAATTGTGACCTCTTTCAACAAACAATGTCCTTGGTATAAACAGAGCTTTTGCCATCTCTGTATATGGGCCTTGAATATATTTATATAAGTAATCATGTCACCTCTCAAGTGCCTATTTTTCTAGAGAAAACTGTCCCAGTTTGGCAAACCTCTCCTCATAGCATAAATTCTCCATTCCCCTTATTATCTTTGTGGCCCTTCTCTGAACTTTTTCTAAGTCTGCAATGTCTTTTTTGAGATTGGTCCCCAGAACTGCACTCCATACTCTAGGTTAGGTCTTAACAGGGATTTATATAATGACATAATTATGCTTTCTTCCCTTGCATCAATGCCCCTTTTAATATATGCTAGTATCTTATTAGCCTCAGAAGCCAGTGCCCTGCATTGTGCTGCCATCTTTAGCTTGTTATCTATTACTACTCTCAAATCCCTTTCCTCCTCTGTTTTGCTGTCTAGTTTCATTAAAATAATAGATTGCCTGCTTATTGTTACTTCCAAAATGTAGAGCCTCATTTTCCATTTACCTCCTCATGCTTCTAATTTTTGTAGATCCCCTTCTAAGTCAAATTCATCCTTCCCTGACCTAATAACCTTACACAACATTGTATCAATCATCTTTAAAAATAGAGATGTTGCTATTTAATCCTTTGCTCCAAGTCATAAATACAAATATTAAAAAGAACAAGGCCCAGTACTGATCCCTGGGCGGACTCCACTAATTACATTTGTAAATTCTGAGTATGATCTGTTTACTACTACTCATTGCTCCCTGTCTTTTAATCAAGTTATTTATCCATGAGCTAACATTTCCAGCTATTCACAGTCCCTTAATTTTGTACACTAATCTCTCAAGATTGCAGGCTCATTTATCTTATGCCTATAGCAGGTGAGGAGTATTTAGTGCTTGGGTGTTCAGTTTAGATAGTAAGTTAATACTTAAACATATAATATAGGCATGTACTTCAGTACACATCAGCATGTTCACTAGTATTCTCTTTATCCTCCAGTTTAGTGTGGCCAGAGTCACATTACATACTATTGTATTAGCTTGATGGTGGAAACTAGCCTACTGAATAATACTGAATGACACTTTAGATCTTAACAAATGTATACTTCCTCACCTAATATTAGCTGAGCTCATAGATTGGCATCAATGCATCTAGATGCATTTTACATGCTTAGATACATGATAGCTTAGTAACTACCCTGTATTTTCTCATCAAAGCAGTTAAACTCCTATAGTTCATTAGCCAACCAAGGAAAGGTTTAAATATACTTACTAAAGAGTGGATATAGTAATGAGGGTGTAATGTGTATTAACCAATTCTATCACCATATCTTTTTTATCAACATGCAGTTTTCATTGGTCCCAAACCTGCTTTATTTCCTCCATTTGTTTTGTTCTATTGGCTGTTAAAGGTCCAAGAGTGACCTTTTGATTCATAGGAGGCAGTCAAGTATCTTATACTTTATATAATAACCCTTTCAGCTATATATTTCTTAAATCACAATTAGAGGCAGAAAACCAAGGTATATAACATGTGGATATTTTTTAAAAACTAGATGGGTACTTTGTATTAGTTTTCATTTTAATGTATTATGCATATGGAGCCTCTTAAGAAATTATATCATCTTCAATTTATTTGTATGTACCTACATAGGCACTAATATGTGCATCTTGATCTGGATGCTGTTGTAATTTTTGAATATATACCTCAATAAAGAATAACTGATATAAACAAAAACATAATTTAATTGTAAACAGCATCACTAAACCCAAATTAACCCCATAAAATTTTTTAGCTAATAAAAATAATGTGATAGTTGAGAACATTGTCCGCATGGTTGATAGTAAATTGAGCCTTGAAGCCAAGTTAATTTTCTCCAGCTCTCATTACTACTTGCAAGTTGCCAAACTAACTTGTATAGATACTGGGCTCCATGTACGAAGCAGCGAAAGCATATGCGAGCCTGCTTCCCGCAATGTAAGAAGCAGCGGTCATTAGACCGCTGCTACCTATACCCTACGCCACCTCTTAGGTGGCGAAGAAAAATTGACAGCCCCTTCAGTCGCGTGATTGGTCGCGCGATAGAAGGGGCGGGCATTACACACCCCGATGAGTGTGTAATGATACATAAAGGCAAGCGGATCAACAGATCCGCTGCCCGTGTGTAGCGGAGGCGGGCGTACAGCTTCGCGAGTTAAGAAGCTGTCCGCCCGCCGTTTAGTACATGGCGCCCACTGTATGTTTCTTGTAAACTTCAACAGTATAGTAGATTGTCTTATAAATAATTAATTTGCAAATGTATAATCCCTGTTGGAGCTATGCCGTTTTCTTTGTTTCAGTACTGGGTTTGAAGTGTTTAACAAATTTAGGTTCAATTTGCATCATTCTACTTTTTTATGCTTCAATTTTATTTCAGTTTATAATTCTCTGTGTCCTTTAGTACAGCAAATAATCTGTGTTAATCTATAATACATTTGTGTTTGCTTTCATCAACTAGCTATTGGCTTCTTTCTTTTATACACCTGAGATTTGTGATAAGTGGGTGGGCATTAGGATGGGATGGGAAGAAGAGTACCCACATGTGAATGTGCAATAGTGCTAGAGTGCCTGTGTGCATAAGCATGGTTGAGAAATCGTGGTTGTGCATATGGGTTGGAGACAGCCTGAGCGTCTGCATAGGAGAAGGCTTGTGCAAGCATAATGGTTAGATTAGTATCTACATATTAGTGTAAGGACAGAAAAGTGGCTGTAGGCACTTGAGTAGAAGAGGGCCTGATAAGTATTTATAAAATAGTTTATATTTTTCTCCAGGGTTTTGGATCTTTAGTACTGACCCCAACTTTTATATCAATTTATTTTATCATTTTTATTTGTAAACAAATTATTGCAATGCAGTTACAAACAAACTTGGTTAGTCTGTACTGTATTTATTCACAGCGTATAAAATATACTAATATAATGTCAATGTCCAATCAACCTCCATTATAACAGTAGAATGGGATAAGCGTCCAAAGTTGTGAAGTATTAGATTTATTATGCACAACTAGTAATTTCCACTCTTAAGGACCGATCTTTTTCAGTCTTCCCCCTGAGTTTTGTCTGTAGCCACCACTTAAACTGTAAGCTCTGTAGGAAGCAGAGCCGTGCAATCCTTCTGCCCAAGCTTGCTTTCCTTGTGTTGTCTTTATAAATTATACCTCCTGTAAACAGTTACAGAAAGCAGATTACAAAATAAAGATAATAATAATAATAATGGCTACTGACTAATCAGTATTCACAAATGTCTAATTATTGTGCTATAATTATTTAGAGATTTAATGATCAATTATCAAGAAAAATCATTAACAAGAAATAGATGTTAAGAAAATAATAAAATCTTTAACTATTCTTTTGTCAACTTTTATTTGTTCATTAGTGTTCCATGATGTAATTAGTCAGATTTGTTTGTTTGTTTGTTTTATTTAATGTACTTATTGGGTTGAAGCCAGTGTGGGCTTGTTGTGATGTGATGCTAAACAAACTGACATACTGCATCAAACAAGAATAAGCAACATGCCAAGGAAATACTAGCTAGACTCTGATAGGAGCCCTGAGGGATAAAATATGCCTTGTGTTAAGAATTCTCATCAGATAACATCAAACTGCATTGTGCTTTACTGCTTAGACATAACAGAAATGCAAAATCTGCTTTGAAAATTGACTTTTTAATGCAATCAGAAAAACAAAGTCATTACTACTTTCTTTATATAGATATTTTTTATATTTTACTTCTTTTTTTTAAATAATATATAAACAAATAGGGTACTGAGGTGCTTTGTTAGCTCTATCAACTCAAAACTTGTTTTATATCAAATAAAGCTACCAAACTAAAAGATAATAATGCATATTGTATCTATAAAACTTAAGAAAATAAGGCCTAGATTTAGAGTTGGGCGGTAGAGGCTCCTAACGCTGGTTTTTACCGCCCGCTGGTATTTGGAGTCAGTCAGGAAAGGGTCTAACGCTCACTTTGCAGCCACGACTTTTCCATACCGCAGATCCCCCTACGCCATTTGCGTATCCTATCTTTTCAATGGGATCTTTGTAACGCCGGTATTTAGAGTCGTGGCTGAAGTGAGCGTTAGAAATCTAACGACAAAACTCCAGCCGCAGAAAAAAGTCAGTAGTTAAGAGCTTTCTGGGCTAACGCCGGTTTATAAAGCTCTTAACTACTGTGCTCTAAAGTACACTAACACCCATAAACTACCTATGTACCCCTAAACCGAGGCCCCCCCACATCGTCGCCACTCTATTAAAAAATTTTAACCCCTAATCTGCCGCTCCGTACACCGCCGCCAGCTACGTTATCCCTATGTACCCCTAATCGGCTGCCCCTAACATCGCCGACCACTATGTTATATTTATTAACCCCTAATCAGCCGCCCCCGCTATCGCTGACACCTGCATATTATTATTAACCCCTAATCTGCCACTCCGTAAACCGCCGTCAGCTACATTATACCTATGTACCCCTAATTTGCTGCCCCTAACATCGCCGACCCCTATATTATATTTATTAACCCCTAATCTGCCCCCCACAACGTCGCCTCCACCTACCTACAATAATTAACCCCTAATCTGCCGACCGGATCTCACCGCTACTATAATAAATGTATTAACCCCTAAAGCTAAGTCTAACTCTAACCCTAACACCCCCCTAAATTAAATATAATTTAAATCTAACGAAATAAATTAACTATTATTAAATAAATTATTCCTATTTAAAGCTAAATACTTACCTGTAAAATAAACCCTAATATAGCTACAATATAAATTATAATTATATTGTAGCTATTTTAGGATTAATATTTATTTTACAGGAAACGTAATTATATTAACCAGGTACAATAGCTATTAAATAGTTAATAACTATTTAATAGTTACCTAGTTAAAATAATTACAAAATTACCTGTAAAATAAATCCTAACCTAAGTTACAATTAAACCTAACACTACACTATCAATAAATTAATTAAATACAATACCTACAATTATCTACAATTAAACCTAACACTACACTATCAATAAATTAATTAAATACAATACCTACAAATAAATACAATGAAATAAACTAACTAAAGTACAAAAAATAAAAAAGAACTAAGTTACAAAAAATAAAAAAATATTTACAAACATTAGAAAAATATTACAACAATTTTAAACTAATTACAACTACTCTAAGCCCCCTAATAAAATAACAAAGACCCCCAAAATAAAAAAAATGCCCTACCCTATTCTAAATTAAAAAAGTTCAAAGCTCTTTTACCTTACCAGCCCCGAAAAGGGCCCTTTGCGGGGCATGCCCCAAAGAATTCAGTTCTTTTGCCTGTAAAAAAAACACATACAATACCCCCCCCAACATTACAACCCACCACCCACATACCCCTAATCTAACCCAAACCCCCCTTAAATAAACCTAACACTAAGCCCCTGAAGATCTTCCTACCTTATCTTCACCTCGCCGGGTATCACTCCGATCCGTCATGGCTCCGATGTCTTGATCCAAGCCCAAGCGGGGGGCTGAAGATGTCCATGATCCGGCTGAAGTCTTCATCCAAGCGGGAGCTGAAGAGGTCCATGATCCGGCTGAAGTCTTCTATCAACGGCATCTTCAATCTTCTTTCTTCCGGATCCATGTTTATCCCGCCGACGCGGAACATCCATCTTCACCGACGACTTCCCGACGAATGACGGTTCCTTTAAATGACGTCATCCAAGATGGCGTTCCCTCGAATTCCGATTGGCTGATAGGATTCTATCAGCCAATCGGAATTAAGGTAGGAAAATTCTGATTGGCTGATGGAATCAGCCAATCAGAATCAAGTTCAATCCGATTGGCTGATCCGATCAGCCAATCAGATTGAGCTTGCATTCTATTGGCTGATCGGAACAGCCAATAGAATGCAAGCTCAATCTGATTGGCTGATTGGATCAGCCAATCGGATTGAACTTGAATCTGATTAGAATCCTATCAGCCAATCAGAATTCGAGGGACGCCATCTTGGATGACGTCATTTAAAGGAACCATCATTCGTCGGGAAGTCGTCGGTGAAGATGGATGTTCCGCGTCGGCGGGATGAACATGGATCCGGAAGAAAGAAGATTGAAGATGCCGTTGATAGAAGACTTCAGCCGGATCATGGACCTCTTCAGCTCCCACTTGGATGAAGACTTCAGCCGGATCATGGACATCTTCAGCCCCCCGCTTGGGCTTGGATCAAGACATCGGAGCCAGGACGGATCGGTGTGATACCCGGCGAGGTGAAGATAAGGTAGGAAGATCTTTAGGGGCTTAGTGTTAGGTTTATTTAAGGGGGTTTGGGTTAGATTAGGGGTATGTGGGTGGTGGGTTTAATGTTGGGGGGGTATTGTATGTGTTTTTTTTACAGGCAAAAGAGCTGAATTCTTTGGGGCATGCCCCGCAAAGGGCCCTTTTCAGGGCTGGTAAGGTAAAAGAGCTTTGAATTTTTTTAATTTAGAATACGGTAGGGCATTTTTTTTATTTTGGGGGTCTTTGTTATTTTATTAGGGGGCTTAGAGTAGGTGTAATTAGTTTAAAATTGTAATATTTTTCTAATGTTTGTAAATATTTTTTTATTTTTTGTAACTTAGTTCTTTTTTTATTTTTTTGTACTTTAGTTAGTTTATTTCATTGTATTTATTTGTAGGTATTGTATTTAATTAATTTATTGATAGTGTAGTGTTAGGTTTAATTGTAGGTATTGTATTTAATTAATTTATTGATAGTGTAGTGTTAGGTTTGATTGTAACTTAGGTTAGGATTTATTTTACAGGTAATTTTGTAATTATTTTAACTAGGTAACTATTTAATAGTTATTAACTATTTAATAGCTATTGTACCTGGTTAATATAATTACAAAGTTGCCTGTAAAATAAATATTAATCCTAAAATAGCTACAATATAATTATAATTTATATTTATATTGTAGCTATATTAGGGTTTATTTTACAGGTAAGTATTTAGCTTTAAATAGGAATAATTTATTTAATAATAGTTCATTTATTTAGTTAGATTTAAATTATATTTAACTTAGGGGGGTGTTAGGGTTAGGGTTAGACTTTAGGGGTTAATACATTTATTATAGTAGCGGTGAGATCCGGTCGGCAGATTGGGGGTTAATAATTGTAGGTAGGTGGCGGCGACGTTGTGGGGGGCAGATTAGGGGTTAATAAATATAATATAGGGGTCGGCTGTGTTATGGGCAGCAGATTAGGGGTACATAGGGATAATGTAGGTAGCGGCGGTGTACGGAGCAGCAGATTAGGGGTTAATAATAATATGCAGGGGTCAGCGATAGCGGGGGCGGCAGATTAGGGTTTAATAAGTGTAAGGTTAGGGGTGTTTAGACTCGGGGTACATGTTAGAGTGTTAGGTGCAGACTTAGGAAGTGTTTCCCCATAGTAAACAATGGGGCTGCGTTAGGAGCTGAACGCTGCTTTTTTGCAGGTGTTAGGTTTTTTTCAGCTCAAACTGCCCCATTGTTTTCTATGGGGGAATTGTGCACAAGCACGTTTTTGAAGCTGGCCGCGTCCGTAAGCAACGCTGGTATTTAGAGTTGCAGTGGCGGTGAATATGCTCTACGCTCCTTTTTTGGAGCCTAATGCAGCCATTCTGTGAACTCTAAATACCAGCAGTATTTAAAAGGTGCGGGGGAAAAAAAGCATGCGTAGCTAACGCACCCCTTTGGCCGCAGAACTCTAAATCTAGCCGTAAGGAAATAACCATGTTGCAGCAGTTTTGAGGTTTTCTTATACAGCATTACCACTTATATACATCTTTCAGAAATTATAGTTTGATATCGGAAAAACAGGATTGTTTAAATCTATCACAATCAAATACATATGAGCTTGATAACTCTTAATATTCAATCACAATGGCACAGTTAAAGGGACACTGAACCCATTTTTTTTTTTCGTGGTTCAGATAGAGCATGAAAATCTTTGTTTGAAATGCAAAAGTATTGTAAGTTTAGATGCTGGCCCATTTTTGGTGAATAACCTGGGTTGTCCTTGCTGATTGGTGGATAAATTCATAAACCAATAAAAAAGTGCTGTCCAGAGTCTGAACCCAAAAAAAGCTTAGATGCCTTATTTTTTAAATAAAGATAGCAAGAGAACGAAGAAAATTTGATAATAGGAGTAAATTAGAAAGTTGCTTAAAATTGTATGCTCTATCTGAATCACAAAAGAAAAAATTTGGGTTCAGTGTCCCTTTAATTACAGATAATGGCTGTCGATCACCAAAAAACAAATTGATACACTGACATTTCATCTGCTCTCATGACTGTCCAAATGCTCTCAGCAACTGACCAGGCCACTCATCCTCTTTCTGTTCGTCCCACATTTTCTTCTCACCTGTAATTTAATTGTTTGTGTTGTTATCAGGATAGAGTCAGATTACAGTAGGTTAATCTTACACATGAATATGAGTATTTCTCTTGCACACTATACAAAGGGGTTCATTCAAAACAACTGTAAAGTAACCTTAAAGGGACACTGAACCCAATTTTTTTCTTTTGTGATTCAGATAGAGCATGCAATTTTAAGCAACTTTCTAATTTATGCCTATTATCAATTTGTCTTCATTCTCTTCCGATCTTTATTTAAAAAGAAGGCATCTAAGCTTTTTTTTATTCAGAACTCTGGACAGCACTTTTTTATTGGTGGATGAATGTATCCACCAATCAACAAGGACAACCCAGGTTGTTCACCAAAAATGGGCCAGCATCTAAACTTACATTCTTGCATTTCAAATAAAGATACCAAGAGAATGAAGAAAATTTGATAATAGGAGTAAATTAGAAAGTTACTTAAAATGTCATGCTCTATCTGAATCACGAAAGAAAAAATGTGGGTTCAGTGTCCCTTTAAGGGGATATGAAACCCAATTTTTTTCATCTGTGATTCAAATAGAGTACAGTTTTAAACTACTTTCCCATTTACTTCTATTATCAATTGTGCTTCAATCTCTTGGTATCCTTTATTGAAGGAGTAATAGTGCACTACTGAGAGCTAGTTGAACACATTGGTAAGCCAATGAAAAGAGCCTACCTAGTTACTATTTTTAACAAATGATACTAAGAGAAATCAGCAAATTAGATAATATAACTAAATCGGAAACCGGTGCTCTGTCTGAATCATGAATGAAACATTTTAGGTTTCATGACCCTTTAAATGGTGTGAAAGGACCATTTTGTAGGTCAGTTCAGGATGGATTCCCAGTTTAGATCCTGAAAAACTTACTTGTTCTTGAAAATGTGTTTTCATTTTATTTTTGTAGTAAAAACTTTTTCACGGCTGGGGGCTTTTGATGGCTGAATCTATTTTGGACAGTGATCAAACTAGGAATACACTTCCTTTATCTGTTTAAAATAAACCCCCATTATTGTATATTGTGTTATTGTATAACAATTAAGAAACTTTTGCAGTTACGTTCTATTGTTCTAAACAATACACGATAGGTTGAACGTTTTTACACATATATTTCTCACCACTCTTTCATTGGTGAGATGAGCATTTCTAAGAAATATACGTAAAATGTAGTGACATTTTTGTCACATAAAACTTATTTGACATATAAATAAACATGACATATTTTAAGATTTAAGGAAGTCACATTATATCATATGTAAACCTCACCACTTCTGAAATTCACATTCATTAGTGATGATTTGGGAATGTTCTAAGGTAGTGAGACTTTCCTATAGAAACAACATCACCAATTGTTTGCTCGGAGAAGGAAAGCCCACTTTTTTGAAAAAAAAAAACATTTCACCTCACGTGAACATTGTGTAGTGGTTCACACCTAAATCACTTGTAAGGTTTTAAAGCACAGTTATATTGAAATATAAATTCCAAGCACTGAACTTTAAATGTTATATCAGTGAAACAGGTCTCATTTCTTACAAATAAAGTTTTGAGTACAATAAAGAAATGGTACTTGAGAAGATAACATTGTTTAAAAATAAATTTTATTATACAGAAAAATCAGCTTACAGAAGTAATATAAAATTAAATTAATTTAAATCCAATATACACACAGAGTTAAAAGATTTTTAGTTTAAACTTGCTTTCAATAACAATTGTTACATACCACTCGAAATGACTTCTTTGCAACCAAATCTTATCCTTAGAGATGCTCTATAATATCCTGTCAGAGTCACCTGCCTCATGTTTACAACAAGGTGTTTTTATAGTTTTTTATTTGGATGACGTCATCATTTATTGTTTTCTTTTTATATGTATTTTTAGCATCATTTTAACATCAACAAAACTTGTCTAGCTTTTTCTATCTTCAACTATGTGGCCTTGATAATCTGTTATACAAGAGTTTAGACATACGCACTTTAAATTGCAAGGAGCATCCATTTTAGAGCTATAAATTCAAGGTTGAATCAACCTCCATTTTAAATCATATAACATCTTATGTTAAGACTAGTTAGTTGGTTAGTATGTTAGCAGACAGATAATAAAAACCTTTTATATTGTAAAAGACTTTTGTTTAAACATATAAAAGTATTCAGTTATACATTGTACATATTGTACATCATTTAAACATATATTTGAATATAATCATACATATATTGCAAAATAAGCATATTAAAGATTATATTTTTCACAATTTATGTGAACAGGCTCTTATAACAAGGTACAGTCTTTATGTATAGAAGCTGTACATGATAGATTTAAAAGAAATCTATCATTTATAGTTAGTTATAAGTGTCTTGCTGAAAGAATGTATTTCTTACTGTTGGCATATTTATCAAGTGAATATCAATATTAATTTGCAATCTAGCATTACATAGCAGCTTTTATTGAGGCAAGCATGCTATAAACAAAGTTTATTTGCAAAGTTATGCATTGTTAACTAAAAATTACACTTACAAGCACAGGTATATCACAGGGTTAATGAAAGCCTGTTACAGCCCCTCCAATACATTCTTGAAGAAAAGATAAGAAAGTGTCCAGCCCTTCGTTCCCACAGAAAAAGAAATGCGTCATTAATGTCCGGGATTCAGCAGAGTAACGGACATGAAATTAAAGTGTCCTTAATAATGCAAACAAAATAAAGTCAGACATTAATGATCCAGGAATTAAACTGAACTTTTTCATAATCTTCTTTAAGTAGGAGTATATCTGTAATTAATTCATGAAGTGTTGAGCCAGACAGAACATCATGTTTGTATTCCGTTATGGAAATTTTTACAGCAAACTTTCCACTGAACAAGATAATCAACATTTTGTTTGTAATCCATTTTGGGAAGTTTGAAGCAAACTGTTAGTTGAACAGAAGCGTTTTACTCCTGCACCAGTAAGAAAAACAGTTGGATTCCAGCCAATGTAAGTATGACGGATTCATACAAATAAGAAATCTCCATAAAGCTTCGTTGAAGCATATTAGTATTTCTTTTATAAGTTACAAGATTATAACGTTAAATAACTGTAAATCCTTAGGTGACAAAGGTTATATCCTCCTCATTGGAAGATGACTTGCCATTTAGGAATACGTCGTAAATAAATTCTCCAAAATATCCATTTGATAGAAATTGGTTAATTGGTGTATGATTCATTAGTGGATGAGTTGTCCAGTTAGCTTGGTAATTCTTGCTTGGAGAAATATCCTCATAAAAATGTGTGTCGTAGGAGTACTTTTATTACTTTCCTTTTAAATGAGAAAAAGAAACAAAAAACGTGCACATTCCTCATTCTTGATTCTGCTTTATGCAAAGACACTGATAACAATTTGTAATTCAAGGTTTTTTAAGTCAAGTAGATAATAAATTGTAATCCACAGGTTTTCTTCGTGAAAATAAAGGATTATTAATGTTTCTAACCAATAAGTTTATACTGGTTACATTTACAATAAAAATACATTTATAATAAAAATAATAAATCTTTACTTCTACAGATGTTATTGGCATATAAATTATAGCTTAACAAGATATATACATATAGCATATATGAATTATAGCATAACATGATAATAAGCTTGCCGTTTCTTTTCTGCTATTTCATTCAAAAGAAAACAGGTTGACAAATAATTGATCATTATTATTTTTTACTTAGATTTTCTCCTAGGAAGAAAGGACAAAAATTCTAAATAAAATGATACACAATACTATGGCTATTAATACATAGTACATATTCCCAGTATGTCTCCAAAAATACCATTCCCCACTGTAGCTAAACCTTCTCCAATTTTTGAAATAACATTACCCAATGCTGGCATTATTGGAATCAATGATTTACCTAAAGTTCTAATCCAGGTAGGAAAGTCCCCTTTATGCAAGTCAATTCTTAAGAGGTCTGCATGTGCCCTTTTAATCAAATTCTCAATTGCTTTATGGGAGGAGCCCAATCTCACTTGCATGTTATGTAAATGAGCCTAGAGTGCTGTCATGTATGGAATTTGCAATGTAATATGGGGTACCTGCATTGTTAAATGTGATCTAGCATGTATATTCTTAATCACTGGTGGTGTTAAAATTGTATTATAACACTCTACAGATTCATTAACAGTTACCATTGTAGCTTGCAGCATTGGGATTTTACAATCATTTTGACTAGTAATCACAACATATGGCCCATTATGAAATGGTTCTATGCGAGTGTATGGTGATTGTACAGGCGTAATTTTAACAGTACAATCAGAGTCTTGTTTATCAACACCACATGTTTTTCGTTTGTAGACATTTTCACATACTAAATATCCTAGATCAACACAATTTTCTGTTTCAACATATTCCCAGCTATTATCATCTCATAATATATATATATATTTACCATACACAATCTTCTGGGTTATTTGTTATTCTACGCTTTAATTCTCTTATAAATCATTGATTTTGAAATATGCAGCATAATTTCTGTTTGTTTTACCGTTAGACTTAATTGTGTAGAAATTTCTGTAACATTTAATAGTGTAATATCAATGTGTCCTTCTTGTAAAGTTAACCTTATAGCTGTCAAATAATTTAGTATTGTTACTGCTTTCATTTCTTCATCTACCATTGTAAAATCAGACATCACTGCAGTTAGCATTTTTATCATGTGATCTCTTAAGATCATCAATCCTCTCTTTACGTCTTCATCATTAATATCTGAAATTTCACTGACAATTAATACTGCATCACTTAATAAGTGCCCTGTTAATATCTGAACTTCAGCATTAGACATTAACTGCCTTTTATTTTTTTTTTCTTCTGTATTACAATCATCTGGAATTATATTCTCTATTGTAATATATGTTACATTATCAAATATATTATTTGTTCCCCAAACAGCTTCATCATAAGTCATATCTGTCACATTTTGCTTATAACATTTAGCATATTTACATGGTATGTCATCAACTGTTATATTTACATCCATTTGTAGTTTCATACTTGCAATTACTACATTTACTGGATATTTTATCTATGAGACATTTCTGAAACAGGGAATATATTACATAATTTTTGTTAATAATGTGATGTTTTGTCACGCACCGAAACCCAGGTATGCCTACATAATGTAGGAACCCCTTATCAATGTCTTTAGGTTAAAAACAAAAATATGTCCTTGATTCCTTAAGGTAGAAACAACAGGATGTACATTGATAGTTTGTTTCCAAGACACAAATGCCCTTTTTAATTAGATCTTCAACTGTTATATTACAAAGATTGTTCTTTTCTTTGCATGAGTGACTGTAATACATTGTATTTAAGAAAGCTGCTTATCTTGGCTTTGTACATGTATCCCATTCTTTTAGATTCAAAAACATTTCATCTTTTCCTTTCTAATTCCATTCTGTAGGTAATGCTTGCTCTCGCAGTCTTCCTGTCTGTTGATCCACTACTTCAAGCTGAAGTTTCTCAAATAGTTGCAGGTATCCTTCATCTGTATGTAACTCTGGTGTCCACCTTTCTGAATAAAGTGTGTTAGTGTAAAACACTGCTCCATTATATGATTTTACTCCTCCATGAAACCTGTATTCCTCCTCCTCTGCGTTTTCCCAGAATGCAATGCGAGGATCTGTGTGATTTTCAGGAAAGAAGCCTTTTTGAGTTAATTGTCCTGTGTTTAGATACAAAATAGGATATTCTTTATACTTGACTTTGTCAATTGTAATCCAAGGACGTGGACATTGATCTGCTTTTATTTCATTTGCAGGCCATCTCCTTGTCCCTTGAAAGTCCACAAAATAGCAATGTGCAAATGTTGAAAAAAACATTTTTTCTCTGTATGTCTTTTGTTTCCAGTATTCTTGCAAAGGCAAATCATATTCCAAAGTCTTTGCTTGTATCATTTCCATTTGCCCATTTATGTGATCTTTTACCAATTTTCTTCCCATTTGAGCTGTGATCTTTGCTTTCTTTGATATTACTGTTGAATCTATCAATATGACTTGAGATATTCCTAATACTTTTTGCTTTTGTATTATAGGTTTTGGAAATGGTTTCCAATAAATTCCTTGCAGTAGCCCATTCATCTTTATTTCTACAGGTTGCAGATTGTAATGTACAGTTCTTTTTAGTCTTGATATTGTTGTTACAGCATCATCTCGAGCTTTTGTTTGATTCCATGCCAGAACAGCTCCAGGTCTCTTTGCAAGACTATTCCACTGTAGACGAAAAACTAACATGCAGGTTGATATCAAGATAAGGAGAAGTATAAAAAGTATCAGTACTGTATATCCCAATACTTTAAGATTTTTATAACTGAACAAGTTCTTTAACATTTTTAGTCCTTGTTGTTGTATCAGTGTTTGTACTGATAGCATAGTATTTATGATAGGTAAAACAGGATTAGATCTTGTAACTGGTGTTGGTGTATCAAATGAATCTACTTCAGTTATTTGATCACCTTCTTCAACATCATAATAAAAAAAGGTGTTATAGTCTCTGGATTTGAAGAAAATGGCATCATTTAAGATTGATTATTAATCCGGGTTTGCTTCATTCAGAGTAACCCACTGAGAGTAAGTCAGAGGGTTTGTCATCTTCTAACTCAAATTTAGATGCTGGTTTTAAGTTTTCAATGCTGACAATTCTGTCTTTTCCTTGTTTGTCTTCTATAATCAAAGTCCTTAGGTTAATGACATGTTTTACCTTTGTAGGTTTCCATCTTGGCCATAAAGGTTTCGCTGCTTGAACTCTTTCCTGGACAAACTGACCAACCTGTGGTGTCCAAGCTCATAAAAGGTTAGGTGTAAAAGCAGGTTGTGCAAAACAATCACGTATTTCTTGTAAAATAGATAATTGCTCTAATCTCCCTGGTGCAGAAAGGTACTCAGTATTAAACATTGTATTCATAGGTATACCATATAACAATTTATAAGGTGTTTTCCCAGAAATAACAGAAGGTATATTGTTTAAACCTACTTGTACATAAGTTAACAGGGGATACCACTGTTTTTGGGCGGTTAGTTAGTAACTTGGTTAACAATCGTTTTACCTCAGCATTTTTCCTTTCAACAACCCCACTACTTTGGGGATGATAAGGTGCACTGATTTCCCATTTTATATCAAAAGACTTAGCCCACTCTTGTGCTTGAGTAGATGTTAAAGCTGGTCCAGCATCTGAGTGTAGGGCTTTAGGTTTACCAATACTTACTAAGGAATTGAGACTATCAAGCGTGGTACTAGCCGTGGCACTTTTAACAGGGTATAACCATATGAACCTTGTACAAGCATCAACATATACTAACACATATTTATACCCATGTGAAGTAGGTAAAGGCCCTATGTGATCTAAATAAATCAGATCAAATGGCTTATTATGAATTTCTTTAACAATGTATGGTTGTTTATAGTGATTTGGATTATTAACAAGGAGACATGCTTTACAACTCCCTATAACTCTTATGACCATTTCCTTCATATTAGGCCACCAATATTTTGACTTTAGGGTAAATAAGACTTTATCTCGCCCTAAATGAGGATGTCCAATACTAGAATAGGCCATCTCTGTTATGTTCCATCTGTCTATGACAGGGGGAATAATCAATTGTTAGTCTCCAATCTTAACCATACAATGTTTGTCTTTTAATTCATAAAGATATTTTTTAGGATAACCAGGTGGATTAGGTCTGGTTTTATCCAAGCAAGCATTTAACTCTGTGTCAAGATTACTGGTTGCTGTCATTCGAGTTTTAACTGCATTTACTGCATATTTTTACTTACACTTTGTGCAAGAGTATCTGCAAATATATTGCCTTCTGTATGCAAAGAAGAACCTAGCTTTCTATGAGCTGGTTCATGTACTACTTCAATATCAGGCTTTAGATCCAAATAAGCAGCAATTGCTTTCCATTTGACAATATGCTTTAATGGTTTTTCTTTGCAGTTAAAAAACCATTAAATTTCCAGATTCGTAAATCCTGGAATACAGATCTTGCCAGGTATGCAGAATCAGTTACAATCAACACTGGTCCTTTATCTAACAATGCTTCCTTCATAGCAAATGCTAATGCAGAAATTTCTGCAAATTAAGCTGAATGATCCCTTAAAGGGATTTGCCATGAACGCATCAAAGTCAGAGTGGGAGAATATTTTGCAATTCCTGCTCCAGCAGATTTATTTACTTTTTCTTTACTAGAAATTACTGCAGAACCATCAGTATAAAAAAATAGCAGGATAACGATTATTTGGATAAGTTTGTAAATTCCAACTTGAGGGTTGCTTTGGAGCTGGTAAATCATCTAGATGTGTCAGATTCTTATCATGAATAAAATGTATCTGTGGGTCTTCCAAATTAGAAAACCATTTTATCCATCTATTCTTTAGTGCTTCCTTGTCTGGTATAGTTTGCTTTTGTAAGTTATCAAGTGAGGCTAATGATGTATGTACATATATATCTTTCCCCTGTGCAATCTGTCTTGACTTTAACAGTGTTATATTAACAGCTACCAAAAGCTTCTCTATCATAATAAACTTTATCTCTGTTTTTGAATATACATAAGATAGACGTGCTATTGGAATTGTCTCATTTACGTTATATAACCTTATATAGCTTGCATTCGGTGATATATTTATGTAAACTTATAGATCCTTAGTACTATCTCTTTGAGCTAAATACTCTGTTCTATTTACTGCCTCTAATAATGCATGACAATTAATACTGCATCACTTAATAAGTGCCCTGTTAATATCTGAACTTCAGCATTAGACATTAACTGCCTTTTATTTTTTTTTTCTTCTGTATTACAATCATCTGGAATTATATTCTCTATTGTAATATATGTTACATTATCAAATATATTATTTGTTCCCCAAACAGCTTCATCATAAGTCATATCTGTCACATTTTGCTTATAACATTTAGCATATTTACATGGTATGTCATCAACTGTTATATTTACATCCATTTGTAGTTTCATACTTGCAATTACTACATTTACTGGATATTTTATCTATGAGACATTTCTGAAACAGGGAATATATTACATAATTTTTGTTAATAATGTGATGTTTTGTCACGCACCGAAACCCAGGTATGCCTACATAATGTAGGAACCCCTTATCAATGTCTTTAGGTTAAAAACAAAAATATGTCCTTGATTCCTTAAGGTAGAAACAACAGGATGTACATTGATAGTTTGTTTCCAAGACACAAATGCCCTTTTTAATTAGATCTTCAACTGTTATATTACAAAGATTGTTCTTTTCTTTGCATGAGTGACTGTAATACATTGTATTTAAGAAAGCTGCTTATCTTGGCTTTGTACATGTATCCCATTCTTTTAGATTCAAAAACATTTCATCTTTTCCTTTCTAATTCCATTCTGTAGGTAATGCTTGCTCTCGCAGTCTTCCTGTCTGTTGATCCACTACTTCAAGCTGAAGTTTCTCAAATAGTTGCAGGTATCCTTCATCTGTATGTAACTCTGGTGTCCACCTTTCTGAATAAAGTGTGTTAGTGCAAAACACTGCTCCATTATATGATTTTACTCCTCCATGAAACCTGTATTCCTCCTCCTCTGCGTTTTCCCAGAATGCAATGCGAGGATCTGTGTGATTTTCAGGAAAGAAGCCTTTTTGAGTTAATTGTCCTGTGTTTAGATACAAAATAGGATATTCTTTATACTTGACTTTGTCAATTGTAATCCAAGGACGTGGACATTGATCTGCTTTTATTTCATTTGCAGGCCATCTCCTTGTCCCTTGAAAGTCCACAAAATAGCAATGTGCAAATGTTGAAAAAAACATTTTTTCTCTGTATGTCTTTTGTTTCCAGTATTCTTGCAAAGGCAAATCATATTCCAAAGTCTTTGCTTGTATCATTTCCATTTGCCCATTTATGTGATCTTTTACCAATTTTCTTCCCATTTGAGCTGTGATCTTTGCTTTCTTTGATATTACTGTTGAATTTATCAATATGACTTGAGATATTCCTAATACTTTTTGCTTTTGTATTATAGGTTTTGGAAATGGTTTCCAATAAATTCCTTGCAGTAGCCCATTCATCTTTATTTCTACAGGTTGCAGATTGTAATGTACAGTTCTTTTTAGTCTTGATATTGTTGTTACAGCATCATCTCGAGCTTTTGTTTGATTCCATGCCAGAACAGCTCCAGGTCTCTTTGCAAGACTATTCCACTGTAGACGAAAAACTAACATGCAGGTTGATATCAAGATAAGGAGAAGTATAAAAAGTATCAGTACTGTATATCCCAATACTTTAAGATTTTTATAACTGAACAAGTTCTTTAACATTTTTAGTCCTTGTTGTTGTATCAGTGTTTGTACTGATAGCATAGTATTTATGATAGGTAAAACAGGATTAGATCTTGTAACTGGTGTTGGTGTATCAAATGAATCTACTTCAGTTATTTGATCACCTTCTTCAACATCATAATAAAAAAAGGTGTTATAGTCTCTGGATTTGAAGAAAATGGCATCATTTAAGATTGATTATTAATCCGGGTTTGCTTCATTCAGAGTAACCCACTGAGAGTAAGTCAGAGGGTTTGTCATCTTCTAACTCAAATTTAGATGCTGGTTTTAAGTTTTCAATGCTGACAATTCTGTCTTTTCCTTGTTTGTCTTCTATAATCAAAGTCCTTAGGTTAATGACATGTTTTACCTTTGTAGGTTTCCATCTTGGCCATAAAGGTTTCGCTGCTTGAACTCTTTCCTGGACAAACTGACCAACCTGTGGTGTCCAAGCTCATAAAAGGTTAGGTGTAAAAGCAGGTTGTGCAAAACAATCACGTATTTCTTGTAAAATAGATAATTGCTCTAATCTCCCTGGTGCAGAAAGGTACTCAGTATTAAACATTGTATTCATAGGTATACCATATAACAATTTATAAGGTGTTTTCCCAGAAATAACAGAAGGTATATTGTTTAAACCTACTTGTACATAAGTTAACAGGGGATACCACTGTTTTTGGGCGGTTAGTTAGTAACTTGGTTAACAATCGTTTTACCTCAGCATTTTTCCTTTCAACAACCCCACTACTTTGGGGATGATAAGGTGCACTGATTTCCCATTTTATATCAAAAGACTTAGCCCACTCTTGTGCTTGAGTAGATGTTAAAGCTGGTCCAGCATCTGAGTGTAGGGCTTTAGGTTTACCAATACTTACTAAGGAATTGAGACTATCAAGCGTGGTACTAGCCGTGGCACTTTTAACAGGGTATAACCATATGAACCTTGTACAAGCATCAACATATACTAACACATATTTATACCCATGTGAAGTAGGTAAAGGCCCTATGTGATCTGTAATTCATAAAGATATTTTTTAGGATAACCAGGTGGATTAGGTCTGGTTTTATCCAAGCAAGCATTTAACTCTGTGTCAAGATTACTGGTTGCTGTCATTCGAGTTTTAACTGCATTTACTGCATATTTTTACTTACACTTTGTGCAAGAGTATCTGCAAATATATTGCCTTCTGTATGCAAAGAAGAACCTAGCTTTCTATGAGCTGGTTCATGTACTACTTCAATATCAGGCTTTAGATCCAAATAAGCAGCAATTGCTTTCCATTTGACAATATGCTTTAATGGTTTTTCTTTGCAGTTAAAAAACCATTAAATTTCCAGATTCGTAAATCCTGGAATACAGATCTTGCCAGGTATGCAGAATCAGTTACAATCAACACTGGTCCTTTATCTAACAATGCTTCCTTCATAGCAAATGCTAATGCAGAAATTTCTGCAAATTAAGCTGAATGATCCCTTAAAGGGATTTGCCATGAACGCATCAAAGTCAGAGTGGGAGAATATTTTGCAATTCCTGCTCCAGCAGATTTATTTACTTTTTCTTTACTAGAAATTACTGCAGAACCATCAGTATAAAAAAATAGCAGGATAACGATTATTTGGATAAGTTTGTAAATTCCAACTTGAGGGTTGCTTTGGAGCTGGTAAATCATCTAGATGTGTCAGATTCTTATCATGAATAAAATGTATCTGTGGGTCTTCCAAATTAGAAAACCATTTTATCCATCTATTCTTTAGTGCTTCCTTGTCTGGTATAGTTTGCTTTTGTAAGTTATCAAGTGAGGCTAATGATGTATGTACATATATATCTTTCCCCTGTGCAATCTGTCTTGACTTTAACAGTGTTATATTAACAGCTACCAAAAGCTTCTCTATCATAATAAACTTTATCTCTGTTTTTGAATATACATAAGATAGACGTGCTATTGGAATTGTCTCATTTACGTTATATAACCTTATATAGCTTGCATTCGGTGATATATTTATGTAAACTAATAGATCCTTAGTACTATCTCTTTGAGCTAAATACTCTGTTCTATTTACTGCCTCTAATAATGCATTTAGTAATGCATTTAGTGCCTCTTCCTGAGTCGTCCACTTAAAAAGTATCATTGGACTTTTTGTTTTAGATTTTATCTCCCTTGAGACTGCAGCATGCTAAGGTGCAATTAACACAATGAAATCAGGTATGAAAAACATTGCATAAGTAAGTAAACCAATTATACTACGTAATTGTTTTAGAGAATGTGGATGCGTTAAAGCTGCTATTATGTCTTTATAATTATAAGATAATCCTCTCCCCCTTTCAGAAATTTCAAATCCCAAGAAAGTAACAGTATGTCCTGCAATTTGAGATTTTTTAAGAGATACTACATAACCTGCAGCATGTAATATAGTCAAAACCTGATCCAACACTGCTATGTGTTACTCCTCACTATCATGTGAAAAATATATGTCATCTACATACACCTCCACTTCTGGAAATTTAGACAATAAATTTACTACATCTGAAGTAAATAACGCACTCAAATTAAAAAATCCCTGAGGTAATCGGGTAAATACCAAAGTTTTGCCTCTCCAAGTAAAACCTGTTATCCAGTAACTATCTGGAGTAATAGGATGACTCCAAAATCCATTTGCCAAGTCTGACTTTGTCTTAAAAGTTTTCCTTTGCAAATTGTGTAAAATAAAAGGTGCATGTGTATTGTGTGTCCACCCGTGGTGTAACTCTGTTAGCTTCTCTATAGTCTAATACCATTCGCCAAGAACCAACCGGTTTGGGAACAGGGCAGACTGCTGAGTTCATTTGACTGTACTGTTCTTTTACTACTCCTTGTTTAAGTAAATCATCAATGACTTTCTGTATATAGGGAATGGCTACACTATTGATTTTATACTGTGCCTGTTTCTTAGGAACTACTATGCCTGTAGCAATATGATGACTGATACCTTTACGATGCCCAACCTGATTTTCCCACTTCTGAAATATTTTAACATTTTTCTTTAAGCAAAAATCTAAGTTTCTAACATCAGATACTGCAGTATTATCCAATTGCATTTTCATAAATGCTGCTACATCAACTCTAGTAGTTAAAGGAAGTTCATCTTCCAGCTGCAATGAAATAAAATGTGCTACATCCTTATAAGCTATAAGAAAATCAGAATCAAGCTTAGGATGCTGAACTAATTCTTAGTGCACTCTTTTACCATTTATTTTTACCTGTGTATTACATGAGGGATAAGTACCTTCACCTTTTAAAGTCTGTATAGTTATATTTGCTAATACATCTTCTTTTAACATATCTGATTGTACTAAAGATATTTATGCTTGTGTATCTAAATACCCCTCATAAGTCTCTCCCCCATATTCTACTGTTAATTTACTTCATTCAACTTCAGACTCTTCTGGGATGTCTGGTAGTGATTTCTCTATTTGCCCTACTTTTTTAGTATTAGCTGCGGCAACTGAAATTTCACCCCCTTGAGTAGAATGAATCTCACGCTCCTGATATCTATCCTGACCCCTGTACCTTTTCCTCTATATCTTACACTACCATCTCCAAATCCATACCGATCTGGAGCCTTTTTTTTTTTTTTAAATGGTCTCAATGTCCTGCGAGGAAATTCCTCATAAGGAAAATCTGAAGATTTGCTCTAAATAGTAATAAACTGATTTTCATTGGTGTAAGATGGAGGTGCTTGGGAGTAAGGTAGTGGAGGGTTAAATTTAGTTTGTTTCTGTGGATATTGTTCTCTTGCATTCTTTTTTACAAACTGAGCTCTGTTATTCTTTTGCTGGAAAATCTTTTCTCCTTACCTTTTCTCTGCTATTCGAAGTTACTAGTGCATCTCCAGTCAGGTCCTTACCTACAAGTGTATAAGTATGTCTTAATATATATCAGGCATTTATTTAGGTCTCTCTGCTATAGGTACAGAGAGTATTTGTCTCTCTATATCCAAAATTAAGCCTTGTCCTTTAACATTTGGCTTTAAACAACCATGTCGTGATTATTTTAATTGTAAATCTCAGCTCAAATAAATATGCTGCTACAATGCCACTATTTATATTCATCATTCCTAAAATATCAGCAAGTGAAGCCAAAGTATCTTTACCTTGTGTCTTTACATGATATGCATAAATCACTGAATTCCACTTCCTTGCCTCAAATATAAAAACACACAAACCAGAGAATAAAATAGCATTAACTAATGTTCTATTTTGTGGAAGATAATAAGTTGGATAAACTCCAGCTAATGCATGAACTCTGTCATTTAACCACAAAGCTATGTCCTTCGGATTGCGTGGCATCACTCCAATTGTTGTTTTTATATTTCATATAGGAATTCCTGCAGCTTCAGCAAAAAAAACAAAAAAAAACTTGCTCCAGACATTTTCACTATTTAAAACCTGAGCTTACATATAACCTAAACATTGTATCACATTAAAAAGGTTTTCCCTCTCAGCTTGCTCATATTCTGCAGTTGGTATTATTTATTTTCCCTTTACTGGACTATACAAACTAGATCTAGGAGTACCCCACATCTCAATTCAGGCTAAAGCCTTTTGGGCAATGTCTTTGTATTACTGTAGCAATAACAGGAGGTCTGCCTAAAATCTCTACTATACCATCATAAGAAACATTTGTATTTCTATTTGTTGCACGATCAAAATCTGCATCTATAGTGTGATATATAGGTTGTTGCAAAACTACTCCAGCAGCATTAGCAAAGTTTAAATGAATTAAACCATAACTGTATCTCCAAAGCAATAACCTCATAATTTCCAATGACTCTACCATTCTGCATTTTAAACACATAATTGAGTTTCAAAAGATTCTGCAAATCCTGATTAGCCATGATATTTTAGCACCTTCCCTCACGTGTGAGGGGACCCAGGTAAAATTATAATAATTATTATAAAACTATAATATATATTATAAAAAAATATATATTATTATATATCACCTCTCAAAACACCCAGGGACGCCAATTGTAGTGGTTCACACCTAATTCACTTGTAAGGTCTTAAAGCACAGTTATATTGAAATATAAATTCCAAGCACTGAACTTTAAATGTTATATCAGTGAAACAGGTCTCATTTCTTACAAATAAAGTTTTGAGTACAATAAAGAAATGGTACTTGAGAAGATAACATTGTTTAAAAATAAATTTTATTATACAGAAAAATCAGCTTACAGAAGTAATATAAAATTAAATTAATTTAAATCCAATATACACACAGAGTTAAAAGATTTTTAGTTTAAACTTGCTTTCAATAACAATTGTTACATACCACTCTAAATGACTTCTTTGCAACCAAATCTTATCCTTAGAGATGCTCTATAATATCCTGTCAGAGTCACCTGCCTCATGTTTACAACAAGGTGTTTTTATAGTTTTTTATTTGGATGACGTCATCATTTATTGTTTTCTTTTTATATGTATTTTTAGCATCATTTTAACATCAACAAAACTTGTCTAGCTTTTTCTATCTTCAACTATGTGGCCTTGATAATCTGTTATACAAGAGTTTAGACATACACACTTTAAATTGCAAGGAGCATCCATTTTAGAGCTATAAATTCAAGGTTGAATCAACCTCCATTTTAAATCATATAACATCTTATGTTAAGACTAGTTAGTTGGTTAGTATGTTAGCAGACAGATAATAAAAACCTTTTATATTGTAAAAGACTTTTGTTTAAACATATAAAAGTATTCAGTTATACATTGTACATATTGTTCATCATTTAAACATATATTTGAATATAATCATACATATATTGCAAAATAAGCATATTAAAGACTATATTTTTCACAATTTATGTGAACAGGCTCTTATAACAAGGTACAGTCTTTATGTATAGAAGCTGTACATGATAGATTTAAAAGAAATCTATCATTTATAGTTAGTTATAAGTGTCTTGCTGAAAGAATGTATTTCTTACTGTTGGCATATTTATCAAGTGAATATCAATATTAATTTGCAATCTAGCATTACATAGCAGCTTTTATTGAGACAAGCATGCTATAAACAAAGTTTATTTGCAAAGTTATGCATTGTTAACTAAAAATTACATTTACAAGCACAGGTATATCACAGGGTTAATGAAAGCCTGTTACAATTGTTAAACTGGTGGAACAGAAATAATCGTTTCTTAGTGATTTTATGAACACAATAATTTTAAGAATATATTGCCTAAAGGTTATATTTTAGTCATTCAGGCTTGTCCAATTAAGCCTTAAAGGGACATTAAACCCACATTTGGCTTTCATATTCAAATAGAGAATACCATTTTAAATAACTTTCCAATTTACTTCTATTATCTAATTTGCTATATTCTCTTGATATTCTTTCCTGAAACGCATATCTAGATAGGCTCAGTAGCTTCTGATTGGTGGCTGCACATACAGGGAGTGCAGAATTATTAGGCAAATGAGTATTTTGACCACATCATCCTCTTTATGCATGTTGTCTTACTCCAAGCTGTATAGGCTCGAAAGCCTACTACCAATTAAGCATATTAGGTGATGTGCATCTCTGTAATGAGAAGGGGTGTGGTCTAATGACATCAACACCCTATATCAGGTGTGCATAATTATTAGGCAACTTCCTTTCCTTTGGCAAAATGGGTCAAAAGAAGGACTTGACAGGCTCAGAAAAGTCAAAAATAGTGAGATATCTTGCAGAGGGATGCAGCACTCTTAAAATTGCAAAGCTTCTGAAGCGTGATCATCGAACAATCAAGCGTTTCATTCAAAATAGTCAACAGGGTCGCAAGAAGCGTGTGGAAAAACCAAGGCGCAAAATAACTGCCCATGAACTGAGAAAAGTCAAGGGTGCAGCTGCCAAGATGCCACTTGCCACCAGTTTGGCCATATTTCAGAGCTGCAACATCACTGGAGTGCCCAAAAGCACAAGGTGTGCAATACTCAGAGACATGGCCAAGGTAAGAAAGGCTGAAAGACGACCACCACTGAACAAGACACACAAGCTGAAACGTCAAGACTGGGCCAAGAAATATCTCAAGACTGATTTTTCTAAGGTTTTATGGACTGATGAAATGAGAGTGAGTCTTGATGGGCCAGATGGATGGGCCCGTGGCTGGATTGGTAAAGGGCAGAGAGCTCCAGTCCGACTCAGATGCCAGCAAGGTGGAGGTGGAGTACTGGTTTGGGCTGGTATCATCAAAGATGAGCTTGTGGGGCCTTTTCGGGTTGAGGATGGAGTCAAGCTCAACTCCCAGTCCTACTGCCAGTTTCTGGAAGACACCTTCTTCAAGCAGTGGTACAGGAAGAAGTCTGCATCCTTCAAGAAAAACATGATTTTCATGCAGGACAATGCTCCATCAGACGAGTCCAAGTACTCCACAGCGTGGCTGGCAAGAAAGGGTATAAAAGAAGAAAATCTAATGACATGGCCTCCTTGTTCACCTGATCTGAACCCCATTCAGAACCTGTGGTCCATCATCAGATGTGAAATTTACAAGGAGGGAAAACAGTACACCTCTCTGAACAGTGTCTGGGAGGCTGTGGTTGCTGCTGCACGCAATGTTGATGGTGAACAGATCAAAACACTGACAGAATCCATGGATGGCAGGCTTTTGAGTGTCCTTGCAAAGAAAGGTTTCTATATTGGTCACTGATTTGTTTATGTTTTGTTTTTGAATGTCAGAAATGTATATTTGTGAATGTTGAGATGTTATATTGGTTTCACTGGTAAAAATAAATAATTGAAATGGGTATATATTTGTTTTTTGTTAAGTTGCCTAATAATTATGCACAGTAATAGTCACCTGCACACAGAGATATCCCCCTAAAATAGCTATAACTAAAAACAAACTAAAAACTACTTCCAAAACTTTTTAGCTTTGATATTAATGATTTTTTTGGGTTCATTGAGAACATGGTTGTTGTTCAATAATAAAATTAATCCTCAAAAATACAACTTGCCTAATAATTCTGCACTCCCTGTAGATGCCTCATGTGATTGGCTAACCCATGTGCATTGCTATTTCTTTAACAAAGGATATCTAAAGAATAAAGCAAATTAGATTATTGAAGTAAATTGGAATGTTGTTTGAAATGGTATTCTCTGTTTGCATCATGAAAGAAAATGTTTCGGTTTAATGTCCCTTTAAGCTAGCATTGAGAGATGAGAGACTATTTGAAGCTCAGACATGTTCACTCAATTTGACTAGTGTTATTGGAATGTACAGTTGTGCGACCTCTGTACCTCTGTAACCAAGTCATTGGTTCCCATTTATGCCTGGCAGACAAGGTACATCCATCCTATTCTAAATGGGGATCATTGATTCATATTCAATGAGCGATTTGTCTGTTCTGTTAACATTCAGATAGATTACAAGTTTTGCATTGCGGCTTGTAAAACAGCACCGCCGCTATTACAAGTCTTGTCGGTATAGGTGTACCACACACCTTTTAGCCTGTACCACAACGTCAGTCCCGCACACGTAAAAATTACGTATTTTCATGGGATTCCCATAGAGCCGGTATTACGAGTTTTGCGGTGAGGCTAAAAAATGAGCGTTACAGCCTAAAACGACAGGATCTAAAGTCAGTCGTTTTGAGTTTTACGTTACAAAACTGTAGCATAAAACTCAAAACTAAACTGCTACAAAGTACACTAAACACCCATAATCTACCTATTAACCCCTAAATCGAGGCCCTCCCACATCGCAAACACTATAATACATTTATTAACCCCTAATCTGCTGCTCCCGATATCGCTGCCACTAAAACATTTTATTAACCCCTATTCTGCCACTTCCCGACATTGTCACCACTATACTAAAGTTATTAACCCATAAACCTCTGCCCTCCTGCATCGCAAACACCATTTAAATATTATTAACCGCTAATCTGCCATCTGCCCACACCACCACTATAATAAACCTATTAACCTCTAAACCGCAAGATCCCCACAACAAAATATACTAAAATAAACAACCCCTAAACCGAAAGCCCCCACAACAAAATAAACTAATTTAAACTATTAACCCCTAAACCTAACAACCCCCTAACTTTATATTAAAATTACAATTTCCCTAGCTTAAATTAAATTAAAATTTACCTGTCAAATTAAAAATAATAATTTTAAACTAACAATTAAACTATTATAATTATTAAAATGAAATTAACTACCAATTAAATAAAACTAAATTACCAATAAAAAATCTTAACACTACCTCAATAAAGAATAACAGATATAAACAAAAACATAATTTAATTGTAAACAGCATCACTAAACCCAAATTAGCCCCATAAAAGTTTTTAGCTAATAAAAATAATGTGATAGTTGAGAACCTTGTCCGCATGGTTGATAGTAAATTGAGCCTTGAAGCCAAGTTAATTTTCTCCAGCTCTCATTACTACTTGCAAGTTGCCAAACTAACTTGTATAGATACTGGGCTCCATGTACGAAGCAGCAAAAGCTGCTCCGGAGCCTTTGCGGGGCAGGTTTGCATATGCGAGCCTGCTTCCCGCAATGTAAGAAGCAGCGGTCATTAGACCGCTGCTACCTATACCCTACGTCACCTCTTAGGTGGCGAAGCAAAATTGACAGCCCCTTCAGTCGCGTGATTGGTCGCGCGATAGAAGGGGCGGGCATTACACACCCCGATGAGTGTGTAATGATACATAAGGGCAAGCGGATCAACAGATCTGCTGCCCGTGTGTAGCAGAGGCGGGCGTACAGCTTCGCGAGTTAAGAAGCTGTCCGCCCGCCGTTTAGTACATGGCGCCCACTGTATGTTTCTTGTAAACTTCAACAGTATAGTAGATTGTTTTATAAATAATTAATTTGCAAATGTATAATCCCTGTTGGAGCTATGCCGTTTTCTTTGTTTCAGTACTGGGTTTGAAGTGTTTAACAAATTTAGGTTCAATTGGCCTCATTCTACTTTTTTATGCTTCAATTTTATTTCAATTTATAACTTTCTATGTCCTTTAGTACAGCAAATAATCTGTGTTAATCTATAATACATTTGTGTTTGCTTTCATCAACTAGCTATTGGCTTCTTTCTTTTATACACCTGAGATTTGTGATAAGTGGGTGGGCATTAGGATGGGATGGAAGAAGAGTACCCACATGTGAATGTGCAATAGTGCTAGAGTGCCTGTGTGCATAAGCATGGTTGAGAAATCGTGGTTGTGCATATGGGTTGGAGACAGCCTGAGCGTCTGCATAGGAGAAGGCTTGTGCAAGCATAATGGTTAGATTAGTACCTACTTATTACTGTAAGGACAGAAAAGTGGCTGTAGGCACTTGAGTAGAAGAGGGCCTGATAAGTATTTATAAAATAGTTTATATTTTTCTCCAGGGTTTTGGATCTTTAGTACTCACCCCAACTTTTATATCAATTTATTTTATATTTAGTGATGTCGCGAACCGAACCACGCGAACCGCCAATGAATTCAATTAAATTCACTTTAAAACCTACAAGGACTCTTTCTGGCCACAACAGTGATGGAAAAGTTGTTTCAAGGGTACTAACACCTGGACTGTTGCATGCTGGAGGGGGATCCCTGGCAAAACTCCCATGGAAAATTACATAGTTGATGCAGAGTCTGCTTTTAAGCCATAATGGGTCTAAATCAACTAACATTCCCAAAGTGGCTGTCTCAAAACATCCCGGACAGAAGATAGATTGATAGTGATAGATAGGATTGATAGATATACATAGATTGATAGTTAGATAGAATCGATAGAAGAGAAATAGATAGATTTGTTAGATATATAATTACCCTAATAAATTCTAATAATCAAACATGCGTTCTTGGACCCAACTAGCTTGTGTCAATTAGTACTTTTCTTAGCACTTTAATCCCTGTTCCCCCCCCCCTATCGGGGGAGTTCTATATGGCCTGCCAGATTACCCTGAAAAATTATAATAATAAGACATGTGGTCTGCTACCTATTTTAACGAAGTTGTGTTTTAAGTACTACCATTCTTAGCACTTTAATCTCTGTAACTCCCCCTATTTGGTGAGGTCTATACGGCCTGGATGATTACCCATACAAAATATAATAATAAGACATCTGCTCTTGGTCTGCGACCCATGGTAACTATGTTGTGTTAATTAGTAATGTCCTTCGCATTTTAATAGCTGTTACTCATACTCACCCTATCGGTGGAGGTCTATATGGCCTGCATGATTACCCTTACAAAATATAACAACCAAACATATGCTCTGGGACCCATGGTAAGTAGGTTGTGTTAAGTAGTACTGTTCTTTGCATTTTCATACCTGTGACAACACCAAATGGTGGCAGGTCTATCTGGCCTTCATGATTAGCTGTACCCAAACCCAAAAAAAAGCCGAGTGGTCTTAGACTAACACCCATGGCTAACTCTGTTGTTTCAATTAGTACTATTCTTAGCACTTTCATCCCTGTTACGGGCGGTCTACATGGCCATCATGATTAGCCGAACAAAATACTACAATCCAACCTTTGCTCAGTCTTCATAGGCCCTTCATTGTCTGTATTTTGATATAGTTCTTATTATTTTTATAGCTGATACAACACTGAATGTTGTCAGCTCTATATGGCCTGCATGATTAGCTGCACCCAATACAAAAATAAATCCAAGCGGTCTTGGATTAACACCCATGGCTAACTCTGTTGTTTCAAGTAGTACTATTCTTAGCACTTTCATCTCATCATCCCTGTTACTTCCAGGACTCTCGGTGGTGGTGGTCTACATGGCCATCATGATTAGCCTAACCAAATACTACAATCCAACCTTGGTTCAGTCTTCCTAAGGCCCTTTATTGGCTGTATTTTGGTAGTACTGTTCTTATTACTACATGGTGGTCTACATGGCCATCATGATTAGCCTAACCAAATACTACAATCCAACCTTGGCTCAGTCTTCCTAAGGCCCTTCATTGGCTGTATTTTGGTAGTACTGTTCTTATTAGTTTAATAGCTGATACGACACCGAATGTTGTCAGCTCTATATGGCCTGCATGAATAGCCGCACCCAAAGCCAAAAAAAAGCCTAAAACTGAGGATTCAAATCACAGCAACTATTACCAAAAATTTTATTTTTTAATTATTAGAATTGCTGACAACAATTGGCTAGGTGGGCCTGGCTCACAGCAGGCTGCAAGGCAGGAGGAAAGTGCTATTCAATGGCACCAGCAAACTGACGATTCAAATCACAGCAACTATTACCAAAAATTTTAATTTTTAATTATTAGAATACTGTCACAACAAATATGATTGGTGTAAATATTTTTTAAGTAGGCCTGGCACACAGGCTTGGAAGGCTGTAGAAAAGTGCAATTCAAAGGCACGAGCAAACTGAGGGTTAAGATCATCAACAATAAAGATTTTTTTAATTGTAATTAGTAACTATACTGTGACAAAAAATTGGATTGGTGTAAATAGTTGGCAAGACGGCCTGGCACAAAAGGATGGCAGGCAGGAGGGAGATGCAATTCAAGGACACTAGGAGACTGATTACTGACAGTCTAAACAGTGATGATTGACAATTTTTGCAATACTGTTAACAGAAATATGATTGCTGACAACAATTGGCTAGGTGGGCCTGGCTCACAGCAGGCTGCAAAGCAGGAGGAAAGTGCTATTTAATGGCACCAGCAAACTGAGGATTCAAATCACAGCAACTATTACCAAAAATTTTAATTTTTAATTATTAGAATACTGTCACAACAAATATGATTGGTGTAAATATTTTTTAAGTAGGCCTGGCACACAGGCTTGGAAGGCTGTAGAAAAGTGAAATTCAAAAGTACGAGCAAACTGAGGATTAAGATCATCAACAATAAAGATTTTTTTAATTTTAATTAGTAACTATACTGTGACAAAAAAATTGGATTGGTGTAAATAGTTGGCAAGACGGCCTGGCACAAAAGGATGGCAGGCAGGAGGGAGATGCAATTCAAGGAAACTAGGAGACTGATTACTTACAGTCTAAACAGTGATGATTGACAATTTTTGCAATACTGTTAACAGAAATATGACTGCTGACAACAATTGGCTAGGTGGGCCTGGCTCACAGCAGGCTGCAAGGCAGGAGGAAAGTGCTATTCAATGGCACCAGCAAACTGAGGATTCAAATCACAGCAACTATTACCAAAAATTTTAATTTTTAATTATTAGAATACTGTCACAACAAATATGATTGGTGTAAATATTTTTTAAGTAGGCCTGGCACACAGGCTTGGAAGGCTGTAGAAAAGTGCAATTCAAAGGCACGAGCAAACTGAGGGTTAAGATCATCAACAATAAAGATTTTTTTAATTTTAATTAGTAACTATATTGTGACAAAAATTTAGGATTGGTGTAAATAGTTGGCAAGACGGCCTGGCACAAAAGGATGGCAGGCAGGAGGGAGATGCAATTCAAGGAAACTAGGAGACTGATTACTGACAGTCTAAACAGTGATGATTGACAATTTTTGCAATACTGTTAACAGAAATATGATTGCTGACAACAATTGGCTAGGTGGGCCTGTCTCACAGCAGGCTGCAAGGCAGGAGGAAAGTGCTATTCAATGGCACCAGCAAACTGACGATTCAAATCACAGCAACTATTACCAAAAATTTTAATTTTTAATTATTAGAATACTGTCACAACAAATATGATTGGTGTAAATATTTTTAAGTAGGCCTGGCACACAGGCTTGGAAGGCTGTAGAAAAGTGCAATTCAAAGGCACGAGCAAACTGAGGGTTAAGTTCAACACTAAAAATGTTTTTTATTTAAATTAATAACTATACTGTCTGACTGTGACAACAATTATGATTGGTGTAAATAGTTGGCTAGACGGCCTGGCACAAAAGGCTGGCAGTGGCAGGCAGGAGGTAAATGAAATTCAATGGCCCTAGGAGACTGAACATTTGCAGTCCAAAAATTTTTTTTTTTTTTTTTTTTTTTATTACTGTTACAAGAATTGTGATTGGTGCCACTAATTGGCTACTTGGGCCTGGCAGACAGGCTGGCAGATATGAGTCGTGGATGGTAGGTAGGGCAGCAATTTAACACAGTATGCTGTGTAAGTGACAAAAACACAGGACTTATAGAAAATGAAGTTACATTACACTAGCAAAATATTTTAAAATTTTAGATTTTAATATTAAAATTATGTTAAGAAGTGCAATGCACATATGACTCTATGAGTGGTCGCACTGGTTGGCTGCTACGTAGGGCAGCAATTATAACAACAGTATGCTGTGTAAGTCAGATAGACAGTTAGACACAGGCCTGATAGAAAATACAATTAGATTACACTAGCATAATGATTTAAAGACTTTTTTTTGGAAATTTTAAGAAAAAGGTTAAGCACATACATATGAGTCGTGGCTGATAGCCTTGGAAGGGCAGCTATTAAAAACAGTAGGCTCTGTATGTCGGATACACACACGCCTGATAGAAAATACTATTAGATTACACTAGAAAAATTATTGAAATTATTTTTTGGGGGGGGAAATTAAAAAAAAGTTAAACACATATGAGTCGTGGCTCATAGACTCGGGAGGGCAGCAAGTAAACACAGTAGGCTCTCTATGTCAGCAAAACACACAGGCCGGATAGAAAATTATATTAGATTACACTAGCAAACAAATTTAAACTTTTTTTTTTTATATATTAAAATTAAGGTGAAAGAAAAATAGATATGAGTGCTGGGTGGCTGCCTGGCACAGACCAATTAACCAAAAGACTGAAAAAAAAGAGGTATATTAATGCTGAGTGAGCCTGACAGACACAGGCATGATAGTAAATATAATTAGATTACACTAGAAAAATATTTTTTTGTGTTTTTTTTTTTAAATTAAAAATAATGTTATAAACGGATATTAACACTGCTGGCTGCTGGCTGGCACAGAGCAATGAACCAGAGTATATGCTGTGTGACACTGGCCTGATAGAAAATGAAAAAAAATTACACTAGAAAAATAATTATATTTTTGGGTTAGTTAAATTTAAACTAATGTTGTTAGGGAGATATCAGTGGTGGCAGTAGTCACATCATATGCTGTGAGCCTTAAACACACAGCTGAAAGCCAGGCAAATGCTAATAAAAAAAAAACGAAAAAAAAAAAAAACGGCACGAAATATATAATATGAGTGGAGTCCTTCTGGACTGTAAATACACTAGCCTAGCTATGTTTTTCCTATTAATGTCAGGAGCAAAAACACAACACGCCCTCTCATTAAAAAAGCAAGGTCGTTATGAGTCTAAAATGGCGGATTCCAAGTAGCTGGGAGTGTCTGTGAGGGAGTGTCTGATGTTGATTGGCTCTAATGTGTCAGGCGGCTGTGACATAAAGGGTCAAAGTTTCCACAATGATGACACATAGGGGCGGATCGAACATCGCCATGTGTTCGCCCACAAATGCGAACGCGAACAACCTATGTTCGCTGTGAACCGTTCGCGGGCGAACAGTTCGGGACATCACTATTTATATTTTTATTTGTAAACAAACTATTGCAATGCAGTTACAAACAAACTTGGTTAGTCTGTACTGTATTTATTCACAGCGTATAAAATATACTAATATAATGTCAATGTCCAATCAACCTCCATTATAACAGTAGAATGGGATAAGCATCCAAAGTTGTGAAGTATTAGATTTATTATGCACAACTAGTAATTTCCACTCTTAAGGACCGATGTCTTTCAGTCTTCCCCCTGAGTTTTGTCTGTAGCCACCACTTAGACTGTAAGCTCTGTAGGAAGCAGAGCCGTGCAATCCTTCTGCCCAAGCTTGCTTTCCTTGTGTTGTCTTTATAAATTATATCTCCTGTAAACAGTTACAGAAAGCAGATTACAAAATAAAGATAATAATAATAATAATAATAATAATGGCTACTGACTAATCAGTATTCACAAATGTGTAATTATTGTGCTATAATTATTTAGAGATTTAATGATCAATTATCAAGAAAAATCATTAACAAGAAATAGATGTTACGAAAAATAAAATCTGTAACTATTCCTTTGTCAACTTTTATTTGCTCATTAGTGTTCCATGATGTAATTAGTAAGATTTCTTTGTTTTATGTAATGTACTTATTTTGTTGAAGCCAGTGTGGGCTTGTTGTGATGTGATGCTAAACAAACTGACATACTGTATCAAACAAGAATAAGCAACATGCCAAGGAGATACTAGCTAGACTCTGATAGGAGCCCTGAGGGATAAAATATGCCTTGTGTTAAAGTCAGTACTTATGAGTTTTATGTTACAAATCTGTACCATAAAACTCAAACTAAACTGCTACAAAGTACACTAAACATCCACAATCTACCTATTAACCCCTAAACCGAGTCCCTCCTGCATCGCAAACACTGTAATAAATGTATTAACCCCTAATCTGCTGCTCCAGATATAGGCGCCACAACTTTTTTTATTAACCTCTATTCCGCCGCTCCCCGACATTGTCACCACTATACTAAAGTTATTAACCCCTAAACCACCGCCCTCCCACATTACAAACACCATTTAAATATTATTAATCTGCCGTCCGCCCACACTGCCTTTATAATAAACCTATTAACCTCTAAACCGCAAGCCCCTCACAACGAAATATACTAAAAATAAACTATTAACCCCTAAACCGAAAAGCCCCCAACAACAAAATAAACTAATTTAAACTATTAAACCCTAAACCTAACGACCCCCTAACTTTATATTAAAATTACAATTTCCCTATCTTAAATTAAATTAAAACCTACCTGTCAAATTAAAAAAAATAATTTTAAACTAACAATTAAACTATTATAATTATTAACCTAAAATTAAACTAACTACCAATTAAATAAAACTAAACTACTAATAAAAAATCCTAACACTACAATTACTAAAAGTATCTACCTACAAAAAAATAAAAACTAACTAAATTAAAAAAAAAAAAAAAAAATTACGAAAAATAAGAAACAAATGATCAAAAATAAAAAAGAATTACACCTAATCTATTAGCCCTATCAAAATAAAAAAGCCCCCCAAAATAAAAAAAACCCTAGCCTACAATAAACTACCAATCACCCTTAAAAGGGCCTTTTGTGCGGCATTGCCCCGAAAAAATCAGCTCTTTTACCTGTAAAAAAATACAAACACCCCCCAACAGTAAAACCTACCACCCCCACAACCAACCCCCCCCAAATGAAATAACTATCTAAAAAAAACTAAGCTCCCCATTGCCCTGAAAAGGACATTTGCATTGGCATTGCTCTTAAAAGGGCATTTAGCTCTTTTACATGCCCAGACCCTAAACTAAAAATAAAACCCACCCAAAAAACCCTTAAAAAACCTAACACTAACCCCCGACGATCCACTTACAGTTCTTGAAGTCCCGCTTGAAGGATCCATCCAGCCGGCAAGAAGTCTTCATCCAGGCAGCCTCTTCGATCTTCATCCAGTCGGCGAATTCCTCATCCAGGTGGCAAGAAGTCTTCATCCAGATGGCATCTTCTATCTTCATCCATCCGGCGCGGAGAGGGTCCATCCTGAAGACATCTGGCGTGGAGCATCCTCTTTATACGGTCACTATCGTAAACTGGAACTTCAATGCAAGTGACGTCATCCAAGATTGTATCCCTTGCATTCCTATTGGCTGAAAGGTTCCAATCAGTCAATAGGATTAGAGCTGCTCTCATTTTATTGGCTGTACCAATCAGCCAACAGGATGAGAGATCAATTCTATTGGCTGATTGGAACAGCCAATAGGATGAGAGCTGCTCAAATCCTATTGGCTGATATGAACAGCCAATATGATTTTAGCAGCCCTAATTCCTATTGGCTGGTTTAAATCTTTTAGCCAATAGGAATGCAAGGGACACCATCTTAGATGACGTAATTTGCACTGAAGATTCAGTTTACGGCAGCGACCGTAAGAAGAGGAGCTCCACGTCGGATGTCTTCAGGATGGATCCGCTCTGCGCCAGCTGGATAAAGATAGAAGAGGCCGCCAGGATGAAGACATATTGCCGCAAGGATGAGGACTTCGCCGGCTGGATGGATCCTTCAAGCGGGACTTCAACAACTGCAAGTGGATCGTCTTGGGGTTAGTGTTAGGTTTTTTTAAGGGTTTTTTGGGTGGGTTTTTTTTTGTTTAGGGTTTGGGCAGTAAGAGAGCTAAATGCCCTTTTAAGGGCAATGCCAATACAAATGCCCTTTTCGGGGCAATGGGGAGCTTAGGTTATTTTAGATTTAGGGTTTTTATATGGGGGGGTTGGTTGTGGGGGTGGTGGGTTTTACTGTTGGGGGGGTGTTTGTATTTTTTACAGGTAAAAGAGATGATATCTTTGGGGCAATGCCCCACAAAAGGCCCTTTTAAGGGACATTAGTAGTTTATTGTAGGCTAGGGTTCTTTTTATTTTAGGTGGGCTTTTTATTTTGATAGAGCTATTAGATTAGGTGTAATTTGTTTGTTATTTTGTGTAATGTATATTTTAAGGTGTTTTTTTAAAGTAAAAGAGCTGTTTATCTCAGGGCAATGCCCTACAAAAAGCCCGTTTAAGCCCCCCGCAAAAGACCCTTTTAAGGGACCTTGGTAGTTTGGGGGGTGAGGGCTTGTATAGTGTTAAGGGGTGTTTGTATTCCTTTTAAAGTAAAAGAGCTGGTTATCTCAGGGCAATGCCCTACAAAAGGCCCTTTTAAGAGCCTCGCAAAAGGACCTTTTAAAGGCCCTTGGTGGTTTAGGGGGTGGGGGTTTGTATAGTGTTAGGGGGTGTTTGTATTCTTTTTAAAGTAAAAGAGCTGGTTATCTCAGGGCAATGCCCTACAAAAGGCCCTTTAAGGTTTTTTATTTTAGGGTATTTTTTTAAGGGAATCAGAATAGGATTAATGTATATTTTTTTTTATAACTTTGTTGTGTTTTTGTAATGATAGTTTTTTTTTATTTTTGGTAATTGAAGGTTTTAGTGTAAGGTAGGTTAGGTTTTATTTCACAGGTAAGTTTGTATTTATTTTAACTAGGTAGTTAGTAAATAGTTAATAAATATTTACTAACTAGTCTACCTGGTTAAAATAAATACAAACTTACCTGTGAAATAAAAATAAAACCTAAGCTAGATACAATGTTAGTTATATTGTAGCTAGCTAATGTTTTATTTTACAGGTAAGTATGTATTTATTTTTAAATAGGAATTATTTAGTTAATAATTGTAAATTTAATTTAGATCTAATTTAATTATTTTAAAGTTAGGGGGTGTAAGAGTTAGGTTTAGGATTAGGGGTTAATTTTGCTTGTTGCGATGTGGGAGGCTGGGGGTTTAGGGTTTAATAGGTTTATTAAGTTAATAATTGTAACTTTAATTTAGCTATATTTTTATCATGTTAAAGTTATGGGGTGTTAGGGTTAGAGTTACGTTAAGGTTACGTTAGGGTTAGGGGTTAATATAGTTTAAATTAGCTTGTTGTGATGTTGGGGGCTGACGGTTTAAGGGTTAATAGGTTTATTTAATTAATAAGTGTAAATTTAATTTAGCTATATTTGTATTATGTTAAAGTAATGGGGTGTTAGGATTAGGGTTACATTAGGGATACGTTAGGGTTAGGTTTAGGGGTTAATATAGTTTAATTAAGCTTGTTGCGATGTGGGGGGCTGGCGGTTTAGGGGTTAATAAATGTAGTATAGTGGCGGCGATATCGGGAGCGGCAGATTAGGGGTTAATAACTTAATTTAGGTAGCGGGAATATCGAGAGCGGCAGAATAGGGGTTAATAACTGAAGGTAGGTGTCAGTGATGTCAGGGGCAGCAGATTAGGGGTGTTTAGACGTAGGGTTTATGTTAGGGTGTTAGGTTTAAACAGTATTTTAATTTCCCCATAGACATCAATGGGGCTGCTTTACGGAACTTTTGTTTCCGCAATCGCAGGTGTTAGGCATTTTTTTTGGCCAGCTCTCCCCATTGATGTCTATGGGGGAATCGTGCACGAGCACATCAAGCACAGCACTTGTTTTGGGTGCAGTATGGAGCTCAATGCAACCATATTGCACGCAAAAGGTGTATGTTTGAGAACTTGTAATAGCAGCACTATAGGAAATTAAATAATGTAACTTTTGTTGCGTTCGTTAATTTCTCTATAGCGCTCAAAACTTGTAATCTAGCTGATTGATAGGTTATGCTAACTTTTCAAATTCAATAACGTAAGATTTTTGTTAAGATTAGTTGTATATATTTTCTGTTTCAATAACAAATCTGAATCCAATATTTGGCTAAAACAAATGTCCACATGAACAAATTTGGGTGAACTGAATGTTAAGAAAATTCTGTAATTCTGTGACTAAACTATTTTTTTTCCCATATGCATCACTAGTAGGCAGACAGTAGTTAAATCAATTGAAATGAATAAGGTAATTCACGTCTGCTTTATATGTTTTTTATTGATACAATTACTAATTCATATGCTTGTACTGTTAGAAAATAATACTTTCTTTTCTAGGCCCAGATGATTAAAGGATTAGCAGATAAAATTATTATGCGTTTAAAGAGAAAAGCATTTTTAATACTTGGATAAAAATAAATTGTATAATATTTATTCAAAACATCTTTAAAAATATATTTGATAAACCTCAAAACATAAACACGTTCTTATCTTACTTTTACAGGGATGTCTCCCCTTGAAGTGTACAAGCTGCAATCTTTGAAAGTTTTTACTGCACTTCTATGATGTTCAAAGTGGTTAAAGAATAAAATCGTATATTCAAAGGGTAATTAAAGTCTATGGGGTTGATTTACCAACCCCTGTAACAGCCCCAATGCCTCTGTTTCCGCACGAGTCTTCAGGCTTGCCGGAAACAGGAGTTAAGAAGCAGCAGTCTTAAGACTGCTGCTCCTTAACTCATACGCCTCCTCTGACATGGCGGAAATGAATTTGCCCAATCACATATGAATGCAGAAAATCTGCAGGGGGTGGCATTGCACGAGCAGTTTACCAGAACTACTTGTGCAATGTTAAATCCACAACAACGGATCATGTCCGTCCGACAGTTAGTAAATCGGCCCCCATGTGTATTATCCAAAAACGGCAGTACCTTATTTGTTCATTGAATAATATAGCCCAACCTTGCAGTTTTTGCTGTGGTTATCCACCGCCTGCACATCATGACCTTGAGGAGGGGTTATTCATTGTCAATTAGACAAACGGCTATAGCCACAGTGTTGCAATCTCAATAAACAATATTGTAAACAGGTCTATGGTAGTTTCTCATCCATCTGTGCAGAGTTCAGAGATAGAATTCTTTTTGTGTCATCCTCCAACTATTAATCAAAATGTACTAAGAAAATAAAATAAATGTGTTCAGAGCGCCTCAAATGAGCTAGGTGTTGTACAATGTGTAGAGTGTGTATTTAGAAATATTTTAATTGTAAATCTAGTACTTTACACAAGAATAAAACATGCCACGGGGGGTACAGTGGTAATAAATGACAATAAAAACAATAAGATGTGGATCCACTCTTGTACAAATTAAATATTGAATATATCTGTATAAAAACACTGAATATAAAATGATACAGAGGCAATAATAATGGTAGCCCCAATAAAAATATGAGAAAGTTAAAATTCCAAACATAGGGGCCTAGTTATCAAGCCGTCAACCTCAAATATGCTGGAATTCCGCAGCGTATTTGTGGCGAGGCTGATACGCCTTAGTTATCAAAGGCTCGAGACCGGCAAAAGTAGAATTTTGTGACGTAAGCTTCGATCCGCCGGACTCAGTCCGACACAGATCGATTCTTACGTCACTCCAGATGTTCCGCACACAAGTGCGGCACATTCTCACTACTTTTGCTAGTTATCAAAAAACTAGCAGGTACGCTCGGCACTTTTACGGCCCAGCGTACCTGGTTTTCAAACCGCCACCCCTGGAGGCGGCGGATCCCATAGGAATTAATGGGAGTCTGACCATAGCGAAAGTACAAGTTCGCTGCTGACAGACATCCCATTCATTCCTATGGGAGCTGTCTACACCTAACACCCTAACATGTACCCCGAGTCTAAACACCACTAATCTGTCCCCCCTACACCGCCGCAACTAAATAAAGTTATTACCCCCTAAACCGCCGCTCCCGGAGCCCACTGCAAGCTACTCTATACATATTAACCCCTAAACCGCCGCTCCCGGAGCCCACCGCAACTATAATAAATGTATTAACCCCTAAACCACCGCTCCCTGAACCCGCCGCAACCTATATTAAATGTATTAACCCCTATCCTGCCCCCCCTACACCGTTGCCACCTATAATAAATTTATTAACCCCTAATCTGCCCCCCCTACACCGTCACCACCTATAATAAATTTATTAACCCCTATCCTGCCCCCCACTACGCCGCCGCCACTGTAATAAAATTATTAACCCCTAAACCTAAGTCTAACCCTAACCCTAACGCCCCCTAACTTAAATATTAATTAAATAAATCTAAATAAATTAACTCTTATTAACTAAGTTAATCCTATTTAAAACTAAATACTTACCTATAAAATAAACCCTAATATAGCTACAATATAAATAATAATTATATTCTAGCTATCTTAGGATTTATTTTTATTTTACAGGTACCTTTCAATTTATTTTAACTAGGTACAATAGCTATTAAATAGTAATTAACTATTTAATAGCTTACCTAGCTAAAATAAACTGAAATTTACCTGTAAAATAAATCCTAACCTAAGTTACAATTACACCTAACACTACACTATACTTTAATAAATTATTCCTATTTAAAAATAAATACTTACCTGTAAAATAAACCCTAAGATAGCTACAATATAATTAATAATTATATTGTAACTATCTTAGGATTTATATTTATTTTACAGGTAACTTTGTATTTATTTTAGCTAGTTAGAATAGTTATTAAATAGTTATTAACTATTTAATAACTACCTAGCTAAAAGAAATATAAAATTACCTGTAAAATAAATCCTAACCTAAGTTACAATTAAACCTAATACCACACTATCATTAAATTAATTAAATAAACTACCTACAAATAACTACAATTAAATACAATTACATAAACTAACTAAAGTACAAAAAATAAAAAAAGCTAAGTTACAAAAAATAAAAAAATAAGTTACAAACATGTTAAAAATATTACAACAATTTTAAGCTACTTACACCTAATCTAAGCCCCCTAATAAAATAACAAACCCCCCCAAAATAAAAAAATGCCCTACCCTATTCTAAATTAAATAAAGTTCAAAGCTCTTTTACCTTACCAGCCCTTAAAAGGGCCATTTGTGGGGGCATGCCCCAAAGAAAACAGCTCTTTTGCCTGTAAAAGAAAAATACAACCCCCCCCCAACATTAAAACCCACCACCCACATACCCCTAATCTAACCCAAACCCCCCTTACAAAAACCTAACACTAATCCCCTGAAGATCATCCTACCTTGTCTTCACTCAGCCGAGCAGCGATGGAACCGAAGTGGACATCCGGAGCGGAAGAAGTTAATCCTCCAAGCGGCGCTGAAGAAATCTTCCATCCGATGAAGTCATCATCCAGGCGGCGCTGAAGAAAAGTCTTCAATCCGGCCGATGTCATCTTCAAAGAGGCGCTGAAGAGGTCTTCTATCCGGGCGAAGTCATCTTCCAAGCCGGGTCTTGAATCTTCCTTCCGCCGACGCGGAACCTCCTTCTTCACCGACGGACTATGACGAATGAAGGCTCCTTTAAGGGACGTCATATCAGCCAATCGGAATTAAGGTAGGAAAAATCTGATTGGCTGATGGAATCAGCCAATCAGATTGAGCTCACATTCTATTGGCTGTTCCGATCAGCCAATAGAATGCTAGCTCAATCTGATTGGCTGATTGGATCAGCCAATCGGATTGAACTTGAATCTGATTGGCTGATTCCATCAGCCAATCAGAATTTTCCTACCTTAATTCCGATTGGCTGATAGAATCCTATCAGCCAATCGGAATTGAGGGGACGCCATCTTGGATGACGTCCCTTAAAGGAGCCTTCATTCGTCGTAGTCCGTCGGTGAAGAAGGAGGTTCCACATCGGCGGAAGGAAGATTCAAGACCCGGCTTGGAAGATGACTTCTCCCGGATAGAAGACCTCTTCAGCGCCTCTTTGAAGATGACATCGGCCAGATCGAAGACTTTTCTTCAGCGCCGCCTGGATGATGACTTCATCGGATGGAAGATTTCTTCAGCGCCGCTTGGAGGATTAACTTCTTTTGCTCCGGATGTCCACTTCGGTTCCATCGGTGGCTCGGCTGAGTGAAGACGACTAAAGGTAGGATGATCTTCAGGGGATTAGTGTTAGGTTTTTGTAAGGGGGGTTTGTGTTAGATTAGGGGTATGTGGGTGGTGGGTTTTAATGTTGGGGGGGTTGTATTTTTCTTTTACAGGCAAAAGAGCTGTTTTCTTTGGGGCATGCCCCCACAAATGGCCCTTTTAAGGGCTGGTAAGGTAAAAGAGCTTTGAACTTTATTTAATTTAGAATAGGGTAGGGCATTTTTTTATTTTGGGGGGTTTGTTATTTTATTAGGGGGCTTAGATTAGGTGTAAGTAGCTTAAAATTGTATTATTTTTAACATGTTTGTAACTTATTTTTTTATTTTTTGTAACAGCTTTTTTTATTTTTTGTACTTTAGTTTATGTAATTGTATTTAATTGTAGTTATTTGTAGGTAGTTTATTTAATTAATTTAATGATAGTGTAGTATTAGGTTTAATTGTAACTTAAGTTAGGATTTATTTTACAGGTAATTTTGTATTTCTTTTAGCTAGGTAGTTATTAAATAGTTAATAACTATTTAATAACTATTCTAACTAGCTAAAATAAATACAAAGTTACCTATAAAATAAATATAAATCCTAAGATAGCTACAATATAATTATTAATTATATTGTAGCTATCTTAGGGTTTATTTTACAGGTAAGTATTTATTTTTAAATAGGAATAATTTATTAAAGTATAGTGTAGTGTTAGGTGTAATTGTAACTTAGGTTAGGATTTATTTTACAGGTAAATTTCAGTTTATTTTAGCTAGGTAAGTTATTAAATAGTTAATTACTATTTAATAGCTATTGTACCTAGTTAAAATAAATTGAAAGGTACCTGTAAAATAAAAATAAATCCTAAGATAGCTAGAATATAATTATTATTTATATTGTAGCTATATTAGGGTTTATTTTATAGGTAAGTATTTAGTTTTAAATAGGATTAACTTAGTTAATAATAGAAATATTATTTAGATTTATTTAATTAATATTTAAGTTAGGGGGCGTTAGGGTTAGGGTTAGACTTAGGTTTAGGGGTTAATAATTTTATTACAGTGGCGGCGGCGTAGTGGGGGGCAGGTTAGGGGTTAATAAATTTTTTATAGGGGGCGACGGTGTAGGGGAGGCAGATTAGGGGTTAATAATTTTATTATAGGTGACGACGGTGTAGGGGGGGCAGGATAGGGGTTAATAGGTTTAATATAGGTTGCGGCGTGTTCAGGGAGCGGCGGTTTAGGGGTTAAACTATTTATTTAGTTGCGGAGAGGTGCGGGATCAGCAGGATAGGGGTTAATAACTTTATAATAGAGGGCGACGGTGTAGGGGGGGCAGGATAGGGGTTACTAGGTATACTGTAGGTGGCAGCGGTGTCCGGGAGCGGCGGTTTAGGGGTTAATACATTTATAAGAGTTGCGGCGGGGTCTAGGAGCGGCGGTTTAGGGGTTAGTAACTTTATTGAGTTGCGGGGGGCTCCGGGGGCGCTGGTATAGGGATAGAACAGTGTAGTTTAGTGTGAGTGCTTAGTGACAGGCTAGCAATAAAGCTGGGAAAAAGCCGAAGAGCAGCGAGATCGGATGAGTGATAAATGTCACAGTCCGCTGCTCATCGCCCCGCGGCTTTTTGACAGCTTTATTTGATAACTTAGGCGTATTTTTTCAGGTCCGCAGCGGCGAAGGTAGGCGAGCTTAGGCGGGCGTATTGGGCCGGCGAAGCCAGAAAAGTAGACGGCTTGATAACTACCCCCCCAATGTCTGTAAGAAATAAATCCAATGTGTGGATTAATAAAATGCAGTAAATCAAATAATTTTTTACTCCCTTTTTATACACATTATCACCACCAACACTGGTACATAATATCTCTTATGGTATCCTCCTCCTAGTTGATATCAGCAATCCATTCATTTGATTTACTGCATTTTATCAATCCACACATTGGATTGATTTCTTTCAGACATTGTTTGGAATTTTAACTTTCCCATATTTCTATTGGGGCTACCATTATTATTGCTTCTGTATCATTTTATATTCAGTGTTTTTATATAGATATATTCAATATTTAATTTGTACAACAGTGGATCCACATCTTATTGTTTTTATTGTCATTTATTACCACTGTACCCACCGTGGCATGTTTTATTCTTGTGTAAAGTACTAGATTTACAATTAAAATATTTCTAAATACACACTCTACACATTGTACAACACCTAGCCCATTTGAGGCGCTCTGAACACATTTATTTTCTTAGCACATTTTCCAAGCTAGCTACTTAGCCTACTGTTCAGAGCTATAGGTGCTCATCTTTGGCGCTACACCCTATCAAAATCCATATTAATCAAAATGCCCCTCTGCTCAGACAATGACATTAACCAAGCTCCATAGGGGGACTACAAACTTTGGTTGTATTGTGCAAAGGATATCACACTAAGCGCTAATAGTATGTCAAAAACATCCCCGGGGTTATCACATCAATGCGTTTTGCCTGTTAGAGGCTTTGCCAAGATGAGTGAATTTCAGAAATGAGTGTCATTTAAAGCCCTTGGTTGATTTCTATTGAATAACTATCTGATCAGAGGCCCAGACCTGTCTTTATTATTTAAAGCAACAGTACATTTACTTTACTATTATTTTAGTTGAATCAAAAACACATACGGCCCGATTACGAGTTTTGCGTTATGAGCGGCTCGGTAATAACTTGCAAGTTATTTCCACCGCTCACCTTTAAGGTTTACCAAAAACCTGCGTTAGCAGGCAATATGGCAGTGTTGAGCTCCATACCGCACACAAATACCAGCGCTGCTTTGAGCTGGTTTTACGTGCTCGTGCACGATTTCCCCATAGACATCAATGGGGAGAGACGGCTGAAAAAAAAGCCTAACACCTGCAATAAAAGAGCGTAAAGCTCAGTAACACAGACTCATTGATTCCTATGGGGAAAGAAAATTTATGTTTAAAACTAACACCCTATACAATATAAGGATAGGGTAAGGAGAGAAGGGGTTAACTAGCACTCTTTCCTATCCAACAAAGTAATAATGCTGAGAAAAACTCAGCTAAGATGTGTACAAGGTTAGTTAGATAAAAACTAATTTATTAACTATTATTAAAATAAAGGGTGTAATAAACATTACATAACACAATGAAGGATAAACCTAATCATCTCCTCTAATTCCAAACTATAGGTATGGAAAACAGGACACACAGTCCAGCCACCCCCCTGTATTCCTGGCCGATAACAGGATACGTCGGCTTCAGGTGCCAGGGATGGTTAGAGCTGCGCTCCCTACAAACCAGAGACTAATAGGAATGAAAAAGGGTTGATGCTAGACTCCACTACATTGTAGACTCTTTACCCTCACACACTAGAGATACTATGCATGTTCCTAACAAGATAGATACACTTACCGTCAGTGGCGACTCTAGAAACAATATATAGGGGGGGAACATAAGATGCCATAGTTAAAACTGGGGGGGGCACTAATCATTTTCACCACTAAAAAACCCGAAATAAATATATATAAATAAGATTCCAAAATACCACAGTAATGCGGTATGCAATGATACCTTTTTATTGTACTAGCCTAATACTTAAAAGAAAAGCTTTTGAGAGTCTTTCTTCCTCAGGTATTGCTTCAGACTTGATAAAGAGAGGAAAACTCTCAAAAGCTTTTCTTTATAGTTTAAAGCAATTTCAGCAAACACCAGGACAGTGTAAATAAACCCCTATGTTAAATATGTCACTAATGAAGACCAATGAACAGACTACTAAGTACCATGTACCAATTTAACACAACCAGCCACTTCCTACTTCAAAATAAAAAATTGGCACACACACACAAACACACAATCAGGCACACAAATAGGCACATTCATACACACAGACAGGCACACTCAAAAACACACATTTAGGAAGACACACTTAGACAGACACATTCAGAGAGACACACACAGGCACACTCAAAGACTCACTCAGACAAATACACACTCAGGGACACCCATTCAGGTACACTCAAACACACACTCAGATACACAAATAGCCAACCTTAGATTTAGATTCAGATTCAACTTTATTGTCACTGTACAGTGTCAAGACAATGAAACATAGTTGGCCTCCAATCAGAAATGCAGTAGTGATTGATAAAATATACAATAAAATAGAAGATATAACTCAGTGTAAACTCTAGCAGCCTTACATAATGCTATAATACATCTAATACCTAAAAAATATAATCCCTCAATCATTAATAGAGCAAGACTTATTAAAAAGACTTTGACAGCCGAATAATACATATTGACATTAAACAAAAGTGCCACCAATACTATACAATACAACTATATAGTCTATGGCCTCTAATCCAAACTAAAACATCTATCCAATATAAATCATGTGCAAATAAAATGCATCAACCTACAAATATACCACAATCTGCTGCAAATAAGGTGCATAATTCTCAGCAATATACATTGATCATGTGAAAATAAAGCGCATACCATGATTAAACTAAACACATCCACCATACGCACAGTAGACAAGCTGCAAACACACTGACCATTAGCGTAAAGTGCAAATTGTGAGCACATAGGCCCTGTGTACCAAGTGTGCTTTTTACCAAGTGTTATTTAGTGCACAGCACAACATAAAACTCTGTGTGGAGGATCTCTCAATGATGATATAATCTGGTTAATAAATATATCCAAAGGAATCCATTTTGCAATTCCAAGTATCCATATTTACCCGTAGTTAGATATACCGATACTTTTTTTTTTAAGTACTTGCTGATACCAATACTTTTTTTGTAATGTCATGTGGCAAAGAGAAGGGGACTTTCTTTTAGCTGTATTTTAACATTGGCTTGCTATTCAGATCAGGTTGTGATTATGGCATATGCGCACACACTAATGTATACACACTCACACACGCACACTAATGCATGCACACACTAATAGACACTCACACTAATGCAATCACACACATACTAATGCAATCACACACACTAATACGTGCACACACACAATCTAATGCATACACACACTAATAGAGACACACACTAATGCATACACACACTAATGCATGTACACACTATTAGACACACACACTAATGCATACACACACACACTAATGCATGCACACACACTAATGCATGCACACACACAGACACACTAATGCATACACACAATCTAATGCAGTGTTTTTCAACCAGTGTGCCGTGGCACACTAGTGTGCCGTGAGAGATCCTCAGGTGTGCCACAGCAGACTGACAACAGTGTGACATATTTTTTAAACTTTGCTTGTTTTTTACTCCCAGTGCAGGGGTAGTTTGTAGGAGGCATGGCATAACAGCACAGTACATACAGTATGTGTGTGTTTGTGTGTATGTGTATATATATATATGCTGTATTAGGCTACAATGTGTGATGTTTTTAAAATTTTGGGATGGTGGTGTGCCTCAGGATTTTTTAACGTAAAAAAGTGTGCCACGGCAAAAAAAAGGTTAAAAATCACTGATCTAATGCATACACATACTAATAGACACACACATTAATGCATACACACACTAATGTATACACACACACACTAATGCATACACACACACTAATGCATGCACACACACAGACACACTAATGCATACACACAATCTAATGCATACACATACTAATAGACACACACACTAATGCATACACACACACTAATGTATACACACTCACACACACACACTAATGCATACACACACACTAATCCATGTACACACACTAATACATGCACACACACACACAGACACACTAATGCATACACACAATCTAATGCATACACATACTAATAGACACACACATTAATGCATACACACACTAATGTATACACACACACTAATGCATACACACACACTAATGCATGCACACACACAGACACACTAATGCATACACACAATCTAATGCATACACATACTAATAGACACACACACTAATGCATACACACACACTAATGTATACACACTCACACACACACACACTAATGCATACACACACACTAATCCATGTACACACACTAATACATGCACACACACACAGACACACTAATTCATACACACAATCTAATGCATACACATACTAATAGACACACACACACTAATGCATACACACACACGCTAATGCATACACACACAAACTCATGCATAGACACACTCATGCAGAAATCAAGTATACAGTTATACATTTATAATCACTAGTATCAATACGCACATCTGTCCTAATACAAAACTTTAACTGTGTACACACAACTTTATATCCCACAATATCACAAGCCTTTTAGTACTCTATTATTATTATTCTAACATTGAAATTAGGCTCACTCATCACACTCATTAGTGTTTCAAACTTCACCCTTCAGTATCCACACCCTGACCCGTGCCATTGATCTTTGACACTTACCATGCAGTACCGCAATAACACCCGCCAGCCCTTCAGCTCTTATCACTGACTGCAGTAACAAATCAAGCAGTGACAACAAGGAATGCAATGTGTGGCAGTCTGAAACGCCATAATTTAATTAGTTACTTACATACGTACAGGTTACAGGAGCTGAGAAGCTCAGAGGCTGACGCTGTCCCTCTGCACATCACTTCCAAGCTGATTGCAGGCACGGGGGCAGTGAAAAAGTTTCCCGTCTACTGAACTCACTAAGACTTCCAGCCCAAATAGCGCTGCTTAGTGCAACATTTCACCCACCAACTGCCATCATTAAAAAAAATAAAAAAATCCCAGAAGCATTTTGAAATGGCATGCACACATCTTAGAGGGATGTGCCGGCCTTGTGCACAGGCAGATGAAGGAGATCTCGGTGGAGGGGCACAAGGGGGGGGGGGATCATTTACCAGGGGGAGCACTTGCCCCCCCCAGCCCCCCTGTAGTGATGCCTCTGCTTACCGTAACCCCAATTCAACTTTAGTTACCTGTGATGTTGAATCTCTATACACTAGCATAGAGAGACAATGGGGGTGCAAAGCAGTTTCTCATTTTCTCCAGAAAAATTAATCTATGTCCAATAAATCCAAACAATTTATTATTACCTTACTAGAATTTGTGCTTGGACATAACTACTTTGTATTTGATGGCAAATTCTACTTGCAAACATGTGGAACAGCTATGGGGCATCTTGTGCCCCCACATGCGTTAACATATACCTGGGCTGGTGGGAGGAAACTGTAGTGTTTCACGAAACCTACAAACAGTATACACAATATATTGCCCACTGGTCCAGATATATAGACATTATATTCTGTGTGTGGGAGGGCCCCAAAGAACTGTTGAACAAATTTATTTCTCAGCTAAACACTAATCCTTTTGGCCTTTATTTGACAATGGCGTTTGATGACTCACAAGTGGAATTTCTTGACTTAACTATCAAAAAGGTCAATGACTGTTTGGAAACTGACACTTATAGGAAACCTACAGCTACCAACAAGAAACCTACAGCTACCAACAATATTTTAAGTTCAGACAGCCATCATCATCCTAGAAAGATTAAAAGCCTACCAATAGGCGAGTACTTAAGGATTCGCAGAAACAGTTCATCATTAGAGTCATTTAACAGAGCAACAATATTTTAAGTGCAGACAGCAATCATCATCCTAACATGATTAAAAGACTACCAATAGGTGAGTACTTAAGGATTCACAGAAACAGTTCATCATTAGAGTCATTTAACAAAGCTGCAAGGGAACTTAGAGACAGACTCCTTCTGCGGGGCTATTACAAAAAGTCCCTTAAGAGAGCCTATCATAAAGCCTTAAACAGAAATAGACAGGAGCTCTTGACACCCAACATTTTTGAATATTCCAATCCCCTCAGATAACCCCTTCTTGTCCTTATATTGTATAATTTATCTTAAAGGGCAGCACCAAGGATTATTATATCCTTTTTGTTTCCTAAGTGAAACTTTATCACAGTGCCAGTATTTTTTTACCAGCTTGCTATAAACCCCCTAACATAAACCTGTGTCTAAATACCCCTAATCTGCCACCCCGACATCGCCAACACCTCCATTACACTTATTAACCCCTAATCTGCCTCCCCCGACATCATCGACACCTACATTACACTTATTAACCCCTAATCTGCGGCCCCCAATGTCATCGCCACCTACATACATTTATTAACCCCTAATCTGCCGCCCCCAACGTCGCCGCTGCCACTATACTAAAGTTATTAACCCCTAAACCTCTGGCCTCCCACATCACTAACACTAAATAAATATATTAACCCCTAAACCTAACCCTAAGTCTAACCCTAACACCCCTAACTTTAATATAATTAAAATAAATCTAAATAAAAATTACTATTATTACCTCAATAATTCCTATATAAAACTAAATACTTACCTATAAAATAAACCCTAAGCTAGCTACAATATAACTAATAGTTACATTGCAGCTATCTTAGGCCTAGATTTAGAGTTGGGCGGTAGCCGTCAAAACCAGCGTTAGAGGCTGCTAACGCTGGTTTTTACAGCCCTCTGGTATTTGGAGTCAGTCATTAAAGGGTCTAACGCTCACTTTCCAGCCGCGACTTTTCCATACCGCAGATCCCCTTACGTCATTTGCGTATCCTATCTTTTCAATGGGATCTTTCTAACTCCGGTATTTAGAGTCGTGGCTGAAGTGAGCATTAGAAATCTAACGACAAAACTCCAGCCGCAGAAAAAAGTCAGTAGTTAAGAGCTTTTTGGGCTAACGCCGGTTTATAAAGCTCTTTTAACCCCTAACACTGTCGAACCCATATTATATTTATTAACCCCTAACCTGCCCCCCACAACGTCGCCGCCAGCTACCTACTATAATTAACTCCTAATCTGCCGACTGCAAAGCGCCGCTTCTTACGTTATCCTTATGTACCCCTAATCTGCTGCCCCTAATACCGCCGACCCCTATATTATATTTATTAACCCCTAACCTGCCCCCCACAACGTCGCCGCCAGCTACCTACAATAATTAACCCCTAATCTGCCGACCGCCACCTACGTTATCCTTATGTACCCCTAATCTGCTGCCCCTAACACCGCCGACCCCTATATTATATTTATTAGCCCCTAATCTGCCCCCCTCAACGTCGCCTCTACCTGCCTACACTTATTAACCCCTAATCTGCCAAGCAGATCTCACCGCTACTATAATAAAGTTATTAACCCCTAATCCGCCTCACTCCCGCCTCAATAACCCTATAATAAATAGTATTAACCCCTAATCTGCCCTCCCTAACATCGCCGACACCTAACTTCAATTATTAACCCCTAATCTGCCGACCGAATCTCGCCGCTACTGTAATAAATGGATTAACCCCTAAAGCTAAGTCTAACCCTAACACCCCCTAAATTAAATATAATTTAAATCTAACGAAATAAATTAACTCTTATTAAATAAATTATTCCTATTTAAAGCTAAATACTTACCTGTAAAATAAACCCTAATATAGCTACAATATAAATTATAATTATATTATAGCAATTTTAGGATTTATATTTATTTTACAGGCAACTTTGTATTTATTTTAACCAGGTACAATAGCTATTAAATAGTTAAGAACTATTTAATAGCTAAAATAGTTAAAATAATTACAAAATTACCTGTAAAATAAATCCTAACCTAAGTTACAATTAAACCTAACACTACACTATCAATAAATTAATTAAATAAAATACCTACAATTACCTACAATTAAACCTAACACTACACTATCAATACATTAATTAAATACAATATCTACAAATAAATACAATGAAATCAGATTGAGCTCGCATTCTATTGGCTGATAGGGAACAGCCAATAGAATGCGAGCTCAATCTGATTGGCTGATTGAATAAGCCAATCGGATTGAACTTGATTTTGATTGGCTGATTCCATCAGCCAATCAGAATTTTCCTACCTTAATTCCGATTGGCTGATAGAATCCTATCAGCCAATCGGAATTCGAAGGATGCCATCTTGGATGACGTCCCTTAAAGGAACCGTCATTCGTGGGGAAGTCGTCGGTGAAGATGGATGTTCCGCGTCGGCGGGATGAACATGGATCCGAAAGAAAGAAGATTGAAGATGCCGTTGATAGAAGACTTCAGTCGGATCATGGACCTCTTCAGCTCCCGCTTGGATGAAGACTTCAGCCGGATCATGGACATCTTCAGCCCCCCGCTTGGGCTTGGATCAAGACATCGGAGGAGCTCTTCTGGATCGATCGGTGAACCTGGTATGGTGAAGATAAGGTAGGAAGATCTTCAGGGGCTTAGTGTTAGGTTTATTTAAGGGGGGTTTGGGTTAGATTAGGGGTATGTGGGTGGTGGGTTGTAATGTTGGGGGGGTATTGTATGTGTTTTTTTTACAGGCAAAAGAGCTGAATTCTTTGGGGCATGCCCCGCAAAGGGCCCTGTTCAGGGCTGGTAAGGTAAAAGAGCTTTGAACTTTTGTAATTTAGAATAGGGTAGGGCATTTTTTTATTTTGGGGGTCTTTGTTATTTTATTAGGGGGTAGGTGTAATTAGTTTAAAATTGTTGTAATATTTTTCTGATGTTTGTAAATATTTTTTTATTTTTTGTAACTAAGTTCTTTTTTATTTTTTGTACTTTAGTTAGTTTATTTCATTGTATTTATTTGTAGATATTGTATTTAATTAATGTATTGATAGTGTAGTGTTAGGTTTAATTGTAGATAATTGTAGGTATTTGATTTAATTAATTTATTGATAGTGTAGTGTTAGGTTTTTTTTTTTTTTTTAATAACTTTATTTATTAATAGTGAGGACAAAATGATTCACCATATACATAACAAGTTGAACAATAAGAAATGCTAAAGCACTTGTAAGATTTGCCAAGTCCATCATAGTTACTGATGATATAAAGGAAGATTTCCTCCTGCAGAGGCAGGGAATCAAACCGTCCACACAATTTTCATTTTTTCCAAGTGAACAACCAAAAATAAAACAAAAACAAAAACAAAGAAAAGAGACAAAAACAGAAATATGAACAGACAATTCGCAAAGAATAACATTAGTACTTACCCGGACCCTCCGACTCGCCCCCCACAGACCAAGCAGCAAGATCCAGTAATTGTACAAATGTCAAGACCTCAAGTATTCACAGATAAGCGAGACAAGTCAGTCAGTCTGTAAGCACCATTTACCTCGGAGGTTCTCATTCAAAATGAAAAGGCTATTTCTAAATGGGTATATAACACTGTCTCTTACTCTAGGTGAAAGAAATAGAAGGTAAGCCTCCCACTTGTGGATAAATTTCCTGACTCTTTTTTCCGGATCCCCCTTTGTATCCGCCTGCTCAGTCAACATTTGGTTGTGTACTCTGCCAAGCAGCTGCCCGAGTGGGGGTGCTCTATTGCTAGCCCACCCCTTCAGAATAACCATCCTAGCCAGCATCAAGACAGTCGTGAGAAAAATGTCAAACTTATAAATTCTGTCTTTGGGTATCAGAAATATAACATGTTGTGCTGTAAGGGTCACCTGTTGATTTGTTACTTTTGTCAACCAATAAGAAACTCTAAACCAAAATACTCTCAGCTTGGGGCAATCCCACAATAAGTGAATCCAATCTGGGGATGGGTACCTACACCTATTGCAGATATTCTCCGCCCCCGAGACCCATCTAGCTCAAATGCCAGGTGTGATGTAGGACTGGTGGATAAATTTCATATGTGTTTCCCTTAGATTGGCTGAGATTGTACTAGCATGTACCTTCCCGAGGCTCCCTGTAATGAGGTCAGAGTCCACCGTCAGTTCTCTACTGTTTGCCCATTTCGTTACAAGTCCCTGTCTAGTAAGCCCTTCACAGTGTTTAAGCAATAGGTCATAAGTGTGCGATATCTTATAAGAGCCCTGCTTAGCTAGAGCACACAATTTATCAATGTTGGAAGGCTCGGTAGTCAACAGCTTGTCCGAGATGAGTTTATACAGATAATGCCTGCATTGAAAATACGCAAACCTATGTGTCCCTGGGAGATCGTGCGAGCTTTGCAATTCAGAAAAGGGTATGATGTCTAAAGTGAGTGGGATAAAAAGTTGGTGAAGTCTTGTAAGTGTAGTGTTAGGTTTAATTGTAACTTAGGTTAGGATTTATTTTACAGGTAATTTTGTAATTATTTTAACTATTTTAGCTATTAAATAGTTCTTAACTATTTAATAGCTATTGTAACTGGTTAAAATAAATACAAAGTTACCTGTAAAATAAATATAAATCCTAAAATAGCTATAATATAATTATAATTTATATTGTAGCTATATTAGGATTTATTTTACAGGTAAGTATTTAGCTTTAAATAGGAATAATTTATTTAATAAGAGTTAATTTATTTCGTTAGATTTAAAGTATATTTAACTTAAGGGGGTGTTAGTGTTAGGGTTAGACTTAGCTTTAGGGGTTAATACATTTATTAGAATAGTGGTGAGCTCCAGTCGGCAGATTAGGGGTTAATGTTTGAAGTTTGGTGTCGGCGATGTTAGGGAGGGCAGATTAGGGGTTAATACTATTTATTATAGGGTTATTGAGGCGGGAGTGAGGCGGATTAGGGGTTAATAACTTTATTATAATAGCGGTGCGGTCCGTTCGGCAGATTAGGGGTTAATAAGTGTAGGCAGGTGGAGGCGACTGTTGAGGGGGGCAGATTAGGGGTTAATAAATATAATATAGGGGTCGGCGGTGTTAGGGGCAGCAGATTAGGGGTACATAGGGATAATGTAAGTAGTGGCGGTTTACGGAGCGGCAGATTAGGGGTTAAAAAAATATGCAGGTGTCAGCGATAGCGGGAGCGGCAGATTAGGGGTTAATAAGTGTAAAAAAGAAGAAGAGAAGAGGCGCCAAATAGTGTGTACCGTTTAAGCTACAAGAGGCCAGAACCCCATATGAATCTTACTTGCCACATATGCCTTCTGAACAATTTGCAGCCGTCCAGCTAGCTGTGTTGGCCAATATTGCTCCAGTGACAAGCTGTGCAAGACAAAAACACAAAAGGGCCACAATAGTGTGTATCAGTGAGAACACTATCAAGTGCGCAAAGTATGAAATGTACCACGAGATATAGGGCACTTGAGAAGTGCCACAAAGACCTTCTGGACACTTATCAGCTGTCCAGATCACTGTGTTCACAGGTGTTCCTCTGGGCAAAAACGTTATGTTCACGATAGCTCCAAAAAGCACCTTGGAATTCACTCTCCAAACAATGCAAATAATAAAATGGCAAATAAAAAAACCATATATGCCGTGCTACTAGTAAAATATAAAATGTTTAATTTAAAACAATTGTTATCACAACGCGTTTCCCGGTTTCTAAGACCGTTTCCTCAGGTGTATATTATAATACAAAGTAGCACAGTTATATAGCCCATGTCGGCGTCTAACCCGACAAAGAGCGCATGTGTGAGCAACTTCAATCCCGTATAGCCAATCAGCAACATTCGAAAAACCGGCTTGATACTGATAGGTTGCTAGACTGTGGGCTTGGTTGGCCCAGCCTTACTTTTTAGCCTATTGGCCACAGTTATGTTGATATCATTTACCAAAGCTATTTTTAACTCATTAATCACGCTCCGAGATATTGTGCGTGTAAATACCAACGATTTGAAGTATTTTTACAATACCTAGATTAAAAAATACAAATAATCCCATTAGTGAAAAACCTATCGATGTTGCCAAGGTTATATCGGATTGTTGTTCATGCATTTACATATGAATGACAAATTTAACAAATAATCCCTATATCAACTGATAAAATGTAAAATACAAGTACAAAACCAATATAATACAATATAATAATATATATATTTTTTTTTTTGTTATGTGGTATATCTTCTTGAATGTCAATGTGGGATTCAATATATAGGGAGGTCCTCAAGACCCCTAAAGAAAAGATGGGGAGAGCATAACAGAAACATAAAGAAAGGGTTTAGGAATCATAGTGTTCCACAACATAGTATCAATTGTCATGATGGACAAACGGATACTTTTAGTATTTATCCTCTGGAATATAAAATGGGGTAGAAATAGGCTAGTTCACCTTAGACAGAGAGAGACGTTTTGGATCTGGAAGCTTAAGACCCTTGTACCACACGGCTTAAATGAAAATATTGACATGGCCGCTTTCAACTGATATCCAAGTCAGGGAGTGTGTTTGACAGTTATGCAATTATAATTAGGTTTTTCAGTATTAGAACCCCACATGTTTCACAACAGGAACCATACACTACTTGTTAATAGCAGGATTTTGATTTAGTTTATATGTTAAAATAGGGCCGTTTTTCACACACATTTTAGTGAATAATAGCTCAGAAAGTCACAAGACAATAACGGTTAGATTTTATAAAAAAAAAAATATATATATTTTTATATTGTATTATATTGGTTTTGTACTTGTATTTTACATTTTATCAGTTGATATAGGGATTATTTGTTAAATTTGTCATTCATATGTAAATGCATGAACAACAATCCGATATAACCTCGGCAACATCGATAGGTTTTTCACTAATGGGATTATTTGTATTTTTTAATCTAGGTATTATAAAAATACTTCAAATCGTTGGTATTTACACGCACAATATCTCGGAGCGTGATTAATGAGTTAAAAATAGCTTTGGTAAATGATATCAACATAACTGTGGCCAATAGGCTAAAAAGTAAGGCTGGGCCAACCAAGCCCACAGTCTAGCAACCTATCAGTATCAAGCCGGTTTTTCGAATGTTGCTGATTGGCTATACGGGATTGAAGTTGCTCACGCATGCGCTCTTTGTCGGGTTAGACGCCGACATGGGCTATGTAACTGTGCTACTTTGTATTATAATATACACCTGAGGAAACAGTCTTAGAAACCGGGAAACGCGTTGTGATAACAATTGTTTTAAATTAAACATTTTATATTTTACTAGTAGCACGGCATATATGGTTTTTTTATTTGCCATTTTATTATTTGCATTGTTTGGAGAGTGAATTCCAAGGTGCTTTTTGGAGCTATCGTGAACATAACGTTTTTGCCCAGAGGAACACCTGTGAACACAGTGATCTGGACAGCTGATAAGTGTCCAGAAGGTCTTTGTGGCACTTCTCAAGTGCCCTATATCTCGTGAGTACATTTCATACTTTGCGCACTTGATAGTGTTCTTACTGATACACACTATTGTGGCACTTTTGTGTTTTTGTCTTGCACAACTTGTCACTGGAGCAATATTGGCCAACACAGCTAGCTGGACGGCTGCAAATTGTTCAGAAGGCATATGTGGCACTTCTCAAGTGCTGGAAATCTTGTAAGTAAGATTCATATGGGGTTCTGGCCTCTTGTAGCTTAAACGGTACACACTATTTGGCGCCTCTTCTCTTCTTCTTTTCAACAGAACGTGCGACTGCCAACATCGATCTGGAATGAGTTTGCTACCTGGAGAACTGTGAAACATCTCCTAGAGTATGGACTATCTATGTAATATCAGTATTTGAGATGGTTATATCTTATTATATTAATACAATTTTTTGATATAGACGGATATAGTATTTATATGCAATTAATCCATATTGTTTTGTTATAAATTTGAGTAGTTTTGACACTACCACACAGTCATCACAAGGTTTTAGTGCACATCACTTCAACACTATATATTTTGCAGAAAATATAGAGGGCGCATCTGATTTATATTATTTTTATATCACTTGTTAATAAGTGTAAGGTTAGTGGTGTTTAGACTCGGGGTTCATGTTAGGGTGCTAGGTGCAGACGTAGGAAGTGTTTCCCCATAGAAAACAAAGAGCTGAACGCGGCTTTTTTGCAGGTGTTAGGTTTTTTTTCAGCTCAAACAGCCCCATTGTTTTCTATGGGGATATTGTGCACGAGCACGTTTTTGAAGCTGGCCGCGTCCGTAAGCACCACTAGTATCGAGAGTTGAAGTTGCGTTAAATATGCTCTACGCTCCTTTTTTGGAGCCTAACGCAGCCATTCTGTGAACTCTCAATACCAGCGGTATTTAAAAGGTGCGGCCAGAAAAAAGCCAGCGTTAGCTACGCACCCCTTTGGCCGCAGAACTCTAAATCTAGGCGCTAGGTTTTATTTTTATTTCAGGGGTAAGTTTGTATTTATTTTAACTAGGTAGACTAGTTAGTAAATAGTTATTAACTATTTACTAGCTACCTAGTTAAAATAAATACAGTTACCTGTAAAATAAAACACTAACACCTAACATTACACTAAAATTAAATACATTACATTAAATAAATACAATTAACCAAATTACAAACAAATAAACACTAAATTACACAAAAAAATCTAATAGCCCTATCGAAATAAAAAAAGCCCCCCAAAATAAAAAAAAACCCTAGCCTACACTAAACTGCCAATGTTCCTTAAAAGGGCTTTTAGTGGGGCATCACCCCAAAGAAATCAGCTCTTTTACCTGTAAAAAAAAATACAAACAACCCCAACAGTAAAACTCACCACCCACACAACCAACCCCCCCCCCAAAAAAAAAACTACCTAAAAAACCTAAGCTCCCCATTGCCCTGAAAAGGGCATTTGGATGGACATTGCCCATCAATCTTTTTCTGTGCCCAAAGTCCCTAATCTAAAAATGAAACCCACCCAATAAACCCTTAAAAAAACCTAACACTAACCCCCGAAGATCCACTTACAGTTCTTGAAGACCGGACATCCATCCTCATCCACCCGGGAGAAGTCTTCATCCAAGCGGGCAGAAGTCCTCAATGAAGCCGAGAGAAGTCTTCATCCAAGCTGCAAGAAGTCGTCCTCAAGACGGCATTTACTATCTTCATCCTTCCGACGCAGAGCTGCTCCATCTTCAAGACATGCAGCGAAGCATCGTCTTCTTTCACTGGCTCTTCAAGAATGAAGTTTCCTTTAAATTACGACATCCAAGATGGCGTCCCTTGAATTCTTATTCGATCGGGTTTAATTGCGGCGATGTCTGTCCGCCTCCTCAAAGCAGGTGGACAGGTTATGGAGGGGGGGTGGGATCTGTCTATATTATGCATGTGTGTACTGTTTATTATATAACAAAAGGGGTGGAGTTTTGGTTGACACATGTACATTGTATTGCCATTCTATACTGTGTATTAGCTATGTGCAGCCAAGAAAATTGTGTTTCAGAAGAAATTCTTTGTTCCGAATTTTCAAGGAGATTTGTTTTCCCAAATTTTCATAGGCTGTACTATTCGGTATTCATTTAGTTTAATTCATTTAGTTCAATAATGAATTTTCATTAAATATTTACATTCATTTTTGTTAAAACAAATGTAAATGTTTCAAAGCTACAAGTGAAAATTTCACCTGTAGCTACAATACTTACCCTAACATGCTCTGGAGAGTGCGCTAACTCAATCCTCTTCTTGCCAGTGCAAGGTCATGGGTGCCAAGTGAGCTAAGCCTCCTGTTAGCACGGCCAGGGACCTGGCAAAAAGAGGATCGGGTTAGCGTGCTCTCTAAAGCGTGTTAAGGTGTTAATCCTTTAAAAGTAATATAAAGGAAAGAAATAAAAACTGACAATTTTTTTCATGTTCATTTCCTTTCACTTTTTCTGGCGCATTCATTCAGATATCTTATTTTCTTATGTTTAGAAAAGTATGGTAAAACATGTCTTATTGAGTATGCCTTAAATAAATTATTATTAATAAACTATTATCATGATGCTTTTAGCATCAGAGCCCTAGGCAGTTAGGTATTACCAATATGAATACTAAAAAGTTTAGATGAATATAATAGGCTGATATAGCTTCACTGGTAACAAAGTCTCTGACTAAATATATTTTACTATATCTCCTTTTTAAATATGTATTATTAAACTGTATACCCTTTCATCTTATCATCTTATAAATATTAAAAATGTAAAAATAGCATAATTGCCCTGGCAGTATTAAATTACAATCAAGTTCTGCCATGCTTATCACACATTAATAGCCAATCTGATCATTAACATGGTATATTCACACTAAATAAATGCAGTCCTTGGTGAGGTAATAAATATAGATAATACTCATTTTTTCTTGTTCTACTAATTTCTTCATCGTCAGAGTTCTTGTCCTTTAGTCCTCTAACACTCAAAATATGTTTCTAGAAAAAAACGAAAACTATTCCCTACTCAATCCATTTGCTGTACAACATTTGTAAAATTGGTATGGGAATTGCGCATTTCAAGTTCTTTTCAACAAAATCTTATATACATTAAGGTCTATTATATTTCTATCAATTTTGTTTTTAGGTTACAGTTCAGACCTGACCTGGGAATTTTTTTCTAGTTTATCGTTTTCTGAAGCTTTTACCAAGTCTTCTTCCAAATTCTTATTTCAGTTAAGAAATACAAATATATTTACAAAGGTTATTGCTTGGTTGTTGAATCTGAAGCTATTCCAGTTCATAAGAATACCATATTGTCACATAGTTATCAAATACCTTTACAGCAAGTCCATTAATTATTTGCTTTACAAAGAAAACCTTAAGAGAACACCTTTCTAAAGCAATATATATATATATATATATATATATATATATATATATATATATATATATATATATATATATACACCTGTATATATAGCACAAAATTTCAAGTCATAAGCGACTAGCCAGGACAAAATGTTACTCGCCACTTCTAATCCCACCCACACCCACTACTTCAATCCCTCTTTGCATATGTTTAGCAATTGTGAAACATTTTGTAATATTGTTTATATTTTATACCATAACAAATTAAATAATGCTACCTACAGTAATAAAATAACAAAAATAAGTTCATAGCAGTTAGAAGAATCAACTAAATGTTCTGAGGAAGACAACAGCTGGGTAGAAAATATAAATTGTTGAGCTGAGAGAATGCAGAGAGTGCTGACAGTCATGGAAGGTCACAGTAGACCTGGAGATTTTTTTTAAATAATTATCATCTCTCCCTTCTCGCTCTTAACTATTTTTCTCAACTCCCTTACCTCTATAATTTCGCTTTTTACCGTCTCCCTTCTCTCTCAGGCCATACCTTCTCTTTACACTCTCTTTCTCATATCACTTAACTCTTTTTTTTCTCTATTGTCTCTTAACTCTACCTTCTCCACTTTCACTTTTCCTCTGCAATTTCTCTCTGCCCTGTTTACTCTCTCAGAATTGACAGTCTAAGCCATCAGCCCTAGAGGAATAACATATCTTTGCACTTTCATGAATATATAATATCCATTAAGTTATTAGTTTTAGCACATAGCCCACAATGTGTGTATCAGTGCGGCAATAGGAATATACATTCTGCAAATACAATGTGCAAATTTTTCTATGTACAACATGCCCCCAGACTTCAGACCCAACATTCACTAACTTTCACTAGCCACTGCCACTTGCCAATAGCTAGCGGTCTAATGTAAAATTTGAGCCCTGAAACATAAATGTGTATATATATATATATTTATTTTTTAACTAAATCAAGAGAATCAATATCCTTGACTACTTAATATCTTGATATTTCTCTCTCTTTTTTTTTAAGGTGACATTTGCACATGCTCAGTCCACATTTTAACGAACACACCTAGCTTATTCTTATTTGGATGATGTGTTTACATATTTTCGTTTGAAATAAGAAAAATACATAAAGGTTGGTAAAGCAATATTTTTTTCATTTTAGCACATGCATGGTTTGCATTAAAACAAGTATGATCTCTTCCTGCTTTAAAATGAAACCCTTTAATCATGGAAAACAAAAGATATAAAACATTAATAATTAAATCTTATTACCAAAATTATGCTACATTAGGATTGTAATTAACTGTTTGAATAATTACACAATGTTTTTAATACATCATTATCATAAAACAACATTACATTTGTGAACTGCACATCTTTCAGCAACTGTCGTCTAATATGAAAACCACTAACTAAATAATTTCCATAATGAGTCTTGATTTGTTTGATCATCTGGCATTACTGAATTGAATATTAAGAAGGTCCCAACATGTGACAGGGAATGGGACAGAAAGAGGAAAGGAAAGTGAGTCAGGCACAGCCAGTGAGAAAGTCTAGGCCAGTGCAAGAAAAAGAGAGTTGGGTGGGACCCAACTTATGAGAGGCGCTGAGCCAGCGATAATCACCAACGTGCTTATTGGCCACTCTGTTTTTGAACTTGTGTCTGTGCAAGAAAGCAGAGTTAGAAGGATTCATTCTATACCGGGCTAAGCCAGAGGAGTGCTAGAATGAGTGGAGTAAACCAGGGAGATGATCTGGGCCAGTGTAACAAGCATATAAGAAAGTGTAAAAGAAGCCAACCCTTTACTGAGGATGGAATGCTACAGCTGAGAGTGGTAAGAACCTGTGGTCAGGTGAATAAAGATAATCATGGTATCCTTTTCTATGTTAACCAGGAAAGGTAGGTAGTTATTGGCTCATAAGGCCCAAAGTCCATTAAATACTGATTTTGGGAATGAAGGAAGTAGTACTCACGTATGACTAAGAGTCACTGTCTTAGGATAAAGGGGCATTAGGTAAGATGACTAGATGTTAAGCTACACTCATTGTGTGACCTTTGGCAGTCTTCTGAAGGGCTTTTCAGTAAAATGACCCAGTTCACTAAGTAATTTCCTGATGATGACGAAGGCAGGCCTCTAGATATATTTATATCCTTGCGTTTATAAATGGGAAGAAATGTCAAGTGCCACCTGAGCCTCAGACTTCAGGGCACCATGAGATTAGCAATGGATATGTCAGATTAGATTCTGACAAATCCATTGTACACACAGAACATTTATGTACTATCCCACATATATCCTGTGTCACCCTCTTGTGTTAAGTTTTGTGTGGGCTATATCCTCTCAAGGATAGTTGTAGGTAATTGCCTGTCTATTTCACCCACCTTTTTATTTACTGACCTGCTACCTGTGGTATTCTTCTTTACTTTTATAGGTCTCTGATGAAGGCGCAAAGCTGAAATTCGTCAGACCGTTATATTCTTTCCTCTAGCAAGAGGGATGTTTTTAATATCTTTCTTATTGAGTTCCCAATAAAGTTTGAGAATATATTTTTACATAGTGCTCTGCTAAATTTTGTTTTTTTCTACTTACATTTTTTTTACTCACCTGCTGAGTCCAGTAATTTGTGCCCAGAAAAAAATAAGTTTTTTAAATTTTCTATGCTTAATCCACTGCAAAATACATTTGTTGCAAATCAAAATCATCTTTTTTCATGCTCTATAGTCTCACACAAGATATGAGCATTTATATAGCATAATAAAATAATGAACTTGTATCTCCAAATGTGATGCAGTAGATTATATTATAGTTTAGTTGTTGCAGGAAAACACAAAGAGATATTGCATTGTTTATCTTAGCCATAATAAACTGCATAGCAAAACATCTTTATATATAAATATGGTAATTCAGTATTCTATAGTGACAATTTTTCTTTACAATCTACAGAAAATTGCACTTTAGGGATACCCTCTATAGCATGTTTATGTTATTGCTTTATGTTACCGCCTAAACATTAATTAACTCCTGCATTGATCTAAGCAATGACTATGTAGCAGTGTTACCATGACCCATTATTTAGCCAGAACTATATACTTCAGACTTTCTGGGAGATGTAAAAAAAAACTTTAATTAAACTAAAGCAAACAAAATAAATAGTGGCATAAAATTTGCTTTCTTTTTAATATCATTATTTAAATACATTAGCCCAGATTACTATTGGAGCGCTATTGATAGTGTATGGTGCACTATAAATATCACAGGCCCACTCTAAGAATAACGAGCGAGCAATCTGATATTACAAATCAATTGTAAAACAGAATTACCAGAGAATGCTTAGTGTGTACAACATTTCTTTAGAGCACCCTATAATTTCAATGGATAATGCACTAAAAAAAAAATAGCTCATATTAAAAGATGTGAGTTATGTGTTGTGTGTGAGCAGAACACATAAAAGTGCTAAAATGATTTATATGACTTGAGACCTGAAGTAAACTGTTAGGGCTAGAATAAAAGAATAAAAAAACATGTAAAACATATTAAAGTAAATGTAAATTTTCACGAATGAGTGACGTTTTTTTTTAAAATACTAAAAAAACATAATTTATGTAAGAACTTACCTGATAAATTCATTTCTTTCATATTAGCAAGAGTCCATGAGCTAGTGACGTATGGGATATACATTCCTACCAGGAGGGGCAAAGTTTCCCAAACCTCAAAATGCCTATAAATACACCCCTCACCACACCCACAAATCAGTTTAACGAATAGCCAAGAAGTGGGGTGATAAGAAAAAAGTGCGAAGCATAAATATAAGGAATTGGAATAATTGTGCTTTATACAAAAAAATCATAACCACCACAAAAAGGGTGGGCCTCATGGACTCTTGCTAATATGAAAGAAATGAATTTATCAGGTAAGTTCTTATATAAATTATGTTTTCTTTCATGTAATTAGCAAGAGTCCATGAGCTAGTGACGTATGGGATAATGACTACCCAAGATGTGGATCTTCCACGCAAAAGTCACTAGAGAGGGAGGGATAAAATAAAGACAGCCAATTCGGCTGAAAAAAATCCTCACCCAAAAATAAAGTTTAAATCTTATAAAGAAAAAAACTGAAAATATAAGCAGAAGATTCAAACTGAAACAGCTGCCTGAAGTACTTTTCTACCAAAGACAGCTTCAGAAGAAGAAAACACATCAAAATGGTAGAATTTAGTAAAAGTATGCAAAGAAGACCAAGTTGCTGCTTTGCAAATCTGATCAACCGAAGCTTCATTCCTAAATGCCCAGGAAGTAGAAACTGACCTAGTAGAATGAGCTGTAATCCTTTGAGGCGGAGTTTTACCCGACTCGACATAAGCATGATGAATTAAAGATTTCAACCAAGATGCCAAAGAAATGGCAGAGGCCTTCTGACCTTTCCTAGAACCGGAAAAGATAACAAATAGACTAGAAGTCTTTCGGAAATTCTTAGTAGCTTCAACATAATATTTCAAAGCTCTAACTACATCCAAAGAATGCAATGATTTCTCCTTAGAATTCTTAGGATTAGGACATAATGAAGGAACCACAATTTCTCTACTAATGTTGTTGGAATTCACAACCTTAGGTAAAAATTTAAAAGAAGTTCGCAACACCGCCTTATCCTGGTGAAAAATAAGAAAAGGAGACTCACAAGAAAGAGCAGATAATTCAGAAACTCTTCTGGCAGAAGAGATAGCCAAAAGGAACAAAACTTTCCAAGAAAGTAATTTAATGTCCAATGAATGCATAGGTTCAAACGGAGGGGCTTGAAGAGCCTTCAGAACCAAATTCAAACTCCAAGGAGGAGAAATTGACTTAATGACAGGTTTTATACGAACCAAAGCTTGTACAAAACAATGAATATCAGGAAGATTAGCAATCTTTCTGTGAAAAAGAACAGAAAGAGCAGAGATTTGTCCTTTCAAGGAACTTGCAGACAAACCTTTATCCAAACCATCCTGAAGAAACTGTAAAATTCTCGGAATTCTAAAAGAATGCCAGGAAAAATGATGAGAAAGACACCAAGAAATATGTCTTCCAGACTCTATAATATATCTCCCTAGATACAGATTTACGAGCCTGTAACATAGTATTAATCACAGAGTCAGAGAAACCTCTTTGACTAAGAATCAAGCGTTCAATCTCCATTACCTTTAAATTTAAGGATTTGAGATCCTTATGGAAAAAAGGACCTTGCGACAGAAGGTCTGGCCTTAACGGAAGAGTCCACGGTTGGCAAGAGGCCATCCGGACAAGATCCGCATACCAAAACCTGTGAGGCCATGCTGGAGCTACCAGCAGAACAAATGAGCATTCCTTCAGAATCTTGGAGATTACTCTTGGAAAAAGAACTAGAGGCGGAAAGATATAGGCAGGATTATACTTCCAAGGAAGTGACAATGCATCCACTGCTACCGCTTGAGGATCCCTGGATCTGGACAGATACCTGGGAAGTTTCTTGTTTAGATGAGAGGCCATCAAATCTATTTCTGGAAGTCCCCACATTTGAACAATCTGAAGAAATACCTCTGGGTGAAGAGACCATTCGCCCGGATGTAACGTTTGGCGACTGAGATAATCCGCTTCCCAATTGTCTATACCTGGGATATGAACCGCAGAAACTAGACAGGAGCTGGATTCCGCCCATACCAGAATTCGAGATACTTCTTTCATAGCCAGAGGACTGTGAGTCCCTCCTTGATGATTGATGTATGCCACAGTTGTGACATTGTCTGTCTGAAAACAAATGAACGATTCTCTCTTTAGAAGAGGCCAAGACTGAAGAGCTCTGAAAATTGCACGGAGTTCCAAAATATTGATCGGTAATCTCACCTCCTGAGATTCCCAAACCCCTTGTGCTGTCAGAGACCCCCACACAGCTCCCCAACCTGTAAGACTTGCATCTGTTGAAATTACAGTCCAGGTTGGAAGAACAAAAGAAGCCCCCTGAACTAAACGATGGTTATCTGTCCACCATGTCAGAGAGTGTCGTACAATCGGTTTTAAAGATATTAATTAAGATATCTTTGTGTAATCCCTGCACCACTGGTTCAGCATACAGAGCTGAAGAGGCCACATGTGAAAATGAGCAAAGGGGATCGCGTCCGATGCAGCAGTCATAAGACCTAGAATTTCCATGCATAAGGCTACCGAAGGGAATGATTGTGACTGAAGGTTTCGACAAGCTGATATCAATTTTAGACGTCTCTTGTCTGTCAAAGATAGAGTCATGGACACTGAATCTATCTGGAAACCTAAAAAGGTTACCTGTGTCTGAGGAATCAATGAACTCTTTGGTAAATTGATCCTCCAACCATGATGTTGAAGAAACAACACAAGTCGATTCGTATGAGATTCTGCTAAATGTGAAGACTGAGCAAGTACCAAGATATCGTCCAAATAATGAAATACCACAATACCCTGTTCTCTGATTACAGACAGAAGGGCACCGAGAACCTTTGTAAAAATTCTTGGAGCTGTAGCTAGGCCAAACGGCAGAGCCACAAACTGGTAATGCTTGTCTAGGAAAGAGAATCTCAGAAACTGATAGTGATCTGGATGAATCGGAATATGCAGATATGCATCCTGTAAATCTATTGTAGACATATAATGCCCTTGCTGAACAAAAGGCAGGATAGTCCTTACAGTTACCATTTTGAATGTTGGTATCCTTACATAACGATTCAATATTTTTAGATCCAGAACTGGTCTGAAGGAATTCTCCTTCTTTGGTACAATGAAGAGATTTGAATAAAACCCCAGTCCTTGTTCCAGAACTGGAACTGGCATAATTACTCCAGCCAACTCTAGATCTGAAACACATTTCAGAAATGCTTGAGCCTTCGCTGGGTTTACTGGGACACGGGAAAGAGAAAATCTCTTCACAAATAAAATTATTAGCAAGAGTAGAGACATCCCCATCAACCTTAGGGATTTTGTCCCAAAACTCTAATCTGTCAGATGGCACAGGATATAATTGCTTAAAACGTTTAGAAGGAGTAAATGAATTACCCAAATTATTCCATTCCCTGGAAATTACTTCAGAAATAGCACTAGGGACAGGAAAAACTTCTGGAATAACTACAGGAGATTTAAAAACCTTATTTAAACGTTTAGATTTAGTATCAAGAGGACCAGAATCCTCAATTTCTAATGCAATTAGGACTTCTTTAAGTAAAGAACGAATAAATTCCATTTGAAATAAATATGAAGATTTATCAGCATCAACCTCTGAGACAGAATCCTCTGAACCAGAAGAACCATTATCAGAATCAGAATGATGATGTTCATTTAAAAATTCATCTGAAAAATGAGAAGTTTTAAAAGACTTTTTACGTTTACTAGAAGGAGGAATAACAGACATAGCCTTCTTAATGGATTTAGAAACAAAATCTTTTATGTTATCAGGAACACTCTGAGTATTAGATGTTGACGGAACAGCAACAGGTAATGTAACAGTACTAAAGGAAATATTATCTGCATTAACAAGTTTGTCATGACAAACAGTACAAACAACAGCTGGAGGAACAGATACCATAATTTTACAGCAGATACACTTAGCTTTGGTAGCTCCAGCACCAGGCAGCGATTTTCCAGAAGTATCTTCTGACTCAGTTTCAACGTGGGACATCTTGCAATATGTAATAGAAAAAACAACATATAAAGCAAAATTGATCAAATTCCTTAAATGACAGTTTCAGGAATGGGAAAAAATGCCAGTGAACAAGCTTCTAGCAACCAGAAGCAATAAATAATGAGACTTAAATAATGTGGAGACAATAGTGATGCCCATATTTTTTTAGCGCCAAAAATGACGCCCACATTATTTGGCGCCTAAATGCTTTTGGCGCCAAAAATGACGCCACATCCGAAACGCCGACACTTTTGGTGCAAAAGAACGTCAAAAAATGACGCAACTTCCGGCGACACGTATGACGCCGGAAACAGAAAAAAAAATTTTGCACCAAAAAAGTCAGCGCCAAGAATGACGCAATAAAATTAAGCATTTTCAGTCCCCGCGAGCCTAACAGCCCACAGGGAAAAAGTCAAATTTTAAGGTAAGAAAAAAATTGATTTATTCATATGCATTATCCCAAATATGAAACTGACTGTCTGAAATAAGGAATGTTGAACATCCTGAGTCAAGGCAAATAAATGTTTGAATACATATATTTAGAACTTTATAAAAAAGTGCCCAACCATAGCTTAAAGTGTCACAGAAAATAAGACTTACTTACCCCAGGACACTCATCTACATGTTGTAGAAAGCCAAACCAGTACTGAAACGAAAATCAGCAGAGGTAATGGTATATAAATAAGAGTATATCGTCGATCTGAAAAGGGAGGTAAGAGATGAATCTCTACGACTGATAACAGAGAACCTATGAAATAGACCCCGTAGAAGGATATCATTGAATTCAAATAGGCAATACTCTCCTCACATCCCTCTGACATTCACTGCATGCTGAGAGGAAAACCGGGCTCCAACCTGCTGCGGAGCGCATATCAACGTAGAATCTAGCACAAACTTACTTCACCACCTCCATAGGAGGCAAAGTTTGTAAAACTGATTTGTGGGTGTGGTGAGGGGTGTATTTATAGGCATTTTGAGGTTTGGGAAACTTTGCCCCTCCTGGTAGGAATGTATATCCCATACGTCACTAGCTCATGGACTCTTGCTAATTACATGAAAGAAACAGGGGCACTTTCATTCATAAATGTTTACATTTCACCGGTTTTGTTAAAATACTTACATTTTCTTCTTGCAAGCCGGAGCAGTGATTTCACCGCCTGTCACTTGTCTCTTCATATGTCAGCAATGAAGAATCCGGCTTCCTCCAATCACGACGTGGCCTCAGGAAATGTTTGCTCTGGGGTGGGAGCCGTGATTGGAGGAATCCGGATTCGTCATTGCTGCAATAGAGCTAAATGCCCTTTTAAGGGCAATGCCCATACAAATGCCCTTTTCAGTGCAATGGGGAGCTTAGGTTTTTTAAGTTAGGGTTTTATTTGGGGATTTGGTTGTGTGGGTGGTGGGTTTTACTGTTGGGGGGTTGTTTGCATTTTTTTTTACAGGTAAAAGAGCTGATTTCTTTGGGGCAGTTTAGTTTAGGCTAGGGTTTTTTTTTATTTTGGGGGGGCTTTTTTATTTTGATAGGGCTATTAGATTAGGTGTAATTAGTTTAAATATCTTGTAATTTGTTTTTTATTTTGTGTAATTTAGTGTGTTTTTTTTGTAATTTAGGTAATTGTATTTAATTGATTTAATTGTATTTCATTTAGGTAATTTATTTAATTGTAGTGTAGTGTTAGGTGATAGTGTAACTTAGGTTAGGTTTTATTTTACAGTTAAATTTGTATTTATTTTAGCTAGGTAGTTATTAAATAGTTAATAACTATTCTACCTAGTTAAAATAAATACAAACATGCCTGTAAAATAAAAATAAACCCTAAGCTAGATACAATGTAACTATTAGTTAGATTGTAGCTAGCTTAGGGTTTATTTTACAGGTATTTAGTTTTAAATAGGAATTATTTCGTTATTATTTGTAGGTTTTCCTTAGATTTATTTTAATTATATTTAAGTTAGGGGGTGTTAGGGTTAGGGTTAGACTTAAGTTTAGGGGTTAATACATTTAATATAGTGGCGGCGACATTGGGGACGGCAGATTAGGGGTTAATAATATTTAACTAGTGTTTGTGAGGCGGGAGTGCGGTGGTTTAGGGGTTAATATCTTTATTATAGTGGTGGCGACGTTGGGAGCGGCAGATTAGGGGTTGATAAGTATAATGTAGATGGTGGCGATGCCCGGAGCGGCAGATTAGGGGTTAATAAGTATAATGTAGGTGTCGGCAGTGGCAGAGGGGTTAATAAATGTAAGATTAGGGGAGTTTAGACTCGGGGTTCATGTTAGGGTGTTAGGTGTAAACATAACTTTTGTTTCCCCATAGGAATCAATGGGGCTGCGTTACTGAGCTTTACGCTGCTTTTTTGCAAGTGTTAGGCTTTTTTTCAGCCGGCTCTCCCCATTGATGTCTATGGGGAAATCTTGCACGAGCACGTGCAACCAGCTCACCGCTGACTTAAGCAGTGCTGGTATTGGAGTGCGGTACGGAGCTCAATTTTGCTCTATGCTCACTTCTTGTCTTGTCTGTAGGTAAGTGAGCGGGTGACAATAACGTGCAAGTTAGTACCGCACCCCTCATAACGCAAAACTCGTAATCTAGCCAAAAGTTTGAAGATTAACTGAAAATAGATGAAGAGCTGAAAATAATCATTGCATGTATATGAATGTATTAGAAAGATTAAAGATGGAATATTATTTAAAAAAAAAAAAACATTCATCCATTTAAAGAATTTTAAAAATTCCAAAACTAGCTATCATGATCAGATTATGCAAAAATAACAGTGTGCATGAAAATGTATGTGTTCTTTTTCACTAGAGAGGACTGTTAACATTCATAAAGTGGAATCTGTTGGCGCTCTAGAAATAACCGATAATAATAATAAAGTAAATTACCATAAACCAATACCATTCTCTGTAAACCATGACAAAGAAAAGTTGCAAGTGAAATGTAATCTTACTATGAAATTCTATTAAGAAGATGGACTTTAATTGCTTTCAGCATAAGAAGGGGCATACTGAAGTACAGATTCAGAGAAAGAAAATAGTAAACTATTTTATAAAACAAAATAACAGAAACCTAGAAACAAACTGATCAATCATTTGAAACAGAAATGTATCTGAAGGATGAGAATAAAACAGACATTTTAAAGAGAACTTTAAATGTCTGTTATACCAGCTGCAGAATATATTCAATTTATCAGAAATTATATTATGTTTATTTTTGAAAATAAAAACAACCCTTTTTATCGAATATGTGGACATTCAAATGGGTCGAGTCTGCAGGAAGAACAGATCAACATATCTTATCTCTATAATTGTTTCAAAGAGCATCTGTTTCAATTGCAATAATAAACTTAAAGAGGCAAATTCCAAAGCAGAATTCTATTCAAAATGTATAACTAGTTATTGGGAAAACAAAGTTTAAACAAAATACTATACAGTGTCCCTTTCATTGTACGTTATTAGGGATAATGTATGGATTTTGATGACATTGAATTTGAAATAACTTGTTTACAAATCTTAAAAAGTGATTGTCATGAATGGAATATATCTTTACAGAATTTAAACAATGAAAATTTAATTAGCTGTATATTCTCTTCAAAATCGCAAATTCATATTTAACAGTGAGTTTTATACAGTATGGAGGAAGGCCAAACAGCCTGGGGAAAAATTATTTGATTAAATTAGTTTGGAAAGATCATCTGTTGATAAGTGGATTATCTGTGCCAACATTTAAAACATATGTTTGCATGTTTTTATGGTGCTACATCCGAAATGTAGTACAAAGACCGTAAAGGCTTATGCTATAAATAACGATGTCAGGGTTGTATCTCTTACTCACCACGTTACTGTTACCTAATATTACATTATTTAATGCCATTTGTTTGCTTACAGTAGAAGGAAAAAGTGAAATATATATATATATATATATATATAAGATGAAAAAACCTTTTCTTAATGTTAGAAGAGGCATATCAAAAGCTGCAGCTTAACTCAACTCAAGTAAGGTAAATGTGAGGTTTCATGCAACTCAAGTCAAAGTCAGCAATATTGCTAAAGGGACAGTGTACTTTTTTTGAATTTTCAAAAGCTTTATTGACTATTCAACATAAATTTCAATGAAGTAAAAGATGACGTAAAGACAAAAAACATCATCAGTTCTCAAATATATATAAAATGAAATATAAGTTCAGGGTAAAGTCGATAAGTTATCAGAACTTGTGTGTACAGGTCGACTTATTTGGAAAAAGGAAACATTAGGTTTAAGGACACTTTAACATATTACAAATATAGGGCATACCTGCCCTCAACTTTTCTTAATCCAATGGTTCGGGGGGGAAGGGGGGGAGAGAGTGGGGAAGGAGAATGGTAGAGGGGAAGGGAAAGGGTCACAACTTGTCTGTGAGTCTCAAAATTTAGAGATCGTAACCCCTCTACTCCAATAAACTCAGTCAGTAGTCATAACATTAGGTCTCCAATCTGTGTCGTGGACATCTTTCCAGTCGGCCCAAACAAGTTCAAAAAGGTCTGTATTGTCGAGTTTGTAAAATATATCCTTTTCCATAATATAGATATAGGCCATTGTGTTACAGATTTTGGCCCAGCTGGGGGGGCTCCTTTTTTCATGCACAGGCTATGGCATTTTTAATAGTCGTGAGAAGGTAGATGCATATGTATGAGTGGTGCTTCGGTCAGGTGTGTACTCCTATATGTAGTAGGGCCGTGGATGGCGTTTTGGGGAGGGGGATTCTGAAACTAGACCGGGTCTGGAAGCCTATGCTCCATAAAGGCTGTATCTTAGGGCACTCCCACCAAATATGCATTGTAGTACCCCTCTGGCCACAATTTCTCCAACAGTTAGGAGATGCGCTCGGGAACATCTTGGCCAACCTAGTGGGGACGTAATACCAGTGGGAAAGAAGTTGGTAAAATATTTCATATAATGTAATGCAATGAATAGCCTTCTGGGTGAGTTCTAGAGTATGTTCCCAGGTGCGGGGGGATACTGAGGTGTCCAGATGGGACTCCCAATGCTGCAGGTTGGCCAGGGTTTCAGAGAGTGAGGAGTCTGCGAGCAACAATAGTGCAGGGATAATGGTCTACAAAGCCGATCTCCCCGAGCCCACATGGACTCCCAGGGGGTCAGCGGATGGGTTGAGCCCAGTTTAAATCCCCAACTTAGCAGAAAGCTTTTAGTTCTATGGAATTCAAAAGGCAAAGATGGATGAGTTGGGGATCCAGGGACAAGCTGAGTGAGAGTTTTGAAGGAGCCCTGGGGGGAAGAGGACCAAATGTCTGATACCTGGTTGACTCCAAGTTGAGCCCACATATTTGGGTGAGTATCCTGTAAGCCCAAAAGGAGACCGGGCATAGAAGTTATGGGAGAGGGGTGCGGGGCTATATGGGTATTATGTTGAAGCTTGTCCCACATGTCTAGGCATTCACTAACAACAGGGTTAATCATATTAATCATATTAGCTCAAGCTAAAGGGTAGTAGATTCAGGAGTAATTTGAGGAAGCACTACTTTACAGAAAGAGTGATTCATTTATGGAATAAACTTCCTCAAGAGGTAGTAGCGACAAACACTCTGGGGGACTTTAAAAATGCATGGGACAAGCATAAGGCTATCCTACAAACTAGATAAGTTTATACTGTTAGGTAATATCGGGCAGACTTGCTGGGCCTATGGCTATTATCTGCCATCAATATCTATGTTTCTATGTTTCTATATTCAGTTCTCTACGGCAATGGGGTGGGATCCATATTAGATTGTGGAGATGGGCACTGTGGGGGAGGGAAGCCTGCTCAATTGATCTCCATTTGAACTGGGAGTATTTGACACCCCATTGTGCAATATGGGTGAGCATCGCACCATCATAATACCGAAGTACAGAGGGGGACACAATGTCCCCCCGAGATTTTAGGGAGTTGAAGCAGTTTGTGTGCTACTCTGGGGAGTTTACCTTGCCATATATATTTTGTTAGTTTGCTTTGAAACTGTAGAAATATGTGTTTAGGGATCTTGATAGGGAAGCATTGAAATAGGTAGGTAAGTCTGAGCAGGAAAGACATTTTTATTGCAGCTATCCTACCCAACCAGGAGACGTGAGTTAAGTTCCAATCGTGCTTGAGAGAGCAAAGCACTGACAAAATGGGTAGGTAATTATCTCTGATTATCTGGGGGAAGCTGCCGGAAAGCTTAATCCCCAGGTGTAAGACAGATTTCTCTGTCCAGGTGAAATCAAATCTGGATTTTAGGGAGGCCAGTTGATCACAAGGTAAACCCTGCATATATATTTCTGTTTTTAGTAAATTTAGCTTCTAAAAAGAGTGGGCTCCAAAATAGTCTAGGAATTGAATATGCAGGGTCCGATGTAATAAGGGTAACATCTTCCGCAAATAAAGCGATCTTGTGCACTGTGCCAAACAGATTAATAATATTAAGCAGCCTCCTAGTATTATCTGGACCCTCTCACTGCGGGACAAATCCTACTTGGTCAGAGTTGATGAGGGATGGTAAAAGACCTGCAACCCGATTGGCCAATAACTGAGAGTAGAACTTTATTTTGGAGTTTATAAGGGATATTGGTCTTTAATTAGTCCACAAGGAGGGATCCTTGTTTGGTTTTAAAATAGTAACAATGGTTGCTTGTAGGAATTCCTTTTTAAAAGAGCCCTCTTCCCTAGCAAGATTATAAAGTCGAAGCAGTAGGGGGGTGAGTTCCTTATTAAAAAAAATGTAAAAGTGAACTGGGAAACTGTCCGGGCCCGGAAACTTAGAGTTTTTGATGACCCTCTGGATTTCCGTAAGTGTGAAGGGTGAGCTTAGGGAGTCGCGCTGCTCAGTGGTAAGTGTGGGGAGCTTTAGAGGGTCCAGATAAAGGCGCAGACTATCTAAGGGGGTTGCTTGAGGTTTCTCTGAACTATGTATATCATACAAGTTTGAATAATATTCGGCAAATGCGCCTCCAATTTGTGATGGGATTTTAAGGAGTGAGTGTGCAGAGCATATGCTGTGTATCCGTGAGATGCCTGATCTATTCCTAATTTTGTTTGCCAGAAGGGTGTCCGTTTTATTACTTTTATAGTAAAATAACTGCTTTAGTTTAGTTAGATTTAGTTGAGTTCTACGAAGCTCTATGTGGGAGATGTGATGTTTGGTGGCTGTGATTTGGAGGGTTAGAGCTGGGCAGGGGGTACTTATGTTTTGGGTTTCTAAGGTTTGCAGTTTAAGGTGGGCTTGTGAGAGAGTTAGTCCAGCCTGTTTCCTAAGGTGTGCCTGTTTGGTAATCATGAGTCCCCTAATAGTAGCTTTCGCAGCCCCCCACAAGGTGTCGTCATGGACCAGTGTGTTATCGTTGATTTGTATAAAGTGTGCAATATCCCTATGGAGTTCCTCTCTAAATGGCATATCTCCTAGGATTTGGTGGGGCATATGCCATTGGGCTCTAATGTGTGAGGAATTTGCTGAATGGATATTGGCCATCATTGGGTCGTGATCAGACCAGGGACATAAGGGGATCCAGGATCATGTAACTAGGTCAAGTGAGTCAGCTGTGGAGAATAGATAGTCGATTCTGGTGTATAGTTTGTGTGGGTGTGAGAAGTGTGTGTAGTCCCTATCTTGTGGGGGAATGGCCCTCCAAATGTCATAGTATCCTGAGCAGTACATTAGGTTATGGAACCTGTTGGCTAATAGTTCAGCAGTTGAGTATGTGCTATTTGCACCAGTGGTCTTCCTGTCAACTCTGTGGTCCCAAACCATATTGAAGTCTCCGGCAAGAAGGACTCTACCTTGTTTAACCTGATCAAGCGTGTGTAAGAGATGCTTAAGGCATTTCTGTTGGTGTGTATTGGGTAGATAAACAGAGGCCAGGGTGTAGACTACATGATTCAGTTTACAGATCAAGATAATATATCTTGCTTGGGGATCTTTGATGACCTGGATTAGTTCATAGGCAAGGCGCTTTTGGAGTAGAATCACAACTCCCCTCGCTTTCTTAGTAAAGGGGGTATATTTGACTTGAGTGTAGGATTTGGAGGAGAATCTAAGGGGCTTGTTCACTAGCCAGTGTGTTTCCTGTAAGAAAACAATGTCTGGATTGTGATGTTTCAGTGACCGGGTTAATAAACTGCGCTTATGAGGGGAGTTGAGGCCTCTGACATTATGGGTGAGGATTCGTACAGGAGGCATATGCCAGTATTGGAGTGCCATGGAGGCCTAATCAGTGGATACTACCTATCTAACAGGAGTGGGGTAAAGGGGAGGGGGTAAGGGGTAGGGAAAGTAGGGTAATATAAACACTAGTAAAGTGTCTGTGGGTGTGGTGGAAGTAGTCCACCTCGAGAGAGCCCTAGAGTGGGCTTCTAAGTGGGGGGGAGAACACTGTGCTAAAGAGCAGAAGTAATAAGGGCTGAGAACATCAGCCCTGCTCTATACATTATGAACATGTAACTGTAACACATAAGCAGTAAACTTCAAAATATACAATAATAAACATTGCAGATAATATGTGTCTGGTGTTTACTGGTGCGAGCCAGGAAACAGTCCAAAAGAAGCAGTAGACTTTTAGTGTACGTGTAGTTGCTACTCAGGTCGTAAGGTGCTCACTAAGGCCTAGATTTATAGTTTGGCATTAGCCGTGAAAACCAGTGTTAGAGGCTCCTAACGCTGGTTTTAGGCTACCGCCGGTATTTGGAGTCACTCACTTTTCAGCCGCGACTTTTCCAACAGCCAATAGAATGCGAGCTCAATCTGATTGGCTGATCGGATCAGCCAATCGGATTGAACTTGATTCTGATTGGCTGATTCCATCAGCCAATCAGAATATTCCTACCTTAATTCCGATTGGCTGATAGAATCCTATCAGCCAATCGGAATTCGAGGGACGCCATCTTGGATGACGTCATTTAAAGGAACCGTCATTCGTCGTTCAGTCATCGGCCAGGATGGATGTTCCGCGTCGGAGGTCTTCAGGATGCTGCCGCTTCGCTCCGGATGGATGCCGCTTGGATGAAGACTTCAATCGGATGGAAGACCTCTTCTGGCCCGCTTGGATGAAGACTTCAGCCGGATCATGGACCTCTTCAGCCCCCCGCTTGGGCTTGGATCAGGACATCGGAGGAGCTCTTCTGGACCGATCGGTGAACCTGGTATGGTGAAGACAAGGTAGGATGATCTTCAGGGGCTTAGTGTTAGGTTTATTTAAGGGGGGTTTGGGGTAGATTAGGGGTATGTGGGTGGTGGGTTGTAATGTTGGGGGAGGGTATTGTATGTTTTTTTTTACAGGCAAAAGAGCTGAATTTCTTGGGGCATGCCCCGCAAAGGGCCCTGTTCATGGCTGGTAAGGTAAAAGAGCTTTGAACTTTAGTAATTTAGAATAGGGTAGGGCATTTTTTTATTTTGGGGGGCTTTGTTATTTTATTAGGGGGCTTAGAGTAGGTGTAATTAGTTTAAAATTGTTGTAATATTTTTCTTATGTTTGTAAATATTTTTTTATTTTTTGTAACTTAGTTCTTTTTTATTTTTTGTACTTTAGCTAGTTTATTTAATTGTATTTATTTGTAGCAATTGTATTTAATTAATTTATTGATAGTGTAGTGTTAGGTTAATTGTAGGTAATTGTAGGTAGTTTATTTAATTAATTTATTGATAGTCTAGTGTTAGGTTTATTTGTAACTTAGGTTAGGATTTCTTTTACAGGTAAATTTGTAATTATTTTAACTATTTTAGCTATTAAATAGTTCTTAACTATTTAATAGCTATTGTACCTGGTTAAAATAAATACAAAGTTACCTGTAAAATAAATATAAATCCTAAAATAGCTCTAATATAATTATAATTTATATTGTAGCTATATTAGGATTTATTTTACAGGTAAGTATTTAGCTTTAAATAGGAATAATTTATTTAATAAGAGTTAATTAATTTCGTTAGATTTAAATTATATTTAATTTAGGGGGGTGTTAGTGTTAGGGTTAGACTTAGCTTTAGGGGTTAATACATTTATTAGAATAGCGGCGAGATTCGGTCGGCAGATTAGGGGTTAATAATTGAAGTTAGGTGTCGGCGATGTTAGGGAGGGCAGATTAGGGGTTAATACTATTTATGATAGGGTTAGTGAGGCGGGTTAGGGGTTAATAACTTTATTATAGTAGCGCTCAGGTCCAGTCGGCAGATTAGGGGTTAATAAGTGTAGGCAGGTGGAGGCGATGTTGTGGGGGGCAGATTAGGGGTTAATAAATATAATATAGGGTCGGCGGTGTTAGGGGCAGCAGATTAGGGGTACATAGGGATAATGTAAGTAGCGGCGGTTTACGGAGCGGCAGATTAGGGGTTAATAATAATATGCAGGGGTCAGCGATAGCGGGGGCGGCATATTAGGGGTTAATAAGTGTAATGTTAGGGGTGTTTAGACTCGGGGTACATGTTAGAGTGTTAAGTGCAGACGTAGGAAGTGTTTCCCCATAGCAAACAATGGGGCTGCGTTAGGAGCTGAACGCGGCTTTTTTGCAGGTGTTAGGTTTTTTTTCAGCTCAAACAGCCCCATTGTTTCCTATGGGAGAATCGTGCACGAGCACGTTTTTGAGGCTGGCCGCATCCGTAAGCAACTCTGGTATCGAGAGTTGAAGCTGCGTTAAAAATGCTCTACGCTCCTTTTTTGGAGCCTAACGCAGCCTTTATGTGGACTCTCAATACCAGAGTTAATTTTATGGTGCGGCCAGAAAACGCGGGCGTTAGATTTTCGGCTCGTTACCGACAAAACTCCAAATCTAGGCCTAAGAATTTAAGTCCCAGTAGAGTTAGTCAAGGAGCTTCCCCTTGAGATCTGTGAACATCCTGAGGCTGGTGTATCTTAGGGCGTTTTATTCTCTGGTCTTACACAGACCATTCTGGTGCAGAGGCACGTAATTTGGGGTTGGGGGGCCCTTGTATGGTAGCAGGTTGAAACTGCTGGTGTTGTTGGAGGGTGTGGGCCGAGAGGTCTGGGAGGAGCTGGACATCTTTAAATCTTTTGCTAAGGGAAGGCTTCTTAAATGCAGCTTGTATTAATCTGTCCTTATAGAGGAAGCTGATGGAAGCAAGCTATGATGTCTCGTGGCTTATCTGGGGCCACCATCCTGGAGCGTAGAGCCCTATGAGCTTGCTCCATTGTACTAGTTAGGTCCGCTGGAGAGCCCACCAACTCCTTAAACAGATCCTGTTAGTTCTCGCTGAATGAGGCATTTTAAGAACAACTGAACCCTAAGAGGATCAATCTCATAGGGGACTGTATCTCTGTAGATATGCACACAATACCCACAACTGAGGAAATAAGAGGTTATATCATGTAAAGCAGTTACATATCAGACACTACTAAAGTACCTTTTAGAGCGGGACTGAATACCAGGTTTTACTAGGCACCTCTACATCCTGGCTATGACCTTGACCCTACCACATGCGCGATAAGGACAATTTACACAGCTTAAATACAAGTAAACAGTATCGCGGCTCTTTGGGATTAGCCCGCAGAGTGTCACGCGTCTGCCTAAGGACTCGGCACCCCCGCCTCAGGGAGAAGGGGAATACGACCAAAGGAAGGGAAAAGGGGAAGTGGTGGCGACCAACCTGGAGGACCAGGTCGGAAGGGGCAAGGGGGGGGGCGTTGTCGCAGAGGCTCACAAACTAAAATGCAACAAGTAAGATAACAAATACACTTTTTCTACTGTCAAATAAGTTCTAAACAGGAGCAATACTCTTGCAGAGAGGCTCCCTAGTCTAACTCTCACCTGATCCTGCAAGTAGTAAAGGCAGTTTACATAATGTATATGCAAGTAAACAATATGTCACGTCTCCCCAGGCCCGGCCAGACAATGTCACCTATTATCCTTTACACAGTAATTGTTGGTGCTCCTAGGGAACACCTATCAATGGATGTAGCTACTAAAGCTAGTCACAGGTATGCAGTCTCTCCTCTGGGAATACGGGGTACTTCCTCGCCAGAGGGGGGAAAAGGAGAGTAGAAGTGACTTACCTAGTCAGGCTAGGCAGGAAAGGGGAAGGAGATAGGTCAAACCAGCCCAGGATATTTCACACAGTTGATATACAATTTTTAGACAGAGACACAATAATTCCCTTAATGCAATATTTGGCAGTTCCCAGATAAAAAATATAGTTCCAGTAGATTGCTCCCTAAATTTAGAGTTGTGTAGTAAGTACTAGAGGGTTCTCCCTAGCAACGTAGGGAGCTTCATGTGGAGCGTAGGAGGAAAGCTCCTGTGTGCGAGGGCCACCCTGTGAAGGTGAGCTGAGCTGTATATAATAGTTAGGCTATTGCCTACTTACTATCCTTCACCTGCACCTGTGGTATGTGGGCTGAAAACTCTCTCAAAGCTTCCCCTGTTTCTGCTACTATGTTTATATCCCAGTTCCCCAGGCCCCCTCTCAGGCTGTCCTTGTAGTTCTTGGGCTGTGTAGAGGCCTTATTGATGTGGTAAAAGCGACCCAACAATCACATGTGCCCCCTTGTGCCTCTATGGAAACTGTGGGCAAATTTCAGGGTCAGAGTCTGCAAAGGCCAGAGTGCCATGCGGGATATGTTAAAGTAAGTTCAATTCAGTGGCAGTTGGCCGTGACAGGCCTTTAGGGAACGTCAGGAAATGTATGCGTGCTCACCCAAGGTCTCGGTTGCTGCAGTCAGTCAGGTTCCGGTTACGGCCGGGAGTGTCTCTACCAAGATGGCGGATGTTCGTGCCAAATCAGGGGTAAGCAGACTGAACCTTTCCGATCTTTTTTCAGGTTTAGTTGTAGTCCCTAGGAGCCCTGGGGAGGGGGTCCTCTCCAGCCGCATTTGTCAGGGTAGTTGTGGTGCAGCTCCACCGTTCCTTGCCAAGGACTCTTGTGAGATCTGTATCCGTCAGGATCTCAGCAATCTGGGCTGCCTCCTCCTCTGCTCAGTCGTAATAAGATCTTGTCCTGTTCCTCCGGAGCGGATCCCCAACCCTCCGGAGTGCAGTAGGTAGGCGCACACTGTGTAAGTGCCTGGGTTGCAAGTGACTACTACCCCTGTTCTGTGGTGCTTGTGTGCCCCGTATGGTGTTTGAGGGCTACCTTTAGGAGCCCAAGTCCTTTGATTATGAGCACCTCGGCTGCAAAAAGTATATGGGTTTTTAAACTTATTTAGGAATCTGCCAGTGATCTCCCTCTAAACACGTCTTCACAGAATGGCGGTTAGCTCCGCCCCCCCCGTACTTCAGATTTTTTATTGTTTAAAAAGATTAGTAAACAACTCCCCGATGGACATGTCAAGTCGGCGCTGAGGGTTTAGCAGGTTATTATCTATATAAATATAAACATCTGTCAGTTTTACTTCTAGATTCTATAGAATACAGCATGCAAAACATAATTTTGTGGGGTGCAATCAATAATGCATGTTGCATTTTCTTACGTTCGGCCTTTCACAAACAGTAACACACAATCTGTTATTACAAGTGATTGGTTGTAAATTTTAATCAAGGTATCTTAACAATGCATATAATTTAACTATTGCATTTACATGTATTGACATAGCTCCAGTCCTATAGTTATAATAGAAGGATTTGTTTATTTTTGTCTTTATTAGTCAGGTACAGCGAAGATATGACGTAGATTTAGGTGTTCTGTGGGAGTTAGCTGGCAGTTCCAGGAGGGTAACCTGCATTTTGATTAGGATACATCGCCAATAGTGCGATATATTCCAATCTCTGAAATGCAGGTTACTTGTAGTGTTTCAGCCATGTTTGTCTCGCCACCTTTTCAATGGCGAGACTTTACAGTGTGAGACAGGTAGTTTAGGTTTAGTGACACTAAGGTTACAAAGGTATTATTT